>NC_069789.1:31299286-32615191 GCF_027406575.1 Nycticebus coucang | reverse complement strand
GTGAGAGATAGGCACCTTCCCTATGCACATGCCCTTCCCTACTACTGTCTGAACAGTAAGCCTAGGGTGGTTCTGGTGCCATCGACAAGCTGTCGCTTCCCCAGTGGTATATTGTCCTAGGATAGCAACAGCTTCATAATAAGGGGGTTTTACATTAAGACAGAGCCAGCAAGCTGCCGTCAGATCTGGCCTGGTCAAGTTCAATACCTGATACGTGCCTCTGAGCAGTTCCCAGGTGGGGTCCGGGTATTCGAATTGACTTCTACTAGAATTGGGTGGCAGGGAAGTTACAGGGGTTCGGGTTATTGATTTTGGGAATGCCTGGGGGCTTGCTGGATAGTGGAGAATACTGTTAGGCCCAATGCGGGTAGTAATCATGGTTCTGATCTAAGATTCCCACATGTATGCATGGAGCTAAACCTGTCGAACATGCCCACCAGGCATTGCTCGAGGGTATCAGATATCTGGTCCCATTCCAAGGGACAGTGGCACTGGGCTGTTTTACTTTTACCTTAAGGAACCCACCCTTGTCATGTACAGCATGCCAAGTCTGTGCACCCCCACTGGGTGGGGCTATATAGACGGAGTCCCCAAACTTTCCCAAATTCCCAAGTGGTGAGACGTTTCCTTCCCAGGTTAGTGAACTGAATGTGCACTGGGTCACATAACCTTAATGCCCCAAGGACCCCTGTTTGGTGGCAATTGTCTCTGCCATTTGTGTTTGACCAAGGACTGGGGCTTCTTTTTACCTCGATTAAATCAGGTGTGTCCACCAGATCTGACCCGTGGAGACACAACTCCAATGCTGACAGAAAAAATGGCCTCTTCCCCTGCACTTATCCATTTTGTGGCCTGGGCATACATAGTACGAGCTGTGGCAGGGATTCCAAGTGCTCTGTGTTAGACCTACTATTTGGTCTAGATCTACATATAAATCTGGGTACCAGGTGTTCTTAGGGTGTATGCCCCAGGTTGAATTTAACAGTGTCCAGTCTGCGGACTGGATGAGGGTACCCCCAAACCAGTTGATAGGTCCCCCATAAACTTGCCAGGTGACATTATATGGCTGGTGAGGGTTAGGGTAAGGGAAGGCACATAAAGGGGTACATACAAGTAATACAATCAGCAGAGAGCAGGTGGGGAGTGCTTCAGTTTGAGTTTTAAAGGATTGTCTTCGTCCCTCTGGATTTTCCATTATGGAATGAAGTCTTCTTGAATAGCAAACGGGTATGCTAGCTTGACGTGGGTGTGGTGTACTGAGGAGGCGATGCCGTCTACTTTGAGAGTGGTGGGTGTCACCAGTATCATGACATAGGGGTCTTTCCACTGGGATTCCAGAGTCTCCTGGTGATGTCTTTTCATGTAGACCCAATCACCAGGCTGGAACCTGTGGGGTTCAGGTACAGGACCAACCTCATAAGTAGCTCGCAGGCGGTTCCAATTTTCTTTTTGTACCTGCTGGTAACAACGAAGGGAGAGGAGGAAATTTTCATCATCTGCTTCAGTTAATAAATCCATGCGAGTTTTGGGAATGATGGGGGGGGTGGTCTCCCATAGAGTATTTCATAAGGAGTAAGCCCAAGCTTATAAGGAGAATTTCTAACCTGATACAAGGCAAAGGGAAGGAGAGACACCCAGTCTCCGCCGGACTCAAGAGTTAATTTGGTCAAGGTCTTTTTTAAGGTTCTATTCATTCGTTCTACCTGACCTGAGCTCTGGGGCCTGTAAGCACAATGTAATTTCCAGGTTGTTCCCAGAGCTGTAGCTACCCCCTGTGTTACCTGATACACGAAGGCAGGGCCGTTGTCTGAGCTGATCAGGGCTGGCAACCCACACCTGGGGAGGATGTCTTGCAACAATTTCTTTGCCACTGTCTGGGTGGTCTCCTGCTTCGTTGGAAATGCTTCAACCCACCCGGAAAAGGTATCTATAAAAACTAGGAGGTATTTATATCCATACCGTCCTGGTTTAACTTCTGTGAAATCTACTTCCCAATACACATCGGGCTTGTCCCCCCGCTCCTGGGTTCCTTGGGCAGCAGGTCCCGACCTGCCATTAGTGAGCCGACAGGCTTTACATGCCCCGATGACTCCGTCTAATTTGATGTCTAGTTGCTTTATTTTGATTTTTGCATGACGGACCAGGTCCTTTAATTTTCTGTTGCCCATGTGGGTGGCTTGGTGCATACGCTTGGTGCATTCCACCCTAGTTGTGCTGGGAGGATGGTTCAGCCATCCGTGGTGTGCCACCAGCCATTGTATTTCAGTGGGCAATGTGCTTGAGGGATGGTGTGGAGCCAAGCCAAGTCTTCTAGGGAATACCTAGGTTTCTCTGGCAACATCGGGGTTCCTGGATCTGGTAGGTTGAGGACTAGCTCCTGGGTCTCGCTGAGGGCCACATTCTTGGCTACCTTGTCTGCTTGGCAGTTGCCCTTGGCCACTGGGGAATTCCCCTTCTGGTGACCCGGGCAGTGAATAATGGCTAGCTTCTTCGGCAACCAGATGGCCTTCAGGAGGTCCAGTATCTCTTGCTTGTTTTTTATCGTTCTTCCTTCTGCCCTCAGCAGCTCCCTCTCCCTGTAGATGGTGCCATAAATATGGGCCATGGCAAATGCATAATGGCTGTCCATATAGATGTTGACTTTCTTTCCTTTTCCAAGAACTAAGGCCTTGGTGAGGGCGATGAGTTCTGCCCGTTGGGTGGAAGTACTGCTTGGGAGGGGTTCTGCCCACAATGTTTCTGTTTCTGAGAGCACCGCCACCCCTGCATACCTGCGTCCATCTCTCATGAAGCTACTGCCATCTGTGAACCATGTTTCCTCAGCATCAGGCAGCAGCTGATTGTCAGGTCTTGGTGGAGGTTGTAGACTTGTACTAATATATCCTGGCAGTGATGTAGCGGCACCTCTGCATTTGGGTTGGGTAAAAGAGTGGCTGGATTCAGGGCTGCACTGGGTAGGAACTGAATCCTTGGTGGATTCAGTAGTAGGCCTTGATAATGAGTCAGCCACGTGTTACTCATCCACTGGTCTGGGGGCTGCTTCAAGACTCCTTTGATATTGTGGGGGGTTGTTATCAACAGTTCTTGTCCCAGGGTGAGTTTACCTGCGTCTTTGACTAAGAGTGCAGTGGCCACTGTAATACGTAAACAAGGGGGCCATCCTGAGACTACTGGATTGAGTCTTTTGGATAGGTAGGCAACTGGACAAGTCCAGGGCCCCAAAGTTTGAGTTAATACTCCCTTGGCCACCGCTTTATGTTCATCCACATATAGATGGAAAGGTTTTGTGATACCGGTAAGACTTAGTGCAGGAGAAGTTAACAGGGCAGTCTTGAGGTCTCTAAATTCTTGGTCTCTGTCTGCTGACCACTGGAAAGGCTGCCCCTCTTTGGTGGCTTCATAAAGGGGCTTGGCAATTTTGGCAAACCCCAGCACCCATAGTCTGCAAAATCCAAGTGTTCCCCCAAATTCCTGTACCTGCCTGGGAGTAGTGGGAGTTGGAATTCCAAGTACAGTTTGTTTTCTGGCTTTGCTCAGCCACTTTTGACCGTCTTTAAGCACATATCCCAAATAACTTACAGTTTGTTGACAAATCTGGGCTTTCTTCACTGACACCCGGTATCCTAGGTCTCCCAACGTGGTGAGCAGATCCCGTGTTCCTTGTAGGCGATCTTGTTCAGCGGCAGTCGCTATTAATATGTCATCTACATATTGGAGAAGGGTCAGGCCAGGGGGTAACTTATGGAACTCACCTAAGTCTGCATGTAGAGCCTCATCAAAAATAGTCAGAGAGTTCTTGAAGCCTTGTGGTAGGTGGGTCCAGGTTAGCTGTCCACTGATGCCCTCCTCCGGGTCGCTCCACTCAAAGGTGAACATAGCCTGCCTTTGTGGAGCTAGAGGCAGACTGAAGAAGGCATCTTTTAAATCTAAAACTGTGTACCACGTTTGCATTGGGGCCAAGGCACTTAGGAGAGTACATGGGTTAGGCACGGTTGGGTGAATATCCATTACCTGCTTATTGACCTCCTGTAAGTCCTGTACTGGATGATAGTTATTTGTGAGGGGTTTCTTGACAGGCAACAAGGGGGTATTCCATGCCGACTGGCAAGGAATTAAAATTCCTACCCGTAGGAGGCATCTAATGTGTGGAAGTATGCCTTTCTTCTCCTCCCCGGCCATGGGGTACTGCCTCACTTAAACCTGCTCCAGGTTTAAGTTCTACTAAAACTGGAGGCCGATGAATGGCCAGCCCTATTCCTCCAGTTTCGGCCCATGCCAGAGGATAGGAGTGTAGCCAATCACTAATGTCAACTTGGGCTTGTGGTGGTTGTTGATGAAGCTTATACTCATCTTCTAGCTGGACAGTTAGAACTTGTGTAGGGCATCCTAGATTATCTGTGACCTTAGGTCCATCCTGCTTGAAGGATATCTGGGCTCCAATTTTATTCAACAGATCTCTACCTAGTAATGGGTATGGGCAGTCTGGGATGACCATAAATGCGTGGGATACCCAGCCCGTGCCTAGGTCTACAATTCTTCGGGTAGTCCATGAGTACTGTTTCATCCCAGTTGCCCCCTGGACCCCAAATTTCCTTGTATCTAGTTTACCCTGATCTTTTATAAGTACTGAATGCTGGGCCCCCGTGTCCACCAGGAAATCTACCGGTGTCCCCTCCACTTTGAAGGTTACCCTGGGTTCAGGGAGGGATGCTGAACCCTGACCCCTCTAGTCACTCAGTTCTCCCAATTCTAAGATGTGGGCCTTACCATGGGAATTCTCCTTTTAGGACATTCTCTGGTCCAGTGCCCCATCTCCTTGCAGTAGGCACACTGATCCTTCTGTAGATGTCTGTGCCCCCCCCAAGGTTTTTCCTCACCTTCTTCCATTAGTCATTGTAGCTGAGCTTGCTGATCCTGAGGCTTGGCAGCAGTGGCAGCCAGTAGGATTTTAGCCGGGTCTTGAGTTTGCTTGGCCCAAGCCCGAGTCTGATTTTCCTCTGGTGTGTCTCTATTATTATATACTTTTTCAGCCAATGCAAGCAAATCTTGTAAAGATTTTTCAGCCAGCCTATCTACTCTCTGGAGTTTCTTTCTTATGTCAGGGGCAGATTGGTTAACAAAGGCATGATAACCGCGGCTTTGCTACACTCTGCCTCAGGATTCATGGGCGTGTAAGTACAGAATGCTTCCATGATCCTTTCTAGAAAGGCAGTGGGAGACTCATTTTTTTCCTGCTGCACTTTTCCTACCTTGGCCAGATTGATCGGCTTGTGGGCTGCTTTCTGGAGACTCCTCATTAGAGTCTGGCGGTAGGCTCGGAGACTCACCTGACCATTTCCTGTATGAAAATCCCAATTAGAGTGGGTGAGTGGAAAAACAGCATCAATCCCAGCAGGGTTGGTAGTCAGGGTCCCATTCTCACCCACAACCGACTTCTGGGCCTCAGACAGAATTCTTTCCCTTTCTTCCGTGGTTAGCAGTACCTGTAAAAGCTGCTGACAATCATCCCAAATGGGCTGATGAGTGAAAAGAACAGAATCTAAGAGATCAATTAAAGCATTG
Organism: Nycticebus coucang; assembly: GCF_027406575.1. Classification (NCBI taxonomy): domain Eukaryota; kingdom Metazoa; phylum Chordata; class Mammalia; order Primates; family Lorisidae; genus Nycticebus; species Nycticebus coucang. The sequence goes on along the minus strand of NC_069789.1, from coordinate 32,609,629 downwards.
GGTTTTGCAGAAAATTTAGGGTTCTGCATTTTCCAGTTATACAAATCACTAGTGGCAAAGGGCCAATAGTAAAGGTCCTGCACCCCACTCACATCAGGGGGGCTCGTAGCCCTCAAGGGAAGAACGGTCGAGTCAGCATTCGCCTCTCTATGGGCAATCACTGTCTTATGTATGGCAGACTTCCAGCAACAGGTCTTGCTGCAGTCCCAGCTTCAGCAGCAGTCTCCCCTGCTGCTGCTTCCCTGGGAGGCACCTGCTTGACCTGCGGAGGGACAGAAGGACAATACGGAGGAGGACAAAGGAGATCCTGATTGGTACTGTCCTGGAAAACAGGGTAAAGTGGTGCAGAGGATTTGGGTTTAGTAGGTTTAGTGGGTTTCTCAATGAGGGCTTCTCGCACACCACGAGAACCACCGCCCTGTTTTGGACATTATCCACCAGGGGCAGAATTGCCTTCAACCAAGGAGGGGGATCTTCCACCAAGTCCATCCAGGTGGTGATGTATGGAACCTGGTCAAGTTGACAGGTCCATGAATGATAGGCAATGTCTTTAACCTGGAAAATGATGGGAAGGTGAAAGGTCCCCTCGGGAGGCCAGCCAACATTAAAGGTTGGCCACTTGCTCCCTGCAAAGTGATTAGTTTAGCTCTCTTTACCACAAGTCCCAAGTCTTGAGCTCTAGACTTAAAATCTGAAAAATGATCAAGGAAAAGAGAAAGAGGGGTTGTCTGAGTCTGTCCCATATTTACAATCAAAGCTGCCCCATTAGGGCTAACCATACTAAAACACCAATAAAACACACAGCACACAACACGGTAAGGACACACAAGACTGAGAGTCCACAGAAACAAAACTGAAAGTAAGCCAATGGTCTCTGACCGCGCTGTGGGAGTGACCTGCTTTGCCCAGACAAAAGGACCACAAGGGGTTCTGCATCCACACAGCGCCCTGGGGATTCTATGTTCCAGTCTGGTGGAGCAATCTCCCCAATAAACACTGAATCTGAATTCCCTATGCACCCTGGGGATTCCATGTCCCAGTTTGGAGGGGTTGGGACTCCTCTATCAGAAGAGGTCTGACGTCTCCTCGGCACTCCTGGCCGGCAGCCTTCAGCACATCCGCCTTAACTTCACACCGACCATGCCTTTTATAGACTTTCAATTTCAAAAATAACCATGATAGACAAGACAAACACTTACCACTTAATGGCTCTTCAGGTTGAGGGTCCTCAGGGGGATCCCAGACGAGCCCCCAAATGTTATGCCCAGATCACGAAGTCCCCAAAGACCACCAAGGAGCTGATTCCGATGCAAAAGCAAAATAGCCTTTTTAAAATTAATTAATTAATTAATTAATTTTTTAATTAAATCATAGCTGTGTACATTAGTATGATCATGGGGCACCATACACTTGGTTCATAGACCATTTGACACATTTTCATCACACTAGTTAACATAGCTTTCATGGCATTTTCTTAGTTATTTTGCTAAGTTCGAGCTTGGGCTCCTAGGGACTCTGCTGCAATGGATCCAAGCCAGGAGCCCCGAGCTCTGAAGCAGGGGATTTTTATAATGCGGCGCGGCAAGCGGGGTGTATACAACTTGAACAAAGGGGCTGCTTCTGGATCGGCTGCCATTGGGCCTGCCATATGGCCTGATCCAGAAGGCGGTTCCTGATTGGGCGGTGATTGCCTCATGATTTTGGGAAATGCCCGCTTTTACAGGAAAGTGAAACTTTCAAAACAAAATGGCAGAGAAAACAAAACTTAACTCCTAAGATGGAGTCAGCCACCAAGATGGCGTTGGTCTGGTTCTCTCACTTCCTTTGCACTATCATTATTATTATTACTTAATATTTCAATGCAGCAATTCTCTGATTTCTTTTCTGAATGTATTTATGTTCGTTCATTCTTTTTTTTTTTAACATGTAACCACGCCCAACAGGCTTGCTTTATTGGAGAAGTGGAATTAACAATGTGAAGACAGCTGGGGATTGAGGCTGGGAAGAACACTCTCCCCTCCCCATACATGCCCACTGCTGCAAATAAAAAATAACCAACTACGAGAGAGCAGTCACTGAGGGGAAAGAGACACAACTTGAGGGCAGCAGTAAAGAGACCATGTGTGTGCTGGGTGGGCCCAAGGCAGTGCTGCTCAAATGATGGTACAAGTCTCTCCATCTTCCATGTGGTATGTATAAATATAGAGAGATAAACTGTTCTCTTCCCCTTTGTTCCCTTCTGCTCTGCGCTGCATGAGGCGGTCCCAGCTTCTCTTTCCACATCAGAATGAAGGGAAGGGGGGTGACCAAGTCATCACCGAATTGCAATGAGACCCACATCCATCAGCTTCTGAATCTTCTGTGCTAATACAGGATTCTTTAAGTGTTCACTGAGTGCCTGGGGGTCCTTCTGCATCTGTTCCAGGATGAGCCTGATGGCCAGGTCACTCATTATCTGCTGCACCTCAGGGTCAGCCATAGCCTGCCACTTCACATCTTTGGAGCTATCATGCTGGTTGTACTGGGCCATCATACAGCATTGGTAACCGTCTGCTGCCTCCTTGCAGTTGGAGTCCAGGTCTAATGCCTTCTGGTACACATCCATGGCTTTTGTGTAGTCCTTCATTGCTTCTAGGGCAGCTGATTTCCATGTATAACCTTTAATAAAGGTTGGTTCTAGCTGGATACATTCCTCACAATCCTTGAGTGCCAGCTGAAACTCCAGGAGTTTGGTGTAGCAGGCAGCTCGATTGCTGTACAATTTGGCATCTTGTGGGTTCCTTTTAATGGCTTCTGTATAATGCTTCATGGTCTGGGGATAGTCCCCTTTCTGAAAACATTCATTGCCTTTGTTCTTCTCCAAGGCCAAGTCAGGGTTTATGTAGGCCAGCCTCTCTTGCTCTTTCAGGATTTTCTCTGCCTGCTGGCATTTTTTGAGCACATCTGGGGTTCAGTGCTCTGCAAGAGACTTGTTATAGAAGTGGATGGCGTCCTTGTACTTTTCTTCTTTGAAGTAGGAGTTGCCAATTCAGGCATAAGCTTTGGCAATCTGTTGGTAGTCTTCTCGGTTTTCTCTCCCCACTTCAATGGCCTTCTCACAAAACTCCCGGCATTTATTGTAGTCACCCTTTTCAAAGTACACTGCTGCTTGGTTAGTAATGTAGGTCATGTTGGTGGGGTCCAGTTCCTTAGCTCTGTCATAATGCTTCAAGGCTGTGTCAAAGTCTTTCTTCCGGTAGGCATCATTCCCCAACTCTTTTTCCTTCAGTGCCTGCTTCTTACTCTCTGGAAGATCTTCTTCCATTGGCTCTGGCTTGGTCTCCTTTTTGGGAGGGGGATGTGGCTGTGGGGTTGCAACCTCTTCCTCCTTATCCTTGCTGCCCAGATCAACTCCGAGGAGAACACTGAGAGTAGTCGTGATGCTGGGATCTTGTAGATTCTTGCCCAGATTGGACAGCTTGTTTCGTAGCTGCTCTATTAAGGATCACTAAGCAGCATTCTCATCCTAGGATCATTCTCCAACTTCTGATACAGATTGGGCATGTTGAAAGGGTTCATGAATTTCCTCTCTGCTAAACCTGGCCTCCATGTTCTGTAAACGTTCTTTGAGCTGAGGGTTATTGGCTTCATGTTTTAAGCCCTCCTCATAGGTTCGTTTGGCTTCTTCAAATAGGTTTAAGAGTTCAAGAGCTGCTGCTTTTCAAGAATAACCCTTACCCCAGTCAGGTTTTAAGTCAATGGTCTTGCAGCCATCCTCGTAAGTCTTCTGGTAGTCTCCTTTCTTGGCATAGGCTGCAGAATGATTGCTGTAGAGCACATGGTTCTGGGGATCCAACTTAATGGCTTCAGAGTAACATTGTAAGGTGTCATCAATGTTACCAGCACTCAGGGCCTTGTTGCCCTTCTCTTTTAGCTCATTTACCTCAAAAGCTTCAAACGTGTTGAGAATGCAAACATTCTGTAAGATTCAAATACATCATTCAAGTTACTAAATCATTTTCTCGTTGCATCTGTCATCCACCTGCTCCCTAGCCCAGCCCGGAACCCCATTGAATTGAATCCATCCATTCCGCGTTCCCAAATTATGTTTTTTCATTCTTTATGAGGTTTTTATTTCTAGTCCTTATCTTAAACATTGTTATTGCTATTAAATTTTAAGCCTCTTTAATTTTGTGAAGGCAAAAAATGGAAACCTAATAAACACATTTATATGTAAAAAAAGATTAAAAATCATGTATCTTTGCACAGCTGTAATCTGAGAGAACATTATGCATGCTGGCCTGCCTTTCCATTCATAGTGTCACACAACAGAGCCCTCACCAGCACCTGCAACAGCACTTCCTGGCATCCACATTCCAGGGAAGATAGTCACTACCTGGCATCCCCACACTGTACCTGTATCATCACACTCCGGGGATTAAATTAGAATAAATCAGTCACTTTTCCCCCTAAAAGATCAGCAAAACTAATTTTATTATTTGTTACATAGTATTTTCCTATTTCCCTCTGTCACCACCAAAAAGAACCTAACTCCCAGGTTAGTCCAAATCAGCCAGACTCTCCTTGCTTGGGATCAGAGGAATTGCATTTGTTTGCTAGTGGTAGGGATTGCACTTTAGAGGTTGATCAATCAATGCTATGTTCTCCCATGCAAAATAGTCCAGAGTCCACAACATTATCAGGGACTCAGGGTATTTTAAGATTTGTACAAAGAGTCTTCAAAGATTTAAAAATGTTTAGAATTATTTTGTTTAAACTGAAACACAAAAATGGGTCAAAATTGTGCATATTTTTGTGGATTCTTGATTCAAATTGTTGAATTTCCTTTCCAATGAGATGTGCTCATGTACAATGCCATTAGCCATATGCCAGAGTACCCATTTCATGTGCAATGCCGTTAGCCATATGCCAGAGCAACTATCTCATGTGAAATGCCATTAGCCATATGCCAGAGCACTCATCTCATGTGCAATGCTGTTAGCTGTATGACAGAGCACCCATCTCATGTACAGGGCCATTAGCTGTATGCCAGAGCACCCATCTCATGTACAATGCTTTATATCAGAGCACCCATCCCATGGGCAATGCCATTAGCTCTATACCAGAGCACCCATCTCATGTGCAGTGCCATTACCTTTATGCCAGAACACCCATCTCATGTATAGTGCCGTTAGCTGTATGCCAGAGCACCGATCTCGTGTGCAATGCCGTTAGCCATATGCCGGAGTCTCCATCTCATGCACAATACCCTTGGCCATGTGCCAGAGCACCAATCCCATGTGCAATGCCCTTAGCTGTATGCCAGAGCACCCGTCTCATGTGCAATGCTGTAAACTGTATGCCAGAGCACCAACATCATGTGAAATGCGGTTAGCTGTATGCCAGAGCACCCATATCATGTGCAATGCCATTAGCTGCATTCCAGGGCACCTATCCCTTGTGCAATGTCATTAGCTGTATGCCAGAGCACCCATCTCATGTACAATGCTGTTAGCCGTATGGCAGGGCACACATCCCATGTACAATGCTGTTAGCTGTATGCCAGAGCACCCATCTCATGTACGATGCCATTGTATGTACAGCCCCCATCTTATGTGCAGTGCCGTTAGCCATATGCCAGAGCACCCATCTCATGTGCAATGCCCTTAGTTGTATGCAGAGCACCTCTACCATGTGCAGTGCCATTAGCCGTATGGCAGAGCACCCATTTCATGTGCAATGCCGTTAGTTGTATGTAGAGCACCCATCCCATGTGCAGTGCCTTTAGCAGTATGGCAGAGGACCCATTTTATTGTAGATCTGTTAGAAAGATGCTGGTGGGTGATTTGGTGAAAAGGAGGCTCACGTTGACTAAGCAAGCAGCCTCCGGCTGTTGGGTGAACTCTGGGCTCCTGACTCCAGGTCATGCGGTGTTTTGCCAAATTCATGAAAATTCTATCATTACCCTGATCCTCACCGGCTTCCCTATCTCTTTCCTTTTGCCCTTTCTTTTTCCTTTCCTTCCTTCCACAGCTGTTTATTGACATCCCACAATGCCCTGGGTCTATCCATCCTAGTCCCTATCCTTTTGGGGAGGAGTGTTTGATAATCTTCTTGAGACTCTTTCTTCTCTTGCCTTCTGGGGCATCAACCTCTCTTCCTATGGCATGGTGGCCCTACTTGGGTCAGAGATGGGTGGGAGAAGGGGTCAGAACAGCAGATTTGTAGATTCCCATTGGTGCAGGAGTAGTGTTAGGTGACTTCACAACAGCCGCCTCCCCCTCTCTAACTTCATCAGTGATGGGATTCCTTGCGCAGTCTACCTTGCCACTCAGTGTGGCCCCCTGCAAGGTGAAAGTGGAAGCTACTGTGTTGTGGATGACACTTGCAGAAAATCTTAAAAGGAGGCACTGACAACAGGTCTTTAAATACCATCTATAAATTGCCCTCTTCCAAACTTCTATCTCCAGCCCTGACTTTTTCCCAGAGGCTCCAGCTTGTACACACAAAGGCCACCTCAACATCTCCTCATGGATGACTAAAGAGTGGCTCAAACTTGACACATCTAAAAGAGAGCTTCTAGGTTCACTCTGGAATCAGATCCTCCCCCGCTGTTTCCTTTTCAGTAAATGGCACCATCATTTACCCAAATGTTCAGGCCCAAACCCTGTGAGTCATGTTGACCCTTCTTCTTCCCCCATGCCCCACTTTACATGAGCAGCAAACATTTTAAGCTCCCTCTTTATGTGATAACCTGAATCTGGTCACTTCTTACCACCTCCGCAACTCCTAACTGGCCCAGTCACCCTCAGATCTCACCTTGATTACTGCACCAGACTCTGGATTGTCCCCTACAATGAAATTGCACAGTATCTAGAACAGTGGTTCTCAACCTGTGGGTTGTGGCATTAGGAAGGTTGAGAACCACTGATCTAGAACAATCTTTTAAAACCTTAAAAGCAGGACTTGTTCTTGCTCAGATCTTACCAATGTTTCTTCTGGCTCTCAGATGTACTAAATCCCTTTCAAGGCCCTCTGGTCCCTCCCCATCATCCCACTCTGATTTCTTACCAGTGTCCCTTGCTTCACTGTGGTCCTTGCAGGCACACTTAAGTCAGGCCCTTTGCACTTGTTGTGTCTTCTGCACTAAATCTGCTTCCTACAGACCTCTGCTCAAATGCTGACTCTCCAGAGATGCCCCAGGCCACCACATCTGTCTGTCACTGCCTGGTAATACATAGAGCACCGATTGTGTGGCTGGCTTTCCCCCAGTAGAATATAAGCCTCAGACCTTCCTTGTTTTGTTCACTGCTGTGCTCATGGATGCGACAAAGATTTGCTCAATGAATGAAACAACTTAGATGCTGTTTTTTCTGATGCTATTTTATTGGATGCATGGATTGCTTCATTAAGCTCTTCCTGGGGTTTTAACATGAAGTTGACTCTTTTTGTTTTCCTAATAGAAAACTGCTTTAGCGAACACAGCCAATGTTCAAGTAGTTCAGTCTAGTTTTTAGGCTATGTATGTAAAAGCTTGGTGAAAAAGTTAGTTCAATTCAATTTCATGGGTTACATTAAATTCCAAAGTGAAAAGGAACAGAAATCTTGAATTGCCGTGCCTCCAGGCTCCTGTGAGGTCATCCTTCCCCCTTATCCAGTGATCCATCCTGACCTTATCCAGCTGGAAACCATCCCCTGCAAGCCCCTCTATAGTTCTTTCTGTGTGAAGCTGTCTGACACCCTCCTACTGGCAGGAACAACGACTCTGTCTCCCAAAGTACAGATCTCTCCCTTCCAGCATTTACCAGACTGCCATAGGTGTAGTTTGTATCTTTCCCCCTTTCCAGCAGGACTAATGGTTCACCAGAGTCAAGAGCTGTATCTCATTCATCTTTATTTGTGTGTCAAACAGTGCCTGGCACATCACATATGATTATTAGGTATTTGTAGAAGTGTTGACTGAATTCTGTTCCACAAACAGAAGAAATACTGTTAGGGGAGAACTGCACTAGGAATAAGGTATGGTGTGTGACTACCACTACCCTCTCCCACTTCCCCCTAAAAGAGAGCATGCCAACCAACACCAAGTGTGCCAGGCCTTGGAGAAAAGTCTTCTATGAAATTCTTCTGATCACACTTGTATTTCCCGTGGCCCTCCCCCATCTCATCCTAATGCATTCCTTGCAACACTTGGGTTGCTTTTTCATTTTCTACATTTTGTGAGATTTCTTTTGAGTTTGTTTACATCTTTGGGGACACACTGTTGCAGGATATGAATAATTGAACACAACAAATTTGGGTATAAATTATGGATTACAGATGCCAAGTTGTTCTGGGACTGTTGCTCTGTGTGTTGTAGTGAGGCACTAGAATATTAAAAATATGTATTTTAAATTATCTTACCTTGTTTCCTGAAAAGAAAAGTAAGAAAAACTTGAAAGCCCAGAGCATCAGGGAAGATTGCTGGACTCAGAGCCTCTGGAAGCATGGTGGCCACTTGGGCACTAGTGGCCTTCAGTTTGGGAAACTCTGGAAACTCTGGAGTTTGCATGAACATTTTATGAGAAGAGGGGTCTTATCATTTTCCAAGATCCTTGAGGTGGGAAATTCTGGCAAGAAAACCAAAATGGGTAGAAGAAGAAGCTGGCTCTGGTCCCTGGAAGTGCCAGCCAGGAGTCAGGAGATGGCTTCTTTCCTCCTGGGAAAGAGGAGCCGGATGCCCTTGAGAACTGGTTAGCATTTGGGTTTGGAGAGAGGCTTGGGTACCTAGGGAGGCCTCGGATTGCAGTGTGGGGGCTGCAGAGCAGAATTGAAAAGACCAGGATGACTCTGGGAACCATGTAGGGTGGCCAGAGGGTGGATGGCAGGTACTGGGTGTGGGATTTAGATGCTGGATTGCAGTGTAAGGTGTTTTGAATTGGAACCTGAGGAGTCCCTGTGGCAAAGACATGAGTCTTTGGGGCTTTTTAATAAGACACCTGTAGTACAACTGTGCAAGGAGGGGAAATCATTAGGATACCACAAACAGAAGGCAGAGAAAAGTGGCAGCTGTGTGGCATCAGGCTCCTGTCTCCCATCAGCCTGGGCATATCCAGTGGTTAGGTCCAGCCTCCCAGGTTGGGACCCTAATCTAGTACCTTCTGTGGATGGTCTGTGTCCCCTGGAAGGACACTTTGCGGCTGCAGAAGAGTGAATCATTGCATGAGTGTTCTTCAAGAGGCTGTCGAGACCCAACTCAGGACTATTTTGAAGAGTGTGGGAGGAAGGAAGGGAAAAAGAAAGCAGCCAATTAATCTGCCTTGGAAGTATGAGCACTTGGTGGCTCTGCAATTAATCACTTTTCAAAAAGCCAACTATGAAAGGAAGCGGAAGCCATTCAGAGTTCATGGTCATCAGAATCATATGGTGTCTTCAGCAAGTTGATCAGCCTCCCTGATCACAGCTTTCTCAGTTGTAGAATGGGGATATAAATCTGCCTCTTGAAGTATTTTTTAAAATTGTAGTAAAATGTACGTTGATGAATTTGCCATCTTAGCCCTTTTAAATGTACAATTAATCAGCGTGAAGGACGTTCTCAAAGCTGCACAGCTAGCACCGCCATCCATCCACAGAGCTCTTCCCACCTTCCCCAGCTAAAACTCTGCACCAGTAAACAACAGCTCCCCATCTCGCCCATCCCAATGTCTAGCAGCCATTTTTCTGTACCTAGAAACTGGACTACTCTAGTAGAATCATACAATGCTTGTCCTTTTGCGACTGCCTTGTTCAGTGAGCATAATGTTGTCAAGTTTCATCCACATCGCAGCATGTAAACATAAAAGAGGTAAAGTCCATCCATGTAAACATAAAAGAGGTAAAGTCTCCATTTTTTTAAACTGCTGCATAGTATTCCATGGTATACATATACCACAATTTATTAATCCATTCATGGGTCGACGGGAACTTGGGCTTCTTCCATGACTTGGCTATTATGAATTGAGCTGCAGTGAAAAATCTGGTGCAAATATCTTTATTGCCAAATGATTTTGGTCCTTTAGATATACACCTAGAAGAGGACTTGGAGGATCAAAAGGCAGGTCTACATTTAGATCCCTGAGTGTTCTCCAAACTTCTTTCCAAAAGGAACGTACTAGCTTGCATTCCCACCAGCAATGCAGAAATGTTCCCTTTTCTCCACATCCACACCAACATCTGTTGTTTTGGGATTTTGTGATGTGGGCTACTCTTACTGGAGTTAGATGGTATCTCAGAGAGGTTTTGGTTTGCATTTCTCTGATGATTAAAGATGATGAGCATTTTTTCATGTGTCTATAGGCCATGCGCCTGTCTTCTTCAGAGAAGCTTCTGTTCATGTCTCTTGCCCACAATGAAATGGGATCACTTGTTTTGTGCTTAGTAATAAGTTTGAGTTCTCTGTGGATTCTGGTTTATTAGACCTTTGTCGGTAGCATAACTTGCAAAAATCCTCTCCCATTCTGAGGGCTGTCTATTTGCTTTACTTAGTGTGTTCTTGGCAGTGTAGAAACTTTTTAATTTGATCAGATCCCAGTAATGTATTTTTGATGTTGCTTCAATTGCCCGGGGTGTCTTCCTCAAGAAGTATTCTCCTAGGCCAATTTTTTCAAGCATTTCCCCTGCACTCTCTCTAAGAATATTTATAGTTTCATGTCTTAAGTTTAAGTCCTTTAACCAGTGAGAGTCAATTTTTGTTAGAGAAAAAAGGTGTGGGTCCAGTTTCAGTCTTCTACAAGTTGCCAGCCAATTCATCCAACACCATCCAAATCTTACCCCAATTTATATTTTTAATAGGCTTATTGAAAATCAAATGATGATAAGTGTCTGGGCTCTTGGTCTTCAATTCTGTTCCATACATCTACCTCTCTATTTTTGTGCCATGCTGTTTTGATCACTATTGATTTATAATATAGTCTGAAGTCTGGAAGCATGATTCCTCCCAATTTTTTTTTATTTCTGAGTAATGTCTTGGCTATTCAAGTTTTTTTTTCTGTTTCTATATAAAACAAAGTACTAATTTTTCCAGGTCTTTAAAATATGAGAGAGGTGCTTTAATAGGGATTGCATTAAATCTGTAAATTGAGTTAGGTAGTATAGACATTTTAACAATGTTGATTCTTCCCAGCCATGAGCATGGTATATTTTTCCATTTGTTAACATCTTCAGCTATTTCTTTTCTCAGAGTTTCATAGTTCTCTTTATAGAGATCTTTCACATCCTTAGTTAGATACACACCCAGATATTTCATCTTCTTTGGCACTAGTGTAAAGGGAATAGAGTCCTTGATTGTTTTTTCCCCTTGACTATTGTTGGTGTATATAAAGGCTACAGATTTATGAGTGTTAATTTTGTATCCTGAGACATTACTGTATTACTTGATCACTTCTAGGAGTTTTGTAGTTGATTCCCCGGGGTTTTCCAGATATATAATCATATCATCTGCGAAGAGTGACAGTTTGATCTCCTCTTGATCCTCCTATTTGGATCCCCTTGATTGCCTTCTCTTGCCTGATAGTGGTGGCTAAGACTTCCATTACAATGTTAAACAGCAGTGGAGACAGTGGTCATCCTTGCCTGGTTCCTGATCTGAGTGGAAATGATTTCAATTTTACTCCATTCACTATGATATTGGCTGTGGGTTTGCTGTAGATGGCCTCTATCAGTTTAAGAAATGGCCCTTTTATTCCTATTTTCTTAAGTGCTCTGATAAAGAAAGGGTGCTGGATATTGTCAAAAGCTTTTTCTGCATCAATTGAGAGAATAATATGGTCTTTGTTTTTTAATTTGTTTATGTGATGTATTATATTTATGGATTTGCGTATATTGAACCATCCTTGGGATGAAACCCACATGGTCGTGGTGTTTGATGTGTTGTTGGATTCTGTTCGCTAGGATCTTATTGAATATTTTTGCATTAATATTCATTAGAGATATTGGTCTATAGTTTTCTTTTCTTGGGTATTTTCCTGGTTTGGGTATCAGGGTGATATTCACTTCATAGAATGAGTTGAGAAGTATTCCTTCTTTTTCTATGTTTTGGAAAAGATTAAGTAATATAGGTACTAGTTCTTTAAAGGTTTGGCAGAATTCTGATGTGAAGCCATCTGGTCCTGGGCTTTTCTTTTTGGGGAGATTTCTTATAGTTGATGCTATTTCAGAGCTTTTTATAGGCTGGTTCAATATTTCCACTTCTTTCTGGCTAAGTCTAGGAGTGTGGCATGTTTCCAAGTATTGATCTATTTCCTTCAGATTTTCATACTTCTGAGAATAGAGTTTTATGTAGTATTCATTAAAGATTTTCTGAATTTCTGAGGAGTCTGTTGTTATTTGGCCTTTATCATTTCTGATTGATGAAATTAGGGATTTTACTCTTATACTTCTGGTTAGGTTAGCCAATGGTTTATCTATTTTATTGACCTTTTCAAAAAACCAACACTTTGATTGGTTGATCTGTTGTATGATTCTTTTGTTTTCAATTTTATTTAGTTCTAATGTTTAGTTCTGCTCTAATTTTAGTTATTTCTTTTCTTCTGCTGGGTTTAGGGTTGGAAAGTTCTTCCTTTTCCAGTTGCTTGAGATGTCCCATTAAGTTATTGACTTCCTCTCTTTCCATTCTCTTGAGGAAGGCTTGCAATGCTATAAATTTTCCTCTTAGGGCTGCCTTTGCTGTATCCGAGAGGTTCTGATAGTTAGTTTCTTCATTATTGTTTTGTTCCAAAAATTTGGTAATTTCCTTCTTAAACTCATCTATGACCCAGCTATCATTCAGCATGAGGTTATTCAGTTTCCAGGTTTTTGTATGTGTGTGGAGATTCCTGTTGTTACTGAGTTTAACTTTTAATTCCATGGTGGTCTGAGAAAATAGAAGGAATGATTTTTATTTTTTTAAATTTGCTGAGGTTGCACTTGTGACCTAAGATGTGATCAATTTTGGAGGATGAGCCATGGGCTGATGAGAAGAATGTGTATTTGATTTTGTTAGGATGAAATGTTCTAAAGATGTCTATTAGATGCAAATGTTGAAAGGTTAATTTTAATTCTAAAATTTTGTTGCTTAGCTTCTTTTTTGAGGATCTATCCAACACAGCTAGAGGAGTGTTAAAGTCTTCAACAATTATGGTGCTGGGGGGAATCAAGTTGCTCATGTCAGTTAGAGTTTCTCTTATAAATTGAGGTGCATTCTGTTTGGGTGCATAAATGTCGATAATTGAAATCTCATCATGTTGAGTGTTGCCCTTAACAAAAAGTGACCATCATTGTTTTTTCTTACTTTGATTGGTTTGAAGCCTATTGTATCTGTGAATAAAATTTGCAACACCTGCTTTTTTTCTGATTTCCATTTGCCTGAATTATAAATGACTATCCCTTCACTCTGAGTCTATGTTTATCTTTTAAGGTAAGGTGAAATTCTTGAATGCAACAGATGTCTGGCCTGAGTTTTTGTATCCAGTCAGCCAACCTGTGTCTCTTTAGAGGGCAATTTAAGCCATTCACATTTATTGAGAGTAATGATAAACCAGGCAGAGTTTTGGGTATTGAGTTTTTCAAATGTCCAGTGGACATTTTTAGTCCTTTTGCCAGTATGGAAGTTAGAATTTGATCAAAAGTTTCTGAGTGATTTTATTTTGGTGGTGGAGGATTGTGTTGTTCATTATGGAGGATAGATCTGAGAATATCCTGAAGAGCTGGTTTAGTTATGGCAAATTTCTTCAACATGTAAATGTTATTAAAGTATTTAATTTCTCCATCATAGATGAAACTCAGTTTAGCTGGGTACAGGATTCTGGGTTGAAAGTTATTTTGTTTAAGGAGATTAAAGGTCGATGACCACCCTCTTCTATCTTGAAAGTTTTCAGCAGAGAGATCTGCAGTCATTCTAATGTTCTTCCCTTTGTATGTAATGGTTTTCTTCTGTCTTACAGCTTTCAGAATTTTCTCCTTCATATTAACTTTAGAGAAATTAATTATAATGTGTCTACGAAAATTTTTATTTGGGTTGAGTCAGGCTGGTGTTCTAAAACTGTCTGCTATCTGAATTTCAGAATCTCTGGGCATGCCTGGGAAAGTCTCTTTAATTATTTCATGAAGCAACACATCTATATCCTTTTCAGCAAGCTCATCACTTTCAGGTATTCCTATAAGGTGAATATTAGACCTCTTTGAATTATCTCAGAGCTCTTTGAGAGAATGATCTGTTTTTATTCTCCACTTTTTTTCTTCTTTTAGTGTTTGGGAGCATTAAAAAACTTTGTCTTCATATCGGAGATCCTTTCTTCTGCCTGCTCCATTTTGTTACTGAGGGATTCTACTGTATTATTTAGATCTTTGAGGGCTGCAAATTCTTGTTTTAATGTGTCAAAATCTTTGGTCATTTTGTCTTTAAATTCCTTTAATTCTTGAGACATCTTTTGAATTTCTGCTTTAAATTCTAATTTCATCATTTCTTCCAAGTTGTTGATCTTATTTGCTATTCAAATTTGGAACTTGATTTCTGACACCTCAGCCATTTGTTTGTGAATAGGATCTTGTGCTGTGCCTGCTTTGTCATTTCTTGGGGAAGTTGGTCTGCTCTGATTGTTCATGTTGCCAGTTTTTCCACTGATTCTGCCTCATGATTGTTTTTCACTGTTGGCTAGGTGGTCTGGTAAGGTGAGGTTGGATTGGGGTTTCCTGGAGTTGTGGTTAAGCAGCCCTTTTTCAAGGATCAGGGACTGATGACTGCAACTTTTTCCCCTTTAGTTTTGCAAAATGCCTGTACAGTATTATAGTCTGAGGCTGGAGAAACCTGTTTGGTGTGGTGGGGTTAGGTGGCTCAGTCTTGTAATCAACAGGTTCTTGTCTCATCCTGGTGGATCAGTGACTCTGGTGAAGTCTTAGCTGTGAAGAAATGCAAGCAATTAAGAAACCTCACCTCCCCAGATAACAACTGGAATGGAAAAATTGACCCTTCCTGTTACTACACAACCAGGGTATGACCTGAGAGGGTCCTTGGGTGATTGTCCCAAGTTAGGGGTTCCAAACCAATTGTCCCAGTCAGTACGAACTCTCAGGTGGGAGAATTTGAAAGGTCTCCAGCAGCTAGATAGCAGAGGTCTACTGGCTGCTCAGATTTGGCTCTCTCTTGTGTTCTACAGAGTCAGAAAGGCCCACCCGGTAGCACAGTAGGACCAGGGGGCTGAGTCTCTTTCTCCACTTTGTTTCTTTTTCACGCCCAATCACTGGTGTCCCCGCAGGGCTGCAGTCCTTCTCTCTCCAATAATGCAAAGTGCCAGAGCTTAGCGCCTATCAGAGTCAAAGGAAAGTCAATGCCCCTAAGGCCCGGCCACTGCCCTCAGCTACCAGCCAGCTGGGGGAACTGAGGCCTGCCTGCCTCAGGTGTTCAATAGCCACTGGGAAGTGTTCCACTTGGGCTCAGTCTAATCCTGGGGGTACCAGGCCAGCAAATGCTTATCTCTCTTAGCCACCACACCTTTGCCCCTGCCGCTCTGCAGCACCAGGATCCCTATAGAGTGGGTTCTGGTTTCCTCTGGTGGTGCACAGAGTTGGGGTGGGGGATGTTTCTCCAAGATTAGACCACAGCGTGATCACTTTATTGTTGCTGGATCTTTGTGGGAAGTACCCCTGCACAGCTCCTCTGCCACTGTCAAAGCCAGAGAATTCTGGCTGTAGGAGCAGCTCCAGGAATGTGCTGCACATGGATCTGGCAGCGGGGGTATGCTGCACACAAATCTGGCAGTGTCCAGTACCCAGTGACTTCACCGAGGAGATCACTACTTCATTGGTGATTCTGGTCAGGTGGGGACCTGGTATTGAGGCAGGGCAGCCCAGTGCGTGGCCTCAGCAGGTCTCTGGCCCTGCGGTGTCCAGTGTGCAGCCTCAGTAGGTCTCTGGGGGAGCGTGGCCTCAGTGGGTCTTTGGCTGGGAGTGGTGTGGCACCCAGCTCGGGATCCACAGCACGGCTTGGAGACAGGGAGGGTGTGGGGGCATGGGCACAGGGCTCCAGGTGAGTCAGGGCAGAGGGCTGGGCACTTGGTCAGGCAGGCTGGGAGGGGGCGGCACTGCTCATGAGCCTCCTCCCTCAGTCTCTGCAGGAGTTTATACTGTAGATTGTTATTTTGGAGTTGCAGCTTGTCTCAGCAGGGGTGACCTGGAGTTATCTCACTTCTCTCTGGGCTGGGCTCCCTGTCTTCAGCTTAATTGGATATTTTCTGGATGTTATTCTTCCCTCTGGATAGGAGCTTTTGTCGGAGGCTGTTTCCAGTCAGCCATCTTGTCCCTCCTAGGAATTTTTATATATTCTGCATATCAACCACTTATCAGATATATGATTTGCAAATATTTTCTCTTATTCCAGGGTTGCCTATTTACTCTGTTGATTATGTCCTTTGATACACAGAAGTTTTAAATTTTGATGTAGTTCAATTTATCTATTTTTACTTTTGTTTCCTTTGCTTTTGGTGTCATATGCAAGAAAACATTGCCAAATCTCTCCAGGTATTTTTTAAAGATAAAATGAGATATGTGTGAAAGTCCTTATAGATTAGAAAGTAGTATAAAAATATTAGCTATTATATAAGTTCTCAAGTACATGACATTCAGCCAAACCTGGTAGGGATGCTTCAAAAATTACTAAAAATTTCTTAGTCAAAGTGATATATTAAAAACACACATTTATAGGCAGGTCCTGTGGCTCAAACGGGTACGGTGCCGGCCCCATATGCTGGAGGTAGTGGGTTTGAACCTAGCCCCGGCCAAAAACTGCAAAAAACAAACAAACAAACAAACAAACAAAAAAACCACATTTAATTTTATTGCCTCCATAAATTTTACTGAAGAGACAATAAAATGATTAAAAAAATAATTCAAGTTATTCCTTTATAACCTCATTGAAATTTAATTTAAATACAGTAATGCACCCATTTTACAGATAAAGTTTGATGAGTTTTTGCAAATTTATACATTGCTGAAAACACCAACACAATCAAGATATTGCATATTCCTGTCAGCCAGAAAACTCCCTTATGTCTCTTGACAGGCAATCCGCTAACAACTCTCTTCCCAGGAAGCCATTAATTTGGCTTCTGTCACTGAAGATTAGTTTTGCCTTTTTTATAATTTCTTATAAAAGGAATTGCACACTATGAAGTCTATTGCATGTGGTTTCTGCTCAGTATTTTTTTGATATTCACGTAAATTGTTGCATGTATCGGTACTTTCTTCTTTTTTTAATGCTGAGTAATATATCATACTATGGGTAGACCACCATTTGCTTAATCCATTTGCCTGAGTACTTGAATTGTTTCTAGTTTTTGGTTCTTATGAATAAGATAACTACAAAAATGTATGCATGCGTGTTTATATGAATATATGTTTTCATTCTCTTAAGTGGAATTTCTGGGTCATATGTTTAACTTTTAAAGAAAGTTAAACACGACTCTTTCCCAAACAGCTTTGCTGACAGTGTACAAGAGTTCTAACTGCTCCACATCTTTGCTAACACTCAGGACGGGCTTTCTCCTCAATTCCAGCCATTTAACTGCTGTGTGGTGACATCGTACAGTGTTTCATCATTTCTCTGATAATTAATGATGTTGAGCACATTTCATGTGCTCATTTGCCACCTATATACTTTCTTTTATGACAATTTTTTTAACCTTTGCCCATTTAAAATAGGTTGTTTTGTCTTTTCATACTTATATATATAAGAATTTATATTATGTGCTGAAAATGTGCAAAGGTTTTTTTTTTTTTTTTTTTTTTTGTAGTTTTTGGCTAGGGCTAGGTTTGAACCCGCCACCTCTGGCATATGGAGCTGGTGCCCTGCTCCTTTGAGCCATAGGCGCCACCTGAAAATGTGCAAATGTTTTCTTCAAGGCTATATCTTGGTTTTTAAAAACAGCTTTATTGAGGCACAACGGGCATCCTAATTTCACATATTTAACATTACCATTGATGGGGCAGTGCCTGTGGCTCAAAGGAGTAAGGCACAGGCCCCAAATGCTGGAGGTGGCAAGTTTAAACCCAGCCCTGGCCAAAAACTGCAACAAAACAAAACAAAACAAAACATTATCATTGATGAATTTTGACATATGTATTCACCCATGAAACCATCGTAATTATAGTAATGGTTATATCCATTATAATAATCAAAGTAATTAATATATACATCACCCTCCAAAGTTTTCTTAGGCTAGTTTTTTTTTTTTTGAGACAGAATGTCACTATGCTGCCCTCATTAGTGTGGTGACATCACAGCTCACAACAACCTCTAACTCTTGGGCTTAAGAGATTCTCTTGCCTCAGCCTCCCAAGTAGCTGGGACTACAGGCACCTGCCACACTGCCCAGCTATTTATTTTTGTTGTTGTTGTAGTTGTCATTGTTGTTTGGCAGGCCAAGGCTGGGTTCAAACCCACTAGTATGGTGTATGTGGCTGATGCCCTAGCCGCTGAGCTGCAGGCTGTAAGCCTAGGCAACTTCTTAATGCATTCCTCCTACTCTCTTTTGTGTTGATCCAAATTTCCATTAGTTATAATTATTTTTCTGCTTTAAGAACTTCCTCTTTCATTTCTAGTGCATATCCAATGGCAAAAATATATTGCATATTTTGTTTATCTGAAAAAGTTTTTAATTCACCTGCACTTTTAAAATATTTTTTCTGAGCAGAGAGTTCTATTTGACAATTTTTTTCTTTCATCACTGTAAACATGTTTCTCATTGTCTTCTTATTTGTGAATTTTTGACAAAAAGTCTGCAATCATTCTTACCTTTATCCTTCAGTACATAATGTATCTTTTTTCCTTTGGTTGATTTTAACATGTTGTCTGTATCACAGGCTTTCAGCCATTTGACTATGGTGTGCCTTCATGTGGTTTTCTTTGTGTTTATCCTAACTGGGTTTTCGTGCTATTCTTGGATCTGTGAGTTTATAACTTTCATCAAATTTGGAAAATTTGCCCCGAGGTAAGAAGGTATTTGTTGTTTTTAACTTCCATTTTTGAGTAGATATAGAGTATCTTTTACTTCCAGGCTAGTTAGTTCCACTACTAAAGGACTTTATCTTTTAGGGCACCATTTATATTTCTCCACTTAGGGTAACTTAATTATTATCTACCTGTGTGATTCCATATGAGCTGTGGGAATTGTTCAATTATAGCTTCCCAGAAATTATTCTTTCTTTAAAAGTTGGTTTCCATGGCACAATAGAATTTGACCCTACTTATGGACAGAGTGGTGTTTTCACAAACACAGAAGGAGATCCCTATGCTGACCTCGGGACTCTTTCTCTGTGTAGCTCCTGAACACTCTGGTACTCTGTCCTATGAATTCTAGTCTCCTTGGTCTTCCTAAATTCTGATCTCTGACTTTTCAAGTCTGTGAAAACACTGGTGTCTGTTAGATTCCCCAGTGCACCAATCACTTTGTTTGTGTATCATGTCTTAAGGGTCACTGTGCTCACTGCCGTTGCCAACATCCCAAACAAGGTCATGTATTTTGTCCAGTTTCTACCTATTCACAGATGGAAGATAAGACATATGGCAGTTACTCTTTCATTGATTGTGTGTTAGTTTCCTATAGCTACTATAACAAATTACTACAAACTTAGTGCCTTAAACACCCAACAACACAAATTTATTCTCATAGTCTTGTAGGTTAGAAGTTCAACATGGGTCTCACAGAGACAACATAAGCTGAACTGTATTCCTTTCTGGAGGTCTGAGTATAATCCATTTTCTTTCATTTTTCAGCTGCTGGAGGCTTGTGGATTCCCTTTCTCCACCTTCAAAGCCAGCAATGGCAGGTTGCATCCTTCTACATTGTGTCTCTCTGATCACTTCTTCTGCCTCTCTCTTCCACTTTTTAGGACCTTGTTATTACACTGAGCCCACCTGGATAACCCTGGATAACTTTCCTATCTTACAATGAACTTATTATCAAAATTCCATCTGCAACCACAGTTCCCTTTGCTGTATGACCATATATTTATGGATTCCAGGGACTAGGTTGTTGGCACCTTTAGGAGGACCATTCTTCTATCAACTAGTCTGAAATTATAAATAAACACAATTCTCCAGAAGGAGTGGGGTACTGTAAAGGAGGTAATAGGAACAACATTTTAGAAGCTGGAAAGATGATGGGTAAAAGGTTTACTGATTTAGAAAAGGCTAATCCTTAAACTAGCAATGGAAAATGTTGGGAATGTAACCCAGTATAGTTTATGGTATCAAAAATCGGGAATTGCAGTACTCCCAGTGATGTGGATAACACAGAATGCTAAAATAAAACATATTGGCTAAGCATCTATTTAAGAAGAGGTTAGAGTGCTAAATCCCCTTTCCACTTTGTTCAGTCAAATGCCCAATTGCCTTCTTCAATGCTAGCAGAAAACTAAGGGTTTTATTCCCTTAGGGAGTGTCTTTCCTAAAAAAAAAAAAAAAAAAATGACACAGCCAAAATCCCAGGAGTGAAGGAGCAAACCATCCATGGGGTCCCACTGCAGACCCAAAGCTCCTAATCAGACTTCTAGTCTTCATCCAGGGGGCAAGCAGCCAAGGAGCATCAGATGCCTGAGGAAAACTTGTGTCACAAAGCATGAGTTAGCATGTGAACTGGGAAACAGACACAACAGAGCTCGAAAGAGTGGGAAGAAATAAAATCTTCAAAAAAATTATCTCTAATATCCCAGGAGATATTAGAGAAGAAGATATTGAAACTGAACCACAATCCAGATGATCCAAAAAATAAAAAATAAAAATAAATAAAGGGACACTCAGGAAATAAAAAATATATATTGAAAATTAAAGGAACAAACAGTAGGGTGGAGGCAAGATGGCTGATTGGAGCCAGCTCTCCACAGAGGCTCCTGTCCAGAAGGAGAGATAAAGGACAGAAGTTTAGCAAGTAAGCTGATGGTTTGGAGCTGAGCCAAGAGAGAAGGTTGAAGAACGCACATCAACCCTGCTGAGGTGAGCTGCAACCCCAAGGATACAAACAAAAGGTACAAAATCCATTGTCAAGCCGATGGGAGTCCCCTCCTGAATGTGAACAGCTCACAGCTCATAGTATTCTCCGTACAAATAAGCGAGCAGAGTTCAAATGTCCTCCCAGTTTATCCCATGGGAGAGACCCTCTGAAAACCAGACCTCTTTCCCCTACTAGGTTGTCATGGCACTCTCCTGCCAGGCATAAAATGGTATAAAACTGTATATGTTCTCTACCTGTAATTTTGAACTCCCAGCACTCCCCTTTACTCTCACCCTGAGGTCTGGAAGGCTGTCCCCTAGGGAGTCCAGGTTCTTGGGCATTTTCTCGAGAGGTGTGGACAGGGCAAGACCTGTTGCTGGTCTGTGCTGATACTGTGGCATGGGGGTAAGGACAAGACTGTCAAATGAGAAAGAACCATACAGGAGTGGTGGTACCCTGAGGCACAGAGAGCAGCCGCAGCAGTGGGAACAATAGGGCTCACACCCCTGGATATTCCGGACAGACACTCCCTGTCTCTCTGGGCAACCAGAGGAAGCTGAGCATCTTCTATGGTGGAAAATGGTGGAAAAGATCTGGGATGGAAATGCAGGCCCCATGAGTAAAGGGTATGCCTAAGGTGGTACTGGCCTGGGTGGAGCATGGGGACTAGAATACGTGCGCAGAGGTGGCAGAATCCCAGGGAGGGGCTGACCCAGAGGACTGGTTTACTGAGCTTCAGCTGCACCCGGCCCTCAGGGGATCATAGCTGAGACAAAGGCGGGCAGGCAAAGGCTGGAACTGACAGCTGAGTGTGAGCTCTAACCTGGCCCACACCAACACAAAGTGCAGCCAAAATCAGGTAGCAGCACAGACCGGGGCTGAGTACAGGGAACTCAAACAGTTCTGTGAACTCCAACAGCATCTATTCTGCAGGGGAATATAGCCAGGACAGAAACAAATTCTGCAAAGTTGTTCTATTCTGTTAGCAACATCAATCAGGGACGGGGCTGGAACTGAGTGAACCACCCTAGCCTCCATTAAGCACCTGAGGTTGTCAGGGCTCACCTCCCCCTGCCAGATGGTGGCAGAGAGCACTGGCCTGGCTGAGGAGACATAGATATCCCTGTGACGCAGGCAGGTGCAAACCCCTGGAGCATCTGCTCATTGGAGGGAACTGGGGACCAGCCCTGCGTGGTTACCAGTGACTTGGTGTGACAGAGGTGCAAGGTGGGGAAGGAGGCATCAACCTTCCCAGACTAATTTATTTGCTGGGTGGTCCTTCTGACCTCAACGGAGCACCGGAGTGAGTCATACTTGAGCTGCCAGAAGACCCCTGCTATTTAGTTGCCAGAGACCTTTTGAACTCTCCCACCTGAGACTGGTACTGACTGGGACAATTGATTTTGACCTCTTGAACTGGGCCGATCACCCAAGGACTATCCAAAGTGGTACCCTGGGTGTGTGGTTGTGGGAGGGTTTGATTTTCCTTTTCCAATTGCTGCCTGTGGGGGGAGGGGTGACATAATTGCTGATATTTCTCCACAGCTGAGATTTCAACCCAGAGTAACTGATTCACTAGGGTAGGACAAAGACCAGCTGAAAACAAGACAGAGCCACTTAGCCCCACCACACCAAGCAGGCCCCCAGTTTCTCAGGCCGTAGCACTGTATGGCTCCTTGGCAAAGCTCTAGGGGAAAAGGTACAGATGCCAGTCCCAGCTTTTGGGCAAAGGGCTGGTTAATCATTACTCCTGTAGCCCCCAACCCAACTTATACTTATCTGCTCATCTAGCCATATACAGTAAAATAATCATGGGGCAGAATCAGCAGAAAAACCTCCAGTAACATGAATAACCAGAGGAGATCAACCTCCCTCCACCCCCCAAGGAAGGATATGGCAGACACAACTGAAGATCCCATTCATAAACAGATGGCTGAGATGTCAGAAATTGAATTCAGAGCTTGGATTGCAAATAAGATTAATAGAATAGAGGCAAAGTTGGAATTAGAAATTCAAGGAGCATTTCAAAAGTTGTCTCAAGAATTCAATGAATTCAAAGACAAAATCACCAAAGATTTTGACACATTAGACAAGAATTTGAAGCCCTCAAAGATCTGAGAAATACAGTAAAATCCCTCAGTAACGAAATGGAGCAAGAAGAAGAAAGGATTTCTGACATTGAACACAAACCTTTTGAAAGCTCCCAAACTCTCAAAGAGGAAGGGAAATTAGAGCAAAAATGGATCATTCTATCAGAGAGCTCTGGAATAATTCGAAGAAAACTAATATTCACCTTATAGGAATCTCTTAAGGCAAAAAAGTGGCTTTGCAAGGCACAGAGGGTCTTCTCCATGAAATTATGAAAGAGAAATTTCCAGACACACCAAGAGATTCTGAAATTCAGATAGCAGACAGTCTCAGAACCCCAGCATGACTCAACCCAAATAAGACATCTCCCAGGCATAATTAACTTCATAATTTACTTCACTAAAGTTAATATGAAGGTGAAAATTCTGAAAGCAGCCAGACGTAAGAAAACCACAACCTATAAGGGGATAAATGTTAGAATGACTGCAAATCTCTGTGCTAAAACCTTTCAAGCCAGAAGATGGTGGTCATTGACTTTTAATCTCCTAAAAGAAAATAACTTTCAGCCTAGGATCCTGTATCCAGCTAAACTGAGTTACATCTATGATGGAGAAATTAAATACTTTCTGACATGCACATGTTGAAGAAATTTGCCATAACTAAACCAGCTATCCAGGATATTCTCAGACCTATCCTCCATAATGACTAGTGCAATCCTCCACCACAAAAGTAAACTCACTCAGAAACTTTTGATCAAATTCCAACTTCCACAGTGGGGAAAGGATTAAAAATGTCCACTGGAATTTTGAAAAAGTCGATACCCAAAACTCTACCAGGCTTATCAATATTCTCCATTAATGTGTTGGCTTAAATTGTCCTCTAAAGAGGCACAGGTTGGCTGACAGAATACAAAAACTCAGGCAGATATCTGCTACATACAAGAATCTCATCTTACCTTAAATGATAAATACAGACTCAGGGTGAAGGGATGGTCATTATATCCAGGCATATGGAAAGCAGAAAAAAGCAGATGTTGCAATTTTTTTCACAGATACAGTAGGGTTTAAACCAACAAAAGGAAAGATAAAGATGGTCACCTCATATTTGTTAAGGGTAATACTCAATATGATGGGATTTCAATTATTAATATTTATGCACCCAACGAGAAGGTGCCTCAATTTATAAGAGAGACTCAAACAGGCATAAGCAACTTGATTTCCTCCAGCTCCACAATATTCAGAGATTTTTACACTCCTTTGGCAGTGTTGGATAGATCCTCCAATAAAAAGCTAAGCAAAAAAATTTTAGATTTAAACGTAACCATTCAACATTTGGATTTAACAGACATCTACAGAACATTTCATCCCATCAAAACTGAATACACATTCTTCTCATCAGCCCACGGAACATATTCCAAAATTGATCACATGGTAGGTTACAAGGTCTAACTCAGCAATTTTAAAAGAATAGAAATTATTCCTTGCATCTTGTTGGACCATCAGGGAATAAAAGTTGAACTCAGTAACAACAGGAATCTGCATATTCATACAAAAACATGGAAGCTAAATAACCTTATGCTGAATGATAGCTGGGTCATAGATGAGATTAAGAAGGAAATTACCAAATTTTTGGAACAAAACAGTAATGAACACACGAATTACCAGAGCCTCTGGGATACCGCAAAGGCACTCCTAAGAGGGAAATTTATAGCACTGTAAGCCTTCATCATGAGAACAGAAAGAGAGGAAGGTAAAAACTTAATGGGACATCTTAAGAAACTGGAAAGGGAAGAATGTTCCAATCCAAACCCTAGCAGAAGAAAAGAAATAACCAAAATTAGAGCAGAATTAAATGAAATTGAAAACAAAAGGATTATATAAAAGATCAATAAATCAAAAAGTTGCTTTTTTGAAAAGGTCAATAAAATAGATAAACCTTTGGCTAACCTAACCAGGAAAAAAAGAGTAAAATCTCTAATTTCATCAATCAGAAATGACAAACATGAAATAACAACAGACTCTTCAGAAATTCAAAAAATCCGGTGCAGAGACAAGGTGGTGGACTGAAGCCAGCTTTCAACAGAGGCTCCCGTCCAGAAGGAGGGTTAAGGGACAGGAATTTAGTAAATATCCTGGTGGACTTGAGCCACACCAGAGAGAAGGTTGAAGAACGCACATCAACACCGCTGAGGCAAGCTGTGATCACAAGGACGCAAACACAAGGTACAAAATCCACCACCAAGCAGACGGGAGTCCCCCTCCCCAATAAGACCGGCTCAAGAGCCCCACAATTAAACAAACGGGCAGAAATTAAAGGCCCTCCCACTACACTCCATGGGAGAGACCTTCTAAAAACTGGACCTACCTCCCCTACTAGGGTGCCATGGCGTTCTCCTGCCGGGCATAAAACTTTAAAAATCCTTTGCCGGCAACCCTGAATCCCTAACACTCCCCTCCCGCTCACTGAGGTCTGGAGGCCTGTCCCCCAGGAGTTCGGATTCTTGGGTGATTCTCAAGGGGAGTGGACAGTCCCCGAGTTGCAACTGGTCAGCGCTGACTCGGAGGCACGCGAGTGTGGAGAGGGCACCTGGCTAAGGGGGAGTCATGCCTCGGCGGCACTTCCCTGTGGTGCGGTGCAGCAGCCCTCCCCATGTATCAATACAGCCAGACATAAAACTGAATGAAACTCTAGCTTCCCCCCCACTCTCACTCAGGGTCTGGGGGCCTGTCCCCCAGGAGTTCGGATCCTTGGGTGATTTCTCGAGGGAAGTGCACAGTGCCCGAGCCGCGACCGGTCAGCGCTGACTCTGAGACACGTGAGCGAGGAGATGGCACTCTGCTGATGGGGAGTCAAGCCTTGGCGGCACTTCCCTGTGGTGTGGTGCAGCAGCCCTCCCCGGGCAACAATATGGCCGGGCACAAAACTGAATGAAACTCTAGCTTCCCCACTGAGCACCCAGCACTCCCCCCTACTCTCACTCAGAGTCTGGAGGCCTGTCCCCCAGGAGTTCGGGTCCTTGGGTGATTTCTCGAGGGGAGTGCACAGTGCCTGAGCTGCGTCAGGTCAGCCCTGACTCTGAGACACGTGAGCGAGGAGAGGGCACTCTGTTGAGGGGGAATCAAGCCATGGCGGCACTTCCCAGCGGTGTGGTGCAGCAGCCCTCCCCGGGCAACAATACGGCCAGGCATAAAACTGAATGAAACTCTAGCTTCCCCCCCACTCTCACTCGGGGTCTGGGGGCCTGTCCCCCAAGAGTTCGGATTCTTAGGAGATCTCTCGAGGGGTGTGGACACAGCATAAACTGCGGCCACTCAGTGCTGACTCTGGGGCGCGAGACAGAGGAGAAAAGGGTCGGCTGAGTGCCCACACCAGAGCGGCAGTTCCCTGGAGGCAAATCAATAGCCGTTTTTTCTTTAACAGCAAAACGGCTCACTTCTGGATATTCTGAAGCCACACCCCCTGTCTCCCTGGGCAAACAGAGGAGGCCACCAGTGAGCAAAGGATTTCCTGACACTGCTCACAAACCTGGGAAGCTTCAAGGGCAGGGCCGACCCAGACAGGTAATCGGACACAAACCTCTAGCAGCAAAGACATTTGAACTCAGAACAGCCCGTCTTCTGTAGGCGATTTCAGCAGAAACAGAGACAGAACCCCGCAAAGTTGTCTGTTCTGTTCTGTTCTGTTAGCAACATCAATCAGGGATGGGGCTTAGCCTGGGTGAACACCTCCTTCCCATCACCTGCATCAAGCACTCAAAGATGTCAGGCCCCATCTCCTCCTGCTAGATAGCGGCAGACTGCAGGGGCCTGGCAGACTTCCTTGCAATTCAGGCAGGTGCAACCCCCTGGAGTATATGTTCACTATGGGCAACTGGGTTAGCCATCTGCAGAGATACCAGTGACTGGGTCCGATGGACGGGCAAAGTGGGGAAGGAGACGTCAACCTTCCCAGACTGCTCTATTTGCTAGGTGGCTCCTCCTGACTCCACGCTGCACTGGAGTAAGCCATATCAGAGGAGTCACCAGACCCCTGTGATCCAGTTCCCAGAGACCTCTTGAACTCTCCCACCCGAGACAGGTGCCGATTGAGACAATTGATTTGGACCTTTTGAACTGAACTAATAGACTGAGGACTTTTCAGGCGGTGCCCTGGGTATGCGGTTGTAGGAAGGTTTGATTCTCCTTTTCCAACTGGTGCCAGAGGTGGGCGCGCGGGGTGACTTAATTGCTGATTTTTCCACACAGCTGAGACTTCAAGCCAGAGTAAACATTACAATAGGATCGAACAGAAACCAGCTGAAAACAAGACAGAACCACTTAGCCCCACCACACAAGACAGGGCCCCAGTTTCTCAGGCCACAACACTGTACGGGCCCTTGATAAAGCCCCAGGGGAAAAATCAAAGGGAGTAAAATAACCATGGGGCGGAATCAGCGGAAAAACTCTGGTAACATCAATAACCAGAATAGATCAACCCCCCCCAAGAAAAGATACGGCAGATGTGATTGAAGATCCCATTCATAAACAACTGCCTGAGATGTCAGAAATCGAATTCAGAATTTGGATTGCAGACAAGATTAATAAAATGGAATTAGGAATTCGAGGAGAAATTCAAAAGTTGTCTCAAGAATAAAACAAATTTAAAGACAAAACCATCAAACACTTAGACACACTGAAGCAAGAATTTACAGCCCTCAAAGATATGAAAAATACAGTAGAATCCCTCAGCAACAGAATGGAGCAAGCAGAAGAAAGGATTTCTGACATTGAAGATAAAGTCTTTGAACGCTCCCAATCTCTCAAAGAGGAAGAGAAATGGAGAGCAAAAATGGATCACTCACTCAGAGAGCTCTCAGATAATTAAAAAAAAAAGCAATATATGAATTATTGGGATTTCTGAGAATGATGAAGTGGCCTCGAAGGGCACAGAGGCCCTTCTGCATGAAATTATGAAAGAAAATTTTCCAGACATGTCTAGAGAATGTGAAATTCAGATAGCAGACAGCTTCAGAACCCCAGCACGATTCAACCCCAATAAGTCATCCCCCAGACATATCATAATTAGCTTCACTAAAGTTAACATGAAAGAGAAGATTCTCAAAGCAGCCCGGCGAAAGAAAACTATTACGTACAAAGGAAAGAATATTAGAATAACAGCAGATCTCTGTGCTGAAACTTTTCAAGCCAGAAGAGAGTGGTCATCAACTTTTAATCTCCTAAAGCAAAATAACTTTCAACCCAGGATCTTGTATCCAGCTAAACTGAGTTTCATCTATGATGGAGAAATTAAATACTTCAATGACATTCATATGTTGAAAAAATTTGCCATAAGTAAAGCAGCTCTTCAGGATATTCTCAGACCCATCCTCCACAATGACCAACCCAATCCTATACCACAAAAGTAAACTCACTCAGAAACTTCGGATCAAACTCCAACTTCCACACTGGCGAAAGGATTAAAAATGTCCATTGGACCTTTGAAAAACTCGATACCCAAAATTCCACCAGACTTATCAATACTCTCCATTAATGTGAATGGCTTAAACTGTCCTCTAAAGAGGCATAGGTTAGCTGACTGGATACAAAAACTCAAGCCAGACATTTGTTGCATACAAGAGTCACATCTTTACTTAAAAGACAAATACAGACTCAGGGTGAAAGGATGGTCATCCATATTTCAGGCAAATGGTAATCAGAAAAAAGCAGGTGTTGCAATTTTATTTGCAGATACAGTAGGCTTTAAACCATCAAAAGTAAGGAAGGATAAGAATGGTCACTTCATATTTGTTAAGGGTAATACTCAATATGATGAGATCTCAATTATTAATATCTATGCACCCAACCAGAATGCACCTCAATTTATAAGAGAAACTCTAACAGACATGAGTAACTTGATTTCCTCCAGCTCCATAATTGTCGGAGATTTCTACACTCCTTTGGCAGTGTTGCATCGATCCTCCAGCAAGAAGCTGAGCAAAGAAATCTTAGATTTAAACCTAACCATCCAATATTTAGATTGAGCAGACATCTACAGAACATTTCATCCCAACAAAACTGAATACACATACTTCTCATCAGCCCACGGAACTTACTCCAAAATTGACCACATTTTAGGTCACAAGTCTAACCTCAGTAAATTTAAAGGAATAGAAATTATTCCTTGCATCTTCTTGGACCATCGTGGAATAAAAGCTGAATTGAGTAACAACAGGAATCTGCATACCCATACAAAAACATGGAAGTTAAATAACCTTATGCTGAATGATAGCTGGGTCAGAGATAAGATTAAGAAAGAAATCGCCAATTTTTTGGAACAAAACAACAATAAAGACACAAAGTATCAGAACCTCTGGGACACCGCAAAGGCAGTTCTAAGAGGGAAATTTATAGCACTGCAAGCCTTCTTCAAGAGAACGGAAAGAGAGGACGTTAACAACTTAATGGGACATCTCAAGCAACTGGAAAAGGAAGAACATTCCTACCCCAAACCCAGTAGAAGAAAAGAAATAACCAAAATTAGAGCAGAATTAAATGAAATTGAAAACAAAAGAATTATACAACAGATCAATAAATCAAAAAGCTGTTTTTTTGATAAGGTCAAGAAAATAGATAAACCTCTGGCCAACCTAATCAGAAAAAAAAGAGTAAAATCTCTAATATCATCAATCAAAAACAACAAAGACAAAATAACAACAGACTCCTCAGAAATCCAAAAAATCCTTAATGAATATTACAAGAAACTTTATTCTCAGAAATATGAAAATCTAAAGGAAATTGACCGATACTTGGAAGCACGCCACCTTCCAAGACTTAACCAGAATCAAGTGGAAATGTTGAACAGACCCATATCAAGTTCAGAAATAGCATCAACTATGCAAAACCTCCCTAAAAAGAAAAGCCCGGGACCAGATGGTTTCACGTCAGAATTCTACCAAACCTTTAAAGAGGAATTAGTACCTATATTACTCAACCTGTTCCAAAAGGTAGAAAAAGAAGGAAGACTACCCAACACATTCTATGAAGCAAACATCACCCTGATCACCAAACCAGGAAAAGACCCAACCAGAAAAGAAAATTATAGACCAATATCACTAATGAATATAGATGCAAAAATATTCAACAAGATCCTAGCAAACAGAATCCAGCAACACATCAAACAAATTATACATCATGACCAAGTTGGTTTTATCCCAGGGTCTCAAGGCTGGTTCAATATATGTAAATCTATAAATGTAATTCAGCACATAAACAAATTAAAAAACAAAGACCATATGATTCTCTCAATTGATGCAGAAAAAGCTTTTGATAATATCCAGCATCCCTTCATGATCAGAACACTCAAGCAAATTGGTCTAGAAGGGAATTTTCCATTCAATCCTGTAATCCCTCTGCTGGGCATATACCCAGAAGACCAAAAATCACAACATAACAAAAGATATTTGTACCAGAATGTTTATTGCAGCCCAATTCATAATTGCTAAGTCATGGAAAAAGCCCAAGTGCCCATCGATCCACGAATGGATTAATAAATTGTGGTATATGTACACCATGGAATACTGTGCAGCCTTAAAGAAAGATGGAGACTTTACCTCTTTCATGTTTACATGGATGGAGCTTGCACATATTTTTCTTAGTAAAGTATCTCAAGAATGGAAGAAAAAATACCCAATGTACTCAGCCCTACTATGAAACTAATTTGGGGTTCTCACATGAAAGCTATAACCCAGTTACAACCTAACAATAGGGGGAAGTGGGAAAGGGAGGGGGATCGGTGGGATCATACCTGTGGTGCATCTTACAGGGGTATTTGCGAAACTTGGTAAATGTAGAATGTAAATGTTTTGGCACAGTAACTGAGATAACGCCGGAAAGGCTATGTTAACCATTGTGATAAAAATGTGTCAAATGGTCTATGAAGCGAGTGTATGATGCCCCATGATCATATCAATGTATACAGTTATGGTTTAATAAAAAAAATAAAAAAAAGAAATTCAAAAAATCCTTAATGAATATTACAAGAAACTTTCTTCTTAGAAATATGAAAATCTGAAGGAAATTGACCAATACTTGGAAGCATACCACCTTCCAAGACTTAGCCAGAATGAAGTGGAAATGTTGAACAGACCTATATCAAGTTCTGAAATAGCATTAACTATATAAAATCTCCCTAAAAAGATAAGCCCTGGACCAGATGGCTTCATGTCAGAATTCTACCAAACCCTTAAAGAGGAACTAGTACCTGTATTACTCAACCTGTTCCAAAATACAGAAAAAGAAGGAAAACTACCCAAGACATTCTATGAAGCAAATATCACCTTGATCCCCAAACCAGGAAAAGACCCAACAAGAAAAGAAAACTGTAGGGCAATATCTCTAATGCATATCGATGCAAAAATATTCAACAAGATCCTAACAAAAAGAATCCAGCATCACATCAAACAAATAATACACCATAACAAAGTGGGTTTTATCCCAGGTCTCAAGGCTGGTTCAATATCCGTAAATCTATAAGTATAATTCAGCACATAAGCAAATTATAAAACAAAGACCATATGATTTTCTCAATTGATGCAGAAAAAGCTTTTGATAATATCCAGCATCCCTTCATGATCAGAACACTTACAACAATTGGTATAGAAGGGCCATTTCTTAAACTGATAGAGGCCATCTACAGCAAACCCACAGCCAATATCGTATTGAATGGTGTAAAATTGAAATCATTTCCACTTAGATCGGGAACCAGGCAAGGTTGCCCATTGTCTCTACTGCTCTTTAACATTGTAATGGAAGTTTTAGCCACCGCAATAAGGGAAGAAAAAGAGCTCAAGGGTATCCATATAGGGTCAGAAGTGATCAAACTGTCACTCTTTGCAGATGATATGTTATGTATCTGGAAAACACCAGGGATTCTATTACAAAACTCTTAGAAGTGATCAAGGAATACAGCAGCATCTCAGGTTACAAAATCAACACTCAGAAATGGGTTGCCTTTATGTGTACCAACAATAGTCAAGCTGAAAAAACTGTCAAGGACTCTATTCTCTTCACAATAATGCCAAAGAAGATGAAATATTTGGGAGTTTATCTAAAAAAGGATGTGAAAAATCTCTATAAAGAGAACCATGAAACTCTAAGAAAAGAAATAGCTGAAAATGTTAACAAATGGAAAAACATACCATGCTCATGGCTGGGAAGAATCAACATTGTGAAAATGTCCACACTACCCAAATCAACATACTATTTTAATGCACTCAAGCTCCACTGTCATAAATTAACGATCTTGAAAAGATTATACTTCATTTTACATGGAATCAGAAAAAACCTCATATAGCCAAGGCATTACTCAGAAATAAAGGCAAAGCAGGAAGAATCACGCTACCAGACCTTAGACTATAAATCCATAGTGATCAAAACAGCATGGTACTGGCACAAAAACAGAGAGGTAGATGTACGGAATAGAATAGAGAACCAAGAGATGAACTCAGCTAGTTACCATTATTTGATCTTTGACAAGCCAATTAAAAACATTCCGTGGGGAAAAGATTCCCTATTTAACAAATGGTGCTGGGCAAACTGGCTTGCAACCTGTAGAAGACTGAAACTGGACCCACACGTTTCACCATTAACTAAGATAGACTCTCACTGGATTAAAGATTTAAACTTAAGGCATGAAAGTATAAAAATACTAGAAGAAAGTGCAGGGAAACCTCTTGAAGAAATCTGCCTGGGAGTATATTTTATGAGAAGGACCCCCCGGGCAATTGAAGCAGCGTCAAAAGTACACTACTGGGACCTGATCAAACTAAAAGGCTTCTGCATGGCCAAGAACACAGTAAGTAAAGGAAGCAGACAGCCCTCAGAATGGGAGAAGATATTTGCAGGTTATTTCTCTGAGAAAGGTTTAATAACCAGAATCCACAGAGAACTCAAACATATTAGTAAGAAAAGAACAAGTGATCCCATTGCAGGCTGGGCAAGGGACTTGAAGAGAAACTTCTCTGAATAAGACAGGTGCAAAAAAAAAAAAAAAAAAGAAGACAGGTGCACAGCGGTCAGGCGCACAGCCTACAGACATGAAAAAATGCTCATCATCCTTAATCATTAGAGAAATGCAAATCAAAACTACTTTGAGATATCATCTAACTCCAGTAACATTAGTCCATATCACAAAATCCCCAAACCAGAGATGTTGGCATGGATATGAAGAAAAGGGAACACTTCTACACTGCCGATGGGAATGCAAACTAATACATTCCTTTTGGAAAGATGTCTTGAGAACACTTACAGAACTAAAAATAGACCTCCCATTTGACCTCCCATATTCTAGATATATACTTATACCAAAAATCACAGTATAACAAAGATATTTGTACCAGAATGTTTATTTCTGCCCAATTCATACTTAATACAGTTTCTACTTAACATGTATATACATTTTTGGCACCTTCTGTGTATGTTTTATTAAAACATACACGTTTTTATAGTTCAAATAAAGGAAGATAAGAGGAATAACACAGCTGTAGATTTGAGAATCATAACATTGTTTCTTAGCACTTTTCTCAGAAACCATGGACATTTTGGTTGGTTTGGGCTCCAATTCTGCAGAATTTGACTCTATTCTAGATGCTTAGTCATTGGGGGGGGGGTTTACTATTCCAGTGGGGTTTTCTTTGTTTGGACCACAGAAATGATCAACTAGGGCAGCAATCTGTGGCTATGTGGCTGTCCAGAGGTGACATGCTTTAAATTCTTAGAGCCCCTTAAATCACAGGACAAGGCTGCCCCTTCTGTCTAGCGCAGGCCCTCAGCTCTCCCTGGCTGTGGTCTAGGACTTGTCATTTGTCCACTGTGGTACTGCCTACTGAAACCTCTCCTACACTGTTTGCCCAGCCACCCTGGAGAAAAAACCTCTACTGTCAAGAGCTGTCACTCTGTACCGTAATTATCTGTTTACCTGGCTGTCTCTATTCTTTTATCCCCAGCCCAAAGGTAATGTCCTTGAGAGTAGGGATTGGATTGCATCTTGTTTTTCTTTGAATGCACTGCACCTAGCAGAGACAAATCCTGATAACCAGGGTCCTGGAAACAATCCTTCCATTCACTTGTTCATTCACTCAATCACATTATGCAATTTTCTAGGGTTTGGGGGCAAAAACAGGCAAATTAGGTGATGTTTTCTAATTTGTGTTCTAGTGGAGGGAAGAGACAAGCTGAGATAAAATTATGTTCTTGTGCTGCCAGCTCTGTACAGGCAGTTCTGCAAGATTTCATAACCTTATATCAGTATCTCACAGCAGTGGTCATGTTGTGTGGCAATGTCTTGTTGAGTGATGCTCATTATTGTGTGTTTTTGTGTGCCATACAACAACAGCTCTGATGGCCATTGCAGAAAAAGAGTTCCAAAATTGCTTTGAAGGGTGGACTAGGTGCTGGTGTCAGTACATAGCTTCCCTAGGGGAGTGCTTCAAAAGTGAGCATACTGATATTCAGCAATGAGGTGTGCAGCACTTTTTCTAAGATGAGTTCATGACTTAATTGTCAGGCCTAGTACATACAAAATGAATTACAGAAAAAAAAAGAACTAGATCTCTACCCACACACCTCTAGGAACATGATTTGTGATGTTGACAAGTGAAAAGGACAAGCTAAAGTAATGATAATTCTATTTCTGTGAAAACAAAGTAACAAGCACATGTAACAAAATGTTAAATGGGGGTCTTTGTCACAGACTTTCAAATGATGATTATAAGAAGTCAAGGACAAATTAAATGACAAATTTACAAGGCTGACTGTTTTTTAAGTTATAGAACTGGAACACAGGGAAAATTTGTAAAGTGACTTCTTTGGGGAAGGCTGCTGTCTTTCTCTGGAGGAGGATATGGAGGGCGTCACTTGTCCCCATCATACATAAGGACAGTCAGCTTCACCAGACCTTCAGGGGCCCTGACTACCTGCTGGGGGAGACAGAGAGGCACACTGGACAAGCCTGACAACATGTAAGTAGGTTCACTGTGTGACACTGGGGTAGGGAACACTTCACATAATTGTCAGACCCTCATATGCATATATAAATAAGTTCATGTAAATGGAAGGGCTGGGATTGGAGTGGACAAGCAAAGTGCTTAAAGGACAAAAATTTAAGGATGCACTCCCTTTGAGGGTCATGCCCTGGGAAATGGCACCTCATCATACTTTCTGTCTTTTTAGGAGGCAGCACACTAGCTGTAGTTAAGAGCACAGATTCTGGAATGAGACTGCCTAGTCAGCACACTGACTCTACCACTTACCAGGTGCGTGGGCTCAGGCAACTCCACTCTCTGTCCTGTTACAGCATCTATCAAAATGCACTTGTAATAGTGCCTACCCTGTTGGTTTGTTGTAAGAATTAGATCAATTTTTATATATTCCTGTGAGGGTGGTTGAGAAAGAGAGAGAGAGAGGGAGGGAGGGAAAAAATAGAGAGAGGGTATATTCATGTACTATGCATGTATGTGTATAGAGAGAAACTTACACATGTATGTACATATATATACATAGTATATAGAATATATATAGAAAATCCAGGCCATTTTCTGTCTGTGGGAGCCACATCTATCAATTCAGCAAATTGTGGGTTGAGAATATTTGGGAAATATATTCCACAAATTTCCAAAAAGCAAAAATTTGAATTTTCCACATGTCAAATACTACATTGAATTGACCCAATTGAAGTGATGTATAGGCATTGTGTTAGTTTTCATAAGTAACCAAGAGATGATGTAAAATATACTTAAAGTGTATGGGAGGATGTGTTTAGGTTATACGCAAATACTTGAGCATTGTTGAGTTTTGATGTCTAAAAGGGATTCTGGAACAAATCCCTCACAGACTATGTATATGGGGGGGGGGGCAAAGACAAGATGGCTGACTGAAGCCAGCTTTCCACAGAGGGTCACGTCCTGAAGGAGAGTTAAAGGACAGAAATTTAGCAAGTAACCTGGTGGATTAGAGCTGCAACAAGAAAGAAGGTTGAAGAATGCACATCAACCACGCTGAGGTGAGCTGCGATCCCAAGGATATAAACAAAATGTACAAAATCCATCACCAAGTGGATGGGAGTCCCCTCCCCCATAAGAACGGCTCGGAGTACCCCGCAAACAAACGAGCAGAGTTCAAAGGTCCTCCCACTACACTCCATGGGAGAGACCCTCTAAAAACTGGACCTACCTCCCCTACTAGGGTGCCACGGCATTCTCCTGCCAGGCATAAAACTGTATAAAACTATATGTATTCTCTACCTGCAATTCTGAGCTCCCAGCGCTCCCCTCCACTCTCACTCTGAGGTCTGGAGGCCTGTCCCCAAGGAGTCCAGATTCTTGGGTGATTTCTCGAGGGGTGTGGACAGGGCCTAGACTGCAGATGGTCAGTGCTGATTCTGTGGCATGGGAATGAGGAGAGGATGGTTGGCTGACAGGGAACCACACCGGAGCAGTGGTGCCCTGAGGTGCAGAGCAGCAGCCGTTTTTGGCAATAATAGGACTCACTCCTGGATATTCCGAAGCCATACCTCCTGTCTCCCTGGGGAACCAGAAGAGTGTGGGCATCTTCTCAGGTGGCAATGATTGTGAAACAGATCTGGGATGGAAACTCAGGCCCTATGAGTAAAGGGTTTGCCTGAGGCAGTACCGGCCTGGGTGGAGTGTGGGGACTAGAAAATGCACACACAGAGCCAGGAAATTCCCAGGGTGGGGCTGACCCAGAGGACCACTTTACTGAGCCTAAGATGCACCCGGCCCTCAGGGGATCACCATCCTATAGACAAAGGAAGGCAGGAGGCTAGAAATGACAGCTAACCGAATACAAACCTGCAGGAGCAAAGACGGCCTGAGGCCCAGGCTCTGGGAAGTCAAAACGGCTTCTCTTCTGCAGGGGAATTTAGCAGGGACAAAAACAAATTCCCGCAACATTGTTCTGTTCTGTTCTGTCAGTAACATCAATCAGGGGCGGGACTAGAACTGAGCGAACACCTCCCCAGCCTCCATCAAGCGCCTGAGGTTGTCAGGCCTCACCTCCCCCTCCTGGAAAAAGGCAGAGTGCAGCGGCCTGGCTGAGCAGATATAGATTTCCTTGTGATTCAGGCAGGTGCAAACCCCTGGAGTATCTGTTCACTAGAGGCAACTGGGTCACAGCCCTGCCGGGCTATCAGTGACTGGGTGTAACAGAGATACAAGGTGGGGAAGGAGGCATCAAATTTCTCAGACTAATCTATTTGCTAGGTGGGTCCTCCTGACTTCACAGAGCACTGGAGCAAGTCATATCTGAGTTGTCACTAGACCCCTGTGATCCAGTTGCCAGAGACCTTTGAAATTCTCCCACCTGAGACAGGTGCTGACTGAGACAATTGATTTGGACCTTTTCAACTGAACCAATTGCCCGAGGACTATTCAAGTGGTGCCCTGGGTGTGTGGTTGTAGGAAGGTTTGATTTTCCTTTTCCAATTATTGCCTGTAGGGGATGGGGTGACTTAATTGCTGGTATTTCTCCACAGCTGAGACTTCAACCCAGAGTAAGTATTTCCCTAGGGTCAGACAGAGACCAGCTAAAAACAAGACAGAACCACTTAGCCCTACCACACCAAATAGGTCCCCAGTTTCTCCGGCCATAGCACTGTATGGGCCCTCGACAAAACTCCAGGGGAAAAATCAAGAGGTGTAAAATAATCATGGGGCGGAGTCAGCGGAAAAACTCTGGTAGCATGAATAACCAGAATAGATCAAAACTGCCAAGGAAAGATATGGCAGATGTAACTGAAGATCCCATTCATAAACAGCTGGCCAAGATGGCAGAAATCGAATTCAGAATTTGGATTGAAAACAAGATTCATAGAATGGAAGAAAATTTGGAATTAGAAATTCGAGGAGAAATTCAAAAGTTGTCTCAAGAATTTAACGAATTTAAAGACAAAACCACCAAAGATTTTGACACACTCAAGCAAGAATTTGCAGCCCTCGAAGATCTGAAAAATACAGTAGAATCCCTTGGTGGAGCAAGCAGAAGAAGGGATTTCTGACATTGAAGACAAAGCTTGTGAACATTCCCAAACTCTAAAGAGGAAGAGAAATAGAGAGCAAAAACAGATCATTCTGTCAGAGAGCTCTGGGATAATTCCAAGAAGGCTAATATCCACCTCATTGGAATCCCTGAAAGAGATGAAGTGGCCTTGCTAGGCACAGAGGCCCTTCTCCATGAAATATGAAAGAGAATTTTCCAGACATGCCAAGAGATTCTGAAATTCAGATAGCAGACAGTTTCAGAACCCCAGCACAACTCAATCCCAATAAGACATCCCCCAGGCATATCATAATTAACTTCACTAAAGTTAATATGAAGGAGAAAATTGTCAAAGCAGCCAGACAGAAGAAAGCCATTACCTACAAAAGGAAGAATATTAGAATAACTGAAGATCTCTCTGCTGAAACTTTTCAAGCCAGAAGAACGTGGTCATCGACTTTTGATCTCCTAAAGCAAAATAACTTTCACCCCCAGATCCTGTATCCAGCTAAACCGAGTTTAGTTTATGATGGAGAAATTAAATACTTTAATGACATTCACATGTTGAAGAAATTTGCCATAACCAAACCAGCTCTTCAAGATATTCTCAGACCTATCCTCCATAATGACCAGCCCAATCATCTACTACAAAAGTAAACTCACTCAGAAACTTTTGATCAAACTACAACTTCCACAGTGGCAAAAGGATTAAAAATGTCCACTGGATATTCAAAAAACTTGATACCCAAAATTTTACCAAACTTACCAATATTCTCCATTAATGTGAATGGCTTAAACTGTCCTCTAAAGAGGCACAGTTTAGGTGACTGGATACAAAAACTCAGGCCAGATATTTGTTGCATACAAGAGTCACATATTACCTTAAAAGAAAAATAATAGACTCAGGGCGAAAGGATGGTTGTCCATATTTCAGGCAAATGGTAATCAGAAAAAAGCAAGTGTTGCAATTCTATTTGCAGACACAATAGGCTTTAAACCAACAAAAGTAAGGCACATAAGAATGGTCACTTCATATTTGTTAAGGGTAAGACTCAATATTATGAGATTTCAATTACTAAATCTGTGCACTCAACCAGAATGCACCTCAATTTATAAGAGAAACTCTAACAGACATGAGCAACTTGATTTCCTCCAGCTCCATAATAGTCGGAGATTTCAACACTCCTTTGGCAGTGTTGGATCGATCCTCCAATAAGAAGCTGAGCAAAGATATTTTAGATTTAAACCTAATCATCCAACATTTGGCTTTAGCAGACATCTACAGAACATTTCATCCCAACAAAACTGAATACACATACTTCTCATCAGCCCACGGAACATACTCCAAAATCCATCACATCCTAGGTCACAAGTCTAACCTCAGTAAATTTAAAGGAATAGAAATTATTCCTTGAATCTTCTCAGACCACCATGGAATAAAAGTTGAACTCAGTAACAACAGGATTCTGCATACTCATACAAAAACATGGAAGTTAAATAACCTTATGCTGAATAATAGCTGGGTCAGAGATGAGATTAAGAAGGAAATTGCCAAATTTTTGGAACAAAACAACAACGAAGACACGAATTATCAGAACCTCTGGGATACCACAAAGGCGCTCCTAAAAGGGAAATTCATGGGACTGCAAGCCTTCCTCAAGAGAACAGAAAGAGAGGAAGTTAACACCTTAATGGGACATCTCAAGCAACTGGAAAAGGAGGAAAATTCCAGCCCCAAACCAAGTAGAAGAAAAGAAATAACCAAAATTAGAGCAGAATTAAATGAAATTGAAAACAAAAGAATTATACAACAGATCAATAATTCAAAAAGTTGGTTTTATGAAAAGGTCAATAAAATAGATGAACCTTTGGATAACCTAACCAGGAAGAAAAGCATAAAATCTCTAATCTCATCAATCAGAAATGACAAAGACAAAATAACAACAGACTCCTCAGAAATTCAAAAAATCCTTAATGAATATTACTTTATTCTCAGAAATATGAAAATCTGAAGGAAATTGACCAATATTTGGAAGTACGTCACCTTCCAAGACTTAGCCAGAATCAAGTGGAAGTGTTGAACAGGCCTATATCAAGTTCTGAAATAGCATCAACCACACAAAATCTCCCTAAGAAGAAAAGCCCGGGAGCAGATGGCTTCACATCAGAAATCTACCAAACCTTTAAAGAGGAACTAGTACCTATATTACTCAACCTATTCCAAAATATAGAAAAAGAAGGAAGACAACCCAACACGTTCTATGAAGCAAATACCACCCTGATCCCCAAACCAGGAAAAGATCCAACAATAAAAGAAAATTATAGACCAATATCACTAATGAATATCATGCAAAAATATTCAACAAGATCCTAACAAACAGAATCCAGGAACACATTGAACACATTATACATCATGACCAAACAAATTAAAAAACAAAGACCATATGAATTTCTCAATTGATGCAGAAAAAGCTTTGATAATATCCAGCATCCCTTCATGATCAGAACACTTAAGAAAATTGGTATAGAAGGGACATTTCTTAAACTGATAGAGGCCATCTACAGTAAACCCACAGCCAATATCGTATTGAATGGAGTTAAATTGAAATCATTTCCACTCAGATCAGAAACCAGACAAGGCTGTCCATTGTCTCCACTACTCTTTAACATTGTAATGGAAGTTTTAGCCATTACAATTAGGGAAGAAAAGGCAATCAAGGGTATCCATATAGGGTCACAAGAGATCAAACTTTCACTCTTCACAGATGATATGATCATATATCTGGAAAACACCAGGGATTCTACTAGAAAACTCTCAGATGTGATCAAGGAATACAGCAGCATCTCAGGTTACAAAATCAACATTCATAAATCAGTAGCCTTTATATATACCAACAAAAGTCAAGCTGAAAAAACAGTTAAGGACTTTATTTCATTCACAGTAGTGACAAAGAATATGAAATATTTGGGAGTTTATCTAACCAAGGATGTGAAAGTTCTCTATAAAGAGAACTATGAAACTCTGAGAAAAGAAATAGCTGAAAATGTTAACAAATAGAAAAACATACCATACTCATGGCTGGGAAGAATCAACCTTGTTAAAATGTCCATATTACCCAAAGCAATATAAATTTTAATGCATCCCTATTAAAGCTCCACTGTCATACTTTAAAGATCTTGAAAAAATAATACTTCGTTTTATATGGAATCAGAAAAAACCTTGAATAGCCAAGACATTACTCAAAGCAGGAGGAATCACGCTACCAGACGTCAGACTATACTGTAAATCGCTAGTGATCAAAACAGCATGGTACCGGCACAAAAACAGAGAAGTAGATGTCTGGAACAGAATAGAGAACCAAGGGATTTGTCCAGCTACTTACCATTATTTGATCTTTGACAAGCCAATTAAAAACATTTGGTGCTGGGTGAACTGGCTGGCAACCTGTAGAAGACTGAAACTGGACCGACACCTTTCACCATTAACTAAGATAGACTCTCACTGGATTCAGTGAGTAGGGCGCCGGCCCCATATACTGAGGGTGGCGGGTTCAAACCCAGCCCCGGCTGAACTGCAACCAAAATATAGCCGGGCGTTGTGGCGGGCACCTGTAGTCCCAGCTGCTCGGGAGGTTGAGGCAGGAGAATCGCAGAAGCCCAAGAGCTGGAGGTTGCTGTGAGTCCTGTGACGTCATGGCACTCTACTGAGGGCGGTAAAGTGAGACTCTGTCTCTACAGAAAAGAATAATAATAATAAAGATTGAAACTAAAGGCATGAAAGTATAAAAATACTAGAAGAGAGTGCAAGGAAAACCCTTGAAGAAATTGGTCTGGGCAAGTATTTTATGAGGAAGACCCCCCAGGAAATTGAAGCAGCTTCAAAAATACACTACTAGGACCTGATCAAACTGAAAAGCTGCACAGCCAAGAACACAGTAAGTAAAGCAAGCAAACAGCCCTCAGAATGGGAGAAGATATTTGCAGGTTATGTCTCCGACAAAGGTTTCATAACCAGAATCCATAGAGAACTCAAACGTATAAGCAAGAAAAGAATGAGTGATCCCATTGCAGGCTGGGCAAGGGACTTGAAGAGAAACTTCTCTGAAGAAGACAGGCACACAGCCTACAGACATATGAAAAAAATGCTCATCATCTTTAATCATCAGACAAATGCAAATCAAAACTACTTTGAGATATCATCTAACTTCAGTAAGATTAGCCCATATCACAAAATCCCAAGACCAGAGATGTTGGCGTGGATGTGGAGAAAAGGGAACACTTCTACACTGCTAGTGGGATTGCAAATTAATACATTCCTTTTGGAAAGATGTATGGAGAACACTTAGAGACCTAAAAATAGATCTGCCATTCAATCCTATAATTCCTCTACTAGGTATATACCCAGAAGACCAAAAATTACATTATAAAAAACATATTTGTACCAGAATGTTTATTGCAGCCCAATTCATAATTGCTAAGTCACAGAAAAAGCCCAAGTGCCCATTGATCCACGAATGGATTAATAAATTGTGCTACATGTACACCATGGAATATTATGCAGCCTTAAAGAAAGATGGAGACTTTACCTCTTTCATTTTTACATGGATGGAGCTGGAACGTATTCTTCTTGGCAAAGTATCTCAAGAATGGAAGAAAAAGTATCCAATGTACTCCCTCAGCCTTACTATGAAACTAATTTATGGCTTTCACATGAAATCTATAACCCAATTATAACCGAAGAATATGTAGAAGGGGGAGAATGAGCGGAGGGAGGGGGTAGGATGGGTGGAGGGAGGGTAATTGGTGGGATTACACCTGTGGTGCATCTTACAAGGGTACATGTAAAACTTAGTAAATGTAGAATATAAATGTCTTAACACAATAACTAGAAAATGCCAGGAAGGCTATGTTAACCAGTGTGATGAAAATGTGTCAAACGGTCTATAAAACCAGTGTATGGTGCTCCCCCCCCCAAGAAAACAAATCCCTCACAGATACCAAGAGATGTGTGTGTGTGTGTGTGTATGTGTGTGACCTACTAAGGGCAATGTAAGTGCTAGCTGTGTGTGTGACAGGTAATAAGGGCTGTGCGGGTGCTGGCTGTGTGTGTGATACCTAGTAAGGGCTGTGCTGGTGCTAGCTGTGTGTGTGTGTGTGTGTGTGTGTGTGATACCCAGTAAGGGCTGTGCAGGTGCTAGCTGTGTGTGTGTGTGTGTGTGTGTGTGATACCTAGTAAGGGCTGTGCAGGTGCTAGCTCTGCGTGTGTGTGTGTGTGTGAGAGAGAGATACCTAGTAAGGACTGTGCAGGTGCTAGCTATGTATGTGTGTGTGTGTGTGAGATACCTAGTAAGGGCTGTGCAGGTTCTAGCTCTGTGTGTGTGTGTGTGTTACCTAGTAAGGGCTGTGCAGGTGCTAGCTGTGTGTGTGTGTGTGTGAGATACCTAGTAAGGGCTGTGCTGGTGCTAGCTGTGTGTGTGTGTGTGTGTGTGTGTGTGTGAAAGAGAGATACCTAGTAAGGACTGTGCAGGTGCTAGCTATGTGTGTGTGTGAGATACCTAGTAAGGGCTGTGCAGGTGCTAGCTGTGTGTGTGTGTTACCTAGTAAGGGCTGTGCAGGTGCTAGCTGTGTGTGTGTGTGAGATACCTAGTAAGGGCTGTGCAGGTGCTAGCTCTGTGCGTGTGATACCTAGTAAGGGCTGTGC
This sequence comes from Nycticebus coucang, assembly GCF_027406575.1. Taxonomy (NCBI): domain Eukaryota; kingdom Metazoa; phylum Chordata; class Mammalia; order Primates; family Lorisidae; genus Nycticebus; species Nycticebus coucang. The sequence continues at coordinate 32,565,854 of NC_069789.1, read as the reverse complement.
AAGTGCTAACTCTGTGTGTGTGTATGAGAGAGAGATACCTAGTAAGGGCTGTGCAGGTGGTAGCTGTGTGTGTGTGTGTGTGTGTGTGTGTGTGTGAGATACCCTGTAAGGGCTGTGCAGGTGCTAGCTCTGTGTGTGTGATACCTAGTAAGGGCTGTGCAAGTGCTAGCTCTGTGTGTGTGTGTGTGTGTGTGATAACTAGTAAGGGCTGTGCAGGTGCTAGCTGTGTGTGTGTGTGAGATACCTAGTAAGGGCTGTGCAGGTGCTAGCTCTGTGCGTGTGATACCTAGAAAGGGCTGTGCAAGTGCTAACTCTGTGTGTGTGTATGAGAGAGAGATACCTAGTAAGGGCTGTGCAGGTGGTAGCTGTGTGTGTGTGTGTGTGTGTGTGTGTGTGTGTGTGTGATACCCTGTAAGGGCTGTGCAGGTGCTAGCTCTGTGTGTGTGATACCTAGTAAGGGCTGTGCAAGTGCTAGCTCTGTGTGTGTGTGTGTGTGTGTGTGATAACTAGTAAGGGCTGTGCAGGTGCTAGCTGTGTGTGTGTGTGATACCTAGTAAGGGCTGTGCAGGTGCTAGCTCTGTGTGTGTGATACCTAGTAAGGGCTGTGCAGGTGCTAGCTCTGTGTGTGTGTGTGAGATACCTAGTAAGGGCTGTGCAGGTGGTAGCTATGTGTGTGCACATGTGTGTGACACCCAGTGAAGGCTGTGCAGGTGTAGCGCTTATTTTCAATGTTATGGTTGCTTGCCTCATCCCTTCCTCTCTTCTCTCTTCACCTGCATGACGTACTTTTCCTGTCCAACCTTCCAATGATAACTCATGTTAACAATGTGGTAGTAACCTTAGAAAACATTTCACACTTGTTGACATACTGATTTTGCTGCATATGAACTTCTACTTTCAAATTAAAATCTATTTCTAGACCATCTTTTCTGTCTAATGTATTAGCTTTCTGTATCCAGAGATTCAACCAAGGAGTGAAACTATTTGAAAAAAAGCAAAAAATAACAAAACAAAAAAATACAGTATTAACTATTTACATAGCATTTATATTGAATTAGGTATTATAAGTAATGGAGAAATGATTTAATGTATACAGGAGGACATGTGCAGGGTATATGCAAATACCAGTTTATCAGTGACTTGAGCTTCTGTCTATTTTGGTATCTAGGGGTGTCCTGGAAACAATCCTCTGTGAATACTGAGAGATGAGTGTATTTGCGTCTTCCTTTGCCAATATAATATTGATTTGAGTGCAGTAGCTTTGAAGAATGTTTGAATTGGTAAAAACACATACCTTTGTTTTTCTTATAGATCTTTTTGCTATTCTTCCAAACAAACTTTAAGATACTTTATTCATATCCAGGGTGAAGAAAATACTGTAGGCATTCTAATTGAAATCCATTAATATAATATATACATAATATATAACAGTTTGGAGAGAATTAATTTTTTATGATACTGTCTCCTTCTCCATAAAAGAGACATTTTTTTCCTTCATTCTGAACTCATTTTGTGTCTTTCAAACACATTTTAAAATTTCCCTTAGTATACATACCATGCTTTCACTATTATGTTTATTCAGATGAGCTTTACAACAATAGTTTTACCACTATTAAGAGCAAAATACTTTCTCATTTTCCTCGATATAAAAAATAGCATAGAGAAAAGCTATTGGTTTTTGTATATTTATCTTGCATCTAGTCATTTTGCTAAATTCCTTTTCTTGTTATAAAACTATATCATTAGCAAGAGAGAATTTTTACTTCTTTAAAAATTTTTATTTATTTATTTTTTATTAAATCACAGCTGTGTACATTAATGCAATTATGAGGTACAATGTGCTGGGTTATATAAAATATTTTTACATGAATTTTAACTTTTTATTACTTAATATTGATTCAAATTGTTTTACTTTTATTCCTAATTGGCATTTGTTAAAATCTCCAAGACAGTGATTTTCAACTGGTGTGCTGCAAAAATTTCTAAAGATCATTAATTAAATTATTTCTGAAAGAAGTTCAAAGCACAGTGAGTATATTCTTTTTTTTTATTCAATTTTTTGATCAACATAATTTAAGTGTGCCACGGAAGTTTAACTGTAGGTTCAAGTTTGCTGTGAGATAGAAAGGTTGAAAAACACTGCTCTAAGACACAGTTCCAGAAAAATGGCAAAGCTGGCATTCTTGATTAGTTTTTAATGATAATTAAAGTGATTTTAGTGATTCACTATTTAGAATGATACTGGTTAATGAAACTTTGTAACCAGCATTTAACATATTTAAGTTGACTCATATTCTTATCTTATTTAAAGTTCTTTTTAAAATGGCTATGGGACATTATTAAGTGCCTTTTCAACATCTATTAATAGACCACATAGATTTTCTTTTTTATATCTGTTATTACAATCATTTATATATATAGATTTCCTAATTATTGGCCACCCTTGCATTACTGCAATGAAACTTACTTGGTCATAGTATATTTCTTTTGATGCATTGTTGCATTTTATTTCTTAACATTGTATTAAAAAATTTTTTTTTCCCTCAATGAATCCCCAACAATAAAAAAAAGAAAAACAAAATTTTTTTTTTTTCATATTCACAAATGAGATTTGGGTATAATTTTTCCTTTTTGTACTGTATCAAGTTTTTGTCTTAATTGCACAAAATAAATTATGGAAACTTTTTCTATAGCTTGGAATTATCTGTATTTTATAGGTTGAATAGATACGAACTCTAAAACCATTTGTTCTTGGTAATTTTTAGTGGTGGATCTTTATTCATCTTTCCTATCTCTACTGTAGTAATTCATCTTTTCAAGCTTTCCATTTCTCTTTATTAATTTTGCTAATACATATTTCATTACAAATTATTCATTTACTCTATGGGTTTAAACTTATTGCAGAAGTATTATCTTATAGTTTTTAAATTGATTTTTTATCTGTGTTTTCTTCTTTCCTTCCTTTCTTCCTTTTTCCCACTTATAGTTCAGGTTCACAAGAGTTAGCCATTTGTTGGTCTTTTTTAAATTTCTATTTCTTTAATTCCTTTCCACTCTTTTGATAATTTTTCTATACTTTATCCTTCTTTTTATAGACAAATATAGCATCCACTTTTAGATTTCTTCTTTCTTTAAAAGAGAACACATTTAAAATCATAAATAACTTTTGCTATGCATGTAGTTTTTGACAAAACATGTACTCTTCTCCATTGTTTTCTAGACTTTTAAAACATTTCTTAAATTTATTTGTATTTAAGTCTCATCTTAGTCTGTTTTGTGTTGCTGCAATATAAAGGTACAAATGATTAGGTTACATTATTTGTGTTTCTAAGGTAAAGTTTGGCTTGTAGTTGAGCCCTTCACCCAAGGGGTGTGCTGTATACCCTCACATGTTAAGGGACAGCACACCGATCCCACTCCTTCCTCTCCTTCATCCTTTCCCTCCTCCCCTCTCACCTCCACTTGAATATAATTACGTTTTTCTCTTGTGTGGGCAGGTAGTTGTTTTTCTATTGGTTTCATATTAGTATTGAGTATATTTGATACTTGCTTTTCTATTCTTGTGATACATAACTAAGAAGAATGTTCTTCAACTTCATCTGGGTAAATACAAAAAATGTAGTCTCCAGCTTTTTTTTTTTTTACATAACCATTCATAGCCATTTTATTTGTAATAGCCCGAAACCATAAAGAACTAAAATACCCTTCAATAAGTGAATAATCATACAAACGGTGGTACATCCACAGCATGGAATACTATTTAGTAACAAAAAGGAATAAACTACTGATACATGCAACATCTTCAACAGATCAGGACATTATACTAAGAAAAGAATACAATACCCAAATGTCATTCCTTGTACAATTCCATGTATGACATTCCCAAAATGACAATATTACAGAGATGAAGAACAGGTTGCAGTTGCCAGGGATCAGTGGTCAGGATGGGGGATGTGGTGGGCTAGGTGTAATTATAAAAGGATGGCACATAATGGAGATCTCTGTGGTAATAAAACAGTTCTATAGTAATGAATACATTAATCCACATGGTTTTGATATTATGCTATAATAATATAAGATGTAACCAATGGGCAAGATTGGGTATAGAATACAAGCCTGTACTATGTTTAACACTGCATGCTGCAATCTATAATTATTTGAAAATAAAAAGTTATAATAATAAAATATGAGATGATATACAATAAACTTCTAAAGGATTCCTTTTAGGGAGAAAAATACCTATTAAATCCATATAATTCAAAGAAAGTAAGTTAGTTTGCTCCACAATTTCTATTTTTTAGTTTTAGGAGGGAGACAGGTTTTTTTTTTTTTAATTTTTTTTATTAAATCATAACTGTATACAATGATATGATTATGGGGCATCATACACTCACTTCATAAACCATTTGACACATTTTTATCACAGTGGTTAACATAGCCTTTCCGGCGTTATCTCAGTTACTGTGCCAAAACATTTACATTCTACATTTACCAAGTTTTGCAAATACCCCTATAATATGCACCACAGGTGTGATCCCACCGATTCCCCTCCCTCTACCCACCCCCCCCCTTTCCCACTTCCCCCTATTGTTAAGTTGTAGCTGGGTTATAGCTTTCATGTGAGAGTCCCAAATTAGTTTCATAGTAGGGCTGTGTACATTGGGTATTTTTTCTTTCATTCTTGGGATACTTTACTAAGAAGAATATGTTCCAGCTCCATCCATGTAAACATGAAAGAGGTAAAGTCTCCATCTTTCTTTAAGGCTGCATAGTATTCCATGGTATACATATACCACAATTTATTAATCCATTCGTGGATCGATGGACACTTGGGCTTTTTCCATGACTTAGCTATTATGAATTGGGCTGCAATAAACATTCTGGTACAAATATCTTTGTTATGTTGTGATTTTTGGTCTTCTGGGTATATGCCCAGCAGAGGAATTACAGGATTGAATGGCAGATCTATTTTTAGATCTCTGAGTGTTCTCCATATATCTTTCCAAAAGGAATGTATTAATTTGCATTCCCACCAGCAGTGCAGAAGTGTTCCCTTTTCTCCGCATCCACGCCAGCATCTCTGGTCTTGAGATTTTGTGATATAGGCTAGTCTCATTGGAGTTAGATGATATCTCAAAGTAGTTTTGATTTGCATTTCTCTGATGATTAAAGATGATGAGCATTTTTTCATATGTCTGAAGGCCTTGCGCCTGTCTTCTTCAGAGAAGTTTCTCTTCAAATCCCTTGCCCAGCCTGCGATGGGATCCCTTGTTTTTTTCTTGCTGATGCGTTTGAGTTCTCTGTGGATTCTGGTTATTAAACCTTTGTCAGAGTTATACCCTGCAAATATCTTCTCCCATTCTGAGGGCTGTCTGCTTGCTCTGCTTACTGTGTTCTTAGCTGTGCAGAAGCTTTTTAGTTTGATCAAGTCCCAGTAGTGTATTTTTGAAGCTGCTTCAATTGCCCGGGGGGTTCTCCTCATGAAATACTCACCCAGACCAATTTCTTCAAGGGTTTTCCCTGCATTCTCCTCTAGTATTTTTATAGTTTCATGTCTTAAGTTTAAATCTTTAATCCAATGAGAGTCTATCTTAGTTAATGGTGAAAGGTGTGGGTCCAATTTCAGTCTTCTGCAGGTTGCCAGCCAGTTCACCCAGCACCATTTGTTAAATAGGGAATCTTTTCCCCACTGAATGTTTTTAATTGGCTTGTCAAAAATCAAATAGCAGTAAGTAGCTGGATTCATCTCTTGGTTCTCTATTCTGTTCCAGATATCTACTTCTCTGTTTTTGTGCCAATACCATGCTGTTTTGATCACTATCGATTTGTAGTAAAGTCTGAGGTCTGGTAGTGTGATTCCTCCTGTTTTGTTTTTATTTCTGAGTAATGTCTTGGCTATTCGAGGTTTTTTCTGATTCCATATAAAACGAAGTACTGTTTTTTCAAGATCTTTAAAATATGACAGTGGAGCTTTAATAGGGAGTGCGTTGAAATTATATATTGCTTTGGGTAGTATGGACATTTTGATAATGTTGATTCTTCCTAGCCATGAGCATGGTATGTTTTTCCATTTGTTAACATTTTCGGCTATTTCTTTTCTTAGAGTTTCATAGTTCTCTTTATAGAGATCTTTCACGTCTTTTGTTAGGTAAATTCCCAAATATTTCATCTTCTTTGGCACTACTGTGAATGGGATAGAGTCCTTAACTGCTTTTTCAATTTGACTGTTGTTGGTGTATATAAAGGCTACCGATTTATGAATGTTGATTTTGTAACCTGAGACGCTGCTGTATTCCTTGATCACTTCTAGGAGTTTTGTAGTAGAGTCCCTAGTGTTTTCCAGATACACAATCATATCATCTGCGAAGAGCGAGAGTTTGATCTCTTCTGACCCTATATGGATACCCTTGATCGCCTTTTCTTCCCTAATTGCGGTGGCTAAAACTTCCATTACAATGTTGAAAAGCAATGGAGACAATGGGCAGCCTTGTCTGGTTCCTGATCTGAGTGGAAATGATTCCAATTTAACTCCATTCAATATGATATTGGCTGTGGGTTTGCTGTAGATAGCCTCTATCAGTTTAAGAAAAGTCCCTTCTAGACCAATTTTCTTGAGTGTTCTGATCATGAAGGGATGCTGGATATTATCAAAAGCTTTTTCTGCATCAATTGAGAGAATCATATGGTCTTTGTTTTTTAATTTGTTTATGTGCTGAATTACATTTATAGATTTACGTATATTGAACCAGCCTTGAGACCCTGGGATAAAACCAACTTGGTCATGATGTATAATTTGTTTGATGTGTTGCTGGATTCTGTTTGTTAGGATCTTGTTGAATATTTTTGCATCTATATTCATTAGTGATATTGGTCTATAATTTTCTTTTCTTGTTGGGTCTTTTCCTGGTTTGGGGATCAGGGTGATGTTTGCTTCATAGAACGTGTTGGGTAGTCTTCCTTCTTTTTCTACATTTTGGAACAGGTTGAGTAATATAGGTACTAATTCCTCTTTAAAGGTTTGGTAGAATTCTGACGTGAAACCATCTGGTCCCGGGCTTTTCTTTTTAGGGAGGTTTTGTATAGTTGATGCTATTTCTGAACTTGATATGGGTCTGTTCAACATTTCCACTTGATTCTGGTTAAGTCTTGGAAGGTGGCATGCTTCCAAGTATTGGTCTATTTCCTTCAGATTTTCATATTTCTGAGAATAAAGTTTCTTGTAATATTCATTAAGGATTTTTTGGATTTCTGATGAGTCTGTGGTTATTTCGTCTTTGTTGTTTCTGATTGATGATATTAGAGATTTTACTCTTTTTTTCCTGATTAGGTTGGCCAGAGGTTTATCTATTTTATTGACCTTTTCAAAAAACCAGCTTTTTTTTTTTTTAATTTTTTTATTAAATCATAAGTGTATACAATGATATGATTATGGGGCATCATACACTCACTTCATAAACCATTTGACACATTTTTATCCCAGTGGTTAACATAGCCTTTCCGGCGTTATCTCAGTTACTGTGCCAAAACATTTATATTCTACATTTACCAAGTTTCGCAAATACCCCTGTAATATGCACCACAGGTGTGATCCCACCGATTCCCCTCCCTCTACCCACCCCCCCCTTTCCCACTTCCCCCTATTGTTAAGTTGTAGCTGGGTTATAGCTTTCATGTGAGAGTCCCAAATTAGTTTCATAGTAGGGCTGTGTACATTGGGTATTTTTTCTTCCATTCTTGGGATACTTTACTAAGAAGAATATGTTCCAGCTCCATCCATGTAAACATGAAAGAGGTAAAGTCTCCATCTTTCTTTAAGGCTGCATAGTGTTCCATGGTATACATATACCACAATTTATTAATCCATTCGTGGATCGATGGGCACTTGGGCTTTTTCCATGACTTAGCAATTATGAATTGGGCTGCAATAAACATTCTGGTACAAATATCTTTGTTATGTTGTGATTTTTGGTCTTCTGGGTATATGCCCAGCAGAGGAATTACAGGATTGAATGGCAGATCTATTTTTAGATCTCTGAGTGTTCTCCATATATCCCTCCAAAAGGAATGTATTAATTTGCATTCCCACCAGCAGTGCAGAAGTGTTCCCTTTTCTCCGCATCCACGCCAACATCTCTGGTCTTGAGATTTTGTGATATAGGCTAGTCTCATTGGAGTTAGATGATATCTCAAAGTAGTTTTGATTTGCATTTCTCTGATGATTAAAGATGATGAGCATTTTTTCATATGTCTGAAGGCCTTGCGCCTGTCTTCTTCAGAGAAGTTTCTCTTCAAATCCCTTGCCCAGCCTGCGATGGGATCCCTTGTTTTTTTCTTGCTGATGCGTTTGAGTTCTCTGTGGATTCTGGTTATTAAACCTTTGTCAGAGTTATACCCTGCAAATATCTTCTCCCATTCTGAGGGCTGTCTGCTTGCTCTGCTTACTGTGTTCTTAGCTGTGCAGAAGCTTTTTAGTTTGATCAAGTCCCAGTAGTGTATTTTTGAAGCTGCTTCAATTGCCCGGGGGGTTCTCCTCATGAAATACTCACCCAGACCAATTTCTTCAAGGGTTTTCCCTGCATTCTCCTCTAGTATTTTTATAGTTTCATGTCTTAAGTTTAAATCTTTAATCCAATGAGAGTCTATCTTAGTTAATGGTGAAAGGTGTGGGTCCAATTTCAGTCTTCTGCAGGTTGCCAGCCAGTTCACCCAGCACCATTTGTTAAATAGGGAATCTTTTCCCCACTGAATGTTTTTAATTGGCTTGTCAAAAATCAAATAGCAGTAAGTAGCTGGATTCATCTCTTGGTTCTCTATTCTGTTCCAGATATCTACTTCTCTGTTTTTGTGCCAATACCATGCTGTTTTGATCACTATCGATTTGTAGTAAAGTCTGAGGTCTGGTAGTGTGATTCCTCCTGTTTTGTTTTTATTTCTGAGTAATGTCTTGGCTATTCGAGGTTTTTTCTGATTCCATATAAAACGAAGTACTGTTTTTTCAAGATCTTTAAAATATGACAGTGGAGCTTTAATAGGGAGTGCGTTGAAATTATATATTGCTTTGGGTAGTATGGACATTTTGATAATGTTGATTCTTCCTAGCCATGAGCATGGTATGTTTTTCCATTTGTTAACATTTTCGGCTATTTCTTTTCTTAGAGTTTCATAGTTCTCTTTATAGAGATCTTTCACGTCTTTTGTTAGGTAAATTCCCAAATATTTCATCTTCTTTGGCACTACTGTGAATGGGATAGAGTCCTTAACTGCTTTTTCAATTTGACTGTTGTTGGTGTATATAAAGGCTACCGATTTATGAATGTTGATTTTGTAACCTGAGACGCTGCTGTATTCCTTGATCACTTCTAGGAGTTTTGTAGTAGAGTCCCTAGTGTTTTCCAGATACACAATCATATCATCTGCGAAGAGCGAGAGTTTGATCTCTTCTGACCCTATATGGATACCCTTGATCGCCTTTTCTTCCCTAATTGCGGTGGCTAAAACTTCCATTACAATGTTGAAAAGCAATGGAGACAATGGGCAGCCTTGTCTGGTTCCTGATCTGAGTGGAAATGATTCCAATTTAACTCCATTCAATATGATATTGGCTGTGGGTTTGCTGTAGATAGCCTCTATCAGTTTAAGAAAAGTTCCTTCTAGACCAATTTTCTTGAGTGTTCTGATCATGAAGGGATGCTGGATATTATCAAAAGCTTTTTCTGCATCAATTGAGAGAATCATATGGTCTTTGTTTTTTAATTTGTTTATGTGCTGAATTACATTTATAGATTTACGTATATTGAACCAGCCTTGAGACCCTGGGATAAAACCAACTTGGTCATGATGTATAATTTGTTTGATGTGTTGCTGGATTCTGTTTGTTAGGATCTTGTTGAATATTTTTGCATCTATATTCATTAGTGATATTGGTCTATAATTTTCTTTTCTTGTTGGGTCTTTTCCTGGTTTGGGGATCAGGGTGATATTTGCTTCATAGAACGTGTTGGGTAGTCTTCCTTCTTTTTCTACATTTTGGAACAGGTTGAGTAATATAGGTACTAATTCCTCTTTAAAGGTTTGGTAGAATTCTGACGTGAAACCATCTGGTCCCGGGCTTTTCTTTATAGGGAGGTTTTGTATAGTTGATGCTATTTCTGAACTTGATATGGGTCTGTTCAACATTTCCACTTGATTCTGGTTAAGTCTTGGAAGGTGGCGTGCTTCCAAGTATCGGTCTATTTCATTCAGATTTTCATATTTCTGAGAATAAAGTTTCTTGTAATATTCATTAAGGATTTTTTGGATTTCTGATGAGTCTGTGGTTATTTTGTCTTTGTTGTTTCTGATTGATGATATTAGAGATTTTACTCTTTTTTTCCTGATTAGTTTGGCCAGAGGCTTATCTATTTTATTGACCTTTTCAAAAAACCAGCTTTTTGATTTATTGATCTGTTGTATTATTCTTTTGTTTTCAATTTCATTTAATTCTGCTCTAATTTTGGTTATTTCTTTTCTTCTACTGGGTTTGGGGTTGGAATGTTCTTCCTTTTCCAGTTGCGTGAGATGTCCCATTAAGTTGTTAACTTCCTCTCTTTCCGTTCTCTTGAGGAAGGCTTGCAGTGGTATAAATTTCCCTCTTAGAACTGCCTTTGCAGTGTCCCAGAGGTTCTGATAGCTTGTGTCTTCATTGTCATTTTGTTCCAAAAAATTGGTGATTTCTTTCTTAATCTCATCTCTGACCCAGCTATCATTCAGCATAAGGTTATTTAACTTCCATGTTTTTGTATGGGTATGCAGATTCCTGTTGTTACTCAATTCAAGTTTTATTCCATGATGGTCCGAGAAGATGCATGGAATAATTTCTATTCCTTTAAATTTACTGAGGTTAGACTTGTGACCTAAAATGTGATCAATTTTGGAGTAAGTTCCGTGGGCTGATGAGAAGAATGTGTATTCAGTTTTGTTGGGATGAAATGTTCTGTAGATGTCTGCTAAATCTAAATATTGGATGGTTAGGTTTAAATCTAAGATTTCTTTGCTCAGCTTCTTTCTGGAGGATCGATCCAACACTGCCAAGGGAGTGTTGAAATCTCCAACGTTTATGGAGCTGGAGGAAATCAAGTTACTCATGTCTGTTAGAGTTTCTCTTATAAATTGAGGTGCATTCTGGTTGGGTGCATAGATATTAATAATTGAGATCTCGTCATATTGAGTATTACCCTTAACAAATATGAAGTGACCATTCTTGTCCTTCCTTACTTTTGATGGTTTAAAGCCTACTGTATCTGCAAATAAAATTGCAACACCTGATTTTTCTGATTACCATTTGCCTGAAATATGGATGACCATCCTTTCACCCTGAGTCTGTATTTGTCTTTTAAGTTGAGATGTGACTCTTGTATGCAACAAATATCTGGCTTGAGTTTTTGTATCCAGTCAGCTAACCTATGCCTCTTTAGAGGACAGTTTAAGCCATTCACATTGATGTAGAGTATTGATAAGACTGGTGGAATTTTGGGTATCGAGTTTTTCAAAGGTCCAGTGGACATTTTTAATCCTTTCGCCAGTGTGGAAGTTGGAGTTTGATCCGAAGATTCTGAGTGAGTTTACTTTTGTGGTATAGGATTGGGTTGGTCATTGTGGAGGATAGGTCTGAGAACATCCTGAAGAGCTGGTTTACTTATGGCAAATTTTTTCAACATATGAATGTCATTGAAGTATTTAATTTCTCCATCATAGATGAAACTCAGTTTAGCTGGATACAAGATCCTGGGTTGAAAGTTTTTTTGCTTTAGGAGATTAAAAGTTGATGACCAGCCTCTTCTTGCTTGAAAAGTTTCAGCAGAGAGATCTGCAGTTATTCTAATATTCTTACCTTTGTACGTTATAGTTTTCTTTCGCCGGGCTGCTTTGAGAATCTTCTCTTTCATGTTAACTTTAGTGAAGCTAATTATGATATGTCTGGGAGATGGCTTATTGGGGTTGAATCGTGCTGGGGTTCTGAAGCTGTCTGCTATCTGAATTTCAGATTCTCTAGGCATGTCTGGAAAATTTTCTTTCATAATTTCATGTAGAAGGGCCTCTGTGTCCTTGGCAGCTACTTCATCAGTCTCCGAAATTCCTATAACCCTTATGTTGTTTTTTTTCAAATTATCTGAGAGTTCTCTGAGTGAGTGATCCGTTTTTGCTCTCCATTTCTCTTCCTCTTTGAGAGATTGGGAGCATTCGAAGACTTTATCTTCAATGTCAGAAATCCTTTCTTCTGCTTGCTCCATTCTGTTACTGAGGGATTCTACTGTATTTTTCATATCTTTGAGGGCTGTAAGTTCTTGTTTCAGTGTGTCTAAGTCTTTGGTGGTTTTGTCTTTAAATTCGTTAAATTCTTGAGACAATTTTTGAATTTCTCCTCGAATTCCTAATTCCATTTTATTAATCTTGTCTACAAACCAAATTCTGAATTCGACTTCTGACATCTCAGCCAGTTGTTTATGAATGGGATCTTCAATCACATCTGCCGTATCTTTTCTTGGGGGGTTGATCTATTCTGGTTATTCATGTTACCAGAGTTTTTCCGCTGATTCCGCCCCATGGTTTACTCCCTTTGGTTTTTCCCCTGGGGTTTTATCGAGGGCCCGTACAGTGTTGTGGCCTGAGAAACTGGGGCCCTGTCTGGTGTGGTGGAGCAAAGTGGTTCTGTCTTGTTTTCAGCTGGTTTCTGTTCGATCCTATTGCAACTTCTACTCTGGCTTGAAGTCTCAGCTGTGTGGAAAAATCAGCAATTAAGTCACCCCGCCTGCCCACCTCTGGCCCCAGTTGGAAAAGGAGAATCAAACCTTCCTACAATCGCACACCCAGGGCACCGCCTGAAGAGTCCTCAGTCTATTAGCCCAGTTCAAAAGGTCCGAATCAACTGTCTCAATCGGCACTTGTCTCGGGTGGAAGGGTTCAAGAGGTCTCTGGGAACTGGATCACAGGGGCCTGGTGACTCCTCTGACACGGCTCACCCCAGTGCAGCGTGGAGTCAGGAGGAGCCACCCAGCAAACAGAGCAGTCTGGGAAGGTTGACGTCTCCTTCCCCACTTTGCCCCTCCGTCGGACCCAGTCACTGGTATCTCTGCAGATGGCTAACCCAGTTGCCTGCAGTGAACAGACACTCCAGGGGTTTGCACCTGCCTGAATCGCAAGGAAGTCTGCCAGGCCCCCGCAGACTGCCGCTATCTAGCAGGAGGAGATGGGGCCTGACATCTTTGAGTGTTTGATGCAGGTGATGGGAAGGAGGTGTTCACTCAGGCTTAGCCCCGTCCCTGATGCATGCTGCTAACAGAACAGAACAGAACAGACAACTTTGTGAGGTTCTGTCTCTGTTCTTGTCGTCGCCTACAGGAGACGGGCTGTTTTGAGTTCAAACGTCTTTGCTGCTGGAGAATTGCGTCTGAACACCTCTCTGGGTCGGCCCCGCCCTGGAGGCTTCCGGGTTTGTGAGCCGTGTCACCGGTGGCCTCCTCTGGTTGCCCAGGGAGACAGGGGGTGTGGCCTCAGAATATCCAGAAGTGAGCGTTCTGCCGTTAAAGAAAAAACGGCTGTTGATCTACCTCCAGGGAACTGCTGCTCTTTGGGCACTCAGGCGACCCTTTTCTCCTCTGTCCCATGCCCCAGAGTCAGCACTGAGCGGCCGCAGTTTGTGCTGGGTCCACACCCCTTAAGAGATCCCCCAAGAATCAGAACTCTTGGGGGATGGGCCCCCAGACCCCGATTGGGAGTGGGGCGGGGGGAAGCTAGAGTTTCATTCAGTTTCACGCAATACTACGGTCCGGGGAGGGCTCCTGCACTGCACCGCAGGGAAGTGCCGCCAAGGCTTGATTTCCCCTCAGCAGAGTGCCCTCTCCTCGCTCACATATCCCAGAATCAGGGCTGACCTGACGCAGCTCAGGCACTGTGCACTCCCCTCGAGAAATCACCCAAGGAGCCGAACTCCTGGGGGATAGGCCCTCAGACCCCGAGTGAGAGTAGGGGTTCTCAGCTCTCAGCGGGGAGGCCAGAGTCTGATTCAGTCTTGGGCCCCGTATGCCTGGGGAGGGTTGCTGCACTGCACCGCAGATAAGTGCCGCGAGTCGTGACTCAGCCCGGTGCCCTCTCCTCACTTGCGCGCCTCAGAGTCAATGCTGACCAGTCGCAACTCGGGGACTGTCCACTCCCCTTGAGAAATCACCCAAGGATCCGAACTCCTGGGGGATAGGCCCTCAGACCCCGAGTGAGAGTAGGGGTTCTCAGCTCTCAGCGGGGAGGCCAGAGTCTGATTCAGTCTTGGGCCCCGTATGCCCGGGGAGGGTTGCTGCACTGCACCGCAGGGAAGTGCCGCGAGGCGTGACTCCCCCTCAGCCCGGTGCCCTCTCCTCACTCGGCGCGCCTCAGAGTCAATGCTGACCAGTCGCACTCAAGGGGACTGTCCACTCCCCTTGAGAAATCACCCAAGTATCCGAAGTCCTGGGGGACAGGCCTCCAGACCTCAGTGGGCGGGAGGGGAGCGCCGGGGATTCAGGGTTGCCGGCAGAGGATTCCCAAAGTTTTATTCAGCCCTATGTCCGGCAGGAGAACGCCACGGCACCCCAGTAGGGGAGGTAGGTCCAGTTTTTAGAAGGTCTCTCCCGTGGAGAGACCGTGGAAATTAAAGGGCTCTAATTTCTGCCCGCTTGTTCAATTATGGGGCTCTAGAGCCAGTCTCATGGGGGAGGGGGACTCCCGTCCGCTTGGTGGTGGATTTTGTACCTTTTGTTTGCGTCCTTGTGGTCACAACTTGCCTCAGCGGTGTTGATGTGCGTTCTTCAGCCTTCTCTCTTGGTGAGGCTCAAGTCCACCAGGATACTTACTAAATTCCTGTCCCTTATCTCTCCTTCTGGACGGGAGCCTTTGTTGAAAGCTGGCTTCAGTCCGCCATCTTGTCTCCCCCTCCGAGACAGGTTTTGAAGAAACCTAGTTGATGTCTACAATCCTTCAGATGAGAAATCATATCATTACTATTGGCATGATAAAAAAAGATTACTTTGTTTTCCATTAAAATGAATAATACTTAAAAGTACACCAAGATTTGACGGCATGTTGTTTTTTCTTCAGAGATTAAATTAATACCATAGTTAATTGTGGGCAAATCTAATACATACAAACTTATTTCTAAGAAGTAAATCTCTCCAAGCTTGTTAATAGTAAGATGTCATTTTTGGTATGCAAAAATTTGCAATAGCAACAAAACAGAAGCAAAACAAAGGCCACTAGAAGTGAAAAGAACATGGTTCTTTAAAAAGGAAAAATAGTCCTACATATTTACTTAAGATATTTCAATACCAGCAAACAAACAAACAAACAACCCCCCATCCCTGAACTAGCCCATGTTTTAATAATCCATGATATGCAAAAAATGTTCTTATGAACTGTTACCACCTAAAATAATGGATCATATTATTTTCCAGAATGTGTGTTCTTTGATGTCTAACCTCGGCTTTTCTTTAGAATTACTTTTGCTGCAGCCATTACATGCTCCTTGTTAATGACTCCACACTTACTCTCACAAGCATTTGTCCTGGACTCATCTGCTAATCCATGAACAAACAATAAACAGGTCAGATGAACCAGTAAGTCCACCTTTATTCAGACGAAGGTGACGTTTATGACGTTGGAAGACCCGCCTTGGAAAGCCGTGGGGAGCCTTCCGCTTTGCATACTTCTGGGAGACTACTGGAGAGTGCCATCTTCCCTGTCGGCAGCAGCCGCCTCGGCTTCCCAGGGCTTCTCCGCACCGCACACAAGATTCCAGCTGCTAGGACAGTTAGAACAATCTAGCCCTTCCAACGCCTTTTCGGGGCCTGAAACGGATTCTAATTTTCCAAGTCTCCATCTTTTTTTACGGCTGAATAGTATTCCGTGGTATACATATAACCACAGTTTATTAATCTGTTCAAGGGTTGTTGGGGACTTAGGTTGATTCCATGTCTTGGTGATTGTGAATTGAGCTGCAATAAACATTCTAATGAAAATGTCCTTAGGGTAAAATGATTTTTTTTTCTTCTGGGTAGATACCTAGTAGTGAGATTGTGTGATCAAATGGAAGGTCTACTTTCAGCTCTTTGAGGAGTCTCCATACTTCTTTCCACATGGGTTGTATCCGTTTACAATCCCACCAGCAGTGTAAATGCATTTCTAGGCCATTTATAATTTTACTTTTGGTTTTCTCTTTGATCCATGGCTGTGTTTCTTAATTTTATAATAGCTAAAGGTGTTTTTTTTTTTTTGCTTCCTTATTCTTATTCTTATCTAGTTTTATTGTCTTCTGACTAGATAAAATAGATTGTGAAAGTTTTACTTTCCTTTTATAATTTGAGATTTCTACCATGACCAAGTGAGGAAAGATGCACCTTGGCATATCATGTTTACTCTTTTGTCTTTCTATTCACAAAACTGAGATCTGTGCTTTGATTCCATTTTTATTTCATTAGTGGATTTTGAGGTTGGATGGGATAAATGTGGGTTTAACCCATTGCAAGTGTGTACTACAACCCTAGGTATGTGGGTAGTATATGCTCTAAATTCTCAATTATATTTCTTGCATATTGACCAGAGAATAACATTTTGGCTGAGAAGAGGATTCTTGGATTGCAGGGTTGAAAGATTTTTCTCTTCATAGTCTACAGATGTTAAATTACCATATTGTAGTCTCTAGACAAAGTAATAAACAACTTGTCTTTACCGTCTGAAATGTAAGATCACTTCTAAGGCCTCTGCCTCTCCTCCTCATATTTTGTTTCCATCATTTCTTTTCCCAGATCTTCTCCATTACCCACAGTGCATTTCAGGGTGGAAATTCAGGATGAGAAACGTCCATGATGGAGCACCAGGGAGAGGCCTCAGAGGCCTTGCCTGGCTTTAATAGCTGAAGGCTCTGCGAATCATGCTTGGCCATGTCACTGTCTGCTGACTAAACCCGAAGTTGAAAAGAATGGGGTGTAGGGTGGTTTTCTTTTTTTTTTTTTTTATTGTTGGGGATTCATTGAGGGTACAATAAGCCAGTTACACTGATTACAATTGTTAGGTAAAGTCCCTCTTGCAATCATGTCTTGCCCCCATAAAGTGTGACACACACTAAGGCCCCACCCCCCTCCCTCCATCTCTCTTTCTGCTTCCCCCCCCATAAACTTAATTGTCATTAATTGTCCTCATATCAAGATTGAGTACATAGGATTCATGCTTCTCCATTCTTGTGATGCTTTACTAAGAGTAATGTCTTCCACTTCCATCCAGGTTAATACGAAGGATGTAAAGTCTCCATTTTTTTGAATGGCTGAATAGTATTCCATATTACATATACCACAGCTTGTTAATCCATTCCTGGGTTGGTGGGCATTTAGGCTATTTCCACATTTTGGCGATTGTAAATTGAGCTGCAATAAACAGTCTAGTACAAGTATCCTTATGATAAAAGGATTTTTTTCCTTCTGGGTAGATGCCCAGTAATGGGATTGCAGGATCGAATGGGAGGTCTAGGTTGAGTGCTTTGAGGTTTCTCCATACTTCCTTCCAGAAGGGTTGTACTAGTTTGCAGTCCCACCAGCAGTGTAAAAGTGTTCCCTTCTCTCCACATCCACGCCAGCATCTGCAGTTTTGAGATTTTGTGATGTGGGCCATTCTCACTGGGGTTAGATGATATCTCAGGGATGTTTTGATTTGCATTTCTCTAATATATAGAGATGATGAACATTTTTTCATGTGTTTGTTAGCCATTCGTCTGTCGTCTTTAGAGAAAGTTCTATTCATGTCTCTTGCCCATTGATATAAGGGATTGTTGGCTTTTTTCATGTGGATTAATTTGAGTTCTCTATAGATCCTGGTTATCAAGCTTTTGTCTGATTGAAAATATGCAAATATCCTTTCCCATTGTGTGGGTTGTCTCTTTGCTTTGGTTATCGTCTCCTTAGCTGTACAGAAGCTTTTCAGTTTAATGAAGTCCCATTTGTTTATTTTTGTTGTTGTTGCAATTGCCATGGCAGTCTTCTTCATGAAGTCTTCCCCCAGGCCAATATCTTCCAGTGTTTTTCCTATGCTTTCTTGGAGGATTTTTATTGTTTCATGCCTTAAATTTAAGTCCTTTATCCATCTTGAATCAATTTTTGTGAGTGGGGAAAGGTGTGGGTCCAGTTTCAGTCTTTTACATGTAGACATCCAGTTCTCCCAACACCATTTATTGAATAGGGAGTCTTTCCCCCAAGGTAAGTTCTTGTTTGGTTTATCAAAGATTAGGTGGTTGTAAGATGTTAGTTTCATTTCTTGGTGTTCAATTCGATTCCAAGTGTCTATGTCTCTGTTTTTGTGCCAGTACCATGCTGTCTTGAGCACTATGGCTTTGTAGTACAGACTAAACTCTGGTATGCTGATGCCCCCAGCTTTATTTTTGTTACTAAGAACTGCCTTAGCTATGCGGGGTTTTTTCCGTTTCCATACAAAACGCAGAATCATTTTTTCCAAATCTTGAAAGTACGATGTAGGTACTTTGATAGGAATGGCATTGAATAGGTAGATTACTTTGGGAAGTATAGACATTTTAACAATGTTGATTCTTCCCATCCATGAGCATGGTATGTTCTTCCATTTGTTAATATCCTCTGCTATTTCCTTTCTGAGGAGTTCATAGTTTTCTTTATAGAGGTCCTTCACCTCCTTCGTAAGGTATATTCCTAGGTATTTCATTTTCTTTGAAACTATGGTGAAGGGAGTTGTGTCCTTAATTAGCTTCTCATCTTGACTGTTATTGGTGTATACAAAAGCTACTGACTTGTGGACATTGATTTTATATCCTGAAACATTACTGTATTTTTTGATGACTTCTAGGAGTCTTGTGGTTGAGTCTTTGGGGTTCTCTAAGTATAAGATCATGTCGTCAGCAAAGAGGGAGAGTTTGACCTCCTCTGCTCCCATTTGGATTCCCTTTATTTCCTTGTCTTGCCTAATTGTATTGGCTAGAACTTCCAGCACTATGTTGAATAGTAAAGGTGACAGAGGACAACCTTGTCTGGTTCCAGTTCTAAGAGGAAAAGCTTTCAGTTTTACTCCATTCAGTAAAATATTGGCTGTGGGTTTGTCATAGATAGCTTCAATCAGTTTTAGAAATGTGCCACCTATGCGTATGCTCTTCAGTGTTCTAATTAGAAAAGGATGCTGGATTTTATCAAATGCTTTTTCTGCATCTATTGAGAGGATCATGTGATCTTTATTTTTGCCTCTGTTAATATGGTGGATAACGTTTATGGACTTGCGTATGTTAAACCAGCCTTGCATCCCTGGGATGAAGCCTACTTGATCATGATGAATGACTTTTTTGATGATAAGCTGTAATCTATTGGCTAGGATTTTGCTGAGAATTTTTCCATCTATATTCATGAGTGAGATTGGTCTGAAATTCTCCTTTTTGTTTGGGTCTTTTCCTGGTTTTGGTATCAAGGTGATGTTTGCTTCATAGAATGTGTTGGGGAAGACAACAGTTCCTTCTTCCTCAGTTTTTTGGAATAATTTCTGCAGTACAGGAATAAGCTCTTCCTTGAAGGTTTGATAGAATTCTGGAGTGAAGCCATCTGGACCAGGGCATTTTTTAGTTGGAAGCTTTTTTATTGTTTCTTTGATCTCAGTGCTTGAAATTGGTCTGTTCAGGAGCTCTATTTCTTCCTGACTAAGTCTAGGGAGAGGGTGCGATTCCAAATATTGATCCATTTCCTTCATATTGTCAAATTTCTGGGCATAGAGTTTCTGGTAGTATTCAGAGATGATCTCTTGTATCTCTGTGGGATCAGTTGTTATTTCCCCTTTATCGTTTCTAATTGAGGTTACTAGAGATTTTACTTTTCTATTTCTAGTTAGTCTGGCCAATGGTTTATCTATTTTATTTATTTTTTCAAAAAACCAACTCCTTGTTTCATTAATTTTCTGAATGATTCTTTTGTTTTCAATTTCATTGATCTCTGATTTGATTTTGGATATTTCTTTTCTTCTACTGAGTTTAGGCTTAGATTGTTCTTCTTTTTCCAATTCCATAAGATCTCTTGTGAGATTGTTGATGTGTTCTCTTTCTGTTTTTCGAATGTAGGCATCTAAAGCGATGAATTTTCCTCTCAAAACTGCTTTTGCAGTATCCCACAGGTTTTGGTAGCTTGTGTCTTCATTGTTGTTATGCTCAAGGAAGTTAATGATTTCCTGTTTTATTTCTTCCTGCACCCATGTGTTATTCAACAGAAGATTGTTTAATTTCCATGCCTTTGGGTGGGGTTGAGCATTTTTGTTAGAGTTGAGTTCCACCTTTAGTGCCTTATGGTCTGAAAAGATACAAGGTAAAATGTCAATTCTTTTGATTCTGTTGATATTTGTTTTGTGTCCCAAGATATGATCAATTTTGGAGAATGTTCCATGGGGTGATGAGAAGAATGTATATTCTTTGTCTTTGGGGTGGAGTGTTCTATATGCGTCTATCAAGCATAGTTGTTCTAGGGTCTCATTTAAATCTCTTATATCTTTGTTTAATTTCTGTTTGGAGGATCTGTCCAGCTCTGTAAAAGGTGTGTTAAAGTCCCCTGTTATGATGGTATTATCAGATATCATATTGCTCAGACTGAGCAAGGTCTGCTTCAAGAATCTGGGAGCATTTAAATTGGGTGTATAAATATTTAGAATTGAAATGTCTTCTTGTTGTAGTTTTCCCTTGACCAATATAAAGTGACCATCTTTGTCTTTTTTGACTTTAGTTGCTTTAAATCCACATGTATCTGAAAATAAGATTGCAACTCCTCTTTTCTTCTGAATTCCATTTGCCTGAAAAATTGTCTTCCAACCCTTGACTCGGAGCTTTAATTTGTCTTTTGAAGCCAGGTGTGTTTCTTGCAGACAGCAAATGGATGGCTTGTGTTTTTTAATCCAGTCAGCCAATCTATGTCTCTTCAGTGGGGAATTCAAGCCATTAACATTGATTGAGATAATTGATAAGTGTGGTAGTATTCTATTCGTCTTATTTGGTGAGAGTCCATTGCTTAGTTTTATCTTTTGCATCAGTGTGGAGGTTAGGTTCTGTCCTTTGATTTCTGAGTTCTTACTTTGCTGCTGATCCATTGTGGTGGTCAGTGGGCAGAACAGCTTGAAGTATTTCCTGTAGAGCTGGTCTTGTTGTGGCGAATTTCCTCAATGTTTGTATATCCGTAAATGATTTGATTTCTCCGTCAATTTTGAAGCTTAGCTTAGCAGGGTACAGAATTCTGGGCTGAAAATTGTTCTGTTTAAGTAGATTAAAGGTAGATGACCATTGTCTTCTTGCTTGGAAAGTTTCATTAGAGAAGTCTGCTGTCACTCTGATGGATTTGCCCCTGTAGGTCAACTGGCGCTTACTCCTGGCAGCTTGCAGAATCTTTTCTTTCATCTTGACTTTGGACAGGTTCATCACAATGTGTCTTGGAGAAGCTCGGTTAGAGTTGAGGCGACCTGGGGTCCGATATCCCTCTGAAAGCAGTGTGTCAGAATCTTTGGTGATATTTGGGAAATTTTCTTTTATAATATTCTCTAGTATGGCTTCCATTCCTCTGGGGCATTCTTCTTCCCCTTCTGGAATTCCTATAACTCGTATGTTGGAACGCTTCATAAAGTCCCATAATTCTGACAGTGAACGTTCTGCTTTCTCTCTCTTTTTTTCTGCCTCTTTTACTATCTGAGTTATCTCAAAAACTTTGTCTTCTACCTCTGAAATTCTTTCTTCTGCATGGTCTAACCTGTTGCTGATACTTTCCATTGCATCTTTAAGTTCCCTGATTGACTCTTTCATTTCCTTCAGCTCTGCTATATCCTTTTTATATTCTTCATATCGTTCATCTCTTATTTGATTCTGTTTTTGGATTTCCTTTTGGTTATTTTCCACTTTATTAGCAGTTTCCTTCATTGTTTCCATCATTTCTTTCATTGTTTTCAACAAGTGTATTCTAAATTCCCTTTCTGTCATTCCTAACATTTCTGTATAGGTGGAATCCTCTGCAGTAGCTACCTCATGGTCCCTTGGTGGGGTTGTTCTGGACTGGTTCTTCATGTTGCCTGGAGTTTTCTGCTGATTCTTCCTCATGAGTGATTTCTTTTATCTGTTTCCTTGCCCTAATTTTCCTTTCACTTCCTCTTACTCTTTAAGTTCTTGTGCCTGTGGACTAAGGGTTACAGGACCAGAAGGGTGAGAATGTTCAGGAGCAAAAAAGGGATGAAAGAAAGGAGGACCGAGTGATAAGAAAAAAAAGAAAGATAGGGTAAGGAGAGGGGGTGGGTATAAGGAATATTGACAAAAAGAAGAGAGGTACAGAAAGAGGGAGACAGGGCAATATAGGTGTACAGTAGGGTACTTTGACACAACCTTGAAAAACCCCACCTTCTGGGGGTGCCCAGTTGGGTGGTTCCCTTGAGGTCAGCAGCTCTTTGCTAACCTGATCAGACACAGTACCCCACCTCCACCAAGTAGAGAGGAAAGACAAAAATGCTATAAATCAAACCAAAACAAGCAAACAGAAACCTTTACGGGGATACAAGTGGGTGAAAAACCAAACTATAGGGGTAGAAACACTAGCAAAAATGAAGTTGTAGTTATTAAAAAAGGCAGCAATGGGAAATTATAATTGAACTAGAAAAATTGAGAAAGAAAAAGGGATCTGTATGGAAAAGATTGAAATTAAAAAACAAAAGAACATCAACAACGTCAAAATAAACAAACAAACAAAAAACCAACCAAAGAAAGAAAGAGAAAAAAATACACAACCAAAAACAAATCAGTTTGTATATGTTATTGAATATTGTCTGGGCAACACGTGGTCTTCTGGGGTATGAGATGTTAGTCACAGTTCTGATACGACTGGAGGCTGCTGATTTCTCAAACCCCAGTTGGTAGACTCCCTAAATCTCTCTTCAGCCCACTTAAAAGGCACTTTCAACTTGTAAACTTGCTAAGCAGAAGCTTTCCCAGCTTTCTCGCTGGAATCACTGCTGAAGTGGCTATCCACTTACCCAGTGTGCCAAAACCGGTCTCACTCTGCCCCTGAGGGTTAGGGGTGCAAGGCGGCTCAGACCCCACCGTTAGGCTACTTGGTTGCTGGGTTACAAGCTCCCAGCCTTTTCTAGCTCTGCGACCCTGAGGGCGGAGCTTGCCGGAGCAGATCACTGGCAATGGTTCCGTGTGACCCACCGCCAAACACTATTAGCTCCATCTGGCTCAGTGGCTCAGACCGGGGCCCTAGACAATGGCCAAAGTTCTCCGCACTCCCGCTCAGGCCTTCCCCAGAGCAGTTCAACTCAGTGCCAAGTCCAAGGACATCAAAACAGTTCACAGGTAAGGCCTTTCTGGTTTGTAGTCTCGCTGCTACTGAACTTACAGTTGTGGGTGGGTTTAGACGGATTGAACACTCGCGACCACGTGCCGGTTTTCCACTGTTTTAGTCCTCCTCTTGGGGTCCAGAAGTCTCTCGCTGACTCCCTGTATCCTCATAGGAGTGATGCTAGGCAGTTCCCACCAGCCAGAGATGCCTGGAGTCCTATCTCCCCAGATTCATGGTGCCCAGATGCAAGGAAGCTGTTACTCAGCTGCCATCTTGCTCCGCCTCCTGTAGAGTGGTTTTCAATAACACCTGTTGACAGACTGCCTGATGGAAAGGTTGCAAGAGCCTCAGCAATCACCTGTGGGCACTTCTTGGTTTAATAAGAACCAAATGCTAGAGGTCCCTCTACTCATGCAGAGGAAGACCATCAGGTACTGACTGGAGGTCAGTTAGGTCTCCTTAAATATGCTTTCAAGGAGATACCACAGGAGAAATCTAAATATAAGTTATTTCAAATGAACATGCATTTATAAAAGTGTACAAATCATATAGCTCAATGAATTTTCACAAATTTTACACACTCATGCCAGCACTACTCATGACAAAAGAGAACAAAACAGGGCCACAGTGCTCCCCTCCAGGCCCTTTCTGATCACCGTCTACTCTTTCCCCTCCAGCAGCAACCACTGTCTCTTCCTCTCATACCACAGGTTTGGTCTGTGTGTTTTCAACTTGATATAAAAGGAACTAGGAAGTATGTGCTTTTTTGTGTCCAGTTCCTTTTGTTCAACACAATGTTCGAAAGTGTATCTGTGCTGCTACTTGCAGTGGGTGCCTCATACTTATTGTGTGGAGATACAATGGATTCATCCACTTTCCTGTCAATGGACATTTGAATTATTTCCAATTTGTGCTATTATAAATAATGTTGCTGTAGATACTCTAAGAATTTTCTCACTTACCTTTGTATTTCGCCTAAAATCCCAATTACTGAAACTGAAATAAAGGCATAGCACTCATTTCTCACTCTCTTGCTTCTAATTCCACAGATCATTTTTAGGGAGTGAAGGTTTATGTCTTATCTTAGTCTGTTTTCTGTTTCTATAACAGAATACCACAGACTAGGCAATTTATAAAGAACATGGCTCTCTTTGGCTCGTGGTTTTGGAGGCTGGGAAGTCCCAGAGCATGGCATTGGCCCTCAGTGCTGGCCTTGGTGGTCATCAGATGGCAGAGGGTGTCACATGGTGGGACAGCAGGACAGTGCATGCCAGGTTGGCCTCTCTTCCTCTTAGAAAGCTGCCAGTCCCATCACAGAGGTCCACCTTAATTACTTTGTCTGGCCCCACATCCAATATACAGGTGATTATGTGGATTAAGTTTCCAATACATGAAATTTGGCAGACACATTCAAACTGCATATGATCTTGCACATTATCAGTACTTTGCATTTCCAGGTACATTTTATCATTGATTTGTCAACGTCTTTCAGTAATGCCTGCTGGGATTTTAACTGGGTTGTGCTGAATGTCTAGATCTGTGTTTGGAATACCAGAATTTACCTTCTAATCCATGAACATGTTGTGTGTGGGTGTTGGTGCGTGTGCATATATAGAGCGTGCCAAAAATATATATACACATTTTAAGAGAGGAAAAAACTGTATTAAATTTACAGTAATCATTTGACTCCTGAAATTGCAAGAGGAGCTCAATGTGACTTGTGTTCTTTTGTTATGTGCATATATACAATGTTTTTTATTTTAAATTAATTATCTTTTTAAAATCATAACTTTGTACATTGATGCATTTATGGGGTTCAGGGTAGTACTTTGATATATAATGTGAAATGTTTACATTGAACTAAGTAACACATCCATCACAATTATACTCATTTCTTAATAGTTTTGAAATGTACCATTGCATCATGCACATTAGATGAGGTCCCCCCAAATGCCTTCCCTCCTCCCTGATCCCCCCTCCCCTCCACTTTCTGTCCTCTTCCCTTCTACTTTCTTGATTATAGTTATGTTTTACCATTTGTATGATTGTTAGATGGCTATATACTGATTTCACAGTGGTATTGAGTACATTGGATACTTTTTTCTCATTCTTGAGGTACTTTACTAATAAGAATATTTTCCAGCTCCATCCAGGTAAACATAAGAAATGTGAAGTCTCCATCTTTTTTTATGGCTGCATAGTATTCCATGGTGTACATATACCACAATTTGTTAATTCATTCATGGGTCGGTGGGCACTTGGGCTCTTTCTATGTCTTGGCTATTATGAATTGGGCTGCAATAAACATTCTGGTGCAAATGTCTTTGTTGTAAAATAATTTTTGATCATCTGGGTATATCCTTAGGTGAAGAATTGCAGGATCAAATGATAGGTCTACTTTTAGTTCCTTGAGTGTTCTCCAACTTCTTTCCAAAAAGGTCATATTAGTTTACATTTCCACCAGCAGTGTAGAACTGTCCCCTTCTCTCTGCATCCATGCCAACATCTGTAGTTTTGGAATTTTATATATACAATTTTATTATAGTTTTTTTCTTTCTTACGTTGTATATTCATTTTTTTTATTAAATCATAGCTGTGTACATTGATATGATCATGGGGCATCATTCACTAGCTTTACAGACCGTTTACCAAGTTTCACATATACCCTTGTAAGATGCAAAGCTGGTGTAATCCCACCAATCCTCCACCCACCTCCCCCCACCCTCCCCTCCCTTTCCCCCTTCCCCCTATTTTTAGGTTGTAACTGGGTTATAGCTTTCATATGAAAACCCTAAATTAGTTTCATAGTAGGGCTGAGTACATTGGGTACTTTTTCTTCCATTCTTGAGATACTTTACTAAGAAGAATATGTTCCAGCTCCATCCATGTAAACATGAAAGAGGTAAAGTCTCCATCTTTCTTTAAGGCTGCATAATATACCCAGAAGACCAAAAAGCACATCATAACAAAGATATTTGTACCAGAATGTTTATTGCAGCTCAATTCATAATTGCTAAGTCATGGAAGAAGCCCAAGTGCCCATCGATCCACAAATGGATTAATAAATTGTGGTACATGTACACTATGTATATTCATTTTTGGTGTCCTCTATATGTGTCTTCTTTAAATTATTACAATAATGTTTTATAATTCACTATTTAGTAAGGTCTTGAACATCTTTTGTTAGATGTATAGTCAGGTATTTGACCTACAAATGCTTGTAGATGGTTTTAATTTTAGATTTATTTTTCTACTTCTTGTTACTGGTATATAGAAATACAATGACTTTTTATTTATTTATTTTTTTCCTTTTTTTTATTGTTAAATCATAGCTGTGTACATTAGTGCAATTGCCTGTACCCATTCTAAGATGCATCATAGATGTGGCCCCACCCATTACCCTCCCTCCACCATTTATCCAATGAGCTTGCTAAACATTAATTCTAATAGTTTATTTGTGAAGACTTTTGGTTTTCCATGAACATAGGCATGTCATCTGGAGATAATAACAGCTTAATCTTTTCCCATCCAACCCTTATTTCTTTCACTTTGTTTTTCTCTCTTTACTTCACTGGTTAGGACTTCTGGTAAAATATCAAATTAAGATGGGCATTTCAAGCATCCTCATCTCATTTCTCATTTCACAGAGAAAGTTTTAACACTTGGGCACTGTCAGAGTGTGGATTGTTTGACTCCTCCAGATCTCACACTGAAATCTGATCCCCAGTGTAGGAGGTGGGTCATGGAGGTAGATCCCTCATGAACAGATTTATGTTCTCCCTAAGTGAGTTCACACTCTATTAATTCCCTAAAGAGTTTCTGAGAGCTGGTTGTTAAAAAGGGTCTGGCGCCTTCTGCCTCTTTCTCTTTCTTTTTATCTCACCAAATGATCTATACACTCTGGTCTTCACCTTCTGCCAAGAGTGGAAGCTCCCTAAATCTCTCACCAGAAGCAGGTGCTAAAGCCAGACTTCCTGTATAGCCTGCAGAGCCAGGAGCCAAATTCACCTCTTCTCTTTATAAATTACCCAGGCCCAGGTGTTCCCTTATAGCAGCACAAGCAGACTAAGAAAATCACTAAATAGCAACTTTTTCATTATTTGTGGTAAGTAGTCTTTCATAGATGAGGACACTGCCTTTTCCTAGATGACTGGGAAGTTTTTTTTAAAATTATAAATAGGTGTTGAATATTATCACATGCTTTTCTGCCTCTAACAACATGCTTACATGACTTTTCTTCTTTAGAATTGTATTATAATTATTTATTGCTATGCAAAAAATGACCCCCATAACTTAGCATTTAAAAACAAGAAACATTTATTATTTTGCCTAGTTTCTGAGGGTTGAGGATCTGAGCATGGCTTAGCTGGGTAGTTTTGGCTTATGTTTCAGGAAGTTGCAGCCAAGCTGTTGGCCAGGTCTGAAGTCATCTCAACACTGAATTGGGTTGGGGAGAGTTTACTTCCAAGTTCACTGACATCATTGTTGCTAGTCTTAATTCATTGCTCTTGGCTTGTGATGTCAGTTCGTTGGCACATGGACCTCTGCAGGGCTGCTCATGTGTACTACTGAGAGCAAGAGGACAGAGAGGGTGGGCTAGCCAGCCACAAACTTTAACAACCCAATACTGGAGATGACATACCATTACTTCTTCTTTTTTTTTTCTCTTCCTTTTTTAATGAGATGAAGTCTTATACGATGCCTAGGCTGCAGCACCTGTGATCATAGCTCAATTCCTCAATTCATAATTGAACTCTTGGGCTCAAATGATCCTCTGCCTCAGCCTCCTGAGTAGCTGGTCATTACTTTTGTTACATGCTATTGGTCACTCAGCCTAGGATCTATCCTTATTTTAGTGCGGTTTGCACAGCTATAATGGCGTACCTGAGACTGGGTAATTTATAAAGACAAGAAGTGTATTTGGCTCATGGTTCTGCAGAATGTGTAAGATGCATGGTGCCAGCACCTACTTCAAGTGTGGGCCTCAGGGAGATTTCACTCAAGGTGAAGGGGGAGCAGTTGTGTTACATGGTGAGAGAGAGAGACAGAGAGAGGCAACCAGTTCTCCTGGGGACTAATAGCATGAGTGTGAACTCTCATTGTATCAGGAAGAGCACCAAGCCATACATGAGGGATCCACTCCATGATCCAAACACCTCCCACCTCCAACACTGGGGATCAGATTTCAGCATGAGATTTGGAGAGGAAACATATCCAAACTATATCAGTCTTGTATTTTTTTGTAATGTAGACCAAGAAAATAACAACTACAATGAGAAAATAAAATAAATGTACAAGCAGATGTCCCTGCAGCCTTCCTCCTCTCTCTCCATGTCTACACACATTCTGGTTTGCTTGGAAAGCAAGTCCAGGCTGTTTTCGAGGGGAGTAGTGACTCATGTCTCCATAGCCTGAAAGGTCCATTGACATGTTATTATAACACCTGTAGTGTTGTATGGGTATGTGTAAGTGCACATGTATTTAATTCCTGATTTACCAATCTTCAGACAAATCAACTAATAAAATGAAGTACAGTTCTGAATACTGCATTTTAAATACCCCAGGAACCCATCTGAGAGCTTCCAGCAAGGTCTTACCTATTTTCAGAATTGCTCTGCACTGTAGCCCCATAAATTGCTGTGTAGCACCTTTTCCTAATCTTTTCTTTCTTGACAATTTCCATTAAAGGGGCTATAAATACCTTGGGATATAGTTCTAGCTAGCAAAATAAATGGAAGATTATTGTGGGGGATATTAGGGGAAAACCATTATGTGCCTACTGAAAGCAGATATTCGCAGCTTCTCACATCCTCCTTCCCCTTTCCTTTTTATTTTGTCATATTTCTTTTCATTTTATTGAATGTTACTAGAAATAGTTTAAGATTAGAGAAGTGGCATTGATTGGTTGGCTTACGTTATTTGTTTGTTCATTTATGTTTATTGTTTGGGATTCATTGAGGGTACAAAGAATTAGGTTACACTTACTACATTTGTTAGATAAAGTCCCTCTTATAATTGTGTCCCACCCCCAAGAGGTGTGCCATACATTGTGACCCCCATCCCTCCTCTGCTCTCCCCACTTGCTCGTTCCCCTAGCCCCTACTTGTATTAGGTCATCTACTGTCTTCATATTAGAACTGAGTACATTGGATTCTTGCTTCTCCATTATTATGATGTCTTACTAAGAAGAAGGTATTCCACCTCCAACCAAGTTAATACAAAACATGTAAAGTCTCATCTTTTTAATGGCTGAATAGTATTTCATGGTATACATATACCACAGGTCATTAATCCATTCCTGGGTTGGTGGGCATTTCCACATTTTGGCGATTATAAATTGAGTTGTGATAAATAGTCTAGTCCAAATGTCCTTTTGATAAAAGGATTTTTTTTTTCTTCTGGGTAAATGCCTAGTAATGGATTTGTAGGATCAAATGGGAGGTCAAGTTTGAGTTCTTTGAGGATTCTGCATACTTCCTTCCAAAAAGTTGTATTAGTTTGCAGTCCCACCATCAGTGTAAAAGTGTTCCCTCTTTCCACACCCATGGCAGTACCTGCAGCTGTGACACTTTGTGATATGGACCATTCTCACTGGGGTTAGGTGATATCTCAGGGTGGTTTTGATTTGCATTTCTCTGATGATTAGGGACAATGAACATTTTTTCATATGTTTGTTAGCCATTTGTCTTCTTTATAGAAAGTTCTATTCATGTCTTTTGCCCAGTGATATATGGGATTATTGAGTCTTTATTTGTTGATTAATTTGAGTTCTCTATAGATCCTAGTTATCAAGCTTTTGTCTGATTCATAATATGCAAATATCTTTTCCCATTCTGAAGGTTGTTTATTTGCTTTGGTTGTTGTTTCCTTAGCTGTCCAGAGGTTTTAAATTTAATTAAGTACCATTTGTTTATTTTCGTTGTTGCAATTGCCATGGAAGTCTTCTTCATAAAATCTTTCCCTGTATCTTCAAGTGTTTCCCCCATACTTTCTTTGAGGACTTTTATTGTTTCATGCCTCAGATTGAAATCTTTTATCCATCTTGAATCAATTTTTGTAAGTGGTGAAAGGTGTAGGTCCAGTTTCAGTCTTTTTCAGTTATCCAGTCCTCCCAACACCACTTATTGAATAGGGATTCTTTTCCCCAGTGTATGTTCTTGTTTTGTTTATCAAAGATCAGGTGGCTGTCAGATGTTAGTTTCATCTCATGGTTTTCTATTTGGTTCCAAATGTCTCTGTCTCTGTTTTTGTGCCAATACCATGCTGTTTTGATCACTATGGCTTGTAGTATAGCTGGAAGTCTGATAGGGTGATACCCCTGGCTTTGTTTTTATTACTAAGAATTGCCTTGGCTATTTGGGGTTTCTTCTCTTTACATACAAAATGAAAAATTCTTTTTTCCAAATCTTGAAAGTATTATGATGATATTTTAATGAGGATTGAATTGAATCTGTAGATTTCTTTGAGTAGTATAGACATTTTCACAATGTTGATTCTTCCCAGTCATGAGCATGATATGTTCTTCCATTTGTTAATGTCTTTTGCTATTTCTTTTCTTAGGGTTTCATAATTTTCTTTGTAGAGGTCCTTCACTTCTTTTGTTAGGTATATTCCTAGGTATTTTATGTTTTTTGAAGCTACTGTGAAGGGAATTGTGTCTGTGATTAGCTTCTCATCTTGGCTGCTATTGGCATATACAAAGGCTACTGATTTGTGGACATTGATTTTATATCCATAGACATTGTGTGTGTGTGTGTGTGTGTGTGTGTGTGTGTGTATAGTCTCAAGCTGTTGCCCTGGGTAGAGTGCCATGGCATCACAGCTCACAGCAACCTCAAACTCTTGGGCTTAAGTGATTCTCTTGCCTTAGCCTCCCAAGTAGCCTGGAATGTAGGGCCTGCCACAATGCCCATCTATTTTTTTTGTTGTTGTTATTGCAGTTGTCATTATTGTTTTAGTAGGCCAGGGTGGGATCGAACCCACTAGCCTGGGTGTATGTGGCCAGTGCCCTACCCACTGAGGTATGGGAGCCACTCCATTGCTGTATTTTTTGATCACTTCCAGGAGTCTTCTGCCCCTTTTCTTGGACACAGATTTGATGCCTGGGTTTCAGACTAGCCCACTTACCAACATGAGAAAAGGGCTAAGGTAACCACAGAGATTCTGGTTTTTGTACCACTGAGAGAGTGAATATGGGATGAATACCAGCAGCTACCTTCCTCTGGACTTGCTATTTAGGAAAATGAATACACATTTTTAAAGTGGCATTTAAAAATAAGTGGCATTTTTCTGTTCCTTGCATCCAAAATTATTTCAAAATTGTATAGTGAAAAGTATTCTTCTATGACTGGCTTTGACTTTTAGAAACTACTGAGTTATGGAGATCTGAGGTGATTAATGTAAGATCAAATTATACAATGCTAATTTTAGTTATTATGTTTTTAGAATCATATAGATTATTTAAAAAATTGACCTTCAAGAAAATCCTAAACCAGGAAACCTGTAAGCATGTTAAACAATATGAACAATGCTAGAATCCAACTGCTTTATTGGAATTCTGGGAAGACGGCTGACTGGTAGCAACCCTCAGCAGAGGTTCCTGAGCAGACAAAGAAAAACTGGACCAAATCGGACTCTTTGAAGCCAAAGGTGGCGAGTTGAGCCAAGAAAGAAGTTCAGCAAGCTGTAACTCCAAGGAAGAGCACAAGAAAACAAATTACGGGTACAAAGCCTATTGACTAGAGAATGGGAAACCCCTCTCCCAAGCAGGGGGAACAAAAGACCTCCCATTTTACCTTACTGGAGAGAGCCAGTAAACTCCAGGTCTCTTTCACCAGGAAGGTCCCACTTATGAACCTAGACACCACCCCATCAGGCATAAAATTGAACAGATATTTTCCCTCACAAGTCCAAACTCTCAGTTCACCCTTTTCCCCTTGCATGGGGGTCTGAAGTTCTGCCCCCTGCAGAGCACAGAGAGTTTGGTCTTGTCCTAAGAGATCTGGGCATAGTGTGGACCGCCAACCATCAGGATGGAATCTGTGACTAATGTTGAAGAAAGAGAGTGTGAGAAGAAAGGGACACTCAGTGGGAGGAGGAACAGTCACCCGGTTATGACTATGCTCAGCCAGTGGTGTTGTTGACCCTTGGTTTGGGCTGTGTCTGGCGGGCTGGGGTACAGAACCCCTGGCTCTGACAGCACCCACAGCAGGAGAGTGATTGCCCCATGTGGACTGAGGTCAGCAAATAGGGCTGGTTCCCAGTCCCTGCTGGGCCTGAAAGCAAAGGCTTGCTAGGTGTAGACTGAGACCTAAGAGCAAGGGTGTGGTCCCCTGATTCCAATAGAACCCTTCAGCAGTGGCTTACTGGGTGTGAGCCAAGACCTGAGGGCTAGGGCATGGTCCCCTGTCTCCAGCGGGGCTGGTGAGCAGAGGCTTACTGAGTGGGGACTGAGACCTGTGGGTGGGGTGCTGTGCTGTGACTCTAACAGAGCCTGTGAACAGAGGCTTGCCAGGCAGTGGACTGAGACTGACAGGAGGAGGCATGGTCCCCTGACTCCAACTGGTCTGGCAAGCAGAGGTTAGCTGGGTGTGTACTGAGACTGGTGGGCAGGGTGTGGCTCCTGGCTCGGCTCCAACTGGGCCTGTGAGCAGAGAAGCAGACAACAGTGTGGACTGAGTCTGGTGGGTGGGAGTGTGGATCCCTGGCTCCAATTGTGCTGTTGGAGACCCTTGAATCCCTCTCTGTTGAGCAGGGTTTGCATTGCCTGAGACAATATAATTGGAACCTGTGTCTGGGGCTGTTGATTCGAGGACATTCTAAGGTTGACCTTCGAAGTTCTGTAGCAGAAAAGAACTGAAGGGTGGGGGCTGTTTGTATCTCTTCACAGTCAAGATTTAAATTTAATACTGTGTTCTTAGGATAGGGTAGGTTTGGCTGATATCAAAACAGCTTGTGCTATCTCACCAAGCACAAAGTCTCCAGCCAAAACTCTGAAAAAGGCCTTTGTAAGGTTGTAGGAGATAAGCCACAATTACAAAGCCTAGTGCTTTGGTAAGGGGCTATCTCTACTACCTGGGAACCCCAATTTAATCTCACCCTACCAGTTCTAATAACCAAATGGTGGAAAATAAACATGGTGTAGACCCAACAGAAGAGCTCTGTCAACATGAATAACCAGAGTAGATCAACCCTCCCAAGTAATGACAAAGGAGATACAACTGAAGATTCCATGCATAGACAAATAGCAGCAATGTCAGAAATCAGATTCAGAATATGGATTGCAAATAAGATAAATAGAATGGAAGAAAAAATAGAAATTGAATTCCAAAGAGTAGTTCTAAAGTTGTCTCAAGAAATTAATGAATTCAAAGCCCAAGCCACCAAAGATATGGACATAATGAGAAAAGAGATAGCAGAGCTCAAGGAAATGAAAAAATTAGTTGAGGTGCTCCAAAATACAGTAGAATCCCCCAGTAATAGAGTTGACCAGGCAGAAGAAAGGCTCTCTGAAACTGAAGACAAAGCTTTTGAACATTCCCAAACACTCAAAGAGGCAGACAAAAGAAGAGCAAAAACTGATCATTCCCTGAGAGAGGTGTGGGACCACTCCAAAAGACCAAACATTCATCTTATAGGCATTCTCAAAGGAGAAGAGGATGGCCCTAAAGGTACAGATGCTCTACTCCAAGATATTTTGGAGGAGAATTTCCCAAGCATTGCAAGGGATACAGAACTTCATATATAAGACAGATTCAGAACCTCAGCAAGAGTCAATCCAAATAAAACATCTCCTAGACATATTGTGATTAACTTTGTCAAAGTTAAGATGAAGGAGAACATTCTACAAGCAGCCAGACGTAAGAAAAGCATTACCTATGAAGGGAGAAGTATCTGCAGTCATTCTGATACTTCTGAAACATTTCAGCCAAAATGTTTCAAGCCAGAAGAAGATGGTCATCGACCTTCAATCTCCTAAAACAAAACAACTTCCAGCCCAGGATCCTCTATCCAGCTAAAATGAGTTTCATTTGTGATTGGGAAATCTAATAGTTTAATGACATAGACATGTTGAAGAAATTTGCCATAACTAAACCAGCTCTTCAGCATATTCTCAGACCCTCCTCCACAATGACCAGCACAATATTCTACCTTCAAAGTAAACTCACTCAGAAACTTTGGATCAAATTCCAACTTCTACAGTGGTGAAAGGATTAAAAAGGTCCATTGGACATGCAAAAATCATGACACCCAAACACAACCAGGCTTAGCAATTCTCTCAATTAATGTGAATCATTTAACATAGCCTGGCTGACTGGATACATAAATCAGACCAGATATCTGCTGTATACAAGAATCTTGCCTTACCTTAAAGGATAAGAATAGACTCAGGGTGAAATGATAGACTTCTATAATACAGGCAAATGGAAACCAGAAAAAAGCAGGGGTTTCAATTTTAGTGGCTGATACAATTGGCTTTAAACCAATAAAGATAGAGAAAGATAAGGAAGGTCACTACATATTTGTCAAGTGAAACATCCAACATGAAGAGATTTCAATAATTAACATTTATGCGCCCTACCAGAATGCTCCTCAATTCATAAAGCAGACCCGAATGGATATGAGCAACTTGATATCTTCCTGCACTATAATAGTTGAAGATTTTAACACCCCTTTGACAGTTTTGGATAGATCCCCCAAGAAGAAACTAAACAAAGGAATATTAGACTTAAACATGACCCTAGAACAAATAGACTTTATAGACCTCTATAGAACATTTTGCCCTAATAAGTTCACGGGTCATCCTCCAAAATAGATCATATCCTAAGACACAAATCTAACCTCAGCAAATTTAAAAATATAGAAATTATTTCTTGTATCTTCTTGGATTACCAAGGAATAAAAGTTGAACTCAACAGCAATAGGAATCTTCATATTCAAAGTCATGGAACCTAAATAATAGGCTGAATGATAGCTAGGTCAAAGATGAGATTAAGAAGGAAATCACCAAATTTTGGGAACAAAATGATAACGAAGACACAAATTATCAAAACCTGCGGGATACCTCAAAGACAGTGCTAAGAGGGAAATTTATAGCATTAGAAGCTTTCCTCTCAATCAACAGAAAGAGAGGAAGCCAACAACTTAATGGATCATCTCAAGCAACCAAAAAAGGAAGAACATTCCAACCCCAAACCCAGCAGAAGAAAAGAAATAAGCAAAATTAGGGCAGAATTAAATGAAATTGAAAACAAAAGAATCATTCAGAAGATCAATGAAACAAACAGTTGGTTTTTTGAAAAGATTAACAAAATAGATAAACCTTTGGCCAACCTAACCAGAAATGGAAAAGTAAAATCTCTAATATCATCTATCAGAAATGATAATGGAGAAATAACAACAGACACTTCAGAAATTCAAAAAATCCTCAATTATTACTACAAAAATCTCTATTCCCAGAAATATGAAAATCTGAAGGAAGTGGACCAATACCTGGAAGCACACCACCTTCCTAGATTCAACCAGAAAGAATTAGAAATTTTGAATAAACCTATATCAATCACTGAAATAGCATCAACAATATGAAATCTCCCCAAAAAGAAAAGTCTGGGACCAGATGGCTTCACATCTGAATTCTATCAAATATTTCAAGAGGAACTAGTAGCTATATTATACAATGTTTTCCAAAGCATAGAAAAAGAAGGAATACTTCCCAACACATTCTATGAAGCAAAAATTACCCTGATACCCAAACCAGGAAAGGACCCAACAAAGAAGGAAAATTGTATACCAATATCATTAATGAGTATCCATGTAAAAATATTCAATAAGACCTTAGCAAACAAAATTCAACAACACATCAAAAAAAATTATACACCATGATCAAGTTGGTTTTATTCCAGGGTTACAGGGTTGGTTCAACATAAGCAAATCTATAAATATAATACATCACATCAATAAAATAAAAAACAAAGTCCATACGATTCTCTCAATTGACACAGAAAAAGTCATTGATAATATCCAGCATCCTTTCATGATCAGAACACTTAAGACAATAGGAATAGAAGGGACATTTTTTAAACTGATAGAGGCCATCTACGGCAAACCCACAGCCAATATCCTATTGAATGGTGTAAAATTGAAAACATTTCCACTCAGATCAGGAACGAGTCAAGGATACCCACTGTCTCCACTATTATTCAAGATGGAAGTCTTAGCCATCGCAATCAGGCAAGAGAAGGCGATCAAATGTATCCAAATAGGGTCAGAGGAAATCAAACTCTAACTCTTCACTGATGATATGATTCTATACCCAGAAAATCCTAGAGACTGAACTTCAAAACTCTTAGAAGTGATCAAGGAATACAGCAGCATCTCAGGATACAAAATCGATACTTACAAGTCAGTAGCTTTTATATATGCCAACAATAGTCAAGCTGAAAATATAGTCAAGGACTCTATTCCTTTTACAATAGAGTGTTAAGGAAGATGAAATATCTGGGAATTTACCTAACATAGGACATGAAAGATCTCTATAAAGAGAACTATGAAACTCTGAGAAAATAAATAGCAGAAGATGTTAACAAATGGAAAAATATACCATGCTCATGGCTGGAAGAATCAACATTGCTAAAATGTCCATACTACCCAAAGCAATCTACAGATTTAATGTAATCCCTATTAAATCACCATTATCATACTTTAAAGAACTTGAAAAAATAGTACTTCATTTTTTATGGAATCAGAAAAAACCTCAAATAGCAAATACATTACTCAGAAATAAGAACAAATCAGGAGGTATCACATTACCAGACTTCAGGCTATACTATATCGATAGTGATCAAAACAGCATGGTACTGGCACAAAAACAGAGAGGTAGATTTACGGAACAGAATAGAGAACCAACAGATGAACCCAGCTACTTGTCGTCATTTGATCTTCAACAAGCCTATCAAAAATATTCAATGGGGGAAAGACTCCTTATTCAATAAATGGTGCTGGGTGACCATAGAAGACTGAAAGTGGACCCCCACCTTTCACCATTAACAAAAATTGATTCTCACTGGATAAAAGATTTAAACTTAAGACATGATACTATAAAAATACT
This sequence comes from Nycticebus coucang, assembly GCF_027406575.1. Taxonomy (NCBI): domain Eukaryota; kingdom Metazoa; phylum Chordata; class Mammalia; order Primates; family Lorisidae; genus Nycticebus; species Nycticebus coucang. The sequence goes on along the minus strand of NC_069789.1, from coordinate 32,528,393 downwards.
AGAAGAGAGTGCAGGGAAAACACTTGAAGAAATTGGCATGGGAAAATATTTTATAAGGAGGACCCCCTGGGCAATTGAAGCAACACCAAAAGTCCATTACTGGGATCTGATCAAACTAAAAAGCTTTTGCACAGCCAAGAGGACAGTAAGTAAAGCAAACAGATAGCCTTCAGAATGGGAGAAAATTTTTGCAGGTTATGCTTCTGACAAAGGTCTGATAACTAGAATCTATAGAGAACTCAAACTAATAAATAAGAAAAGAATAAATAACCCCATAACTTAAACAGAAACTTCACTGATGAAGACAAGTGCATGGCCTATAAACACATGGAAAAATGCTCATCATCCTTAATCATCAGAGAAATGCAAATCAAAACCACTTTGAGATATCATCTAACTCCAGTAAGATTAGCCCACATTACAACATCCCAAAACTACAGATGTTGGCATGGATGCGGAGACATGGGAACACTTCTACACTGCTGGTGGGAATGAAAGCTAATATGACCTTTTTGGAAAGAAGTTTGGAGAACACTTAAGGAACTAAAAGTAGACTATCATTCGATCCTGCAATTCCTCTACTAGGTATATACTCAGATGATCAAAAATTATTTTCCAAAGAAGACGTTTGCATCAGAATGTTTATTGCAGCCCAATTCATACTAGCCAAGACATGGAAAAAGCCCAAGTGCCCACTGACCCATGAATGGATTAACAAATGGTGGTATATGTACACCAAGGAATACTATGCAGCCATAAAAAGATGGAGACTTCACATCTTTTATGTTTACTGGATGGAGCTGGAACATATTCTTATTAGTAAAGTATCTGAAGAATGGGGAAAAAAAGTATCCAATGTACTCAATACTACTATGAAATCAATATATGATCACCTACACACTCATATGAATGGCAAAACATAACTATAGTCCAGAAAGTAGAAGGGAAGAGGAGAGAGGGGGGAGGAAAGGGGGTATATGGGAGGAGGGAGAGTATTTGGGGGGACCTCATCTAATGTGCATGATGCAATGGTACATTTCAAAACTATTAAGAAATGAATATAATTGTGATGGATGTGTTACTTAGTTCAATGTAAACATTTCACATCATATATTGAAGCAGTACCCTGAACCCCATAAATGCATCAATGTACAAAGTTATGATTTAATACAAAATAATAAAAAAATACTAGAATCCATTTTAAGGTGACTATTTCAATTGGTAACAATTAGTTTGATGATTCATTCTGATATTTTAAAAAAATCAGTGGCACTTCTTTATTGTCCTATCTCATGTCTCTTCCTATGCTGAATTACGACCTTGTATTCTTTTTTCTAAGCTCGATATGTTCTTGTTGATTGATCACACAGTTGGTTATAGATGCCTTGTTTTAGGCTTATTTTTGTAATGTGCTAAGATTTCTTGGCCTTCTGCAAGTCCATCCATGTGTGCCTAGATCAGCAGTCCCCAGCATTTTTGGCACCAGGGACTAGTTTCACAGAAGGCAATATATCCACAAATGGGGTGTGCGGTGTGTGTGAGTGGGGATGGGTCAGGAGATAGAGCTCAGGCAGTGCTGTGAGCATCTGTAAATACAGATGAAGCTTCGTTTGCTTGCCAGCTGCTGACCTCCTGCTATGCAGCCTGGTTCCTAACAGGTCAAGGACCAGAACCTTTTTGGCACCAGGGATCAATTTCATGAAGGATAATTTTTTCATGGATGGGGGCAGGATGGGTTAGGAGGTAGAGCTCAAGTTAGGTAGTGATACTATGCATCCTGGTTCCTAACAGGCCATGGACTTGGTACTGGTTCTATCTGCTGCTGGTGAGTTGGAGACCACAGCCCAGATTACAAACTCAAAGGAGTCAAGGGTTGTCTGATTGTGTAGTACCTACTTCTGTCATGTTCCATGAAAGATTTTGTTAATTTTGTAAAGCCAACAAAATCACTGGCATCATTGTTAATGATGGTGATGGTGATGGTGACTTACCAGGGTGTTGGGTTAAATGTCCCCACTTCTCTCTAGTTCAAAGAAGTTCCTGGCATGTGTGTAAAACAGAGTCTTGGATTTGAATGATCTCTCAGTCTATCATTCATGCAAAGAAAGAAGAGGACATTGGATTGATGGGTTCCTGCCTACATCAGGAATTTGTTGCAAGTGGCTGTCTGCCCAGAGTGTTGGGGACGCAAGCTCAGTAACAGAGGATTGCACAGGCACGGGTGGTTTTTGGATGAGAAATACAGCAATGCTGGGATGTGGCTCCAGTGTGTTCACAGTCTGAGGAGTGAGGCAGTCCCATTGTCAGAGCAGAGCAAATGCTACTAGGAGTCCAGCAGCCCTTCCAAGCACAGCTCCCTGGACTTGGGTTGCATGTTCTTATTACTCCTGCCAAGAATTTCTTCTTTAGCAGTCACCAAAACTCATTATGCTTCCCCATGTGCTAGAGCTCTGGGATGGTGGGAATGTTCCTGACCCAGAAGAACCTCATAATGTGTTCATTACATGTGGAGAGGCAGGTGGCGATCGAAGGAATATGAGATTTATTTAAGATGGCAGAAAAAACAAAAGTGTGCACACTCTCTGTGGGCTGAGAGCCGGGGTGAGAGCAGTGACCTTAAAGTCTTCAAGAGCCTGTGAGTCTCCAGCTGAGTATCTGTCCTGCAGGACATGGTTGTTGGGAGCTGAAGGAAGAAAAGGTTAGAGAGATGTTGGAAGTCTAATTATGTTGGACCTTGAATTCCAGGATAAGTTTAGGTTTTTCTTTAACAGATTCTAGAAGCCACTTGAAAGTCTTGTGGAGAGGAGGGCTTTCCAAATTTGGCACAATTGATTATCCGGGCATATAACTTGCTGTGGAAGAGGGCTGCCTGGGGTATGTGCTGTGGGTGCTCAGCAGCACCCCTAGCTTATACCCAGCTGGTGGAGACTCCAGAATGCGAAGCACCTGAAGCTGGGTTACCTTCACCCCAGCTGTGACATCCACAAATGTCTCTCTCTCTCTCTTTTTTTTTTTTCCCACAGATGTCTCTTGACATGGCCATGCCTCTGGGGGCTGAGGTGCCCCTGTGGAGAGCCACTGGTGCAGAAGACAGTGTGAAGGGAGATGTTTTCGGGAGCAGTACGCTGGTGGTGGAAAGAGGCACAGCGGAGGATGTGACTCATGCAGGAGCCCAGGAGGAAGCAGTGGGTGTACTGAGGGGAGAGGTGGGCCCGACTTGGGGCTGAGGAGTCCGGACAGAGAGTAGGACGCCAGGCCAATGTCCAGGAGAGTCCCAGCCCCACTGTCTGAAATAAGTTCGCAGAGACTTGAGGAATTGGGGTGGGGAGGCGAGACGGACCAAAAGTTTGAATTTTAACATCTTTTTATGGAAAGAGGTTGAGAACTGCATTACTATCTCTATTTTATAGAACGGAAAATTAAGTCAAAAAAGAGTGAGTTAAGTTGTCCAAAATGAAAACACTAAATCCTCACAGAGCTTATGGGAGAGAACGAAGGACTCCTGGGGTCCCCATCTCAGGGTGAAATGAAGGCCGATTTAAAGGACTCCGTTTCTCCTTTCCTTTGAAGAATGACGACTCTGGAGATGTCATATTTCACACCGTCCTCTCCTTTCAAAAGTGCCCCCACCCTTTCCCCCTTCCCCCTATTCTTAGGTTGTAACTGGGTTATAGCTTTCATGTGAAGGTCCGAGGTGGGTAGAGGGAGGGGCATTGAAAGGATCACACCTGTGGTGCATCTTACAAGGGTATATGTGAGGCTTGGTAAATGTGGAATGTAAATGTCTTAGCAAAGTAACTAAGAAAATGCCAGGAGGGCTAGGTCAACTAATGTGATGAAAATGTGTCAAATGGTCTATGAACCAAGTGTATGGTGCCCCATGATCATATTAATGTACACAGCTATGATTTAATAAAAAAAAAACACAAAAGTGTCCCCAACACACACGGCATAGCCTTACCCACGGGGAGGAGGAGACTCAGACGTTGGTGAAAGCAGCGACAACCTGAGTTGTCATCACCACTGGACTTGCCGACCCATCAGAGGAGGGGCGGCCACCGGAGCGCTGTGGACACCGCCCAGCGCGGTGCGGAGTCCCGGCTGGAGCCGGCTCCGAGCCTCCTGCCCCGGCGGGGGGCGGGACGGGGGTGGCCCCAGTGCCAGGCGGGGCCATACGGCCCCCACCCTGACCCCCGGCGCGCAGACCTTTCGCGGGCCCCAGTCGGCCTCCAGCACGGTTCAGCAGGTTCCGGGCTGCCCCTCAGGCGCCCAGCCAGGGATGCAAGTTTACCTTTGCCGGAGCGCGCTGGGAAGCCGCCAGGTAAGGCAAGATTAGCTCGGAGCGTGGGTGGGTCATCAGGAGACTGGTGGCCCATCACTGAGAGGGTTTGGAAATACAAGTGACAACTTCAACAGAATCCGTGTCTCCTGTTGCTGTCCCTCCCCACACACCGCGGGGGCACCGTGGTCTCCAAGGACCCGAGCGCGACCTGCCAAGGCCTGGCGTGACCCCTGGCGCACACACGGTGTGCAGACTGGTTTCTTTTCTTTTCTTTTTTTTGTTTGAGACAAGAGCCTCAAGCTGTAGTCCTGGGTAGAGTGCTGTGGCATCAGAGCTCACAGCAACCTCCAACTCCCGGGCTCAAGCGATTCTCCTGCCTCAGCCTCCCAAGTAGCTGGGACCGCAGGCGCCCACCACAACGCCGGGCTGTTTTTTGGTTGCAGCCGTCATTGTTGTTGGCAGGCCCGGGCTGGATTTGAACCCGCCAGCTCAGGTATATGTGGCTGGCGCCTTAGCCGCTTGAGCCACAGGCGCCGAGCCAGACTGGTTTCTCGGCTGGATTTAAACTCTTGGAGGGTGGGGGCTCCACCATATTAATTTCTGTTACACACAGAGGTCCCAAGCCCTCCACGCTCCTGGGCCAAATCACCTAACCCAAGCCCCCCTCTGGAGTGAGATGGGAGGCAGGATCTCAAAGCTTTCCCCTCTCCTGCAGGCGTCCCCTTCCTGTCCTCTGACAGCTGCCCTGGCGAGCCTGTGCTGTGAGTCGGCCTGGCCAGTGTTCTCCTTCAGACATAGGCTTCCATGCTAATTGGCCCAGCAAACAGGAGACCACAGTGTCTAATGAAACTTTATTAAAGGTCGAGGGTAATAGTGGTTAATAACCACTTAAGGACAGAAAGCTTCAGAAAACTGGCCTCTTAAAATCGAATATTCCTGTTCCCAAAATTCTCCCACATTGCTTTGCATTCTGGAGTCTCCCTTGGGCCCTAGATTTTCTTGACTCTGGCAGGCAGCCATGCTTTCCAGACTTGCTCCATCCAAACAAGAGTCTGTCCTTTAAGCCTGCTATCCCCTGTGGCTGCGGACACAGTCATCTCCGCATGATGGAGCTCCCCTCCTCCACCTGCTATGCTTCTGCACAAGCAAAAAGTCCACTTACTGGACATTCTGAATACATTGTAGTGCCACCCCTGTACACAGTACAGGGACTGGCTACAATTTAAAAACTACACTTTCCCCAACTTTTTTGTCTTCATCTCATTATTAAATTCAAAGCACTTACCCAGGGTTCCTGGGACACTCTAAGTGCACAATGATGTTGGTTAATTGAATTGATGAATCTGATTTCCTTCATTATTCAATTTGGGTGGGAGATAAAAACACTTGCTTAATGAAATAATTGGGAGATGGTGGCTGCATCAAATTGTGGGAATGTTTCACATTTAAATCCTCTGACTTAGAGATTGTTGAAGCTGACCAATTGATCATTTCTTTGTTGGCTCTACACATGTAGCAGACACAGTTCATGTCCTCAAAACTGATAGACCTGTTTGATCTAATTCAAAGAGGCCAGGCAGATAGTGGGGACTGGGGAAACATTTGGAATTCCCTTTCTAAATTAAGGGAAGCAGGATCCAGCCGTGACTGTCAGATGGCTTGGATGGTATTAGCCCATGAGTTAGAAAACAGAAAGCAGAAGAGAAATCTAAAAAGAAAACAGAGTAAAACTGGAGTTGAATCGAATGCAATGTCTAAGCCAGCAAGACAGTTGCAGGTGTGAGGCCATAAGACAGCACTGGGTGCCCAGAACACAAATATTTGGGGGGGCAAGCAGTGACTTAGAGCCTCCTGAGAGCCCCAGAGCTGCCAGGCAGTAACCAAGGGAGTTTTTCACCAAGGAGCCCTTAGGGTCTGTGGCCAAGAGAGAATGGACAGGTGTCAACCAGAAGTAAGCACTTCTTATTATCCACCCCAGAGGTGGCTACAAAGCCCAGGCAGGCTGCTAAAGACCGGAACAAAACCCCAACATCCGCTCACTGGAGCATGTGTTATAAAGTCCGGTTCACAAAATATGACAATGGTGGCCAAGCTATAGCTGGGTGGAAAGATGAGAAAATCTCACAAACCTCCTCCTAAGCAAAAGAAATGGCACACAGCATAACTGCTAAATCATGGAAGAAGCCCAAGTGCCCATAGACCCACGAATGGATTAATAAACTGTGGTATATGTACACCATGGAATATAATCCAGCCTCATACTTACCTGGCAGGGGAGATTCCATGATCACGGAATTTAATGCAGCCTTAAAGAAAGATGGAGACTTTACCTTTTTCATGTTTACATGGATGGAGCTGGAACATGTTCTTCTTAGCAAAGTATCTCAAGAATGTAAGAAAAAGTACCCAATGTACTCAGCCCTACTATAAAACTAATTTATGGCTTTCATATGAAAGCTATAACCCAATTATAACCTAAGAATATGGGGAAAGGGAAAAGGGAAGGGTAGGGAGGGGGGAGGATGGGCAGAGGGAGGGTGATTGGTGGGACCACATCTATGGTGCATCTTACAAGGGTACATGTGAAACTTAGTAAATGTAGAATATGAATGTCTTAACACAATAACTAAGAAAATGCCAGGAAGGCTATGTTAACCAGTGTGATGAGAATACTTCAAATTGTGTATAAAACCAGCACCTGGTACCCCATGATTGCATTAATGTACACAGCTATGATTTAATAAAAAGAAAGAAAGAAAGAAATGGCACACAGAAGAACACTTCAGTGTAGTTCCAGTCACTGAAAAGCAGGAAATACGGAAACCATATTTTTTAGGTTTTTAGTACATAGGTGGTAAAACTGTAAAGGAAAACCTAGGAAATTTCTAGGCTAAATAACAGGACGGTGGATCACTGCAGGGGCTCTTATAGCAGTGGTAACGCAAATGCTTCTCTATGTCGCTGTAGCCCCTTTGAATGTGGAAAATATTCCAAGTTGGAGGTGCCTTTAGTACACCTAAATGCCTTGGACGTGCTCAGAACACCTGCATTAGCCTGCAGTTGGGCACAATCACTCAACACAGAGCTTATTTTGAAATAAAGTATTGAATATCTCCCATAATTTATTGGACACTGTACTGAACATGAAAAACAGAATGGTTGCATAGGTACTCTGCTATCACTTTTGCACCATCATAGAGTGGAAATATTATAAGTCAAGTCATCATAAGTCAGGAACTTTGTCTTCTTTTTTTGTTGTTGTTAAGGTGAAAAGTTAGACTTTTCCAGCTAGTCCCTTCAAGGACTCTGCCTTGTTTTTTGTTTATTCCAGATAGTGTTTTGTTTGCCAGCCATCGATGATGTTGGTAGCCTCCCTGTGGGCAAACCTGCAGGCTCCTTGGCCCATTTATTCCATCAGCAAATACTTTGCAGGAGTTTCTGTGTGCTATGCTAGCCTCTGGGCTCAGGTCTGCTGCTTGCTCCCACCAAGACCTGCTAAGCAAAGAAAATTAAGTAGCACATGACGCTTCCTTTTCCCCCCTAGGATTTCTGGAAGCTCAGAGCTGAAAGTTGTTCTTATTAATAACTCTCCCTAACATAGATGTTTGAATATAATTATCCCCCACTCCCTTTGTCACACAAGCTAAGTTTTTACTCCCTTACTTTTGCAAGGTCTGTCTGCCACCTTTTACTGGAAGCCACTTCAAATCCTCTTGGATGGTAATTGCAGAAAATGGGTGAGCTGAGCCACAGAAAGCCCCTTGCTCTCCTCTCCAGCCCTCTCCTTGAGGTGTCCGTCCCCGGCCTCCATCCCGAGCTCTGTCCTGCCTGGTGAGATAGAAGCTCTAACATAGTTGTGGTGGTGTGATATTTTCCCATGACTAGAAAAAGATAATTTATGAAGAGATTTTTATTCATCATCAAAGTAGTAATTTATAGACCCTCAGATGACCCTCTGCACCCCTCTGCATCAATCCCCACCTGGGAGGCAGTGCCCCATCCTTGAGACATTATTTTGTATACTCTTCCTTTTCATACCTGCTATATTTTCCAGTCTCTCAGAATCAGGAACTAAACCTGTGAGCAAAGCCTTATTTTTCTTTCTTTTATCAGCTCCTAGCCCAGCGGAATGACTCAAAGACTCTGTGACAGTGAGCTGTGGGACAAGAGCAGTGGTGCTCCAAATTTAGGTGTAGAATGCTTCCATTAGGCCAGCAACAAGGGCCAACATCAAGACCGAAATACACTTGAGTTTGCCCTTCATCAGCTCTCATTTGCTAAAAGATAACCTGGGATGAAATATATTTTAGTGAACCAGGAATGCTGGAAGAATTTTGCTGTGTGAGGAAAAGCTATTTAAAATGAATTTGCTGACTGATCCCTGGGCTTGCTGGAAAGAGGGCATTGACACTACCAGGGGCTGGTCCAGGCCTTGTTATGGCCTCACCTGGCACCTTCCACAGAGGGCTTGTGACAGAGGGGGGCTGCAGGAATGAGGTTTCATTTTTTTCCCCTTGATGTGATAAACCTGTGTAGGCATCTTTGGAATGTGGTCATACCAAGGATCCTGTTGCCTTTGTAAGTCCATTCTGGGCCATTTCCAAGACATTATTTGGAGAGAGAAAAATGTTCAGAAATTTGGGGAAAAAAGAGCCTTAATTATGTTTGGAGCCATTTTCAGTGTGACTGAAATAAATTTGGGCTGTTTTGGGGAGACGGGCTGAGAGCTTTGTGCTGTGTGGTTGGACTTTCTTGAGTTGGAAGAAAATACATTCAGAGCCATGGCACAAGGCCCTGAAAGCGTGTGAAATTTCGATGAAAACACAGATGCTCTGGCGTTCCTCACATACACACACATGCACACACATGTGCACACACAGAACTTTGCCTAAATGGATGAGGATACAAAAGTCAGAAAAAGAATGAAAAAGGAGGAAAGCACATATCAAGGACATAATGTCTTTAGTGCAGATACCTAGACCAGGCAGATTCAAATTATATGAGTCCTCTGTAAGAAAAAGGCTGTAGCCCTGAAGATGGTAAAATTCCACTCAAAGCCTTGAGAGAGGACCTGCAAGTGTGGGCTGTGAAGCTTTAACACTTCTCAAAGAGCACCTCACGGTCCCAGCACCTGCGTGCAAGGATGGCAAAGGCTCTGTCCCTCTGCATGCATCATTGCAGTGTCTCCCTATTGTGTCACAAAGCTAGGGAGCTTGGATTTTGTTACCTAGTCAAAAAATACCTACTTTCATGAAAAGACCTCACAGTGCAAGCTGTGCCTTCAAAAGCAGACCAGTCCCTGAAAACAGTTTCCAGATAACCCTGAGCAAATGTTTGAAGCAAAATTCTTCCCCACTTTCCTCAGATTCCACAAGGGGCTGCCTTCTGTACAGCCTGCGAGGAAGGGGTCTGGTTATTTCATGCAGGAAAGAAAACCTGAAGGATGTGGGAGAGGGGGCTCCACAGTGACAGGAAGGACTGTTTCCTACGGCACGTTCCCAGAGGCACTGGAGCTACAGAAAGCCATGGCCGTGACCGAAAATGAGTTTTAGGAATGCTAGAATCAAACAGGTTTGCCCCTGTGGGACTTCTCAGACTCTCTAACATACCAATGCAGGTTGGCCATCTCCAATGGTGGGGTATAGGATGCATAAGTCCAGACTTCTTTCTTTTTCAGGGAGCAGAGGTTCAGATGGACACCCACAGAATGCAAGTTTAGGTGTTGTTGCAATAGGTGAGTTGTGTGGAGTTAGGCATTTGATTTTGCTAACTATTTTGGAGGTGAGGTGGGTGGGGGATTGTGAGCAGGTACGGGCCTTTCTAGTTATTGCTTCTTATAAAGTCTGCCTTTATAAGACACTGAGGAATGAATAGGGGACATTTGTTAATTTGGGGCGGGGCTGCCCAGCACCTGAACCTCCTTCATGGATTTGGAGAAATCCCCACTTAAAGAGTCCTGGTGACAAGCAGAGCCCACCTTCCCTGTCAGGAAACTGGAAATGTGAGCCTCTCACCTTCTCAGGCCCCTTGCCGTGATTCTGGAGAGTGAGAGCCAGGCTTGCAAGCCAGATGCAGGTGCTGTATATCCCTGAAAAGACACCTACATAGTTATTTATAACATCATTATAGCCACAAACTGGAAATAACCTAAATGCCCACCAGCAGTAGGATAGATAAATGAGCTGTAGTATGTTCATATGGTGGAATATGACAAAATTAGGATTAATATTTAACAATGACCGCAGGCAACAATAGATGATCTGTTGTGTAGAGTCACACAACCCCAATGTGAAAGACAGCAGGCACAGGAGCACACATGGCACGGTTCCACTTGTCTTAAGCTCAGAAATAGGCAAATGAATGTATGGTGAAGGATGCCTGGAGGATGGTGGTGTTGGGGAGTGTGAGTTGTGAGGGAGCACAGGGAACTTCTTGGGTGTGTGAGTCTGTTTTGCGCTTCTGTAAAGGAAATACCTGGGGCTGGGTAATTCATAAATAGAAGAGGTGTACTTGCCTCCAGGTTCTGCTGGCTGTACAAGAAACCTGGTGCCAGCATCTGCTTCTGGCAAGGGCATCAGGGAGCTTCCCATCAAGGTAGAAGGTGAAGGGGGCAGGTGTGTCTCATGGGAAGGGGGGACAGCGAGAGAGAGCAGGAGAAGCCAGGCTCCTTTAAACAGGTGAGAACTCACTTGTTTTGGAGGGAGGGCACCACACCCTGCTTGAGGGATCCACCTCCATGACCCAGACACCTCCCACCAGGCCCCTCTTCTAACACTGGGGACAGAATTTCAACAGGAGATTTGGATGTCTGAACTATCTCACTGGGGTTCTGGAAACATGCACAAATTTATCAAACTATCTGTGCAATTTGCTACAGTAATTTGTAACGTAAGTACATGTAAGTAATATCACCCCCCCCACATAGGTATTTAAGTAAATAGAAGGATGAAGCAAAAAAGCCAACCTTTACCATCTACTGAAAAAACAATTAACATTTTACACTTAATATTAATTTATTTATTAATAATAATTCTGTGATTAAGGTCTTGAGATTTTGAAAAATAACTAACTTGAAATATAATTAAAAAATAAGCTACATATATTTACGGAATATAATTTAATAAGTTAACCTAATAAACATTTATAAAACTATGACAATGAAGTTACCTATCATCCCCAGAAGTTTCCTCATGCCCCTTTTGTAATCTATCTCACTCCTATCCCTTCCTGTTCACCCTCCCATCCCCAGGCAAGAACTGATCTTCCTGTTACTCTAAATGTCTAAAATTTTATGTAAATGAAACTGACAATCTAAATGAACAGAGAGAGGCTCTCTAAGAGAAAAGGTGTTTGTTTGGAAATAGTACATGGCAGTGGGAATACACACGCCATCGACAAGCATTGATGTGCATGTATGCAGGACAGGGAAGGAAAAAAGGTGTTTAATGAAAAAAAAGAGGAGGATTATGTAATTGTTTTGAAAAAATTATCATTTATTACAAAGATCCATAGCAATGATGATGCCAATCTGAGACTGGACAGGTGGTTGCTGAGCAGGTGTGCTGGCAGAAGTGTACTTTTGTGTAAGGTAAAGATGACATTGTGGGGGAAACCTCTGTTCATGGTCTTTCTCAGTTCTATCTGTCAGGATTTTCTTAATGGTGACCCCATTTTGATTCTGATAACTATCATAGAATCATTCTTTTTAATTGCTAAAGAATATTTAATTATGAGCCCAATGTGGTGGCTCACACCTGTCATCCCCGCACTTGGGAGGCTGAGGTGGGTGGATTGCCTGAGCTCATGACTTCAAGACCAACCTGAGAAAGAGCGAGACCCGGTGTTGTGGTGGGTGCTTGTAGTCCCAGCTACTTGGGAGATTGAGGCAAGAAAATCGTTTGAACCCAAGAGTTTGAAGTTGCTGTGAGCTAAGATGCCATGGCACTCTACCAAGGGTGACCAAATGAGACTCTGTCTCAAAAAAACAAAAAACAAAAAACATTTAATTGTGCGGATATAGCATAGTTTATCCTTTCATCTGCTGATGGACACTGGGGCTGTTCCCACCTTCAGGCTCTTACAAATAAAGCAGCCAAGGACATCTTTATACACTTTTCTATGTGAACATATGCATTTCTCTTGGATAAGCAGCTAGAATTAGAATGGCTAGATCATACAATACATGTATGTTTAACCTTTTAAGAAATTCCAAAATTTCTATATTGTATACACCATCTGACATTTCCAACAGAGTATATGAGGGTTTCAGTTTTAGTAATTTTCACCAACTTCAATATAGTCAGACTTTTGAATTTTAACTATTCTGATAGGTATGTACAGACAGCTCCTGACTTACAAGAGTTCAACTTAGATTTTTTAACTTTATAATGGGTTCATTATCAGGCATGGGACACAGCCCACAACCCAGGGACACAACCCCATGGTAAGCTGAGGAACATCTGGACTTACGATGGTTTTACTCACAATTTTTCAACTTTATGAAGGTTTATTGTGGGTATTAAATGCATTTAGACTCATGATACTCTTTTTTAAAAATATTTTTTCCTTTTATTAAGTCATATACACATAGGTAACGAATAATACACTTATGCCTTTGTGGGGTACAATGTGTTGATTTTTTTATACAATTTGGAGTGCTTACATCAAACTAATTAATATAGCTTTTGCCTCATTTACTTGATTATTGTGTTAATACATTTATGTTCTATACTTGATAGATTTGACTTGCAATATGCTCCATACGTGTGGGCCTACTGTTTACCCTCCCTGTATCAAAACTCCCCCCTCCCCTCCCTACTCCCTCCACTTCTCTCTTAACTTAGGGTTTTTTTGTGATGTGCCTCCTTGCAAACTGAGGATCATCTGTGATAGTATCTTACTGTAGTTTTAATCTGCCTTGTTCTAACATAGGTTTCTTCTTTGGTGAATTATCTATTCAACATTTTGTTTATTTTTAAAACTTAAATAGTTTATTTCCTTATTATTGAGTTTTGAGTGTTCTTTATTTTATTTTATTTTCATTTTTAAAAATTAAGTCATTTGTACATAGATCATAAATACATTTATGCCATTATGGAATTCGATGTGTTGATTATTTGTACAAATTGGGGTGCTTACATCCTACTAATCAACATAGCTTTCACCTCATTTACCCAAGCATTAAGACATTTGTGTTCTATACCTGATAGATCCAACTTGTACTTGCAATATGCTCAATAGGTGGAGGTCCCCCTACTAACCCTCCCTCTATCGAGTGTTCTTAATAATATATTCTGGACACTAGTCCTTTATCACATGTGATTTACAAATATTTTCTTCCCATCTATGATTTATCTTTTCATTCTCTTTACACTGTCTTTGGAAGAGTAGAAGTTTTTAATTTTGATGGTCTAATTCAGGGATGTCCAACCTGTGGCGCACAGGCCTTATCTGTGATGTCAGATGTCACGAAAAGCACGCATAGATTCTTTCTTTTCAGCTCAGTATTTTTTAGAATTTGTGCATTTACTGTGCGCTCTTATTCTTCTGATGTATGGCAGAAAAGAAAAAAGGTTAGACACTCCTGGTAATTTATCTTGTTCTGATATACATTTTTTGATGTCATGTCTAAAATATCTTTACCTAATTAAGGTAACAAAGGTCTTCTAGAATTGTTATAAGTTTTTATTAAAAAAATTTTTTTTATTAAATCATAGCTGTGTACATTAATGCAATTATGGGGTACAATGTGCTGGTTTTATATTCAATTTGAAATACTTTCATCAAACTGGTTAACATAGCCTTCACTGCATTTTCTTAGTTATTGTGTTAAGACATTTATATTCTACACTTAGTAGATTTAACATGTAGCCTTGTAAAATGCACCATAGGTGTAGTCCCACCAATTACCCTCCCCCCTCCCCTTTTCCTCCCCCTCATTTTTCCCCTTCATCTTGGGCTGTAGTTGGTTAATAGCTTTCATACGGAAATGTGGGTGCTTATAAAATGGTTTCATGGTATGGCTGAGTACAATGGATACTTTTTCTTCCATTCTTGAGATATTTTGCTAAGAAGAATATGTTCCAACTCCATACATGTAAACATAAAAGAGGTAAAGTCTCCATCTTTTTTAAGGCTGCATGGTATTCCATGATATACATATACCACAATTTATTAATCCATTCATGGGTCGATGAGCACTTGGGCTTCGTCCATGACTTGGCTATTATGAATTGAGCTGCAATGAACAATCTGGTGCTAATATGTTTGCTGGTAAAGTGATTTTTGGTCTTTTAGAAATACACTTAGTACAGGAACTGCAGGATCAAATGGCAGGTCTACTTTTAGATCCCTGAGTGTTCTCCAAACTACATTCCCAAAGGAATGCATTAGCTTGCATTCCCACCAGCAGTGCGGAAGTGTTCCCTTTTCTCCACATTGATGCCAACATCTCTGGTCTTGGGATTTAGTGATGTGGGCTAATCTTACTGGAGTTAGATGATATCTCAAAGTGGTTTTGATTTGCATTTCTCTGATGATTAAGGATGATGAGCATTTTTTCATGTGTCTGTAGGCTGTGTGCTTGTCTTCTTCAGAGAAGTTTCTGTTCAAGTCCCTTGCCCATACTGAGATCGGGGCACTTGTTCTTTTCTTGCTAATACATTTGAGTTCTCTGTAAATTCTGAGGTTTAATAACCTTTGTCTACACGATAATCTACAAATATCCACTCCCATTCTGAGGGCTGTCTGCTTGCTTTACTTACTGTGTTCTTGGCTGTGCAGAAGCTTTTTAGTTTGATCAGATCAGATCCCAGTAATGTATTTTTGGTGTTGCTTCAATTCCCCAGGAGTTCCTCCTCATAAAATATTCTCCCAGGCTGATTTCTTCAAGTGTTTTCCCTGCACTTTCTTCTAGTATTTTTATAGTTTCATGTCTTAAGTTTAAATCTTTTATCCAACGAGAGTGTATGTTAGTTAATGTTGAAAACTGTGGGTACAGTTTCAGTCTTCTACAGGTCACCAGCTAGTTCACCCAGCACCACTTGTTAAATAGGGAATCTTTTCCCCACTGAATGTTTTTGATTGGCTTATCAATGATCAAATGATGATAAGTAGCTGGGTTCATCTCTTGGTTCTCTATTCTGCTCCAGACATCTACCTCTCTGTTTTTGTGCCAGTACCATGCTGTTTTGATCAATAACAATTTATAGTCTAGTCTGAGGTCTGGTAGCATGATGCCTCCTGATTTGTCTTTATTACTGAGTAATGTCTTGGCTAATTGAAGTTTTTTCTGATTCTACATAAAATGAAGTATTATTTTTTCAAGGTCTTTAAAGTATGACAGTGGTGCTTTAGTAGGGAAGGCATCAAAATTGTATATTGCTTTGGGTCATATGGACATTTTAACATTGTTGATTCTTCCCAGCCATGAGCATGGTATATTTTTCCATTTGTTGACATCTTCAGCTATTTCTTTTCTCAGAGTTTCATAATTCTTTTTATAGAGATCATTCAAATCCCTTGTCAGGTAAACTCCCAAATATTTCATGTTCTTTGGCACTAAGAAGAAATAAGAGTCCTTGACTGCTTTTTCAGCTTGACTATTGTTGGTATTATAAAGGCTACAGATTTTTGAGTACTGATTTTGTAACCTGAGGCACTGCTGTATTCCCTGATCACTTCTAAGAGTTTTGTAGTTGAGTCCCTGGTGTTTTCCAGATATACAATCATATCCTCTTCCAAGAGTGAAAGTTTGATCTCTTCTGACCCTATATGGATACTTGTGATCGCCTTCTCTTGTCTGATTGTGATGGTTAAGACTTCCATTACAATGTTAAAAAGCAGTGGAGACACTAGGCAACCTTGCCTGGTTCCTGATCTGAGTGGAAATGATTTCAATTTTACACCATTCAATACGATATTGGCTGTGGGTTTGCTGTAGATGGCCGCTATCAGTTTCAGAAATGTCCCTTCTATACCTATTTTCTTAAGTGTTCTGATCATGAAGGGATGCTGGATATTATCAAAAGCTTTTTCTGCATCAATTGAAAGAATCATATGGTCTTTGTTTTTTAATTTGTTTATGTTGCTGAATTATACTTATAGATTTACGTATGTTGAACCAGCCTTGAGACCCTGGGATAAAACCAATTTGGTCATGATGTGTAATTTGTTTGATGTGTTGCTGGATCCTGTTCGTTAGGATCTTGTTCAATATATTTGCATCTATATTCATTAGTGATATTCATCTATAATTTTCTTTTCTTGTTGGGGATCCCCTGGTTTGGGGATCAGGGTGATGTTTGCTTCATAGAACGTGTTGCGTAGACTTCCTTCTTTTTCTATATTTTGGAACAGGTTGAGTAACATAGGTACTAGTTCCTATTTAAAGGTTTGGTAGAATTCTGACGTGAAGCCATCTGTCCCGGACTTATCTTTTTAGGGAGATTTTGTATGGTTTCATGCTATTTCAAAACTTGATATAGGCCTGTTCAACATTTCCACTTGATTCTGGATAAGTCTTGGAAGGTGACATGCTTCCAAGTATTGGTCAATTTCCTTCAGATTTTATATTTGTGAGAATAAAGTTTCTTGTAATATTCATTAAGAATTTTTTGAATTTCTGAGGAGTCTGTCGTTATTTTGTCTTTGTCATTTCTGATTGATGAGATTAGAGATTTTACTCTTTTTTTCCTGCCCTCCTAGCTGTTTACCAAACACAACACAACAGCTGTTTCGAAGGACCCATACTCATACTTCTTGTGGGAAACAGTCTCTCACTTTGCCATGTTCATGCCAAAAGTTTTCTATTTTTGTTCCCAAGAGCCTGTGGGCTGCTGTGCCTTCTTTTGCCCCAGCTTGCCAGCAGGTGCTGGCCTGGTGGCACTGTGTAGGCCTTCTCACCAGCACACTGTGATATGAAGTACTCCACAAGCTGTTCATGCTTTGCCTCTCATTTGCTCATTTATTACCACCACTTGAAACTTGTTCCCATTAATCTTCTATCCAGTGGTATGAGTCTTTTCACGTGTGAGGTGGTGTGGCTCAGTTCAGCAGCAAGGACACTAAGCTGAGACTGCCGGACCCATATCCTGGCTCTGCCATTTCCTGTGTGACCTTGAGCAAATCACTTAATCTCTCTGTGGCTCATGTTTTTCATCTGTGAAGTAGAGTCATAATAATGGCTACTTAGTAGTGCTATTGTAAAGATTGAGTTAATTTGTAAAGTGTGCTTAGAATATGGCCAGATGTATAGTTAGTAGTGTTCAAATACATGATGATTAAAATCAATAAAAGGCTCTTCTTTAAAAACACCTGAAAAACTACAGGTCTGATACATCTTTCGTACCAAAGTCACAAAACAGGTATCACCAAAGAGAAAGGAATAAAAATAAGACCCTGTTCTTGAGGCTCCGAAGAGCCTTGGGATGGACTTAGAGCTGGAAGTTGGTGTTGCTGACTCAGTGCACTTGGCATAGCATCCTCTGAATTGCCCTGATGGAAGAACTGGATTAGGACAGTGGCTCCTGCCCCAGGGCTGAGGTTACTTTGGTACCCAGGGAGTTATATACAGTAAACTGCAGGTTCATGCTCAAGCCAAGCCTTACCTGTAGACGGCAAATACATGTCTCAAAAGTGTTGTTCTCCTGCACTTGGTCTCCAGTGGGCAGAGACCATCCTAGGTGCCCTGAGACTCTGTTCCCCCAGCTGGGAAATGACAGAGATAGGCACACTCTCCATCTCTATCAGCCCTGCCTTCCTATCACACGCCATATGGAAGATGTTCTTGATTGCCAGTGTTAGGTTTTTGGGCCTTCATTCTTCTACTATTTTCACTTTTCCTGCTTTCTTTTAAAATGCCTAGGCCAGGTTTTTATGCATTTAATTTATATATTTTAGTTCTGGCACTAGGATTTTTAATTTGCTTCCCATTATCATATTGACTACCATCTCTAATAAACAAAGCAGAGTACCAGCCTTTAAAAAGTGAGGCAGACACAGGAACCAAGGAGTTTGGCAAACACAAGTGCAAACTGTTGGTAAAGGAAAGAGACCTGAGTCTCAGGATCCTAGGAAGGAGCAGAGTCCGGCACAGAGATGTAGGGAGGGGAGGGTCACTAGGCGTGGTGTACCGGGCGGGGGCATAGAAGCTGTCTGGTTACAGGGGGAGAGTGAGGAGGGGCGTTATCTGGGTCTGGTTAAAGCAGAGGGTAAGTGCACCTGGAAGGGAAGTGGAGTCTGTTACACAGCCCTGGGTGGTGAACATCACAACGCCAGGCTTGCGAAAGATAACCCAGTCCAGGGCAGAGGTGGCCAGAATGACTCAGTGGCCAAGATTTGGCTTTGTGGCATCCAGAAATGACACTGGGCTGCAATCTGAAAGGGTGAGCACAGACTTTAGGGAAAAGGACCTTGCTGGCTGCAAGGCAGCTAGCAGGGGTAGCAGTGGCAGAGGAGGAAGTACCCAGCCATGCGGCAACAATGCCCTGGACTGGGGGGATTTGCAACTCTACCTCCAACCTCAGTGATCTTGGAGAACTAAAAGTGCAGTGAGGGTCTGGCTGTGATTGAGTTCTTCCTTCTTTTTGGTAGGGAAGTGATCCAGGGGACGCTATTGGGTTTCACTGCCTGGTCCGAGGTCTCTGTAAGAAGCAGGTATTTCAGAGGAAAAGATAAGTCTCCCGAGTGAGTTTCTCAAAGGCTGGGCTGTTGTTTTGTGTTTCCCAATGCCCTTCACACCTTGAACATGGAAAGTGAGGAATGAATAAATGAGGAATATATTGAATCTCAGCACTCAGAAAGTAAAAAAAAGCATAAAACTATATGTTCTATAATAGACTGTATGATTTCGTTTGTCCCTGGAACATTCTGTTCATGGAAAGAGAGGGTAAGAGTGGATATAGAGTTCAGAATACCAAAGACTGAGGATAGAAAATGCAGAAGCTGGGAGCTGTGACCCATGCCCGTTGTTCTAGCTACTTAGAGGCTGAGTTGGGAGGCTTGAGCAAGAGGAGTTCAAGACCAACCTTGGGGATATAGTGAGACCCTGTCTCAAAAAAGAGGAAATGCTGAAAAGACTTATGGATATGGGATCATGTAATTTATCTGCTAAGTCAATACAATTTTGAGAGTAAACTATATAGTAATTATTTAAATTATTCATTTGCTGAATGAAAATTGGTTTCTTATATTGTTAGAACTATAATATAATAAGATATTATTTATTAATATATCTATAGTTCTGTTAAAAACTATTTTATAAGAAAATTCTTTCTAAAAGATAAAAGTAACATACATCCATATTCATTGAAGTAAATTCAAAGATAAATTCATTTTCTTGTTTTAGAGACAGAGTCTCTCCCTCTGTTGCCCAGGCTAGAGTCCAGTAATGTGAAAATAGCTCACTACAGCTTCGAACTCCTTGGGCTCAAGTGACCCTCCTGCTTCAACCTCCTGAGTGACTAGAACTACAGGCATACACCACCACACTCAGCTAATTTTTAAATTTTTTATAGAGATGGGGGTCTCTTATTACATTTCCCAGGCTGGTCTTGAACTCCTGGCCTCAAGTGATCCTCCTGCCTCTGTCTCCCAAAATGCTGGAGTTTTAAGTGTGAGCCACCATGTCCTGCCAAAAATAATTTTTTTATACTGATCTGAACATTAAAGATAATATAAGCAGAATAATTATTCTGGATAAATATTCACATACCTTAATCAGCTTCTTAATCATACTGATCTCTAACATTTTGTCACTTACTTTCTGAAGAATTTTTTTCTGTGTGCTTTTACTATTTAAAATTTTTTTCACAAAATCTATAATCTTCTAACATGCATTTGAAGGTTAATTAATATTAAATTATTGACATCTGTAATTAACACTTTTCTATAGACCATAACATTTTTAATTAAAAAACTCTCTCTACAGGTGCTGAGGCACCTGGTAAATTCAGATCACATTCTGCTAAAGAGAAGATACTACTCTCAATTGCAATCATTTTTGCATTGAATATGTAAATGTTTCAGCCCAAATATTCACACAGGTGCTGTCTTTCTGTCTCTATTCAGAATGCTTTCCTTTGACAAAATTTTTATGAGACAAAATTTGTCAAGTAAATTACCTCTGTTATGATTTTTAACAATTTTTTTTGCCAAATTTAGATGCTACAAAAATTATGGCCTTTTCAATTTCATTCTATTCCAATAAAATAAAACTTCTCTAGTTGAAAATAGGAGCTTCATAAAAAGACTCAAAATATTCTAAAGCTCAATTATAGAATTTTCCAACTAAGTCTTGTACACTGTTTTTAAATTTATTTATGGCTCTCTCATTTCTGGAGAGTGCTATCTCCCTATGTGCATGTCTTTTTGTGAATAAATGTAATTCTCTGAAAGTGCAAAAGCTTGAAAAGAAGTTTTTTGGTGATCCATGCATTGACTCCTGGGAGTAAATTTAGATTTCCAAGTGATTTTGAAAAAAAGAATTGCACCACAAATATAGAGGACTTATTTATGAAAGACTTAAAAATCATTGTTGGACAATTAGGTCAATTTAGAACTTGATTCTTCAAAGTTTTGATTAGCATTGGTCCATAAAGAGAGAAAGTTCATACTGCCTTCCTGAAGGAAGTTTTTAACCATATTACCTTTAGACAATTAAATTTTATACAACTAAATTAAAGTTTAGTTACTTTAACTATATATATATATTTAATGTTTAGTTACTGTCACTTCTTTGGTAGAACATCACTGCTGTTTGGATATAATTATGAGAAATATACAAACCACACACCAGTGCCAAATATAGTTTCTATCGGTGTCTACAATAGTAAGAGGATTTGCTCTTAAAACCACACCGCACTTTATCAAAATTTGTATCTGTATTATTAACCCCAAACCAAATCACTTTATTTTTAATATTGACATTTTAAACTAAATGTACAATAGTATTTACAATAAGGTCTAATGTTTCATCATTGACAGAACGAATGTCCACAAACTTAGAAAATGTATGCAAAACCACATCATTGTTGAAATTTACTTAAATTATTTTCTGTTAGAAGGCTCTGATGACATCTTTGTAACAGTGGTATCATTTATCTGTTGGCAAAACTTCTTCTCTGCCAAAGCAATACAAACACTATTACATTACTTTTCAAATATGATCAAGAAAGTTATAATTGTAAATATGTAAAATTAACTCAGAAGACCAGCTCTCTGATCTAAATGAAGATCTTGCTTCATAGAGTAATAAGTAAACAATCCTGTTGCTGCCACCCATATTAAATTATCACTTTTGAACATAGTCTTCTGAAAGTAACTGTTAATTTGGAAGCAGACACTGCTGCCTTTTGGCTAATTTAGATCTTCTGGATTCTATGTGGGTTGGTGACACAGCCCTTACGGCAGATGTTAAATGTCAGCAAACATTTTGTATAAGTTACACATGTACAATATCATTACCTGTTTAGAGAAATGGAAATTTACTACTTTTTTTTTTTTTTTTATTGTTGGGGATTCGTTGAGGGTACAATAAGCCAGGTTACACTGATTGCATTTGGTAGGTAAAGTACCTCTTGCAATCATGTCTTGCCCCCAGAAGGTGTGGCATGCACTGTGCATAAAAAAGCACTACCAAAAAATAAAATAAATGATTCTAAACTTCATGCAGTAATGACAACACCACAGCGGCATGGGAATTCGGTGGGCTCCATTTCCCATGTGTAGTCATGTAGGTCTATTATACAACCTCCAAAAATCTCACTGGCTCTGTGGGCTGGAGCCGGCAGCTTCAAGCCCCACACAGGCCACAGCACTGGAAAAGGCCCAGCTGGCTGCTGAGCCAATTAGTCAACTAAGATGGTGATAATGAGTATTTCTGCCCTCACTGCTAGAGACTGAAAGGAGGTAGCTATCCTGCCTCCTTGGTTCTGAGCACACTTTACTTTTTCATCAACAGCTCCTCACATATTGTCTTTAAAAGGAAGGTGTCTATTGACTCACATTTGGAAAGGGTTAAGAAAATAGATGGGTTGTAGCTATTCATATTTCAGATTTAACCACTGAGTAAGGTGAATATTCTGATAATTTCACATGACTCTCTCACATTATTAGAGTCAATTTATTTTGAGATGGGATCTCACTATGTTGCCCAGGTTAGTCTTGAACTCCTAAACTCCAGTGATCCTCTTGCCTCAGCTTTCCTAGTAGCTGGGATTATATTTGCACATCACTATGTCTGGCTTAGTAATTATTTATAAAAATACTTTACTGAGTACAAAAACATGCTACATAGGGCAATACACAATGTCAATAGGTATAAACTGTGACTATACTGGGCAAATCAGGATATAAGGGTCACACAAAACATAGGAGGCAGAGAGAAAATAATAGTGGACTTCCAAAAGAAGAATACATAGAGAATGGTGCAAAAGCAATATTCAAAGAACTAAAGGTAGAGACATTTTCAAAAAAAAAATTAGCAGGTTCAAGAAGCCTACCAAGTAAGACAAAAATAAATACCAAGTAAGATAAAAAGAATTCCATAAACGAAAACAGAAAAGAGAGTTGGAAATCAGAGAAGAAGTATCTTATAAATAAAAGGGGGGGGGAGGAAATAAAAATTGCCTTCAAGGGAGCAAGAATAATGCTTATAATTGACTTCCCTGTGTAACAATAGGGTTCAGAAGACAATGAAATATCTTTTAAAATAAAGAAAAAAAAATAAACTGATTACCTAGAGTTCTATACCTAGGGACAGAATCCTTCAAGAACAAAGGCACATTAAAAACATTTTCAGACGAAAAGGTAACTGAATTCATCACCAACAGTCCTGTGCTAAAGGAAGTGCTCACTTGTCTTCTACTATGGAGAGGATGAAGGAAGCAGTCCCAGACAGAAGGCGGAAGGCAAAGAAGCGAAAGATGGGGGCAGTGAAAATCACAACACGTAGACAGATCTAAGTGAATATTAATTGCAACAATATTTTATGGGGTTTCAGATATATAGGAAAATAAAATACATGGAAAGAATACTAAGTAAACAGGAAACAAGAAAATAAATTCAGTTGTTTTAAATTGAAATTGTTTAATAAAATCAAATGCTTATGAGCATTTGTGCAATGGCCATAAACAGGGAATAAGTCCCACTTTAGATTTTCATAAGTCAAGAACACGTATTATAATCTGTAGCATAACCACAAAAAGGATGCCAATAGAAGGGGAACATTGAAATAATCAAAAAGAAAAGTGTCCTGCCAGACCACATGCAGGTAGGCAGAGCAATTAGTGGCAGGCCAATGCTGAGGCTGAGAGCAAATCACATCTTTCAAGAGAGGCTTACAAGCAGGAAGTCCAAAGGAACCAACATTTCAGAGAGGTCAGAAACTTTCAGAAGTGAGCTAAACATAAGCTGTTGTCTTTTTTTTTTTTTTCTTTTTTTCCGGTGACATTGGTTGATTCTGGATCTAAGCTCAACCTGAGAATCAGAGCTTGTTCTTGGCATAGCCACTGAGGGTGAGCAGAGGATGAAGGGGCCATGGGAAATAGAAACCCTGTGTTGTTGGCCTGAAACATTAAACATACCTCGTCTTCCCATCCAGAAAATTTCAAATTCTGAATCTACCCCCAGCAATAAGCTAAAAGGACTAAAGCTAATACTTTTGAAAAGCAGAGAGAAAATTCCCATACATCTCTCAATGCTGAGCAGATAAGGCCCGTCAGACTCTCAGAAGAATTAAAGGCATGTGCTCTGAAAATAAAGGTGCAACAGAGGGGTGGAACCTTCCTACACTGCGACTCACCACCCAGCCTAGTGCCTGACTGGGTGAAAGTGTATGCTGAAATGCTCACAGTAGCACTGGTTTGGAAGAGCCCCAAACTGGAGAGCACTGACGCGCTCACTGCCGGTAGAGTGAATAAGGAGATGATGGCACATTAGCCCAGTGGAACCCTGAATAGCAATAACAGCAGCTGAACTATACACAGTCATATGGGTACATTCCACGGACAAAACGTTGAGCAAAAATCAACACAAAAGGCTACAGACTGCATGATTTAGTTTATGTACAGATCACAAAGGGCCAAAATCAGGAAAGTGGTTACCTTCAGGGAGAAGCTAGTGAGTGGAAGAATCTTCACTAGTTTAGTATGAGGGCTTTTGGGGAGGTGGGTAATGCTGTTTCTTGATATGGAGGTTTTATGTGCTCAGTTTGTGACAATTCATTGATTTATTTGGGCAGTTTCTCTATACATGTGTTATACTTCAATAAAAGTTTTTTAAAAATCCAAAATAAAGACAGAAAGGAATGGAAAGGGAGCTCAGACAAGGAGGAAATGAAGAGCAAAGGTGAAGATGGTGGATTTGGACATAAATATATCGGAATTTGTGTTAAATGCAAATGGACTAACTTGTCACAGTGTATACAAAAAATAGAACCAAACAATATACCGTTTAAAACATATGATGTACCTAAAACACCAGGCTACAGAAGAATTGAAAATAAAAGAATGACAAAGGTAGATTGTTGTAACACCAGCCAAAAGAAGGCTGATGTAGCTGAAGTATGATGCAACACAGGTAGAGTGCATTAACAGAGATGGGGTAGGCACTCCCTAATGATAAAGTGCTTAATTTATTAGGGAGATATAAAAATTCTAAATATTTCTGCAGCTAATAATATGGGCCCAAAATATATGAAGCAAAAAATGGAAAGGACTACCAGAAGAAACAGTTAAATCCAGACACAAGAGGAGATTGTAACAATTCTCTGAGCAACTGTGGGGACAAGCACACTGAAAATCAATAAAGATATAAAAAATCTGAAAACACATTGGACAAATTTAACCTGATGACATGTATAAAATACTGCAAAAAAAATTACTCACATGCTGGGCCACACAGCATCTTCCTCTCACTTCTTGATGTAGCTACTTAAATGATCAGGTTTCGGTATTTCTTCTTTGTAATATATGCATTTTTCTTAATTAATATATTGAAACCCTTTTAAAATAATGGGCTAAATAGAAGTATATTTTCAAATGTATATTGTATTGATTAAGATTTTTTAAATTGAACAATTATACAAATTATATTTTAGAACTTGTGGGATGTAACTGAAGTCATGCTTATAGGGAGATTTTTATCCTAAAATATATATAGGAGAAAGAAGAAAGACTGATGATCTATCCATTTCAAGAATTCAGAAAAAGAACTTTAAATCAAACGCCAAAGAAGTAGAAGAAAGGATAATAACAAATTAATGAAATAGAAAAGTGAAACCATAATAGAAAGATCAACAAAACAAGGACTGACTCAAAAAAATATAAATGGGTAAACTTCTGAAACAACTTATGAAGGCAAAAAAAGAGGAAGCACAAGATATCTTAGAAACAGATTGTTACACAATTTTATGCCAATACATTTTAAAATTTAATTGAAATGAAAAATTCCTAGTGTTGAGCAGGGTGGCATGCACCTACAGTCCCAGCTACTCAAGAGGCTGAGGCAGGAGGATTCCTGGAGCCCAGGAGTTCAAGTCTGTCTGCGCAACATAGCAAGACTCCTTATCTTAAAAAAATTCCTAGACATAAGCACATTTCCAAAAAGTAGAGAAAAATGGAAAAATCTGGTCTCCTAATTATACAAAAATCTCTGGTTAAAAACTTTCTCACAAAGAAAGTTTTAAGCCCAGATGTCTGAGTTAGTGAACTTTACCCAACTTTTAAGGAAGAGATTTTTCTAAATTTATATAAACACTCCAGTCAGTACAAAATAAGAATTATTTGTCAACACATTTTAGGAGTTCTGCATCTTGATACGAAAACCTTGAGAAAAATGAAAGCAAACAGTCCATACACAGGAAAAGGACAACATATAATGACCAGCTGGGTTTATTCCAAGAATGAGTAATCAGTTTAACCTCTGAAAATTCGTCAATTTAATTTTCAACATGAAAACAACAAAAGGGGCAATTTATATGCTCTGTCAATAAATGCAAAAAAAAAATTCTGATAAAATTCAACATTTGTTCATGACAAAAACTCAGCCATCTAAGATCAGAAAAACTTTCTTAATATGATGAAGGGTATAAATAAAACATATGCAAAATCACACACCATGTTGCAACATGGAAAATTACCCTTTGAGATCAGAAACAGGCAATGTTGCCTTTTGTCCCATCTTCTAGTCAAATTGTACTGGAATTCCTATACAGTGGGGTAAAGAAAAAAAAAGTCCTCCAATATATGTAATAATATAAGAGCACAAAATAATTCACATGACATGATTATACATACCAAAAAATTAATTATAGGCATATAACTAGAACTTATAGTGGGTTTAATAAGGCTAATAGTTACAAGGTCAAGAAATAAAAATCAACTACATTTAAATATATCAGGAAAAAAAGTAAAATTTATGAAAAGAAACCATTCACAATAGCACCAAAAGTATAAAACACCTAGGGATAGATCTGAGGAAGATTGTGCTTTTCTAAAAGATTGCAACAACAATTTATTCTCCCTTGACTCCCAGGTCCACTTCCACATGGAAACCACAGTATTGAATAGACAAAAATTTTTAATGGAAGAGAGGCCAGAAATGACTGTTGTCAGGGGAGGACAGTGAGAGCCTTTGATGGATTCTGTGTCCCCAAGTATAACCAGATTCGGGTGACTGCGGCTCAGCCTCTATCAGGGGGGTCAGGCGTCTGTGACAGGTTGGTACCACCACAGTTCCTCAGTTATCACATTTGAAAGACCACAGCACAGCCTCTCCTGTCATACACACTTACATTCATGCATGTTCACACACGCACAAATGCGTGTGCACACACGAATAAAGCTATTTACTAGAGCCATTGTTACCCATGTTTATACATGACCCTGCCCTCCTGCAGCATCCCATCATCTACCTTTGCCAATTTATTAGTGTGGCCTTATTAAATTGCTGTTTTGATATTCATAGTATATATCTTTATTAGACTATATCCATAGCACACCTTAGGGTGTAGGGGACATGGCCCTGTGAATAAAACATTCATTTGTCATTGTTCTCTTATTTATCTTCATATTTTTCCTTCTTTCTTACTTTCTTTCTCTCTTATTTTTTAGACAGAGTCTCACACTGTCACACACACACAACTCTACCCCTTTCAGAGTGCTTGGGGGTCAGCCTAGCTCTTAGCAACCTCAAACTCCAGAGCTAGAGTGATCCTCCTGCCTCAGCCTCCTGAGTAGCTGGGACTATAGGTGCCTACCACAACACCCAGCTAATTCTATTTGTCTTTTTATCAGGAAGCCATGACATCTATGAAACTTTCCATGCACATGCCTTAGAGTATGTGAAATTCCACTAAAGCAAAATAAAATATGAGATAAAAGGGTCCTAGGAACTTCAGGTTATACCACGTGAGCCAATTTAATCATTAACCACTAACTAGAGCCCAGGAGGTGCCCCTTTTGTCCACATTCCATTTGCCAGTATGTTGCCTTTCAGTGTCCCCTTCACTTTGTCACTATGGAAGGCATGAGAACATTTCCTCTATCTGGGCAACTTTCATCTCTGCCCCATTTCAAGTTAGCAATCAGTTTACAATTCCCTCAGGGTGATGAGTGCTGAAGTAGGTGGTGAGTATCCAAAGGTAAAAAATCCTGGATCCTTCTGTGAAGAGTCCCATCTCTAAGGGAGAGGCAGGCAGGAGCATAATTACCCATGACCATGGAGGACCATAGTTAGTGGTAAAGGACTATGCCAAGCAACTAGGAAGGAAACAAAACAAGCTCTTTGGTACCACATAGGGCAAGAACTTCAGTTTCACCTGCCCCGTCATTTTTTCCCTCTAGTTAATCATGTACGTGTATATCTGCTAATAACCCTAAAATCCAGACCCCCGAAGGTCAGGAAGAAATATGTATCACCCTCGAATTTAACTGAGAAGACCAGTCTCCTATATGATCTCATAATATATTTAAAAGTATTTCTCATATCCTTATATGATTTTTCATCTTTTTCTTAAAAGAAAGATGAATTACTACTTACCAACCTTATAATATATTTTGAAATATTATGTTATTTTGTTATTCTTAAGGGCAATCTCCTGTATTTTCCTTCAAAGAAAAGAAAAACTCACAAGTAAAAGAGGACAGCTTGGGCATTATTCCTGCTCAGTCCTTATTCTGCGTAGATGGGGATCGTTGGTCTTCCAGAGACAACTTAGGCAGCATTTGGATTCTCGCACAGGAAGGATGATGTGAAAATGACATTCACAGAAATGCCTTGATCTTGAGTGGGTCACTTGTAGGAGGAGACAAAATGAAGAAAAGTGTATATGAAGAGGAGATATGCTTTCTAGGGATGACTGCTCTTACATTCAACGACTTCCATTAAGTATGAGAAGGTGGTATTTTACAACTGGGAACCAGAAAGTGACTTACTAGGAGAAGCCAAATCCTATCTCTGAGAGGGGGGACCATACTTTACATTCTTTTTTTTTTTTCAGTAACTTGACGGTGTTAATTACCTAATTTGCCCATTCATTTGGTAAATGCTGCCACACTTCAGACACCAGGGTAGCTGTGGATACATAGTTCTAGGCAAGTCCTCCCTCATGAAACCTATATTCTAGTGGGAAAGACGGTCAGTCTACAGAGGAGCTGCTTTGGATATGGCTGTGAGACATGGCCCCCTGGGAGGCATCTACCTGCAGAGGCAAAAACTGAGAAGGTATTGGGGAAACAAGGTGATTTCTCCAGTTGTGTTTTGCATTAATTTGATCAGGTTGCCATAACATAGTACTGCAGGGAGAGTGGTTTAAACATCACATTTGTTTCCTCACAATTCTTTTTATATATATATATATATTTATTAAATCATAAGTGTATACATTGATATGATCATGGGGCATCATACACTCGCTTCATAAACCATTTGACACATTTTTATCACAGTGGTTAACATAGCCTTTCCGGCGTTATCTCAGTTACTGTGCCAAAACATTTACATTGTACATTTACCAAGTTTCGCAAATACCCCTGTAATATGCACCACAGGTGTGATCCCACCGATCCCCCTCCTTCTACCCACCCCTCCCTTTCCCACTTCCCCCTATTGTTAAGTTGTAGCTGGGTTATAGCTTTCATGTGAGAGCCCCAAATTAGTT
The DNA here is from genome assembly GCF_027406575.1 of Nycticebus coucang. Lineage (NCBI taxonomy): Eukaryota > Metazoa > Chordata > Mammalia > Primates > Lorisidae > Nycticebus > Nycticebus coucang. The sequence goes on along the minus strand of NC_069789.1, from coordinate 32,498,952 downwards.
TCATAGTAGGGCTGTGTACATTGGGTACTTTTTCTTCCATTCTTGGGATACTTTACTAAGAAGAGTATGTTCCAGCTCCATCCATGTAAACATGAAAGAGGTAAAGTCTCCATCTTTCTTTAAGGCTGCATAATATTCCATGGTATACATATACCACAATTTATTAATCCATTCGTGGATCGATGGGCACTTGGGCTTTTTCCATGACTTAGCTATTATGAATTGGGCTGCAATAAACATTCTGGTACAAATATCTTTGTTATGTTGTGATTTTTGGTCTTCTGGGTATATGCCCAGCAGAGGAATTACAGGATTGAATGGCAGATCTATTTTTAGATCTCTGAGTGTTCTCCATATATCTTTCCAAAAGGAATGTATTAATTTGCATTCCCACCAGCAGTGCAGAAGTCTTCCCTTTTCTCCGCATCCACGCCAACATCTCTGGTCTTGAGATTTTGTGATATAGGCTAGTCTCATTGAAGTTAGATGATATCTCAAAGTAGTTTTGATTTGCATTTCTCTGATGATTAAAGATGATGAGCATTTTTTCATATGTCTGAAGGCCATGCACCTGTCTTCTTCAGAGAAGTTTCTCTTCAAATCCCTTGCCCAGCCTGCGATGGGATCCCTTGTTTTTTTCTTGCTGATGCGTTTGAGTTCTCTGTGGATTCTGGTTATTAAACCTTTGTCAGAGATATACCCTGCAAATATCTTCTCCCATTCTGAGGGCTGTCTGCTTGCTCTGCTTACTGTGTTCTTAGCTGTGCAGAAGCTTTTAGTTTGATCAAGTCCCAGTAGTGTATTTTTGAAGCTGCTTCAATTGCCCGGGGGGTTCTCCTCATGAAATACTCACCCAGACCAATTTCTTCAAGGGTTTTCCCTGCATTCTCCTCTAATATTTTTATAGTTTCATGTCTTAAGTTTAAATCTTTAATCCAATGAGAGTGTATCTTAGTTAATGGTGAAAGGTGTGGGTCCAATTTCAGTCTTCTGCAGGTTGCCAGCCAGTTCACCCAGCACCATTTGTTAAATAGGGAATCTTTTCCCCACTGAATGTTTTTAATTGGTTTGTCAAAAATCAAATAGCAGTAAGTAGCTGGATTCATCTCTTGGTTCTCTATTCTGTTCCAGATATCTACTTCTCTGTTTTTGTGCCAATACATGCTGTTTTGATCACTATCGATTTGTAGTAAAGTCTGAGGTCTGGTAGTGTGATTCCTCCTGTTTTGTTTTTATTTCTGAGTAATGTCTTGGCTATTCGAGGTTTTTTCTGATTCCATATAAAACGAAGTAATGTTTTTTCAAGATCTTTAAAATATGACAGTGGAGCTTTAATAGGGAGTGTGTTGAAATTATATATTGCTTTGGGTAGTATGGACATTTTGATAATGTTGATTATTCCCAGCCATGAGCATGGTATGTTTTTCCATTTGTTAACATTTTCAGCTATTTCTTTTCTTAGAGTTTCATAGTTCTCTTTATAGAGATCTTTCACGTCTTTTGTTAGGTAAATTCCCAAATATTTCATCTTCTTTGGCAGTACTGTGAATAGGATAGAGTCCTTAACTGCTTTTTCAATTTGACTGTTGTTGGTGTATATAAAGGCTACCGATTTATGAATGTTGATTTTGTAACCTGAGACGCTGCTGTATTCCTTGATCACTTCTAGGAGTTTTGTAGTAGAGTCCCTAGTGTTTTCCAGATACACAATCATATCATCTGCGAAGAGCGAGAGTTTGGTCTCTTCTGACCCTATATGGATACCCTTGATCGCCTTCTCTTCCCTAATTGCAGTGGCTAAAACTTCCATTACAATGTTGAAAAGCAATGGAGACAATGGGCAGCCTTGTCTGGTTCCTGATCTGAGTGGAAATGATTCCAATTTAACTCCATTCAATATGATATTGGCTGTGGGTTTCCTGTAGATAGCCTCTATCAGTTTAAGAAAAGTCCCTTCTAGACCAATTTTCTTGAGTGTTCTGATCATGAAGGGATGCTGGATATTATCAAAAGCGTTTTCTGCATGGATTGAGAGAATCATATGGTCTTTGTTTTTTAATTTGTTTATGTGCTGAATTACATTTATAGATTTACGTATATTGAACCAGCCTTGACACCCTGGGATAAACCCAACCTGGTCATGATGTATAATTTGTTTGATGTGTTGCTGGATTCTGTTTGTTAGGATCTTGTTGAATATTTTTGCATCTATATTCATTAGTGATATTGGTCTATAATTTTCTTTTCTTGTTGGGTCTTTTCCTGGTTTGGGGATCAGGGTGATGTTTGCTTCATAGAATGTGTTGGGTAGTCTTCCTTCTTTTTCTACATTTTGGAACAGGTTGAGTAATATAGGTACTAATTCCTCTTTAAAGGTTTGGTAGAATTCTGACGTGAAACCATCTGGTCCCGGGCTTTTCTTTTTAGGGAGGTTTTGTATAGTTGATGCTATTTCTGAACTTGATATGGGTCTGTTCAACATTTCCACTTGATTCTGGTTAAGTCTTGGATGGTGGCGTGCTTCCAAGTATCGGTCTATTTCCTTCAGATTTTCATATTTCTGAGAATAAAGTTTCTTATAATATTCATTAAGGATTTTTTGGATTTCTGATGAGTCTGTGGTTATTTCATCTTTGTTGTTTCTGATTGATGAGATTAGAGATTTTACTCTTTTTTTCCTGATTAGGTTGGCCAGAGGTTTATCTATTTTATTGACCTTTTCAAAAAACCAGCTTTTTGATTTATTGATCTGTTGTATTATTCTTTTGTTTTCAATTTCATTTAATTCTGCTCTAATTTTGGTTATTTCTTTTCTTCTACTGGGTTTGGGGTTGGAATGTTCTTCCTTTTCCAGTTGCTTGAGATGTCCCATTAAGTTGTTAACTTCCTCTCTTTCCGTTCTCTTGAGGAAGGCTTACAGTGCTATAAATTTCCCTCTTAGAACTGCCTTTGCAGTGTCCCAGAGGTTCTGATAGTTTGTGTCTTCATTGTCGTTTTGTTCCAAAAAATTGGCGATTTCTTTCTTAATCTCATCTCTGACCCAGTTATCATTCAGCATAAGGTTATTTAACTTCCATGTTTTTGTATGGGTATGCAGATTCCTGTTGTTACTCAATTCAAGTTTTATTCCATGATGGTCCAAGAAGATGCAACGAATAATTTCTATTCCTTTAAATTTACTGAGGTTAGACTTATGACCTAAAATGTGGTCAATTTTGGAGTAAGTTCCGTGTGCTGATGAGAAGTATGTGTATTCAGTTTTGTTGGGATGAAATGTTCTGTAGATGTCTGCTAAATCTAAATATTGGATGGTTAGGTTTAAATCTAAGATTTCTTTGCTCAGCTTCTTGCTGGAGGATCGATCCAACACTGCCAAGGGAGTGTTGAAATCTCCGACGATTATGGAGCTGGAGGAAATCAAGTTACTCATGTCTGTTAGAGTTTCTCTTATAAATTGAGGTGCATTCTGGTTGGGTGCATAGATATTAATAATTGAGATCTCATCATATTGAGTATTACCCTTAACAAATATGAAGTGACCATTCTTGTCCTTCCTTACTTTTGATGGTTTAAAGCCTACTGTATCTGCAAATAAAATTGCAACACCTGCTTTTTTCTGATTACCATTTGCCTGAAATATGGATGACCATCCTTTCACCCTGAGTCTGTATTTGTCTTTTAAGTTGAGATGTGACTCTTGTATGCAACAAATATCTGGCTTGAGTTTTTGTATCCAGTCAGCTAACCTATGCCTCTTTAGAGGACAGTTTAAGCCATTCACATTGATGGAGAGTATTGATAAGTCTGGTGGAATTTTGGGTATCGAGTTTTTCAAAGGTCCAGTGGACATTTTTAATCCTTTTGCCAGTGTGGAAGTTGGAGTTTGATCTGAAGTTTCTGAGTGAGTTTACTTTTGTGGTATAGGATTGGGTTGGTCATTGTGGAGGATAGGTCTGAGAACATCCTGAAGAGCTGGTTTACTTATGGCAAATTTTTTCAACATATGAATGTCATTGAAGTATTTAATTTCTCCATCATAAATGAAACTCAGTTTAGCTGGATACAAGATCCTGGGTTGAAAGTTATTTTGCTTTAGGAGATTAAAAGTTGATGACCACCCTCTTCTGGCTTGAAAAGTTTCAGCAGAGAGATCTGCAGTTATTCTAATATTCTTACCTTTGTACGTTATAGTTTTCTTTCGCCGGGCTGCTTTGAGAATCTTCTCTTTCATGTTAACTTTAGTGAAGCTAATTATGATATGTCTGGGGGATGATTTATTGGGGTTGAATTGTGCTGGGGTTCTGAAGCTGTCTGCTATCTGAATTTCAGATTCTCTAGGCATGTCTGGAAAATTTTCTTTCATAATTTCATGCAGAAGGGCCTCTGTGCTCTCGGAAGCCACTTCATCGTTCTCAGAAATCCCTATAATCCTTATGTTGCTTTTTGTCGAATTATCTGAGAGTTCTCTGAGTGAGTGATCCGTTTTTGCTCTCCATTTCTCTTCCTCTTTGAGAGATTGGGAGCGTTCGAAGACTTTATCTTCAATGTCAGAAATCCTTTCTTCTGCTTGCTCCATTCTGTTACTGAGGGACTCTACTGTATTTTTCATATCTTTGAGGGCTGTAAGTTCTTGCTTCAGTGTGTCTAATTCTTTGGTGGTTTTGTCTTTAAATTCGTTAAATTCTTGAGACAACTTTTGAATTTCTCCTCGAATTCCTAATTCCATTTTATTAATGTTGTCTGCAATCCAAATTCTGAATTCGATTTCTGACATCTCAGCCAGTTGTTTATGAATGGGATCTTCAATCACATCTGCTGTATCTTTTCTTGCGGGGGGGTTGATCTATTCTGGTTATTGATGTTACCAGAGTTTTTCCGTTGATTCCGCCCCATGGTTATTTTACTCCCTTTGGTTTTTCCCCTGGGGTTTTATCGAGGGCCCATACAGTGTTGTGGCCTGAGAAACTGGGGCCCTGTCTGGTGGGGTGGAGCAAAGTGGTTCTGTCTTGTTTTCAGCTGGTTTCTGTTCGATCCTATTGCAACTTCTACTCGGGCTTGAAGTCTCAGCTGTGTGTAAAAATCAGCAATTCAGTCACCCCGCCCACCCACCTCTGGCCCCAGTTGGAAAAGGAGAATCAAACCTTCCTACAATCGCACACCCAGGGCACCGCCTGAAAAGTCCTCAGTCTATTAGCCCAGTTCAAAAGGTCCAAATCAACTGTCTCAATCGGCACTTGTCTCGGGTGGGAGAGTTCAAGAGGTCTCTGGGAACTGGATCACAGGGGCCTGGTGACTCCTCTGACACGGCTCACCCCAGTGCAGCGTGGAGTCAGGAGGAGCCACCCAGCAAACAGAGCAGTCTAGGAAGGTTGACGTCTCCTTCCCCACTTTGCCCCTCCGTCGGACCCAGTCACTGGTATCTCTGTAGATGGCTAACCCAGTTGCCTGCAGTGAATAGACACTCCAGGGGTTTGCACCTGCCAGAATCGCAAGGAGGTCTGCCAGGCCCCCACAGACTGCCGCTATCTAGCAGGAGGAGATGGGGCCTGACATCTTTGAGTGTTTGATGCAGGTGATGGGAAAGAGGTGTTCACTCAGGCTTAGCCCCGTCTCTGATGGATGCTGCTAACAGAACAGAACAGAACAGACAACTTTGCGGGGTTCTGTCTCTGTTCCTGTCGAAATCGCCTACAGAAGACGGGCTGTTCTGAGTTCAAACGTCTTTGCTGCTGGAGATTTGCGTCCGAACACCTCTCTGGGTCGGCCCCGCCCTGGAAGCTTCCTGGGTTTGTGAGCCGTGTCAGGAAATCCCCCGCTCACTGGTGGCCTCCTCTGGTTGCCCAGGGAGACACGGGGTGTGGCCTCAGAATATCCAGAGGTGAGCGTTCTGCTGTTAAAGAAAAAACGGCTGTTGATCTACCTCCAGGGAACTGCTGCTCTGGTGTGGGCACTCAGGCGACCCTTTTCTCCTCTGTCCCGCGCCCCAGAGTCAGCACTGAGTGGCCGCAGTTTGTGCTGGGTCCACACCCCTCAAGAGATCCCCCAAGAATCAGAACTCTTGGGGGATGGGCCCCCAGACCCCGATTGGGAGTGGCGGGGGTGAAGCTAGAGTTTCATTCAGTTTTACACAACACTACGGCCCGGGGAGGGCTCCTGCACTGCACCGCAGGGAAGTGCCGCCAAGGCTTGATTTCCCCTCAGCAGAGTCCCCTCTCCTTGCTCACGTGTCCCAGAGTCAGCGCTGACCTGGCGCAGCTCAGGCACTGTGCACTCCCCTCGAGAAATCACCCAAGGATCCGAACTCCTGGGGGATAGGCCCTCAGACCCCGAGTGAGAGTAGGGGCTCTCAGCTCTCAGTGGGGAAGCTAGAGTCTCATTCAGTCTTGTGCCTGCCCCGTAATGTTGCCCGGGGAGGGTTGTTGCACTGCACCGCAGGGAAGTGCCGCGAGGCGTGACTGCCCCTCAGCCCGGTGCCCTCTCCTCACTCGCGCCCCTCAAAGTCAATGCTGACCATTCGCAACACTGGGACTGTCCACTCCCCTTGAGAAATCACCCAAGGATCCGAACTCCCGGGGGACAGGCCTCCAGACCTCAGTGGGCGGTAGGGGAGCGCCGGGAGGATTCCCAAGTTTTATTCAGTTTTATGCCTGGCAGGAGAACACCACGACACCCCAGTAGGGGAGGTAGGTCAAGTTTTTAGAAGGTCTCTCCCGTGGAGTGTAGTGGGATGGCCTTTAATTTCTGCCCGCTTGTTTAATTGTGGGGCTCTTGAGCTGGTCTCATGGGGGAGGGGGACTCCCGTCCGCTTGGTGGTAGATTTTGTACCTTTTGTTTGAGTCCTTGTGATCACAACTTGCCTCAGCGGTGTTGATGTGCGTTCTTCAACCTTCTCTCTTGGTGAGGCTCAAGTCCATCAGGATACTTACTAAATTCCTGTCCCTTAACTCTCCTTCTGGACGGGAGCCTCTGTTGAAAGCTGGCTTCAGTCCACCATCTTGTCTCCCCTCTCTGTTTCCTCACAATTCTGAAGGCTGTAATCCCAAGATCAAGGCATCAGCAGGGCTGGTTTCTCCCAGGGCATCTCTCCTCAGCATTCAGATGGTGCCTGCTCCCTGAGGCCTCAGCCAGTCTTTCCTCTGTGTCTGTCTGTGTCCTAATCTCTTCTTATTATGAAGACACATGTCATATTGGGCTAGGGGTGTGGCTTACAAATAACAGAAATTTATTTTTTATAGTCCCACAGGCTGGAAAGCCCAAGATCAAGGTGTCAGCAGGTTTGGTGACTAGTGAGGACTCATTCTCTGGTTTATCACTGGCACTGTCTTGCCATCATCCCACATGATAGGGGGGCAGAGCAACCAGGAGGGGCGCACTCATGACCTAGTCACCTCTCAAAGGCCCCACCTTCTAGTACTACCCACATCCAGGACTAGGCTTCAACTGTAAATTTGGGGGAACAGAAACATTCAGACCACAACAGGCCCACCCCAATAACTTCATTCTAACTTGATTACCTCTTTAAAAGACCCTTCAGCAAATGAATTCTGGGGGAACAAAACTGAGCCTTGACGCTAGTTATAATAGTGAAATGCACCCTGGGCTGAAAGCCTGCTGCCAGCTAGACACCATACCTGTCCCATTCATTAACTCCCACTGTAGTCTACAAGCTACCCTCTCTGGAAGAATACAGCTCAAGGAGGTTACGTGGGAGGTACCCCAAGCCTGAGGGATAGAAAATTCTAGAAGCAGAATTCAAACTCAGCTTTATCTGCATCAAAATTCCTCACTGCAGCTAAACCTCAGGGAAGCCAATAATAGCTGTTTTGAATGATCATTTTTATGGCTACAAATTGCAGCTGGTACTTGGAAGCCCATGAAGTTGGTGAAGTTTTCCTTTCACTGAGCCCTCTCTGCATTCTCAGGCTGCAAGGAGGCCGGTGTGATGGTGGAGGACAAGCGTGCATGGTCAGGTTCTGCCACTGTCCAATTCCTTGATGTATGAAGCACTTCAGCAATGGCCGAGTTATTCTGTTTTCCCATTTAAGAAGCCCTTGAGGGGCATCAGCAGAGGGTGATAATTACTGGAGATAAGACCCATAAAGTATCTGCCATAAAGCTTATCCTCCTTTAGCTGCTGATAAAATACATTTCCACTTCTGCTGGATGGGAATATCAGTAGCTGCTGTTTGGAGCTCTGAGACTGGGGCAGCATGTGGCAAGCATGGGGCAGACAGTGTGCATTGAGCTGGCAGCCAACATTGCTGTTAGTCTTTCCCTCTTCCTCTTCTCCACCCCAGTTTTGGTCCTTGGGCCCTACTGATCTGCTCTAAAGCCTGTGCTATCCTGGGTATATCTTGCTCTCCTAATAGATTATTCTGTTCTAACAGAAATGGGATTCCATGCCCATTTCCAGGAGCAGGTTATTCTGATGGGCAAGGTGGGTCTCTGATCAAGGATTTACACATGTCTGATATCACAGCAAACCATTGTGAGATCCTACAACCACCACAACCATGCACGCTGGGGCTGACAGCTAAAATGCTAACTCCCAATGAATTAATCCAATCAAGACTTCGCCAACTGATAAATTGCTCAAGCACACTGCTTACTCAAAAGATCTCTTGTTGGCTAATCACTTAAGTGATTTAAAAATTTTTTTTAATGAACCACAATGCAATTGAATTCTGTGCTATTTTTTTATATCAGTGAAAGAAAGGTTTGTGAATATCTGTGAAAAAACTAACTTAGGTTATAATCTGGACCCTGAGGGATGGAAGTGGATGCATAAAGCAGAAAGCTTGCTCTGGCCCTGGTCCTTAAAGCCAGGATGGAAGTTGATTTCATCTTCTTCCTACTTCTTTCCTCTTGCCTCATCTTCTTGGGACATGTGGGATAGGGCTGCGACAGTTTAGAAGTGAATAAACCTGAGGGAGCTCATAGCTCTGACTGTGAACAAAGTCTAAGAGCCGTGAAACACCACAGGGTGGTTCATAACTTAATGATAACATCATCCTTGTTCCTGCTCCAGGCAAGTTCCTACAGATGTTTATAAGCTGTCATCCTACCCACCTGTCCCGAATTCCCTCTTTCATGCAGGCTGCCATGTGTCTGTCAGGAGGGATCCAGAGGGAACTATGGGCAGTTTTATGGGCTAGTATGTTCGCAGAGATGAGAAAAATGAGAGCAAGGTAGAAGGTAGTTCTGATGTTGCCACACCTTTACCCTGGAATTGTGGGGCGGGGGGAGAGAAAAAAGGGGAGACCTGCAGAAACAGTGCAGGTAAGAGAGAAGTGAATAAAAAACAAAAGGAGAAAGATATCAAGACAAAGTGAAAGAGAGAAAAACTGTGAAAAGGGCTAAAAAATGAGAAATTAAGTACTATAAAGATATAGAATTGGGAGTGAAAAGATGGAAAGAGACAAAGTAGGGAGAGACTTAGAACTTGAATGTAAAAGCGAGAACAAGGAAAGTTAATGGGGTAGAGAGGAAAAAAGGGGGTCAAGGTAGATAAAGTTACCTGGAAGCTTTATTTGGTAAGGTAGCATCAATATTCCATTTGTTCTCTCTGCAGTTAGCTCTTAGAGAAAGTTCCAGGACATTACTGCTGAAGTCTGTATACCTATGTTCAAAATGTTGCTTAGGTAATGACTTCATTGATCTAAACACTGGTTTGATTCAACATGCTGTTTTGTTTGACGCAACTTCAGTGACTTAGTAGCACTTAAGCTTTGTGGAGTGTTAGTGAAGAGTGACACTGAGCACTTGTCACAGTTTCTTCAGTTATAAATGACTTTCAGCCTCAGTTCATGGTGTCACATAAGCTAGATATTCAAGTAAGGAAAAATTGACACTTGGTCCTCCTTTCTGTCTTATGCTATAAAGATAAGCCATAAACCCTAACCCTAATCAAACTTTACCAGGCTTCAGGGGAGACACTGGTCTGCAGAAGAACTTGAGCAGGTTTGATGAGAGGGGACTATGAAGACAAACTTTCCAGGGAGAAGACCACAGAAAGTAGCACTACATGCTGGACACAGATGCCTTTTACTCTTCATCTCCTGTCATTCCTTTGCTTGTCATTGAGGTCTGGGAATTTTTTTACTCTAGGTTTTCTTGTGGGCTCTGAATCACAGACTCTGTAAACAAAGGCAACACTCCTGCTCTGCGTCCTGACATGCTTGTCTCAGGATGGTACAAGTCAGGTTGATGTTTTATCACACTGTGCTCACACTTAAGTTGATAACTAACATCCACTTATTTTTAATGTGTTATCATTTATCAAGCTTTTCCTTCATGGTTAGTGGTTTCTGTGTCCCATTTAAAAAAAAAAAAGAAAACTTTACTTGCTTCAAGGTCACAAAGAAATTCTCCTGCATGTGTTCATGAAGGTTTATTGTTTGAACTTTCGGACTTAAATCTATAATCCATTTGGAGTTTATTTTTGTATATGATGTAAGACATCAGGGAGGATCAAGTGTCATTTTTCCCTCACTTGAATATCTAGCTTATGTGACACCATGAGTGTCCTTCCCTCATGGCTCTGCAGTGCTACTCCTATGGGTCAATGTTCTATTCCGTTCCATTGGTTTGTCCAACTCGGAACTAATAATTCTAGCTTTATAGTACATGGAAGTCTTGATATACTAAGTCTTCTACACTTAAATGCAATTGGCAATTGCATTTCTTTATGAATCTTAGTATCAGCTTGTCTATTTCCATACACATGCACCCCCCACAGAAATCTGTGGAAATTTTGATTGGAATTTAACTGATTCTATCAATCAATTTGAAGATAATGCATTTACCAAGTTTTCTCAATACCTTGTGTCTCCTTCTAATGCTTTATTTTTTTCTGTTCATTTTACTATTTTTTTATTTTTTTAAATTTAAATCATAAACACACAGATCATGTATACATTAATGCATTTATGAGGTACAATGTACTGATTTCATATAGAATTAGGAATACTTACATTACACTGGTTAATATATACCTCACCTTGTTTACTTAATTATTGTGTTAAGTCATTTATACTCTATACTAATAGATCTGACATGTATTCTTGCATCATGCACATGTATTCTTGATCCCACCATTCACCCTCCCTCAATATGACCTCCCCCTCCCCTCCCATCCCCTTTCTTCCCTCCTTCATCTTGGGTCACAATTGTGATCTATTCTTCATATGAAAGTGTGAGTGATTATAAATTGGTTTCATAATAATACTGAGTACACTGGATAATTTTTCTTTCATTCTTGAGATACTTTACTAAGTAGGATATGTTCCAGCTCCATCCATGTAAATGTAAAAGAGGTAAAGTCTCCATCTTTTTTAAGGCTGCATAATATTCCATGATATACATATACCACAATTTATTAATCCATTCATGGGTCGATGGGCATTCGGGCTTCTTCCATGACTTGGATATTATGAATTGAGCTGCAATGAACAATCTGGTGCAAATATCTTTGTTATAAAGTGATTTTTGTTCTTTTGGATATACACCTAGTAGAGGAATTTCAGGATCAAATGGCAGGTCTACATTTAGATCCCTGAGTATTCTCCATACTTCTTTCCAAAAGGGACATATTAGCTTTGCACTCCCACCAGCAGTGCAGAAGTGTTCCCTTTTTTCCACATCCATGCCAACATCTGTAGTTTTGGGATTTTGTTATGTGAGCCACTCTTACGGGAATTAGATGATATCTCAAAGTAGTTTTGATTTGCATTTCTCTGATGATTAAAGGTGATGAGCATTTTTTATGTGTCTGTAGGCCATGTGCCAATCATCTTCAGAGAAGCTTCTGTTCAAGACCCTTGCCCACAATGAAATGGGATTACTTGTTCTTTTCTTATTAATAAATCTGAGTTCTCTGTGGATTCTGGTTATCAAACCTTTGTCAGAAGCATAACATGCAAATATCCTCTCCCATTTTGAGGGCTGTCTGATTGCTTTACTTACTGTGTTCTTGGCTGCGCAGAAGCTTTTTACTTTAATCAGATCCCAGTAATGTATTTTTGGTGTTGCTTCAATTGCCTGGGGGTCCTCCTCATAAAATATTCTCCCAGGCCAATTTCTATTTTTTTATTTCTTTTTTTTTTTTTTTATTGTTGGGGATTCTTTGAGGGTACAAGAAACCAGGTTACACTGATTGCATTTGTTAGGCAAAGTCTCTCTTACAATTGTGTCTTGCTCCCAAAAGGTATGGCACACACCAAGGTCCCATCCCTCTCTCTCCCTCCTTCTCTCTCTCTGTTCTCCCTTTCCCCACCCCTCCCTCCTTCTTTCTCTCTTTGCTCTCCCTTTCCCCCACCCCCACTGTGTCCTTAATTGTCCTCATATCAAAATTGAGTACATAGGATTCATGCTTCTCCTTTACTAAGGCTTTACTAAGAATAATGTCTTCCACTTCCATCCAGGTTAATACAAAGGATGTAAAGTCTCCATTTTTTTAATGGCTGAATAGTATTCCATGGTGTACATATATCACAGCTTGTTAATCCATTCCTGAGTTGGTGGACATTTAGGCTGTTTCTACATTTTGGCGATTGTAAATTGATCTGCAATAAACAGTCTAGGGCAAGTGTCCTTATGATAAAAGGATTTTTTTCCTTCTGTGTAGATGCCCAGTAATAGGATTGCAGGATCAAATGGGAGGTCTAGCTTGAGTACTTTGAGGTTTCTCCATATTTCCTTCCAAAAAGGTTGTATTAGTTTGCAATCCCATCAGCAGTGTAAACGTGTTCCCTTCTCTCCACATCCACACCAGCATCTGCAATTTTGAGATTTTGTGATGTGGGTCATTCTCACTGGGGTTAGATGGTATCTTAGGGTGGTTTTGATTTGCATTTCTCTAATAAATAGGGAAGATGAGCATGTTTTCATATGTTTGTTAGCCATTTGTTTTTTTTAGAGAAGGTTCTATTCATGTCTCTTGCCCATTAATATATGGGATTGTTGGCTTTTTTCATGTAGATTAATTTGAGTTCTCTATAGATTCTAGTTAACAAGCTTTTGTCTAATTCAAAATATTGAAATATCCTTTCCCATTGTGTCGGTTGTCTATGTGCTTTGGTTGTTGTCTCCTTAGCTGTACAGAAGCTTTTCAGTTTAATTAAGTCCCATTTGTTTATTTTTGTTGTTGTTGCAATCGCCATGGCAATCTTCTTCATGAAGTCTTTCCCCAGGCCAATATCTTCCAGTGATTTTTCCTATGCTTTCTTTGAGAATTTTTATTGTTTCATGCCTTAAATTTAAGTCCTTTATCCATCTTGAATCAATTTTTGTGAGTGGAGAAAGGTGTGGATCCAGTTTCAGTCCTTTGCATGTGGATATCAAGTTCTGCCAGCACCATTTATTGAATAGGGAGTCTTTCCCCCAAGCTACGATCTTGTTAGGTTTATTGAAGATTGGGTGGTTGTAAGATATTAGTTTCATTTCCTAGTTTTCTATTCAATTTCAAAAGTCTACATCTCTATTTTTGTGCCAGTACCATGCTGTCTTGACCACTATGGCTTTGTAGTACAGCCTAAAATCTGGTATGGTGATGCCCCCAGCTTTATTTTTATTACCAAAAACTACCTTAGCTATACGGGTTTTTTTCTGGTTCCATACAAAATGCAGAATCATTTTTTCCAAATCTTGAAAGTATGATGTTGGTATTTTAATAGGAATGGCATTGAATAGGTAGATTGCTTTGAGAAGTATAGACATTTATTGATTCTTCCCAGCCATGAGTATGGTACATTTTTGCATTTGTTAATATCCTCTGCTATTTTCTTTCTTAGGATTTCATAATTTTCTTTATAGAGGTCCTTCACCTCCTTTGTTAGGTATATTCCTGGGTATTTCATTTTCATTGAAGCTATGGTGAAGGGAGTTGTGTCCTTAATTAGCCTCTCATCTTGACTGTTATTGGCTTATACAAAGGCAACTAATTTGTGGATGTTGATTCTGAGACATTACTGTATTTTTTGATGACTTCCAGGACTCTTGTGGTTGAGTCTTCGGGGTTCTCTAGGTATAAGATCATGTCATCAGCAAAGAGGGAGAGTTTGACCTCCTCTGCTCCTATTTGGATTCCCTTTATTTCCTTGTCTTGTCTAATTGTATTGGCTAGAACTTCCAGCACTATGTTGAAAAGTAATGGTAACAGAGGACAACCTTGTCTGGTTCCAGTTCTAAGAGGAAAATCTTTCATTTTTACTCCCTTTAAGAAATTTTAGCTGTGTGTTTGTCATAGATAGCTTCAATCTGTTTCAGAAATGTGCCACCTATGCCTATACTCTTCAGTGTTCTAATTAGTAAAGGATGCTGGATTTTTATTGAATGCTTTTTCTGCATCTATTGAGAAGATCATATGGTCTTTATTTTTGTTTCTGCTAATATGGTGGATAACGTTTATGTACCACTAACCCTCCCTCTATCAACCTACCCCTCCCCTCCCCTCTCACTCCCCATGCTTCCTTCATCCTAGGCTATAGTTGTGTTTCATTTTTCATATGCAAGTGTGAATGATTATAAATTGGTTTCACAGTGGTACTGAGTACATTGGATTTTTTTTTCCATTCATGGGATACTTTACTAAGAATATTTCCCAGCTCCATCCATGTAAACATAAAAGAGGTAAAGGTTCCATTTTTAAATGCTGCATAGTATTCCATGGTATACATATACCACAATTTATTAATCCATCCATGGGTCAATGGACACTTGGGCTACTTCCATGACTTGGCAATTATGAATTGAGCTGCAATGAACAATCTGGTGCAAATATCTTTATTGTCAAATGATTTTTGGTCCTTTGGATATACACCTAGAAGGAGAATTGCAGGATCAAATGGCAGGTCTATGTTTAGGTCCCTGAGTGTTCTCCAAACTTCCTTCGAAAAGGAACGTATTAACTTCCATTCCAACCAGCAGTGCAGAAGTGTTCCCTTTTCCCCACATCCATGCCAACATCTGTAGTTTGGGGATCTTGTGATGTGGGCTACTTTCTGGAGTTAGATTGCATCTCAGTGTAGTTTTGGTTTGCATTTCCCTGATGCTTAAAGATGATGAGGATTTTTTCATGTGTCTGTAAGCCATGCACCTGTCTTCTTCAGGGAAGCTTCTTTTCATATCTCTTGCCCACAATGAAATGGGATCACTTTTTTTTTTTTTGTAGTAATAAGTTTGAGTTCTCTGTGGATTCTGGTTATTAGACCTTTGTCAGAAATATAACTTGCAAAAATCCTCTCCCACTCCAAGGGCTGTCTATTTGCTTTACTTAGTGTGTTCTTGGCAGTGCAGAAGCTTTTTAATTTAATCAGATCCCAGTAATGTATTTTTGATGTTGCTTCAATTGCCTGGGGTATCCTCCTCATAAAGTATTCTCCCAGGCCAATTTTTTCAAGCATTTCCCCTGCACTCTCTCTAAGAATTTTTATAGTTTCATGTCTTAAGTTTAAATTCTTTAACCAGTGACAGTCAACTTTGTTAGGGGAGAAAGGTGTGGGTTCAGTTTCAGTCTTCTACAAGTTGCCAGCCAATTCATCTAACACCATTTATTGAATAGGGAATCTTTCCCCAATTTATATTTTTAATAGGCTTATTGAAAATCAAATGATGGTAAGTGTCTGGGTTCACCTCTTGGTCTTCAATTCTGTTCCACACATCTACCTCTCTATTTTTGTGCTGTTTTGATCACTATCGATTTATAGTATAGTCTGAAATCTGGAAGCATGATTCCTCATGATTTGTTTTTATTTCTGAGTAATGTCTTGGCTATTGAGGTTTTTTCCATTTCCATATAAAATGAAGTACTAATTTTTCCAGATCTTTAAAGTATGACAGAGGTGCTTTAACAGGGATCATGTTAAATCTGTAGATTGCTTTAGGTAGTGTAGACATTTTAACAATGTTGATTCTTCCCAGCCATGAGCATGGTATATTTTTCCATTTGTTAACATCTTCAGCTATTTCTTTTCTCAGAGTTTCATAGTTCTCTTTATTGATATCTTTCATGTCCTTAGATACATTCCCAGATATTTCATTTTCTTTGGGACTATTGTAAAGGGAATAGACTCCTTGATTGTTTTTCCCTCTTGACCATTGTTGGTGTATATAAAGGCTACAGATTTATAAGTGTTAATTTTGTATCCTGAGACATTACTATATTCCTTGATCACTTCTAGGAGTTTTGTAGTTGATTCCCTGGGATTTTGCAGATATATAATTGTATCATCTGTGAAGAATGACAGTTTGATCTCCTCTTGATCCTCCTATTTGGATCCCCTTGATTGTCTTGTCTTGCCTGATTGCAGTGGCTAAGACTTACATTACAAGGTTAAACAGCAGTGGAGACAGTGGACATCCTTGCCTAGTTCCTGATCCGAGTGGAAATGATTTCAATTTTATTCCATTCACTATGATATTGGCTGTGGGTTTGCTGTAGATGACCTCTATCAGTTTAAGAAATATTCCATCTATACCTATTTTCTTAAGTGTTCTGATCAAGAAAGGATGTGGGATATTGTCAAAAGCTTTTTCTATGCCAATTGAGAGAATCATATGGTCTTTGTTTTTTAATTTGTTTATGTGATGTATTATATTTATGGATTTACAAATATTGAACCATCCTTGGGACCCTAGGATGAAACCCACCTGGTGGTGGTATATAATTTGTTTGATGTGTTGTTGGATTCTGTTTGAATTCTGTTTGGATTTTGTTGGATTCTTTATCTTATTGAATATTTTTTTATCAATGTTCATTAGAGATATTAGTCTATAATTTTCTTTTCTTATTGGGTCTTTTCCTGGTTTGGGTATCAGGGAGATATTTGCTTCATAGAATGTGTTGGAAGTATTACTTCTTTTTGTATATTTAGGAAAATGTTAAGTAATATAGGTACTAGTTCCTCTTTAAAGGTTTGGTCGAATTCTGATGTGAAGCCATCTGGTCCTGGGCTTTTCTTTTGGGGGAGATTTCTTATAGTTGATGATATTTCAGAACTTGTTATAGGCTTGTTCAACATTTCCACTTCTTTCCGGCTGAGTCTAGTAGGGTGGCATGTTTCCAAGCATTGATCTGTTTTCTTCAGATTTTGATATTTCTGAGAGTAGAGTTTTATGTAGTATTCATTAAGGATTTGTTAAATTTCTGAGGAGTCTGTTGTTATTTGGCCTTTATCATTTCTGATTGATGAAATTAAGGCTTTTATTCTTATAATTCTGGTTAGGTTAGCCAAAGGTTTATCTATTTTATTGACCTTTTCCAAAAACCAACTCTTTGATTGGTTCATCTGTTGCATGATTCTTTTGTTTTCAATTTCATTCAGTTCTGCTCTAATTTTAGTTATTTCTTTTCTTCTGCTGGATTTAGGGTTGGAAAGTTCTTCCTTTTCCAGTTGCTTGAGATGTCCCATTAATTATTGACTTCCTCTCTTTCTGTTCTCTTGAGGAATGCTTGCAACACTATAAATTTCCTCTTAGGACTGCCTTTGCTGTATCCCAGAAGTTCTGATAGTTCGTTTCTTCATTATTGTTTTGTTCCAAATATTTGGTAATTTCCTTCTTAATCTCATCTATGGCTCAGCTATCATTCAGCATGAGGTTATTTAGTTTCCATGTTTTTGTATGTGTGTGGAGATTCCTGTTGTTACTGAGTTCAACTTTTATTCTGTGGTGGTTTGAGAAAATACAAGGAATGATTTCTATTCTTTTAAATTTGCTGAGGTTAGACTTGTGACCTAAGATGTGATCAATTTTGGAGCATGATCCATGGGCTGATGAGATAAATGTGCGTTCATTTTTATTAGGATGAAATGTTCTGTAGGTGTCTATTACATATAAATGTTGAATGGTTAAGCTTAGTTCTAAAATTTCTTGGCTTAGCTTCTTTTTTGAGAATCTATTCAACACTGCCAGAAGAGTGTTAAAGTCTCCAACAATTATGGTGCTGGAGGAAATCAAGTTTCTTATGTCAGGTGGAATTTCTCTTATAAATTGAGGTACATTCTGGTTGGGTGCATGAATGTTGGAAATTGAAATCTCATCATGTTGAGTGTTGCCCTTAACAAATAAGAAGTGATCATCATTACCTTTTCTTACTTTAATTGGTTTAAAGCCTATTGTATGTGCGAATAAAATTGCAACACCTGCTTTTTTCTGATTTCCATTTGCCTGAATTATAAATGACCATCCCTTCACCCTGAATCTATGTTTATCTTTTAAGGTAAGGTGAGATTTTTGAATGCAGCAGATGTCTAGCCTGAGTTTTTGTATCCAGTCAGCCAACCTGTGCCTCTTTAGAGGGCAATTTAAGCCATTCACATTAATTGAGAGTAATGATAAGCCAGATTGAGTTTTGGGTATCAAATTTTTCAAAAGTCCAGTGGACATTTTTAATCCTTTTGCCACTACGGAAGTTGGAATTTGATCAAACATTGTGAGTGAGTTTGGTGGTGGAGGATTGTGTTGTTCGTTGTGGAGGATAGGTTTGAGAATGTCCCGAAGAGCTGGTTTAGTCATGGCAAATTTCTTCAACATGTGAATGTCATTAAAGTATTTAATCTCCATCATAGATGAAACTCTGTTTAGCTGGTTACAGGATCCTGGGTTGAAAGTTATTTTGTTTAAGGAGATTAAAGTTTGATGACCACCCTCTTCTGCCGTGAAAGGTTTCAGGAGAGATCTGCAGTCATTCTAATGTTCTTCCCCTTGTATGTTATGGTTTTATTACATCTTACAGCTTGTAGAATTTTCTCCTTTATATTAACTTTAGTGAAGTTAATTATAATGTGTCTATGAGAATTTTTATTTGGGTTAAGTCATGCCAGTGTTCTAAAACTGTCTGCTATCTGAATTTCAGAATCTCTTGGCATGTCTGGAAAGTTCTCTTTAATTATTTCATAAAGCAAAGCATCTGTATCCTTTGCAGCAACCTCATCACTTTCAGGTAGTCTGTAAGGTGAATATTAGATCTCTTTGAATTATCCCAGAGCTCTCTGAATGATCTGTTTTTGTTCTCCACTTTTTTCCCTCTTTCAGCATTTGAGAGCATTCAAAAGCTTTGTCTTCAATGTCAGAGATCCTTTCTTCTGCCTGCTCCATTCTGTTACTGAGGGATTCTACTGTTATTTTTTTTAGATCTGTGAGGGCTACAAAATCTTGCTACAATGTGTCAAAATCTTTCGTCATTTTGTCTTTAAATTTGTTGAATTCTTGAGACATCTTTTGAAATCTGCTTTGGATTCTAATTCCATCATTTCCTCCATTCTGTCAATCTTATGTACTATCCAAACTCTGAACTCGATTTCTGACATCTCATCCATTTGTTTGTGAATGGGATCTTGTGCTGTGTCTGCTTTGTTTTTCCTTGGGGAAGTTGATCTACTTTGATTATTCATGTAGCCAGAGTTTTTCTGCTGATTCTGCCTCATAATGGTTTTTCACTGTAGGCTAGGTGGTCAGGTAAGGTGAAATTGGATTGGGGTTTCCTCGAGTTGTGGTTAACCAGTCCCTTGTTAATGATCTGGGACTGATGACTGCAGCTTTTTCCCCTTTAGCTTTGTAAAGGACCCATACAGTATTACGGTCTGAGCCTGAGGAAACTTGCTTGGTGTGGTGGGGTTAGGTGGCTCTGTCTTGTACCAGCTGGCTCTTGTCTGATCCTAGTGGATCAGTGACTCTGGTGAAGTCTTAGCTGTGGAGAAATACAAGCAACTAAGACATACCACCCACCATGGACAAGAACTGGAGGGGAAAAATCAACCCTTCCTGTTACTACACAACCAGGGTACCACCCAATAGGGTCCTTGGGCGATTGTCCCAGGTTAGGGGTTCTGAACCAATTGTCCCAGGTTAGGGGTTCTGAACCAGTACGAACTCTCAAGTGGGAGAGTTTGAAAGGTCTCCAGCAACTAGAGGTCTACTGGCTGCTCAGATATGGCTCTCTCTGGTGCTCTATGTAGTCAGAAAGGCCTGCCTGGCAGCAGAGTTTGACCAGAAGGCTAAGTCTCTTTTTCCACTTTGCTCCTATTTCACGCCCAGTCACTGATGACCCCACTGGGCTGAGATATTGCTCCCTCCAATAAGCAGATGTGCTGGGGCTTAGTGCCTGTCAGAGTCAAAGAAAGGTCAATTCCCCTGGGGCCTGGCCACTACCCTTTGCTACCAGCCAGCTGGGGGAGCTGAGGCCTGTCTGCCTTGGGTACTCAATAGCCACTGGCAAGTGTTCCACCTGGACTCAGTCTAATCCTGAGGGCAATAAGTCAGCAAATGCTTTTCTCCCTCAGCCACTGTACCTTTTCTCCTGAACTCTGCAGCACTGGTATCCCTATACAGTGAGTTGTGGTTTCCTCTGGAAGTCCTCAGCATTGGGGAGGTATCTCTCTAAAATTAGACCCCCCAGGATCACTCTATTGTTGCTGGATCTTTGTGGGAAGTGATCCTGCCCAGCTCCCCTGTGACTGCCACAGCCAGGGAGTTCTGGCTGTAGGAGCAGCTCTGGGGGCATAGGACACATGGATCTAGGAGCAGGGTAGGGGATGCTGCACATGATTCTGGCAGTGTCTGGAACCTGGTGACTTCAACAAGGAGAGTGCTCAGCTCATGATTCTGGCCAGGTAGGGGGTGCGGCAGTGAAGGCAGGGTGGGTACATGGGGCAGGGGGCAGGGCATGGGATGCACAGCTCTAGAACACTCTGGCCAGGTCGGGGGCAGGGTGCTTGGTCCCACAGTCTCTGCAGGTGTTAGGTTTCTGGTTCATCAGGTGAGGGGGGAAGAGTGGACTGGAAGTTCAAAATAGCAGGGAAAATGTTAGTTCAATTTTTTTTGCCTGGCAAGAGAGTATTCAGAGTCACAGCAAGGTCCCTCTGGGGAAGTGGTCCCCACTTCCTACAGCTCTCACCTGTGGGGTGAGGCAAAAGGTCCTCAGTTCACCTCTCATCTGTAGAAAACCTGCAGGAGCGAATGAAGAGAAAAAGGAAAACAAACAAACAAACAAAAACCCCCAAACAAGCAAACAATAATAAACATAATTCTTCGGGGAGGGGATGGACACTTTTCCTTTCAGATGAATTTTGTACCTGAAGTTTGCTTTCTTGGAGTCACAGCTTTCCTCAGCAGAGATGACCTGCATTTATCACTCTTCTCTCTCAGCTCGGCTCCCAGTCTTCAGCTTAATTGAGTACTTTCTGGACATTATCCTTCCCTCTGGACAGGAGCTTCTGTTGGAGGCCACCTCCAGTTGGTTGTGTTGCCCCTCCTCCCTCATAATGCTCTTTATAGAGAACTTTCACATCCTTTGTTAGGTAAATTCCCAAATATTTCATCTTCTTTGGCACAACTGTAAAGAGAATAAAGTCCTTGACTGTTTTTTGGCTTGACTATTATTGGTATATATAAAAGCTACTGATTTGTGAGTATTGATTTTGTATCCTGAGATGCTACTGTATTCCTTGATCACCTCTAAGCGTTTTGTGGTTGAGTCCCAGTGGATAATACCATATCATCTACAAAAAGTGAAAGTTTTATCTCCTCTGACCCTATTTTTATGCCATTGATCGCCTTCTCTTGCATGATTGTGATGGCTAAGACTTCCATTACAATATTAAAAAGCAGTAGAGACAGTGGGCAACCTTGATCTGCATGGAAATGTTGTCAGTTTTACTCCATTCAATATGATATTGGCTGTGAGTTTGCTGTAAATAGCCTCTATCAGTTTAAGAATTGTCCCTTCTATTTTCTTAAGTGTTCTGATCATAAAAGGATGCTGGATAATGTCAAAAGCTTTGAGGAAATCATATGGTCTTCTTTTTTTATTTTGTTTATGTGATGTATTATATTTATAGATTTACATATATTGAACCATCCTTGAGACCCTGGGATAAAACCCATTTGTTTATAGTGTATAATTTGTTTGATGTGTTGCTGGATTCTGTTTGCTAGGATCTTATTGAATATTTTTGCATCTATGTTCATTAAAGATATTGGTCTATAGTTTTCTTTTCTTGTTGGGTCTTTTCATGGTTTGGGGATCAAGGCGATTTTTGCTTCATAGAATGTGTTAGGAAGTATTCCTTCTTTTTATATGTTTTGGAAAAGGTTAAGTAATATAGGTACTAGTTCCTCTTTAAATGTTTGGTAGATTTCTGATGTGAAGCCATCTGGTCCTATATTCTTCTTTTTGGGAGACTTCGTGTAGTTTATTCTATTTTAGTACTTGGTACAGGTCTGTTAAACATTTCTGTTTCTTTCTGGGTAAGTCTAGGAAGTTGATGTGCTTCCAAGTATTGGTGAATTTCTTTCAGATTTTCATATTTCTAAGAATAGAGTTTTTTGTAGTATTTTGGAGGTGTCTGTTGTTATTTTGCCTTTGTCATTTCTGATTGATGATACTATGGACTTAAATTTTCTATTTTTGGTTAGGTTGGTCAAAGGTTTATCAATTTTGTTGAATTTTTCAAAAAACCAACTTTTTGATTCATTGATCTTTCCAATAATTCTTTTGTTTTTGATTTCATTTAATTCTACTCTAATTTTAGTTATTTATTTTCTTCTTCTGGGTTTGGGGTTGGAATGTTTTTCCATTTCCAGTTGTTTGAGATGTCCCATTAAATTGTTGACTTCCTCTCTGTTTGTTCACTTGAGGAAGGCTTTCAACACTATAAATTTCCCTTTTAGGACTGCCTTTGCAGTATCCCACAGGTTCTGATAATTCGTATCTTCATTATTGTTTTGTTCCAAAAATTTGGTAATTTCCTTCTTAATCTCATCTATGATGCAGCTATCATTCAGCATAAGGTTATTTGGTTTCCATGTCTTTGTATGAGCATGCAGATACCTGTTATTGGTGAGTCCACCTTTTATTGTGTGATGATCCAAGAAAATACAAGGAATATTTTCTACACATTTAAATTTGCTGAGGTTAAGCTTGTGAGCTAAGATGTGATCAATCTTGGAGGATGTTCCATTGGCTGATGAGAAGAATGTGTATTCAGTTTTGTTAGGATGAAATGTTCTGTAGAGGTCTGTTAAATTCAATTGTTGTATGGTGAAGTTTAAATCAAAAATTTCTTTGTTTAGTTTCCTCTTGGAGGATCTATCCAATACTGCCAAAGGGGTGTTAAAATCTCCAAGTATTATGGTGCTAGAAGATATCAAATTGCTCATGTCTGTTAGGGTTTCCCTTATAAATTGAGGAGCATTCTTTGTTGGGTGTGTAAATGTTAATAATTGACATCTCATCATGGTTAGTGGTTCCCTTAACAAATATGAAGTGACCATTCTTGTCTTTCCTTACTTTTGTTGGTTTAAAGCCTAGTGTATCTGCAAATAAAATTGCTACCCCTGCTTTTTTATGATTTCCATTTGCCTGGAATAGATGCCCATCCCTTCACCCTGAGTCTATATTTATACTTTAAGGTAAGATGAGATTCTGCTATGCAGCAGATATCTGGCCCAAGTTTTGGTATCTAGTCAGTTAACCTGCGCCTCTTAAGAGGATAGTTTAAGCTGTTCACATTTATTGAGAGTATTGATAAGCCTGGTAGTATTTTGGGTGTCAAGTTTTTCAAAAGTCCAGTGAACATTTTGAATCTTTTCACCACCGTGGAAATTGGGCTATGGTCAAGAATTTCATAGTGAGTTTACTTTGGTGGTATAGCATTGTGCTGATCATTATGGAGGACGGGTCTGAGGATATCCAGAAGAGCTGGTTGGTTAGGCCAAATTTCTTCAATATGTGAATGTCATTAAAGTATTTGACTTCTCCATCATAAATGAAACTCAGTTTAGCTGGATACAGGATCCTGGGCTGAAAGTTCTTTTGTTTTAGGAGATTGAAGGTTGATAAGCATCATCTTCTGGCTTAAAAAGTTTCAGCAAAAAGATCTGTGGTCATTCTAATATTCTTCCCCTTGTAGGTTATAATTTTCTTACACATGGCTGCTTGCAGAATTTTCCCCTTCATATTAACTTAGGCAAAATTAATTACTATGTGTCTAGAATATGCTTTATTTGGGTTGAGTCATGCTGGGGTTCTGAAACTGTCTGCTATTTGAATTTCACAATCTTTTGCCATGCTTGGGAAGTTCTCCTCAATTACCTCTTGTAGTAGAGCATCTGTGCCTTTCAGATGATCCTCTTCTCCTTCAGGAATTCCTATGAGGTGAATGTTTGCTCTTTGGATGTCATCCCACAATTCTCTCAGGGATTGATCCATTTTTGCTCTGCACTTCTTTTCCTCTTTGAGCATTTGGGAGCATTCAAAAGCTTTGTCTTCAATGTCAGAGATACTTTCTTCTTCCTGCTCCATTCTGTTACTGAGAGATTCTACTGTATTTCTCAGATGAGGGCTTGCAAGTTCTTGCCTCAGTGTGTCAAAATCTTTGGTGAATATGTCTTTGAATTCATTGAATCCTTGAGATAACTTTTTTATATTAAATCATAACTGTATACATTGATATGATCATGGGGCATCATACACTCGCTTCATAGACCATTTGACACATTTTCATCACAATGGTTAACATAGCCTTCCTGGCATTATCTCAGTTACTGTGCCAAAATATTTACATTCTACATTTACCAAGTTTTGCATATACCCCTGTAAGATGCACCACAGGTATGATCCCACCAATCCCCCTTCCTCTACCCACCCCCCCTTTCCAACTTCCCCCTATTGTTATGTTGTAACTGGGTTATAGCTTTCATGTGAGAACCCCAAATTAGTTTCATAGTAGGGCTGAGTACATTGGGTACTTTTTCTTCCATTCCTGAGATACTTTACTAAGAAGAATATGTTCCAGCTCCATCCATGTAAACATGAAAGAGGTAAAGTCTCCATCTTTCTTTAAGGCTGCATAATATTCCATGGTGTACATATACCACAATTTATTAATCCATTCGTGGATCGATGGGCACTTGGGCTTTTTCCAGGACTTAGCTATTATGAATTGGGCTGCAATAAACATTCTGGTACAAATATCTTTGTTATGTTGTGATTTTTGGTCTTCTGGGTATATGCCCAGCAGAGGAATTACAGGATTGAATGGCAGATCTATTTTTAGATCTCTGAGTGTTCTCCATATATCTTTCCAAAAGGAATGTATTAATTTGCATTCCCAACAGCAATGCAGAAGTGTTCCCTTTTCTCCACATCCACTCCAAAATTTCTGGTCTTGAGATTTTGTGATATAGGCTAGTCTCAGTGGAGTTAGATGATATCTCAAAGTAGTTTTGATTTGCATTTCTCTGATGATTAAAGATGATGAGCATTTTTTCATATGTCTGAAGGCCGTGCACCTCTCTTCTTGAGAGAAGTTTCTCTTCAAATCCCTTGCCCAGCCTGTGATGGGATCCCTTGTTTTTTTCTTGCTGATGCGTTTGAGTTCTCTTTGGATTCTGGTTATTGAACCTTTGTCAGAGATATACCCTGCAAATATCTTCTCCCATTCTGAGGGCTGTTTGCTTGCTTTACTTACTGTGTTCTTGGCTGTGCAGAAGTTTTTAGTTTGATCAAGTCTCAGTAGTGTATTTTTGAAGCTGCTTCAATTGCCCGGGGGGTCCTCCTCATAAAATACTCGCCCAGACCAATTTCTTCAAGGGTTTTCCCTGCACTCTCCTCTAGTATTCTTATAGTTTCACGTCTTAAGTTTAAATCTTTAATCCAATGAGAGTCTATCTTAGTTAATGGTGAAAGGTGTGGGTCCAATTTCAGTCTTCTGCAGGTTGCCAGCCAGTTCACCCAGCACCATTTGTTAAATAGGGAATCTTTTCCCCACTGAATGTTTTTAATTGGCTTGTCAAGGATCAAATAGCGGTAAGTAGCTGGGTTCATCTCTTGGTTCTCTATTCTGTTCCAGATATCTACTTCTCTGTTTTTGTGCCAATACCATGCTGTTTTGATCACTATCGATTTGTAGTAAAGTCTGAGGTCTGGTAGTGTGATTCCTCCTGTTTTGTTTTTATTTCTGAGTAATTTCTTGGCTATTCGAGGTTTTTTCTGTTTCCATATAAAACGAAGTATTGTTTTTTCTAGATCTTTAAAATATGACAGTGGAGCTTTAATAAGGAGTGCATTGAAATTATATATTGCTTTGGGTAGTATGGACATTTTGATAATGTTGATTCTTCCCAGCCATGAGCATGGTATGTTTTTCCATTTGTTAGCATTTTCAGCTATTTCTTTTCTTAGAGTTTCATAGTTCTCTTTATAGAGATCTTTCACGTCTTTTGTTAGGTAAATTCCCAAATATTTCGTCTTCTTTGGCACTATTGTGAATGGGATAGAGTCCTTAACTGCTTTTTCAACTTGAGTGTTGTTGTATATAAAGGCTACCGATTTATGGTTGTGGATTTTGTAACCTGAGACACTGCTGTATTCCTTGATCACTTCTAGGAGTTTTGTAGTAGAGTCCCTAGTGTTTTCCAGATACACAATCATATCATCTGCGAAGAGTGAAAGTTTAATCTCTTCTGACCCTATATGGATACCCTTGATCACCTTTTCTTCCCTAATTGCGGTGGCTAAAACTTCCATTACAATGTTGAAAAGCAATGGAGACAATGGGCAGCCTTGTCTGGTTCCTGATCTGAGTGGAAATGATTCCAATTTAACTCCATTCAATATGATATTGGCTGTGGGTTTGCTGTAGATGGCCTCTATCAGTTTAAGGAAAGTCCCTTCTAGACCAATTTTCTTGAGTGTTCTGATCATGAAGGGATGCTGGATATTATCAAAAGCTTTTTCTTCATGGATTGAGAGAATCATACGGTCTTTGTTTTTTAATTTGTTTATGTGCTGAATTACATTTATAGATTTACGTATATTGAACCAGCCTTGAGACCCTGGGATAAAACCGACTTGGTCATGATGTATAATTTGTTTGATGTGTTGCTGGATTCTGTTTGTTAGGATCTTGTTGAATATTTTTGCATCTATATTCATTAGTGATATTGGTCTATAATTTTCTTTTCTTGTTGGGTCTTTTCCTGGTTTGGGGATCAGGGTGATGTTTGCTTCATAGAAAGTGTTAGGTAGTCTTCCTTCTTTTTTTACCTTTTGGAACAGGTTGAGTAATATAGGTACTAATTCCTGTTTAAAGGTTTGGTAGAATTCTGACGTGAAACCAACTGGTCCTGGTCTTTTCTTTTTAGGGAGGTTTTGTATAGTTGATGCTATTTCTGAACTTGATATGGGTCTGTTCAACATTTCCACTTGATTCTGGCTAAGTCTTGGAAGGTGGCGTGCTTCCAAGTATCGGTCAATTTTCTTCAGATTTTCATATTTCTGAGAATAAAGTTTCTTGTAATATTCATTAAGGATTTTTTTTGATTTCTGAAGAGTCTGTTGTTATTTCGTCTTTGTTGTTTCTGATTGATGATATTAGATATTTTACTCTTTTTTTTCTGATTAGGTTGGCCAGAGGTTTATCTATTTTATTGACCTTTTCAAAAAACCAGCTTTTGATTTATTGATCTGTTGTATTATTCTTTTGTTTTCAATTTCATTTAATTCTGCTCTAATTTTGGTTATTTCTTTTCTTCTACTGGGTTTGGGGTTGGAATATTCTTCCTTTTCCAGTTGCTTGAGATGTCCCATTAAGTTGTTAACTTCCTCTCTTTCCGTTCTCTTGAGGAAGGCTTGCAGTGCTATAAATTTCCCTCTTAGAACTGCCTTTGCCGTGTCCCAGAGGTTCTGATAGTTTGTGCTGTCATTGTTGTTTTGTTCCAAAAAATTGGCGATTTCTTTCTTAATCTCATCTCTGACCCATCTATCATTCAGCATAAGGTTATTTAACTTCTATGTTTTTGTATGAGTATGCAGATTCCTGTTGTTACTCAATTCAAGTTTTATTCCATGATGGTCCGAGAAGATGCAACGAATAATTTCTATTCCTTTAAATTTACTGAGGTTAGGCTTATGACCTAAAATGTGGTCAATTTTGGAGTAAGTTCCGTGGGCTGATGAGAAGTATGTGTATTCAGTTTTGTTGGGATGAAATGTTCTGTAGATGTCTGCTAAATCTAAATGCTGGATGGTTAGATTTAAATCTAAGATTTCTTTGCTCAGCTTCTTTCTGGAGGATCGATCCAACACTGGCAAAGGAGTGTTGAAATCTCTGATGATTATGGAGCTTGAGGAAATCAAGTTACTCATGTCTGTTAGAGTTTCTCTTATAAATTGAGGTACATTCTGGTTGGGTGCATCGATATTAATAATTGAGATCTCATCATATTGAGTATTATCCTTAACAAATATGAAGTGACCATTCTTGTCCTTCCTTACATTTGATGGTTTAAAGCCTACTGTATCTGCAAATAAAATTGCAACACCTGCTTTTTTCTGATTACCATTTGCCTGAAATATGGATGGCCATCCTTTCACCCTTAGTCTGTATTTGTCTTTTAAGTTAAGATGTGACTCTTGTATTCAACAAATATCTGAATTGAGTTTTTGTATCCCTTGAGCCAACCTATGCCTCTTTACGGGACAGTTTAAGCCATTCACATTAATGGAGAGTATTGATGAGTTTGGTGGAATTTTGGGTATCGAGTTTTTCAAAGGTTAAGTGGACATTTTTAATCCTTTCACCAGCGTGGAAGTTGGAGTTTGATCCGAAGTTTCTGAGTGAGTTTACTTTTTTGGTATAGTATTGGGTTGGTCATTGTGGAGGATAGGTCTGAGAATGTCCTGAAGAGCTGGTTTACTTATGGCAAATTTTTTCAACATATGAATGTCCTTGAAGTATTTAATTTCTCCATCATAAATGAAACTCAGTTTAGCTGGATACAAGATCCTGGGTTGAAAGTTATTTTGCTTTAGGAGATTAAAAGTTGATGACCACTCTCTTCTGGCTTGAAAACTTCCAGCAGAGAGATCTGCAGTTATTCTAATATTCTTTCCTTTGTACGTAAGAGTTTTCTTTCGCTGGGCTGCTTTGAGAATCTTCTCTTTCATATTAACTTTAGTGAAGCAAATTATGATATGCCTGGGGGGATGACTTGTTGGTGTCGAATCGGGCTGCAGTTCTGAAGCTGTCTTCTATTTGAATTTCAGATTCTCTAGGCATGTCTGGATAATTTTCTTTCATAATTTCATGCAGAAGGGCCTCTGTGCCCTTCGAGGCCAATTCATCATTCTCTGAAATCCGAATTATTCGTATACTGCTTTTCTTCGAATTATCTGAGTTCTCTGAGGGAGTGATCCATTTTTTGCTCTCCATTTCTCTTCGTCTTTGAGAGATTGGGAGCATTCAAAGACTTTATCTTCAATGTCAGAAATCCTTTCTTCTGCTTGCTCCATTCTGTTACTGAGGGATTTTACTGTATTTTTCATTTCTTTGAGGGCTGTAAATTCTTGCTTCAGTGTGTCTAAGTGTTTGGTGGTTTTGTCTTTAAATTCGTTAAATTCTTGAGACAACTTTTGAATTTGTCCTTGAATTCCTAATTTCATTTTATTTATCTTGTCTGCAATCGAAATTCTGAATTCGATTTCTGACATGTCAGCCAGTTGTTTATGAATGGGATCTTCAATCACATCTGCCGTATCTTTTCTTGGGGGGGTTGATCTATTCTGGTTATTGATGTTACCAGAGTTTTTCCGTTGATTCCGCCCCATGGTTATTTTACTCCCTTTGATTTTTTCCCCTGGGGCTTTATCGAGTGCCTGTACGGTGTTGTGGCCTGAGAAACTGGGGCCCTGTCTTGCAGGGTGGGGCTAAGTGGTTCTGTCTTGTTTTCAGTTGGTTTCTGTTCGATCCTATTGTAACATTTACTCTGGCTTGAAGTCTCAGCTGTGTGGAAAAACCAGCAATTAAGTCACGCCGCCCGCGCACCTCTGGCACCAATTTGAAAAGGAAAAGGAAAATCAAACCTTCCTACAACTGCATACCCAGGGCACCGCCTGAAAAGTCCTCAGTCTATTAGTTCAGTTCAAAAGGTCCAAATCGATTGTCTCAATTGGCACCTGTCTCAGGTGGAAGAGTTCAAGTCTCTGGGAACTGGATCATAGGGGGCTGGTGACTCCTCTGATATGGCTTACTCCAGTGCTGCGTGGAGTCAGGAGGAGCCACCTAGCAAATAGATCTGTCTGGGAAGGTTGACGTCTCCTTCCCCACTTTGCCCGTCCATCGGACCCAGTCACTGGTATCTCTGCAGATGGCTAACCCAGGTGCCAGTAGTGAACAGATACTGCAGGGGTTTGCACCTGCCTGAATTTCAAGGAAGTCTGCCAGGCCCCTGCAGTCTGCCGCTATCTAGCAGGAGGAGATGGGGCCTGACATCTTTGAGTGCTTGATGCAGGTGGTGAGAAGGAGGTGTTCACTCAGGCTTAGCACTGTCCCTGATTGTTGTTGCTAACAGAACAGAACAGAACAAGACAACTTTGCGGGGTTCTGTCTCTGTTTCTGCTAAAATCGCCTACAGAAGACGGGCTGTTCTGAGTTCAAACATCTTTACTGCTGGAGGTTTGTGTCCGATTACCTCTCTGAGTCGGCCCTGCCCTGGAAGCTTCCCGGGTTTGTGAGCAGTGTCAGGCAAATCCTTTGCTCCCTGGTGGCCTCCTCTCGTTGCCCAGGGAGACAGGGGGTGTGGCTTCAGAATATCCAGAAGTGAGCCGTTTTGCTGTTAAAGAAAAAATGACTGTTGATTTGCCTCCAGGAACTGCTGCTCTGGTGTGGGCACCCAGCCGACACTTTTTTCCTCTGTCTTGCATCCCAGAGTCAGCACTGAGCGGCCGCAGTTTATGCTCTGTCCACACCCCTGGGGAGATCTCCCAGGAATCTGGATTCCTGGGGGGCAGGCCCCCAGACCCCCGAGTGAGAGTGGGGGAAAGTAGCGTTTAATTCAGTTTTTTTTTTTTTTATTGTTGGGGATTCATTGAGGGTACAATAAGCCAGTTACACTGATTGCAATTGTTAGGTAAAGTCCCTCTTGCAATCATGTCTTGCCCCCATAAAGAGTGACACACACTAAGGCCCCAGCCCCTCCCTCCATCCCACATTCTTCTTCCCCCCCCTAACCTTAATTGTCATTAATTGTCCTCATATCAAGATTGAGTACATAGGATTCATGCTTCTCCATTCTTGTGATGCTTTACTAAGAATAATGTCTTCCACTTCCATCCAGGTTAGTATGAAGGATGTAAAGTCTCCATTTTTTTTAATGGCTGAATAGTATTCCATGGTATACATATACCACAGCTTGTTAGTCCATTCCTGGGTTGGTGGGCATTTAGGCTGTTCCACATTTTGGCAATTGTAAATTGAGCTGCAATAAATAGTCTAGTACAAGTGTCCTTATGATAAAAGGATTTTTTTCTTCTGGGTAGATGCCCAGTAATGGGATTGCAGGATCGAATGGGAGGTCTAGCTTGAGTGCTTTGAGGTTTCTCCATACTTCCTTCCAGAAAGGTTGTACTAGTTTGCAGTCCCACCAACAGTGTAAAAGTGTTCCCTTCTCTCCACATCCATGCCAGCATCTGCAGTTTTGAGATTTTGAGATGTGGGCCATTCTCACTGTGGTTAGATGATATCTCAGGGTTGTTTTGATTTGCATTTCTCTAATATATAGAGATGACGAACATTTTTTCATGTGTTTGTTAGCCATTCGTCTATCATCTTTAGAGAAAGTTCTATTCATGTCTCTTGCCCATTGATCTATGGGATTGTTGGTTTTATTCATGTATATTAATTTGAGTTCTCTATAGATCCTAGTTATCAAGCTTTTGTCTGATTGAAAATATGCAAATATCCTTTCCCATTATGTAGGTTGTCTCTTTGCTTTGGTTATTGTCTCCTTAGCTGTACAGAAGCTTTTCAGTTTAATGAAGTCCCATTTGTTTATTTTTGTTGTTGTTGCAATTGCCATGGCAGTCTTCTTCATAAAGTCTTTCCCCAGGCCAATATCTTCCAGTGTTTTTCCTATGCTTTCTTGGAGGATTTTTATTGTTTCATGCCTGAAATTTAAGTCCTTTATCCATCTTGAATCAATTTTTGTGAGTGGGGAAAGGTGTGGGTCCAGTTTCAGTCTTTTACTGAAGACATCCAGTTCTCCCAACACCATTTATTGAATAGGGAATCTTTCCCCCAAGGTAAGTTCTTGTTTGGTTCATTGAAGATTAGGTGGTTGTAAGATGTTAGTTTCATTTCTTGGTTTTCAATTTGATTCCAAGTGTCTATGTCTCTGTTTTTGTGCCAGTACCATGCTGTCTTGAGCACTATGGCTTTGTAGTACAGACTAAAATCTGGTATGCTGATGCCCACAGCTTTATTTTTGTTACTAAGAACTGCCTTAGCTATGCGGGTTTTTTTCTGGTTCCATACAAAACGCTGAAACATTTTTTCCAAATCTTGAAGTACGATGTATGTACTTTGATAGGAATGGCATTGAATAGGTAGATTACTTTGGGAAGTATAGACATTTTAACAATGTTGATTCTTCCCATCCATGAGCATGGTATGTTCTTCCATTTGTTAATATCCTCTGCTATTTCCTTTCTGAGGATTTCATAGTTTTCTTTATAGAGGTCCTTCACCTCCTTCGTTAGGTTTATTCCTAGGTATTTCATTTTCTTTGAAACTATGGTGAAGGGAGTTGTGTCCTTAATTAGCTTCTCATCTTGACTGTTATTGGTGTATACAAAGGCTACTGACTTGTGGACATTGATTTTATATCCTGAAACATTACTGTATTTTTTGATGACTTCTAGGAGTCTTGTGGTTGAGTCTTTGGGGTTCTCTAAGTATAAGATCATGTCATCAGCAAAGAGGGAGAGTTTGACCTCCTCTGCTCCCATTTGGATTCCCTTTATTTCCTTGTCTTGCCTAATTGTATTGGATAGAACTTCCAGCACTATGTTGAATAGTGAAGGTGACAGAGGACAACCTTGTCTGGTTCCAGTTCTAAGAGGAAAAGCTTTCAGTTTTACTCCATTCAGTAAAATATTGGCTGTGGGTTTGTCATAGATAGCTTCAATCAGTTTTAGAAATGTGCCACCTATGCCTATACTCTTCAGTGTTCTAATTAGAAAAGGATGCTGGATTTTATCAAATGCTTTTTCTGCATCTATTGAGAGGATCCTGTGATCTTTATTTTTGCCACTTTTAATATGGTGGATAACGTTTATGGACTTGCGTATGTTAAACCAAACTTGCATCCCTGGGATGAATCCTACTTGATCATGATGAATGACTTTTTTGATGATAAGCTGTAATCTATTGGCTAGGATTTTGTTGAGAATTTTTCCGTCTATATTTATGAGTGAGATTGGTCTGAAATTCTCCTTTTTGTTTGGGTCTTTTCCTGGTTTTGGTATCAGGGTGATGTTTGCTTCATAGAATGTGTTGGGGAAGATTCCTTCTTCCTCAATGTTTTGCAATAATTTCTGCAGTACAGGAATAAGCTCTTCTTTGAAGGTTTGATAGAATTCTGGAGTGAAGCCATCTGGACCAGGGCATTTTTTAGTTGGAAGCTTTTTTATTGTTTCTTTGATCTCAGTGCTTGAAATTGGTGTGTTCAGGAGGTCTATTTCTTCCTGGCTGAGTCTAGGGAGAGGGTGTGATTCCAAATATTGATCCATTTCCTTCACATTGTCAAATTTCTGGGCATAGAGTTTCTGGTAGTATTCAGAGATGATCTCTTGTATCTCTGTGGGATCAGTTGTTATTTCCCCTTTATCGTTTCTGATTGAGGTTACTAGAGATTTTACTTTTCTATTTCTAGTTAATCTGGCCAATGGTTTATCTATTTTATTTATTTTTTCAAAAAACCAACTCCTTGTTTCATTAATTTTCTGAATGATTCTTTTGTTTTCAATTTCATTGATCTGTGATTTGATTTTGGATATTTCTTTTCTTCTACTGAGTTTAGGCTTAGATTGATCTTCTTTTTCCAGTTGCATAAGATCTCTTGTGAGATTGTTGATGTGCTCTCTTTCTGTTTTTCGAATGTAGGCATCTAAAGTGATGAATTCTCCTCTCAAAACTGCTTTTGCAGTATCCCACAGGTTTTGGTAGCTTGTGTCTTCAGTGTTGTTATGCTCAAGGAAGTTATTGATTTCCTGTTTTATTTCTTCCTGCACCCATCTGTTATTCAACAAAAGATTTTTTAATTTCTATGCCTTTGGGTGGGGTTGAGCATTTTTGTTAGAGTTGAGTTCCGCCTTTAGTGCCTTATGGTCTGAAAACATACAAGGTAAAATTTCAATTCTTTTGATTCTGTTGATATTTGTTTTGTGTCCCAGGATATGATCAATTTTGGAGAATGTTCCATGGGGTGATGAGAAGAATGTATATTCTTTATCTTTGGGGTGGAGTGTTCTATATGCGTCTATCAAGCTTAGTTGTTCTAGGGTCTCATTTAAATCTCTTATATCTTTGTTTAATTTCTGTTTAGAGTATCTGTCCTGCTCTGTAAGAGGTGCGTTAAAGTCCCCTGTTATGATGGTATTATCAGATATCATATTGCTCAGACTGAGTAAGGTCTGCTTCAAGAATCTGGGAGCATTTAAATTGGGTGCATTAATATTTAGAATTGAAATGTCTTCTTGTTGTAGTTTTCCCTTGACCAATATAAAGTGACCATCTTTGTCTTTTTTGACTTTAGTTGCTTTAAATCCACATGTATCTGAAAATATGATTGCAACTCCTCTTTTCTCCTGAATTCCATTTGCCTGAAAAATTGTCTTCCAACCCTTGACTCGGAGCTTTAATTTGTCTTTTGAAGCCAGGTGTGTTTCTTGCAGACAGCAAATGGATGGCTTGTGTTTTTTAATCCAGTCAGCCAATCTATGTCTCTTCAGTGGGGAATTCAAGCCATTAACATTTATGGAGATAATTGATAAGTGTCGTAGTATTCTATTCGTCTTATTTTGTGAGAGTCCATTGCTTAGTTTTATCTTTTGCATCAGTGTGGAGGTTAGGTTCTGTCCTTTGATTTCTGAGTTCTTACTTTGCTGCTGATCCATTGTGGTGGTCAGTGGGCAGAACAGGTTGAAGTATTTCCTGTTGAGCTGGTCTTGTTGTGGCGAATTTCCTCAATGTTTGTATATCCGTAAATGATTTGATTTCTCCGTCAATTTTGAAGCTTAGCTTAGCAGGGTACAGAATTCTGGGCTGAAAATTGTTCTGTTTAAGTAGATTAAAGGTAGATGACCATTGTCTTCTTGCTTGGAATGTTTCATTAGAGAAGTCTTCGGTCACTCTGATGGATGTGCCCCTGTAGGTCAACTGGCGCTTACTCCTGGCAGCTTGCAGAATCTTTTCTTTTGTCTTGACTTTGGACAGGTTCATCACAATGTGTCTTGGAGAAGCTCGGTTAGAGTTGAGGCGACCTGGGGTCCAATATCCGTCTGAAAGCAGTGTGTCAGAATCTTTGGTG
This sequence comes from Nycticebus coucang, assembly GCF_027406575.1. Classification (NCBI taxonomy): domain Eukaryota; kingdom Metazoa; phylum Chordata; class Mammalia; order Primates; family Lorisidae; genus Nycticebus; species Nycticebus coucang. The sequence continues at coordinate 32,463,585 of NC_069789.1, read as the reverse complement.
ATGTTTGGGAAATTTTCTTTTATAATATTCTCTAGTATAGCTTCCATTCCTCTGGGGCATTCTTCTTCCCCTTCTGGAATTCCTATAACTCGTACGTTGGAACGCTTCATAAAGTCCCATAATTCTGACAGTGAACGTTCTGCTTTCTCTCTCTTCTTTTCTGCCTCTTTTACTGTCTGAGTTATCTCAAGAACTTTGTCTTGTACCTCTGAAATTCTTTCTTCTGCATGGTCTAACCTGTTGCTGATACTTTCCATTGTATCTTTAAGTTCCCTAATTGACTGTTTCACTTCCTCTGGTCTGCTATATCCTTTTTATATTCTTCATATGGTTCATCTCTTATTTGATTCTGTTTTTGGATTTCCTTTTGTTTATTTTCCACTTTATTAGCAATTTCCTTCATTGTTTCCATCATTTCTTTCATTGTTTTCAACATGTGTATTCTAAATTCCCTTTCTGTCATTCCTAACATTTCTTTACAGGTGGAATCATCTTCAGTAGCTACCTCATGGTCACTTGGTGGGGTTGTTCTAGAGTGCTTCTTCATGTTGCCTGGAGTTTTCTGCTGATTCTTCCTCATGAGTGATTTCTTTTATATGTTTCCTTGCCCTAATTTTCCTTTCACTTCCTCTTGCTCTTTAAGTTCTTGTGCCTGTGGACTAAAGGTTACAGGACCAGAAGGTTGAGAAGGTTGAAGAGCAAAAAAGGGATGAGAGAAAGGAGGACCGAGTGTTAAGAAAAAAAAGAAAGATAGAGAAAGGAGAGGGGGTGGGTATAAGGAATATTGACAAAAAGAAGGAAGTCACAGAAAGAGGGAGACAGGGCAATATAGGTGTACAGTAGGGTACTTTGACACAACCTTAAAAAAACCCACCTTCTGGGGGTTCCCAGTTGGGTGGTTCCCTTGAGCTCAGCATCTCTTTGCTAACCTGATCAGACACAGTACCCCACCTCCACCAAGTAGAGAGGAAAGACAAAAATGCTATAAATCAAACCAAAACAAGCAAACAGCAAACTTTATGGGGATAAAATTGGGTGAAAAACCAAATGATAGCAGTAGAAACACTAGCAAACATGAAGTTCTAGTTATTAATAAAGGCAACAATGGTAAATTATAATTAAACTAGAAAAATTGAGAAAGAAAAAGGGCTCTGTATGGAAAAGATTGAAATTAAAAAACAAAAGAACATCAGCAATGTCAAAATAAACAAACAAACAAAAAAAAAACCAAACAAAAAACAAGATAAAAATACACAACCAAAAACAAAGCAGTTTGTATATGTTTTTGTATATTGTCTGGGCAACACGTGGTCTTCTGGGGTATGAGATGTTAATCACAGTTCTGATATGACTGGAGGCTGCTGATTTCTCAAATCCCAGCAGGTAGACACCCTAAATCTCTCTTCAGCCTACTTAAAAGGCACTTTCAACTTGTAAACTTGCTGAGCAGAAGCTTTCCCAGCTTTCTCGCTGTAATCACTGCTGAAGTGGCTATCCACTTACCCAGTGTGCCAAAACTAGTCTCACTCTGCCTCTGAGGGTTTGGGCTGCAAGGCGGCTCAGACCCCACCCTTAGGCTACTTGGTTGCTGGGTTACCAGCTCCCACCCATTTCTAGCTCTGCGACCCTGGGGGCGGAGCTTGATGGGGCAGATCACTGACAATGGTTCCGTGTGACCCACCGCCAAACACTATTAACTCCGTCTGGCTCAGCGGCTCAGACTTGGGCCCTAGACAATGGCCAAAGTTCTCCGCAGTCCTGCTCAGGCCTTCCCCAAGGCAGTTCAACTCAGTGCCAAGTCCAAGGACATCAAAACAGTTCACAGGTAAGGCCTTTCTGGTTTGCAGTCTCGCTGCTACTGAACTTACAGTTGTGGGCGGGTTTAGATGGATTGAACACTCACGACCACTTGCTGGTTTTCCACTGTTTTAGTCCTCCTCTTGGGGTCCAGAAGTCTCTCGCTGACTCCCTGTATCCTCATAGGAGTGATGCTAGGCAGTTCCCATCAGCCAGAGATGCCTGGAGTCCTATCTCCCCAGATTCATGGTGCCCAGATGCAAGGAAGCTGTTACTCGTCCACCATCTTGCTCCGCCTCCTCTGTTTCATTCAGTTTTATCCCTGGCCGTATTGTTGCCCGGGGAGGGCTGCTGCACCGCACTGCAGGGAAGTGCCGCCGAGGTGCGACTGCCCCTTAGCCGGGTGCCCTCTCCTCACTCGCGTGCCTCAGGGTCAGCGCTGACCAGTTGCAGCTCGGAGACTGTCCACTCCCCTTGAGAAATCACCCAAGAATCTGAACTCCTGGGAGACAGGCCTCCAGACGTCAGTGAGTGGGAGGGGAGTGTTAGGTGTTCAGGGTTGCCAGCAAAGGATTTTTAAAGTTTTGTACAGTTTTATGACTGGCAGGAGAACGCCATGGCACCCTAGTAGGGGAGGTAGGTCCAGTTTTTAGAAGGTCTCTCCCGTGGAGTGTAGTGGGAGGGCCTTTAATTACTGCCCGTTTGTTTAATTGTGGGGCTCTTGAGCTGGTCTCATGGGGGAGGGGGACTCCCATCCTCTTGGTGGTGGATTTTGTACCTTTTGTTTGTGTCCTTGTGATCACAGCTTTCCTCAGCAGTGTTCATGTGCATTCTTCAACCTTCTCTCTTGGTGCAGCTCAAATCCACCAGGATAGTTACTAAATTCCTGTCCCTTAACTCTCCTTCTGGATGGGAGCCTCTGTTGAAAGCTGGCTTCAATCCACCATCTTGTCTCTCCCCTTTGAGACAACTATTGAATTACTCCTTGAATTTCTAATTCTATCTTTACCTCCATTCTGTTAATCTTATTTGGAATACAAATTCTGAATTCGATTTCTGACATCTCAGCCATTTGTTTATGAATGGTATCTTCTGTTGTGTCTCCTTTGTTGTTCCTTGGGGGAGTTGATTTACTCTGATTATTCATGTTGCCAGAGTTTTTCCAATGATTCCATCCCATGATTATTTTTCAGTGTTTGGCTAGAGAAGCTGGCAAGGTGAAATTGAATTGAGGGCTCCTGGAGTTGTAATTAACCAGCCCTTTACCAAAGAACTGGGACTGGTGAGTGTGGCTTTTCCCTTAGAGCTTTACAAAGTCCCATTCAGAACTACTGCCTGAAACTCTGGGCACCTGCTTGGTGTGGTGGGGGTATATGGCACTGACCAGTATTCAGCTAGTCTCTGTCCAATCCTAGTGAATCAGTGGCTTTGGGCTGAAATTTCAGCTGTGGAGATATATAAGCAACTAAGACACCCCACCTCCTTCACAGGAGACAACTGGAAGGGGAGAATCCCACACTCTCACAACAACACTACCAGGGTACAACCTTGGTGGGTTCCCAGGTGATTGGCCTAGGTCAAGAGTTCCAAGCAAATTGTCCTGGTCACACAAACACTGATCAGGTGGGAGAGATCAAAAGGTCTTCAGCATTTAGGCAGCAGAGGTCCACTGGCAGCTCAATTTAACCCCAGTGGGAGTGACCGTGGAACTGCCACCACCATCAGGGGTGGCGTTGTCACTGTCGGGGGTGGTGCCATGGCTCTGGGGTATTGCTGTGTGCAGGTCACAGGAGCCAGTGGGGAGCTGAAGGGTGTTGCCACTGGCTGCAAGGGTCATAGGAGCTGGGCAGGGAGCCGGAGGGCAGAGTCTCCAGCTGTGGGCCTCATGGGTCTCAGGGGCTGGGCAGGAGTCTCTGGTGCAGGCCTAAGGTTGCAGAAGCTGGGCAGGAGTTGCTGGCCACAGGCCTAAGGTTGCAAAGGCCAGGTGGGAGTCACTGGTGGGGTTACAGGAGCCAGGCGGGAGTCACTGGCCATGAGCTGCAGGTCTTAGGAGCCCAGCAGGGAGTCGAGCTGCCCACCGCAGGCTGAATAGCCGGGGAGCCAGTGGGCTGAGGTCCTTATTAGATAAGTGTTATGCAAATATTTTCTCCCAGAATATGGCTTATCTTTTTATTCTCTTAACCATAACTTTTAAAGAGCAGGCATTTTAAATTTAAATAAAGTCTGGCTTACCAATTTTTTTTCTAATTTTTTCTTTTCTCGTTTTTAGTGTCTTATCTAAAAATAAGTTGCCTAACTCAAGGTCATAATGGTTTTCCTATATTTTCTTGTAGAAATTTTATAGTTTTAGCTCCCACTAGGTGTATAATTTTGAGTTAATTTTTTATATATGTGGTGAAGAAAGTTTCCACATTCTTTTAAAAGTATATCAAAAGACTCATTTCTCCATTGAATTATGTTAGCACCTTTGTCAACATTTAATGGGGCAGCAGGAAGAAGGAAGTGGGGAAGGGAGGAGGAAGGAAAACTGTGTGCTCTCACATAACAGGCACAGTGAAAGGGTTTATGGCACAGCTCCTGGATGAGGGGCACAACTACAACTTGGACAAATGCCAACTATCTAACTTAAACATCTGTATCCTCATACTAAACTGAAATAAAAAAAATTCAATGGATTATATATGCATGGATCTATTTCTAGACATTATTCATTTATATTGACTCATTTATCTTTCCTTAGTCTAAAACCATACTTTCCTGATTACTATAACTTCCTAGCAAAACTTAAACCAGATGTTGGGGTTTTCTAACTTTGTTGTTTTTTCAAAACTTCTGTATTCTAAATATATTTTACAATCACTTTGTTAATTTCTACAAAAAGTAATCCTGCTAAGATTTTGGTTGAGTTCACTTTGAATCTATAACTCAATTTAGAGAGAAACAACATTTTAATAATATTGAGTTTTCCTATTAATAAACACAATATATCTTTAGATTTATTTAGATCTTCTTTCATTTTTTTTTTAAACTGTATTCAAATTAACATGAGGGTACAATATTTAGGTTACATTGTTCTCACTTCCAGGGGTAAAATTCTATTTTCAGAAGAGCCCCTCACCAAGGGGGAATGTTATACACCCTCACAATGTGCACTTTAGGTGAGATCCCGCCTTATGCCCTCCCTCCTTCTGCCATGTATCCTTCTGCCCACTTCCCTCTATCCCTGAACTGGACTATAATAGTATTTTATTGTTCACAGGAACATCTAATTATTTATATATTGATTTAATATTAATATGGAGTACATTGGATATTTATTTTTTCATTCTTGTGATACTTTATTAAGAAGAATGTATTTCAATTCCATCCAGGTAAATGTGAAAGTTGTAAAGTCTCCATCATCTTTAATGGCTGCATAATATCCCATGGTATACATATACCACAGTTTGTTGATCCATTCATGGGTTGCTGGACACTTAGGTTGCTTCCATGACTTGGGCATTATGAATTGAGCCACAATAAACATTCTATTGCAAATGTCTTTGTGGTAAAATGACTTTCATTCTTCTGGGTAAATACCTAGTAATAGGATTGCAGGGTCGAATAAAAGGTCTACTTTGAGCTCTTTAAGTATTCTCGGTATTTCTCTCCAAAAGGGCTGTACTAGTTTGCAATCAATCTCACCAGCAGTGTAGAAGTGTTCCCTTCTCTCCACACCCATACCAGCATCTGGTGTTTTGGGACTTTGTGATGTGGGCTAAACTTGCTGGGGTTCGGTGATATCTTAGAGTGGTTTTGATTTGTATTTCTCTGATGATCAAAGACAATGAGCATTTTTTCATGTGTTTATTGGCCATTCGTCTGTCATCCTTGGAGAAATTTCTGTTCAAATCTCTTGCCCACTTACAGAGAGAGTTGTTTGCACTTTTCTTATTGTTTAATTTGAGTTCTCTGTAGATTCTAGTTATCAGGCCTTTGTCAGATTCATAAAATGCAAAAACATTCTCCCATTCTGAGGGCTGTCTGTGGTACTCTTAGCTGTGCAAAAGCTTTTTAGCTTGATCAAGTCCCAGTTATTTATTTTTGGTGTTGCTGCAATTGCTATGGGGGTCTTCCTCATAAAGTCTTTTCCCAGGCCAATATCTTCAAGTGTTTTCCCCACACTCTCTTTTAGATTTTTTTTTTTTGAGACAGACTCTCAAGCTGTCACCCTGGGAGGAGTGCTATGGTGTCACAGTTCACAACAACCTCAGACTTTTGGGCTTAAGTGATTCTCTTGCCTCAACATCACAAGTAGCTGGGATTACACACCACAATATCCAGCTATTTTTTCTTTTTTTGTTGCAGTTGTCATTGTTGTTTTAGCAGGCCTGGGCAGGGTTTGAACCCATCAGCTGTGGTGTATGTGGCTAGTACCCTAACCACTGAGCTATGGGCACTGCCTCTTTTAGAATTTTTATTGTTTTGTGCCTTAAATTTAAATCTTTAATCCAACAAGAATCCATTTTTGTCAATGGAGAGAGGTGTGGGTCCAGTTTCAGGCTTCTGAATGTGGATAACAAGTTCTCCCAGCACAATTTGTTAAATAAAAATTCTTTTCCCCATTGCATGTTTTTGTTAGGCTTATCAAAGTTTAAATGATGATATGTGACTGGGTTCATCTCTAGATTCTCTATCCTATTGCATAAATCTATGTCTCTATTTTTGTGCCAGTACCATACTGTTTTGATCACTATAGCCTTGTAATATGACCTGAGGTCTAGCAATGTGATGCCTCTACATTTGCTTTTATTTCTAAGAGCTGTATTTGCTTTTTTTTTTTTTTTCTGGTTCCATATGAATCAAAGTACTACTTTTTCAAGATCTTTAAAGTATGGCATTGGTGCTTTGATGGGGATTTTATTAACTCTATAGATTTATTTGGGTAGTATGGACATTTTAATGATGTTGATTCTTCCCAGACAGGAGCATAGTATGTTCTCCCATTTATTGACATCTTCTGCTGTGTCCTTTCTCAAAGTTTCATAATTCTCTTTATAGAGATATTTCACATCTTTTATTAGATATATTCCCAGGTATTTCATCTTCGTTGGTGCTATTGTAAAAGGAATAGAATCTTTGATGTTGTTCTCAGCTTGACAATTGTTGGCATATACGAAGGCTACTGGTTTGTGGGTATTGACTTTGTAACCTGAGATGCTGCTATATTCCTTCATCACTTCTAAGAACTTTGTAGTTAAGTCCCTGCGGTTTTCCAGGTATAAGATCATGTCATCTGAAAAGAGCAAGCATTAAACCTCCTCTGCCTCCATTTGGATTCCTTTAATATCCTTCTCTTGCCTGATTTGGATGGCTAGGACTTCCAACACTATGTCACTATGTTAAATAGCAGTGGAGACAGTGGACATTCTTGTCTGGCTCCAGATTAGAGTGGGAATGCTTTCAGATTTACTCCATTCAGTATGATATTGGCTGTGGGTTTGCTGATGATAGCTTCTATCAGTTTAAAGAATGTTCCTTCTAAGCCTATTTTCTTGAGTGTTTTTAATTATAAAAGCATACTGGATACTGTCAAAAGCCTTTTCTGCATCATTTGAAAGAATCATATGGTCTTTGTTTTTGATTCTATTTATATGGTGTATTATATTTACAAATTTGCATATGTTGAACCAACCTTGTGTCTCTGGGATAAAACCCACTACTTGATCATGATGCATAACCTTTTTAATGTATTGCTGTATTCTGTTTGATAATATCTTGTTGAATATTTTTGCATCAATACTCATTAATGACATGGATCTCTAGTTTTCTTTTTTTGTTGGGTCCTTTCCTGGCTTGTGGATCAGGGTGATATTTGCTTCATAGAATGCATTGGGGAAGATTCCTTCTTTCTCTATATTTTGGAAGAGTTTATGCATCAAACTCGTTCCTCCTTGAAGGTTTGATAGAATTCTGGTGTGAAACCATTTGGTCCAGGGCTTTTGGTTTTGGGGGAGATTTTGTATAATTGATGCTATTTCAGTACTTGATATTGGTCTATTTAAGATATCTAAGTCTTTCTGGCTAAGTTTTGGAAGGTATTGTGCTTCCAAATATGGTCCATCTCCTCTACATTTTCATATTTCTGGGAATAGAATATTTTGTAGTAAATGTTGAGAATGTTTTGTATTTCTGTGGCATCTGCTATTTCCCCTTTATCATTTCTCATTGTAGTTATTAGAGATCTTGTTTTTCTGTTTCTGGTTAGTCTAGCCATGGGTTTATGAATTTTATTAATCTTTTCAAAGAATCTACTTTTGTTTCACTGATCTGAATAATTCTTTTATTTTCAATTTCATTTAATTCTGCTCTAATTTTGGTAATTTCTTTTCTTCCGCTGGGTTTGGGATTAGATTGGTCTTCCTTTTCCAGTTGCTTGAGATGGCCCATTAGGTTGCTAACTTGCTTTCTTTCTGTTTTCTTGATGAAGGCATCTAATGCTATAAATTTCCCTCAAAGGACTGCCTTTGCAGTATCCCACAGGTTTTGGTTGTTGGTGGCATCATTATTGTTTTGTTCCAGAAATCTAATTATATTCTTCTTGATCTCATCTATGACCCAGCTATCATTCAGCATAAGGTTATTTAGTTTCCATGATTTTATTTTAGTATGAATATTTCTGTTGCTGTGGAATTCAATTTTTATTCCATGATGGTCTGAGAGATACAGGGGATAATTTCTATTCTTCTGAATTTGTTGAGGTTAACCTTGTCACCTAAGATATGATCAATTTTGGAAGATGATCTGTGGGCTGATGAGAAGAATGTGTATTCGGTTTTGTTAGGCTAAAGTGTTCTATAAATGTCTGTTAAGTCCATTTGTTCTAGGGTCTTGTTTGAGTTCATTATTTATTTTTTTAGTTTCTGCTTGGAAAATCTGTCCAGTACTGCCAATGGGGTGTTAAAATCTCCAACTATTATAGTGTTGGAAGATACCATATCGTTCAGATCAGTTAGGGTTTGTTTTATATATCAAGGAGCATTCAGTTAGGGTGCATAGATGTTAACTATTGAATCTCTTCATATTGTGTGTTTCCCTTGACCAGTATGTACTGTTCATCTTTGTCTTTCATTATTTTTTTTGGTTTGAATCCCATTGTATCTGCATACAAGATTGCAACCCCAACTTTTTCTGCTTTTCATTTGCCTGGAATACCATTGCCCATTCCTTCGTCCTGAGTCTTGTTTATGTTCTCAGGTAAGGTGAGTTTCTTGTAGGCAACAGATATCTGGCCTCAGTTTTTGTATGCAGTTGGCCAGCTATGCCTCTTTAAAGGAGAGTTCAATCATAGATGCATCTTCTTGCTTGGAGGGGGGGGGAGAAAAATAAATAAAAGCAAGTTCAAACCATTTGCATTAATTGAGAGAATTGATAGATGTGGCAGAGTTTTGGTCATCTCGTTTTTCAGAAGTCCAGAGCTTAATTTTATGCCTCTCACCATTGAGGAAGGTAGGCTTTGTTCTTTAAATTCTGGGTAGGTTTACTTTGGTGGTGTACCCTCCTGTTGATTGTTATGAAGAATGGGTCTGAGTATTTCCTGTAGATCTGGTCGAGTCATGGCAAATTTCCTCAGCATGTGGATGTCAGTGAAGTATTTGATTTCTCCTTCACAAATGAAACTCAGTTTAGCAGGGTATAAAATCCTGGGCTGGAAATTGTTTTGCTTAAGAAAAGGGTGACCATCCTTTTCTGGCTTGGAATGTTTTGGCTGAAACATCTGCAGTCATCCTTCTACTTTTCCTTTTGTAAGTAATACTTTTCTTATGCCAGGCTGCTTGCAGAAGTTTCTCCTTCATATTAACATTAGCAAAATTAATTACAATGTGTCTAGGAGATGCTTTGTTTGGATCAAGTCATGCTGGGGTTCTGAAACTATCTACTAACTGAATTTTTGTGTCTCTTGTAATACTTGGGGAATTCTCTGCCATAATGTCTTGGAGCAGAGAAATTGTGCCTTTGGGACCATCCTCTTCTCCTTCAGGAATCCCTATAATTTGGATGTTTGATTTCTTAGAATGATCCCATAACTCTCTCAGGGAATATTCTGTTCTTTTTCTACCTCTTTTAATGCTTGGGATAGTTCAAAATTATTGTCTTCTTTATCTGAGATTCTTTCTTAGCACTGCTCAACTCTATTTCTGAGGGATTCTGCTGTATTTTGAAGCTCAAATACTTTTTCAGTTCCTTAAGCTCTGCTGTATCTTTCCTCATTATGTCCATGTGCTTGGTGACTTTGTCTTTGAATTCATTTATTTCTTGAGACAACTTTTGAACTATTTTTTTTTGTCCTCTGTTTCCATCTTTTCCTCCATTCCAATTATCTTATTTGCCATCCATATTCTAAATTCTATTTCTGACCTTCCAGCAATTTCTCTGTGTATAGAATTCTCTGTTGTATTTTCTTCAATGTCCCCAGGAGGTGTTGGTCTGCTCTGATTTTTCATGTTGCCAGAATTCTTCAGCTGATTCCTCCTCCTGAGTATTTTCAGCTTCTTTCTCTTTTTCTTTTTTTAAGATATGTTAATTATACTTTTTTAGTTGATAGGTTGTCCCTGATGAGTCCACTCCTCACCGTTGCAGTGCCACCACTGCACCAACAAAGGCAGACAAGTGGTGAGTCTGCAGCCCCAGACAGTGTTTCCAGGGGGACAAGAATCAGTAGGCAGTACTAGCCCAGAGTTCAAATCAAAGTTGCTCTGCCAGAGCTGGCTCTGCCCACTAAATCAAGCTCACAAAGCTGCCCAGTTGACAGTGCCGGCCCAGAGTTCAGTTGAGATGCTTATGCACTCGGCACCATCCAGACAGTTGAGCTGAGGGCTACAGCCCAGAGCTCAGACAAAGTCATTTAGGCACTGGGTACCACCTCCCCAGTCAAGCTCAGGGGGATGCTGCCTGGTGGTGGATGGAGGTCTAAAGTTCAGATAAAAGTCACTCAGGTACCAGGCACGGCCCACTCAATTGAGGTCAGAGAGCCTCCACCCAGTGGAGACTATTAATCCAAAGTCCAGTCGAAAATTGCTTAAACCCTGGCCCCATCCAATCAATTGGGCTCAGAGAGCCCCACCTCGTGAAGGCCAGCAGTCCAAAGTTCAGGCCAAAGTTATTTAAACCCTGGCCTTGCCCCACCCCGCCATCCAATCAAGCTCAGAGAGCCTTGCCTGGTGGAGGGAGCAGGTCCAAAGTTCAGACACAAGTCAAAGTCCTGTAAGCACTGGCCCTACCCACCCAGTGGATCTCAGAAGTTGTCCTGAAGGGCAGGAAACAGAGCTGCCTGAGGAGCTGGAGATGGGTAGTTCACCCTCTCCCCAAGAAAGCTTGGACTGCTGTGCTACTGTTCTCATGCTGCAGCTCAGCAGGGGCAGACTTCCCCATCTTTCCAGTGAGCTCATCAAACACCCTGGACTCTACAGGGGGCAATCCTTTCAGCAACTGTGGTAGGGAAAGGGCAATCTGTATGCTCAGGATTGCAGGAAAAATCTTAGGTCTTTTGTGTCAGACAGAATGGGGCCTAGTCTCAGTGTCGGAACCTCAGTAATGAAGGACGAATGGGACTTAGCAACTGCTCTCCTGTGGGATAAGGTGAGGAGACTTTTGAACCCAGTTCCCTGGCTGACTGGTCACCCACCATGGAAGTCCCATTTGTGGGGAGGGATCTCCCTTCCTCTGGGAGCTGGGCTCATACCTGTTGTTTTTCTTCCACTTTCTTGTTTCTGCTACTTGATTGGCAGCCTGGGTGATGTGTACCTCATGCAGTCCTCTCAGTGCAGAGCTCTTCTCATTCGGCTTCCATCACTTTAATCCAATATGTCTCCCGTTGGGAACAAGCCTCTGGCAAAAGCTGCTTCTAGTCAGCCATCTTCCCACAATTGATCAGATCTTCTTTCATTTCTATTTGCAATATTTCATAATTTTTTAGCATCCAAATTTTGTACATCTTGTTAGCTTTATCTGTAAATATCATGTTTTTATGCTATGATAAATGGTATTTTTAAACATAAATTTCCAATTGCTTTTTGCTAGTATATAGAAATAAAATTAGTTTTGGTATTGATATTTTATCTTATGACCTTGCTAAATCAACTTTTTTATAGATTCTCTTGAGATTTTTTCGAGAGAAGAGAGTGCCTCTGTGACTGAAAACAAGATTATTCTTCCTTTCTGATTTGCAGGGCCTTTTGTGTCACATCCTTGGCTCACTGCACTGGTGGAGGCCCCCAGCACAACCCTGTGTAGAAGTGGGGAGAGCAGGCAACTTTCTCTAGCTCAGTCTTCAGAGCAAAGCATTCTGTCTTCACCATCAAACATAATGCCTTCTGTCAGGCTGAGGAAGTTCCTTTCTATTCCTAGTTTTCTGAAGCTGAATTTTGTCAAGTGTTTTTTTCTGCATCTATGAGATAACTGTGTGTTTTTTTTGGTTTTAAATTTGTAGATAGGGTGAATTGCAATGATTGATTTTTGAATATTGAACTAACCAAGTATTCCTAAGATAAATTCAACTTGGTCTTTTTTTTTTTTTTTTTTATAGTAATAATTTTTTTTTTTTTTTATTGTTGGGGATTCATTGAGGGTACAATAAGCCAGTTACACTGATTGCAATTGTTAGGTAAAGTCCCTCTTGCAATCATGTCTTGCCCCCATAAAGTGTGACACACACTAAGGCCCCACCCCCCTCCCTCCATCCCTCTTTCTGCACCCCCCCATAACCTTAATTGTCATTAATTGTCCTCATATCAAGATTGAGTACATAGGATTCATGCTTCTCCATTCTTGTGATGCTTTACTAAGAATAATGTCTTCCACTTCCATCCAGGTTAATACGAAGGATGTAAAGGCTCCATTTTTTTTAATGGCTGAATAGTATTCCATGGTATACATATACCACAGCTTGTTAATCCATTCCTGGGTTGGTGGGCATTTAGGCTGTTTCCACATTTTGGCGATTGTAAATTGAGCTGCAATAAACAGTCTAGTACAAGTGTCCTTATGATAAAAGGATTTTTTTCCTTCTGGGTAGATGCCCAGTAATGGGATTGCAGGATCGAATGGGAGGTCTAGGTTGAGTGCTTTGAGGTTTCTCCATACTTCCTTCCAGAAAGGTTGTACTAGTTTGCAGTCCCACCAGCAGTGTAAAAGTGTTCCCTTCTCTCCACATCCACGCCAGCATCTGCAGTTTTGAGATTTTGTGATGTGGGCCATTCTCTCTGGGGTTAGATGGTATCTCAGGGATGTTTTGATTTGCATTTCTCTAATATATAGAGATGATGAACATTTTTTCATGTGTTTGTTAGCCATTCATCTGTCGTCTTTAGAGAAAGTTCTATTCATGTCTCTTGCCCATTGATATAAGGGATTGTTGGCTTTTTTCATGTGGATTAATTTGAGTTCTCTATAGATCCTGGTTATCAAGCTTTTGTCTGATTGAAAATATGCAAATATCCTTTCCCATTGTGTGGGTTGTCTCTTTGCTTTGGTTATCGTCACCTTAGCTGTACAGAAGCTTTTCAGTTTAATGAAGTCCCATTTGTTTATTTTTGTTGTTGTTGCAATTGCCATGGCAGTCTTCTTCATGAAGTCTTCCCCCAGGCCAATATCTTCCAGTGTTTTTCCTATGCTTTCTTTGAGGATTTTTATTGTTTCGTGCCTTAAATTTAAGTCCTTTATCCATCTTGAATCAATTTTTGTGAGTGGGGAAAGGTGTGGGTCCAGTTTCAGTCTTTTACACGCAGACATCCAGTTCTCCCAACACCATTTATTGAATAGGGAGTCTTTCCCCCAAGGTAAGTTCTTGTTTGGTTTATCGAAGATTAGGTGGTTGTAAGATGTTAGTTTCATTTCTTGGTGTTCAATTCGATTCCAAGTGTCTATGTCTCTGTTTTTGTGCCAGTACCATGCTGTCTTGAGCACTATGGCTTTGTAGTACAGACTAAAATCTGGTATGCTGATGCCCCCAGCTTTATTTTTGTTACTAAGAACTGCCTTAGCTATACGGGGTTTTTTCCGTTTCCATACAAAACGCAGAATCATTTTTTCCAAATCTTGAAAGTATGATGTAGGTACTTTGATAGGAATGGCATTGAATAGGTAGATTGCTTTGGGAAGTATAGACATTTTAACAATGTTGATTCTTCCCATCCATGAGCATGGTATGTTCTTCCATTTGTTAATATCCTCTGCTGTTTCCTTTCTGAGGATTTCATAGTTTTCTTTATAGAGGTCCTTCACCTCCTTCGTTAGGTATATTCCTAGGTATTTCATTTTCTTTGAAACTATGGTGAAGGGAGTTGTGTCCTTAATTAGCTTCTCCTCTTGACTGTTATTGGTGTATACAAAGGCTACTGACTTGTGGACATTGATTTTATATCCTGAAACATTACTGTATTTTTTGATGACTTCTAGGAGTCTTGTGGTTGAGTCTTTGGGGTTCTCTAAGTATAAGATCATGTCGTCAGCAAAGAGGGAGAGTTTGACCTCCTCTGCTCCCATTTGGATTCCCTTTATTTCCTTGTCTTGCCTAATTGTATTGGCTAGAACTTCCAGCACTATGTTGAATAGTAAAGGTGACAGAGGACAACCTTGTCTGGTTCCAGTTCTAAGAGGAAAAGCTTTCAGTTTTACTCCATTCAGTAAAATATTGGCTGTGGGTTTGTCATAGATAGCTTCAATCAGTTTTAGAAATGTGCCACCTATGCCTATACTCTTCAGTGTTCTAATTAGAAAAGGATGCTGGATTTTATCAAATGCTTTTTCTGCATCTATTGAGAGGATCATGTGATCTTTATTTTTGCCTCTGTTAATATGGTGGATAATGTTTATGGACTTGCGTATGTTGAACCAGCCTTGCATCCCTGGGATGAAGCCCGCTTGATCATGATGAATGACTTTTTTGATGATAAGCTATAATCTATTGGCTAGGATTTTGTTGAGAATTTTTCCATCTATATTCATGAGTGAGATTGGTCTGAAATTCTCCTTTTTGTTTGGGTCTTTTCCTGGTTTTGGTATCAGGGTGATGTTTGCTTGATAGAATGTGTTGGGGAAGATTCCTTCTTCCTCAATTTTTTGGAATAATTTCTGCAGTACAGGAATAAGCTCTTCCTTGAAGGTTTGATAGAATTCTGGAGTGAAGCCATCTGGACCAGGGCATTTTTTGGTTGGAAGATTTTTGATTGTTTCTTTGATCTCAGTGCTTGAAATTGGTCTGTTCAGGAGCTCTATTTCTTCCTGGCCAAGTCTAGGGAGAGGGTGTGATTCCAAATATTGATCCATTTCCTTCACATTGTCAAATTTCTGGGCATACAGTTTCTGGTAGTATTCAGAGATGATCTCTTGTATCTCTGTGGGATCAGTTGTTATTTCCCCTTTATCATTTCTGATTGAGGTTACTAGAGATTTTACTTTTCTATTTCTAGTTAGTCTGGCCAATGGTTTATCTATTTTATTTATTTTTTCAAAAAACCAACTCCTTGTTTCATTAATTTTCTGAATGATTCTTTTGTTTTCAATTTCATTGATCTCTGATTTGATTTTGGAGATTTCTTTTCTTCTACTGAGTTTAGGCTTAGATTGTTCTTCTTTTTCCAATTCCATAAGGTCTCTTGTGAGATTGTTGATGTGCTCTCTGTCTGTTTTTCGAATGTAGGCATCTAAAGCGATGAATTTTCCTCTCAAAACTGCTTTTGCAGTATCCCACAGGTTTTGGTAGCTTGTGTCTTCATTGTTGTTATGCTTAAGGAAGTTAGTGATTTCCTGTTTGATTTCTTCCTGCACCCATCTGTTATTCAACAGAAGATTGTTTAATTTCCATGCCTTTGGATAGGGTCGAGCATTTTTGTTAGAGTTGAGTTCCACCTTTAGTGCCTTATGGTCTGAAAAGATACAAGGTAAAATTTCAATTCTTTTTATTCTGTTGATATTTGTTTTGTGTCCCAGGATATGATCAATTTTGGAGAATGTTCCATGGGGTGATGAGAAGAATGTATATTCTTTATCTTTGGGGTGGAGTGTTCTTTATGCGTCTATCAAGCATAATTGTTCTAGGGTCTCATTTAAATCTCTTATATCTTTGTTTAATTTCTGTTTAGAGGATCTGTCCAGCTCTGTAAGAGGTGTGTTAAAGTCCCCTGTTATGATGGTATTATCAGATATCATATTGCTCAGACTGAGTAAGGTCTGTTTCAAGAATCTGGGAGCATTTAAATTTGGTGCATAGATATTTAGAATTGAAATGTCTTCTTGTTGTAGTTTTCCCTTGACCAATATAAAGTGACCATCTTTGTCTTTTTTGACTTTAGTTGCTTTAAATCCACATGTATCTGAAAATAAGATTGCAACTCCTCTTTTCTTCTGAATTCCATTTGCCTGAAAAATTGTCTTCCAACCCTTGACTCGGAGCTTTAATTTGTCTTTTGAAGCCAGGTGTGTTTCTTGCAGACAGCAAATGGATGGCTTGTGTTTTTTAATCCAGTCACCCAATCTATGTCTCTTCAGTGGGGAATTCAAGCCATTAACATTTATGGAGATAATTGATAAGTGTGGTAGTATTCTATTCGTCTTATTTGGTGAGAGTCCATTGCTTAGTTTTATCTTTTGCATCAGTGTGGAGGTTAGGTTCTGTCCTTTGATTTCTGAGTTCTTACTTTGCTGCTGATTCATTTTGGTGGTCAGTGTGCAGAACAGGTTGAAGTATTCCCTGTAGAGCTGGTCTTGTTGTGGTGAATTTCCTCAATGTTTGTATATCCGTAAATGATTTGATTTCTCCATCAATTTTGAAGCTTAGCTTAGCAGGGTACAGAATTCTGGGCTGAAAATTGTTCTGTTTAAGTAGATTTAAGGTAGATGACCATTGTCTTCTTGCTTGGAAAGTTTCATTAGAGAAGTCTGAGGTCACTCTGATGGATTTGCCCCTGTAGGTCAACTGGCGCTTACTCCTGGCAGCTTGCAGAATCTTTTCTTTTGTCTTGACTTTGGACAGGTTCATCACAATGTGTCTTGGAGAAGCTCGGTTAGAGTTGAGGCGACCTGGGGTCCGATATCCCTCTGAAAGCAGTGTGTCAGAATCTTTGGTGATGTTTGGGAAATTTTCTTTTATAATATTCTCTAGTATGGCTTCCATTCCTCTGGGGCATTCTTCTTCCCCTTCTGGAATTCCTATAACTCGTATGTTGGAACGCTTCATAAAGTCCCATAATTCTGACAGTGAACGTTCTGCTTTCTCTCTCTTCTTTTCTGCCTCTTTTACTATCTGAGTTATCTCAAAAACTTTGTCTTCTACCTCTGAAATTCTTTCTTCTGCATGGTCTAACCTGTTGCTGATACTTTCCATTGCATCTTTAAGTTCCCTGATTGACTGTTTCATTTCCTTCAGCTCTGTTATATCCTTTTTATATTCTTCATATTGTTCATCTCTGATTTGATTCTGTTTTTGGATTTCCTTTTGGTTATTTTCCACTTTATTAGCAGTTTCCTTCATTGTTTCCATCATTTCTTTCATTGTTTTCAACATGTGTATTCTAAATTCCCTTTCTGTCATTCCTAACATTTCTGTATCGGTGGAATCCTCTGCAGTAGCTACCTCATGGTCCCTTGGCGGGGTTGTTCTGGACTGGTTCTTCATGTTGCCTGGAGTTTTCTGCTGATTCTTCCTCATGAGTGATTTCTTTTATCTGTTTCCTTGCCCTAATTTTCCTTTCACTTCCTCTTGCTCTTTAAGTTCTCTTGCCTGTGGACTAAGGGTTACAGGACCAGAAAGGTGAGAAGGTTGAAGAGCAAAAAAGGGATGAAAGAAAGGAGGACCGAGTGATAAGAAAAAAAAGAAAGATAGAGAAAGGAGAGGGGGTAGGGATAAGGAATATTGACAAAAAGAAGAGAGGCACAGAAAGAGGGAGACAGGGCAATATAGGTGTACAGTAGGGTACTTTGACACAACCTTAAAAAACCCCACCTTCTGGGGGTTGGGTGCCCAGTTGGGTGGTTCCCTTGAGGTCAGCAGCTCTTTGCTAACCTGGTCAGACACAGTACCCCACCTCCACCAAGTAGAGAGGAAAGACAAAAATGCTATAAATCAAACCAAAACAAGCAAACAGAAAACTTTATGGCGATAAAATTGGGTGAAAAACCAAGTGATAGCGGTAGAAACACTAGCAAAAATGAAGTTGTAGTTATTAAAAAAGGCAGCAATGGGAAATTATAATTAAACTAGAAAAATTGAGAAAGAAAAAGGGATCTGTATGGAAAAGATTGAAATTAAGAAACAAAAGAACATCAACAACGTCAAAATAAACAAACAAAAAAAACCCAACCAAACAAAAAAAAAAGAAAAAAAAATACACAACCAAAAACAAAGCAGTTTGTATATGTTGATGAATATTGTCTGGGCAACACGTGGTCTTTTGGGGTATGGGATGTTGGTCACAGTTCCGATACGACTG
This sequence comes from Nycticebus coucang, assembly GCF_027406575.1. Lineage (NCBI taxonomy): Eukaryota > Metazoa > Chordata > Mammalia > Primates > Lorisidae > Nycticebus > Nycticebus coucang. Next base: position 32,445,322 of record NC_069789.1, on the reverse strand, counting down.
GAGGCTGCCGATTTCTCAAACCCCAGCAGGTAGACACCCTAAATCTCTCTTCAGCCCACTTAAAAGGCACTTTGAACTTGTAAACTTGCTGAGCAGAAGCTTTCCCAGCTTTCTCGCTGGAATCGCTGCTGAAGTGGCTATCCACTTACTCAGTGTGCCAAAACCAGTCTCACTCTGCCCCTGAGGGTTAGGGCTGCAAGGCGGCTCAGACCCCACCCTTAGGCTACTTGGTTGCTGGGTTACCAGCTCCCACCCGTTTCTAGCTCTGTGACCCTGAGGGCGGAGCTTGCCAGGGCAGATCACTGACAATGGATCCGTGTGACCCACCGCCAAACACTATTAGCTCCGTCTGGCTCAGCGGCTCAGACTGGGGCCCTAGACAACGGCCAAAGTTCTCCGCACTCCCACTCAGGCCTTCCCCAAGGCAGTTCAACTCAGTGCCAAGTCCAAGGACATCAAAAGAGTTCACAGGTAAGGCCTTTCTGGTTTGCAGTCTCGCTGCTACTGAACTTACAGTTGTGGGCGGATTTAGACGGGTTGAACACACGCGAGCACTTGCCGGTTTTCCACTGTTTTAGTCCTCCTCTTGGGGTCCAGAAGTCTCTCGCTGACTCCCTGTATCCTCATAGGGGTGATGATAGGCAGTTCCCACCAGCCAGAGATGCCTGGAGTCCTATCTCCCCAGACTCACGGTGCCCAGATGCAAGGAAGCTGTTACTCGGCTGCCATCTTGCTCCGCCCCCTCAACTTGGTCTTTTAACACTGTATTTCAATTTGGTAATATTTTGTTAAACATTTTTGCATTTCATTTTGTCATGGATACTGGTTCATAGTTTTTTTCTCATAAGGTCTTTGTCTAGTTCTGGTATCATATAAAATGATGTGGGAAGTGTTCTCTGTTGTTTCATTTTATTTTCTGGAAGATTTTTGTGTATAATTGGTATTTTTTTTTTTATTAGCTGGTAGAATTCACCAGTGAAGCAGTCTGGGTATGAAACATTCCTAATGGTAAGGTTTTTAATTGGAGTTTATTTTCTTCCATAGATATTGGGCTACTGAGGTTATTTACTTTTTTTCTTGGCTGAGTTTAATAATTAGGCATGTTTAACAAGATTCATTCATTTCATCTAAGTTGTTGAATTTATTTTCATAATATTCTTTTCTCTTTTTCTTTTAATTCCTTGGGGGGATAGAGTGTTACTCTCTAACCAGGCTAGAGTGCAGTGGTGTCATGATAGCTCACTGCAATTCAAACTCCTAAGCTCAAGTGCCCCTCCTGTCTCAGCCTCCCAGGTAGCTAAGGTACAGGCCAGTACAAGGATGCCCAGCTAATTTTTCTATTTTGTGGCAGAGACAGAGTCTTACTTTCTTATTTAGGCTAGTCTCAAACTCTTGAGCTCAAGCAACCCTGCCTTAGCCTCTCAGAGTGCAAGGATTGCAGAACCACCATACCTGGCCATAATGGTCTCTTACTAATCTTTTATTATCTGTTGGATCTTTGGTGATGTCCTTGCTTTCATTCCTGATATTGGTAATTTATGTCCTTTTTCTGCATAACTTTCTTATTCCTGAGCAATCTGCCTAGAGATTTACAAATATTATTTTTTTAACTAATTAACCAATCAAGTTTTAGTTTCATTGATTTTCACCATTATTTTTCTATTTCCAAACTCATTTATTTCTGTTTTTAGTCTTTCCTTCTGCTTGGTTGGGTAATTTGCTCTTCTTTTTTAAGTTTCTTAAAGTAGAGGGTTAGATTATGGATTTGAAACCTTTGTTCTAATATAAATGTTTTAAGCTATACTGTTATAGATTTTCCTCTTAGTATGACTTTATCTGTGTCCCACAAGTTTTGATATGATTTTGCTTTTGTATTTTTTTTTTTTGAGACAAGATCTCACTCTGTTGCCCTAACTAGAGTTCAGTGGCATCACCACAGCTCACTGCAGCCTCCACCCCCTGGACTCAAGTGATTGTCCTGCCTCAGCCTCCCACGTAGCTGAGACCACAGGCATGTGCCACCACATCCAGTTAATTTTTTTATATTCTGTAGAGATGGGACATAACTATGTTGCTCAGACTGATCTTGAACTCCTGACTCAAGTGATGCTCCTGCCTCAGCTTCTCAAAGGGCTAGGATTACAGGCATGAGCCATAATCCTCCAGCTAGTTTTGATATGTCTTGTCTTCATTTTCATAAACTTAAAACAATTGAAATCTAATGAATTATGTTCTTTGACAACAGAATTAAACAATTTTTTAAGTTTATGAGATTTATTTGATGGCACAGAACATAATGCATCTTGGTGCTTGTTATATGCATACTTGAAAAGAATTCTGCTATTGTTAAGCAGAGCATTCTATAACTGTCAGTTAGCTCACATTGGCTCATGATAGTCTTGCTCAGCTTTTCTGTGTTCTTATTAACTTTATGTTGCCTCACTCTTTAATTAGGTTGAGAGGAGCATTAACATCTCCAAATATGATTTTCACTGCTATCAGGATTTTTATTCATGTATTTTAAATATTTGTTATTATATAATACATAGTATTATATCTTTTTTGTAAACTGTTCCCTCTTATTATGTAACATTTCTTTCTATCCATGGTAATATTCCTTGTTTTGAAATCTAACTTTTTTTTTTTTTTTTTTTTTTTTTTTGGCCGGGGCTGGGTTTGAACCCGCCACCTCCGGCATATGGGACCGGCGCCCTACCCGCTGAGCCACAGGCGCCGCCCTGAAATCTAACTTTTCTAATAGTAATATAGCCATGTCCGTTTGGCTAGAGTTTGCATAGCACATCTCTTTCCATCTTTTTGCGTTTAGCCTACGTGTTTCTTTATTTAAATATCAGTGTAAATATTGATTTCTTGTAGATAGTATGTCATTGGGTTTTGCATTTCCTTATCCCATTAAACAATATCTGCCTTTAATTTGAGGCATTTACTCTACTTATACTTAATGTAATTATTGATATGTTTGGATTTAAGCCAACTATCTTGTTGACATTTATATAGACAAAATATTTGAAATACAAAATATATTCCTCATAATATAGTACAAAGTAAGAAAAATTATTTTATATTTACCTTATTTTCACTATTTCTAGGGCTCTTTGTGTATTCTGAAAGCTCTTCATTCCTATCTGGGATCATTCTGCTGCCTCAAGAACTTACTTCAATATTTGTTTATCATGCAGGTCTGTCAATGAATTCTTTTAGTTTTTATTATCTGAAAAAAAAATTTATTCTCCCTTCATTTTTCAAAGATGTATTTACTGGGTACAGAGTTGCCTTTTTTCTTTCAGCACCTGAAGGATGTAGTTTGCCTACTTTCTGACAAAAGGGTGCTTGATATTCAGATCTTTTTTCCACTGTATTTAATGTTACTTTTTCCTTTGACTGTCTTCAACTTTTTCCATGTATCTTTGATTTTCAGAAGTTTGACATACACTGTGTTTTTATGATGTCCTACTTGAGATTCTTTGAATTTACTGTATCTGTGCTTTATAATTTTGTATTAATTTTTAAAAATTCTAACCATACCTCTCCAACTATTTCTTGTGTCTGTTTCTCTATCTTCTCTCCTAGGATTCCAATGATATATTTTTATTCCATTTGATATTGTCTCATACCTCTTGCTACTTTGGGTTTTTTTCCCCCTTGTGCCCTATTTTAATCATTTCTGTAGACACATCTTTAAATTCACTGATTATTCTCTCAACAATATCCATTTCCCTTTTAAAACTGAGAAAGGAATTCATCTTTCATATAGTGGGGTTTTTTCATTCCTAGTATTTTTGTTTAATTTTTTAAAACAAGAATTTTCACCTCTCTGCTAAAATTCTCTACTTGTTCATGCAAGTTGTCCATCTTTCCCAGTAGATCTTTTCACTTATCAACCAAAGCTGTTCTAACATACTGCTGAGAGCTCTAACATCTGAGTTATTTCTTGGTCTGTTTCAGTTGGTTGATTTATCTCTTAACAATGAAGTTCTCAGGGTTTTGTCTGGTTGGTTTTGCATGTTTTGTAAATTTTCATTGATGATTCATATTTTATCTAGGAAAACGGTAGATATGAAGATAAATAATATTTATGGCAGAAGTGGGTCATCTCTTTTCCTGTCAGTCCATCAGTGTGTGTGTATGCCTGCATATGTGTGTGTGTGTGTATTAATCTAGTCAGTTGTTTGTGAGCGTATTAATCTAGTCAGTTGTTTAGCTCAGTGGTTGTTATAGTTACCTTTCGGACACCTAGACTTCTATCTTCTGCAATGGATAGCTGGTGTTTTGCAGGGCTTATTTTGTTTTGTTTTAGTGTGGTATCTGTGGAGCTAGTGAATTTTTCCTCGTGTTCCTGCTTCTACCTTAGCTTTCAGTATTTCCAATGTGCATGCACCATTTGGCTCTCTTTCTTGCTTCTTCCCTAGCAGCGGACTGTCCCTCTATGTTTCCTGTATGTACCTGGAGGCTCATGGTGGAGGCAGGAGGCATTCTTGATTCTCTTCCTCCAGCTTCTGTCTTTAGCAGACCCTGTGTACCTGGACTTTGTGTGTGGAGCTTTCTTGTCATTGCTATTCTACCTACTCCACCCTAAAGCAACCGGACTGTGCCTTGCATCTATGCTGGGACTTTGGGACTGAGTGGTGTGAGTTTCCTCCTCTTCTTCCACAGTCACTGCTTCCCCACAAGTGATGAATATGCCAGTTCTCCAGGGATGAGAGGATTTCCTCCCCAGTCGGGGTAATGGGCAGGGTTTGTACCTGTCTCCCAATAGCAGCTGATTACTTCCAGCATGCCTATGCATGGCTGTCTCTAGTTGTTTGCCCTGTCCCAATATTTCTTTCGTGTATGCAACAAGGGCCATGTATAAGAGCATGAATACAGCCTTCCCCTAGTAGGTAGCACTCCAAGTTATCTGCAGTTATGGTAGTCTATGCTTATGAATTTGTTAAAATTTTATCTCCTTTGTTTTTACCCACTTTTATGGTGACCACCTTTGGATTCTGCTAAATGTGAAAAAGTTTGTTGGAACTATTTCTCCTTAAAGGGACTCATCATTGAAATTTATTCTGCCTGTTTGCCTGGAAAACTCAGGTCTTTGATGACCTCAAGAAAGCTATCACTTTGCAGATTATTTGTCTCTTATTGTTTTAAAGTAAGAGTGACATTCTCTTGTGGTTTTCTTCACACTGAACAGAAATGGAGCTGCTAGGGAAGGTTTTTCATTTTTAAAATATAAATGTCTTTAGTAGATATAGAACAATTAAAATTTTCCATTTCATCTTGGCAAGTTTCATTTTCCTATTATTGTTCATTTCCTCCAAATTTTCAAGTTTTGGCATAAAGCTGTTCAAAATATTCTGTTATTATTTTTTTACTTTTAATAACTTAGGATCAATAGAACAATTTTTAAATTCTGATACTGCTTATTTAAGTTTTCTTTTTAATTTGTTTAATTTTAGTTAGCTGAAAAAATTAGCTATTAATATTCTTCACTTAATTAATCTGGGGATATATTTGACTTTTCTTTTCAAAGAACCAACTCTTAGCTTTGGCGACCTTCCCTATATTTAAATTATATTTCAATTAAATCCAAGCAAATTAGATGAAATGAAATATTTAGATGAGGCGGAGCAAGATGGCAGCCGAGTAACAGCTTCCTTGCATCTGGGCATGGTGAGTCTGGGGATATAGGACTCCAGGCATCTCTGGCTGGTGGGATCTGCCTATCATCACCCCTGAGAGGATACAGAGAGTCAGCGAGAGACTTCTGGACCCCAAGAGGAGGACTAAAAGAGTGGAAAACCGGCAAGTGGTCGCGTGTGTTCAATCCGTCTAAACCTGCCCGCAACTTCCACAGGCACGAGAACTTAAAGAGCAAGAGGAAGTGAAAGGAAAATTAGGGCAAAGAAACAGATAAAAGAAATCACCCATGAGGAAGAATCAGCAGAAAACTCCCGGCAACATGAAGAACAAGTCCAGAACAACCCCGCCAAGGGACCATGAGGTAGCTACTGCAGAGGATTCCACCTATAAAGAAATGTTAGGAATGACAGAAAGGGAATTTAGAATACACATGTTGAAAACAATGAAAGAAATGATGGAAACAATGAAGGAAACTGCTAATAAAGTGGAAAATAACCAAAAGGAAATCCAAAAACAGAATCAAATCAGAGATGAACGATATGAAGAATATAAAAAGGATATAGCAGAGCTGAAGGAAATGAAAGAGTCAATCAGGGAACTTAAAGATGCAATGGAAAGTATCAGCAACAGGTTAGACCATGCAGAAGAAAGAATTTCTGAGGTAGAAGACAAAGTTTTTGAGATAACTCAGATAGTAAAAGAGGCAGAAAAGAAGAGAGAGAAAGCAGAACGTTCACTGTCAGAATTATGGGACTTTATGAAGCGTTCCAACATACGAGTTATAGGAATTCCAGAAGGGGAAGAAGAATGCCGCAGCGGAATGGAAGCCATACTAGAGAATATTATAAAAGAAAATTTCCCAAATATCACCAAAGATTCTGACACACTGCTTTCAGAGGGATATCGGACCCCAGGTCGCCTCAACTCTAACCGAGCTTCTCCAAGACACATTGTGATGAACCTGTCCAAAGTCAAGACAAAAGAAAAGATTCTGCAAGCTGCCAGGAGTAAGCACCAGTTGACCTACAAGGGAAAATCCATCAGAGTGACCGCAGACTTCTCTAATGCAACTTTCCAAGCAAGAAGACAATGGTCATCTACCTTTAATCTACTTAAACAGAACAATTTCCAGCCCAGAATTCTGTACCCTGCTAAGATAAGCTTCAAAATTGACGGAGAAATCAAATCATTTACGGATATACAAACATTGAGGAAATTCGCCACAACGAGACCAGCTCTACAGGAAATACTTCAACCTGTTCTGCACACTGACCACCACAATGGATCAGCATCAAAGTAAGAACTCAGAAATTAAAGGACAGAACCTAACCTCCACACTGATGCAAAAGATAAAACTAAGCAATGGACTCTCACAAAATAAGACGAATAGAATACTACCACACTTATCAATTATCTCAATAAATGTTAATGGCTTGAATTCCCCACTGAAGAGACATAGATTGGCTGACTGGATTAAAAAACACAAGCCATCTATTTGCTGTCTGCAAGAAACACACCTGGCTACAAAAGACAAATTAAAGCTCTGAGTGAAGGGTTGGAAGACAATTATTCAGGCAAATGGAATTCAGAAGAAAAGAGGAGTTGCAATCTTATTTTCAGATACATGTGGATTTAGAGCAACTAAAGTCAAAAAAGACAAAGATGGTCACTTTATATTGGTCAAGGGAAAAATATAACAAGAAGACATTTCAATTCTAAATATCTATGCACCCAATTTGAATGCTCCCAGATTCTTGAAACAGACATTACTCAGTCTGAGCAATATGATATCTGATAATACCATAAGAACAGGGGACTTTAACACTCCTCTTACAGAGCTGGACAGAGACTCTAAACAGAAATTAAACAAAGATATAAGAGATTTAAATGAGACCCTAGAACAACTGTGCTTGACAGACGCATATAGAACACTCCACCCCAAAGATAAAGAAAACACATTCTTCTCATCACCCCATTGAACATTCTCCAAAATTGATCATATCCTGGGAAACAAAGCAAATATCAACAGAATCAAAAGAATTGAAATTTTACCTTGTATCTTCTCGGACCATAAGGCACTAAAGGTGGAACTCAACTCTAACAAAAATGCTCGACCTCACCCAAAGGCATGGAAATTAAACAATCTTCTGTTGAATAACAGATGGGTGCAGGAAGAAATAAAACAGGAAATCATTAACTTCCTTGAGCATAACAACAATGAAGACACAAGCTACCAAAACCTGTGGGGTTTTGAGAGGAAAATTCATCGCTTTAGATGCCTACATTCGAAAAACAGAAAGAGAGCACATCAACAATCTCACAAGAGATCTTATGGAATTGGAAAAAGAAGAACAATCTAAGCCTAAACTCAGTAGAAGAAAAGAAATATCCAAAATCAAATCAGAGATCAATGAAATTAAAAACAAAAGAATCATTCAGAAAATTAATGAAACAAGGAGTTGGTTTTTTGAAAAAATAAATAAAATAGATAAACCATTGGCCAGACTAACGAGGAATAGAAAAGTAAAATCTCTAGTAACCTCAATCAGAAACGATAAAGGGGAAATAACAACTGATCCCACAGAGATAGAAGAGATCATCTCTGAATACTACCAGAAACTCTATGCCCAGAAATTTGACAATGTGAAAGAAATGGATCAATATTTGGAATCACACCCTCTCCCTAGACTCAGCCAGGAAGAAATAGAGCTCCTGAACAGACCAATTTCAAGCACTGAGATCAAAGAAACAATCAAAAATCTTCCAACCAAAAAATGCCCTGGTCCAGATGGCTTCACTCCAGAATTCTATCAAACCTTCAACGAAGAGCTTATTCCTGTACTGCAGAAATTATTCCAAAAAATTGAGGAAGAAGGAATCTTCCCCAACACATTCTATGAAGCAAACATCACCCTGATACCAAAACCAGGAAAAGACCCAAACAAAAAGGAGAATTTCAGACCAATCTCACTCATGAACATAGACGCAAAAATTCTCAACAAAATCCTAGCCAATAGATTACAGCTTATCATCAAAAAAGTCATTCACCATGATCAAGTAGGCTTCATCCCAGGGATGCAAGGCTGGTTTAACATACGCAAGTCCATAAACGTTATCCACCATATTAACAGGGGCAAAAATAAAGATCACATGATCCTCTCAATAAATGCAGAAAAAGCATTTGATAAAATCCAGCATCCTTTTCTAATTAGAACACTGAAGAGCATACGCATAGGTGGCACATTTCTAAAACTGATTGAAGCTATCTATAACAAACCCACAGCCAATATTTTACTGAATGGAGTAAAACTGAAAGCTTTTCCTCTTAGAACTGGAACCAGACAAGGTTGTCCTCTGTCACCTTTACTATTCAACATAGTGCTGGAAGTTCTAGCCAATACAATTAGGCAAGACAAGGAAATAAAGGGAATCCAAATGGGAGCAGAGGAGGTCAAACTCTCCCTCTTTGCTAACGACATGATCTTATACTTAGAGAACCCCAAAGACTCAACCACAAGACTCCTAGAAGTCATCAAAAAATACAGTAATGTTTCAGGATATAAAATCAATGTCCACGAGTCAGTAGCCTTTGTGTACACCAACAACAGTCAAGATGAGAAGCTAATTAAGGTCACAACTCCCTTCACTATGGTCTCAAAGAAAATGAAATACCTAGGAATATACCTAACGAAGGAGGTGAAGGACCTCTGTAAAGAAAACTATGAAATCCTCAGAAAGGAAATAGCAGAGGATAATAACAAATGGGAGAACATACCATGCTCATGGATGGGAAGAATCAACACTGATAAAATGTCTATACTTCCCAAAGCAATCTACCTATTCAATGCCATTCCTATCAAAAAACCAACATCGTACTTTCAAGATTTGGAAAAAATGATTCTGCGTTTTGTATGGAACCGGAAAAACCCCCGTATAGCTAAGGCAGTTCTCTGTAACAAAAATGAAGCTGGGGGCATCAGCATACCAGATTTTAGTCTGTACTACAAAGCCATAGTGCTCAAGACAGCATGGTACTGGCACAAAAACAGAGACATAGACACTTGGAATCAAATTGAAAACCAAAAAATGAAACTAACATTTTACAACCACCTAATCTTTGATAAACCAAACAGGAACATACCTTGGGGGAAAGACTCCCTATTCAATAAATGGTGTTCGGAGAACTGGATGTCTACATGTAAAAGACTGAAAATGGATCCACACCTTTCCCCACTCACAAAAATTGATTCAAGATGGATAAAGGACTTAAACTTAAGGCATGAAACAATAAAAATCCTCAAAGAAAGCATAGGAAAAACACTGGAAAATATTGGCCTGGGGAAAGACTTCATGAAGAAGACTGCCATGGCAATTGCAACAACAACAAAAATAAACAAATGGGACTTCATTAAACTGAAAAGCTTCTGTACAGCTAAGGTGACGATAACCAAAGCAAAGAGACAACCCACACAATGGGAAAGGATATTTGCATATTTTCAATCAGACAAAAGCTTGATAACCAGGATCTATAGAGAACTCAAATTAATCCACATGAAAAAAGCCAACAATCCCTTATATCAATGGGCAAGAGACATGAATAGGACTTTCTCTAAAGACGACAGACGAATGGCTAACAAACACATGAAAAAATGTTCATCATCTCTATATATTAGAGAAATGCATATCAAAACAACCCTGAGATATCATCTAACCCCAGTGAGAATGGCCCACATCACAAAATCTCAAAACTGCAGATGCTGGCGTGGATGTGGAGAGAAGGGAACACTTTTACACTGCTGGTGGGACTGCAAACTAGTACAACCTTTCTGGAAGGAAGTATGGAGAAACCTCAAAGCACTCAAGCTAGACCTCCCATTTGATCCTGCAATCCCATTACTGGGCATCTACCCAGAAGGAAAAAAATCCTTTTATCATAAGGACACTTGTACTAGACTGTTTATTGCAGCTGAATTTATAATCGCCAAAATGTGGAAACAGCCTAAATGCCCACCAACCCAGGAATGGATTAACAAACTTTGGTATATGTATACCATGGAATACTATTCATCCATTAATAAAAATGGAGACTTTACATCCTTCGTATTAACCTGGATGGACGTGGAAGACATTATTCTTCGTAAAGCATCACAAGAATGGAGAAGCATGAATCCTATGTACTCAATTTTGATATGAGGACAATTAATGACAATTATGGTTATGGGGGGGGAAACAGAAAGAGGGTGGGTGGGGCCTTGGTGTGTGTCACACTTTATGGGGGCAAGACATGATTGCAAGAGAGACTTTACCTAGCAATTGCAATCAGTGTAACCTGGTTTATTGTACCCTCAATGAATCCCCAACAATAAAAAAAAAAAAAAACAGAGAATATTAGACTGACAAAAAAAAAAAAAAAGAAATATTTACATGAAAATAGAATCAATAATACACACACACACACACACATACACATATATTGCTTTTGACCCTCTCTATTCATATATATATTCATACATTTATATATGTGAGAATAGAATCAATAATACACACACACATGTAGCTTTGGCAACCCTCTCCATTCATATATATATGTATGAATATATATATATACACATATACATGTATGTATATATGTATACATATGAATGAATGAATATATATATGAATAGAGAGGGTTGCCAAAGCTATATGCATGTGTGTGTGTGTGTGTGTATTACTGATTCTATTATCATCTAAATGTTTCATTTCATCTAATTTGCTTGGATTTAATTTAAATATATATAGATTTCCTTGGATTTAATTGAAATATAATTTAAATATAGGGAAGGTCGCCAAAGCTAAGAGTTGGTTCTTTGAAAAGAAAGGTCAAACTATATCCCCAGATTAATATAGATATTAATGAATATATATGTAAATAAATATATATGAATAGAGAGGGTCGCCAAAGCTAAATATATGTGTGTGTGTATAATTGATTCTATTCTCATCTAAATATTTCATTTCATCTAATTTGCTTGGATTTAATTTTCTGTTTATATTCTAGCTTCTTTCTTCCTTTGTAATATAAGCATTTATAGCTATCATTTCTTTCCATGCTTGGTGTAAATATATCTTATAAGTTTCATATATACATGTGATACCATTCAATTCACATATTTCCATTGTGATTTTTTCTTTGACTCAAAGATCATTTAGAAATATATTTACATATTTCCAAACTAATAGAAATTTTCTATTTATCTTTCTTGTTATTTATTTCTAGCTTAATTAGCTTGTGATCAGAGACCATACTCTGCATGATTGTAATAATTCAAAATTTGTTGGCAATTTTTTGTATTTTGAAAAATATTATTACACACAGTTGTTACTGAGTACATTGTTTTGTATAGGTATACATACACACACATTAATTGCACTAAGTTTATTCCTTGTTTTGGTCAGTTCTTCTATATCTTTACTATTGTTATTTTTTTGATGATGTTTGACAAACAAAAAAAAAAAGTAAAGATACAGAAGAATTTCCACTATAATTGTGAATTTGTCTGGCTCTTGCAGCTATTCAGTACATCTGAATTTAAAATTGTTGTATCTTCATCGTCTCCAGGGCCTGAGTAGAGAAAATTACTCTTAGTGCTACTTTTCTCAATTGCTAGTTTGTCTAATGAACCCAAGTACTGAGCTCTCTTGGATTCTAAACTCAATCTGCTTGGGTCCAAACGTGGGTTTTTATTAGGTGTGTGTCTTTGGGCAAATTACTTCACCTCTTTATATCTTTCTTTCATTATTTATAAAACATATACAACAAGGTTGCTATGAAGATTAAATGAGTACATTAATTAATGATCTTAGATCGGCATTTAGTGTATAGTAAAAGCTCAAAGAATTTAGCTATTAATGTTTTTAATAACTGATTAAATAATGTTTTTAATAGCTGATTAAAACCTGATTAATCTGGGGATGCAGTTTGACCTCAGTGCCTTTTATTTCAGACCTGCTATAAATCAATGACAGTTGTGAAAGATTTTCTGATTTTTAAGACTCTAAGATTTTTAAGATTTTTTAAGTATCTAAGCTGCAAGTAGGCAAAAATGAACCTCTTTCCTCAAACTCTATGACTTAGATTTTAGGTGAATTGCTTTTCTTTTTTTTTTTTTTTTTTAGAATATGTACACGTTTATTTGTTACTCTCTGTATTTTGGCTTGCATTATTTTTAAGAAGTCTGTGACCATTCTTTATGTTTATTACTTTGTAGATAAGGTGTCTTTTTTCTTTGGTCTTCAGATTTTCTCTTTATCACTGGATTTCAATGATTTGATTGTGATGTGTTTTATTGTGAGTCTTTTGATATTTATCCCGGTTGGGGTTCTTTGAGCTCCTTGGTCCTGTGGGTTAATAATTCTCATAAAATTTGAAAAGATTTCTGTCAGTATTTCTCCAAATATTTTACTGACTCCTTCTTTTTTTTTTTTTTTTTTACATTGGTGTTCTAAAAACCTTTCTTTTTTTTTTTTTTTTTTTTTTTTTTTTATTGTTGGGGATTCATTGAGGGTACAATAAGCCAGGTTACACTGATTGCAATTGTTAGGTAAAGTCCCTCTTGCAATCATGTCTTGCCCCCATAAAGTGTGACACACACCAAGGCCCCACCCACCTCCCTCCTTCCCTCTTTCTGTTTCCCCCCCCATAACCATAATTGTCATTACTTGTCCTCATATCAAAATTGAGTACATAGGATTCATGCTTCTCCATTCTTGTGATGCTTTACTAAGAATAATATCTTCCACGTCCATCCAGGTTAATACGAAGGATGTAAAGTCTCCATTTTTTTTAATGGCTGAATAGTATTCCATGGTATACATATACCACAGCTTGTTAATCCATTCCTGGGTTGGTGGGCATTTAGGCTGTTTCCACATTTTGGCGACTGTAAATTGAGCTGCAATAAACAGTCTAGTACAAGTGTCCTTATGATAAAAGGATTTCTTTCCTTCTGGGTAGATGCCCAGTAATGGGATTGCAGGATCAAATGGGAGGTCTAGCTTGAGTGCTTTGAGGATTCTCCATACTTCCTTCCAGAAAGGTTGTACTAGTTTGCAGTCCCACCAGCAGTGTAAAAGTGTTCCCTTCTCTCCACATCCACGCCAGCATCTGCAGTTTTGAGATTTTGTGATGTGGGCCATTCTCACTGGGGTTAGATGATATCTCAGGGTTGTTTTGATTTGCATTTCTCTAATATATAGAGATGATGAACATTTTTTCATGTGTTTGTTAGCCATTCGTCTGTCGTCTTTAGAGAAAGTTCTATTCATGTCTCTTGCCCATTGATATAAGGGATTGTTGGCTTTTTTCATGTGGATTAATTTGAGTTCTCTATAGATCCTAGTTATCAAGCTTTTGTCTGATTGAAAAAATGCAAATATCCTTTCCCATTGTGTAGGTTGTCTCTTTGCTTTGGTTATTGTCTCCTTAGCTGTACAGAAGCTTTTCAGTTTAATGAAGTCCCATTTGTTTATTTTTGTTGTTGTTGCAATTGCCATGGCAGTCTTCTTCATGAAGTCTTCCCCCAGGCCAATATCTTCTAGTGTTTTTCCTATGCTTTCTTGGAGGGTTTTTATTGTTTCATGCCTTAAGTTTAAGTCCTTTATCCATCTTGAATCAATTTTTGTGAGTGGGGAAAGGTGTGGGTCCAGTTTCAGTCTTTTACATGTAGACATCCAGTTCTCCCAACACCATTTATTGAATAGGGAGTCTTTCCCCCAAGGTATGTTCTTGTTTGGTTTATCAAAGATTAGGTGGTTGTAAGATGTTAGTTTCATTTCTTGGTTTTCCATTCGATTCCAAGTGTCTATGTCTCTGTTTTTGTGCCAGTACCATGCTGTCTTGAGCACTATGGCTTTGTAGTACAGACTAAAATCTGGTATGCTGATGCCCCCAGCTTTATTTTTATTACAGAGAACTGCCTTAGCTATACGGGGTTTTTTCCAGTTCCATACAAAACGCAGAATCATTTTTTCCAAATCTTGAAAGTATGATGTTGGTATTTTGATAGGAATGGCATTGAATAGGTAGATTGCTTTGGGAAGTATGGACATTTTAACAATGTTGATTCTTCCCATCCATGAGCATGGTATGTTCTTCCATTTGTTAATATCCTCTGCTATTTCCTTTCTGAGGATTTCATAGTTTTCTTTATACAGGTCCTTCACCTCCTTCGTTAGGTATATTCCTAGGTATTTGATTTTCTTTGAGACTATGGTGAAGGGAGTTGTGTCCTTAATTAGCTTCTCATCTTGACTGTTGTTGGTGTACACAAAGGCTACTGACTTGTGGGCATTGATTTTATATCCTGAAACATTACTGTATTTTTTGATGACTTCTAGGAGTCTTGTGGTTGAGTCTTTGGGGTTCTCTAAGTATAAGATCATGTCGTCAGCAAAGAGGGAGAGTTTGACCTCCTCTGCTCCCATTTGGATTCCCTTTATTTCCTTGTCTTGCCTAATTGTATTGGCTAGAACTTCCAGCACTATGTTGAATAGTAAAGGTGACAGAGGACAACCTTGTCTGGTTCCAGTTCTAAGAGGAAAAGCTTTCAGTTTTACTCCATTCAGTAAAATATTGGCTGTGGGTTTGTCATAGATAGCTTCAATCAGTTTTAGAAATGTGCCACCTATGCCTATACTCTTCAGAGTTCTAATTAGAAAAGGATGCTGGATTTTATCAAATGCTTTTTCTGTATCTATTGAGAGGATCATGTGATCTTTATTTTTGCCTCTGTTAATATGGTGGATAACGTTTATAGACTTGCGTATGTTAAACCAGCCTTGCATCCCTGGGATGAAGCCTACTTGATCATGATGAATGACTTTTTTGATGATAAGCTGTAATCTATTGGCTAGGATTTTGTTGAGAATTTTTGCGTCTATGTTCATGAGTGAGATTGGTCTGAAATTCTCCTTTTTGTTTGGGTCTTTTCCTGGTTTTGGTATCAGGGTGATGTTTGCTTCATAGAATGTGTTGGGGAAGATTCCTTCTTCCTCAATTTTTTGGAATAATTTCTGCAGTACAGGAATAAGCTCTTCCTTGAAGGTTTGATAGAATTCTGGAGTGAAGCCATCTGGACCAGGGCATTTTTTGGTTGGAAGCTTTTTTATTGTTTCTTTGATCTCAGTGCTTGAAATTGGTCTGTTCAGGAGCTCTATTTCTTCCTGGCTGAGTCTAGGGAGAGGGTGTGATTCCAAATATTGATCCATTTCCTTCACATTGTCAAATTTCTGGGCATAGAGTTTCTGGTAGTATTCAGAGATGATCTCTTGTATTTTTGTGGGATCAGTTGTTATTTCCCCTTTATCATTTCTGATTGAGGTTACTAGAGATTTTACTTTTCTATTCCTCGTTAGTCTGGCCAATGGTTTATCTATTTTATTTATTTTTTCAAAAAACCAACTCCTTGTTTCATTAATTTTCTGAATGATTCTTTTGTTTTCAATTTCATTGATCTCTGATTTGATTTTGGATATTTCTTTTCTTCTACTGAGTTTAGGCTTAGATTGTTCTTCTTTTTCCAATTCCATAAGATCTCTTGTGAGATTGTTGATGTGCTCTCTTTCAGTTTTTCGAATGTAGGCATCTAAAGCGATGAATTTTCCTCTCAAAACTGCTTTTGCAGTATCCCACAGGTTTTGGTAGCTTGTGTCTTCATTGTTGTTATGCTCAAGGAAGTTAATGATTTCCTGTTTTATTTCTTCCTGCACCCATCTGTTATTCAACAGAAGATTGTTTAGTTTCCATGCCTTTGGATGGGGTCGAGCATTTTTGTTAGAGTTGAGTTCCACCTTTAGTGCCTTATGGTCTGAGAAGATACAAGGTAAAATTTCAATTCTTTTGATTCTGTTGATATTTGTTTTGTGTCCCAGGGTATGATCAATTTTGGAGAATGTTCCATGGGGTGATGAGAAGAATGTATATTCTTTATCTTTGGGGTGGAGTGTTCTATATGCGTCTATCAAGCACAGTTGTTCTAGAGTCTCATTTAAGTCTCTTATATCCTTGTTTAATTTCTGTTTAGAGGATCTGTCCAGCTCTGTAAGAGGAGTGTTAAAGTCCCCTGTTATGATGGTATTATCAGATATCATATTGCTCAGACTGAGTAAGGTCTGCTTCAAGAATCTGGGAGCATTTAAATTGGGTGCATAAATATTTAGAATTGAAATGTCTTCTTGTTGTATTTTTCCCTTGACCAATATAAAGTGACCATCTTTGTCTTTTTTGACTTTAGTTGCTTTAAATCCACATGTGTCTGAAAATAAGATTGCAACTCCTCTTTTCTTCTGAATTCCATTTGCCTGAAAAATTGTCTTCCAACCCTTGACTCGGAGCTTTAATTTGTCTTTTGAAGCCAGGTGTGTTTCTTGCAGACAGCAAATGGATGGCTTGTGTTTTTTAATCCAGTCAACCAATCTATGTCTCTTCAGTGGGGAATTCAAGCCATTAACATTTATTGAGATAATTGACAAGTGTGGTAGTATTCTATTCGTCTTATTTTGTGAGAGTCCATTGCTTAGTTTTATCTTTTGCATCAGTGTGTAGGTTAGGTTCTGTCCTTTAATTTCTGAGTTCTTACTTTGCTGCTGATCCATTGTGGTGGTCAGTGTGCAGAACAGGTTGAAGTATTTCCTGTAGAGCTGGTCTTGTTGTGGCGAATTTCCTCAATGTTTGTATATCCGTAAATGATTTGATTTCTCCATCAATTTTGAAGCTTAGCTTAGCAGGGTACAGAATTCTGGGCTGAAAATTGTTCTGTTTAAGTAGATTAAAGGTAGATGACCATTGTCTTCTTGCTTGGAAAGTTTCATTAGAGAAGTCTGCGGTCAATCTGATGGATTTGCCCCTGTAGGTCAACTGGCGCTTACTCCTGGCAGCTTGCAGAATCTTTTCTTTGGTCTTGACTTTGGAGAGGTTCATCACAATGTGTCTTGGAGAAGCTCGGTTAGAGTTGAGGCGACCTGGGGTCCGATAGCCCTCTGAAAGCAGTGTGTCAGAATCTTTGGTGATATTTGGGAAATTTTCTTTTATAATATTCTCTAGTATGGCTTCCATTCCTCTGGGGCATTCTTCTTCCCCTTCTGGAATTCCTATAACTCGTATGTTGGAACGCTTCATAAAGTCCCATAATTCTGACAGTGAACGTTCTGCTTTCTCTCTCTTCTTTTCTGCCTCTTTTACTATCTGAGTTATCTCAAAAACTTTGTCTTCTACCTCTGAAATTCTTTCTTCTGCATGGTCTAACCTGTTGCTGATACTTTCCATTGCATCTTTAAGTTCCCTGATTGACTGTTTCATTTCCTTCAGCTCTGCTATATCCTTTTTATATTCTTCATATCGTTCATCTCTTATTTGATTCTGTTTTTGAATTTCCTTTTGGTTATTTTCCACTTTATTAACAGTTTCCTTCATTGTTTCCATCATTTCCTTCATTGTTTTCAACATGTGTATTCTAAATTCCCTTTCTGTCATTCCTAACATTTCTGTATAGGTGGAATCCTCTGCAGTAGCTACCTCATGGTCCCTTGGCGGGGTAGTTCTGGACTGGTTCTTCATGTTGCCTGGAGTTTTCTGCTGATTCTTCCTCATGGGTGATTTCTTTTATCTGTTTACTTGCCCTAATTTTCCTTTCAATTCCTCTTGCTCTTTAAGTTCTTGTGCCTGTGGACTAAGGGTTACAGGACCAGAAGGGTGAGAAGGTTTAAGAGCAAAAAAGCGATGAAAGAAATGAGGACTGAGTGATAAGAAAAAAAAAATGAAAAAAAAGAAAAATAGAGAAAGGAGAGTGGTTGGGTGAAAGGAATATTGACAAAAAGAAGAGAGGCACAGAACGAGGGAGACAGAGCAATATAGGTGTACAGTAGGGTACTTTGATACAACCTTAAAAAAAAAAAACACCTTCTGGGGGTGCCAAGTGGGGTGGTTCCCTTGAGGTCAGCAGCTCTTTGCTAACCTGATCAGACACAGTACCCCACCTCCACCAAGTAGAGAGGAAAGACAAAAATGCTATAAATCAAACCAAAACAAGCAAACAGAAAACTTTACGGGATAAAATTGGCTGGAAAAACCAAATAATAGTGGTAGAAACACTAACAAAAATGAAGTTCAGATTATTGAAATAGGCAGCAATAGGAAATTATAATTAAACTAGAAAAATTGAGAAAGAAAAAGGATCTGTATGGAAAAGGTTGAACTTAAAAAACAAAACAACAATCTAGAACGTCAAAATAAACAAAAAAAACAACCAAACCAAAAAAAAAACCAAACAAAGAAACAAAAAAAAACACACACGCAACCAAAAACAAAGCAGTATGTATATGGAATTGAATATTGTCTGGGCAACACGTGGTCTTCTGGGGTATGAGATGTTAATCACAGTTCTGATACGACTGGAGGCTGCTAGTTTCTCGAACCCCAGCAGGTAGACACCCTAAATCTCTCTTCAGCCCACTTAAAAGGCGCTTTGAACTTGTTCACTTACTGAGCAGAAGCTTTCTCAGGGAAGTGCTTGTTGCTGGAATCACTGCTGAAGTGGCTATCCACTTACCCTGTGTGTCAAAACTGGTCTCCCTCTGCCCCCGAGGGTTAGGGCTGCAAGGCGGCTCAGACCCCGCCCTTAGGCTACTTGGTCGCTGGGTTACCAGCTCCCACCCAATTCCAGCTCTGCGACCCTGAGGGCGGAGCTTGCCAGGGCAGATCGCTCACAATGTCTGCCTGTGACCCACAGCCAAACTCTATTAGCTCCGTCTGGCTCAGCGGCTCAGACTGGGGCCCTAGACAAAGGCCAGAGTTCTCCGCACTCCCACTCAGGCTCTCCCCAAGGCAGTTCAGCTGAGTGCCAAGTCCAAAGACACCAAAACAGTTCACAGGTAAGGCCTTTCTGGTTTGCAGTCTCGCTGCTACTGAACTTACAGTTGCGGGCGGGTTTAGGCGGATTGAACACACGCGACCACTTGCCGGTTTTCCACTGTTTTAGTCCTCCTCTTGGGGTCCAGAAGTCTCTCGCTGACTCCCTGTATCCTCTCAGGGGTGATGATAGGCAGATCCCACCAGCCAGAGATGCCTGGAGTCCTATATCCCCAGACTCACGGTGCCCAGATGCAAGGAAGCTGTTACTCGGCTGCCATCTTGCTCCACCCCAGGTGAATTGCTTTTCAATCATACGTGCTGTTTTGTAGTTGTGTGGTAATGACAAGTCACACCCAGAAGTTCATCTCCGGCAGAAGGTTATTAGAATGCCTCCTTTGCTTGCTTTACAGGAGCTGGTAAAGCCACAGCTAGGAAATTTAAAAATTGTAATGAGAATGGAGCTATGATTTCAGCTATAATTTCTGTGATCATCTATCAATGCTATATATTGAAAAATTCTTGAACCTTCTTATAGGAAGATGAGAAGTTAAATCATAAGGAGTTTCATGAACATAAATATTTGGGCACACATGCACACACAGATGCAGGGTTTGCTTGCTGAAAAAGAGAAGGAAACACCTACCAGATGATTAAAATCTTTCACTCAAACATCCCTGCCCTGACTGTCCCTGCTGCCAGCATATATAGGGCACCCTAAGTCACCATTAACTCAGTGGGGTAGATAGGATCTCTGGGCCCCTGGAAAGGCTGTCTGTGCCAGCAGGACTTGAGAGACAACAAACTTGGCTTTTCTCTGTATGACCTGAAGTAACCCATAGACACACACACACACACACACACACCCCTCACCCCCCCATGCACCCTACACCCAGACATCCAAGTACAGACACAGCCACTCTGCTGGCCACCTCAGAATGCCTCACCCCAGTGCTCTGGTGGGGCAGAACCCTTCAGTGTCCAGCAAGCTCTGTGAAGTAGTTCAGTCACAACTCATACAGGGAATTCCAGAGCCACAGAGCTCTGCCGCCTTCCTCCCCACCACCGCACCTCCGCTCTGTGGACACAGCACATTATGATTTGTGAGCCCCACCCTGTGCCTTCTCTTGGCCCACTCTAGGAGCTCACCTCATGCTCACGGCTCACCTCCAACCGAGGCTAACTCAGTTCCTGGAGTAAACGCCTCCCAGCCCCCTGCCTGTAGCCCTCTTCAATCTCCACACCTTCAAGCAAGCCCCCAGCCTTCTCTCCACTCCTCCCTTCCTGCCCTTGGATCTGCCCATGTGATAATTTAGCTTTCTCACTTGAGGTCCCCCAACCCCCAAATTTCTTCCTGTTCCTAAAATCTCTGCCATCTCCCTCCGTACTTCTTCATGCCAGTCTGAGGAACGACCGTCTCCCCAACTAGCCACAGCTAATACCCCATATGAATCTTCCATCATTTATAATGAAAAAATTTCAAGTACATATTTATATATAAAAGCAACTAAAACATCAAAATGAGTCTCTCATTTCCATCACTTACGTGTGTCTGTTCACATTTTCCATATCTGTTTGTGTGTCTTTTCCTTTACTGAAATATTATTATAAAGCAAGGCCCAGATATTGTAACATTCACTCTAAATATCTTAGTATGTGACTCTAAATAATGATGACATTTTCTTACAGCTACAACACTGTTACTATACCAAACAAAATTAACAATGATTCTTTAACAGCATCTAACACAAGCCTACATCCAAATTTCCCTCTTTGTCCTCCAGTGTCTTTTACAGTTGGTTTGTGTAAGACAGATATTCACATGTGCCTTTGGTTCTTGTATCATTTAAATATTTAAAAAATCCTAAGCACCTTCCCAGTCGTGATTTCTTTTCCTATTTCCAGGTGCAGAGACTTTATCAGGCTCCTATAATTATACATAATGCTCTCTCTCTGGATTTGTCCGATTCTTCACAGTGATGTTTAACTCATCAGACCAAACGATCCAATCAAGGAAGCTTGATTGGATTCCAGTTTCATATGTTTTTTTACAAGTATATCATAGGGCAGTGGTTCTCAGACTCCAGTGGGCATAAGTCCCCTTTGGGGAGCTCAGCAGAGACACCAAAGCCTTGGCCCTGCCCATTCCAGTGAGCCTGCATCTCTGGCTCACTGCTCCCCAATGCTGTTGAGGAGGCCATGGGCTTTGTGATATCACCTCTGGGCACGTGCAACTGGCAACCTCACTTTAGTGACACTGACGCTGATCCCACAGTTCATGTGGTGACAGGCTGAGTGTCTAATGTTAAGTCTTGTTTTTTGAGATAGAGTCTCACTTGGTCACCCTGGGTAGAGTGCTGTGGTGTCAAAGCTCACAGTAACTCCAAACTCCTGGGCTCAAGTGATCCTCCTGTTTCAGCCTCCCAAGTAGCTGGGATGATAAGCACCTGCCACAACACTCGGCTATTTTTAGAGTTGGGTTCTCAGTCTTCTTGCTCAGGCTGGTCTTGAACTCATGAGCTCAAGTGATCCACCCACCTCAGCCTCCCAGAGTGCTGGGATTACAGGCGTGAGCCACCCAATGTCAAGTCTTATTTGACCCATGTCTTTCATTTCATCGTGCCCAGATTTCCTCAGTACCATTTCCATTTCCCTTTATTTCTTCAGCCTGTCCTCTCTCTAGTTTCTCCTTCTCTTAAAAATAGAAAGTAAGGGCGGCGCCTGTGGCTCAGTGAGTAGGGCGCCGGCCCCATATGCCAAGGGTGGCGGGTTCAAGCCCAGCCCCGGCCAAACTGCAACCAAAAAATAGCCGGGCGTTGTGGCGGGCGCCTGTAGTCCCAGCTGCTCGGGAGGCTGAGGCAAGAGAATTGTGTAAGCCCAAGAGCTAGAGGTTGCTGTGAGCCGTGTGATGCCATGGCACTCTACCCGAGGGCGGTACAGTGAGACTCTGTCGCTACAAAAAAAAAAAAAAATAGAAAGAAAGAAAAATAAAAATCATGCTTATTACTATGAGGTTGATAATATTTTAAAAAATGGATAGTTCATACATCTCCAAGGAGAGAGCTGGTTATACACTGAATGGAATTGTTTGCAGCTGCTCAAAATTACATCATAAAAAATTTTAAAAGGCATGGAAAATTATTCCTAATAAAATTTTAAGTAAACAAAGCTACAAAACAGATATAGACATACAAAGTAGGCATATCATGTATATTTATACCATTTTTGTAAAAATGATCTCACAAGCAACAGAACTATTATAAATGTCTATTTCTAAAAAAACAATAACCTCAGAGTTCATTGTGATTTTCTCTGACTTACTGGATTAGGTAGGAATTTTATTTCTGTCTTTGGACTGTCTGTAATTCCCAAATCATCTACAATGGACACAAATTAATTTGGAAACAGAAACAAAAGGGGCTACTAAAACAACAGGAAACATTTTTTCCCCCCTTGATCTGGTGTTCCCTTCATGGCAGCATTCAAATTGCTCATGGTCTTTCAGCCCTGTGATCCTCCGGCCCCACGCTCCCTCCTTCAGCCCTGTGATCCTCCGGTCTCACGCTCCCTCCTTCAGCCCTAGCTTCTTGAAGGAGTTGCTGGCATTTGTTTTGCCAACACTCATGTGCCGATGGGCCTCTTCTCATCTCACACCTGCTTTCAGTCTGTCCACACTGCCCATGCTGCTCTCTTCAAGGTGCCTTTTGTCTGTCTAATCTCAGCTCTCACCTCCATCTCTGTGGAGCAATTGGAAGTGTGAACACTGAGAAATACCTTCTCTTTCTTGAGACAGTCTCCACCCCAACCTTGCACAAAATTACTGGCTTGTCCACAACTATTTACTAAAAACTTAGTATGTGCCAGGCAGTGTCTGGGTCCCTGGGACATATCAGTGAACAGAAACAGACAAAAATATGCTGCCCTCACAGAGATTCTCTCCTGGGGATGAGTGTGAGGGATGGGGGCTGGTAGGGTGGGGAGAAGGAGAAATGAGACTGAAAATGACAATAAATGTGATAAATAAATAATTGTGTGGCATCTTAGAAGGTGAAGACTGCTGTGGGGAAAACTTAACAAGTGAGGGGACCCGATAATTATGGAGGATGCTGGTTAGTATGCAGGGTCTTAATGGGGATGTCTCCTTGTGCAAATGAGTGAGGCATGAAGGAGGCCAGGCAAATCCCTGGTGACAACAGGGGCTTTGGGGGAAAGCAAACAGCACAGAAGAGCAGCCTGGAACACCCTGGAACAGTCCAGAGAAACCTGGACCAAACTGAAGCATCCTGGAAGCCCATTTGACTGAGTAGGTGAACCCCAGAGGGAACAGTGGAAGACATGTTCATGGAGGGTGGCCCACAGGCTTCTGCCATGATGTGTGCTCTTTCTCTGAATAAACTAAGGAGTTACTGCAGGTTCTGAGAAGAGGCGGGTAGAAGCTGATTTACATGAGTGCCACCTGCTCCGACTTCTGTGTCCAGAACAGATGGTAGGGGTGTTAGGGATGGAAGCAGAAAGACCCCTCAGGAGCCTCTGCAGATGGTGGCAGTGGAGGTGAGAATTGCTGGGATCTCAGATAAAGCTTGAGGACAGAGCCAAGCCCATGGGACCCTGGGTCCCCCATATCTCTCAGTCCTTTGCTGACATCTCTCTTTTCTAACCACCCAAAGCTAGCTCCTTGATGACCTCGTCTACCCAGGCAGCTTGCCCAAGCTCTTAGCCAGGCAAGGCAGGGCTGATGCCTCTCTTCTTCCAGTTCCAAGACACTTCCAGGTAGAACATCATGATCAATCTTTCCAGCTCTTAAGTATAGTTTCGAACCAAGACTCTGGGTAGCTTTGTTCTCAGTCCCCAAAGTGAGTCAGCTCTGTCCTGTCCTTAGACCAGAGCCAACCCTCTGGATTCTCACTTGGAATAAAGAGGACAACACTTCACAGAGTAGATCCATTTCTATGAATGTATTATTAATTTGATTCCTGTAACAGTTCTAGGATATAGGCAGGACAGGTACTTAGGCTCCCTCATGAATTAGTAAGGTCATAGGTTGGATGACTAGTCCAACCATGGTGGCAGTGAGCAATGGACAAGTGGACAGGAGCCAAGAGCTCAAGTCTCCTGGCTCCTCATCAAAGTATCTCTCCAGAATCCTGGATTCTGTCCACAGCGCAGATCCTCATAAAGTCACAGTGAGAGCATCTCGGTTTTCTGTGTGTGTTAGCAAAGAAGTAACTGTGAGGCCAAGCCCAGGTCTCAGCTCTGCTCCACATGGCCCTGGAGCTCAGCCTCAAGTGTTGCACAGATGTTGCTTCCTCCTGCTGCCCCCTGTGGAAAGCGAGATGCTTCCAGCCCAGATGTGAGTCTGTCCCACTCGTGGCGGGGCCCTTCCCACTGGGGCACTCTTCATTTCACTACTGACTAAGGAAATGAGATGAGAGCTCATCTTTACTCTGTGGGTCCAGAGCACAGATGTGCTGCTGTCTATTGGAGCTGGATGGTCTGTAGCTAGTAATGGCCTTCAAAGTGAATGGATAATGTAGACAGACTGCAGTGATGCTATGCTTATGCTATAATTAATTTAAAATTTGAAATGAGGAGAAGTCTTGGTTGTTTCAAGCTGGTCAAACCAGAGGCTGCCTCAGGACAGTGATCCCTTCTCACTTTCCCATTAAAACCATGTATCTATAAAAAGCCAGACCTATCCCACCATGATAGTGGCCCTTCTCACTGACCCATTTCCCGTTATGAGAGCAATTAGAGTGCAGTGTGTATTCTGGGAGAGTAATGACCTGAGGGAGGGAAGAGGAGGAGCTTGTGGAATGGCTCTGGGCACAGTCAGAGCATGCCTCTCCATAGGCGTTGCCTCTGTGCTATATAGGGGGCTCCTTGATGTGCTCGGCCACTCTGGGAAGTGGTCCTCCTGGAGCAAGGGTGGGTGTGCCTCTGATGTGCACAGCAGGTGGAGGGGGAGTGCCTGCCAGGGTCCTGAGCTCTCCCAAGGATAGGTGGAATCACAAGTCTTCTGGCCATAGCTTCGAGGCTGGTGCTGTAATGGTTATGTCTCTGAGAGACAGAGATGTTCAGAGGAAGGATTTTCTCTTTCCCTCAGACAAATTGGTATACTTAGCACTTTCTAGATGTGGGAAGAAAGAATTTAGTGAGAAGATGCCCTCTTTCATCTTGTTAAAGAATCCAATAAGATGCTTTTTTTTTTCCACCCTTGGTGGAGTGCTGTAGTGTCAAACTCTTGGGATTAAGCAATTCTCTTGCCTCAGCCTCCCATGTAGCTGGGACTACAGGCACTGCCACAACACCTGGCTATTTTTGTTGTTGTTGCAGTTGTTATTGTTATTTGGCAGGCCCAGGCCGGGTTCAAACCCTCCAGCTCCAGTGTATGTGGCCGGTGCCCTAGCCACTGAGCTACAGGTGCTGAGCCAAATAAGATGTTTTTTAAAGATAAAGACCTTGAAGTTAGACAAAGCTCTGAGGCTTGTGGTCTAAAAGACAAGGATAATATGAAAAGAACTTGGAATGGAACAAAGAAGTAAACAGATGTGCTGAGCCAAATAAAAGACTGTGGCAGACCAGCTGGAGGTTGGCAGAATGAGGTTCTGTGTAAGGAAAGTGTAGGTGAGACAGGTTGGGGGATTTGGAGAATATTAGCAGAATGACTACAAAACCAGATTGACTTGGCCATCAAGGTTACCCAGGTAGTCCAGCCAGAAATCTACTGTTCATTAAAAACTCCTTGTCTGGGAGAGGCAACCACAAAAATTGTGTGAGAAGATGCCCCAAGAGTTGTTTGTAATGACAATTGATCCTTAGTAGGGGAATATCTTTCAATCATGAAATATTTAGAATTAAATTTAGAAATGCTTAAGAGGATCAACCTATAGTAATACTATTTTGTGGCTAAGGTGTTGAGAGACAGTTTTCCCTGGGTGTCTACATGTCTTGTGAGCAGAGGGTGTTTGTTTAGTGAACAGTGTTAGGAAGACATAGATGGTGTCCTTCAAGAACAAAGGGCAGATTTGCTTGCTATCCCAACTAATGATAATGTCTTCCTCCAAAGCAATGGTCAAGTGGACTTACTGCCCATTGTAAAATATCGGAAGTCCCTAAAGGTCAGGATTTCTCTCCTGTAGCCACCTGTGTGTAAAGATGTGCCCTAGCCCTCCTTACATCCCCTATGGGAACCGTGTGAATGTTGATGTTCTGCCTACTACTATTGTTGTGACAAAGTCCTTTGTCTCTGATTCAGGAGTCTTATGCCTTTTTCCAGCATCCGTGAAACTTGTTAGATTGAAAGTACAGTGAACTCTCGGACTCTTTTCAATTTTTGACATAAGTATTTTACTCAGATTTGGTATTTAAGTTCTTTAAGTACTTAAGAGATTTTGGGCTATGGGCTATACAAGTAATAGACCAGCTTTGTAATTACATATTAAAATTAAGTGGTTTAAACTTGTAATTTTTAATTTAAAACTAACTTAGTTTATTAACAGTATGGGAACATTTAGGAAGAGCTAAATTCATTCTGTTTACAATTATAATTCATTAGCTTTATGAAAAAAATTACCTAAGAAACCTAGAAAGGTTTTTTGGTTTATCTGTCAGGCAATTTAAGTACCTAAACAAGGAAATAACATATATTAAATTTATAAATCCTATGTGAAATGTTTGAAGGAGTTTAATAACTCAGTTTGTATTGGGACTAAACTCTTTAAGACTGCCTTAAAGTTCTGTTAAAAATCTTAGACTTACTTACACTTTTTTTTTTTTTGTGAGACAGAGTCTCACTTTGTCACTCACAGCAACCTCCAACTCTTGGGCTTAAATGATTCTTTTGCCTCAGCCTCCCAAGTAGCAGGGACTACAGGCACCTGCCACAGCACCTGAGTATTTTTGGAGATGAGATTTCGCTCTGGCTCAGGCTGGTCTCAAACCTGTGAGCTTAGGCAATCCATCTGCCTTGGCTTCCCAGAGTGCTAGGATTACAGGTGTAAGAAACCTCGCCTGGCCGACTGACTTCCACTTCTAAGTGGAGAACTGGAAAGTGTATCACACCCACTCTAACAACAAGAATATGCCAAATAAAGTACAAAATTATAAATTTCCTTGAATGCATCATAGAACTGATACTGTAGTAGCCTGAATTCCAAAGAAGGACAAATCCCTTCAAAGACAGATGAAACATGAGTCAGGCTCACCAGTGTCAGAGGTGGGAGAACAGTGCACTACATTCAGGATAGGAGAAAGCAGCTAAGGTGTTGATGAGCTCTGGGCCAGAAACAGTGAGTCTGGAGGCAGTGGAGGGATGCTTTGACAGTACCGAAGGAATTTTGCTGTCAACAGAGAATTCTGCACCTGGAGGTGAAAAATAAGTGAAGGTGAAGTAAAGACTTTTTCATGCAAATAAAGGCATTTGAAGAAATTTCTTCAGAGTATGATGCCAGTCAGAAACTTAGATCTATGCAAAGAGAAAAAGAAGTCCAGAAATGGTGAATAGAAAGGTCATTTTTGCTTATTTTTAATGGATCTAAAAATAGTTGATTATGTAAAGCAGAGATTGGCAAGTATTTTTTTCCACAGAGGACCAGATTATAGATATTTTAGGCTTTGTGGGCCCATGGTCTCCACTGTAGGCTGAAAGCAGCTGTAGACAATATATAAACAAATTACTGTTCTAATAAAACTTTATTTACAAAAACCAGTGGCAGGCTAGATCTGGCACACAGGCTGTTGTTTGTCTATGGCTGGTCTAAAGCAAAAATATCCATAATGTACTCTAGAGTTTATGACAATGGTAGTGAAAAGGGTAGCAGTACACTTCTTAAAGTTCTTACTTTATAAGTGAAGTGGTATGATATGAAATTTGACTGTGATAATTAGAGGTGAACCCTAAAATAGCCACCGAAAATAAAATAGCATGATAAATAGCACAATAATAAACTAAGTATAGAAATAAAATGAAATCCTAAAAGAACCCTCAATCTAAAAAGGCGATAGATAAAGAAGGAAAAGGGAGCTACTTTGGGAAAACCTCCAAAACTGTGTTTCCTCTGCTCTCAGACCACAACCACCACCAACACAGAAGACGAGTTTAGTAGCCACATACTTGAGAGATTTTCTCACACATGCCAAGGGGCAGACACTGCCGAGGTGTCCTCTAATTCACTTCTGACACTATCTTACCTAGAGAAAGTGTCAGATCCCAGAGAGGGCTCAGTCCCCAAAACTAACCCCTGCCCCTAAAACAAGTCACAAGTGTGGGCCTCCAGGACTTCTGACCAAATGCTTTCAAGTTGGGGTTCCCCAAACCCTCTTTTTGGGTTTGATTAATTTGCTGGAGCAGCTCACAGAACTTGGAAACAAATTTACTGGTTTAGATATTGCACATGAAGAGAAGAATAGGGTGAGGGTTGGGGGAAGAGGTGAATACTTCCTGCCATCCCTGGGCAGGGCACCCCCAGATACCTCCCTGTGTTCAGCTCTCCAGAAGCTCTTTGAACCATGTTCTGTTGGGTTTTTAAAGAGGGTTCCTTACAGAGACAAGATGGACAACTGTGTTAGAAATGTGATTGGCCAAAAAGCACATGATCTAAACCCAGAAAGCCATGTCTGTTCACATTCTTCTTGGCCTTTCTGTTCAGCATCCTTTCTCCAGGACATGGAGCAGAGCCCTCTCTGGGATGAAGGTCATAGAAGCCTGCCTTGAACAGATGAAAGGAGGGTAGGAGAAGGTCAAAGAGAGAGGGATTCTGTCTCCCAATTCCTGCTCCTGAGGCAGAGCAAAATGATAGATTTAAAGCAAAGGATATCGATACTCTCAGCATGTAAATGGTCTAGACACCCAATTGAAAGGCGGCGATTGTCAGGTTGGATGTTTTACACAAGTCTATACGCCTATAGATGGGTTGGAAGAGTATTTCTGAATGTAGTATACACTATCTTCAAAATATGAAGTGTTTTAGCAGGTGTCGTGTCTCTTTCTTAAAGCTTAGAAGGGACATTCTGAAGGGCCCCTGGTCATAGGAGCTCTGAAACCTTTGCCAAGGTAGTAGGCCTCTGAAGATTTTTAGGTTGTATTGTCTACTCTGGTGCATCCAAATCTTACTGGGTTTTTCAGAATACTTGCCATTGTCTGCTCACCAGGTTTGTTACTGTGATGTCATCAACATGATGGAACAACAGGGTATTTTGCAGATTATCTAGATAATCAAATGTCCCTTTGGATTACATTGTGACCAACAGTAAGAAATTCACAAAGTGTTAGAGCAAAGCTGTGAATGTATATTCCTGCCTATTCCTGGTCAATCCAAACTGCCTGTGACCCTCTCTCCCCACAGGAATATAGGAGAATGCATTGTTAGGTTACATGTAGTGACAGGTGGGTACCAATCTTTTTCAGTACTTGTAAGTGAGGCTACCATTGGTTAATTTGTCAGTAGTCTTCATCTGCAGGGCTCCATCCAGTTTTTCAAGTGTGGGACTGGTAAATTAGTCAGGGATAGGATGGAAACCCTTATAGCATCTGCTATTTTTAAGTCTTTGAGGGTGGCATTCTCACCCAGAATGAGACATTACTCCTGATTTTCTGTCTGGGCTGGGGTGGGGAGGTGGGGAATTTTCCAGAGTTTCCTGTTGGCATTCCTTAGCATTATGGCTCTAGCTCACAAGCAGGTCCTTCTAGCTGTTGAGCCTGTCCATTCCAATTATGAACTCAGGAATGAGGGAAATGGATGGCAGAATGGGTGTGGATCTTACTATGAAATGGATCTGAAGCCAGGAACTTCCTCACATCAACGGGGGACTGTGATGGCATTTGGGGTCCTATGGTATCAGTTTCAGCTCAGATCCTTTGTCCACAGCTCTTTGAAGATCTGAGCCATTGGGGAAAGTGCTTTTGGTCTTTTTGGTAGTACACACACTACTGTGTGTGCTTGCTGTGGCAACACAGAGTCACTTTCAGGGATACACAGGCTCCTTTCAATGGTTGGCTCTGGGTCTGACACCTGGCTCAGGTCTAGGAACTGGGCAAGGATCATGATGTCCCAGGGCAAGCAGGTAACCTCAGCCTTAAGCTCACATGCTCTTGACCTTTGGGTTCCAGTCTGACATTGGGAGTATCATGGTCTATTAGTCATTGCTTCCTAAGTCTTGCAGATGAGGGCTGACATTGTCATTCTAGCTTTGCTGCCACTGCAATCATTTGGCCACCTCGCCACTGCTGTGCTCATCTCCGGGTGACACCAGGCGGGAGACCAGACCTAGCAGCCTGGGAGGATAACCACAACCACCAGGAGTTTCTCAGCAATGCTGGTGGCCCCTTCACTGGCATACCCTTTATTTTACTGGTGGAGATGCCTTCTGGATGCTCCCAGAGGCTGGTCAATCCATACATTCTGTGGTCTTCCATAATCTACTTTTATATGCTCCTTCATGGACACCCTTCCCCTTCTGCTGCCAAGGCAGTTCTGGCAGTTCTGGCAGTTCTGGTCATTGCTGGCAAGCTGAAGGATGCTCTCTGGGTGGTAGTTAGGACTGACCAGGATGCTACATCTTGAGTTGTAGGAGAGAGCCCACTTATCAATAAACTTTTCCTCATTCAGCCTTATCTGTTACTTCTGATCCAGCACAATGCATGCCCTGAGTCCCGTGGGTACTGACTAGCCAGGAGCTACAGCCCCCCACCAGAAGCGATGAGAGCACTTATATTGTCTGCCATGCTTAGGTATGTCCCAACGTGGCCAAAAGAGGGGTTGGCAAACTGCCCATGGGTGAAATGCAGTCTGTCTTTGTAAATAAAGTTTTATTGAGTGAAATGCTCATTCATTTACATAGTATCTATGATGCTTTTGTGATGCAATGTAAGAGCTGAATTGTTATGACAGACACTACATGGACCTCAAAACCTAAAATTTTTACTTTATGTCTCTACAGAAAATGTTTTCTGACCCCTGCCTGGCATGGCAGCTGTGGGGACTATTGGGGGGAAACCTTGAGAAGAACTGTATTGTCTTGCAAGGCTTCTGCCTCAAGTGAGGCCTCTGTGTGGTCCTGGGGCAGGGGAGGCCCCTTCCCACTGCAAGCCCACTTCTGCATGCCCAGAGGGTTCCAGGGAATCTGGGGATTCAAGATTCTTGAGCAGATAAAATCCACCTGGATGTCCTCATTCCAGGTCCTCAGGTCCTATTCTTTCCACCATGACCTTGACTTTGACATAGGACATTTACTGGAGTCATAAGTCCAGCATTGTTGCTCTCTTATGAGGTACTAATTCTCATTTTCAGCAGATGTGCCGCCCAGGGTAATAGTCCTCTGTATGCTGCCGCAGAGGCTTCCTGACTGTGGTTTATGCCTGGTCACTGTGGCTGGCTGAGCCCGCCTTCCTCTCCCTTCGGTGCACCGACTCACCAATAATCCCCAGCCACCTCCCAGCATTTATACTTGCCACCATCACTGCAGGTCTTACCACAAATACCAGTGATGCTGCACGTGCCTTGCACCTGGAACCTGTGTTTGTTCTATACCAGTCAGGCTCTGGGAATCACAAGCTACACCACCACTTACTTTTACAGAGAGAATTTAACACAGAGAAGTGAGCAGCTAGATAGGCTAAAAAGGACACACAGATGTAGAGGGACCAGTCATCCCAATTTGTCCAGGGCTGGACCAGCTGCTGCTGAAGCCCATTAGCTACAGACAAACCTGGACTATTGGCCCCTCACTGAGGGGTCACAGAGATGATGATTGCAGGGCTCTGGGGTGCGACGGGAAGAGCTCCGAGGACCCCAGCTAGCTGGAGCTGGTTCTGTGAGGAGTGCCATGAAGCTGACTCAGGCTTCATCTGGAACAGACTGTTGCTACTGGAACCAAGTGAAGCAGCAGGACGAACACTATGCTGTGGTGACCCTGACACTGAGGGAAGGAAGTGAACAAGAAGGAGCTCATCCCTTCTTCCTCCTTCAGTACCCCCACTACTCCCAGCGCCTAACAGGGAGCTGCTGGCAGCGTGGTGTGTGGGAGGTCCCACCGCCACATCTGAGAGCAGGTGTGGAAGGCCTGTGTGTACCATGTCCAGATGGAGCTCAGTGGTGACTCACCAGCACACACCCTTGGTCTGCACAGGTAAAGAAGCTCTTAACAATCATGCCACTGCAGCATATGGGGTTCACTGTTACCTACTTACCACTAAGTTCCCCTCTGACCAGCAAGAAATTGAAGACCAGGCTGCCATGTGAGCACCTGCTGCCTAGACCACTTCTGATGCCGGCTATCTTAGTTTGGGTCCCCCCAACCCTGGAACCCCTGAAGCAGGACACAAGGCAAGGATTTAAGCACAAGTGATTTACTTGAAGGTGGAAGGGAAAATAAAGATGAGTTATGGAACTTGCCAGCACCACGGTGACCTCAGGGATGCTGTGTGCTGTGTCCAAGTGGGCTGCTTTGGGATCCAGGTGATGGACCTGGGGAAGATGAGCACAGCGCACCTGCTGAATGCAGTGAGCACCTCAGACGTGTCACACCCTGGGGAGGAGCCATGGCTGTGGTGAGGAGCCACCACTGAGCATCTGGCTGTGTCACACAGCAGCCACCACCCAAGGGACAGGAGAAGAAAGATGGGAGGTCAGCAGTTAGCACAAATGAGTAGCCTGAGATGCTGAACAACTCAGGAGAACACAGCAGGTGGAGGGCAGGTGTTGCCCTAGAAGCAATCCCTGAGAAGCAACTCAAGCACAGGTTGTGTCTTTTGAGAGATGAAGGGAAACATCCTTGTAGGAATAGAGAAGCAAGACAGGAAATGGAATGCTGCTGGCCCAGGCGTGTCATCACACCCATCACCACAGGGGTGACAGGAGCCTAACCCTGCAGGGAGCCAGTGGGTCCTGTTGGAAGTGGGGGAGGCTTCAGTATTTCTGTGCAGGATTCAAAGACTGCTCCTGGCATTAATTCCCCTCCTAGGCTGCCTTGTCTGGGGCTGAGTGACCTTCTCTGCTACAGAAAAAGGCCTCAGGTGAAGGAATGCAGCTCCAAGCCCTGTAGTCAGCTGGAGCTCACTGAACAGAGGAGGGGCTGCAGGCAAAGAGTGCCCACAGCTCCTGCTCCAGGAAGGCAGGAGGGCCATATATGGGTCCCATTCCTCATGCCTCAGGCTCCCTGCTAAATGCTTCCCATGAACCCCCTCAGGAATGCCCTCAAGCCAGGACGCAAGTTTACAGGTCAAGTATCTCTTATCCAAATGCTTGGGACCAGAAGTGTTTGGGATTTTTTTCTGGATTTTGGAATACTTGTCTATATATAATAAGATATCTTGGGAATGGGACCCACGCCTAAACACAAAATTCATTTGATTCATATGCACCTTGTACATGTAGCATGAAATTAATCTTATTCAAGATTGTTAATAATTTGGTGCATGAAACAAAGTTATGATAGCAACCCATCACCCCAAGCTCAGGTGTGGAATTTTCCACTTGCGGCATTATGTCAATACACACGATTCAAATTTTGGAGCACTTTCATTTCAGATTTTCAGATTAGGGGTGCTTGACCTATATTATTATTTTCATTTTACAGATAGGAACACTTCACTCCAAGAGGTTCAACAACTTGCCCACAGTGGTGACAAAACCAGACTTGGTGCTTGGTCTGCACAGCCCCAGAGCCAATGTGTTCGTGTACTCTGATGTCACTGCCTACCACCCCAGATGTGATGGGGACTGCGGGGCAGACCTGGGTCACTTGCCGGTACCTGCCTGCGACCCATGCTGCAGCACTGCCTCTCTTACCTGACATCAGGCAGATGTTGCTGACTGTGCTGAGCCTGAGAAAATATCTGATTTGCTGAAATCCCCCAGGTGTGTCCCTCCCCCGGTTATTCAGCAAGCCCAGGAAGAGTGCACATCCTGCCCCACACAGTCTCCTCCTGACGGCAGCATTTAGGGCCACAAGGCCAGAGTGCGGCCGTGAGAGCAGACTTTTTAAGATCTTCTGTTTCTTTGATTCCCGCATTTCATACTGCTTGACAGTAACTGCTGTACTGACTGGGGAGCAGACAACACCTCCGTCCCTTTTAGGTGGCCGCGTTACTCAGCTTCTCCCCCAGTGCCTGCTCACACACTGCTGATGTCACCAGCATGTCATGGGAGGTGCAGGGAGAGGAGGGGCCAACCTGGCTGAGCGGGAGATTTCTTTATGACCATTTTGGGTTGTTTTTCGCAACAACTTATTATGGAATAATTAAAACATGGACAAAAGCAGGGAAGATGATAAAATTAACCCTTTGTGTTCAGCACTCAGTTTTAGCCATTTTCAACCAGTGACCATTCTTGTCTCCTCCTGTACTCCCCACACTCTGCTCACCTCCTAGATTATTTAGATGCTAGTCCTAACATCATATTCACTGTTATGCTTTCAAAATCAAGAATGTTGGTTCCTAAACTACCCTCCTGAATTTTCTGACTCAGCGGGTCAGAAGTGGGTTCTGAGATTCTCTTTATATTTTTGATTCCCCAGGTTTGGGAACTTACAGAATAAAGAAATAAGCAGGGACTTTAGAGTAAGAAAGTCCAAGTTTGAGTCCTGGCTTTACCCAAGCTTTGTAACTTTAGGTGAAAACTTTAATTCTAACTCTCTGTCTTAAAGAATCACCACTTCTGTGAACTTGTGGTCCACTAAGACCCATTGACATTTTTCATATTAAGGAACTGCCATCAAGTCTGGTGTCCTTTGCTTTCCCTTTCCTTGGTGCTGGGCTGGGGATGGTGGCGCAATTAATTCTGAGTTACTGTCCTTTATAGTGGTATGTGTAGGTGGTCTGCCCAGCCGTGCCCTCTGTCCACTGCGCTGTGCACCGTGCGTGGTACATTTACCTTTCTGTCCTGGTTCAGCCTCCTTCACTCTCTCTGTTGTCCAGCCCTCTTTGCCCCTGGGAGACTGGAGGGCCAAACCTACCCCTGAACATGGTCCTCAATCACAAAACTCGTGGGCCTAGAACAGTAAAAGTGGTATCTGGTCTGGTTTGATGATCACTTTATTCAACCAAACCAAATCCTTGATTTCCACGATTGATGTTCAGTCATCTGCTGTTTCTGCAAAAGATAGCTGGCTTTACTGAATTATAAAAACAATAACTTTGCTGGCTTTTGGTGTGCTGAGCATTTTTCTAAATGAAGACTGTAGCAACTCACAATGAATACAGCTTTTTTGTTGTTGTTATTTAATTAAATGGAATTCACAGCAAAGGAACATAAATAAATTGGCTGAGCAAGTAGGGACACATCTGAACTGGAGTGAGAAAGAAGCAATTTCCTGAGGCTGAACACCTTTTTCAGTAGACTATGCTGTACTGAACACAACATTGTCCCCGCAAAGTGTGACCTTAGCTGCTTTTCAGAGTTCAGTGTACACTTCCACAGTGCCAACTATGGCAGAGAAAGACCCTGGGAAGTGCAGGTCTGAGAGAGTTTGGGGAACTGTAGTGTGTGTGTTAGAACTAAAAGGAACTACAATAACCTTGTTGTATACCTGAGAAATAGAAGCCAAAGAGACCACAGAATTTGCTCAAAGCCATGTGGCAGTTGGCAGAAGAGTCCAACCCAGCATCTGGCTACTGGCCAGTGTTTTTCCACAGAGAAATTTGGTTTCAGGAGGTTGTTAGAAGCATGTGTGTCAGGACAGACTGCCTGGCTTCAGATCCTGCTCTTCCCTTCTTGGCTATATGATCTTGGGCAAATGAGTTAAGTCACTCAAGGCCTATATCAGTCAAAGTTCCAGAAAAAAATGATGGAACACCAAATTAGAGTTATTGGAGGGGCACTGACAATGGGATAATTGCAAAGGCATGGGCCATGGGCAGGATATGGAGGAAACACAGGTCCAGCAGTGCCAGATAAGGAATTAGGGGACTCAGCCAGCCATGGCCAGCATGCCGGGGTGGGATTGAGGTAATGGGGATCACAGTGGAACCAACTTTTACTTTGTTGAGGGGATTGATAACTGAATAGATGCAAAGAGCTTAGAATAGTACATATGGAGGCGGAGCAAGATGGCAGCCGAGTAACAGTTTCCTTGCATCTGGGCACCGTGAATCTGGGGAGATAGGACTCCAGGCATCTCTGGCTGGTGGGAACTGCCTAGCGTCACTCCTATGAGGATACAGGGAGTCAGCGAGAGACTTCTGGACCCCAAGAGGAGGACTAAAACAGTGGAAAACCGGCAAGTGGTTGCGAGTGTTCAATCCGTCTAAACCCGCCCACAACTGTAAGTTCAGTAGCAGCGAGACAGCAAACCAGAAAGGCCTTACCTGTGAACTGTTTTGATGTCCTTGGACTTGGCACTGAGTTGAACTGCCCTGGGGAAGGTCTGAGCAGGAGTGTGGAGAACTTTGGCCGTTGTCTAGGGCCCCAGTCTGAGCCGCTGAGCCAGACGGAGCTAATAGTGTTTGGCGGTGGGTCACACGGAACCATTGCCAGTGATCTGCCCCGGCAAGCTCCGCCCTCAGGGTCGCAGAGCTAGAAACGGGTGGGAGCTTGTAACCCAGCAACCAAGTAGCCTAAGGGTGGGGTCTGAGCCGCCTTGCAGCCCTAACCCTCAGGGGCAGAGTGAGACCGGTTTTGGCACACTGGGTAAGTGGATAGCCACTTCAGCAGTGAGATTCCAGTGAGAAAGCTGGGAAAGCTTCTGCTCAGCCAGTTTACAAGTTGAAAGTGCCTTTTAAGTGGGCTGAAGAGAGATTTAGGGAGTCTACCAGCTGGGGTTTGAGAAATCAGCAGCCTCCAGTCGTATCAGAACTGTGACTAACATCTCATATCCCAGAAGACCACGTGTTGCCCAGACAATATTCAATAACATATACAAACTGCTTTGTTTTTGGTTGTGTATTTTTTTCTCTTTTTTTGTTTGGTTGGTTTTTTGTTTGTTTGTTTATTTTGACGTTGTTGATGTTCTTTTGTTTTTTAATTTCAATCTTTTCCATACAGATCCCTTTTTCTTTCTCAGTTTTTCTAGTTCAATTATAATTTCCCATTGCTGCCTTTTTAAATAACTACAACTTCATTTTTGCTAGTGTTTCTACCCCTATCATTTGGTTTTTCACCCAATTGTATCCCCGTAAAGGTTTCTGTTTGCTTGTTTTGGTTTGATTTATAGCATTTTTGTCTTTCCTCTCTACTTGGTAGAGGTGGGGTACTGTGTCTGATCAGGTTAGCAAAGAGCTGCTGACCTCAAGGGAACCACCCAACTGGGCACCCCCAGAAGGTGGGGTTTTTTAAGGTTGTGTCAAAGTACCCTACTGTACACCTATATTGCCCTGTCTCCCTCTTTCAGTACCTCTCTTCTTTTTGTCAGTATTCCTTATACCCACCCCCTCTCCTTTCTCTATCTTTCTTTTTTTTCTTATCACTCGGTCCTCCTTTCTTTCATCCCTTTTTTGCTCCTCAACCTTCTCACCCTTCTGGTCCTGTAACCCTTAGTCCACAGGCACAAGAACTTAAAGAGCAAGAGGAAGTGAAAGGAAAATTAGGGCAAGGAAACAGATAAAAGAAATCACTCATGAGGAAGAATCAGCAGAAAACTCCAGGCAACATGAAGAACCAGTACAGAACAACCCTGCCAAGGGACCATGAGGTAGCTACTGCAGAGGATTCCACCTATACAGAAATGTTAGGAATGACAGAAAGGGAATTTAGAATACACATGTTGAAAACAATGAAAGAAATGATGGAAACAATGAAGGAAACTGCTAATAAAGTGGAAAATAACCAAAAGGAAATCCAAAAACAGAATCAAATCAGGGATGAACGATATGAAGAATATAAAAAGGATATAGCAGAGCTGAAGGAAATGAAAGAGTCAATCAGGGAACTTAAAGATGCAATGGAAAGTATCAGCAACAGGTTAGACCATGCAGAAGAAAGAATTTCAGAGGTAGAAGACAAAGTTTTTGAGATAACTCAGATAGTAAAAGAGGCAGAAAAGAAGAGAGAGAAAGCAGAACGTTCACTGTCAGAATTATGGGACTTTATGAAGCGTTCCAACGTACGAGTTATAGGAATTCCAGAAGGGGAAGAAGAATGCCCCAGAGGAATGGAAGCCATACTAGAGAATTTTATAAAAGAAAATTTCCCAAACATCACCAAAGATTCTGACACACTGCTTTCAGTGGGATATCGGACCCCAGGTCGCCTCAACTCTAACCGAGCTTCTCCAAGACACATTGTGATGAACCTGTCCAAAGTCAAGACAAAAGAAAAGATTCTGCAAGCTGCCAGGAGTAAGCACCAGTTGACCTACAGGGGCAAATCCATCAGAGTGACCGCAGACTTCTCTAATGAAACTTTCCAAGCAAGAAGACAATGGTCATCTACCTTTAATCTACTTAAACAGAACAATTTTCAGCCCAGAGTTCTGTACCCTGCTAAGCTAAGCTTCAAAATTGACAGAGAAATCAAATCATTTACGGATATACAAACATTGAGGAAATTCGCCACAACAAGACCAGCTCTACAGGAAATACTTCAAGCTGTTCTGCACAGTGACCACCACAATGGATCAGCAGCAAAGTAAGAACTCAGAAATCAAAGGACAGAACCTAACCTCCACACTGATGCAAAAGATAAAACTAAGCAATGGACTCTCACCAAATAAGACGAATAGAATACTACCACACTTATCAATTATCTCAATAAATGTTAATGGCTTGAATTCCCCACTGAAGAGACATAGATTGGCTGACTGGATTAAAAAACATAAGCCATCCATTTGCTGTCTGCAAGAAACACACCTGGCTTCAAAAGACAAATTAAAGCTCCGAGTCAAGGGTTGGAAGACAATTTTTCAGGCAAATGGAATTCAGAATAAAAGAGGAGTTGCAATCTTATTTTCAGATACATGTGGATTTAAAGCAACTAAAGTCAAAAAAGACAAAGATGGTCACTTTATATTGGTCAAGGGAAAACTACAACAAGAAGACATTTCGATTCTAAATATTTATGCACCCAATTTAAATGCTCCCAGATTCTTGAAGCAGACCTTACTCAGTCTGAGCAATATGATATCTGATAATACCATCATAACAGGGGACTTTAACACACCTCTTACAGAGCTGGACAGATCCTCTAAACAGAAATTAAACAAAGATATAAGAGATTTAAATGAGACCCTAGAACAACTATGCTTGATAGACGCATATAGAACACTCCACCCCAAAGACAAAGAATATACATTCTTCTCATCACCCCATGGAACATTCTCCAAAATTGATCATATCCTGGGACACAAAACAAATATCAACAGAATCAAAAGAATTGAAATTTTACCTTGTATCTTTTCAGACCATAAGGCACTAAAGGTGGAACTCAACTCTAACAAAAATGCTCAACCCCACCCAAAGGCATGGAAATTAAACAATCTTCTGTTGAATAACACATGGGTGCAGGAAGAAATAAAACAGGAAATCATTAACTTCCTTGAGCATAACAACAATGAAGACACAAGCTACCAAAACTTGTGGGATACTGCAAAAGCAGTTTTGAGAGGAAAATTCATCGCTTTAGATGCCTACATTCGAAAAACAGAAAGAGAGCACATCAACAATCTCACAAGAGATCTTATGGAATTGGAAAAAGAAGAACAATCTAAGCCTAAACTGAGTAGAAGAAAAGAAATATCCAAAATCAAATCAGAGATCAATGAAATTGAAAACAAAAGAATCATTCAGAAAATTAATGAAACAAGGAGTTGGTTTTCTGAAAAAATAAATAAAATAGATAAACCCCCATTGGCCAGACTAACTAGAAATAGAGAAGTAAAATCTTTAGTAACCTCAATTAGAAACGATAAAGGGGAAATAACAACTGATCCCACAGAGATACAAGAGATCATCTCTGAATACTACCAGAAACTCTATGCCCAGAAATTTGACAATGTGAAAGAAATGGATCAATATTTGGAATCACACCCTCTCCCTAGACTTAGTCAGGAAGAAATAGACCTCCTGAACAGACCAATTTCAAGCACTGAGATCAAAGAAACAATAAAAGCTTCCAACTAAAAAATGCCCTGGTCCAGATGGCTTCACTCCAGAATTCTATCAAACCTTCAAGGAAGAGCTTATTCCTGTACTGCAGAAATTATTCCAAAAAACTGAGGAAGAAGGAATCTTCCCCAACACATTCTATGAAGCAAACATCACCCTGATACCAAAACCAGGAAAAGACCCAAACAAAAAGGAGAATTTCAGACCAATCTCACTCATGAATATAGATGCAAAAATTCTCAACAATATCCTAGCCAATAGATTACAGCTTATCATCAAAAAGTTCATTCATCATGATCAAGTAGGCTTCATCCCAGGGATGCAAGGCTGGTTTAACATACGCAAGTCCATAAACATTATCCACCATATTAACAGAGGCAAAAATAAAGATCACATGATCCTCTCAATAGATGCAGAAAAAGCATTTGATAAAATCCAGCATCCTTTTCTAATTAGAACACTGAAGAGTATAGGCATAGGTGGCACATTTCTAAAACTGATTGAAGCTATCTATGACAAACCCACAGCCAATATTTTACTGAATGGAGTAAAACTGAAAGCTTTTCCTCTTAGAACTGGAACCAGACAAGGTTGTCCTCTGTCACCTTTACTATTCAACATAGTGCTGGAAGTTCTAGTGAATACAATTAGGCAAGACAAGGAAATAAAGGGAATCCAAATGGGAGCAGAGGAGGTCAAACTCTCCCTCTTTGCTGACAACATGATCTTATACTTAGAGAACCCCAAAGACTCAACCACAAGACTCCTAGAAGTCATCAAAAAATACAGTAATGTTTCAGGATATAAAATCAATGTCCACAAGTCAGTAGCCTTTGTATACACCAATAACAGTCAAGATGAGAAGCTAATTAAGGACACAACTCCCTTCACCATAGTTTCAAAGAAAATGAAATAACTAGGAATATACCTTACGAAGGAGGTGAAGGACCTCTATAAAGAAAACTATGAATTCCTCAGAAAGGAAATAGCAGAGGATATTAACAAATGGAAGAACATACCATGCTCATGGATGGGAAGAATCAACATTGTTAAAATGTCTATACTTCCCAAAGTAATCTACCTATTCAATGCCATTCCTATCAAAGTACCTACATCGTACTTTCAAGATTTG
Source organism: Nycticebus coucang (assembly GCF_027406575.1). Classification (NCBI taxonomy): domain Eukaryota; kingdom Metazoa; phylum Chordata; class Mammalia; order Primates; family Lorisidae; genus Nycticebus; species Nycticebus coucang. The sequence continues at coordinate 32,403,622 of NC_069789.1, read as the reverse complement.
GAAAAAATGATTCTGCGTTTTGTATGGAAATGGAAAAAACCCCGCATAGCTAAGGCAGTTCTTAGTAACAAAAATAAAGCTGGGGGCATCAGCATACCAGAGTTTAGTCTGTACTACAAAGCCATAGTGCTCAAGACAGCATGGTACTGGCACAAAAACAGAGACATAGACACTTGGAATCGAATTGAACACCAAGAAATGAAACTAACATCTTACAACCACCTAATCTTTGATAAACCAAACAAGAACTTACCTTGGGGGAAAGACTCCCTATTCAATAAATGGTGTTGGGAGAACTGGATGTCTACATGTAAAAGACTGAAACTGGACCCACACCTTTCCCCACTCACAAAAATTGACTCAAGATGGATAAAGGACTTAAATTTAAGGCATGAAACAATAAAAATCCTCAAAGAAAGCATAGGAAAAACACTGGAAGATATTGGCCTGGGGGAAGACTTCATGAAGAAGACTGCCATGGCAATTGGGACAACAACAAAAATAAACAAATGGGACTTCATTAAACTGAAAAGCTTCTATACAGCTAAGGAGACGATAACCAAAGCAAAGAGACAACCCACACAATGGGAAAGGATATTTGCATATTTTCAATCAGACAAAAGCTTGATAACCAGGATCTATAGAGAACTCAAATTAATCCACATGAAAAAAGCCAACAATCCCTTATATCAATGGGCAAGAGACATGAATAGAACTTTCTCTAAAGATGACAGACGAATGGCTAACAAACACATGAAAAAATGTTCATCATCTCTCTATATTAGAGAAATGCAAATCAAAACATCCCTGAGATATCATCTAACCCCAGTGAGAATGGCCCACATCACAAAATCTCAAAACTGCAGGTGCTGGCGTGGATGTGGAGAGAAGGGAACACTTTTACACTGCTGGTGGGACTGCAAACTAGTACAACCCTTCTGGAAGGAAGTATGGAGAAACCTCAAAGCACTCAACCTAGACCTCCCATTCGATCCTGCAATCCCATTACTGGGCATCTACCCAGAAGGAAAAAAATCCTTTTATCATAAGGATACTTGTACTAGACTGTTTATTGCAGCTCAATTTACAATCGCCAAAATGTGGAAACAGCCTAAATGCCCACCAACCCAGGAATGGATTAACAAGCTGTGGTATATGTAATATGGAATACTATTCAGCCATTCAAAAAAATGGAGACTTTACATCCTTCGTATTAACCTGGATGGAAGTGGAAGACATTATTCTTAGTAAAGCATCACAAGAATGGAGAAGCGTGAATCCTATGTACTCAATCTTGATATGAGGACAATTAATGACAATTAAGGTTATGGGTGGGGGGGGAAGCAGAAAGAGGGATGGGGGAGGGGGGTGGGGCCTTAGTGTGTGTCACACTTTATGGGGGCAAGACATGATTGCAAGAGGGACTTTACCTAACAATTGTAATCAGTGTAACTGGCTTATTGTACCCTCAGTGAATCCCCAACAATAAAATAAATAAAATAAAAAAAAAAAAAAAAAAAGAGAATCGCCTAAGCCCAGGAGTTGGAGGTTGCTGTGAGCTATGACACCGCAGCACTCTACTGAGGGCGATAATGTGAGACTCTGTCTCAAAACAAAAACAAAAACAAACACTCAGAGAAGGAAATAAACTGTTAACAAATCTAAAAAAAAAAAAAAAAAAGAATAGTACATATATGTGCTGTTTACTACTCAACTTCTTTAGTGCTTACCATATACTGATATATGTAATACATATAGTAAGTATATATAAAAATATGATCAGATAGTAAGACTTGTATATATTTACTACATATGTTATATATAGTAAGAACGTATATAATAACAGCATAGTAGCACTGGAGTACCATATATACAGTAAGCACTACACTTACTAATGTCAGCTATTGTTATCTCAGAGGAAGAAGGGCTGTACCACTCAAATGCCAGCAATACTCCCAGAGTCTCAGGATACAGAGCACCTTCTTCCCCAGCTGCACCTCACCTCCCACCTTCTCAGAGACCCAGAGTCTACACAGAACATGCATAGGGACTAAAGCCTGAGCACGTCACTGTGCCTGTAGCCAGCAGTGAGCCTTGTCCCATCTTTAGCTCATTAGGGCTAGGAGGGTGGGACATACATGTCCCAGGATCTGCTTGACAACAGCCCAAGGCCAACACCTTTCACCTGTGGGGACAATCCAATCTCCCCAAGGAAGGGAAGTTGATTCTGTTGTCCATGAGGTTTTAAGACAGAGAGGAGGCCAGGTGCAGTGGCTCACACCTGTAACCTCAACACTCTGGGAGGCTGGGGTGGGAGGATCCCGTGAGCTCAGGAGTTGAAGACCAGCCTGAGTGAAAGTGAGACTCCATCTCTACCAAAAAATAGAAAAATTAACTGGGCGTGGTGGCAGGCACATGTAGTCCCAGCTACTTGGGAGGCTAAGGCAGGAGGATCACTTAAGCCGAGGAGGCCATGGAATGAGACTCTGTCTCAAAAAAAAAAAAAAAGACAACAAGACAGAGATGATTCCACACCAACATGGGATGTTCTAAATCACTGGAGAGAAAGAAATGTGCCACTCGTCCAGCTAAGAACGAGGACAGGCTCACCACAGCCTGGGGCCTCTGTCTCTGTGCCTCTCAGCTGCATGGGTGGTGGGAGGAAAGCACAGAAACCAAGGGTGATCTAGGGGGGTGGAGGTTGCCTCAAGTTCTGAGGGTGTGGGCCTTTCTAGTTGCAGGCTGCAGATAACGGGAGAGTGGACAGACCAGCTGCCAGTTATACTCCGCTTCATCCTTTCCTGCCCGGGGAACAGGAGTCACACCAGGTGATCCTCAGACCCAGCCCTTCCCATCCCTGGAACTTGGTAACACATCTCTTTTGCTTCCTTAATAAGCAGTGGTTCTTAGGATCCACCTAAGAGAGACAGGAGATCGTGTTGGAAGTGACAAGGGACCAGAGCAGCACAAACAGGAATGCCCTAAGAGAGGAGGTGGGTCACAGAGAACCCCCATCAGTTCACCCCTCCTCAGCTCCAGCCCTGCCCACTCAGGCCCTGAGTGAGTGCTGGGCACAGGTGCAGACACTTGTTGACTGTTCACACAACAGTCTGCAGTCGACAGCAGCCGCAAACAGCACTAGATGGGACGTCAGCTGTTTTCCCACAGCTGGGGGCACCTGCTCATGGCCCCCCATAGGAGAAAAACAAGACACAAAATTGTATGTTTACTATGATTCTGGGTTTGCAAAAAAATGAAAGAAGAAAGAAAAAGTATACATGTCTATATCTGCTTGTCTGCTTGGAAGAAAGGTTATTAAAAGTTATGTCTAGGTAGTGAAATAGAAGGTAATTTTAATCTTCTGCCTTGTACTTTGTGTACTCAAATTTCTTTTTATGGTGGTTCTGAATTATGTTCATATTTAGAAAATGTCAGCCTCCTTCTGCCCATCTTCTATCAAGGTACCTCTCCTAAGCCTTTTCCATGTGCTAAATATCACATGAGCAGCAAGGAACATCTCCCTCCTCCCATCTCTTTGAGTCATGGAAAAATACCTTCCAGAATTAGCAGAAGCCTGGCTGTATCTAATCCTGACAAAACCATGGCTCTGCCCTACCAGGGTCCTCTCATAACCACAAGCTCAAAGCCAAACCCGGCACCATCAATGTGTCCGATCTGTAAAGCCAGGAGCACTATCGTGTGGCTAAAATACCAGAAGCTTTGACAGTCTTCCTTCTGTAGTACCAGCTCCCCAGTCTCATCTGGTGTGTGGCCACTTGACGACAGATTGCCCAGCCTCTCTGAGCCCGGTGTGAATGATGAGCAAGTCCAGACCTGAACGTGAGCCACAGCAATCTCTAAAAAGCTCATCTCTCTCACGATAAGGCCATTCGCTGGGAGTCTTCTCTCTCCCACAAGGACACGAACATCATGAAGACCCAGTCTCAACCCCCTCAGTGTCACAGAGCCACATGACAGAAAAACCTGGGTCTCTGGAATGCCACTGTGGAGCACAGCCACCCACTTTCCTGGGCCTTGACCTCCACTTCGCTGCAAGTGAGAGAAATAAGCTTCCATCTTATTTGATTCAAATGTGTTCCTTGGTTTTCTTTTTCATCGCTTAGCCTGTGCCCTAACTGATGCAGCAAGCTGGTCCTGATTTCACCTTCTCCCTGTAATTTACTAACACTATGACCTGGGACAGGTCACTTAGGCAACTTGAAGGGCTGTGAGAATTACAGTGATGCACATAACACATCCAGCATGAGCTGGGCACAGTGTATGGCCCACAGTACAGTTATATCAGGTAACGATCATCAGATACCCTTCTGCCTGTTCAGCTTCTATGATCATTTGATGTTCCTCTTTGCAGAAAGCTTAACTTTCCAGGAAAGTATGTGGCCCTCAATCCCATCCGTGCACCAATACCTTGCCCCATTTAGTCCTCCATGCTCTGTCTGGTTGAACCCCTTGGTCTTTCTGCCATTTGGCCACTCCCTGTCCCTCTAGCTGACTTAATTTAACTTGACATCTGAGCCCTCTCCCTTCTGCTGGCTCCACCCTTTCCTGTTTTTTTCTTCTCTGAGTTCCCTTTTTCCCTCAGTTCTGAGAACAGAGTTCCCTTTTTTCATTTCCTCAGCTCAACTCTAGATCACCTTGGCTGGAAAACACAGACCCCCTTTGGCTGAGAAGCTGCAGCCTCACGCTGCCCTCGCTCCACCTTTACAGGCAGCAGAGAGTCGAGGTCAGCAGGAAAGGCTGGGGGCAGCAAGGCATGGTTCTGGCTCTGCCACATTTTAGCAACATGACCTGTCCAAGTTACCTAGCCTCTGTGCCTCAGTTTCCTGGTCTGTAACACAAGGAAAGATGGAACTATCTTGCTCATAGGATTGATGGGAAGCTTAGAAGATATTATGCATTGAAATACTTAGAGAAGTTCTTAGCACCCAGAGGTGCTCAGTAGATTTAACTGGTATTATCTCCATCCTTCCTATCCCCTACTCCCCAGTAAAGTCTAGTTCCTACCATAGCAGTGCCAATCCAGAGCTTTTAGACAGCCTGTGACTCGAGATTGAAGGAAGGAATATTTGGGCATGTGGCACCAACTCCAGGGTGTCCATCTCAGGGCAGATTCTTGGGAAGGGTCAACCTGCCTAATGCCAATCTCCCCCTCCCGTCCTCACACTCCCCTATTCTACTTCATTGCCTCCATTGTGTATAACTTGAGGTTCAGCAGTTATAGACTTACCTTGGTTAACAAGCATCCTCTCAGAATGGGAGGGTAGTGGGGGGCGGGGCAGTGGCTGATGGATTCTAGCATGATGGAAGTCCCTTCCTTCTTGAGAACATTAAGTTTGTCTACAGGAGCCCTTGGAGTTTGATGAGTAGGAGAGAGTGGAGGGAGGGAAGTTCAAGCAGGAGCGGGGACAGTCTCGGGTAAGAAGTGGCATTAGGGGGCTAAGGATGGAACAGGTGAGGGTCCCAGAGGAGTGAGGGTATGTGCACCAGGAAGTGGGAGTGGAGCAGAAATGCCAGAGACAGCTGCCACTGGTGCTGCTGAAGACGTGGCTGCCTTGAAGAGTAGGAAAGACAGAAGGAAAAGTGTGACTAACCTGTCTTGACCTACGAACTCCAGATGGGGCCCCCTACTCCTCCGTCTGCTTAGTTTAAAACCTAATTCCTGTGTGGCTTCTGACTCACAGCTTTAGAATTTGCCCCGGTCCCAGAGCCAACTCTCAGATGCCAACTCAGCTGGCAGTCTTCCTACCCAGGGCTCAGCTCCATCATTCTGCTTATTCTTCTCAACCATAGGCACCCACTGCAACTTGCAGGCCTCCTCTCAGCACTGAGGGCCATCTGCTTCTGGCCAGCCAGCCAGGCCAGCTGAGGACTGGTCCCCACATCACTCTCAGTGTGTCCCCTCTCTCTGGACACGGACAGGGTGGTCTCCATCTCAGGAAGCGTCAGGGGCTAGGAGGCGTCCTCTTCCCTCTTATTTTTCTTTCTCCCAAACTAAGTGACATCTGTCACCCAGACCCCAGGGTGGCTGGGGCTCTGTACATGCTTTCCCTGGTGGCTCTGTACATGCTTTCCCTGGCTGCACTAGTGCTCAGATGAATTGTACTATTATTATCATTCTGACCGATGGAGTTCAGTGTGACATCATTTCTTTAGCAAAATAATGCAAATTCTCAAAAACCAACTTAAAGTTAACTTTGTAGAAACCACCTGAGCAAAATGAACTTTGGAAAAACTCTCTATGCACTTATTTACAGGGAGATTACAGTAAGTAGATACCATTTGGGGGGCATGGGTTTTATTTTTGTCCCTACTTAGTGTGCAATTAGCATTCAAGCCACATAACAGCTTCACTCAAGACCAGAAGCTGAATATAAATACCACTCAAGTGAGGTTATTTAGACCCTCAATTGGATCGACCTGATCTAAGCCAATTATTTTTCTGGCAGAGTTAACTAGAATGTGTCTAAAATGAGTGAGATGTGCAAAGCAACTTTCCATTACTTATTCCTTTAGCAATTGACTTAAAGCTGCAGCCGTGTCCTTAATTTCACATTGCGAGTACTTTCTAGAAGGGAGCAGATCTACACATAGCCTCTAAAATTGAGCCAAACTATGTTTCTAATAATAGGGAAAAAGTCAATAACAGGTATGTAGGAAGAGTTACAAGAGAAAAATAGGAGTTTCAGGGAAGATAGTGAGGCTTAGGGGGGTGAGCAGGAACTGATCTCCATGGATTCATTTCCCCACCTACAACAGGCTGGCCTGAAGCTTTAGAGTGGCTCCAACAGAAGTCTGAGAACCCTCTGTTTCCCTGGTTTCATGTCACATCTGTTTTATTGCTCAGCATCAGAGTACATATCTCAACATCACCCAATAAGAGCATGTCACCTTTCACAGACCTCAGTTTTGCCACCTGTGAAATGGGAATATGCCTTCTTTTGCAGACTGGAGTTTGGAGTTTATGCTGTTCTGACCTTGGATAAGGTCACTTATCACTTTTGATAAATAAACATGAGAAACTGCTTTCAGGGCAAACAACTTATAAGTAATTAGTTAAAGAAGAAAATCAAGGAAAGGGAATAATGCAAAAGACAAGATGGATGACTAATCTGATCCTGAAATATTTAGAAAGAACACAAAGCACATGCCAGCAAAAGGCTCCTCATGCATCTCCTGGCTTCATGTTGCCAGGAATTTGGACAAGGAAGAGAAGAGGCAGGATAACCAGGCACCAGTCCAATCCACCCACCTATGGCTCTAAAGTCCTGTCCCTTCTGAGCTGCCCTTGTGACCTTTGCTTATGGAAGCAGAAGTTCTTGATGCTGACCTGTGTTCTAAAGCCCTGCATGCTTTAAACATCTGTGTATAGTGCTGCGTGGGCCTGGTGCGGTGCCTGGGCGGGGGAAGGGAAGGAGACAGGGCAGGTGGCTGCAGCAGCTCCATGCATACTCCCTGCCTTCCAGGGCTCCACACCAAGGCTCAGCTGCAGAGGAGGTGATGTAAGTGCAGATCACACACACATCGTGGGCTGCTACCTAGTCCTTCTGGTTGCATACGTGAGAGCCTGGGACCAAGCAGCCACAGTCAGGAGAGACTTCCTGGAGGAGGAGAACTTTCAACAGATTTAGAAGAGAGCTGCCATTTGGGTCAGAAAGTCAGGCTCTCCCTCAACAAAGCTCCATGGCTTCCAGGTTACAGCAAAATTCCTAAAGAAGCAGAGCGCAGCATAGTGGCCAGGCCTGGGTCCAGGTCTCCACTGCCTCATTGCTCTTCCTTTGATGGTGTGAGATCTCCAGATACACATCCTCCCAGCTCCCTCTCATTGATACGTAGGTGTGCCAGTGCATGCCCCGCCCTGTGGCTGTTGATGTGCTGCCACTTCTCCCTGTCCTGAGGACCTGCTCCTGATCTCACCTCCTCCTTTGCTCCTTCCTGCACAGCAGAGCGACCTAAAAGAGAGGCTGTGCCACTGCTTTTGCCTTTCTTCCCTCTCTAAAGCTGCTCCCCACAGGCCTCCGTCCTCACTACCCTGACTCCCACACTGCCACATCCCTTGGCCACTGCTCAGACCACCTCCCCTGGGTGTTCGGCAGCATGGGTGTGGGCTGGCTGACCCCTCCCCTCTTCCTTGAGATGCCCCCTTTGCTGGACCTCAGCAATGTCACTGGGCATCTTTCTCAGGCTATCTCGCTGTCTTACTCCCATGTCTCCAAACTTCAGGTGTTACAGAGCCCCCTCAATTCAGGCCTTGGACCTGTCCTCTTTTCTGTCTAGCCTCACTCACTAAAGAATCTCTTGCTGAGTCATGGTTTCCAGAGTCTCTATGCTGATGACTAAAGTGTCTGTCTCCCACCCAGGCTCTGCCCTGCCTTCTGGATTCATTGCCCAGACTGCCCGCCTCCCTTGGATGGTGACTGGTCACCTCACTGTTCACGTGGCCCACACTAAGACCCTGACATTCCCTGCCCCAAATTAGCACCTTGGTTGGTTTTTCCTTTCTCAGTTAACAGCAATTCAGCTTTACCAGTTGCTCAGGCAAAACCTGTGGAATCACTCTTGACACCTGTCCCTGTGCCACACCTCATATCTAGCGCACCTGTAAGGTCTGCTGGCCCCACATCCAGAACTTGACCACTTTCTCCTGAGACCACTACCATCATCCGGGAGCAAGCCACTTGGCTCATTGCAAGACTCATTGCGTGATGTTCCCACTTCTGCTCTTCCTAGCTACCCCCGGCATACCCAGTCTGTCCAGTATGAGGGATTCTGTCCTCATACTCCATACTGGACCTTCATCCCACCAGGGGGAAGTGCCATACTCTTAAGGACCTCTGCTCTGTGCCCCCCATTTCTTCTTTGAACTTACCTCCCCTTTCATTCCACGCAGGTACACTGGCTCCTCTAAGCCCACACCAGGTACCCTTTGCCCCAGGCCCTTTGCTAACATGCTGTTAGCTCTGCTGGATTGCTATATCCCACCAGTGAGCCCTGTGACTTCCTCCCTCAACAGATCCCATCTTTTCTCAGAATCTGTCCCTTGACCTCTTTATCTGAAACCCCACACACCCACATTTCCCAGTATCTTTCTTCATTTTATTTTTCTCCTAACACTTAACACTACTGGCAAACTAGAAGTGTTTCCTCATTGGTAATTTACGGTCCATTTCTCTGTCTTCTAGAATATAAGCTTGGCAAGGGCAGGTCATTTTATACTTTGTCTGGTAATTCAGTATTCTCCTGGGGGGGTAACTGCCTGGAGCCACTGGGGCTTGGGTGCTGAGGAGCTGCTGTAGGCAGTGCTGACGGATGAGGGGCCTCATATAACACTTGTTAGGGCTGAATTATGTCTCCTAAAATTGCTGTGCTGGAATCTTGACCCAAAGTGCTTGCTTGCTTGGATAGAGGTACTTGAGTTAACATGAGGTCATTAGGGTGTGGCTAATCCAATACAACTGTGGACACAAATACAGACAAAAAGGAAAGGCAGTTAGAAGACTCAGAAAGAAGACAGCTGTCTACAAGCCAAGGAGAGAGGCCTGAACACAGCCTTCCCTCGCAGCCCTCAGGAGAAGCCAGTGCTACTGACACCCTGACCTTGGACTTCTAGTCCCCAAAACCATGAGAGAAAACATTTCTATTGTTTCAGCCATCATGTCTGTGGTATTTTGTTATTGCAACCCTAGCAAACACGCAGTACATAACAAAGGTTCAGGAGTGCTTGCTGAACTAAGTAGCAAAGGAACTGTTTGAATTTCTCTCTGTAAAGTGACCTTTGCTGCTATAACCCAAAGGACAGATTTACCCCATGACCCTCAGGGACCTATCACAGTGCTACAGTGAAGGAGTGGCCTTCCAGGGCACCTCAGTTCACAAGTGGGCAAGGTGATGGATGACACTGCCTGGACCTTGGCCCAGGCTTCTCCCTGCTATTAACGCACAAAGTACCCCTGGCCCTGAGTCAGCTCACCCTTGTCCTGGCCCCCATGTCATCACTACCATCCAGGTTCCTCCAGTCCTTGAGCTATTTCTGTTCTGAGTTTTCAGGCTATTGTTTGGATCATGGCAGTAAGGAGAAACATTGAAGTCTCCTCATTCACCAATAGAGATATTTGGGCTTGTTTCCTTCTTTTTGTATTTTTTTTTAATTTTAGAATATTAATTTAATGAATTTAATTAGGGGTCTACATGTTTTGTTTACATACTTTGTTATTGTACAAATTGAGTCACAGTTAAACACATAAGTGTGCCCAACACTCAGATAATGTGCACTGTGAGAGTCTGGGGTTTCAAGGTGAAGAGCCTGGCCCTTGCCCCCTGGAAGCTCACCAGGGGGTTAGCAAGGAGACAGGCCTAATGTAGTGTGTCTCCATACACCATGTGTGAGCCCTGAGAGTGCAAAGAAGCACCCTTTAACCCAAACTAGGGTTTTCTGGGAAGCTTAGAAGGTACTTGAGTATTACACAGATGGATAAGATATGTGACGTTATCTAATTTAATCTGCCAATCTGAGACTAAGCCCACCTCCACATCCTAGGTGAAGGTCAGAAGAGTCAGAGCCAGGACCAGAACCTGTCTTCTAGGTCCCCCAGTAGCAAGCTGTGCCCACTGCAGCTGTGGACTGAGCTTGCCTCTAGCACTCACACTGGTAGGTCACAGAGGCCAGGAGCCTGGGAGAGGAATTCCATGTAGGCTCAAGGAGCTTCCTCCTCTTCTCTGCCCTCCAAATGCTTATCTAAATCTGTCCATAAGTCTCAAAAACTAGGTGGCCTGAGGCATCACAAATCCATTCTTCCTGTGGGAAAAACAAAATCCTTTCAGAGGCTCTTGGCCAGAGCCCTCCCTATAGTGGCCAAGTCACCAGAGTTCAATATCAGTGCTCCATTAATGGGCTGTGCTCCACTCATGCGATCCTTGGGAGAAAATGATCAAACTACCCACAGTGGCAGACAATCAGATGGTAATTCCCACTCAGACTTCAAAGACAGTCAAAAAACACACTTAGGCCAGGCACGGTGGCTCACTCCTACGATCCTAGCACACTGGGAGACCAAGGTGGGAGATTTCTTGAGATTCAAAAGTTGGAGACCAGCCTGAGCAAGCATGAGACCTTGTCTCTACCAAAAATAGAGGGCGTGTCTGTAGTCCCAGCTACTTGGGGGGCTGAGGCAGAAGGATTTCTTGAGCCCAAGAGTTTGAGGTTGCTGGAAGCTACAACACCATATCACACTAGCATGGGCAACCGAGTAAGACTCTGTCTCAAAAAATAAGATAAAATAAAAATACAATAACCCACTTAGTCAAAGGGAAGCCCCTTTTCTTTTCCAATATTCATCTCTCAGCCTGGGACCCACAAAACCATGAATCTTAATGATAAGGGGCACAAAGGGAAGACACAAGTTGCCATGCCTGTTCTCCCACTAAGTCCACATCTGGAGATGTCTTCTTATTCTTTGCACATGGTAATGAAAAGGGCAGATAGTAATCATTCCTTGAGAGTCTAAGCATTCAAGGTCATGTTAGAACAGTAAAAAGAATCTACCCAATTTGCTACCCCTCCTGGAAACAAACCCTTGTAAACTTCAACTTTAATATCAATAAAGTTGAAGTTTATTTTTCTGTTTTTCTAGATGCCTGAAAAAGTAATTAAACTGAACATGATGAATAAGAAAGGATGGGGCAGAGACAGATCAGCCTGACTTTCCTTCCAAGCCCTGTTAGCCTAGGTGGAGGTGGAAGAAAAAACTAGAAGCCGTTCCATGCAGTGAGCTCACGGCTCCTGGTGCCTTAGTTTACCTCTGCAGACCCAGCCAAGAGGGAAGGCCATCCGTTGTAAGGGTCTGCTAGAGGAAGCTGTTCCTGGAAGGTGCAGTCAAGCCCAGGATGAGCACCTGCTAAAATGGGATCAGGAGATCCTGGACCATCTGACACCCTATTTTCCAGCACTTTAAGCTGCAAGAGGATAAAGGAAAAGTTACAAGGTGGAACATGTGCCTTAGCAGGAGACCTGATCTCAGATAACCAGTGTTTGATAGAGAAATTATTAGTTACTGAGAAGGAGTCAGGAACTGGGGTTGTGTGCATTTTTAACATCTTGCCATAAGTTTTTACTATTTTTGAAATGTTATTATTATTATTTTTATGGATATATAATAGATATATATCTTTGTGGGGTACCTGTGTTATAGACTGCATTCATACAATTTTTTTTTAATTGTTGGGGATTCATTGAGGGTACAATAAGCCAGGTTACACTGATTGCAATTGTTAGGTAAAGTCCCTCTTGCAATCATGTCTTGCCTCCATAAAGTGTGACACACACCAAGGCCCCATCCCCCTCCCTCCGTCCTTCTTTCTGCTTTTCCTCCCCCCTCATAACGTTAATTGTCATTAATTGTCCTCATATCAAAATTGAGTACATAGAATTCATGCTTCTCCATTCTTGTGATGCTTTACTAAGAATAATGTATTCCACTTCCATCCAGGTTAATACGAAGGATGTAAAGTCTCCATTTTTTTTAATGGCTGAATGGTATTCCATGGTATACATATACCACAGCTTGTTAATCCATTCCTGGGTTGGTGGGCATTTAGGCTGTTTCCACATTTTGGCGATTGTAAATTGAGCTGCAATAAACAGTCTAGTACAAGTGTCCTTATGATAAAAGGATTTTTTTCCTTCTGGGTAGATGCCCAGTAATGGGATTGCAGGATCAAATGGGAGGTCTAGCTTGAGTGCTTTGAGGTTTCTCCATACTTCCTTCCAGAAAGGTTGTACTAGTTTGCAGTCCCACCATCAGTGTAAAAGTGTTCCCTTCTCTCCACATCCACGCCAGCATCTGCAGTTTTGAGATTTTGTGATGTGGGCCATTCTCACTGGGGTTAGATGATATCTCAGGGATGTTTTGATTTGCATTTCTCTAATATATAGAGATGACGAACATTTTTTCATGTATTTGTTAGCCATTCGTCTGTCGTCTTTAGAGAAAGTTCTATTCATGTCTCTTGCCCATTGATCTATGGGATTGTTGGCTTTTTTCATGTGGATTAATTTGAGTTCTCTATAGATCCTAGTTATTGAGCTTTTGTCTGATTGAAAATATGCAAAATTCCTTTCCCATTGTGCAGGTTGTCTCTTTGCTTTGTTTATTGTCTCCTTAGCTGTACAGAAGCTTTTCAGTTTAATGAAGTCCCATTTGTTTATTTTTGTTGTTGTCGCAATTGCCATGGCAGTCTTCTTCATGAAGTCTTTCCCCAGGCCAATATCTTCCAGTGTTTTTCCTATGCTTTCTTTGAGGATTTTTATTGTTTCATGCCTTAAATTTAAGTCCTTTATCCATCTTGAATCAATTTTTGTGAGTGGGGAAAGGTGTGGGTCCAGTTTCAGTCTTTTACATGTAGACATCCAGTTCTCCCAACACCATTTATTGAATAGGGAGTCTTTCCCCCAAGGTATGTTCTTGTTTGGTTTATCGAAGATTAGGTGGTGGTAAGAAGTTAGTTTCATTTCTTGGTTTTCAATTTGATTCCAAGTGTCTATGTCTCTGTTTTTGTGCCAGTACCATGCTGTCTTGAGCACTATGGCTTTGTAGTACAGACTAAAATCTGGAAAGCTGATGCCCCAGCTTTATTACTGGGGGCATCAGCTTTATTTCTGCCTTAGCTATACGGGTTTTTTTCTGGTTCCATACAAAACGCAGAATCATTTTTTCCAAATCTCAAAAGTACGATGTTGGTATTTTGATAGGAATGGCATTGAATACGTAGATTGTTTTAATGTTGATTCTTCCCGTCCATGAGCATGGTATGTTCTTCCATTTGTTAATATCCTCTGCTATTTCCTTTCTGAGGATTTCATAGTTTTCTTTACAGAGGTCCTTCACCTCCTTTGTTAGGTATAATCCTAGGTATTTCATTTTCTTTGAAACTATGATGAAGGGAGTTGTGTCCTTAATTAGCTTCTCATCTTGACTGTTATTGGTGTATACAAAGGCTACTGACTTGTGGACATTGATTTCATATCCTGAAACATTACTGTATTTTTTGATGACTTCTAGGAGTCTTGTGGTTGAGTCTTTGGGGTTCTCTAAGTATAAGATCATGTCGTCAGCAAAGAGGGAGAGTTTGACTGCCTCTGCTCCCATTTGGATTCCCTTTATTTCCTTGTCTTGCCTAATTGTATTGGATAGAACTTCCAGCACTATGTTGAATAGTAGAGGTGACAGAGGACAACCTTGTCTGGTTCCAGTTCTAAGAGGAAAAGCTTTCAGTTTTACTCCATTCAGTAAAATATTGGCTGTGGGTTTGTCATAGATAGCTTCAATCAGTTTTAGAAATGTGCCACCTATGCCTATACTCTTCAGTGTTCTAATTAGAAAAGGATGCTGGATTTTATCAAATGCTTTTTCTGCATCTATTGAGAGGATCATGTGATCTTTATTTTTGCCTCTGTTAATATGGCGGATAACGTTTATGGACTCGTGTATGTTAAACCAGCCTTGCATCCCTGGGATGAAGCCTACTTGATCATGATGAATGACTTTTTTGATGATAAGCTGTAATCTATTGTCTAGGATTTTGTTGAGAATTTTTGCATCTATATTCATGTGTGAGATTGGTCTAAAATTCTCCTTTTTGTTTGGGTCTTTTCCTGGTTTTGGTATCAGGGTGATGTTTGCTTCATAGAATGTGTTGGGGAAGATTCCTTCTTCCTCAATGTTTTGGAATAATTTCTGCAGTACAGGAATAAGCTCTTCCTTGAAGGTTTGATAGAATGCTGGAGTGAAGCCATTCGGACCAGGGCATTTTTTGGTTGGAAGACTTTTTATTGTTTCTTTGATCTCAGTGCTTGAAATTGGTCTGTTCAGGAGCTCTATTTCTTCCTGGCTGAGTCTAGGGAGAGGGTGTGATTCCAAATATTGATCCATTTCCTTCACATTGTCAAATTTCTGGGCATAGAGTTTCTGGTAGTATTCAGAGATGATCTCTTGTATCTCTGTGGGATCAGTTGTTATTTCCCCTTTATCATTTCTGATTGAGGTTACTAGAGATTTTACTTTTCTATTTCTAGTTAATCTGGCCAATGGTTTATCTATTTTATTTATTTTTTCAAAAAACCAACTCCTTGTTTCATTAATTTTCTGAATGATTCTTTTGTTTTCAATTTCATTGATCTGTGATTTGATTTTGGATATTTCTTTTCTTCTACTGAGTTTAGGCTTAGATTGTTCTTCTTTTTCCAATTCCATAAGATAGCTTGTGAGATTGTTGGTGCACTCTCTTTCTGTTTTTCGAATGTAGGCATCTAAAGCGATGAATTTTCCTCTCAAAACTGCTTTTGTAGTATCCCACAGGTTTTGGTAGCTTGTGTCTTCATTGTTGTTATGCTCAAGGAAGTTAATGATTTCCTGTTTTATTTCTTCCTGCACCCATCTGTTATTCAACAGAAGATTGTCTAATTTCCATGCCTTTGGGTGGGGTTGAGCATTTTTGTTAGAGTTGAGTTTCACCTTTAGAGCCTTATGGTCTGAGAAGATACAAGGTAAAATTTCAATTCTTTTGATTCTGTTGATATTTGTTTTGTGTCCCAGGATATGATCAATTTTGGAGAATGTTCCATGGGGTGATGAGGAGAATGTATATTCTTTATCTTTGGGGTGGCGTGTTCTATATGCGTCTATCAAGCACAGTTGTTCTAGGGTCTCATTTAAATCTCTTATATCTTTGTTTAATTTCTGTTTAGAGGATCTGTCCAGCTCTGTAAGAGGAGTGTTAAAGTCCCCTGTTATGATGGTATTATCAGATATCATATTGCTCAGACTGAGTAAGGTCTGTTTCAGGAATCTGGGAGCATTTAAATTGGGTGCATAAATATTTAGAATTGAAACGTCTTCTTATTGTATTTTCCCTTGACCAATATAAAGTGACCATCTTTGTCTTTTTTGACTTTAGTTGCTTTAAATCCACATGTATCTGAAAATAAGATTGCAACTCCTCTTTTCTTCTGAATTCCATTTGCCTGAAAAATTGTCTTCCAACCCTTGACTTGGAGCTTTAATTTGTCTTTTGAAGCCAGGTGTGTTTCTTGCAGACAGCAAATGGATGGCTTGTGTTTTTTAATCCAGTCAGCCAATCTATATCTCTTCAGTGGGGAATTCAAGCCATTAACATTTATTGAGATAATTGATAAGTGTGGTAGTATTCTATTCATCTCATTTTGTGAGAGTCCATTGCTTAGTTTTATCTTTTGCATCAGTGTGGAGGTTAGGTTCTGTCCTTTAATTTCTGAGTTCTTACTTTGCTTCTGATCCATTGTGGTGGTCAGTGTGCAGAACACGTTGAAGTATTTCCTGTAGAGCTGGTCTTGTTGTGGCAAATTTCCTCCGTCTTTGTATATCCGTAAACGATTTGATTTCTCCATCAATTTTTAAGCTTAGCTTAGCAGGGCACAGAATTCTGGGCTTAAAATTGTTCTGTTTAAGTAGATTAAAGGTAGATGACCATTGTCTTCTTGCTTGGAAAGTTGCATTAGAGAAGTCTGCGGTCACTCTGATGGATTTTCCCTTGTAGGTCAACTGGCGCTTACTCCTGGCAGCTTGCAGAATCTTTTCTTTTGTCTTGACTTTGGACAGGTTCATCACAATGTGTCTTGGAGAAGCTCGGTTAGAGTTGAGGCGACCTGGGGTCCGATATCCCTCTGAAAGCAGTGTGTCAGAATCTTTGGTGATATTTGGGGAATTTTCTTTTATAATATTCTCTATTATGGCTTCCATTCCTCTGGGGCATTCTTCTTCCCCTTCTGGGATTCCTATAACTCGTATGTTGGAACGCTTCATAAAGTCCCATAATTCTGACAGTGAACGTTCTGCTTTCTCTCTCTTCTTTTCTGCCTCTTTTACTATCTGAGTTATCTCAAAAACTTTGTCTTCTACCTCTGAAATTCTTTCTTCTGCATGGTCTAACCTGTTGCTGATACTTTCCATTGAACCTTTAAGTTCCCTAATTGACTGTTTCAGTTCCTTCAGCTCTGCTATATCCTTTTTATATTCTTCATATTGTTCATCTCTTATCTGATTCTGTTTTTGGATTTCCTTTTGGTTATTTTCCACTTTATTAGCAGTTTCCTTCATTGTTTCCATCATTTCTTTCATTGTTTTCATCATGTGTATTCTACATTCCCTTTCTGTCATTCCTAACGTTTCTTTATAGGTGGAATCCTCTGCAGTAGCTACCTCATGGTCCCTTGGTGGGGTTGTTCTGGACTGGTTCTTCATGTTGCCTGGGGTTTTCTGCTGATTCTTCCTCATGAGTGATTTCTTTTATCTGTTTCCTTGCCCTAATTTTCCTATCACTTCCTCTTGCTCTTTAAGTTCTCATGCCTGTGGACTAAGGGTTATGTGAGTCCTTTTGGTACAGGACCAGAAGGGTGAGAATGTTGAAGAGCCAAAAAGGGACGTAAGAAATGAGGACCAAGTGAAAAGAAAAAAAAATAGAGAAAGGAGAGGGGGTAGGTAAAAGTAATATTGACAAAAAGAAGAGAGGCACAGAAAGAGGGAGACAGAGCAATATAGGTGTACAGTAGGGTACTTTGACACAACCTTAAAAAAAAACACCTTCTGGGGGTGCCCAGTTGGGTGGTTCCCTTGAAGTCAGCAGCTCTTTGCAACTTACAGTTGTGGGCGGGTTTGAACCGATTGAACACATGCAACCACTTGCTGTTGTTCCACTGTTTTAGTCCTCTTCTTGGGGTCCAGAAGTCTCTCGCTGACTCTCTGTATCCTCACAGGGGTGATGATAGGCAGATCCCACCAGCCAGAGATGCCTGGAGTCCTGTCTCCCTGGACTCACGGTGCCCAGATGCAAGGAAGCTGTTACTCAGCCGCCATCTTGCTCTCAACTTCTGCATTCATACAATTTGTAAAAGATAAAATTTCTTTATGATGGAAATATTTAAATTATTCTTTTCTATTTATTTTGAAAAATAGTATAGATTATTGTAAACTATAGTCAATTTACTGATGTATCAAACACTGGGTCTAATTTTTTCTATGAAGCTGAGTATTTATACCTGTTAATCAACCTCTCTTCTTCCCCTCCTCCCCACTACCTTTTATGGCCTCTGGTAGCCACTAATCTACTCCCTGTCTTCATGAGATCTACTTTTTTAGATCTCATATGAGTGAGGACGTGTGATATTTTTCTTTCTGTGTTTGACCTGTTTCACTTAACAAATGACCTCCAGTTCCATCCATGTCCCTGCAAATGACAAGATTTATTCTTCTTCTTTTTTTTTTTAACCATAGCCTTTTATCTTTTACACCTGTTACGTCAGGACTTCATAGGGAATAGGTTCCGGCAGCTCAGACTCCTTCCCGTTGGTTCTCACCAAGTGTGCTTCTCTGGGTGGTGCAGGTTGGTGCTTCAGTTGAACCCACGTACCTTTTTCTTTGACTTCCTTCTTTTTCTGATCATTTTTCTTCATGCATTTTTAGGAAGCTATTTCACTCTTAGAGTGGTTAATATGCTCAATAAGAACATTAATCCTCTTGGCAAGAATATTGCCCTTCACTCGTTTGTTGATAACAATGCTAACAGCATGCTGGGGAACAAACACTCTTCCAGTTTTGCCATGGTGACATCTGTGAGCCATGCCTTTCTGAATAGCACCCATCCCCCTGATGTCCACAATATCAGCTTTCTTGTCTATTACCATCTATGTGGCCAAAGGAACAGCTCCATGGTTTCTAAAAGGCCTGGAGGACACGCGTCAGCGCCTCTCCTCTTTCCCTTTTTATTCGTCATTGTGGAGAATTACTGGAAGATGGTGTCTGACAGGGTTTATTCTTTTTGTGGCTGAATAATATTCCATTGCGTACACAGTATATACTACATTTTCTTTGTCCTTTCATCTATTGATGGGCACTGAGTTTGATACCATACTTTAGCCATTGTGAATAGTGCTGCAATAAATGTGAGAGTGTAGATGTCTCTTTGATATATTTCCTTTCTTTTGGATATACACCAAGTAGTAGAATTGCTAGATCATATGTTAGTTCTATTTTTAGTTTTTTGAGGAATTTCTAAACTGTCCTCCATAGTTAGGCTGTAGTAATTGACCAATTTACATTTCCACCTGCAGTGTGCAAGTGATCCCCTTTCTCTAGCTTTTTGCCAGCATCTGTTATTGCCTGTCTTTTGGATAAAAACCATTTCAACTAGGGTGAGATGTTCTCATCGAGGTTCAGATTTGCATTTCTCTGATATTAGTGATGCTGAGCACCTTTTCATATACTTATTAACCATTTGTGTGTTGTTTTTTGACAAATGTCTGTTTAGATCTTTTTCCCATCAATAATTGGATTATTTATTTTTTGCTAATGAGTTGTTGGAGCTCTTTATATATTCTGATTGGTAATCAGGTGGATAGTTTGCAAGTATTTTCTCCCATTCTGTGAGTTGTCTCTTTATTGTTTCTTATTGTGCAGAAGCTTTTTAGCTTGATGTAATTTTATTTGTCTATTTTTGATTGGGTTGCTGGTGTTTTTGAGGGCTTATGCAAAAAATCTTTTCTGAGATCAATGGCCTGGACTGCTTCTTCAATGTTTTCTTCCATTTAGTTTCATAGTGTCAGGTCTTAGATTTATGTCTTCAATCTATTTTGATTTGATTTTTTATATAGTAAGAAATAAGGATCTAATTTAATTCTTCTCCATATAATTATCCAGTTTTCTAAGCACCATTTATTGAGGAGATTGTCCTTTTCCCATTTGCATGTTCTTGGTGTCTTTGTCAAACTTGAGTTGGCTGTAAATGCATGGATTTATATTTGGGCTCTCTATTCTGTTTCATTATTCTGTGTTTGTTTTTATGCCAGTACCATGTTCGTTTGGTTACTGTGCTTTTGTATTATATTTTGAAATCAGGTAGTGTGGTGCCGCCACCTTTGTTCTGTATTGCTTTGATTCTTTGGAATCTTTTGTGGTTCCATATAAAGTTTAGGTGTTTCGATGGGATTGCATAGAATCTGTAAGTTGCTTTGGGTAGAATTGTCACTATAACAATATTATTTTTCTAGTCCATGAGCATGGATTATCCTTCCACTTTTTGTATATGTCTTTAATTTCTGTTCAGTGTTTTTTAGGTTTCCTTGTATAGATCATTCACTTACATTGATTTCTAGGCATTTTATATCCTTTGTAGCTATTGTAAATGAGATTGCTTACTTGATTTGTTAAAAAATTGTTTGCTCTGGTGCATATAAATGCTACTGATTTTTTATGTTGATTTTTTATCTTGCAACTTTACCAAATTTGTTTACTTATTCTAGCAATTTTTTGGTGGAGTCTTTGGTATATTCGAAGTATAAGATAACATTGCAAAAAAGACTAATTTGACTTCTTCCTTTCCAATTTGGTTCCCCGGTGTGTCTTTCTCTTGTATAACTGCTCTGGCTATGACTTCCAGTATTGTGTTGAATAAAAGTCATGATAGTAGGCATCCTTGTCTTCTTCAAATTCTTTGAGAAAACCTTTCTAATTTTTACCTATTGAATATTACATTAACTATGGTTGTCTTATATAGCCTTTATTGGTTTGAGGTATGTTCCTTCTATACTAAGTTTGCTTAGGTTTTTATCATAAAGAGATATTGAATTTTACCAAATGCTTTTTCAGTATCTCTTAAAATGATCATATGGTTTTTATTCTTAGTTCTGATAATATGTGTCACATTTATTGATTTGCATGCATCCTTGCATGCCTGGAATAAATACCACTGGATCATGGCGAATGATCTTATTAATGTGTTGTTGAATTCTATTTTTTAAAAGTATTTGGCAAGGATGTTTGCGTCTATGTTCATTAGTGATATTCATCAGTATAGTTTTCTTCTTTGGTTTTGTCCTTGGCTGGTTTTGGCATCAGGATAATGCTGACTTCATAGAATGAGTTTGAAAATATTCCCTCCTTCAGCTATTTTTGAAGAGTTTGAATAAGTTTTGTGTTAGTGCCTCTTTAAATGTTTGGTAGAATTCAATAGTCAGGCAGTCCATCAGATCCTGCACTTTACTTTAATGGATCAATTTTTATTACAACTTTGATCTCGTTACTTATGATTAGTTTTTAAGGATTTCTATTTCTTTCTGGTGTGTATGTCCAGAAATTGATTTATTTCTTCTAGGTTATCCAATTTGTTGCATATAGTTGTCCAAAATAGTCTCTAATGATTTTTTATATTTCTATGGTCTCTGTTGTCTCTTTTTCACGTCTGATTTTATTTATTTGAATCATCTCTCTTTTTTTCTTATTCTTGCTAAACATTTGTCTACTTTGTTTCATCTTTTCAAAAACCAACTTTTTTTTTTTTGTAGAGACAGAGTCTCATTTTACTGCCCTCGGTAGAGTGCCGTGGCCTCACACAGCTCACAGCAACCTCCAACTCCTGGGCTTAAGTGATTCTCTTGCCTCAGCCTCCTGAGTAGCTGGGACTACAGGTACCCGCCACAATGCCTGGCTATTTTTTGGTTGCAGTTTGGCCGGGGCTGGGTTTGAACCCACCACCCTCAGTATATGGGGCTGGCGCCTTACCGACTGAGCCACAGGCGCCGCCCCAAAAACCAACTTTTTGTTTATTGATCTTTTGTATTGGTTTCTTAGTGAAATTTCCTTTATTTCTGCTATGATCTCTAGTATTTCTCTACTTTGGGGGTTTGTTTTGTTCTTTCTTTCCTCATTCATTGAAGTGCATAATTTAAGTCTTTCTACTTTTGTGATATAGATGTTTATTGGTAAGCATGGCTTTTGTTGCATTCCATAGATTTTGGCATACTTTGTTTCCATTTTCATTTGTCTGAAAAAATTTTTAAATTTCCTTTTAAATTTCTTTATTGACCCATTAGTCATTCAGGAGCATGTTTAATATTTTCCAAGGTTCTTCTTGTTATTGATTTTTAGTTTTATTCCATGCAGTCAGAACAGACAATTGGTATGATTTCTACTTTTTCGAATTTGTTGATATTTGTTTTATTATCTGGAAAATGTTCCATGTGCTGATGAAAAGAATGTGTATTCTTTAACAATTGGGTAAAATAGTTTGTGAATGTTAGTTAGGCCTATTTAGTCTAGGGTATGGTTTAATGCTGATGTTTCTTTGTTGATTTTCTGTCTATTTCTGAGAGTGGGATGTTAAAATCCCCTGCTATTAATATATTGCAGTTCATCTCTCCCTTTAGATGTATTAATATTTATTTTATACACTTGGAAGCTCCTGTGTTAGGTTCATAGATATTTATAATTGTTAAACCCTCTTGCTGAATTGACCCTTTTATCATTAGATAGTGACTTTCTTTTTCTCTTTTTAAAGGCTTTGATTTGTAGTTTATTTTATGTAAGTATAATTATTTCTGATCTCTTTTGGTTTCCAGTTGCATAGAATATCTTTTTCCACCTCTTCACTTTCCATCTATGTGTGTCTGTGCAGGTGAAGTGGTATAGGCAGCATGGGTATTTTTATTCATCAACGATTTTATGCTTTTAATTAGAGTATTAATATAATACTATTATATTACTAATTAAATTATATATTATTTTAGATTTAAAATATATAATTAATATATATTAATTACATATATCAATATATAATTATATAAAATATATAATATTTATAATGATATATTACTATTTTAGATTTAAAATATATAATTATATATTATAATTGTGTTTTCTTCTTTTAGATTTAAGAACTCCATTTAAAAAATGGGGTTGTGGTGGTGAATTTTCTCAGCTTTCGTTTATCTAAGAAAGACTTTATCTCTATTTTGTATTTGATGAAAAGCTTTGCTGGATATAGTATTCTTGGATGAAAGGGTTTTTTAGTTTTATTTTATTTCATTTTTAGCACTTTGAAAATGTCATTCCAATCCTCCCTCCTCACTTACATGGTTTCCATTGAGAAATCTGTTGCCAGATGAATTGGAGCTCCCTTATATGTTATTTGCTTCTTTTCTCTTGCTACTTTTAGTACCCTCTCTTTGTCCTTGATCTTTGAGTTTGATTATTGTATTCCTTGCGTCTATTTTGGGTCAAATCTGTTTGGTATTCTCTGACATTTCTGTACCTGGATATTTATGTGTTTCCCAAGTTTTAAAAAGTTTTATATATATATTTTTAATAAGTTTTCCATTCCTTGTTCTTGCTTAACTCCCTCTAAAACACCAATAATTCTTAGATTTGGTCTTTTGGTCTTTGTTGCCTTTCATTCTTTTTTCTCCTCTGAGTATGTATTTTCAAATAGCCTTCCTTTAACTCTCTGACGCTTTCCTCACTTAATCTGTTCTGCTATTGAAAGCCTCTAATTATTTTTTTGGTTCAGTAAATGTATTTCTCAATTCTGAGATTTCTATTTGATTTTTATTTTTACTATTTCAATCTCTTTGTTAAATTTCTCTGATAAATTTCTGAACTGCTTTTCTGTGTTATGTTGGAGATCACTGAGTTTCATCTTAAATTTTTTTGTCAGAGAGTTCACCTATTGACATCTCATTAGGGTCAGTCCCTGGTTTCTTGCTTGATTTGTTTGAAGAGGTCATGATTCCCTGTTTGCTATTATTTCTTATATATGTATGTATGTATGTATGTATATATGTATATGTCTCTGCCTTGAAGAATTAATTATTTACTCCAGTCTTCTCTCTATGATGTGTTTTAGTTTTTATTGGATGTGTTTGTGTAAAGATTTCTTGTAATTTACCTGTTGATTTCCTTTTTCTTTTCTCTGTTAGATTGCTGCCTCCTTTTTGGCACTAGATGGTGCCTTAAGCCCAGATTTACCTCAGTTCTAGTAAATAATCAGAGTGAAACCAGTTCCAAGTGAGGGAGGTTCCAAAAGGGGTGTCCCAGTAGTGTTGTTGCTGCCCAGCCAGGTTCATCTGCCTGCTGCCCCCAAGAGAAAGCCAATGTCCAGAGACAGCAGAGAAAGGGTTTTTCTTCACTGCTGGAAAACAAAACATGGAAAAAAATCAGCAATGTTTCAAATAAAAAGAATCAACAATTTTCAAATAAAAAGCAAAGTTTCAAAATAAAAATTAGTTCAGTCCCATGTACTTAATTTCTGCTCTGTTTGAGGTTTAGTTAGCAATACTCATGGACGTGTCAGTTTTCTTTCTTTTTTTTTTTTGTAACAGACTTAATTCACTTTATTATTTTTGTATCAAAATCCTATGTTGTAGCCACAGCTGGAGCCTGGGTCCTCTGCATGGAGACTCTAGTGTGGGTCTTGACAAGATGGTCAGAGAATTCCTGATAAGGAGACGTGGTGAGCACTGTCTCTTTCCAGAGGTCAAGAGTGAGATAGTATAGGTCTTGGAAACGGCATCAAAAGTGGCCTTGGCAAAGTTGACCAGGGTGGTAGTGCAGCCCCCGGTTGAGGTGTAGCATTCATAGATCCCAGCTATCATTAGCAGCTTCTTAGGCACGGTGCTGAGACAATGTCAGTTCCTCTAGGAGCAGGAATGAGACCTATCAGCACAGAGCCACAGCGGCCTTCCAAGGAACAATGTGGGGCTTGCCAACCTTGTTTCTCCAGTAGCTTCTCTGCACTGGGACAATAGAGAGCTTGGCCAGGATGACAGCCCCTTGGATGGCAGTGGTTACTTCCTTGGAGCACCTAACACCCAAACCGACATGGCCATTGTAGTACCCAGTGGCAACAAATGCCTTGAACCTGGTCTGCTGGCCAGCGTGGGTCGGCTTTTGCACTGGCATAATCTTCAAACCTCATCCTTGAGAGATGCGCCCAGGAAAAAGTCAAGATGTCAGATTCCTTGATGGACAGGGAGAAGAGATAGATCCCTCCAGGGATTTGATCTTCATGTCCTTGACCAGGTGGTCCAGGTTGGTGACGGGCATCCACTCTTTGTCCTCAGCCTTGCCTCTGCGAGCTCCACAGCCTCCTGCCTGACCCTGACCATGGCCACGACCCTGGCCCCAAATGCCACTGCCCAAGCCTCCACAGAAACCACCACAGCACCCCCACTCCAGGGCCCCAGGGCCTCCAAGCCCTCCCGCTGCACTGGGAGTACTGTTGTCCCAGCACTTCAGGAGGCTGAAGCAGGAGGGTTGCTAAAGCAGCAGGCAGCTAAGATTAGAAATTTGCTCAAGAAAACTCAGAGAATTTGAACACAAATTTGTGGAGCTTCAGAGTCCAAGAGATTACTTATCCCTGAGCCCCAGTAATGGGCACAACATGACAGGTACTTTGCCTGTGTATATAGTGCTCAGGTGGAGGGAGGGAATCTCTGGAACACACTTCTGACAAATTTAACAGAGTTTAATTGATCAAAGGACAATCCACAATCAGACAGCTGACCAAGTTCAGAGGGACTCCAGGATTACCACAGGTAAAAGAAGATTTATAACTGGTACAGTTCAGCTTCATGTGATCAGCAGAAAGGAAGGGGGCTGAGAGGGATGAGAGGAAGCAGAGCTGGCTCCAGCTGGGACAAAGAGCTGACATTTTCACTTTCAGACATTCAAAGTACCCTCCTAAATGATAAGCCTGAACACAGATTACAACTTAATCAAGGAAGCAAGAGGTTGTCTAAAGGGGTAAACAAACAAACAACAACAAAACAGTTTCTATGGGATCCAGAAAGTCATAAAAATGGCATGGCTCAAAGAAAAGAGAGTTTCACCAGCTATAAGTTGGATCTGTCCCACACTTCTGTCCAGCCTTATTTCCAGCTTCTTGGCTAAACATCTACACAAAGTACAGAAAATCAAGTTTTGTGCTAGAGGAAAGAGAGTCGACTAGCCTGCCTTAAGCTACACAAACACAATATCAGAACAGGCTCACTCCTGCCTGAGAATGGAACCAAGGACACTGAGATGAGAGGACAGAGCTTTAACCACTGGGCCATAGTCAGCCTCTGCTATCATTCCTACTGTGGTGTGTTCAAAGGATTTTTATCTCTGTTTTAAATCAGATACCTGTTCTTCAATTTTGTCAAGAGAATTTTTAAGGCTAGCCATGAAATTGTTAGATGTTCTTTTCAGTTCTAATCTTTTCATAAACACAAATGAGTAAAAGAAAATAGTATGAGAGGCACAAACACAGCCCTGCAAGATGAATGGAAATGCTTTTTTTCTGCTGAGTGGTACCTGAGATGACCCTCAGGTGAATCTCACCAAGATCTCAGAGCGTGTGGCCCCAGTGTTGTTGTACAGAGTCCTGTGACCCCTGTACAGAAACCGTACTGTCTCAAAGCTATGCCTTGAGATACAGCAAGGGAGGTGCAGGGATACGAAAAGGGAGTCATGATCAAAGTAGCATGGATCTCACACATGCACAGAGACAAGGAACTTACATACGTGCACATGCACACACAGACATGGATGTTACATACATGTGCATGCACACACAGCTGTGGATCTCACATATGTGTGCATGTGCACAGAGATATGGATCTCACACACATGCACATACACAGAAGCAGATCTCACGCACACACACAGATGTGGATCTCACACACACAGACACAGATCTCACACACATGAACATACACAGATGTGGATTCACTCACATGCACACACAGACACACAGGTCTCACACACATGCATGCACACACACAGAGTTGTGGTCTTACACAAATGCACACACACACAGAAAAAAGGCCTTTCAAGGTGAGTCAAACCAAAATTTCAAAACTACAAGACACCTTCCCCACAACTACCAAATAGGGCAAAATTCCCCTGAGATACGACCCTTCGTATAATATAGAAATGGCCAAACACAATCAGGAGGAGGAATACAGGGTGTCAAAGATGGATGGCTTCCAGTTCCAGAAACCACTTCTCTACTGTAAACAGATCCCAGCACCCTGGGTTGGCAGTGAGCCACTGCACAGATCTCCCTAGATGGCCTTCAGTCCTAGTGAACTGAGTGGCTGCCAGGGCCCATCTCTAAATCTGCCCCCCCTTCAAGAAACTGTCCAGCCATGGGCAGCTGGACAATGTCACAGTTTTTGCCACCCAGCCAGGTTCATCTTCCCCACTGCCCAAGAGGAAACCAATGTCCACAGACAGCAGAGAAAGAGAAAGAGGCAGAGAAAAAGAAAAAGAGAAAGAGTTTATTCTTCATAGTACTAAGAGGGAAGGTGAGAGATTTCTCAAATCCACCTCTCCCAGTACTGGGGAGACAGGGCTTTTAAAGACTGTTTAGTGGGCAGAGGGTTAGGCAATCAGGGTCTGCTGGTTAGGCCATTTCATGGCAGAGCCATCAGTCCCTTGGTATAGGCCACTGTCTGGGTGGGTCAGCCCAGCTTCTGGAATACAGGAGCTGGACGGTACCTCAACAACTGCCCTAGGTTCTGAACAGGTGATGTTATTGATAGAGAAAAGTTAATAATCTTTATGATTACCTGCTGTGCCTTGAGTAGCAATTGTAGAGAAGGAAATGAGGGGACAGTGACTATTATCAAGCAAATAAGGAGATGGTGGCTGATTATTATTATTTCAGCTAAGCCTGTTCCTTCACAGAGTATTGGAGACCCTTACTCCAGTTTTCGCCTTGAACCCCTTCATCAACCTGCAAGGACAGTCTCAGTGTGGGGAGGCTGGCTGGGGGTTTGTGCCCAGGGGACGTGTGGCGCAAACCTCCTGTAGCACAGAGCAGCTGAGCAACCTTTCTGATTTGGCATCTGTTTTTGCCGAGTTGTAGAGCAAAGCTTCTCTAGAGCTGGGGGTGGTGATCCTGTCTCTCTCCTCTGTCTCTGGCTGCCCTCATGCATCCATCTCTCTTCAGGCACCCTGGATATTTCCTGTGGGTTGATGAGGAGAGAACTCAAGATGGTGACAAAGTTTATTGTCTACCTTGATCTCATTTTTTCTCGTGTAGAAATTGTGAGTTGGAGAGAAATTTTCCATGTGCTCAGTGCCAGACAGATTGGAGTGAGAGGTGTTATAGATGTGGAAGTCCCATTCTCTCAGCTTCTGCTCAGAGTTTTTTCACTTCTCTCTGGCCCTAGGAACTGCCTTGTCATCATATCTGAATTCTGGGATACTTCTGGTGACAATCTCAAAACTGTATATTTGGTTTTGGTTTCCTTTTGAGGGGGGTAAAGCTTGCTTACTTCTATGCTACCATTTTGAAATCAAAACTCTTTTTCAATGCTACTATTAGCATGTTTCTCTCTTGCTCAGAAAATCCCTCTGGTCCTCCCTATTGCCCGTAAGTTGCAACTGTATGAAGATTTCCATTTGGAAATTCCAGGGTGGGAATTCTGCCCTGCCTGGAAAGCCACTACGAGCCCACAGAGGCTCAACAACTACTTTCTTTACCATGTTACTTGAACATTCCTTCTCTCCTGCTCAATGACACCTAACATGTGCTTGTCTGCCTCTGCTATTGGACCACACCCGGCCCCATGCCAGCCCAGAGAGGGCACTCACAAGGCCTGCCAAGTGACTATACCAAGTCACTCCTTCAACTGGCCTTCAAAGCCTGTTATGATTTAGCATGAACTCACTTTTCAACCGTGTCTTCCATTTTAATTGGAAACTATTTATCATGCCAACCTGAACTATTATGTATTCCTTGGAAAAGTGCCTCTAATTTCCAGCTCTGCCCTTTGTTTACCCTCCTTTCTGCTCCCTGAGTTCCTCCTGGGTCTTAAAGGCAAGCTTGTATCTCTCCCTCCACTGGCCGTGTGGGCCCCTGCCCTATTGCTACCCCCTCCCCTCTCCCCATATGCTCACTGTCACTGGTCTTGGCACTTTGTGCAAACAGCACCTTCCCTGAGAACCACTCCCAGGTTTTCTAGCACACAAAGTTACTTGTTCCCTTTTTGTGTCTATCACTGTTTTCTCAATCAGGGGCCAGGTTCTCTGTGCCTCCACCACACAGAGTCCTGCCTCACCTAATCAGTGAGTCCTCAATTTAAGGTTGCTGGAGAATGACCCAGGAATATGGGGAGCTTCTGCCTTCACTAAGTTCCAGGAGAGGCCAATCTGAATCTTCCCTGGAATTTCAAAAGACTTTCTTGCAAATGATTCAGGATCTCACTTTCAAAAACAAGATCCAAAGTGCTCCCCGTTTACTGGTGGGCAGTATACAGGGCCGTGCTCTCTCTGCTCCCTCTTTCAACTTGCTTGCCCACAGCTCTTTTCCATCTCTCAATCAGGTCCTTGGTGTCCCATGTCAAAGCAGATGTAGTGAAATCACATGAGAAGCACATGCTGTGCAGAGCGCCCCATCTGCCCTGAGCAGCTGCCTTGGGGCTGGCTCTCTGGGTGGGAAAGCTCCACAGCCAGGGGTCCCTGTGGGCTTTCCTCCTCACTTAGGACATCCCTCTCTGACTCTCTCCTCTTGTTCTCTGCCTTTGCACAGGCTCCTGCAGTTTAGCCTGCTCAGTCTACCTTCTGCCTCAAACTACCATTCAGCTGCTTTTTGCTTTTTTCCTTGGGTTTTTGATGGCAGCCTTTGGATTCACATCTCCTCCATTCTCTCACTTTTCACCGTGATATCCCAGAATTGGGTGGGCTCCAAAGCTGTTTGTTCAGAGGTTGCCTGTGGGGTGCTTGCCCTTGACTGGTAGTTCCAAGGCCAAGTAAGGGGTTGTGCTCACATCGGAGCCATTGCAGATGAGAGTATTTACTGCAACAATGTCCAGTGAGCCCAGTTTTAGTTACATCACTGAACTGGATTTCCTACAAGCAGAACTTGAGGTTCCTGAGGAGGGGCATCTCTTTCTAGTTCAGGAAGCTGTTGGAAAGGGCCAGTGAGCACCACATCCCCAGATCCACAGCCCCAGCATCTGCAAGAATTATCACCAGTGTCTGCCCTCCTTCTAGAAGATCTCCTCTTTCTTCTCAATTTAGGAGTTACAAGCATCTGAATAACATTTTGTCAATTCTTTTTCACTGATGTCACTGGCTTCTTTCTGCTTCACTCCGTCAGTGCTGGTTACCTAGAGGGGCTTCCTTTGCTCCCCCCACATTCTCTCTGGGTCCCTTCATCTCATCCTGTACTCCATGAGTGAGATCATCTCTCTTTATATTTCATGAGGGTGACAGTTACAGTTGGCCTTTGAGCAATGTGGGGATTATGAGTGCCAAGCCCCTGCCCCTGGTAGTTGAAAATCCTTGTGTAACTGTTGACTCAACAAGTCTTGTTAACACAGTTGATTAAGCATATGCATATGCTATATGTGTTATATACCGTATTCTCATAATAAAGCAAGCTAGAGAAAAAATGTTATCAAGAACATCATAAGGAAGAAGGAAATATATTTCCTATTATAAAGGAAGTGGATAACATAAGATCTTCATCCTTCTTGTCTTCACACTGAGTAGGCTGAGGAGGAGGAGGAAGGTCTTGCTGTCCCGGGGCGGGGGGTGGGGGCAGAGGCAGAAGGAATTCCTCCTATAAGTGGACCTGTGCAGTGCAAACCCATGTTGTTCAAGGCTAAACTATTAAAATATATCAAAAAAGATTCTTGGAAACCCAGAACACCAAATCTGAAAAGCACTGGGGAATAATCTGGTTAGAGCTACTTATGTTAAAGATTATAACAAAAGAAAACAGTAGTGTGCAATATGTCCCATGGCTGTCTTAGGCCATTTCCCTATATTAGCTCATTTAATCCTCACAATAACCCTCTGAAGAGGTGGTATTATTACCCCCATTTTACAGATGATGGTATATAGGCCCAGGGAGGCCTAAAAGGACATGCCCAAGTGTGTGACAGAGTCAGGGCTCAAGCCTTGGCAACCTGAGCTCCAGATGATAAGAGGCCCAAAGTCAGAATCAAATTACCCACTGGCCTAATCCAAACCCTGATGAGGCTCAACTCCCCATCCCTCTCTGGATTCACCATATTGGCCTTTGTGCCACACTCACCCCCCCAGGCTCTGTGCCTTTCCACATGGTTCTCTGGGTTGGACACAGCTTCCCCACCCTCTTTCCTCCAGTCCATACCATTCATCCTTCCAGTTTCTGCAGAGGAAGCTTTCTCCACCCTCCCAGGTGAGGACAAAGTTCCCTTTCATGGCCTGCAGCTGGTGTAGGTCTACACCTGCTGTGATGATTTGGTTAACATCAGCTTAGGTTATAACTAGACTGTAACCTTCAGGAGGAAGGATGTGGTCTGTTTGCAACTGACACCTCAGGGCTGGCACAATGCCTGGTCCAACAGGTGTGTGGGGGATAAATAACTGAATGGCAGGATGTGTGGTTGTCTGGATCCCAATCCACACTTTCCAGGGAAACTATGCTTTTTTTCCTCCATTATGGGTGAGGAAAAACAGCCCTAGTGACTGGCAAAAGAGTCTGGTATTATATCTACTGAGTATCAAAAAACATCAGATGCTTTCCTTCTTGGCTTAAATTTCTTTTTATTCTCTCTATAAATCTAGAACAGTATTCACATTTCATTAAATTGAATCAGATTGAATCTAAATGAGGGTTAAATATAATTTTCTGAAAGCTATCAAGCTGTAATTCCTATGTCTAAATAAAAAATAACAAACAGTCAAAAACGAGCTTACGGGTGAGATTTCACTTGGTTGTTTCAAACACTCTGAATTTTCTACAGATAATCAAATTTGCCACAGAAAGGATTTGTGGGCTTTCCTGATTAATTTTGGCCAGGTTCCTCCCCAGACATACTCTAGACACTTGTGACCCATGTGCCTTTGGTGCAGAGCCCTTGGGGCAGGAGGGGATCTGGTATTAGCCAGAGACCCCAAAACATCTTCCTTGCCTTCCACGAAGGGGAGTGAGGCAGGGCCGGCTGTAGTCACCCAAGGCCTCCATGTGAAAGTCACTGAGCCAGCTTGTTTTTGTTTGGTGAAAATCACTTAGTATAACACGGCTCGTTGCTCTCAGATGCCAGCTCTTGGGATGATACTAAAAGTCCCTACTGAATACCAAGTCTCCTGTTCAAAAGCAATCAAAATACCCCTTGGGAACAGGTGGATGATAATGAACACAATCTTCTCCTTCAAATTGAGCTGGGTAAGAAATTAATTACTGGGCAAATGAATAACAAAGAGGGATCCCTGCCTCCCACAACCTCTGCGCCCTCTGCGATTTTGTTTTTCTGATATCTAATTTCCACGAAACATTTCAGAGGAGTGTGTATTGCCAGCCATCAGAATTTCTTAGCAGGCATGCTAATGTGCAGGCCATAATTCTGTAGTAGGGAGATGTCACTCTGCTTAAAAGGCCTGGAACCGACAAGGGTGATATTCAGAGAAGCCACAGCCAGAGCCCAGACACTGCTAATCACCAGTGTAGACTGGATGCAGGCTGAGCTGGTGGCATTGGACCCCCGGAAGGTGGATATAAATTTTATTTATAGATAAATAGAGAAATATGTACAAATACATAAAATATTTATTTTCAATAGCATAACTTCCATTTCTGCCTAGAATACAAATACACTTTCCTATTTCCTTTGTGGAGAGGTTTCCGAGGCAGAAGCCTCTGCAATGTCACTCTTGTAGCTATTTATAGGGCTCTGGTGCTTGGTGGAAGCTAATGTGCCAAGTGACACTGAGAATGCTGCTGCTGGCCCCAAATCACCTTCTTCAAGCCCATACATTGTGGACTCTTCTCCCCCTTCCTGGCCTGGACCACAGGAGATGAGATGCTGCTTTTCTCTGGTTTGGGGCAGACATCAGGGTCCCCTGAAACCCTTTAGAGCAGTGATTCTCAACCTGTGGGTCACGACTCCCTTTAGGGGTCGCCTAATATCAGATATTTACATTATGATTCCTAACAGTAGAAAAATTACAGTT
Source organism: Nycticebus coucang (assembly GCF_027406575.1). Lineage (NCBI taxonomy): Eukaryota > Metazoa > Chordata > Mammalia > Primates > Lorisidae > Nycticebus > Nycticebus coucang. The sequence continues at coordinate 32,370,812 of NC_069789.1, read as the reverse complement.
ATGAAGTAGCAATGAAAATAATGTTATGGTTATTAACATTATTAATAATGTTGCGGGGGTCACCACAACATGAGGAACTGTATTAAAGGGTCACAGCATTAGGAAGGTTGAGAACCACTGCTTTAGAGAGAAGGAAGGGGAAGCAGTGCTTGCCGGGAGGCAGGCCCTGTGCCAGGGGACTTACATCAAACCCTTTGCCCTGACTGGGAGGTGAGCAATTGTCATCCTGGCTGGAAGATGGAGAAAACAAGGCTCAGCGGTTATGCTCCTTTTCACAGAGCTTGACCACAGGTACCTGGGTAAGAGAAGCCTGGTCTATCAACTCATGGTCCCTGCCTGAACTCAGCACTTTCACTGCTATTCAGTTAATTCCACTTGCCTCTGTCTCTTGTTTTATTTTTTTATTTTTTTGAGACAGAGTCTGATTCTGTGACCCTGGGTAGAGTGCCATGGCGTCATAGCTCACAGCAACCTCAAACTCCCGGGTTCAAGCGATCTTCCTGCTTCAATCTCCCAAGTAGCTGGGACTACAGGTGCTTGCCACTATGCCTGGCTAGTTTTCTATGTTTAGTAGAGGTGGGTCTTGCTCTTGCTCAAGCTGATCTTGAACTCCTCCCAGTTTGGCCTTCCTCCTAGCGGACTCTCTCCTGAGTTCCCCTCAGACAGCTCCAGAGCTCAAAAGGTGCATGAAACTCGGCAGAAGGTAACTCAGAATTGTCATAGATTTAGCATGCTCAGCCACTGAGAAATTTGACTTAGCACTGGAGCCTGGCCTGGAGCCTGTGGGATCCAGGCTTATCAGGTTGGCTGGGAAGAGCTGGCCACTTCCTTGACCCCCAGCCTGAGTAGCCATGCAGCATTGTGAGACAGGAGTGATATACAGATTGAACATTCTTTATTTGAAATGCCTGGGATCAGAAGTGTTCCTGTTTCTGATGTTTTTGGATTTTTGAATATATTATACTTAGTGGTTGAGTATTCTTAATCTGAAAATCCAAAATCCTGCATGTTCCAGTGAACATTTCCTCAGTCACCCCCGACTATCCCCATGCCCAGGGCAATTGTTTAAAGTCATTCTGTTCCTTACTAGTTCCATCACCATTGTCTTCATGTCCCTGGAATTTTCCATAAAAGAACAACAAGCGACCAACCAACAGCTTATGTTATTTTAATGTAAGTTCTTGGGAAACAGCTTAGGAACTGGGCTGCATCCTCGAATTTGGCTTAAATAAACTCTCAACTTTTATACTCAGTTTGCCTCAGTTTTTTCTTCTGCCTTGACAGCAATAAAAGTGATAGTGTGTATAGTAATTGAAGAAGGCCCCCAGCAGAGTTATTGGATAATACGAGGCAAGAGGCTTTACCATGCTCATATAACTTGTCCCAGTCACTCTGCTTCTAAAAAAGCTGTCTTCAGGGAACTACCAGAGTGAAGGCAAAGAATTCGGTATAAAGACAGTCACTGGAGTGTTAATATCTCCTAAATTAAGAAAAGCTAAAATGGTCAACAATGAGGAATTAGCTGAATAGCAGATGCCGAGCCATGGAGTAGAATGACATATAGCCTTTAACACTTTTTAATAAAAAGAGAAATACTCTCTTTAAAAAGCCCATTATAAAAATCTGTATATAAGATGATCCAGGTTTTCTGAAAAAGAGTTCTAATGTGCATACAAAAGGAATTGAAGAGAGCTGTTGAGCTGTGTGTGTGGACGGTAAGAAAGCAGATCTGTGCATTCTCTTATTTAATTTATCGCCAGCACTCCAGTCTGGATGAGAGGTGTTTGCTTTAAAGTCTGGGATATCAGAAAAATACCTGTTTTTGAAGTCTCACCTGCAGCAGGCCTTCCTCAACAACTGGTAGCACTTTTATCCATGCAGGGAGCTGAGAGGCAGCAACCCAAGCCTTGTCCAGAGACCCCAGCCTTCTGCCATGCGGATCCCTGATAGTGAATTAAACCCTCAGACTTGTGTAACTGTCACTAGTGGTAAAACAATGACGTCTCCTATAAGCAGATGCCCAGTTTCCAGACAGATAAGGCCCTTGTGTCCCCTTTCAACTTCCCCCAGCCTGGTGTCCCCAGTGGCTGTGGCACTTTCCCAAAGTCCTTGTCAGCTCCTGCAGCCTCCTATGGCGACTGTGCTCCCAGTGCTTTCCTCTGGCACTCTTGCCCCACTGGTCTCTCCTAGGCTGCCCTCCTCACATCATACAGGTAGAAGAATCTACAGAAAAGGAGCTCTGACTTCACCAAGCCCAACCGTTTGTACTGCAAAACTAAAAACAAAGCAGCTCATTCAGTTTGAGTCTAAACTATCTATAATTAGATCATGGTTACTTCACCGCCTTTTCCAGGAACAATGATGTTAGTTAGACCTTTGCCCTTCAGGTTGTTTTCTAGAGGGTGCCAGAGGCTCCCTGGCTGCCTTAGTGGGGTGAGCCCCACTTCGCCTGTGCTGCTTCTAGGGCCCACCCCTCTGCAGAGATGCTGGAATACTAGGAGTGGTTTCTCCTTTCTTTGTACTTGTAAAATAGTAACGATCTACTGAGTTACTATTAGTAATTCTATTACTAATTACGATCTATTGAGTTATTTATGTGTGTGTCATATGCTGTAAGACTTTATGTGTTAGCTCATTCAATCCCCCAAACCCTCTGAGGAGTGTGTTACTATCACACCCCATTTAAAGGGGAAAAAGCCAAAGCCTGGGCAGGCCAGGGACCTTGGCTGTGTGATGAGCTAGGAGAGCTAGGAGAGCAGGGACTAGAACCTCAGACAGCTGGGCCCCAAGCCCATTTTCCTCCCTCTGGCACAAACTATCCTGGACAGCCTTCTCACTGCCTGCATCTTTGAATCTAAAACAGGACAGTTGATGTGCAATGGATCAGCTCCCCATGGCTAAGCTTGGCCTGGCTGAGAGGTGCAGGGAAAGATGGGCTCGAGGGAAACATTGTAAACCATGTTATTTATGTGGTGACACCTCCCACAGGCAGGGTGAGTCCTAAAACGCTCTCAATATCAATGACTCTATCTCCAAAGAACTTTATGCCAGCAAAGTCCCATCTAAATTGTGGGCCCACTAAATTGTGCATAGCTCACATTGCAAAGACTTCTCTAAGCTATTTCCCTTCTCTCAGTCACTTTCCAGCAGGATTAATTTATGATACGGTATTTAGTAGAGATGAGGACAGCTTCTATTGCATCATCCTAGGCTTCAGACCCCAGATTAGACTTCATGAGGGGATAAGCCAAATAAGCTCGAAATGTCCAGCAGGGACAGGCCTTCCCAACACCCCAGCACCAGGGATGGACAGCAATGAAAGGATTCCCCCACCCCTGGGTCTGCAAGCCCTAAGAGTTTGCAGAATGGGCACGTCACAGGAAGACAAAACCACTTTCTCCTACTCTAATCACACTCTCCATGCTTCCAGAGCACGCCTGACACCACAGTCAACACAGAACACTTGAGTGACCAGATGTCTTAGTTTTTCCCACACTGACTAGCTCTCCAACTGGGTGTCCTATAATTCAGTTTGTTTCTGACACCACCTGAAGTTAAAGCAGACACCACCTTGGCCCTAGCTTCAGATATCAACCAGGTCTCCAGATTGCTCACAGCTTCTGCCCAGCTTGGTTGCAAGGTGGAGGTTCCTATGACCCCCTTCTTGGGTTTAGTCTTTTGCTACAGTGGCTCACAGAGTTCAGGAAAACAATTTATATACTAAATTGCTAGTTTATTACAAAGGATAGAATTCAAGAACAGCCAGGTGGAAGAGGGCAAGGTCTGGAGGAAGAGGCTTGAATCTTCCATGCTCTTCCAGACTGCACCTCCCTGTGTTCACCAACCCAGAAGGTTTTGATACCCTATACCCTATACATTGGGTTTTTAGGGAAGTTTCATTACATAAGCATCATTGCCCATTGGTGATCAAGTCAACCCCTCTAATCACATGATTGGTGACCCTGGCAACTAGTTCCCATCCTGAAGGTATCCAGGAGGCCCGGGCCATCAGTCATCTTCATAGAGTTCCCCCATTCGAGGCTGGACAGAGAACCCTAGTTTTCCTAGGGCTGGGCAATTTCAAAAAGGGAACACTCTGTCCTTTTGCCCTGAGCTGGAGGGGTTGCATTCATTCATTTGTTGATAACACTCATTAAAACTGAAAACTTTTTCCTATTTGCCGAGTCCTGGCCAAGTGTAATTCCCAAGACCTAATGCCCCTAGATAAAGAGTCCATGTAGAGACTTCCCACTTGGGTCTTGCCCTCTGCCAGAAGCTCTGGTGCTTTTTAGTCCTTCTGTATTCCTTTCTAATAAAATCCTATCTTATCCACTGATCTGTGATCCATGGATTCATTCCTCGATCCCTGAGATCAAGTACCTACTGAAGACAGAAATTCCAGTAACAATCTCACTAGCATACGAAAAGACACAATGCTGTGAATGGCGGCCTATAGTCCCAGCTACTTGGGGAGCTCAGTCATGAGGATCACTTGAGCCCAGAAGTTGGAGGCTGTAGTGAGCTAATGTGTTGCACATGGAATAGCCACTGCACCTTTCCAGCCCGGGCAACATAGTGAGACTCCTCTCTACAAAATAATAAAGAAAGAAAGAAAGAAGGAAGGAAAGGAAGAGAAGAAGGAAGGTAAGGCGGGAGGGAAGGAGAAGAAGGAGAGTAAAGACACATAACTTTGGAGATTGGAGATTCCAAAGGACTCAGGAGCTGTGCCCCCAGAAAATAGGGGTAGAAGGTGTATACAAGGGGAGTATATCTAATCCAATGTCCAAAATGCTCCAAAAAAAGTCTAAACTTCTTGAGTGTCAACATAACACTTAAAGGAAATGCTCATTGGAACACATCAGATTTCAGATTTTTAGATTGGGTATGCTATTTAATGCAAATGTTTAAAAATCCCAAAACATGCAAAATCTGAAACTGGCCCCAGGCATTTTAGATAAAGGACGCTCAACCTGTATGTATTTCACATTATCACAGTGGGGCTGCCCACGGTGGGAACAAGGAAGTAGTGCAGCTTATCCCAGACGCCTCAGGTCCCGGGTCCCTGATTAATTTCCAGAGGTAAGCCAAGCTTCCAAGAGGCTGGCCATGCTGCATCTGAGCCACCTTCCCCTGGGTCTCACACACCAGCATGGCCTTTTTGAGCTCTGGAGCTGGACTAAGAGGAGTAGCTTGTCTCTCAGCACCCTGGCTACCGGACAGCTGTGGGCACAGCCTGGGAAGGCTAGGCTCCTTTAGACGGTCCCTCCCTTCCCTCAACTGGGGCCTTCTGTCCAGAGGAGATTGGTAGATGAAATAGCTAGATCAGCACTATCTAAGAGAAAATTTGAAGGAAATTAAAACCACAGCTCACAAACAAAATTTAATGGGTAGAGAGAAAACAAAATTTCTTTTCTTCCCGTTTAGATTCTTAGTTGAGACATTCCCTGAATCTGCAGAAGCTCCCTCACATGTGGAGTGCCCTGTGCAGTGGAGGCCCACTTTCCAGAGGATCTCTCTGAAGGCGGGTGCTCTGAGGCCTTGCTTAAGCAGCGTTTTAATAACGAGCCATAAATCCTACATAATGTCAAGACAATGAAGAGAGCATCTTCAGGCTCCCAAAGGGGAAGACGTGGGAAAGTAAATGTGTGGAAAAGGAAACGTTTGCTCTGGGTGTGCTGGTGCCGCTGCCTCTGAACTCTGTTTTGGGGTTGGTAAAGGCAGAGAGGACAGCAGAGTGTGCTCCTGTGTTTTAATCTTTTAGCTTTAAAATTCACAGTATTTTTGAGAAGAATATTTTGGTTTCCTTCTAACTCAAGCTCTTGATTTTATCTACCTCATCGATTTAAAGAGAGAGCCAGGGAGTCAGTAACACTGGTTCAATTGTCATTTGAACTACTACCCTGTTTCCCCAAAAATAAGACATCATCCAAAAATAAGACCTACTTACAGGAAAGATAAGACGTCCCCTGAAAATAAGACCTAGGAGCACACCTTCAAATAGGACACTGTCTTATTTTCAGGGAAACAGGGTAGGATTTATGTAGTCCATTGGGAAAGGCATGCTGAAGTAGATTTTTCAATGTTTGTGACAAATCTGGTTAATGTCCTGGAGGGCCATAAATTAGTATGTTCTTTTTTTTTTTTTATTAAATCATAGCTGTATACATTAATGTGATCATGGGGCACCATATACTGGTTTTACAGACCGTTTGACACACTTTCATCACACTGGTTAACATAGCCTTCCTGGCATTTTCTTAGTTATTGTGTTAAGAAATTTACATTCTACATTTACTAAGTTTCACATATACTCTTGTAAGATGCACCCCAGGTGTCATCCCACCAATCACCCTCCCTCTGCCCCCCTTCCCCTCCCTCTTCTTCCTTTCCCCCTTCCCCCTATTCTTAGGCTATAACTGGGTTATAGCTTTCATGTGAAAGCCATAAATTAGTTTCATAGTAGGGCTGAGTACATTGGATGATTTTTCTTCCATTCTTGACGTACTTTACTAAGAAGAATATGTTCCAGCTCCATCCATGTAAACATAAAAGAGGTAAAGTCTCTGGGAGAGATTAAAGATGGCGGCTGAATAACAGCTTCCCTGCAACTGGGTACAGAGAGTCTGGGGAGACAAGACTCCAGGCATCTCTGGCCGGTGGGATCTGCCTATAATCATCCCTTTGAGGATACAGGATGCCAGCCAGGGACTTCTGGACCCCAAGAGGAGGACAAAAACAGTGGAAAACTGGCAAGTGGTTGTGTGTGTTCGATGGACCTAATCATGCTGCAACCGTAAGTACAAGCAGCAGTGAGACTGCAAACCGGAAAGGCCTTACCTGTGAACTGTTTCAGTGTTCTTGGACTTGGCACTCAGTTGAACTGCCTTGGGGAGAGCTTGAGCAGGAGTGTGGAGAACTCTGGGCATTGTCTGGGGCCCCATACTGAGCCACTGAGCTGGGCGCAGGAAGCCATTGTGAAAGAACTGCCCCGGCAAGCTCCGCCCTCAGGGTCTCAGAGCAAGGATTGGGCGGGTCAAAGTAACCTACTGACTGAGCAGCCTAAAGGTGGGGACTGAGCTGCCTTACAGCCTTAATCCTTAGGGGCAGAGTGAGACGGTTTTGGCACACTGGAGCCTTGGGCTGTTGCCAAGGGTAGAGTGCCATGACATCACAGCTCATAGCAACCTCAAACTCCTGGGCTTGGCGCCACCCAGACTTCCATAAGAGCAGTGCAGTGACCTCCGACCGGTGACCCACACTCACCGGGCCTCCACATTCCCTGACCAGGAACTGCGGGAGCCACGCAACCCTGCGTCCTCCCTCCTGTGTCCTCCCAGCTTCCACACTAGCCCGTTCATCTGGACAGGGACTCTGGTAGCTGCGTGCCCTTTGCAGCCCTCTCTGCCTCTGCACAGAGCTCTTCTCCTGGCCAGAGACTGCTGGAGCCTTGGGCTCTCTGTGCCAAAGTCACTGGGTGCCTGGCACTCCCAGAACAGTGCACACCACCCCCAGCCCTGTTGCTGGATCCAGGTGTGTCACAAACCGGAGCCACTTCCACAACCAGAACTCCTTAGCTAGAGCAGCCCCAGAGGAACTACACAGGGTCACTCCCTACAAAGATCCAGCAACAATAGAGTGATCCCGCTGGGGTCTAATCTTGGAGAGACACCTCCCCAACTCTGAGGACAGCCAGGGGCAATGGTGAAAAACAATCATGAGGCAAAATCAACAGAAAAACTCTGGCAATATGAATAATCAGAGTAGATCAACTCCCCCAAGGATCAATGGGGCAGAAAAAGCACAAGACCCCATGCACAAACAAATAGCTGAGATGTCAGAAATTGAATTCAGGATCTGGATAGCAAATAAGATTGAATTAGAATTACAAAAGTGATCTCAAGAATTCAAAGGATTCAAAGACCAAATGACCAAAGATTTCAACACATTGAGACAAGAAGTTACATCCCTCTTACTTCAAAAGCACTTTTGAGAGGAAAATTCATCGGTTTAGATGCCTACATTCAAAAAACAGAAAGAGAGCACATCAACAATCTCACAAGAGATCTTATGGAATTGGAAAAAGAAGAACAATCTAAGTCTAAACTCAGTAGAAGAAAAGAAATATCCAAAATCAAATCAGATCAATGAAATTGAAAACAAAAGAATCATTCAGAAAATTAATGAAACAAGGAGTTGGTTTTTTTGAAAAAATAAATAAAATAGATAAACCATTGGCCAGACTAACGAGGAATGGAAAAGTAAAATCTCTAGTAACCTCAATCAGAAATGATAAAGGGGAAATAACAACTGATCCCACAGAGATACAAGAGATCATCTCTGAATACTACCAGAAACTGTATGCTCAGAAATTTGACAATGTGAAAGGAATGGGTCAATATTTGGAATCACACCCTCTCCCTAGACTCAGCCAGGAAGAAATAGAGCTCCTGAACAGACCAATGCAAGCACTGAGATCAAAGAAACAATCAAAAATCTTCCAACCAAAAAATGCCCTGGTGCAGATGGCTTCACTCCAGAATTCTATCAAACCTTCAAGGAAGAGCTTATTACTGTACTGCAGAAATTATTCCAAAACATTGAGGAAGAAGGAATCTTCCCCAACACATTCTATGAAGCAAACATCACCCTGATACCAAAACCAGGAAAAGACCCAAACAAAAAGGAGAATTTCAGACCAATCTCACACATGAATATAGATGCAAAAATTCTCAACAAAATCCTAGACAATAGATTACAGCTTATCATCAAAAAAGTCATTCATCATGATCAAGTAGGCTTCATCCCAGGGATGCAAGGCTGGTTTAACATACGCAAGTCTATAAACGTTATCCACCATATTAACAGGGGCAAAAATAAAGATCACATGATCCTCTCAATAGATGCAGAAAAAGCATTTGATAAAATCCAGCATCCTTTTCTAATTAGAACTCTGAAGAGTATAGGCATAGGTGGCACATTTCTAAAACTGATTGAAGCTATCTATGACAAACCCACAGCCAATATTTTACTGAATGGAGTAAAACTGAAAGCTTTTCCTCTTAGAACTGGAACAAGACAAGGTTGTGCTGTGTCACCTTTACTATTCAACATAGTGCTGGAAGTTCTATCCAATACAATTAGGCAAGACAAGGAAATAAAGGGAATCCAAATGGGAGCAGAGGCAGTCAAACTCTCCCTCTTTGCTGACGACATGATCTTATACTTAGAGAACCCCAAAGACTCAACCACAAGACTCCTAGAAGTCATCAAAAAATACAGTAATGTTTCAGGATATAAAATCAATGTCCGCAAGTCAGTAGCCTTTGTGTACACCAATAACAGTCAAGATGAGAAGCTAATTAAGGACACAACTCCCTTCACCATAGTTTCAAAGAAAATGAAATACCTAGGAATATACCTAACGAAGGAGGTGAAGGACCTCTATAAAGAAAACTATGAAATCCTCAGAAAGGAAATAGCAGAGGATATTAACAAATGGAAGAACATACCATGCTCATGGATGGGCAGAATCAACATTGTTAAAATGTCTATACTTCCCAAAGCAATCTACCTATTCAATGCCATTCCTATCAAAATACCAACATCGTACTTTCAAGATTTGGAAAAAATGATTCTGCGTTTTGTATGGAACTGGAAAAAAACCCGTATAGCTAAGGCAGTTCTCTGTAACAAAAATAAAGCTGGGGGCATCAGCATACCAGATTTTAGTCTGTACTACAAAGCCATAGTGCTCAAGACAGCATGGTACTGGCACAAAAACAGAGACATAGACACTTGGAATCGAATTGAAAACCAAGAAATGAAACTAACATTTTACAACCACCTAATCTTTGATAAACCAAACAAGAACATACCTTGGGGGAAAGACTCCCTATTCAATAAATGGTGTTGGGAGAACTGGATGTCTACATGTAAAAGACTGAAACTGGACCCACACCTTTCCCCACTCACAAAAATTGATTCAAGATGGATAAAGGACTTAAATTTAAGGCATGAAACAATAAAAATCCTCAAAGAAAGCATAGGAAAAACACTGGAAGATATTGGCCTGGGGAAAGACTTCATGAAGAAGACTGCCATGGCAATTGCGACAACAACAAAAATAAACAAATGGGACTTCATTAAACTGAAAAGCTTCTGTACAGTTAAGGAGACAATAACCAAAGCAAAGGGACAACCTACACAATGGGAAAGGATATTTGCATATTTTCAATCAGACAAAAGCTTGATAACTAGGATCTATAGAGAACTCAAATTAATCCACATGAAAAAAGCCAACAATCCCATGTATCAATGGGCAAGAGACATGAATAGAACTTTCTCTAAAGACGACAGACGAATGGCTAACATACACATGAAAAAATGTTCATCATCTCTATATATTAGAGAAATGCAAATCAAAACAACCCTGAGATATCATCTAACCCCAGTGAGAATGGCCCACATCACAAAATCTCAAAACTGCAGATGCTGGCGTGGATGTGGAGAGAAGGGAACACTTTTACACTGCTGGTGGGACTGCAAACTAGTACAACCTTTCTGGAAGGAAGTATGGAGAAACCTCAAAGCACTCAAGCTAGACCTCCCATTTGATCCTGCAATCCCATTACTGGGCATCTACCCAGAAGGAAAAAAATCCTTTCATCATAAGGACACTTGTACTAGACTGTTTATTGCAGCTCAATTTACAATCACCAAAATGTGGAAACAGCCTAAATGCCCACCAACCCAGGAATGGATTAACAAACTCTGGTATATGTATACCATGGAATACTATTCAGCCATTAAAAAAATGGAGACTTTACATCCTTCGTATTAACCTGGATGGACGTGGAAGACATTATTCTTAGTAAAGCATCACAAGAATGGAGAAGCATGAATCCTATGTACTCAATTTTGATATGAGGACAATTAATGACAATTATGGTTATGGGGGGAACAGAAAGAGGGAAGGAGGAAGGTGGGTGGGGCCTTTGTGTGTGTCACACTTTATGGGAGCAAGACATGATTGCAAGAGGGACTTTACCTAACAATTGCAATCAGTGTAACCTGGCTTATTGTACCCTCAATGAATCCCCAACAATTAAAAAAAAAAAAAGAAGTTGCATCCCTCAAAGATGTGAGAAACACAGTAGAATTCCTCAGTAACAGAATGGACAAGCAGAAGAAAGGATTTCTGACATTGAAGACAAAGGTTTCGAATGCTCCCAAACCCTCAAAGAAGAAGAGAAATGGAGAGCAAAAACAGACCACTCTCTCAGAGAGCTGTCGGATAATTTGAAGAAAACCAATATTCATCTTATAGGCATCCCCGATAGTGATGAAGTGGCTTCACAAGGCACAGAGTCTCTTCTCCAGGAGATTATGAAGGAGAACTTTCCAGACATGCCAAGAGATTCTGAAATTCAGATAGCAGACAGTTTCAGATCTCCAGCATGACTCAACCCCAATAAGACATCCTCCAGACACATCATAATTAATTTCACTAAAGTTAATATGAAGGAGAAAATTCTGAAAGCTGCCAGATGAAAGAAAACCATTACCTACAAGGGCAAGAATATCAGAATAACTGCAGATCTCTCTGCTGAAACCTTTCAAGCTATAAGAGGATGGTCATCGACTTTTAATCTTCTAAAACAAAATAACTTTCAACCCAGGATCCTGTACCGAGCTAAACTGAGCTTCATTTATGACGGAGAAATTAAATATGTCAATGACATTCACATGTTGAGGAAATTGCCACAAATAAACCAGCCCTCCAGGACATTCTTAGATCTATCCTCCATAAAGCCCAGCATAATTCTCCAGCACAAAAGTAAACCCACCCAAAAAATTCTTGATCAAATTCCAACTTCCACAGTTGCAAAAGGATGAAAAATGTCCACCAGTCTCTCGAAAGGCTTATGAATACTCTCAATTAATGTGAATGGTTTAAATTGTCCTCTAAAGAGGCATAGGTTTGTGGACTGGGTACAAAAACTCAAGCCAGATATCTGCTGCATCCAAGAATTGCATCTTACATTAAAAGACAAATATAGACTCAAGGTGAAGGGATGGTCATCTATATTCCAGGCAAATGGAAAGCAGAAAAAAGCAGGCTTTGCAATCCTGTTCGCAGATGCAACAGGCTTTAAACCAACCAAAAATAAGGAAGGATAAGGATGGACACTTCATATTTGTTAAAGGTAATACTCAATATGATGAGATCTCAATTATTAATATTTATGCACCCAACCACAACGCACCTCAATTTATAAGAGAAACTCTAACAGGCATGAGCAACTCGATTTCCTCCACTTCCATAGTAGTTGGAGATTTTAACACCCCTTTAGCAGTCCTGGATAGATCCTCCAAAAAGAAGCTAAGAAAAGAAATTTTAGATTTAAACTCAACCATTCAACATCTGGACTTAACAGACATCTACAGAACATTTCATCCCCAAAAAACTGAATACACATTCTTCTCATCAGCCCACGGAACATACTCCAAAATCGACTACACCCTAGGCCACAAATCCAACCTCAGCAAATTAAAAAAAATAGAAATTATTCCTTGCATCTTCTCAGACCATCATGGAATAAAAGTTGAACTAAATAACAACAGGAACCTGCATACCCATACAAAAACATGGAAGCTACACAACCTTATGCTGAAGGATACATGGGTTATAGATGAGATTAAGAAGGAAATCACCATATTTTTGGAACAAAACAACAATCAAGACACAAATTACCAGAACCTCTGGGATACTGCAAAGGTAGTCCTAAGAGGGAAATTTATAGCACGGCAAGCCTTCCTCAAGAAAACAGAAAGAGAGGAAGTCAATAAATTAATGGAACATCTCAAGCAACTGGAGAAAGAAGAACGCTTCAACCCCAAATGCAACAGAAGAAAAGAAATAACCAAAATCAGAGCAGAATTAAATGAAATTGAAAACAAAAGAATTATACAACAGATCAATAAACCCAAAAGCTGTTTTTTTGAAAAGATCAATAAAATAGATAAACCTTTGGCCAACCTAACCAGGAAAAAAAGAGTAAAATCTCTAATTTCATCAATCAGAAATGGTAATGATGAAATAACAACAGACGCCTCAGAAATTCAAAAAATCCTTAACGAATACTACAAGAAACTCTACTCTCACAAATATGAAAATCTGAAAGAAATCGACCAATACCTGGAAGCACGCCACCTACCAAGACTTAGCCAGAATGAAGTGGAAATGTTGAACAGGCCTATATCAAGTTCTGAAATAGCATCAACTATACAAAATCTCCCTAAAAAGAAAAGCCCAGGACCAGATGGCTTTACGTCAGAATTCTACCAAACATTTAAAGAAGAACTAGTACCTATATTACTAAACCTCCTCCGAAATACAGAAAAAGAAGAAATATTACCCAGCACATTCTACGAAGCAAACATCACCTTGATCCCCAAACCAGGGAAAGACCCAACAAGAAAAGAAACTTATAGACCAATATCACTAATGAATATAGATGCTAAAATACTCAATAAGATCCTAACAAATGGAATCCAACAATACATCAAAAAAAATTATACACCATGACTAAGTCGGATTTATATATGTAAATCTATAAATGTAATTCAACATATAAACAAACTTAACAATAAAGACCATATGATTCTTTCAATTGATGCAGAAAAAGCTTTTGATAATATCCAGCATCCCTTTATGATCAGAGCACTTAAGAAAATTGGTATAGAAGGGACATTTCTTAAACAAATAGAGGCCATTACAGCAAACCCACAGCCAATATCATATTGAATGGAGTTAAATTGAAATCATTTCCACTTAGATCAGGAACCAGGCAAGGTTGCCCATTGTCTCCATTGCTCTTTAACATTGTAATGGAAGTTTTATCCATCACAATTAGGGAAGAAAAGGCAATCAAGGGTATCCACATAGGGTCAGAAGAGATCAAACTTTCACTCTTTGCAGATGATGTGATCATATATCTGGAAAACACTAGGGATTGTACTTCAAAACTTTTAGAAGTGATCAAGGAATATAGCAATGTCTCAGGCTACAAAATCAACACCCATAAATCTGTAGCCTTTATATACACCAACAATAACCAAGCCGAACAAACAGTCAAGGACTCTATTCCTTTCACAGTAGTGCCAAAGAAGATGAAATATTTGGGAGTATACCTAACAAAGGACGTGAAAGATCTCTACAAAGAGAACTATGAAACTCTAAGAAAAGAAATAGCCAAAGATGTTAACAAATGGAAAAACATACCATGCTCATGGCCGGGAAGAATCAACATTGTTAAAATGTCCATACTGCCCAAAGCAATATATAATTTTAATGCAATTCCTATTAAAGCTCCATTGTCATACTTTAAAGATCTTGAAAAAATAATACTTTTTTTATATGGAATCAGAAAAAACCTTGAATAACCAAAACATTACTGAGCAATAAAAACAAAGCAGGAGGAATCACGCTACCAGACCTGAGACTGTACTATAAATCCATAGTTATCAAAACAGCATGGTACTGGCACAAAAGCAGAGAAGTAGATGTCTGGAACAGAATAGAGAACCAAGAGATGGATCCAGCTACTTACCATTATTTGATCTTTGCCAAGCCAATTAAAAACATTCAGTGGGGAAAAGATTCCCTATTTAACAAATGGTGCTGGGTGAACTGGCTGGCGACCTGTAAAAGACTGAAACTGGACCCATCCCTTTCACCATTAACTGATATAGACTCTCACTGGATAAAAGATTTAAACTTAAGATATGAAACTATAAAAATACTTGAAGAAAGTGCAGGGAAAACTCTTGAAGGAATCAGCCTGGGTGAATATTTCATGAGGAGGACTCCCGATGCAGTTGAAGCAGTATCAAAAGTACACTACTGGGACCTGATCAAACTAAAAAGCTTCTGCACAGCCAAGAACATATTGAGTAAAGCAAGCAGACAGCCCTCAGAATGGAAGAAAATATTTGCAGGTTATACCTCCGATAAAGGTCTAATAACCAGAATCCACAGAGAACTCAAATTTATTAGCAAGAAAAGAACACGTGACCCCATTTCAGGGTGGGCAAGGGACTCAAAGAGAAACTTCTCTAAAGAAGACAGACACAAAATCTACAAACACATGAAAAAAAGCTCATCATCCTTAATCATCAGAGAAATGCAAATCAAAACTACTCTGAGATATTGTCTAACCCCAGTAAGAGTAGAACACATAACAAACCCCCAAACCAGAAATGTTGGCGTGGATGTGGAGGAAAGGGCACACTTCTACACTGCAGGTGGGAATGCCCACTAATACGTTCCTTCTGGAAGGATGTTTGGAGAATACTTAGAGACCTAAAGTAGACCTGCCATTCGATCCTATAATTCCTTTACTAGGTTTATAACCAGAAGACCAAAAGTCACAATATAACAAAGACATCTGTGCCAGAATGTTTATTGCAGGCCAATTCATAATCGCTAAGTCATGGAAGAAGCCCAAGTGCCCATCGACCCATGAATGGACTAGCAAATTGTGGTACATGTATACCATGGAATACTATGCAGCCTTAAAGAAAGATGGAGACTTTACCTCTTTCATGTTTACATGGATGGAGCTGGAACATATTCTTCTTAGCAAAGTATCTCAGGAATGGAAGAAAAAGTATCCATTGTACTCAGCCCTACTATGAAGCTAAATTATAGCTTTTACATGAAGACTAGAAACCAACTATAGCACAAGACTATGGGGAAAGGGCCAAGGAAGGGGAAGGGAGGGGGGAGGTTTTGGTGGAGGGAGGGTAATGGGTGGGGCCACATCTATGGTGCATCTTAGAATGGGTACAGGCGATTGCACTAATGTACACAGCTATAATTTAACAATAAAAAAAGGTAACGTCTCAATCATTCTTGAAGGATGCATAGTATTCCATGGTGTACATATACCACAATTTATTAATCCATTCGTGGATCGATGGGCACTTGGGCTTTTTCCATGACTTAGGAATTATGAATTGGGCTGCAAAAAACATTCTGGTACAAACATCTTTGTTATGGTGTGATTTTTGGTCTTCTGGGTATATGCCTAGTTGAGGAATGATAGGATTGCTGGCAGATCTATTTTTAGATCTCTAAGTGTTCTCCAAACATCTTTCCAAAAGGAATGTATTAATTTGCATTCCTACCAGCAGTGTAGAAGTGTTCCCTTTTCTCCACAGCCACACCAACATCTCTTGTCTTGGGATTTTGTGATATGGGCTAATCTTACTGGAGTTAGATGATATGTCAAGGTAGTTTTGATTTGCATTTCTCTGATGATTAAAGATGATAAGCATTTTTCCATATGTCTGTAGGCCGTACACCTGTCTTCTTCAGAGAAGTTTCTCTTCAAGTCCCTTGCCCAGCCTGCGATGTGATCACTGGTCCTTTTCTTGCTTATACATTTGAGTTCTCTGTGAATTTTGGTTATTAACTCTTTGTCAGAAACATAACCTGCAAATATCTTCTCTCATAATGATGGCTGTTTGCTTGCTTTACTTACTGTGTCCTTGGCTGTGCAGAAGCTTTTTAGTTTGATCAGGTCCCAGTAGTGTATTTTTGAAGCTGCTTCAATTGCCTGGGGGTCCTCCTCATAAAATACTTGCCCAGACCGATTTCTTCAATGGTTTTCCCTGCATTCTCTTCAAGTATTTTTATAGTTTCATTTCTTAAGTTGAAATCTTTAATCCAGTGAGAGTCTATCTAAGTTAATGGTGAAAGGCGTGGCTCTAGTTTCAGTCTTCTACAGGTTGCCAGCCAGTTCATCCAGCACCATTTGTTAAATAGGGAATATTTTCCCCACTGAATGTTTTTAATTGGCTTGTCAAAGATCAAACAACGGTAAGTAGCTGGATTCATCTCTTGGTTCTCTATTCTGTTCCAGATATCTACTTCTATGTTTCTGTGCCAGTACCATGCTGTTTTGATCACTATTGATTTATAGTTTAGTCTGGAGTCTGGTAGCATGATTCGTCCTATTTTGCTTTTATTCCTGAGTAATGTCTTGGATATTCAAGGTTTTTTCTGATTCCATATAAAAAAAGTATTATTTTTTGAAGATCTTTAAAGTATGACAGTGGAGCTTTAATAGGAATTGCATTAAAATTATATATTGCTTTAGGTAGCCTGGACATTTGAAAAATATTGATTCTTCCCATCCATGAGTATGGTATGTTTTTCCATTTGATAACATTTTCAGCTATTTCTTTTCTTAGAGTTTTATAGTTCTCTTTATAGAGATCTTTCATGCCCTTTGTTAGATAAAATCCCAAATATTCCATCTTCTTTGGCACTACTGTGAATGGAATAGAGTCCTTAACTGTTTTTTCAGCTTGACTATTGTTGGTATATATAAAGGCTACTGATTTATGAATGTTGATTTTGTAACCTGAGACGCTGCTGTATTCTGTGATCACTTCTAAGAGTTTTGTAGTAAAATCCTGGGTACTTCTCAGATATACAATCACATCATCTGTGAAGAGCAAAAGTTTGATCTCTTCTGACCCTTTATGGGTTCGCTTGATCGCCTTTTCTTCCCTAATTGTGGAGGCTGGAACTTCCATTACAATGTTAAAGAGCAGTGGAGACAATGGGCAGCCTGGTCTGGTTCCTGATCTGAGTGGAAATGTTTTCAATTTAACTCCATTCAATAGGATGTTGGCTGTGGGTTTGCTGTAGATGGCATCTATGAATTTCAGAAATGTCTCCTCTATAACAATTTTCTTAAGTGTTCTGATCACGAAGGGATGCTGTATATTATCAAAAGCTTTTTCTGCATCAATTGAGAGAATCATATGGTCTTTGTTTTTTAATTTGTTTATGTGCTGAATTATACTTGTAGATTTATGGATGTTGAACCAGCCTTCAGACCCTGGGATAAAACTGATTTGGTCATGATGTATAATTTGTTTGATGTGTTGCTGGATTCTGTTTGTTAGGATCTTGTTGAATATTTTTGCATCTATATTCATTAGTGACATTGCCCTACAGTTTTCTTTTCTTGTTGGGTGTTTTCCTGGTTTGAGATCAGGGTGAGGTTTGCTTCATAGAACGTGTTGGGTAGTCTTCCTTCTTTTTATACATTTTGGAACATTTTGAGTAATATAGGTACTAATTCCTCTTTAAAGGTTTGGTAGAATTCTGACATGAAGCCATTTGGTCCTGGGCTTTTCCTTTTAGGGAGGTTTTGTATGGTTGATGCTATTTCAAAACTTGATATGGGCCTGTTCAACATTTCCACTTGATTCTGGCTAAGTCTTGGAAAGTGACATGCTTCCAAATATTGGTCAATTTCCTTCAGATTTTTATATTTCTGAGAATAAAGTTTCTTGTAATATTCATTACGAATTTTTTGAATTTCTGAAGAGTCTGTTGTTATTTCGTGTTTGTCGTTTCTGATTGATGAGATTAGAGATTTTACTCTTTTTTTCCCGGTTAGGTTAGCTAAAGGTTTATCTATTTTATTGATCTTTTTCAAAACCCAACTTTTTGATTTGTTGATCTGTTGTATAATTCTTTTGTTTTCAATTTCATTTAATTCTGCTCTAATTTTGGTTATTTCTTTTTTTCTACTGGGTTTGGGGTTGGAATATTCTTCCTTTTCCAGTTGCTTTAGATGTCCCATTAAGTTGTTAACTTCCTCTCTTTCTGTTTTCTTGAGGAAAGCTTGCAGTGCTATAAATTTCCTTCTTAGGACTGCCTTTGCGGTATCCCAGAGGTTCTGATAATTCATGTCTTCATTGTTGTTTTGTTCCAAAAATTTGGCAATTTCCTTCTTATTCTCATCTCTGACTCCGCTATTATTCAGCATAAGGTTATTTAACTTCCATGTTTTTGTACGAGTATGCAGATTCCTGTTGTTACTGAGTTCAACTTTTATTCCATGGTGGCCCGAGAAGAAGCAAGGAATAATTTCTATTCCTTTAAATTTACTGAGGTTTGACTTGTGACCTAAGATGTGATTGATTTTGGAGTATGTTCCATGTGCTGATGAGAAGTATGCATATTCAGTTTTGTTGGGATGAAATGTTCTGTAGATGTCTGCTAAATCCAAATGTTGGATGGTTAGGTTTAAATCTAAAATTTCTTTGCTCAGCTTCTTTTGAAGGATCTATCCAACACTGCCAAAGGAGTGTTGAAATCTCCAAGTACTATGGAGCTGGAGGAAATCAAGTTGCTCATGTCTGTTAGAGTTTGTCTTATAAGTTGAGGTGCATTGTGGTTGGGTGCATAGATAGTAGTAATTGAAATCTCATCATATTGAGTATTACCCTTAACAAATATGAAGTGACCATTTTTATCCTTCCTTACTTTTGTTGGTTTAAAGCCTATTGTGTCTGCAAATAGAATTGCAACACCTGCTTTTTTCTGATTACCATTTGCCTGAAATATGGATGACCATCCTTTCACCCTGAGTCTATATTTTTCTTTTAAGGTAATATGTGACTCTTGTATGCAACAAATTTTTGTCCTGAGTTTTTTTATCCAGTCAGCTAACCTGTGCCTCTTTAGAGGACAGTTGAAGCCATTCACATTAATGGAGAATATTGATAAGTTTGGTAAAATTTTTGGTATTGAGCTTTTTTAAAGTCCAGTGGACATTTTTAATCCTTTCGCCACTGTGGAAGTTGGAGTTTGATGAAAAGTTTCTGAGTGAGTTTACTTTTGTGGTAGATGATTGGCCTGGTCATTATGGAGGATAGGTCTGAGAATATCCTGAAGAGCTGATTTGGTTATGAAAAATTTCTTCAACATATGAATGTCATTAAAGTATTTAATTTCTCCGTCATAAATGAAACTCAGTTTAGCTGGATACAGGATCTGGGGTTTAAAGTTATTTTGCTTTAGGTGATAGAAAGTCAATGACCACATTCTTCTGTCTTGAAAAGTTTCAGCAGAGAGATCTGCAGTCATTCTAATATTCTTCCCTTTGTAGGTAATGGCTTTCTTCCGTCTGGCTGCTTTCAGAATTTTCTCCTTCATATTAATTTTAGTGAAGTTAATTATGATATGCCTGGGGGATGTCTTATTGGGATTGAGTTGTGCTTGGGTTCTGAAACTGTCTGCTATCTGAATTTCAGAATCTCTTCTCATGTCTGGAAAATTCTCTTTCATAATTTGATGGAGAAGGGCCTCTGTGCCTAGCGAGGCCACTTCATCACTTTCGGGGATTCCAATGAGGCAGATATTAGCCTTCTTAGAATTATCCCAGAGCTCTCTGAGAGAGTGATCCATTTTTGCTCTCCATTTCTCTTCCTCTTGGAGAGTTTGGGAGTGTTCAAAGGCTTAGTCTTCAATGTCAGAAATCCTTTCTTCTGCTTTCTCCACTCTGTTACTGAGGGATTCTACTGTTTTTTCAGATCTTTGAGGGCTGCAAATTCTTGCTTCCATGTGTCAAAATATTTGGTGGTTTTGTCTTTAAATTCATTAAATTTTTGAGACAACTTTTGAATTTCTCCTCGAATTTCTAATTCTGACTTTTGAATTGCTGCTTGAATTTCTAATTCCAAATTTTCCTTCATTTTATTAATCTTTTTTTGCAATCCAAATTCTGAATTTGATTTCTGACATTGTGGCCAGATATTTATGAATGGGATCTTCAGTTACATCTTCCATATCTTTCCTTGGGGGTGTTGATCTATTCTGTTTATTCATTTTACCAGAGTTTTCCCACTGATTCTGCCCCATGAGTGTTTTACACTGTTTGATTTTTTCCCTGGAGCTTCGACCCATACAGTACTATGGCCTGAGAAACTGGGGACCTGTTTGGTGTGGTGGGGCTAAGTGGTTCTGTCTTGTTTTCAGGTGGTTTCTGTTTGACCCTAGTGAAACAGTTACTCTGGGTGGAAGTCTCAGTTGTGGAGTAATATCAGCAATTAAGTCACCCAAACCCCCACAGGCAACAATTGGAAAATGAAAAATCAAACTTTCTTACAGCCATACGCCCCAGGTACCACTTGAATAGTCCTTGGGTGATTGGCTCAGTACAAAAGGTTCAAATCAATTGTCTCAGTCAGCACCTGTCTCAGATGGGAGTGTTTAAAAGGTCTGTGGCAACTGGATTGCAGGGGTCTGGTGACTACTCTGATATGGCTTGCCCCAGTGCTCCGTGGAGTCAGGAGGACCCACCCAGCAACTAGATCAGTCTGGGAAGGTTGATGCCTCCTTGCCCACCTTGCACCTCTGTCATATCCAGCCACTGATAGTCCCACAGGGCTTTGACACAGTTGCCTGTAGTGAATAGATTCTCCAGGGGTTTGCACCTGCCTGAATCACAAGGAAATCTATTTCTGCTCAGCCAGGCCACTGCACTCTGCCTCTATCTAGCAGGGGGAAGTGAGGCCTGACAACCTCGGGCGCTTGCTGGAGGCTGGGGAGTGTTCACTCAGTTCCAGCCCCGTCTTTGATTGATGTTTCTGACAGAACAGAACAGAAGAACTTTGTGGGAATTTGTTTCTGTCCCTGCTAAATTCCCCTGCATAAGAGAAGCTGTTTTGAGTTCCCAGAGCCTGTGCCTCAGGCCCTGTCTTCACTCCTGCAGGTTTGTATTCAGTTATCCATCAATTCTAGCCTCCTGTCTTCCTTTGTCTATAGACTGATGATCCCCTGAGGGCTGGGGGCATCTTAGGCTCAGTAAAGTGGTCCTCTGGATCAGCCCCACCCTGGGAACTTCCTGGCTCTGTGCATGCGTTTCTAGTCCCCGTGCTCCACCCAGGCCGGTACCGCTTCAAGCAAAGCCTTTACTCAAGGGGCCTGCATTTCTGTCCCAGATGTGTTCCGTGGTGGTTGCCACCTGAGTAGATGCCCGGCCTCCTCTGGTTGCCCAGGGAGACAGTGGGGTGGCTTCAGAATATCCGGGAGTGAGCCCTGTTTTTGCTAAAAGGTGGCTGCTGCTCTGTGCCTCGGGGCACAGCCACTCCAGTGTGGTTCCCTCTCAGCCGACTGTTTTCTCCTCACTCCCATGCCCCGGAGTCAGCACTGACCAGCTGTAGTTTAGGCTCTGTCCACAGCCCTTGAAAAATCACCCAAGAATTTGGACTCCTGGGGGACAGGCCTCCAGAACTCAAAGTGAGAGTGGAAGGGAGTGCTGGGTGCTCAGAGTTGCAGGTAGAGAATATATACAGTTTTATACAGTTTAATGCCTGGCAGGAGAACGCCATGGCACCCTAGTAGGGGAGGTAGGTCCAGTTTTAGAGAGTGTCTCCTGTGGAGTAGTGGGAGGACCTTTGAACGCTGCTCGTTTGTTTGTGGGGCCCTCCGAGCCATTCTCATGGGGAAGGGGACTCCTGTCCGCTTGGTGATGAATTTTGTACCTTTTGTTTGTATCCTTGGGGTCACAGCTTGCCTCAGCAGAGTTGATGTGCATTCTTCAACCTTCTCTCTTGGTGTAGCTCAAATCCACCAGGTTACTTGCTAAATTTCTGTCCTTTAAGTCTCCTTCTGTATGGGAGCCTCTATGGAAAGCTAGCTTCAGTCAGCCATCTTGTCTCCACCCCCTTCAGAGCAGTCAGAGGAGTGAAATCCTACAGCATGCATGTGCTGGGTGCTGGAATTTCTGCAGTGAACAAGAGGAAGCACGCAGACCTGTCTTCCAGTATGTTCTCTTTTCACTTGACAGGAATCATTTGCATCTCTACTGAACAAACATCTACAATGTAACACAGATGTCAGGGAATGAGCTTTCATTAATAGTAAATGGCAAGTCAAACAAAGGTCCTTACCCCTGAAGCACATATAATCCTTGGGTTGGCCAGGGACACAAAATTCTGTGTGGCTTTGGAATACTTGCTCTCATCCCTTAGGTCTTTTTCCAGATTCTGGATACTTCTCATCAACAGCACAAACTTATAACACTGTAAAAACTGCTCAACTCATACATTTTTCTGTGGCTGCTGCATAGGGACAGGTGTCTTCACCCCTAAAGGTACTCCAGGAACTCAGAGGAGAAAAGTTGCCATGTGAGCGAGGACTCTGCCATGAATATCAGTATTCAGTGAGATGCTGTAGTCTCTATTTTCTATTTTATGTATATATAAATTTATGGATCTTGTGTCTCTAACCACATTGTAAACTTTTTATTATAAATCCATAGACCTCTAGAAATATAGATCCTTTGAGAATTTCAGTCCAATGCCCTCATTTCCTAGATAGCCTGTGCCCCAGATTTATTAAGGAACCTGCCTAAAGCCAACTGGATAGTAGATACAGAATCAGCACAATCACAAGACCCCCAGACCCCTGACCCATATTCTGCTTGACCTTCTTACCCTACCTCCATCACATCTGTGAACACAGTGTATATGGTGAGATGGAGGGGTGCAGATGAAAGGACCAAGGAAGGGGGAAAGGAAGGATGGAAGGATGGATGGAAAGAAGGAGTGGGGGGAGCATAGGTAAATGGATGGATGAAAGAATGGGTTGATGAATAGAAGGAAGGAAGGATAGATGGACAGATGGAAGAACGAACAGATGGATGGATGGAGGGAAGTAAGGGAAGATAGGGAGATGGAAGAAAAGATAGGTGGATGGATAAAAGGAAGTAAGGATAGACAGATGAAAGGAGAGAAGGCTGGATGAAAGGAACAAAGGTGGATGGGTGAGTGGATGGGTGAATGGATGAAAGGAAATAGGAAGGACAGAAGAGTGGGTGGATAGAAGGGAGGGAAGAAGGAAGGACAGATGGGAGAGTAGATACTGTAATACACAGAGGATGCCAAAAAACTTATATACATTTTAAGAAAGAAAAAAACTGTATTAAAATTGGAATACTCAGGTCATGTTTGACTTATGCAATTATAAGAGATACAGGATACAATATACAAGACAATATTTTCAGTATACACATATTTTGAGTCAGAGTGGCCCACCTCAGGCCACCTAGGCCTGCCCCAGTGGGAGAAGCCACCTTCTCAGGGAGTCATCCGGGTCTAACAGTGTATTCTGCTTGCTCCCTGGAGCATAGAGCTGGTCAGCCCACTAAAATGCCCCTTTCAGGGCCACCTGGATGAGTAGAGGTGGCAAACCTCTCTCTCCAGGGAAGGAGCAAGTAGCAGGCAGTTCATTGGCTCTCAGGCCAAAGAGCTGTCATTGCTTCCTAGAGCTGGGAACCCTTCTGGCATCCCCTGCAGAGACCCTCAGGAGTGTAAGCACTACAGAGAATATTTCTGTGTGGTTATTTTAAAATTTGTGCTTGTACCTTCTGAAGGAAAGAATGGCTCCCTATGGAGCTTTAACTTTTATCAAGATTTGCTATTAGAAAGGGACACATGACCCCTTTGAAACTTTTTGACACCACTTTTGAAAACGCTGTCTATTATCCTGTTCAGAGTCATTGAAAAAGGCCTTAACAATGTGCTCCTATTAGAGTTAATGGTGGGACAGTGTTTCTTTGAATAAATGGAGCAATTCTTTAGACAGATAATTAGAATCATTTCTGCTTTCAGTCAAGGCAGAGCCATTGTTGCTACTAAATTATATCAGTTTCTGCTAGATCTCAGCTACATAGTTCATCATCTCTGTCTTTTCTTATTCTCTCTATACAAGTATTTAATGGGCATTTGTGGGGTGCCCAGATTTTTGCATGCATTATCTCATCTAAACTGAGCCAGCAGAGCATCCTAGGAAGTAAGAACTCGTGACGCGGGCACTTTGCTGGTGCTCACATCTCAGATAAGGCAGATTGGGAGTATGGTGGTTACCTTGACTTTATTCCTCGCGGCTATAGAGGCACCTCCCTGTAAAGACCACACCTGTAGAGCTTCACAGACATATGTAATGAGCTGCATGACGTTGTACGAGTTCTTCAGCCTCTCTAAACTTCAGTGGCCTCGCTATGACAGGGAGACACAGACGCCTACTCCATTTCTGAAGTAGAAAGGTCTGCTTCATTTCTCACAAACAGAAACTCTCTTGGAAAAGGATGCAGGACCCAGAGGAGCTCCCAGTCCCAGGGCAGGGCTGAAGGAGGCCCAGGTGGAGGCTTGCATCACCCCTACCCCCATATTCTCTGTGTTCTAACTCCCATTCCAGTCCCCTGCAGGGACCCCAGCTTTTCCAGGCTCCCTGAGGCACATGTGGCAAGACCTGGGATCCAAGTCTGTTGGGGAAGATGCCCAGGGGAAAGGATCTGGTTGACCCAGCTGAGCACATCCTGGCCAAGTGGGCTCCAGCCACAGGCTAAGCATGACATAGCATGACTTCCCTCAGGGAAGCTGAAGGTGGTTGAGGGCTGTCAGGGAAAGTGCTCAGAGCATCTGGGACATCACCACAGAGGTCTGTCACATGGATTGGTTGAAGTAATAGAAAGTGCCAGGCACAGTGCATGGTACAAAGCCCGGGGTCAGTGCAGGCCTGGGGGTAGCTATCCCTGGACCAGACCTAGTTCAGGCAGTGAGCAGATCATCAGCATGAACTATGCTGTTCAGTGACATTTCTAAACTTAAAGCAATCCATTGCCTTTACTTAGGTATAATTTATGTACAGTAAGCTCATTCTAAATCTACCATTTTATAAGCTGTGACTCCACTGTCCCAGCAGAGATACAGACTGTGCTGATCACTACAGAAAGTTCCCTCCAGGCCCCACACACTTCACCCCCTCTCCACCCGGCTTTCTGTTATTTAGAGCTTCCCTTGAACTTCAAGAATTTTACATAAATGGAATCATATTGTAACTATTCTTGCCTCTGGCTTTTACTCTGTCTGAAGACTCTGAGGTTCATCCATGGTGTGTGTGTCAGAGTTTGTTCTTGTTTATTGCTGAGTAACAGAGCTCTGTATTGGTGGGCCCACATGCCTAGTGGGTGCTCTCCCAGGAAGGGCAAGGGGTCAGCTCCAGGACAGAGCAGTGGCTGGCACACACACCCCTGCCTGGTAGGCTGTCTGGCACTCTTAGGGAAGTCAGATCTGCAGCCACTGGGCTCATGGCTTCAGATTGGTGTTAGCCTTGGCAGGTGCTACAAGAACATCACAGGCTCTGAAGTCTGGTCTTGAGGGAGGAGCAGCTGTGCCCAGACTTGAGGGAGGTGTCTCCCAGATGAGATGCTGGAGAAGCACCTGGGATGAGAGCCCAGTCCTAGAGAGGCTGTGAGTGTGGCGCAGGAGGCAGGGAGGACAGGGACCATCTTGGCAGGGGGTCTGGAGTTATCCAAGCCATAGAGGGTTTTAAGCAGAGGAGTGATATGGTCAGACTCTCAGTTTGCCAAGGCACTCTGGCCACGCTCTGAAGCACAGACCATCTGGTCAGTGGACGTGGGGGACATGAGGGCCACTGCTATGGTCCAGGCCAGAGCCAGTCATGTGTGATGTGAATTAGTATAAGGACCTCAGAGCAGGGATAAGGGGCTGCAGGCTATTTAGAACAGAGAATGTACTTAAATGTGGGGCCATAGCTGGGTACAAGAAGATATCTGGATGCCTAGAGGAAGCCTGCTGGACAGCACATCCTGAGTCCCATCTGCTGGGTGCTGGCTGCTCCTAGACCTCTGTCTGGAAGGCCCACTCTACCCCCAATCACCATTTGTGTCCAGGGCTGGGTTTGGGTGTCCAGCCCAGCTGGGACCCCTCCTGTAGATTTGCTCCTTCATCTCAATCCCCTGGGCACCAGCATTAGGCTTTTGGGCTCTGAGCTCCTCATGAACAGCCTCCTGTTGGAAGTATCCAAAGCAGTTAATCTCCCTTCTGGCTTCCTCTCCACCCAGACCTCAGGCTGCAGACTTCTCATGGAAGTTTCACTCTAGTGGCTGCACTCAGCTACAAGAAATCTCTCCATGCCCCTAATACTTATTCCAATGCCCCCGATTCTCTCTCCTATTCTGTTTCTTCAGCCCAGCCACTTGCCGTGCCAACACTTACCTACCAGTCTATTCTCTACCTGCACCCCTGGGCACTGCCTTTGGGTGTCTGGATTCCATACCTA
The DNA here is from genome assembly GCF_027406575.1 of Nycticebus coucang. Classification (NCBI taxonomy): domain Eukaryota; kingdom Metazoa; phylum Chordata; class Mammalia; order Primates; family Lorisidae; genus Nycticebus; species Nycticebus coucang. The sequence goes on along the minus strand of NC_069789.1, from coordinate 32,343,853 downwards.
GTATACTGCACACTGCTGGCCCTTCCTAAGCCCCAGAACCACTGCAGCCTAATAGGGCCTGAAGGAGAGGGAGGGCAGTAACCTCTCATTGCCACCCACTTCTCACTGAAGGCTGCCCTGGCACCAGGCTGGCTTGGATTACAATTGATGGGCTCACATCACCACAGGATCTGGCCTTGCTCTGTGTTTATGCCCTGGGAAGAGCAACCTTTGACTGCAGGTGTCCCTGCACCTTGGTCATCAGTTCCATCCCTTTGCTGAGTCCTACCGCTCTCCCTTCCAGGGGATCTCAGACTCCCACTGTAACCAAGAGGCAATATGTCCTTGCTTAACCAGACAGAAACTCATACCTGTAGAAACCATGTGATTCCTGGTTCACACAGAAAGTTAACACTTTCTGTAATTGGCATACAAGGACTGGGCATGAATCAAATGTTAGTCAAGACTATATTCACATCCAGTCTCCTTTTGCCAATAATTCTACATAATTTCTAGCTTCATGACATACTTTCTGTGTAATTTCACTTGAACATTCCCAAATTATATACTTAATTGCGTATAGCTCCATTTGCCATAATTGATGGCTCAGTCCTGCTAGGGTGACACCTGGCAGCAGTCAGTCGCAGGAAGCTGGTGGCGTAAGTGAGAAGACCAAATCATCCCATTTGCTCACATTGTCTATCGAAGATGCAAAACACTTTTTTTTAATTTATTTTTATTAAACCATAGCTGTGTACATTAGTATGATCGTGGGGCACCATACACTTGGTTCATAGATCGTTTGACACATTTTCATCACATTAGTTAACATAGCTTTTGTAGCATTTCTTAGTTATTTTGCTAAGACCTTTACATTCCACATTTACTAGGATTCACATATACCCTTGTAAGATGCACCGCAGGTGTAATCCTATTAATCCCCCTCCTTCCCCCTCCCTCCCTCCTCCCTCCCCTCCCTTTCCCCTTTCTCCCTATTCTTAGGTTATAACTGGGATATAGCTTTCATGTGAAGGTCCTACATTAGTTTCATAATAAGGGTGAGTACATTGGGTACTTTTTTTTCCATTCTTGAGATACTTTACTAAGAAGAATGTGTTCCAGCTCCAACCATGTAAACATGAAAGAGGTAAAGTCTCCATCTTTCTTTAAGGCTGCGTAATATTCCATGGTGTACATATACCACAATTTATTGATCCATTCCTGGATCGATGGGCACTTGGGCTTTTTCCATGACTTAGCAATTATGAATAGGGCTGCAATAAATATTCTGATACAAATATCTTTGTTATGGTGTGATTTTTGGTGTTCTGGGTATATGCCCAGTAGGAGGATTACAGGACTGAATGGCAGATCTATTTTTAGATCTCTAAGTGTTCTCCATATCTCTTTCCTAAAGGAATGTATTAATTTGCATTCCCACCAGGAGTGCAAAAGTGTTCCCTTTTCTCCACATCCACGCCAACATCTCTGGTCTTGGGATTTTGTGATATAGGCTAGTCTCACTGGAGTTAGATGATATCTCAAAGTAGTTTTGATTTGCATTTCTCTGATGATTAAAGATGATGAGCATTTTTTCATATGTCTGAAGTCCATGCGCCTGTCTTCTTCAGAGAAGTTTCTCTTCAAGTCCCTTGCCCAGCCTGCAATGGGATCCCTTGTTCTTTTCTTGCTAATGTGTTTGAGTTCTCTGTGGATTCTGGTTATTAAACCTTTGTTGGAGACATAACCTGCAAATATCTTCTCCCATTCTGAGGGCTGTTTGCTTGCTTTTCTTACTGTGTTCTTGGCTGTGCAGAAGCTTTTTAGTTTGATCAAGTCCCAATAGTGTATTTTTGAAGCAGCTTCAATTGCCCGGGGGGTCCTTCTCATAAAAAACTCGCCCAACCCAATTTCTTCAAGGGTTTTCCCTACACTCTCTTCTAGTATTTTTATAGTTTCATGTCTTAAGTTTAAATCTTTAATCCAGTGAGAGTCTATCTTGGTTAATGGTGAGAGGTGTGGGTCCAGTTTCAGTCCTCTACATGTTGCCAGCCAGTTCACCCAGCACCATTTGTTAAATAGGGAATCTTTTCCCCACTGAATGTTTTTAATTGGCTTGTCAAAGATTAAATAACAGTAAGTAGCTGGATTCATCTCTTGGTTCTCTATTCTGTTCCAGACATCTACTTCTCTGTTTTTGTGCCAGTACCATGCTGTTTTGATCACTATCGATTTGTAGTATAGTCTGAGGTCTGGTAGCGTGATTCCTCCTGCTTTGTTTTTATTTTTGAGTAACGTCTTGGCTATTCGAGGTTTTTTCTGATTCCATATAAAACGAAGTATTATTTTTTCAAGATCTTTAAAGTATGACAGTGGAGCTTTAATGGGGATTGCGTTGAAATTATATATTGCTTTGGGGATTATGGACATTTTAACAATGTTGATTCTTCCCAACCATGAGCATGGTATATTTTTCCATTTGTTAACATTCTCAGCTATCTCTTTGCTTAGAGTTTTATAGTTCTCTTTATATAGATCTTTCACGTCCTTTGTTAGATAAACTCCCAAGTATTTCATCTTCTTTGGCACTACTGTGAATGGGATAGAGTCCCAAAACACTTTTTTTTTAAAACTTAGTATCTTTAACAGGCTAAAGCCTCAGGCCAAGAAAGCCACACTTCACTGGATGCTCCAGTGATCTCTAAGGTCTCTTGATGCTGTACTATTCCACAGTTCCACTGGCCAGGAGTCCTCTGGCAGCAGTGCATCCCAAAAAGAGCCTTGCTTTTGTGTTTTTCTGCCAGCAAGATACTAATACATGTCAACTTAATTATAATTAATGCTTGTAGTTAAACTGATTCATTTGAAGGGGAAGAGACAAATCCCCACGCCAATGCAAACAGAGCAAACGTGACCAGACACTGGGAGGTGGAAGCAGGTATTTCATATTTCATCAAGACAGCACTGCAGATACCTCACTTTACACAAACAGTCTACTGATATTTGTACTCAATATTTTTACAGTGCCTACCAATTTGTGAGAGCTCCCGTGTACATGATCTCATTATACCAAGAGTACTTCAATGACATGACTTTCATTCCTATGCCATGTAAAGGAGTTTCAAACAGGGAGGTGAGAGACCCACTCATTCCCATCTCTGGCTTAAGTATTTTTCACTTTGTGCCTTGAAAAACAAATACTTGAATCTCACTCCATGTTTTTCACAGGGCAAGAGGGTAGGAAGCATGAGAAATTTACTGGACACTCTCTGGAAGAAAGGGATTAAGACCCAGGTTGTGACTGAATTACCTTAGATCTCAGGTGTGCTAGTACTCAGGCATAATGTGAAACTGGAGTTGTGTTATTCACACACTCATGCTGAGGTTGCCAGAACCTGAGATTTTTTTAAAAAATAGGAAGATAATATTATTTTTTCCTATTACATTTAGAAGTAACTAAAGCCGTTTTCCACTGACTTCACTAAAAATGCCATTACTGGGCTAGAAACAAACTGTTTGATGCCGATGAAAGATTCTACTCAAATTAACAAAATGCCACCTGGGGTTTCCAGGGTGCTCAAGCTGGAGAGAACTGAGGGGATCACCTTGCCAAGTGTCCCACTTCACAGATGAGCAAACTGAATCACATAGACACAAAATCACTGCCTGAGGTCCTCCGGCCAGTGTGGCAGAGCTGGGTTGAAAACCTATATCTCTTGATTCCCAGCCTGGGTTCTTTCTGCCACCTGTGCTTCTCAGAGGAACTATCCTTCCCCAGGAGGCATGTGATGGGGAACTTGGGGGTGTGCACAGCCATAGGCCACACATGCTGCAACTTCTGGAGCATCAATTCTACTAAAAAACACACAGAGATCTGTCATCGAGTAGAATTTAAGACTCTTATGATTTTTAAAGATGACATAAAATTCTATATACACATTCTGGTGCTATGGTAGGTCATTTACTATATGCCAGATGCCCAGGCCTCAGGTTGGGGGTGAAGATGTTTGGTTAGGATGACTTATATGGAGAACTTGGAGAAGGCCATGCATCATTTAACCCATTTCTTCCTCTTTGTTGAAGATGACTTTAGAAAGGTGGGCAAAGAAAGTGTTTCTTACCCTGCCCTAAAACAAAGTAGCACCCAAGTAGGGAAAGGGGCTCTACCAAAGGAAACCCTGCAATGGGGGAGGCCTGGAGGAAAAGAGCATCAGCCACACTAGGGTGACCTGGACCCAAGACACTTCATCCTGGTTCCACCCCCGTGGGAGGCCAATATTTTCCAACAGACTTGCTTCAGTCATTTGGCTGCTCCTGCCCCTGGTACCTATAACAAAACTCTTTTTTATTTTTTTCCTGATCCCCACAGAGAACTCCTCAGGGGTACCAGGAGGGGAGGGTGAAATAACAAAAAGGTCTTGGGCGGCACCTGTGGCTCAGTGGGTAGGGTGCCAGCCCCATATGCCAAGGGTGGTGGGTTCGAACCTGGCCCTGGCCAAACTGCAACAACAACAACAACAGAAAGAAAAGAAAAGAAAAAGGTCTTATTATAAAAGGATCCTCTTTAGGAGGATGAAATAAGGAAAAGGCCAAAGAATTTAGAACATGGTATGAAGAAACTTTTAAGGAAAACAAGCACATCCAATATGAGGAGGCAAGGATGTGTTTTTGAAATTAAGTATCATAGGAAACTACATCTCTCATCAGCCAGTGAAAGTCTGGGTCTTCTTTTACATCATCTTCATGATGGGTGTGTTTGTTTAAAGAAACACCATGAAGCTGTGAGTACACGATGAAAGAGGTTGTGTATAAGCAAAGAAAGCACATCTGCGAGGAAGACAGAAAGCCCAGGGCAGGAAAGAAGTGGTGAAACCAAGCGGCTTAGTACTCACTGTTTTTTGTTTTCTTTTTTTTTTTTTTTTATTAAAACATAGCTGTGTACATTGATATAATCATGGGGCATCATTCACTAGCTTCACAGACCGTTCACTAAGTTTCACATATACCCTTGTAAGATGCACCGCTGGTGATCCCACCAACCCCCTTCCCTCTACCCACCTCCCTCCTCCCTCCCCTCCCTTTCCCCCTTCCCCCTATTCTTAGGTTGTAACTGGGTTATAGCTTTCATGTGAAAACCCTAAATTAGTTTCATAGTAGGGCTGAGTACATTGGGTACACTTTCTTCCATTCTTGAGATACTTTACTAAGAAGAATATGTTCCACCTCCATCCATGTGAACATGAAAGAGGTAAAGTCTCCATCTTTCTTTGAGGTTGCATAATATTCCATGGTGTACATATACCACAATTTATTAATCCATTCGTGGATCGATGGGCACTTGGGCTTCCTCCATGACTTAGCAATTATGAATTGGGCTGCAATAAACATTCTGGTACAAATATCTTTGTTATGATATGATTTTTGGTCTTCTGGGTATATGCCCAGTAGAGGGATTACAGGATTGAATGGCAGATCTATTTTTAGATCTCTAAGTGTTCTCCATATCTCTTTCCTAAAGGAATGTATTAATTTGCATTCCCACCAGGAGTGCAAAAGTGTTCCCTTTTCTCCACATCCACGCCAACATCTCTGGTCTTGGGATTTTGTGATATAGGCTAGTCTCACTGGAGTTAGATGATATCTCAAAGTAGTTTTGATTTGCATTTCTCTGATGATTAAAGATGATGAGCATTTTTTCATATGTCTGAAGGCCATGCACCTGTCTTCTTGAGAGAAGTTTCTCTTCAAATCCCTTGCCCAGCCTGTGATGGGATCCCTTGTTCTATTCTTGCTAATGCATTTGAGTTCTCTGTGGATTCTGGTTATTAAACCTTTGTCGGAAACATAAGCTGCAAATATCTTCTCCCATTCTGAGGGCTGTTTGCTTGCTTTACTTACTGTGTTCTTGGCTGTGCAGAAACTTTTTAGTTTGATCAAGTCCCAATAGTGTATTTTTGAAGGTGCTTCAATTGCCCGGGGGGTCCTCCTCATAAAATACTCGCCCAGACCGATTTCTTCAAGGATTTTCCCTGCACTCTCCTCTAGTATCTTTATAGTTTCATGTCTTAAGTTTAAATCTTTGATCCACTGAGAGTCTATCTTAGTTAATGGTGAAAGGTGTGGGTCAAGTTTCAGTCTTCTACAGGTTGCCAGCCAGTTCACCCAGCACCATTTGTTAAATAGGGAATCTTTTCCCCACTGAAAGTTTTTAATTGGCTTGTCAAAGATTAAATAACGGTAAGTAACTGGGTTCATCTCTTGGTTCTCTATTCTGTTCCAGACATCTACTTCTCTGTTTTTGTGCCAATAACATGCTGTTTTGATCACTATTGATTTGTAGTATAGTCTGAGGTCTGGTAGCGTAATTCCTCCTGCTTTGTTTTTATTTCTGAGTAATGTTTTGGCTATTCGAGGATTTTTCTGATTCCCTATTAAACAAAGTATTGTTTTTTCAAGATCTTTAAAGTATAACAGTGGAGATTTAATAGGGATTGCATTGAAAATATATATTGCTTTGGGTAGTATGGACATTTTAACAACGTTGATTCTTCCCAGCCATGAGCATGGTATGTTTTTCCATTTGTTAACATTTTCAGCTATTTCTTTTCTTAGAGTTTCATAGTTTTCTTTTTTTTTTCTTTCTTTATATTTTTATTGTTGGGGATTCACTGAGGGTACAATAAGCCAGGTTACACTGATTGCAATTGTCAGGCAAAGTCCCACCTGCAATCATGTCTTGCCCCCACAAAGCATGACACACACCAAGGCCACACCCCCCTCCCTCCTTCCCTCTTTATGCTTCCCCCCCATAACCATAATTGTCGTTAATTGTCCTCATATCAAAATTGAGTACATAGGATTCATGCTTCTCCATTCTTGTGATGCTTTACTAAGAATAATATCTTCCACATCCATCCAGGTTAATACGAAGGATGTAAAGTCTCCATTTTTTTTAATGGCTGAATAGTATTCCATGGTATACGTATACCACAGCTTGTTAATCCATTCCTGGGTTGGTGGGCATTTAGGCTGTTTCCACATTTTGGCGATTGTAAATTGAGCTGCACTAAACAGTCTAGTACAAGTGTCCTTATGATGAAAGGATTTTTTTCCTTTGGGGTAGATGCCCAGTAATGGGATTGCAGGATCAAATGGGAGGTCTAGCTTGAGTGCTTTGAGGTTTCTCCATACTTCCTTCCAGAAAAGTTGTACTATTTTGCAGTCCCACCAGCAGTGTAAAAGTGTTCCCTTCTCTCCACATCCACGCCAGCATCTGCAGTTTTGAGATTTTGTGATGTGGGCCATTCTCACTGGGGTTAGATGATATCTCAGGGTAGTTTTGATTTGCATTTCTCCAATATTAGGAGATGATGAACATTTCTTCATGTGTTTGTTAGCCATTCGTCTGTCGTCTTTAGAGAAAGTTCTATTCATGTCTCTTGCCTATTGATCTATGGGATTGTTGGCTTTTTTCATGTGGATTAATTTGAGTTCTCTATAGATCCTGGTTATCAAGCTTTTGTCTGATTGAAAATATGCAAATATCCTTTCCCATTGTGTAGGTTGTCTCTTTGCTTTGGTTATTGTCTCCTTAGCTGTACAGAAGCTTTTCAGTTTAATGAAGTCCCATTTGTTTATTTTTGTTGTTGTTGCAATTGCCGTGGCATTCTTCTTCATGAAGTCTTTCCCCAGGCCAATATCTTCCAGTGTTTTTCCTATGCTTTCTTGGAGAATTTTTATTGTTTCATACCTTAAATTTAAGTCCTTCATCCATCTTGAATCAATTTTTGTGAGTGGGGAAAGGTGTGGGTCCAGTTTCAGTCTTTTACATGTAGACATCCAGTACTCCCGACACCATTTATTGAATAGGGAGTCTTTCCCCCAAGGTATGTTCTTGTTTGGTTTATCAAAGTTTAGGTGGTTGTAAAATGTTAGTTTCATTTCTTGGTTTTCAATTCGATTCCAAGTGTCTATGTCTCTGTTTCTGTGCCAGTACCATGCTGTCTTGAGCACTGTGGCTTTGTAGTACAGACTAAAATGTGGTATGCTGATGCCCCCAGCTTTATTTTTGTTACAGAGAACTGCCTTAGCTATACGGGGTTTTTTCCGGTTCCATACAAAACGCAGAATCATTTTTTCCAAATCTTGAAAGTACGATGTTGGTATTTTGATAGGAATGGCATTGAATAGGTAGATTGCTTTGGAAAGTATAGTATAGACAATGTTGATTCTTCCCATCCATGAGCATGGTATGTTCTTCCATTTGTTAATATCCTCTGCTATTTCCTTTCTGAGGATTTCACAGTTTTCTTTATAGAGGTCCTTCACCTCCTTCGTTAGGTATATTCCTAGGTATTTCATTTTCTTTGAAACTATGGTGAAGGGAGTTGTGTCCTTTATTAGCTTCTCATCTTGACTGTTCTTGGTGTATACAAAGGCTACTGACTTGTGGACATTGATTTTATATCCTGAAACATTACTGTATTTTTTGATGACTTCCAGGAGTCTTGTGGTTGAGTCTTTGGGGTTCTCTAAGTATAAGATCATGTCGTCAGCAAAGAGGGAGAGTTTGACGTCGTCTGCTCCCATTTGGATTCCCTTTATTTCCTTGTCTTGCCTAATTGTATTGGCTAGAACTTCCAGCACTACGTTGAATAGTAAAGGTGACAGAGGACAACCTTGTCTGGTTCCAGTTCTAAGAGGAAAAGCTTTCAGTTTTACTCCATTCAGTAAAATATTGGCTGTGGGTTTGTTATAGATAGCTTCAATCAGTTTTAGAAATGTGCCACCTATGCGTATGCTCTTCAGTGTTCTAATTAGAAAAGGATGCTGGATTTTATCAAATGCTTTTTCTGCATTTATTGAGAGGATCATGTGATCTTTATTTTTGCCCCTGTTAATATGGTGGATAACGTTTATGGACTTGCGTATGTTAAACCAGCCTTGCATCCCTGGGATGAAGCCTACTTGATCATGATGAATGACTTTTTTGATGATAAGCTGTAATCTATTGTCTAGGATTTTGTTGAGAATTTTTGCATCTATATTCATGAGTGAGATTGGTCTGAAATTCTCCTTTTTGTTTGGGTCTTTTCCTGGTTTTGGTATCAGGGTGATGTTTGCTTCATAGAATGTGTTGGGGAAGATTCCTTCTTCCTCAATGTTTTGGAATAATTTCTGCAGTACAGTAATAAGCTCTTCCTTGAAGGTTTGATAGAATGCTGGAGTGAAGCCATCTGGACCAGGGCATTTTTTGGTTGGAAGATTTTTGATTGTTTCTTTGATCTCAGTGCTTGAAATTGGTCTGTTCAGGAGCTCTATTTCTTCCTGGCTGAGTCTAGGGAGAGGGTGTGATTCCAAATATTGATCCATTTTTTCACATTGTCAAATTTCTGAGCATACAGTTTCTGGTAGTATTCAGAGATGATCTCTTGTATCTCTGTGGGATCAGTTGTTATTTCCCCTTTATCATTTCTGATTGAGGTTACTAGAGATTTTACTTTTCCATTCCTCGTTAGTCTGGCCAATGGTTTATCTATTTTATTTATTTTTGCAAAAAACCAACTCCTTGTTTCATTAATTTTCTGAATGATTCTTTTGTTTTCAATTTCATTGATCTGTGATTTGATTTTGGATATTTCTTTTCTTCTACTGAGTTTAGGCCTAGATTGTTCTTCTTTTTCCAATTCCATAAGATCTCTTGTGAGATTGTTGATGTGCTCTCTTTCTGTTTTTCGAATGTAGGCATCTAAAGCAATGAATTTTCCTCTCAAAACTGCTTTTGTAGTATCCCACAGGTTTTGGTAGCTTGTGTCTTCATTGTTGTTATGCTCAAGGAAGTTAATCATTTCCTGTTTTATTTCTTCCTGCACCCATCTGTTATTCAACAGAAGATTGTTTAATTTCCATGCCTTTGGGTGGAGTAGAGCATTTTTGTTAGAGTTGAGTTCCGCCTTTAGTGCCTTATGGTCTGAAAAGATACAAGGTAAAATTTCAATTCTTTTGATTCTGTTGATATTTGTTTTGTGTCCCAGGATATGATCAATTTTGGAGAATGTTCCATGGGGTGATGAGAAGAATGTATATTCTTTATCTTTGGGATGGAGTGTTCTATATGCGTCTATCAAGCACAGTTGTTCTAGGGTCTTATTTAAATCTCTTATATCCTTCTTTAATTTCTGTTTAGAGGATCTGTCCAGCTCTGTAAGAGGAGTGTTAAAGTCCCCTGTTATTATGGTATTATCATATATCGTATTGCTCAAACTGAGTAAGGTCTGTTTCAAGAGTCTGGGAGCATTTAAATTGGGGGCATAAATATTTAGAATTGAAATGTCTTCTTGTTGTATTTTTCCCTTGACCAATATAAAGTGACCATCTTTGTCTTTTTTGGACTTTAGTTGCTTTAAATCCACATGTATCTGAAAATAAGATTGCAACTCCTCTTTTCTTCTGAATACCATTTGCCTGAAAAATTGTCTTCCAACCCTTGACTCGGAGCTTTAATTTGTCTTTTGAAGCCAGGTGTGTTTCTTGCAGACAGCAAATGGATGGCTTGTGTTTTTTAATCCAGTCAACCAATCTATGTCTCTTCAGTGGGGAATTCAAGCCATTAACATTTATCGAGATATTGTGGCTCCGTGAGTAGGGCGCCGGCCCCATATGCCGAGGGTGGCGGGTTCAAACCCAGCCCCGGCCAAACTGCAACAAAAAAATAGCCGGGCATTGTGGCTGGCGCCTGTAGCCCCAGCTGGTCGGGAGGCTGAGGCAAGAGAATCGCATAAGCCCAGGAGCTGGAGGTTGCTGTGAGCCGTGTGACGCCATGGCACTCTACCGAGGGCCATAAAGTGAAACTCTGTCTCTACAAAAAAAAAAAAAAAAAAGAGATAATTGATAAGGTTGGTAGTATTCTATTCATCTTATTTTGTGAGAGTCCATTGCTTAGTTTTATCTTTTGCATCAGTGTGGAGGTTAGGTTCTGTCCTTTAATTTCTGAGTTCTTACTTTGCTGCTGATCCATTGTGGTGGTCAGTGTGCAGAACAAGTTGAAGTATTTCCTGTAAAGCTGGTCTTTTTGTGGCGAATTTCCTCAATGTTTGTATATCCGTAAATGATTTGATTTCTCCGTCAATTTTGAAGCTTATCTTAGCAGGGTACAGAATTCTGGGCTGGAAATTGTTCTGTTTAAGTAGATTAAAGGTAGATGACCATTGTCTTCTTGCTTGGAAAGTTGCATTAGAGAAGTCTGCGGTTACTCTGATGGATTTGCCCCAGGTCAACTGGCACTTACTCCTGGCAGCTTGCAGAATCTTTTCTTTTGTCTTGACTTTGGACAGGTTCATCACAATGTGTCTTGGAGAAGCTCGGTTAGAGTTGAGGCGACCTGGGGTCCGATAGCCCTCTGAAAGCAGTGTGTCAGAATCTTTGGTGATATTTGGGAAATTTTCATTTATAATATTCTCTAGTATGGCTTCCATTCCTCTGGGGCATTCTTCTTCCCCTTCTGGAATTCCTATAACTCGTATGTTGGAACGCTTCATAAAGTCCCATAATTCTGACAGTGAACGTTCTGCTTTCTCTCTCTTCTTTTCTGCCTCTTTTACTATCTGAGTTATCTCAAAAACTTTGTCTTCTACCTCTGAAATTCTTTCTTCTGCATGGTCTAACCTTTCGCTGATACTTTCCATTGCATCTTTAAGTTCCCTAATTGAGTGTTTCAGTTCCGTCAGCTCTGGTATATCCTTTTTATATTCTTCATATCATTCATCTCTTATTTGATTCTGTTTTTGAATTTCCTTTTGTTTATTTTCCACTTTATTAGCAATTTCCTTCATTGTGTCCATCATTTCTTTCATTGTTTTTAACATGTGTATTCTAAATTCCCTTTCTGTCATTCCTAACATTTCTTTATAGGTGGAATCCTCTGCAGTAGCTACCTCATGGTCCCTTGGCGGGGTTGTTCTGGACTGGTTCTTCATGTTGCTTGGAGTTTTCTGCTGATTCTTCCTCATGAGTGATTTCTTTTATCTGTTTCCTTGCCCTAATTTTCCTTTCACTTCCTCTTGCTCTTTAAGTTCTCGTGCCTGTGGACTAAGGGTTACAGAACCAGAAGGGTGAGAAGGTTGAAGAGCAAAAAAGGGATGAAAGAAAGGAGGACCGAGTGTTAAGAAAAAAAAAAGAAAAATAGAGAAAGGAGAGGGGATGGGTAAAAGGAATATTGACAAAAAGAAGAGAGGCACAGAAAGAGGGAGACAGAGCAATATAGGTGTACAGTAAGGTACTTTGATACAACCTTAAAAAAAAAAAAACACCTTCTGGGGGGTGCCCAGTTGGGTGGTTCCCTTGAGGTCAGCAGCTCTTTGCTAACCTGATCAGACACAGTACCCCACCTCCACCAAGTAGAGAGGAAAGACAAAAATGCTATAAATCAAACCAAAACAAGCAAACAGAGGACTTTACGGGATAAAATTGGGTGGAAAACCAAATAATAGCAGTAGAAACACTAACAAAAATGAAGTTCTAATTATTGAAATAGGCAGCAATGGGAAAGTATAATTAAACTAGAAAAATTGGGAAAGAAAAATGATCTGTATAGAAAAGGTTAAACTTAAAAAACAAAACAACATCAACAACATCAAAGTAAACAAAAGAAAAACCAAACCAAAAAAAAAGCACAACCAAAAAGAAAGCAGTATGTATACGTTATTGAGTATTGTCTGGGCAACACATGGTCTTCTGGGGTATGAGATGTTAATCACAGTTCTGATACAACTGGAGGCTGCTAGTTTCTCAAACCCCAGCAGGTAGACACCCTAAATCTCTCTTCAGCCCACTTAAAAGGCACTTTGAACTTGTTCACTTGTTGAGCAGAAGCTTTCCCAGGGAAGTGCTTGTTGCTGGAATCACTGCTGAAGTGGCTATCCACTTACCCTGTGTGCCAAAACTGGTCTCCCTCTGCCCCCGAGGGTTAGGGCTGCAAGGCGGCTCAGACCCCGCCCTTAGGCTACTTGGTCACTGGGTTACCAGCTCCCACCCAATTCTAGCTCTGCGACCCTGAGTGCGGAGCTTGCCAGGGTAGATCGCTCACAATGGCTGCCTGTGACCCACAGCCAAACACTATTAGCTCCATCTGGCTCAGCGGCTCAGACTGGGGCCCTAGACAAAGGCCAAAGTTCTCCACACTCCCGCTCAGGCTCTCCCCAAGGCAGTTCAGCTGAGTGCCAAGTCCAAAGACACCAAAACAGTTCACAGGTAAGGCCTTTCTGGTTTGCAGTCTCGCTGCTACTGAACTTACAGTTGTGGGTGGGTTTAGACGGATTGAACACACGCGACCACTTGCTGGTTTTCCACTGTTTTAGTCCTCCTCTTGGGGTCCAGAAGTCTCTCGCTGACTCCCTGTATCCTCTCAGGGGTGATGATAGGCAGATCCCACCAGCCAGATGTCCTGGAGTCCTATCTCCCCAGACTCACGGTGCCCAGATGCAAGGAAGCTGTTACTCGGCTGCCATCTTGCTCCTCATATTTTTATTTTTCTTTTTTTTTTTTATTAAATCATAACTGTATACATTGATATGATCATGGGGCATCATACACTCGCTTCATAAATCATTTGACACATTTATATCGCAGTGGTTAACATAGCCTTTCTGGCGTTATCTCAGTTACTGTGCCAAAACATTTACATTCTACATTTACCAAGTTTCGCAAATACCCCTGTAATATGCACCACAGGTGTGATCCCACCGATCCCCCTCCCTCTAGCCACACCCCCTTTCCCACATCCCCCTATTGTTAAGTTGTAGCTGGGTTATAGCTTTCATGTGAGAGTCCCAAATTAGTTTCATAGTAGGGCTGTGTACATTGGGTACTTTTTCTTCCATTCTTGGGATACTTTACTAAGAAGAATATGTTCCAGCTCCATCCATGTAAACATGAAAGAGGTAAAGTCTCCATCTTTCTTTAAGGCTGCATAGTATTCCATGGTATACATATACCACAATTTATTAATCCATTCGTGGATCGATGGGCACTTGGGCTTTTTCCATGACTTAGCTATTATGAATTGGGCTGCAATGAACATTCCGGTACAAATATCTTTGTTATGTTGTGACTTTTGGTCTTCTGGGTATATGCCCAGCAGAGGAATTACAGGATTGAATGGCAGATCTATTTTTAGATCTCTGAGTGTTCTCCATATATCTTTCCAAAAGGAATGTATTAATTTGCATTCCCACCAGCAGTGCAGAAGTCTTCCCTTTTCACCGCATCCACGCCAACATCTCTGGTCTTGAGATTTTGTGATATAGGCTAGTCTCATTGGAGTTAGATGATATCTCAAAGTAGTTTTGATTTGCATTTCTCTGATGATTAAAGATGATGAGCATTTTTTCATATGTCTGAGGCCGTGCACCTGTCTTCTTGAGAGAAGTTTCTCTTCAAATCCCTTGCCCAGCCTGCAATGGGATCCCTTGTTTTTTTCTTGCTGATGCGTTTGAGTTCTCTGTGGATTCGGGTTATTAAACCTTTGTCAGAGATGTACCCTGCAAATATCTTCTCCCATTATGAGGGCTGTCTGCTTGCTCTGCTTACTGTGTTCTTAGCTGTGCAGAAGCTTTTTAGTTTGATCAAGTCCCAGTAGTGTATTTTTGAAGCTGCTTCAATTGCCCGGGGGGTTCTCCTCATGAAATACTCACCCTGACCAATTTCTTCAAGGGTTTTCCCTGCATTCTCCTCTAGTATTTTTAAAGTTTCATATCTTAATTTATTTATTTTTTATTTTTTTTTTAATTTTTTTATTAAATCATAACTGTATACAATGATATGATTATGGGGCATCATACACTCACTTCATAAACCATTTGACACATTTTTATCACAGTGGTTAACATAGCCTTTCCGGCGTTATCTCAGTTACTGTGCCAAAACATTTATATTCTACATTTACCAAGTTTCGCAAATACCCCTGTAATATGCACCACAGGTTTGATCCCACCGATTCCCCTCCCTCTACCCACCCCCCCTTTCCCACTTCCCCCTGTTGTTAAGTTGTAGCTGGGTTATAGCTTTCATGTGAGAGTCCCAAATTAGTTTCATAGTAGGGCTGTGTACATTGGGTATTTTTTCTTCCATTCTTGGGATACTTTACTAAGAAGAATATGTTCCAGCTCCATCCATGTAAACATGAAAGAGGTAAAGTCTCCATCTTTCTTTAAGGCTGCATAGTATTCCATGGTATACATATACCACAATTTATTAATCCATTCGTGGATCGATGGGCACTTCGGCTTTTTCCATGACTTAGCAATTATGAATTGGGCTGCAATAAACATTCTGGTACAAATATCTTTGTTATGTTGTGATTTTTGGTCTTCTGGGTATATGCCCAGCAGAGGAATTACAGGATTGAATGGCAGATCTATTTTTAGATCTCTGAGTGTTCTCCATATATCTTTCCAAAAGGAATGTATTAATTTGCATTCCCACCAGAAGTGCAGAAGTGTCCCCTTTTCTCCGCATCCACGCCAACATCTCTGGTCTAGAGATTTTGTGATATAGGCTAGTCTCATTGGAGTTAGATGATATCTCAAAGTAGTTTTGATTTGCATTTCTCTGATGATTAAAGATGATGAGCATTTTCATATGTCTGAAGGCCGTGCGCCTGTCTTCTTCAGAGAAGTTTCTCTTCAAATCCCTTGCCCAGCCTGCGATGGGATCCCTTGTTTTTTTCTTGCTGATGCGTTTGAGTTCTCTGTGGATTCTGGTTATTAAACCTTTGTCAGAGTTATACCCTGCAAATATCTTCTCCCATTCTGAGGGCTGTCTGCTTGCTCTGCTTACTGTGTTCTTAGCTGTGCAGAAGCTTTTTAGTTTGATCAAGTCCCAGTAGTGTATTTTTGAAGCTGCTTCAATTGCCCGGGGGGGTTCTCCTCATGAAATACTCACCCAGACCAATTTCTTCAAGGGTTTTCCCTGCATTCTCCTCTAGTATTTTTATAGTTTCATGTCTTAAGTTTAAATCTTTAATCCAATGAGAGTCTATCTTAGTTAATGGTGAAAGGTGTGGGTCCAATTTCAGTCTTCTGCAGGTTGCCAGACAGTTCACCCAGCACCATTTGTTAAATAGGGAATCTTTTCCCCACTGAATGTTTTTAATTGGCTTGTCAAAAATCAAGTAGCGGTAAGTAGCTGGATTCATCTCTTGGTTCTCTATTCTATTCCAGATATCTACTTCTCTGTTTTTGTGCCAATACCATGCTGTTTTGATCACTATCGATTTGTAGTAAAGTCTGAGGTCTGGTAGTGTGATTCCTCCTGTTTTGTTTTTATTTCTGAGTAATGTCTTGGCTATTCGAGGTTTTTTCTGTTTCCATATAAAACGAAGTAATGTTTTTTCAAGATCTTTAAAATATGACAGTGGAGCTTTAATAGGGAGTGCGTTGAAATTATATATTGCTTTGGGTAGTATGGACATTTTGATAATGTTGATTCTTCCTAGCCATGAGCATGGTATGTTTTTCCATTTGTTAACATTTTCAGCTATTTCTTTTCTTAGAGTTTCATAGTTCTCTTTATAGAGATCTTTCACGTCTTTTGTTAGGTAAATTCCCAAATATTTCATCTTCTTTGGCACTACTGTGAATGGGATAGAGTCCTTAACTGCTTTTTCAGTTTGACTGTTGTTGGTGTATATAAAGGCTACCGATTTATGAATGTTGATTTTGTAACCTGAGACGCTGCTGTATTCCTTGATCACTTCTAGGAGTTTTGTAGTAGAGTCCCTAGTGTTTTCCAGATACACAATCATATCATCTGCGAAGAGCGAGAGTTTGGTCTCTTCTGACACTATATGGATACCCTTGATCGCCTTTGCTTCCCTAATTGCGGTGGCTAAAACTTCCATTACAATGTTGAAAAGCAATGGAGACAATGGGCAGCCTTGTCTGGTTCCTGATCTGAGTGGAAATGATTCCAATTTAACTCCATTCAATATGATATTGGCTGTGGGTTTGCTGTAGATAGCCTCTATCAGTTTAAGAAAAGTCCCTTCTAGACCAATTTTCTTGAGTGTTCTGATCATGAAGGGATGCTGGATATTATCAAAAGCGTTTTCTGCATGGATTGAGAGAATCATATGGTCTTTGTTTTTTAATTTGTTTATGTGCTGAATTACATTTATAGATTTACGTATATTGAACCAGCCTTGAGACCCTGGGATAAAACCAACCTGGTCATGATGTATAATTTGTTTGATGTGTTGCTGGATTCTGTTTGTTAGGATCTTGTTGAATATTTTTGCATCTATATTCATTAGTGATATTGGTCTATAATTTTCTTTTCTTGTTGGGTCTTTTCCTGGTTTGGGGATCAGGGTGATGTTTGCTTCATAGAACGTGTTAGGTAGTGTTCCTTCTTTTTCTACCTTTTGGAACAGGTTGAGTAATATAGGTACTAATTCCTCTTTAAAGGTTTGGTAGAATTCTGACGTGAAACCATCTGGTCCCGGGCTTTTCTTTTTAGGGAGGTTTTGTATAGTTGATGCTATTTCTGAACTTGCTATGGGTCTGTTCAACATTTCCACTTGATTCTGGTTAAGTCTTGGAAGGTGACGTGCTTCCAAGTATCGGTCTATTTCCTTCAGATTTTCATATTTCTGAGAATAAAGTTTCTTGTAATATTCATTAAGGATTTTTTGGATTTCTGATGAGTCTATTGTTATTTCAGCTTTGTTGTTTCTGATTGATGATATTAAAGATTTTACTCTTTTTTTCCTGATTAGGTTGGCCAGAGGTTTATCTATTTTATTGACCTTTTCAAAAAACCAGCTTTTTGATTTATTGATCTGTTCTATTATTCTTTTCTTTTCAATTTCATTTAATTCTGCTCTAATTTTGGTTATTTCTTTTCTTCTACTGGGTTTGGGGATGGAATGTTCTTCCTTTTCCAGTTGCGTGAGATGTCTCATTAAGTTGTTAACTTCCTCTCTTTCCGTTCTCTAGAGGAAGGCTTGCAGTGCTATAAATTTCCCTCTTAGAACTACCTTTGCAGTGTCCCAGAGGTTCTGATAGTTTGTGTCTTCATTGTCGTTTTTTTCCAAAAAATTGGCGATTTCTTTCTTAATCTCATCTCTGACCCAGCTATCATTCAGCATAAGGTTATTTAACTTCCATGTTTTTGTATGGGTATGCAGATTCCTGTTGTTACTCAATTCAAGTTTTATTCCATGATGGTCCGAGAAGATGCATGGAATAATTTCTATTCCTTTAAATTTACTGAGGTTAGACTTGTGACTTAAAATGTGGTCAATTTTGGAGTAAGTTCGGTGGGCTGATGAGAAGTATGTGTATTCAGTTTTGTTGGGATGAAATGTTCTGTAGATGTCTGCTAAATCTAAATATTGGATGGTTAGGTTTAAATCTAAGATTTCTTTGCTCATCTTCTTTCTGGAGGATCGATCCAACACTGCCAAGGGAGTGTTGAAATCTCCGACGATTATGGAGCTGGATGAAATCAAGTTACTCATGTCTGTTAGAGTTTCTCTTATAAATTGAGGTGCATTCTGGTTTGGTGCATAGGTATAAATAATTGAGATTTCATTATATTGAGTATTACCCTTAACAAATATGAAGTGACCATTCTTGTCCTTCCTTACTTTTGATGGCTTAAAGCCTACTGTATCTCCAAATAAAATTGCAACACCTGCTTTTTTCTGATTACCATTTGCCTGAAATATGGATTACCATGCTTTCACCCTGAGTCTTTATTTGTCTTTTAAGTTGAGATGTGACTCTTGTATGCAACAAGTATCTGGCTCGAGTTTTTGTATCCAGTCAGCTAACCTATGCCTCTTTACAGGATAGTTTAAGCCATTCACATTGATGGAGAGTATTGATAAGTCTGGTGGAATTTTGGGTATCGAGTTTTTCAAAGGTCCAGTGGACATTTTTAATCCTTTCGCATGTGTGGAAGTTGGAGTTTGATCCGAAGTTTCTGAGTGAGTTTACTTTTGTGGTATAGGATTGGGTTGGTCATTGTGGAGGATAGGTCTGAGAACATCCTGAAGAGCTGATTTACTTATGGCAAATTTTTTCAACATATGAATGTCATTGAAGTATTTAATTTCTCCATCATAAATGAAACTCAGTTTAGCTGGATACAAGATCCTGGGTTGAAAGTTATTTTGCTTTAGGAGATTAAAAGTTGATGACCAGCCTCTTCTGGCTTGAAAAGTTTCAGCAGAGGGATCTGCAGTTTTTCTAATATTCTTACCTTTGTACGTTATAGTTTTCTTTTGCCGGGCTGCTTTGAGAATCTTCTCTTTCATGTTAACTTTAGTGAAGCTAATTATGATATGTCTGGGGGATGACTTATTGGGGTTGAATCGTGCTGGGGTTCTGAAGCTGTCTGCTATCTGAATTTCAGATTCTCTAGGCATGTCTGGAAAATTTTCTTTCATAATTTCATGCAGAAGGGCCTCTGTGCCCTCGGAGGCCACTTCATCATTCTCAGAAATCCCTATAATTCTTATGTTGCTTTTTTTCGAATTATCTGAGAGTTCTCTGAGTGAGTGATCCGTTTTTGCTCTCCATTTCTCTTCCTCTTTGAGAGATTGGGAGCATTCGAAGACTTTATCTTCAATGTCAGAAATCCTATCTTCTGCTTGCTCCATTCTGTTACTGAGGGATTCTACTGTATTTTTCATATCTTTGAGGGCTGTAAGTTCTTGCTTCAGAGTGTCTAAGTCTTTGGTGGTTTTGTCTTTAAATTCGTTAAATTCTTGAGACAATTTTTGAATTTTTCCTCGAATTCCTAATTCCATTTTATTAATCTTGTCTGCAATCCAAATTCTGAATTCGATTTCTGACATCTCAGCCAGTTGTTTGTGAATGGGATCTTCAATCACATCTGCCGTATCTTTTCTTGGGGGGGTTGATCTATTCTGGTTATTCATGTTACCAGAGTTTTTCTGCTGATTCTGCCCCATGGTTATTTTACTCCCTTTGGTTTTTCCCCTGGGGTTTTATTGAGGGCCCGTACAGTGTTGTGGCCTGAGAAACTGGGGCCCTGTCTGGTGGGGTGGAGCAAAGTGGTTCTGTCTTGTTTTCAGCTGGTTTCTGTTCGATCCTATTGCAACTTCTACTCTGGCTTGAAGTCTCAGCTGTGTGGAGAAATCAGTAATTAAGTCACTCTGCCTGCCCACCTCTGGCCCCAGTTGTAAAAGGAGAATCAAACCTTCCTACAATCGCACACCCAGGGCACTGCCTGAAAAGTCCTCAGTCTATTAGCCCAGTTCAAAAGGTCCGTATGAACTGTCTCAGTCGGCACCTGTCTCGGTTGGGAGAGTTCAAGAGGTCTCTGGGAACTGGATCACAGGGGCCTGGTGACTCCTCTGACACGGCTCACCCCAGTGCAGCGTGGAGTCAGGAGGAGCCACCCAGCAAACAGAGCAGTCTAGGAAGGTTGATGTCTCCTTCCCCACTTTGCCCCTCCGTCGGACCCAGTCACTGGTATCTCTGCAGATGGCTAACCCAGTTGCCTGCAGTGAACAGATACTCCAGGGGTTTGCACCTGCCTGAATCGCAAGGAAGTCTGCCAGGCCTCCGCAGACTGCCGCTATCTAGCAGGAGGAGATGGGGCCTGAGATCTTTGAGTGTTTGATGCAGGTGATGGGAAGGAGGTGTTCATTCAGGCTTAGCCCCGTCCCTGATGGATGCTGCTAACAGAACAGAACAGAACAGACAATTTTGCGTAGTTCTGTCTCTGTTCCTGTCCAAATCGCCTACAGAAGACGGGCTGTTTTGAGTTCAAACGTCTTTGCTACTGGAGATTTGCATCCGAACACCTCTCTGGGTCGGCCCCTCCCTGGAAGCTTCCCGGATTTGTGAGCCGTGTCAGGAAATCCCCCGCTCACCGGTGGCCTCCTCTGGTTGCCCAGGGAGACAGGGGGTGTGGCCTCAGAATATCCAGAAGTGAGCGTTCTGCTGTTAAAGAAAAAACGGCTGTTGATCTACCTCCAGGGAACTGCTGCTCTGGTGTGGGCACTCAGGCGACCCTTTTCTCCTCTGTCCCACACCCCAGAGTCAGCACTGAGCGGCCGCAGTTTGTGCTGGGTCCACACCCCTCAAGAGATCCCCCAAGAATCAGAACTCTTGGGGGATGGGCCCCCAGACCCCGATTGGGAGTGGGGGTGGAAGCTAGAGTTTCATTCAGTTTTACACAACACTACGGCCCGGGGAGGGCTCCTGCACTGCACTGCAGGGAAGTGCTGCCAAGGCTTGATTTCCCCTCAGCAGAGTGCCCTCTCCTCGCTCACGTGTCCCAGAGTCAGCGCTGACCTGGCGCAGCTCAGGCACTGTGCACTCCCCTCGATAAATAACCCAAGGGTCCGAACTCCTGGGGGATAGGCCCTCAGACCCCGAGTGATAGTAGGGTCTCTCAGCTCTCAGCGGGGAAGCTAGAGTCTTATTCAGTCTTGTGCCTCGTAATGTTGCCCGGGGATGGTTGCTGCACTGCACCACAGGGAAGTGCCGTGAAGCGTGACTCCCCCTCAGCCTGGTGCCCTCTCCTCACTCGCGCGCCTCAGAGTCAATGGTGACTAGTCGCAACTCGGGGACTGTCCACTCCCCTTAAGAAATCACCCAAGGATCCGAACTTCTGGGTACAGGCCTCCAGACCTCAGTGGGCGGGAGGGGAGCGCAGGGACGGTTGCTGGCGAAGGATTCCCAAAATTTTATTCAGTTTTATGCCTGGTAGGAGAACGCCACGACACCCCAGTAGGGGAGGTAGGTCCAGTTTTTAGGTCTCTCCCGTGGAGTGTAGAGGGAGGGCCTTTAATTTCTGCGCACTTGTTTAATTGTGGGGCTCTTGAGCCGGTCTCATGGGGGAGGGGGACTCCCGTCCGCTTGGTGGTGGATTTTGTACCTTTTGTTTGCGTCCTTGTGATCACAACTTGCCTCAACGGTGTTGATGTGCGTTCTTCAACCTTCTCTCTTGGTGAGGCTCAAGTCCACCAGGATACTTACTAAATTCCTGTCCCTTAACTCTCCTTCTGGACGGGAGCCTCTGTTGAAAGCTGGCTTCAGTCCGCCATCTTATCTCCCTCTCCTCATATTTTTCTTTATAGAGATCTTTCACGTCCTTTGTTAGATAGACTCACAAATATTTCATCTTCTTTGGCACTACTGTGAATGGAATAGGGTCCTTACTGTTTTTTCAGCTTGACTATTGTTGATATATATAAAGGGTACTGGTTGATGAATGTTGATTTTTGTAACCTGACATGCTGCTGTATTCCTTGATCAGTTCTGAGAGTTTTGTAGTAGAATCCCTTGTGTTTTCCGGATATACAATCATATAATCTGTGAAGAGCAAAAGTTTGATTTATTCTGACCCTATATGGATAACCTTGATTGCCTTTTCTTCCTTAATTGTGATGGCTAAACTTCCATTACAATGTTAGAGAGCAGTGGAGACAATGGGCAGCCTTGTCTGGTTCCTGATCTGAGTGGAAATGATTTTAATTTAACTCCATTCAATATGATACTGGCTGTGGGTTTGCTGTAGATGGCCTCTATCAGTTTAAGAAATGTCCCTTCTATATCCATTTTCTTAAGTGTTCCTATCATGGAGGGATGCTGGATTCTATCAGAAGGTTTTTCTACATCAATTGAGAGAAACATATGGTCTTTGTTTTTTAATTTGTTTATGTGCTGAATTATACTTATAGATTTACGTATATTGAACCAGCCTTGAGACCCTGGGATAAAACCGACTTGGTCATGATGTATAATTTGTTTGATGTGTTGCTGGATTCTGTTTGTTAGGATCTTGTTGAATATTTTTGCATCTATATTGATTAGTGATATTGGTCTGTAATTTTCTTTTCTTGTTGGGTCTTTTCCTGGTTTGGGGATCAGGGTGATGCTTGCTTCATAGAACGTGTTAGGTAGTCTTCCTTCTTTTTCTACCTTTTGGAACATGTTGAGTAATATAGGTACTAATTCCTCTTTAAAAGTTTGGTAGAATTCTGATGTCAAACCATCTGGTCCTGGGCTTTTCTTTTTAGGGAGGTTTTGTATGGTTGATGCTATTTCTGAACTTGATATGGGTCTGTTCAACATTTCCACTTGATTCTGGCTAAGTATTGGAAGGTGACTTGCTTCCAAGTATCGGCCAATTTCCTTTAGATTTTCATATTTCTGAGAATAAAGTTTCTTGTAATATTCATTAAGGATTTTTTGGATTTCTGAGGAGTCTGTTGTCATTTCTTCTTTGTTGTTTCTGATTGATGAGATTAGAGATTTTACTCTTTTTTTCCTGATTAGATTGGCCAAAGGTTTATCTTATTTTATTGACCTTTTCGAAAAACCAGCTTTTTGATTTATTGATCTCTTATATTATTCTTTTGTTTTCAATTTCATTTAATTCTGCTCTAATTTTGGTTATTTCTTTTCTTCTACTGGGTTTGGGGTTGGAATGTTCTTCCTTTTCCAGTTGCTTGAGATGTCCCATTAAGTTGTTAACTTCCTTTCTTTCCGTTCTCTTGAGGAAGGCTTACAGTGCTATAAATTTCACTCTAGAACTGCCTTAGTGGTGTCCCAGAGGTTCTTATAGTTTGTGTCTTCATTGTTGTTTTCCTAGAAAAAGTTGGCAATTTCTTTCTTAATCTCATCTCTGACCCAGCTATCATTCAGCATAAGGTTGTTTAACTTCCATGTTTTTGTCTGAGTATACAGATTCCTGTTGTTACTCAGCTCAAGTTTAATTCCATGGTGGTCCCAGAAGATGCATGGAATAATTTCTATTCCTTTAAATTTACTGAGGTTAGGCTTGTGACCTAAGATGTGATCAATTTTGGAGTAAGTTATATGGGCTGATGAGAAGTATGTGTATTCAGTTTTGTTGGGATGAAATTTTCTGTAGATGTCTGCTAAATTGAAATGTTGGATGGTTAGGTTTAAATCTAAGATTTCTTTGCTCAGCTTCTTTTTGGAGGATCGATTCAACACTGCCAAAGGAGTGTTGAAATCTCCAACTGTTATTGAGCTGGAGGAAATCAAGTTGCTCATGTCTGTTAGAGTTTCTCTTATAAATTGAAGTGCATTCTGGTTGGGTGCATAGATATTAATACTTGAGATCTCATCATATTGAGTATTAGGCTTAACAAATATGAAGTGACTATACTTGTCCTTCCTTACTTTTGTTGGTTTAAAGGCTATTGTATCTGCAAATAAAATTGCAACACCTGCTTTTTTCTGATTACCATTTGCCTGAAATATGGATGGCCATCCTTTCACCCTGAGTCTGTATTTGTCTTTTAAGATAAGATGTGACTCTTGTATGCAACAGATATCTGGCCTGAGTTTTTGTATCCAGTCAGCTAACCTATGCCTCTTTAGAGGACAGTTTAAGCTGTTCACATTAATGGAGAATATTGATCAGTCTGGGGAAGTTTTGGGTATCGAGTTTTTCAAAGGTCCAGTGGGCATTTTTAATCGTTTCACATGTGTGGAAATTGGAGTTTGATCCGAAGTTTCTGAGTGAGTTTACTTTTGTGGTATAGGATTGGGTTGGTTATTATGGAGGATAGGTCTGAGAATATCCTGAAGAGCTGGTTTGGTTATGGCAAATTTCTTCAACATATGAATGTCATTAAAGTATTTAATTTCTCCTTCATAAATGAAACTCATTTTAGCTGGATACAAGATCAGGGGTTGAAAGTTATTTTGCTTTAGGAGATTAAAAGTCGGTGACCACCCTCTTCTGGCTAGAAAAGTTTCAGCAGAGAGATCTGCAGTCATTCTAATATTGTTCCCTTTGAAGGTAATGGTTTTCTTTCTCCTGGCAGCTTTGAGGATTATCTCCTTCATATTAACTTTAGTGAAGTTAATTATGATATGCCCATGGGGTGTCTTTTTGGGGTTTAGTTGTGCTGGGGTTCTGAAGCTGTCTGCTATCTGAATTTCAGAATCTCTAGGCATGTCTGGATAATTCTGTTTCATAATTTCATGCAGAGGGGCCTCTCTGCCCAGCGAGGCCACTTCATCTGTTTCTGGAACTCCTATGATTTGATATTCGCCTTCTTCGAATTATCCCAGAGCTCTTGAGAGTATGATCCGTTTTTGCTCTCCATTTCTCTTCCTCTTTCAGAGTTTGGGAGAGTTCAAAGGCTTTATCTTCGATGTCGGAAATCCTTTCTTCTGCTTGCTCCATTCTGTTGCTGAGGGATTCTACTGTATTTTTCATATCTTTGACGGCTGCAAATTCTTGCTTCAGTGTATCTAAGTCTTTGGTGGTTTTCTCTTTAAATTCGTTAAATTCTTGAGACAACTTTTGAATTTCTCCTTGAATTCCTAATTCTACTTTGTTAATCATGTCTGCAATCCAAATTCTGAATTCGATTTCTGACATCTCAGCCAGTTGTTTATGAATGGGATCTTCAATTGCATCTGCCATGTCTTTCCTTGGGGGGATTGATCTATATTGATTATACATGTTACCAGAGTTTTTCCGCTGATTCCGCCCCATGGTTGTTTTACTCCCTCTGATTTTTTCCTCTGGGGCTTTGTTTGAGGGCCTGTACAGTGTTGTAGCCTGAGAAAGTGGGGCCCTGTCTGGTGTGGTGCTGCTAAGTGGTTCTGTCTTGTTTTCAGATGGTTTCTTTTCCACCGTAGTGAAACAGATACTCTGGATTGAAGTCTCAGCTGTGGAGAAATATCAGCAATTAAGTCACCCCACCGCCCCACCAGCAAACAATTGGAAAAGAAAAATCAAACCTTCCTACCACCCTGCACCCAGGGCACTACCTGATTTGTCCTCAGGCGATTGGTTCAGTTCAAAAAGTCCAAATCAATTGTCTCAGTCTGCACTTGTCTTGGGTGAGAGAGTTTAAGAGGTCTCTGGGAACTGGATCACAGGGGTCTGGTGACTACTCTGGTGTGGCTTGCTCCAGTGCTGCGTGGAGTCAGGAGGAGCCACCCAGCCAATAGATCAGTCTGGGAAGGTTGATTCCTCCTTCCCCACCTTGCACCGCTGTCACACCCAGTCACTGATAGCCCTGCAGTTGGCTGACCCAGTTGCCTGTAGTGAATCGGTACTCCAGGAGTTTGCACCTGCCTGAATCACAAGGAAGTCTGCCAGGCCACTGCACTCTGCCTCTCTCTAGCAGGAGGAAGTGAGGCCTGACAACCTTGGGCGCTTGATGAAGGTTGGGGGGTTTTCACTCAGGTCCAGTGTCACCCCTGATTAATGTTACTGACAGAACAGAACAACTCTGTGGTTCCCCTGCAGAAAAGAAGCTGAATTGAGTTCCAAATCAGCTTGTCTTTGCTCTTGTATTGTCTATAGGCTGACGATCCCCTGAGGGCCAGGTGTATCTTAGGTTTAGTAAAGCGGACCTCTGGGTCAGCCCTGTTCTGGGAGTTTCTCTGGTTTGCAAGTTGGAGTTGCCAGAGGCAAATCCTATACTCAGAGTCTCTGGTTGCTCAGGGAGACAGGGGGTGTGGCTTCAGAATATTCGGTAGTGAGCTGTATTGCTAGCAAAAGAGGGCTGCTGTTTTATGGCTCATGCAACCGCTGCTCCGATGTAGCTCCCTTCCAGCCAACTGTTCTCACTCTGCTCCCGTACCCCAGAGTCTGCACCAACCGGCTGCAGCCCAACACTGTCCACACCCCTCGAGCAATCGCCCAAGAGTCTGGACCCCTGGTGGACAGGCCTCCAGACCTTGGCGTGAGAGCAGAGGGGAGTGTGGGAAGCGCTGGGAGCCTGGGGTTGCGGGCAGAGAACACACACACCTTTACACAGTTTTATGCCTGGCCGTATTGTCACCAAAAGATGACTGTCGCACTGTGCCTCAGGGAACTGCCACTCTGATGTGGTCCCCTCTGCACCAACCGGGACTGGCCTCCAGACCTCAGTGTGAGTAAAGGGGAGTGCCGGGAGCTCAGAATTCCAGGTAGGTACTATATACAGTTTATACAGTTTTATGCCTGGCAGGAGGACGCCGTCACACCCTAGTAGGGAAGGTAGGTCCAGTTTTTAGAGGATCTCTCCCGTGGAGTGTAGTGGGAGGAACTTTGAACTCTGCCCTATTGTTTGTGGGGCACTCTGAGCTGTTCTCATGGGGGAGGGGATTCCCGTCCGCTTGGTGACGGATTTTGTACATTTTGTTTGTATGCTTGTGGTCGCAGCTCACCTCAGTGGGGTTAATGTGCGTTCTTCAACCTTCTCTCTTAGTGCAGCTCAAATCCACCAGGTTACTGCTGAGTTTTTGTCCTTTAACTCTCCTACTGGACAGGAGCCTCTGTGGAAAGCTGGCTTCAGTCATCCGACTAGTCTCCTCCCCCCAGTACTCACTGTTATTGGTCGTCTGGGACAGAGAGAAAATGTCATTCAGAAAGCCAAGAGCATCTCTGTGGAAAGCTCCCAGGGCTCAGACCAGCCCTGATACTTAGAATGTGGCAACTCCATGTTTTTATAACATCTAGAAACATCTTCTTCTACCCTCAAGTGGAAGCATGTGCCAAGGACTTTTAGCTTCATCTTGGAGACCGGGGAATGGATAAGAGTTTTCCAGCAGTAAACTGGTGTGCTCCCTTTGCCTGGAGCAGTCTTCACTGGCTGGACGAACCTGCCTCCACCTCCTCAGCATTTGCTCTGGTGACATTCTCAGCAAGTCCCTCTGTAATCAAGCTCTTTAACATTGTTCCCCTTCCTGACCCCTGGCATTCTGCTACCCACTCTCCTGCTTTATTTTTCTCTTGAGCACACATCATTGTCTATTCCCATTATTTATATTTTTAATGTTTTGTCTTCTCTCATTAAAGTTCAAGCTCCTGGAGAGAAGAGATTATTGTCTCTTTTTGTTTACTTGGTTCCCATTGCCTAGAACAGAACCTACCACAAATGTTCTATATGGAAAATTTCATTTCCAAGTGTGCTTTTCAGTACAGAAGATCTAAAGATGATACAACAAATATTTGAAGTAGTCTTTTGAATATTTGGCTGAGATGGCAGCAATAAGCAGAATTCTGGAAGCATTAGAATAAGTGTTTTTTTTCTTTTTTCCTGAGATGCCATGCTGACCCCTAGGGGCTGAGAGCAGGTTGGGTACATGAGGGGAAAATGTGTCTGCTCAGGTTAGGAGATCAGGTCAGAGATTCTCATAGAAAGCTGTCATAAAAAGCAATACTTCCAGTAGGTAAAGTGGGGAAAAACTCATCCTGCAGAGTAATACAGAGTGGATAACTATCTATTTTGGCTTTGGTTCTGAAATGAGCAGAAAAAAAAACATATATCTCCTAAAAATTTCTACTCACCCACACTCATACTAATTTGGAGTCTAAATTCCCACCACTACACATAGCCTCAAAACTCTCAAGACAAATATCTACTTAAGGTAATCCTAGATTGATACTTCCCCAATCTTGGTAAAAGCTAGTGTCAACTCTCCCTGGAAAATACACCTTTAAGAAATCCAAGAGACATGAGGTCATTTAAATGTCACTAAATATAAGTATATGAGAAAATAACCCATTACCCTAAAAGAACCGAATAAAACTTCTAAAAAAATAGTTGATATTAGAAACTCAGTGGATGACTTACATAGCATATTAGATTCAGCCATAGAGAGAATTAGTAAACTGGAGATATATATTAACTGGAGGAGAGAGAATATGAATATGAAAGGGGGTATGAAGAGAAATAAAGAATAAATAAAGAAGATCCAAAATGCATCTTCTTAGAGCATCAAAAGGACATAATAGAAACAGCAGAGGAAAGCCACTATTTATAGAAAATAATGACCAAGAAGTTTCCATAACTGATAAAAGACACCAATCCTCAGATTCAGCCAATACCAAGGAATCTCAAGTAGAATAAATAAAAATAAATGTACATCTAGACAATCTGCAAAACTCAACAATGCCTTGGAAGCAAATACCATGCACTGGCATCAATCCCTGGGGGTGGTGGTGGCAGGGAGCACTATGTACTTGTTATTAGTCCCAGGGGAAGATGATGAAGACCTTGCCATTTTGTGCTGAGATTTCTAGATGTGCCAGGTTCCCAGGTCTGGCAGGAAGTTTTGTAGTAGCTCAGCTGCCAGAGGGATTCCGGTGAGACAGAACTCTCACACACATTAGGTAAAGACGATTTGTCACTTACAGATAAGCAGCATGAATAAACAGAAACTAGGCTCCACCATGAACAAGTATCTCAGGCTTAGAAAAGCAGAGAGAGGGAAGGAGGGAGGGGGTGGGGCCTTGGTGCATGCCACACCTTCTGGGAGCAAGACATGATTGTAAGAGGGACTTTACCTAACAAATGCAATCAGTGTAACCCTCAATGAATCCCCAACAATAAAAAAAAAAAAAAGAAAGAAAGCTGCTCAGGACAGATGCAGGCTCACCTATGTATGCCTCACTTTAGTACTGCACCTGAGGGACCCTGAGAGCACTCTGAGCTAGGTTTTACACACCAAGGGCAACAGGGATTGCTGAGCTCAAGTTTTTGGAACTCAAGTTTTTTGAGCCCAAGATATTCTAAGAGGATGTCCTGGGAGGACAAAACCCAGGCTATTTCAGACAGTTCCTCCTTATCTCTGAATGTTGCATTCTTAGTACATTTTTCCCAAGAATTACAAGCAAAAGGGAAGACCTGGGTGGCGCCAGGGTGTCTAGAGACCTGTCCTCCTACAACACCCTCCCTCTTCTCCAAAAATATTAAAAGTTGACCGAGAGAAAGGTGGGTTACTGACAGAGGAATGACAATTCCATAAAATCAACAACAATAATGGTATGCAGGAAACAAGAGAACATCCTAAGAGAAAATATCTATTTTACTAGGCTGCATGGGCTAATAACAAATGAAGCCAAGATATCACTGACTTATTACACGAAGATTTATTTTGTGTTTTCTCAAACTCTCCTACAACTCAGATGAGTCTGCAGTATATTGTCCACCATACATGAGCTCCTCAGTCCAGGTTGCCTACATCTTGTGGCTCCACCCTTTCAGCACACAGCCTCCAGAATCACAAAGAAGGGGGGAGAAAGAGCCAAAGGGTCTTCCCAGGTGCCCTCACTGCTTTAGCTCAGAAATGACACTTCCAACTTCTGCTCATGGTCTGTCAGCCAAATCTAGTCACATAACTCCATCCAGTCACAAGGGAGGTGTGGATGGAGAGGGGAAAGACATATTAAAACTCCGGCCACTCTTCTAAGAATAAAGGCAAAATAAAAAAATTTTCTGATAAACCAAATTGATAGAATCAGTTACCAACAGATTCTCATTAAAGAGATTTCCTAAAAAGGATATAGTTTAGGAATAGGGAAAATGATCTTCCTAAATAAAATAGTAGTCTCCAACCTTTTTGGCACCAGGTACTGATTTCATAGAAGATAAGTTTTCCACAGGGGTGTAAGAGTAGAGGTAAAATTTTGACAAGGTTCTGCAAGCGGTTGATTTATTATGATTTCTGTGCAGTCAAACCTCTCTCCTAATGCTGGTCTGTATTTTCAGCTGCTCCCCAGTGCTGGCCTCACTGCGTCAGCTCCACCTCAGGTTATCAGGCCACTTAGATCCCTCACATGAGCAGTTTACAGCATGGTTCGTGCTCCTATTGATAGGAGTCAGAAGGCTTTTAGGTGGGACAGGGAAATGGGGCTTGGAGAAAAAGGAGGGTCAAGAGATGGGGTTGAGCACAGCCAACAGGCCTGGATAATCCCCAGCAGGAAGTCTCATAACTGCAGTGTCCATGTGACCTTTGTAGCCACTGCTCAGTAGCTGTCACTGTGTGTGACATGCCAAAAAGACCCCCAAGGGGACTGGACAAAAGAAACAAGAAACCAATAACCATGAGCCATTTTATTTGAAAGGGTCAACCAGAATGCCCCACCAATAATCAGGAAAGCACAGAAGGCTAAAATCCCCTAGACAAAGGGACAAAAGCAGCAACCCACCTGGGACCCCCTCCACTGCACAAGAGGCTTTCCTCTTTCTCTTCATCTTGATAAATTGTCTTGCTTTTGCTTACTTTCAGTCTGTGAATTCGCTTTTTGATTACTGAGACTAAGGACCTAATGGGAAAATTCTGGCGTCACTATGAGATCTAATGCCACTGTGATCTGACAGGAGGTAGAGCTCAGGCATCCTATGAGTGATGGGGAGCACCTGTGGGCACACATGATGCTTTGCTTACTCACTCACTGCTCACCTCCTGCCGTGTGACCTGGTTCAAGGACAGGCCAAGGACCAGCACTGGTCCACAGCCCAGCGGGTTGGGTACCACACCCCTAAGTGGTCTGAGGCACAAAGAGAAATGGTGGACAAAGGAATGGCAGACATATTGAAAAATTGAAGTAATTATTAACTATATAAAACAATAATAATGATTCCTAATCTTCTGGACTAAAATAAAATCATAAGTTGCCCAGATGACTGAATGGATCTCCTCTTGGCCAAGGGGACTCCAGAAATACCCTAACACTCAGTTCCTGGCCAAGAGAAGGCAGGTCAGACGTACCTTGCCAGGCCCCATGCCTTCTTGGAGCTGTCCTTTGTGCAGCTCCAGGCCTAAGGCTGTGCAAGACAAAGCTTCAACCAAACCTAACAGATCACTTGAGTTTGGGTACATGTCAGGTGAATGTCCACTGTCTTGTCTCTGATTAATAGACTTGCTCATCTTAAAATAAAGCTGTATGTCTTTAATCAGTTACAAATGAAAGAAACTTTAAACCCACCAATAAGCCTCCACTTTGAGAAACCCACCTTTTCAGGTCAAACCAATGTATACCTTCCATGTATTAACTTACGACTTTACACATAATTTCTGTCTCCCTGAAATGTATAAAACAAACTATAACCCAACCAGCAGAGACCACCTGCTCAAGGCTTCTTGGAAGAGGCTCTCTGGACCATGGTCATACATATTCAGTTGAGAATAAACCTCTTTAACTTATATCACAGAGTCTGAGTTCTTGTTCATTGGTAATATATGGAATTAAACAAACAAACAAACAATCAAACCCTCAAGATGGAAATAAAATTATGAACAA
The DNA here is from genome assembly GCF_027406575.1 of Nycticebus coucang. Lineage (NCBI taxonomy): Eukaryota > Metazoa > Chordata > Mammalia > Primates > Lorisidae > Nycticebus > Nycticebus coucang. The sequence continues at coordinate 32,311,825 of NC_069789.1, read as the reverse complement.
AAATTGCATAATCTGGGATGAATATGATAAAAAATACAATGTCTTATGGCCTTTTTAGTGTTTTAAAGTACTGAAAGTTAAAAATAGATACTTAAATATTTAGAGTATTATAGAATCTTATGTAAATAACAGAACTGAAATTTATAACCACCAAACTTGGAGGGGGAAAAAGATGAAATTAGAGGGAAAATGCAATCAACCCAATAGTAGGCAAGAAAGGACTGGGGGGTAAGGGGATGGATAGAAAGGTATGACAAGCAATATTAAATAAGAAGATACAGGGTGGCGCCTGTGGCTCAGTGAGTAGGGCGCCGGCCCCATATGCCGAGGGTGGCTGGTTCAAACCCAGCCCTGGCCAAACTGCAACAACAAAAAAATAGCCGGGTGTTGTGGCGGGCACCTGTAGTCCCAGCTGCTCGGGAGGCTGAGGCAAGAGAATCGCATAAGCCCAAGAGTTAGAGGTTGCTGTGAGCCGTGTGACACCACGGCACTCTACCCAAGGGCGGTACAGTGAGACTCTGTCTCTACAAAAAAAAAAAAAGAAGATACAAATAATAAAGTCACATCAGTCATCAAAACAAATGCAAATGGACAAGACTTTTAAACTAGTAAGCAAAGATTATCAGACTAGTTTTTTAAAGCCCAGCAATACGCTGTCTATAAGGGCTTGTATCTAATCCTAAGAAGCAAATACTTAACAGGGTACTCACCATGTTCCACACACTGTTCTGAGTGAACTACATATCTATCAATTCGTTTAATCTTCCCAGCAGACCAATGGGAGAGGCACTATTTTGATAAGAAAATTTAGTCACACAGAAGTTAGATAACTTGCCTAAGGCCACATAACTAATAAGAGAGGGAATTTGAACACAGGCAGCCTCCTCCTAGATCTCATACTTAATACTCTCGTGTATATCAGGTCCACAGAAGCATGAAAATGAAATGACATGGAAAGTTTCAGGTAAATATTAAGCAAAAAAAAGCTGACATGAAGATGTGGAAGTCAGACGTTACGCCAAAAATCAGTATTGAAGATAAAGTGATAAAAGTACAGTTCACTAGATTTAAAGATTTCAAACTTGTATGTCTCCATTACATAGCTTCAAAATACATTCTGCCCTAGATCTAAGAAAAAAATTACAGAGTAAAAACGGACAAAACTGGCAGTGGAGACAAGATGGCTGACTGAAGCCAGCTTTCCACAGAGGCTCCTGTCCAGAAGGACAGTTAAAGGACAAAAATTCAGCAAATAACCTGGTGGATTTGAGCTACACCAAGAGAGAAGGTTGAAGAACGCACATCAACCCCAAGGAGGCAACACCAAGGATACAAACAAAAGGTAAAAAATCCATCACCAAGTGGACGGGAGTCCCCTCCCCCATAAGAACAGCTCGGAGTGCCCCACAAACAAACAAGTAGAGTTCAAAGGTCCTCCCACTACACTCCACAGGAGAGACACTCTAAAAACTGGATCTACCTCCTCTACTAGGGTGCCATGGTGTTCTGCCATGCATAAAACTGTATAGAACTGTATATATTCTCTACCTGCAATTCAGAGCTCCCAGCACTCCCCTCCACTCTCACTCTTAGGTCTGGATCCCTATCCCCCAGGAGTCCAGATTCTTGGGTGATTTCTCGAAGGGTGTGGACAGGTCTGAGACTGCAGCTAGTCAGTGCTGATTCTGCAGAACGGGAGTGAGAAGAGGATGGTCGGCTGAGAGGGAACCACACCAGAGTGGTGGTGCCCTGAGGCACAGAGTAGCAGCCATTTTTGGCAATGATAAGGCTCACTCCCAGATATTCCGAAGCCACACCCCCTGTCTTCCTGGGCAACCAGAGGAGGCCAGGCATCTTCTCAGGTGGCAACCACTGTGGAACATATCTGGGATGGAAACGCAGGCATCATGAGTAAAGGGTTTGCCTGAGGTGGTACCGGCCTGGGTGGAGCGTGGGGACTAGAAAATGCATGCGCAGAGCTGGGAAATTCCCAGGGTGGGGTTGAACCAGAGGACCGCTTTACTGAGCCTAAGATGCACCCAGCCCTCAGGGGATTGTCAGCCTATAGACAAAGAAAGGCAGGAGGCTAGAACTGATAGCTAACTGAATACAAACCTGCAGGAGCAAAGACAGCACCTGAGGTGCAGGCTCTGGGAACTCAAAACAGCTTCTCTTCTGCAGGGGAATTTAGCAGGGACAGAAACAAATTCCTGCAAAGTTGTTCTGTTCTGTCAGTAACATCAATCAGGGGCAGGGCTAGAACTGAGTGAACACACCCCCAGCCTCCATCAAGTGCATGAGATTGTCAGGCCTCACCTCCCCCAGCTAGATAAAGGCAAAGCGCAGTAGCTTGGCTGAGCAGATATAGATTTGCTTGTGATTCAGGCAGGTGCAACCTCCTGGAGTATTTGTTCACTAGAGGCAATTGGGTCACAGCCCTGTGGGGCTGTCAGTACTCAGGTATAACAGAGGTGCAAGGTGGGGAAGGAGGCATCAACCTTCCCAAACTAATCTATTTGGTGGGTGGGTTCTCCTGACTTCAAGGAGCTCCGGAGCAAGTCATATCTGAGTTGTCATCAGACCCCTGAGATCTCTTGAAACTCTCCCACCTTTGAAACTCTCCCACCTGAGACAGGTGCTGACTGAGACAATTGATTTGGACCTTTTGAACTGAGCCAATCGCTGGAGGACTATTCAAGTGGTGCCCTGGGTGTGCGGTTGTAGGAAGGTTTCATTTTCCTTTTCCAATTGTTGCCTGTGGTGGGCGGGGTGACTTAATTGCTGGTATTTCTCCACAGCTGAGACTTCAACCCAGACTGTTTAACTAGGGTCAGACAGAGACCTGCTAAAAACAAGACAAAACCACTTAGCCCCACCACACCAAACAGGTCCCCATAGCGCTGTATGGGTCCTCAACAAAGCACCAGGAGGAAAAACAAATGGTGTACAATAATCGTGGGGCGGAATCAGCAGAAAAACTACGGTAACATGAATAACCAGAATAGATAAAAGATATGGCAGATGTAACTGAAGATCCCACTCATAAACAGCTGGCCAAGAAATCAGAATTTGAATTCAGTATTTGGATTGCAAACAAGATTAATAGAATGGAGGAAAATTTGGAATTAGAAATTCGAGGAGCAATTCAAAAGTCAGAATTAGAAATTTGAGGAGAAAATCAAAAGTTTTCTCAAGAATTTAATGAATTTAAAGACAAAACCACCAAATATTTTGACGCAATGAAGCAAGAATTTGCAGCCCTCAAAGATCTGAAAAATATGGTAGAATCCCTCAGTAACAGAGTGGAGCAAGCAGAAGAAAGGATTTCTGACATTAAAGACAAAGTCTTTGAATGCTCCCAAACTCTCACAGAGGAAGAGAAATGGAGAGCAAAAATGGATCATTCTCTCAGAGAGCTCTGGGATAATTCAAAGAAGGCTAATATGTGCCTCAGTGGAATCCAAAAAGAGAGAAAGTGGCCTCGCAAGGCACAGAGGTCCTTCTCCATGAAATTATGAAAGAGAATTTTCCAGACATGCCAAGAGATTCTGAAATTCAGATAGCAGACAGTTTCAGAACACCAGCATGACTCAATCTGACTAAGACATCCCCCAGGCATATCATAATTAACTTCACTAAAGTTAATATGAAGGAGAAAATTCTGAAAGCAGCCAGAAGTAAGAAATCCATTACCTACAAAGGGAAGAATATTAGAATGACTGCAGATCTCTCTGCTGAAACTTTTCAAGTCAGAAGAGGGTGGTCATTGACTTTTAATCTCCTAAAGCAAAATAACATTCAACCCCAGATCCTGTATACAACTAAACTGAGTTTCATTTATGATGGAGAAATTAAATACTTTAATGACATTCGTATGTTGAAGAAATTTGCCATAACTAAACCAGCTCTTCAGGATATTCTCAGACCTATCCTCCATAATGACCAACCCAATCCTATACCACAAAAGTAAACTCACTCAGAAACTTTTGATGAAACTCCAAATTCCATGGTGGCGAATGGATTAAAAATGTCCACTGGACATTCGAAAAACTCGATACCCAAATTTTACCAGACTTATCAATATTCTCCATTGATGTGAACGGCTTAAACTGTCCTCTAAAGAGGCACAGGTTGGCTGACTGTATAGAAAAACTCACACCAGATATTTGCTACATACAAGAGTCACATCTTACTTTAAAAGATAAATATAGACTCAGGGTGAAAGGATGGTCGTCCATATTTCAGGCAAATGGTAATCAGAAAAAAAGCAGGTGTTGCAATTTTATTTGCAGACACAATAGGCTTTAAACCAACAAAAGGAAGGAAGGATAAGAATGGTCACTTCATATTTGTTAAGGGTAAGACTCAATATGATGAGATTTCAATTATTAATATCTATGCACCCAACCAGAATGCACCTCAATTTATAAGAGAAACTCTAACAGACATGAGCAACTTGATTTCCTCCAGCTCCATAATAGTCGGAGATTTAAACACTCATTTGGCAGTGTTGGATAGATCCTCCAATAAGAAGCTGAGCAAAGAAATTTTAGATTTACACATTAATGTACACAGCTATGATTTAATAAAAAAAAAATTTAGATTTAAACCTAACCATCCAACATTTGGATTTATCAGACATCTGCTGACCATTTTATTCCCAATAAAATGGAATACGCATACTTGTCATCAGCTCACGGAACATACTCCAAATTCGATCACATCTTATGTCACAAGGCTAACCTCAGTAAATTTAAAGGAATAGAAATTATTCCTCGAATCTTCTCGGACTACCATGGAATAAAAGTTGTACTCAGTAACAATAGGTATCTGCATACTCATACAAAAACATGGAAGTTAAATGACCATATGCTGAATGATAGCTGGGTCAGAGATGAGATTAAGAAGGAAATTGTCAAATTTTTGGAACAAGGTGACAATGAAGACATGAACTATCAGAACCTCTGGGATACCACAGAGGCAGTCCTAAGAGGGAAATTTTTAGCACTGCAAGCCTTCCTGAGGAGAATGAAAAGAGAGGAAGTTAACAACTTAATGGGACATCTCAAGCAACTGGAAAAGGAAGAACATTCCAACCCCAAACCCAGTAGATGAAAAGAATAAGCAAAATTAGAGTAGAATTAAATGAAATTGAAAACAAAAGAATTGTACAAAGGTCAATAAATCAAAAAGTTGGTTTTTTGAAAAGGTCAATAAAATATATAAACTTTTGGCTAACCTAACCAAGAAAAAAAGACTAAAATCTCTAATCTCATCAATCAGAAATGACAAAGATGAAATAACAACAGACTCCTCAGAAATTCAAAAACTCATTAATGAATATTACAAGAAACTTTAATCTCAGAAATATGAAAATCTGAAGAAAAATGACCAATACTTGGAAGTGCGTCATCTTCCAAGACTTAGCCAGAATCAAGTGGAAATGTTGAATAGGCAAATGTCAAGTTCTGAAATAGCATCAACCATACGAAATCTCCCTAAAAGGGAAAGCCTGGGACTAGATGGCTTCATGTCAGAATTCTACCAAACGTTTAAAGAGGAACTAGTACCTATATTACTCCACCTGTTCCAAAATATAGAATGTTTCAACATGTTCTATGAAGCAAACATCACCCTGATCCCAAACCAGGAAAAGACCCAACAAGAAAAGAAAATTAGGGAGAAAATTAAAGAGGAACTAGTACCTATATTACTCAACCTGTTCCAAATATAGAATGTTTCAACACGTTCTATGAAGCAAACATCACCCTGATCCCCAAAGCAGGAAAAGACCCAACAAGAAAAGAAAATTAGGGAGAACAATCCAAGATAGCAACCGAGTAACAGCTTTCCTGCAACAGGGATGGCGAGTCTGGGGAGATAAGACTCCGGGCATCTCTGGATGGTGGGATCTACCTATAATCATCCCTTTGAGGATACAGAGAATCAGCAAGGGACTTCTGGACGCCAAGAGGAGGACAAAAACAGTGGAAAACTGGCAAGTGGTTGCATGAGTTTGATCGACCTAATCCCACTGGCAGTCATAAGTTCAAGCAGCAGTGAGACTGCAAAATGAAAGGCCTTACCTGTGAACTGTTTCAGTGTTTTTGGACTTGGCACTCAGTTGAACTGCCTTTGGGGAGACCTTGAGCAGGAGTGTGGAGAACTTAGGGCGTTGTCTAGGGCCCCAGACTGAGCCACTGAGCTGGATGGAGATAATAGTGTTCGGCTGTGGGCTGCAGGGAGCCATTGTGAGAGAACTGCCCCGGCAAGCTCCGCCCTTAGGGTCACAGAGCAAGGATCTGGCGGGAGCTAGTAACCTAGTGACTGAGCAGCCTAAAGGCGGGGTGAGTGAGCTGCCTACAGCTTTAACCCTCAGGGGCAGAGTCAGACCTGTTTTGGCACACTAGAGCCTCAGACTGTTGCCCTGGGTAGAGTGACATGGTGTCACAGCTCATAGCAACCTCAAACTACTGGGCTTGGCACTGCCCAGACCTCGATAAGAGTTGTACCGTGACACCTGAAACGTGACCCATGCTCGCCGTTCCTCCACATGCCCTGACAAGGAACTGCGGGAGCTGTGCAACCCTGCGTCCTCCCTCATGTACCCTCCCTGCTTCCACACTGGCCCACTTGTCTGTCCAGGGACTCTGGTAGCCACATGCCCTTCAGAGACCTCCCTGCCTCTGCGCAAAGCCCTTCTCCTGGCCAGAGACTGCTGGATCCCTGGGGTCTCTGTGCCAAAGTCACTGGTCACCAAGTACTCCCAGAACCGTGGGCACCACTTCCTGACCTGTTGCTGGATCTGGGTGTGTCACACTCCAGAGATGCTTCCACAGCCTGAACTCCCTGGCTGGGGCAGCCCCACAGGAACTACACAGGGTCACTCCCTACAAAGATCCAGCAACAATAGAGTGATCCCACTGGGGTCTAATCTTGGAGAGACACCTCCCCAACTCTGACAACGGACAGAGGCAATGGTGAAAAATAATCATGAGGTGAAATCAACAGAAAAACTCTGGTGATATGAATAATCAGAATAGATCAACTCCCCCAAGGATCAACGGGGCTGACACAGCCCAAGATCCCATTCACAAACAAATAGCTGAGATGTCAGAAATCAAATTCAGAATCTGGATAGGAAATAAGATCCGATCAGAATTCCAAGCAGTAACCCAAAAGATATCTCAAGAATTCAACGAATTCAAAGACCAAATGACCGAAGATTTTGACACATTGAGACAAGAAGTTACAGTCCTCAAAGATCTGAGAAACACAGTAGAATCCCTCAGTAACAGAATGGAGCAAGCAGAAGAAAGGATTTCTGACATTGAAGACAAAGCTTTTGAATGCCCCCAAACTCTCAAAGAGGAAAAGAAATGGAGGGCAAAAACAGATTACTTTCTCAGAGAGCTCTGGGATAATTTGAAGAAAACCAATACTTGTCTTATAGGGATCCCCGAATGCGACCAAGTGGCTTCACAAGGCACAGAGTCTCTTCTCCATGAGACTATGAAGGAGAACTTTCCAGACATGCCAAGAGATTCTGAAATTCAGATAGCAGACAATTTCAGAACTCCAGCATGACTCAGCCCCAATAAGACATCCCCCAGACACATCATAATCAATTTCACTAAAGTTAATATGAAGGAGAAAATTCTGAAAGCAGCCAGACGAAAGAAAACCATCACCTACAAGTGCAAGAGTATTAGAATAACTGCAGATCTCTCTGCTGAAACCTTTCAAGCTAGAAGAGGATGGTCATCAACTTTTAATCTCCTAAAACAAAATAACTTTCAACCCAGGATCCTGTACCCAGCTAAACTCAGTTTCATTTATGATGGAGAAATTAAATATTTCAATGACATTCACATGTTGAAGAAATTTGCCATAACTAAACCAGCTCTCCAGGATATTCTTAGACCTAACCTCCATAAAGAGCAGTGTAATCTTCCACCCCAAAAGTAAACCCACCCAGAAAATTTTGATCAAATTCCAACTACCACAGTCGCAAAAGGATTAAAAATGTCCACCTAACCCTTGAAAGGCTCATCAATATTCTCAATTAATGTGAATAGTTTAAATTGTCCTCTAAAGAAGCGCTGGTTGGCTGACTGGATACAAAAACTCAGATATCTGAGCCAGATATCTGCTGCATACAAGAATTGCATCTTACATTAAAAGACAAATATAGACTCAAGGTGAAGGGATGGTCATCTATACTCAGGGCAAATGGAAAGCAGAAAATAGTAGGCATTGCAATCCTATTCGCAGATGCAATAGGCTTTAAACCAACCAAAATTAGTAAGGATATGTATAACACTTCATATTTATTAAAGGTAATACTCAATATGATGAGATTTGAATTATTAATATTTTTGTACCCAACCAGAACACACCTCAACTTATAAGAGAAATTCTAACAGATATGAGCAGCTTGATTTCCTCCAGTTCCATAGTAGTTGGAGATTTTAAGACCCCTTTAGCAGTGCTGGATATATCATCCAAAAAGAAGCTAAGCAAAGAAATTTTTGATTTAAACTTAACCATTCAACATCTGGACTTAACAGACATCTACAGAACATTTCATGCCAGCGAAACAGAATACATATTCTTCTCATCAGCCCAGGGAACATACTCCAAAATCAACCACATCCTAGGCCACAAATCTCAACTCAGCAAATTTAGAAAAATAGAAGTTATTCCTTGCATCTTCTCAGACCACCATGGAATAAAAACTGAACTCAGTAACAACAGGAACCTGCATACCCATACAAAAACATGGAAGCTAAACAACCTTATGCTGAAGGATAGATGGGTTATAGACGAGAGTAAGAAGAAAATCACCAAATTTTTCAACAAAACAACAATGAAGACACAAATTACCAGAACCTCTGGGATACTGCAAAGGCAGTTCTAAGAGGGAAATTACAGCACCGCAAGCCTTCCTCAAGAGAATGGAAAGAGAGGAAGTTAATAACTTAATGGGACATCTCAAGCAACTGGAGAAAGAAGAACACTCCAACCCCAAACCCAGCATAAGAAAAGAAATAACCAAAATTAGAGCAGAATTAAATGAAATTGAAAACAAAAGAATTATACAACAGATCAATAAATCCAAAAGTTGGTTTTTTGAAAAGGTCAATAAAATAGATAAACCTTTGGCCAACCTAACCAGGAAAAAGAGAGTAAAATCTCTAATTTCACCAATCAGAAATGGTAACGATGAAATAACAACAGACCCCTCAGAAATTCAAAAAAATCCTTAATGAGTACTACAAGAGACTTTACTCTCAGAAATATGAAAATCTGAAAGAAATTGACCAACACCTGGAAGTACACCACCTACTAAGACTTAGCCAGAATCAAGTGGAAATGTTGAACAGGCCTATATCAAGTTCTGAAATAGCATCAACTATACAAAATCTCCCTAAAAAGAAAAGCCCAGGACCAGATGGCTTTACATCAGAATTCTACCAAACCTTTAAAGAGGAACTAGTACCTATATTACTAAACCTCTTTCAAAATATAGAAAAAGAAGGAATATTACCCAACATATTCTACAAAACAAACATCATCTTAGTCCCCAAACCAGGGAAAGACCCAACAAGAAAAGAAAATTACAGACCAATATCACTTCATTAGTGATATTCATTATATTGATGCTAAAATACTCAATCAGATCCTAACAAACAGAATTCAACAACACATCAAAAAAATTATACACCGTAACCAAGTGGGATTTATCCCAGGATCTCAAGGCTGGTTCAATATACATAAATCTATAAATGTAATTCAGCACATAAACAAACTAAAAAATAAGGACCGTATGATTCTCTCAATTGATGCAGAAAAAGCTTTTGATAATATCCAGCATCCCTTCATGATCAGAACACTTAAGAAAATTGGTATAGAAGGGACATTTCTTAAACTAATAGAGGCCATCTACAGCAAACCCACAGCCAATATTGTATTGAATGGAATTAAATTGAAATCATTTCCACTTAGATCAGGAACCAGGCAAGGTTGCCAATTGTCTCCATTGCTCTTTAACATTGTAATGGAAGTTTTAGCCATTGCAATTAGGGAAGAAACGGCAATCAAGGGTATCCACATAGGGTCAGAAGAGATCAAACTTTCACTCTTCACAGATGATATGATTGTATATCTGAAAAACACTAGGGATTTTACTACAAAACTTTTAGAAGTGATCAAGGAATACAGCAATTTCTCAGGATACAAAATCAACTCCCTTAAATCTGTAGCCTTTATATGTACCAACAATAACCGAGCTGAAAAAACAGTCAAGGACTCTATTCCTTTCACAGTAGTGCCAAAGAAGATGAAATATTTGGGAGTATACCTAACAAAGAACATGAAAGATCTCTATAAAGAGAACTATGACACGTTAAGAAAAGAAATAGCTGAAGATGTTAACAAATGGAAAAACATACCATGCTCATGGCTGGGAAGAATCAACATTTTTCAAATGTCTATACTACTCAAAGCAATATATAATTTTAATAAAATTCCTATCAAAGCTCCATTGTCATATTTTAAAGATCTTGAGAAAATAATACTTTGTTTTATATGGAATCAGAAAAAATCTCAAATAGCCAAAACATTACTCAGCAATAAAAACACAACAGGAGGAATCATGCTACCAGATCTGAGACTGTACTATAAATCGATAGTGATCAAAACAGCATGGTATTGGCACAAAAACAGAGAAGTCGATGTCTGGAACAGAATAGAGAACCAACAGATGAATCCAGCTACTTACCCTTATTTGATCTTTGACAAGCCAATTAAAAACATTCAGTGGGGAAAAGATTCCCTATTTAACAAATGGTGCTGGGTGAACTGGCTGACAACCTGTAGAAGATTGAACTGGACCCACACCTTTCACCATTAACTAAGATAGACTGTCACTGGATAAAAGATTTAAACTTAAGACATGAAACTATAAAAATACTTGAAGAAAGTGCAGGGAAAACTCTTGAAGGAATTGGCCTGGGTGAATATTTTATGAGGAGGATTCCCCAGGCCATTGAAGCAGTATCAAAAATACACTACTGGGACCTGATCAAACTAAAAAGCTTCTGCACAGCCAAGAACATAGTGAGTAAAGCAAGCAGACAGCCCTCAGAATGGGAGAAAATATTTGCAGGTTATACTTCCGATAAAGGTCTAATAACCAGAATCCACCTAGAACACAAATGTATTAGCAAGAAAAGAACACGTGACCCCATCTCAGGGTGGGGAAGGGACTTGAATAGAAAATTCTCTAAAGAAGACAGAGGCACGATCTACAAGCACATGAAAAAAGCTCAATATCCTTAATCATCAGAGAAATGCAAATCAAAACTACTTTGAGGTATCACCTAACCCCTGTAAGAGTAGGTCACAGAACAAAATCCCAAGACCAGAGATATTGGTGTGGATGTGGAGAAAAGGGCACACTTTTACACTGCTGGTAGGAAAGCACACTAATACGTTCCTTCTGCAAGGATGTTTGGAGAACACTTAGAGACCTAAAAATAGACCTGCCATTCCATCCTATAATTTCTTTACTAGGTTTATACCCAGAAGACCAAAAATCACAACATAACAAAGACAACTGTACCAGAATGTTTATTGCAGCCCAATTCATAATTGCTAAGTCATGGAAGAAGCCCAAGTGCCCATTGACCTACGAATGAACTAGCAAATTGTGGTACATGTATACCATGGAATATTATGCAACCTTAAAGAAAGATGGAGACTTTACCTCTTTCATGTTTACATGGATGGAGCTGGAACATATTCTTCTTAGCAAAGTATCTCAGGAGTGGAAGAGAATGTATCCAATGTACTCAGCCCTACTATGAAGCTAAATTATAGCTTTCACATGAAGGCTATAACCCAACTATAGCACAAGAATATGAGGAAAGGGCCAAGGAAGGGGAAGGGAGGGGGGAGGTTATGGTGGAGGGAGGGTAATGGGTGGGGCCACACCTATCGTGCATCTTAGAATGGGCACAGGCATAACTTACTGAAGGCAGAATACAAATGTCTACATACAATAACTAAGAAAATGCCATTAAGGCTACGTTGAACAGTTTGATAAGAATATTTCAGATTGTATATGAAACCAGCACTTTGTACCCCTTGATTGCACTAATGTACACAGCTATGATTTAACAATAACATAAAAAAATTGCAAAAAAAAGATAACTGGTGCAGCGCCTGTGGCTCAGTGTAGGGTGCCTGCCCCATATACTGAGGGCAGTAGGTTCAAACCCAGCCCTGGCTAAACTGCAACAAAAAAATAGCCTGGGCATTGTGGAGGGTGCCTGTAGTCCCAGCTACTCAGGAGGCTGAGGCAAAAGAATCGCCTAAGACCAGGAGTTGGAGGCTGCTGTGAGCTGTGCAATGCTGTGTCACTCTACTGAGGGCGATAAAGTGAGACTCTGTCTCTAAAAAATAAAAAAAGAAGAAGAAGAAGATAACTGGCTTTGTTAGTAAAGATATTGGATAGATAGTTGAAGTGAATAAAAATTGGGAGAGTCCCAAATGGCCCAGCACCTAACAGTCAATGGGAGAAGCTGCTGTAAGAAAGTTCATTGTCCAGAGGGGCAAAGCAGGGGAGAATAAAGGGAAACAGAGCAGGGGGGAGTGGAATGGCACAAGGCTGTGCACTTTACTACTTGACTTCCTTATGCCCCCAAATCCTCCATAAGGTTCACTGAGCCCCCCCAAAAGCCTGGTATGAGTAACCTCTATGCTGTGGAAAGAAAAGAGGGGCCAAGTCCATGTTAATAAGCAGTGGCAAGATGGAGCCCCAGAAGCAAAGGAGAGCAGAAGGACAAGAGAGGCAATGCTAGCCTGTATCCAAGAAATTAGCAGAGGCCAGACATGGTGGCTTGCACCTGTAGTCCCAGCTACTTGGAAGGCTGAGGCAAGAGGATTGCTGGAACCCAGGAATTTAAGGTTGCTATGAGCTACACTGATACCATGGCACTCTACCCAAGATGACAGAGTCTCAAAAAGAAAGAAGAAAATAAAAGAAATTAGCAGAAATCCTGGCAAGAAGATTAGGGGCTCATGGGAATTTCATGCAGCCATCAATGGATGGAGAGGCCAGTTTCCAACTGTGTTTTGTGCACATTCACACATACACATACACATGCACACGCTCACAGAAACCCCTCCCCTGAGAGGAGCACAGTACTTATAATTTACGAATAGCTATAATTGTGATGGTCAGTCTTGCTTCCCCTCAGCACACGTGTCTTGTGATCTAACTGTGTATAAGCAGTCCCCACTTTGCATACAGAACCAGACTGGAAAAATGATCACACAAGCTGAAATCATGCAAAGCAATCCCAATAATCAATGGGAAAAACTATGATTGTTTCATGACTTTTAAGATCTCTCCTGCTATCAGTTATAAGTAGATAGGGAAATAAAAAACTAGAAAAACGAATATTTATTTAGCACATTGCAATTTAAAACATTAGAAACATTAAGAATTAAAGTGCTTTTCTTTATTTCCTTATACAACGTATATTAAGGGGTTTTTGAGTCTCATACTACACACTTAATATACACTTGGATCACAGAGGTGACTAAGAGTGGCTGACTCTGACTTACAATGTGACTTACAATACTGAGTGAGCAGCCTTTCTATGCCTTGGCAAAACATCATACTCATTTCTAAGTTCCAATCAGTTTCCAACATTTTGTTCTTAGTGTTTGCAATGTCATGAAATACCTTCAAGAGTTCCATTAGTGTCAACTTTTTTGTTGATGCCACCTCGCTGTTTTTTATATTCATTGAGCATTTTCAGTATGGTTTATATGGTCACTTCAAGCAGGCTTTGGTCCTTATTATCATTTTCAAATCTTCTAATCATGTCTAATTTCATTTCCAGCAGGTGAAATTCACTTTCTATTTCTTTTTTGCACTTTCATCTTTTTTGGCCAGTTCCTTCTTTTGATTGTCCACTTTCGTAATACAGCACGTGGTTGATCAATGGAAGACAAGGAAGTGACACAACCACAAACTTTGCTGTCGTGGTAAAACCAAACTTCTGAATAATGAATGCACAGTGATCTTTACTAACAGATCGAAAGACATGGTGTGATTGGTCACTGATCATGATGTGAATCAGTCACTTCCTTGGGAGTTAGTAGTGGCATTTATGTGTGATTAATATACTGGGGTAACTGAAAGCTGTACCATGTTGTTGAAGGACTGATATTATTTAACTTGATTGCCTGAACTGAAATTCATGTATATTGGGACCAGGCAAAGCAAAGACTGTACAATATATTTCTTACACTTAGGATATAAGAAGTAAAAAAAAGATATTTTATTGAGGCAGAGTCTCCGTCTGTGTGTGGGATAGAGTGCCATGGTGTCATAGCTCACAGCAACCTTGAACTCCAGGGTTCATGCAATCCTCCTCTCTCGGCCTCCCTCATAGTTGGGACTACAGGCACCTGCCATAATGCCCGGCTAGTTTATTTTTTTCTATTTTTATTTATTTATTTATTTATTTTCCTTTTTTAAATTTTTATTATCGATCCACGAATGGATTAATAAATTGTGGTATATGTACACCATGGAATATTATGCAGCCTTAAAAAAAGATGGAGACTTTACCTCTTTCATGTTTACATGAATGGAGCTGGCACATATTCTTCTTAGTAAAGTGTCTCAAGAATGGAAGAAAAAGTACCCAATGTACTCACCCTTATTATGAAACTAACGTAGGACCTTCACATGAAAGCTATAACCCAGTTTTTTTCTATTTTTAGTAGAGTCAGTGTCTTGCTCTTGCTCAGGCTGGCCTCAAACTCCTGAGCTGAAGCAATCCACCCACCCCAGAGTGGTGGGATTTCAGTTGTGAGCCACATGAAATCCAGTAAAACCCAGTAAAAAATTTTTTGGAGATAGACTCTCACTCTTTTGCCCTAAGTAGAGTGCCATGGTATCAGTCTAGCTCACAGCAACCTCAAACTCCTGGGCTCAAGCCATCCTCTTGCCTCAGCCTCTCAAGTAGCTGGGACTAGAGGCACCCACCACAACACCTGGCTGGTTTTTCTATTTTTAGTAGAGACAAGGTGTTGGTCTTGCTCGGGCTGGTCTTGAACTCCTGGACTCAAGGGATCCTCATGCCTCAGTTCCCCTGAGTGCTGGGATGATAGGCCACAGTGAAGCACACTGCAGCCTAAGAAAATGTAATTTGGAATTCTTTGTTCATGTTCTCACTTGGGTCTCTCCTCTCATGTCTAGTTAGTTTCTAGGTTTTTCCTCCCTAATTTTGGCATTTTTCTCTCTAGTCTCTGATTTTCATTTCCTGAAGTTTCTTATCTTTTTGACTCTGTTCAGAGCACCAGAGAAATCAAGTTCCAGGGAGTGGTCAGACTGTGAGATGGAATTGCAGCTCACTGACAGCCTAAATGGGCTGGGCTTATCCCCTAAAAATGACACGGGAAAACCAGCTTCCTAAATTAAAGGTGTAAATCATTGTCCAATCCAAAAAGCCAAGAGCTAGACACCATCGAGTATTGATGGGTTTTTTCCAGGTATTGTTGCTGTGATCTACTTGTTAAAGAACATACTGAGAAGGTACCATTCATCACTCTGCCTGGGAGGGAGTAAGACGAAAGCACCTGGAGGATCCTCTAAGGGAGAGAACTCCAGGAGATCTCCCAGAGATGGTAACACACAGCAAACTCAAACCCTGAACTCCTCTCTAAGAGAGAGGAGGAAGTAAAGAGAAGGATGGGAGTCTTGAGGACAAGAACTCTGTGCTGTGAACTCATTCCACCAGCACCCTTGCATGGAGTGAATATTCCTTCAGTATCTGTTCCACAGAGAGGACTCTTATATAACCTTTACTGGCCACAGATGCCTTGGTTAACTTCATTTCTGCAGGGGAGGGGTGCTGCACTGTCATTTTCTATAAAAAGGAGAAAATTGCCCCCACTGGCCATAGGTAGATTAAGATTAGCAATCTTAAAGGCCTGTGGGTAAAAACAAGCCATTTAATTAGTAGAGCACAGGCTAAGCCAGGGAGGAAAGGCAGCAAATGTGGATCTCTTAAGCCCCATCTATCTCACAGACTTCCCATATGCCCTGAAACAAAAGGCTGGAGGCAGCAGTTGTTTGCTTTGCTCTGATAACAGGCTACCCCAGGGACAGTGAGCAGTACCTGCTTCAGGGAGCCAGTGAGCAAATGCAGAGGCCCCAAGTAGCTGGGAGGAATTCAAAGAGATTTGAAGAGGAAAACAGCAGCTCCTCATGCATAAAATTCCAACACAGGCTGATTTGGGCTCATTATAATTCTACCTTCACCTGCTGCTGATAGTCTCCTTAGTAGAAAAGAAATTAGAGACAGCTGATGCCAAGTAAATGAATTCTAAATTCAGAAGGCTTGGTACGGTTAACATGGGCTACTGCCACCTAAAGCACTCTTTGCATTTTGCTTAGTAGAGCTGCTTCCTGACCCCTCACTGACTGCCCTGAACAGGGAGGGACGGAGAGGCCCAGCAAGGTGGTCCCCACAAAGTGATTTCCCACACCAAGGCATAGAAATTAAAGCACACTTAAAAGTTTAAGGGCTACAACAGTTTTAAATTAGATTAGATAAAATTGATTATGGAAGATCACATACATACATACATATAAAGCCTGCAAGTATCTGGAAACATCTGATTTTCTCAATCTAATTATGGTGACAGTTCTCAAACTTTGGTCTGTAGACCACCACTAAGAGCAGCCAGTCTTACTAAAAATGCAGAATGCCCTGCTTTACCAGACAGAGGCATACGGAGTCAGAATGTACTGAAACAGCACCCAGGAATCTGCACTGTAGACAGCCTCCATTCTGTTATGCTAAGTGTTGCCGATGCTGGTCTAGGAGTCACCTCTGAGAGCAGCAGCAGTTGGCCAGACTAGGAGCACCGCTGGGAAGCCCACCATTTGGCCATGGACCTGCTTTTAGCAAAGGCTTCTTAGTTACAGAAGTTGTAACAACAGCGTTTGGGCCTTAGATCTACTTTCTAGATATTTACAGACCAAATATATTTCAGTTTAAGGTGGCAAGCTTCACCGGGTGCCTGGCGTCTGTGGCTTCTGTGGAAGGAATAAATGCAGGCCAGACTCTGCTGCTCAGCCTTACTTCTCAGGCAGCTCCTGTCCTGGTGGCAGGTAATCAGCAGTCCCCGACTCCCCAGGACAGAGGGGCTCCCCAAAGTACAGGACCTTTGGTTTTAAAACCAGGAGTCTCTGGAAAAGCAGGGGTTGCCCATCCCTCATACTGGTGATATTACACCCTAGTGAGAGAGACTGAGGAACCACTGTCTCCATTTATTTATTCTGCACTGAAAAATATGTGCGTAATTCCCAGTATGAGTTGACTGGTCAACTCAGTCTTTCTACACAGGAACCAAATCACCACCCAGTTTGGTTTGTTAACAAAACTACCAAGAAATAAGTATTAGGTTTCCACAAGTAGTTTGCCAACAGGAAAGACACAGCCTCCAGTACAAAACAAGGGCATGTTTCCCAGAACAAAGACAGGGCTTGTCCTTCACAGAAGTTCCCACCCAGGCTCCCATTCAGGCCTACTAAGCAAAGAAGTGGTGCAACCTTGCGGTTAAGACCAACTGCAGGGCATGGGCTACTGCTCAGGTCCAGGTGCCAGCAGCCTTTGACAGAGGTGGCATAAATGGGAAGACACAGATAGGAGTGTCCAGTGTTCCATGAGCACACAGTTTGGCCAGGAATGCAGACTACCTGTGTGGTCTCTGGTCAGTAAATGGCTTTTTGGCTCCATTTTGGATTTAGGTCCAGTTAACCTCTCAGGGCCCCTCTTGAAGGACAGACTCTTTTAGGGTTCAGGGGTTGGAGAGAGCAGATTCAGAGTGAAGGAAGCAAGCTGATGATAAGTGAGAAGCTAAGTGCCTGCTGCACCCTGTGTAATTCCAGTAACAACCAATCATCCAGCACCAATTGGGTGCCCTACAATTCCCTTCAATTCTGTAACTAACTACCTGGAGTTTGAAGACCCCATGGGTGAAGAGTCCACTCCCACCGATCTCTCCTGTCAGATGCCTATAGAAGACCTCAGGAGCCACTCACACTCCTGACAGGCAGGGAATAAATTTGGGGACTCCTACAGCCCCCCTTTAGGTTTGATAATTCACTAGAACAACTCTCAAAACTTGGGATACAATTTGGAAACAGCCAAATGGAGGAGGCACACAGGGCCAAGCATGGCGGGGGTGGGGTGGGGTTCGGAGCGTCCACACCTTCTCCTCTTGGCATCTGGGTGCATGCTGCCCTCCCAGCACACCCTCATCTTGCTGTTTCAGTGTTTCTATGCTTTCATTACATCACTGGCCATGGTTCTGAACTCAATCTCCAGTCCCATCTCCTCCCCAGGGTTCCCCAGGCCACTAACCCCCATCCCGAAATTATCTGGGGGACCACCAAGTGTCACCTTATTAGCATGAACTCAGAAATGGTCAAAAGTGTCTCATTACCAATAACAAAAGATGCTTCTGTCACTCAGGAAGTTCCAAGGATTTTAGGAACCCTGTGCCAAAAACTATAGACAAACGCCAACCATATTCTTTTATTACACTATACACCTGGAATACTACAGAAAAAGATCTGCCAAGAGCATCCTCTGCCAACACAGTGGTAGAACATTTGTTGCTGTTCCCCTATTCTCTGACTCATGTACAATGTTGCACACCCAAATGACCGTGAGATTTAACAAATCTACATAATGGAAGCTTGGGAGCCAGGTGACTGTGGCACACTTCCCGGGAGCCTATCAAATGGGTTGCGACCCACAGGTTGAGAACCGCTGTTCAATGGACCCTGGGGTGGATGGAGGCAACTCATCCAATATACTGATATTCATAGTGAATACCGATCAATTCATGCATTGAAAAATATGAGAAATAAGAATATAGGCTTATCTAAACCCATCCAAATATCCAGAGACGAAAGGAAAACTGAAACTTGTGCCTCCTCACTACCTACCTGGTAGCCTAACATCCACAGAGCTTGTTGAATCGGATCTCATGGATCTTGCCACCACAGTCTTGAGGAGGCCCATTGGGCTAGCGCCACTTCCACTCAGAGCACTCACTGTCCAAGCTTCCCTCTTCTAGCTTACGCCACCCTTGCACCAAATTCCAGAGGAAGACCCAGCTCTTCTAGGCCAAAGTGACTTCTCATTTACTTACACAGATCATGCATCTTGAGATAGCTGTTTAAATACTGAATGCAGTGGTTCTCAACCTTCCTAATGCCACAACCCTTTAATACAGTTCCTGTGCGTTGTGACCCACAGATTGAGAACTGCTGATCTAATGACAGTTCTCTTCATTGTTTCTAAATCAGTGTTTCTTTTTTTCTAAAGATGTAAGGGGAAGGCTATTTTGCCTCCCAGAGGACATTCTGCAATATTTAGCGATGTTTTGGGTTGTCACGACTGTGGGAGAGTGTGCTTCTGGCATACAGTGGGTAGAGCTCAGGGATGCTGTTAAACAACCCAAAATGCTATGAACTAAAATAAAATCTCAGGCTCCCCATATGACTGAATGGTCCCTCTCTTGGCCAAGGGGATCCCAGAAATCTCGTAAAGCTGAGCTGCTGGGCAAGAGAAGGGAAGTCAGACAGTTCTCATCATGCCCCTCCCTTCTTGGAGATGTCCTTTGTAACTCATTAACAGGATTAAGGCTATACAAGGCAAAGCTGGAACCACACCTACAGGTCATCCATTTACTCAACAGATCACTTGAGTCTGGGTATATATTTAGTGGTTTGTCTCTGATTAATAGCTTCCTCATCTTAACTTAAAACATTCCAAATCTTTAGACAAAAACCTTCATATTTTCAGCCAATTGCAAATTAAAGAACCTTTAAACCCACCTATAACCTGTAATCCACCCTTTGAGATACCCTGCCTTTTCAGCCCAAACCAATGTATATGTTCCATGTATTGATTTATGACTTTACATGTAATTCCCGTCTCCCTGAAATGTATAAAACCAAACTGTAACCCAACCAGTGGAGACCACTTGCTCAAGGCTTCTTATGGCTCTTCAGGCCATGGTTGCACATACTTGGCTCAAAATAAACCACTTTCAATTATTTTATGAAATTTGGGTTCTTTTCCATTGACAGTATACAAGGAACAACCCAGCCCAAAATGTCAAGATGGCGCTGCTGAGAAACCCTTTTCCAGAGATCTTTGCAGTTACTTGGATGACACTATTTTGGTTCTCCCTTCACCTCTGACAATGAATTCACTCTATTTTTCTAAAATTCCCTGAAATACTCATCCCAGAGCTGATACTGTCCCACAGACAATGCAATAAGTGCCATGTACGAGATCGGTGGCTTGGGCACTGGAGACAGGTCCAAGTCCATTCTGGGATTGGTCACTCACTAGCTGTAGGACCTTGGGCAAGACACTTAAGTTCCCCACACCTCGCTTTTCTCATCTTTAAAATAGTTATAAATGGTTAAAAATAGTGATAAAAGTACAAAACAATATCCTCATCTTTGGAGGCCTTGGGAGGATTAATGAAGCAAGGCATGTGAGGCAATTAATCTAACATGCATTGAAGAGCTTGGTAAATGTTAGCTGGTGGTAAAACTACTGTAATTCGGGTTCTTAAAGTTTCTTTTGGAAGTTGGTTGTTTCTAAAACCAACTTAACCAAATCTTAATGATATTTTGGTAACCTAAACTGAAATCTTTTACCTGAGAAATTTAGTTCTTACTCATAAGCGTGGGGGAAAGGAGGGAGCGTGCATTAGGACTAATAAATACAGCAAGCACCAAATATGAGTACTTGTTAAACACACACACACAAACCAGTCACAGTTTCTATTTTTGTTGTATTTTAATATTTCTATTGGAATTTCAGTCAGTTTGTTGTATAGAGTAACTTGCTTGTAATTAAAGTGCCTTTGCCCAATCAGCAGGGGCCCAGTGTCCACAGCTCTAATTTTGGTGCCATTCCGACACCAGTGCTGTTGAGTGGAGAGTGTTTGTCTTGAAGATATTTTACTGGCAAAGACTTGGATTTTAAAAATTTTCAAGTCCACATCTGTGCTTCCCATAAAGCACCATTCTGTTCATCACTTATGTACTTAACAAACATGTATTGAGTGCCTACTGCACACCACAAGTGATCTGCACTGGGCCTTTACTCCCATGTACTCAATGAGGTCAGTTGCATCTAAAAAGCTTTTTAGATCATTTAATAGGCATCCTCAAACTTTTTAAACAGGGGGCCAATTCACTGTCCCTCAGACCGCTGGAGGGCCAAACTATAGTTAAAAAAAAAAAAAACTACTCTTCTGGGTTTAGTAGAGCCTCACTGTTGCTTTAACTTAGTTTACATTTTTTTATTTTTAAAAAAGCAGCAAAGGATGGTTTTAAAGTATTGTGACTGTGTAAAATTGATAAACATGACTGTAACACAGCTATGTGTTAGCTGTGACACAGTTCAGTTGGGCAAAGGAGTGGTGATGGACTCATTAAAATCATATACTTGAATAGTCCATTGACCAGAACTCTTTATAGACTATTGTGTAAATGTGGAATCACAGACTGTTAAACATTGCCTGGACTCCAGCATAGTCCTGGAGCCACTGGGACCTCTCCTATCATGATGAACTTGGACTTTTTTCTTTATGGTTTTAAATGACATAAAATCATAGAATCCAGATAATTTGCTGGAGTCATTCTGATCCACCATGTAGATCTGTATTTAGTATCATTTGGATTTGGAGAAGTGTCGATTACATTATGGCTGTGTAATAAAATTTTTATTAAAACTGAAAAAAAAAACTATGAACAAATTCCTATGCATACTGCACGTATTTTATTTTGAAGTAAAAAAACAAAACGGGAGCAAATACAATCACACTGCCTCATGTGGCAGGCGGGCTGCAGTTTTAGGACCCCTGATTTACAGCATTATTGAACAGAAATTCATTTTCCTAAGCCCAGAGAGAAGAGATAAATAAGAGATAAAGGATATCCTTTGTTATGTCAACATAAATAACCAACAGAGAGAGGCTCTCTAAAAGAAAAAAGGTGTTCACTTAGGAGAGAGCACTGCAATGGGAATATGCCTGCCATTGTGAACTGCATGTGCATTCAGGGAGTTAAAAGGAGACAATGCTGTTTAAGGGGAAAAGGAGGAGGATTATATGATTGTTTTGAAATAATTATGGTTGGCTACTGACAGGTTAAAGACCAAAATAAAAGTCATTCCAAGATGCGAAATGAAAGGAAAATGGAATCCAGGTTCTGTGTGGGCAACATTGGCTTTTATTTTTTTTTTATTGTTAAATCATAGCTGTGTACATTAGTGCAATCGCCTGTACCCATTCTAAGATACACCATAGATGTGGCCCCACCCATTGCCCTCCCTCCACCAAAACCTCCCCACTCCCTTCCCCTTCCTTGGCCCTTTCCCCATAGTCTTGTGCTATAGTTGGGTTATAGTCTTCATGTGAAAGCTATAATTTAGCTTCATAGTAGGGCTGAGTACATTGGATACTTTTTCTTCCATTCCTGAGATACTTTGCTAAGAAGAATATGTTCCAGCTCCATCCATGTAAACATGAAAGAGGTAAAGTCTCCATCTTTCTTTAAGGCTGCATAGTATTCCATGGTATACATGTACCACAATTTGCTAGTCCATTCGTGGGTCTATGGGCACTTGGGCTTCTTCCATGACTTAGTGATTATGAATTGGCCTGCAATAAACATTCTGGTACAGATGTCTTTGTTATATTGTGACTTTTGGTCTTCTGGGTATAAACCTAGTAAAGGAATTATAGGATCGAATGGCAGGTCTACTTTAGGTCTCTAAGTATTCTCCAAACATCCTTCCAGAAGGAACGTATTAGTGGGCATTCCCACCAGCAGTGTAGAAGTGTGCCCTTTTCTCCACATCCATGCCAACATTTCTGGTTTTGGGATTTTTGTTATGTGGTCTACTCTTACTCTGATATCTCAGAGTAGTTTTGATTTGCATTTCTCTGATGATTAAGGATGATGAGCTTTTTTTCATGTGTTTGTAGATTTTGTGTCTGTCTTCTTTAGAGAAGTTTCTCTTTGAGTCCCTTGCCCACCCTGAAATGGGGTCACGTGTTCTTTTCTTGCTAATAAATTTGAGTTCTCTGTGGATTCTGGTTATTAGACTTTTATCGGAGGTATAACCTGCAAATATTTTCTCCCATTCTGAGGGCTGTCTGCTTGCTTTACTCACTATGTTCTTGGCTGTGCAGAAAGCTTTTTAGTTTGATCAGGTCCCAGTAGTGTATTTTTGATACTGCTTCAATTGCCTGGGGAGTCCTCCTCATAAAATATTCACCCAGGCCAATTCCTTCAAGAGTTTTCCCTGCACTTTCTTCAAGTATTTTTATAGTTTCGCGTCTTAAGTTGAAATCTTTTATCCAGTGACAGTCTATCTTAGTTAAAGTTGAAAGGTGTGGGTCCAGTTTCAATCTTCTACAGGTTGCCAGCCAGTTTACCCAGCACCATTTGTTAAATAGGGAATCTTTTCCCCACTGAATGTTTTTAATTGGCTTGTCAAAGATCAAATAATGGTAAGTAGCTGGATTCATCTGTTGGTTCTCTATTCTGTTCCAGACATCTACTTCTCTGCTTTTGTGCCAGTACCATGCTGTTTTGATCACTATGGATTTATAGTACAGTCTCAGGTCTGGTAGCGTGATTCCTCCTGCTTTGTTTTTATTGCTCAGTAATGTTTTGGCTATTTGATCTTTTTTCTGATTCCATATAAAAGGAAGTATTATTTTTTCAAGATCTTTAAAGTATGACAATGGAGCTTTAATAGGAATTGCATTAAAATTATATATTGCTTTGGGCAGTATGGACATTTTAACAATGTTGATTCTTCCCAGCCATGAGCATGGTATGTTTTTCCATCTGTTAACATCTTCAGCTATTTCTTTTCTTAGAGTTTCATAGTTCTCTTTGTAGATATCTTTCACGTCCTTTGTTAGGTATACTCCCAAATATTTCATCTTCTTTGGCACTACTGTGAAAGGAATAGAGTCCTTGACTGTTTGTTCGGCTTGGTTATTTTTGGTATATATAAAGGCTACAGATACATGGGTGTTGATTTTGTAGCCTGAGACATTGCTATATTCCTTGATCACTTCTAAAAGTTTTGTAGTAGAATCCCTAGTGTTTTCCAGATATACGATCACATTGAAAACAAAAGAATTATACAACAGATCAATAAATCCAAAAGCTGGTTTTTTGAAAAGATCAATAATATAGATAAACCTTTGCCCAACCTAACCAGGAAAAGAAGAGTAAAATCTCTAATTTCATCAATCAGAAATGGTAATGATGAAATAACAACAGACGCCTCAGAAATTCAAAAAATCCTTAATGAATACTACAAGAAACTCTACTCTCACAAATATGAAAATCTGAAAGAAATTGACCAATACCTGGAAGCATGCCACCTACCAAGACTTAGCCAGAATGAAGTGGAAATGTTGAACAGGCCTATATCAAGTTCTGAAATAGCATCAACTATACAAAATCTCCCTAAAAAGAAAAGCCCAGGACCAGATGGCTTTACGTCAGAATTCTACCAAACATTTAAAGAAGAACTAGTACCTATACTACTAAACCTCTTCCAAAATATAGAAAAAGAAGGAATATTACCCAAAACATTCTACGAAGCAAACATCACCTTGATCCCCAAACCAGGAAAAGAACCAACAAGAAAAGAAAATTATAGACCAATATCACTAATGAATATAGATGCTAAAATACTCAATAAGATCCTAACAAACAGAATCCAACAACACATCAAAAAAATTATACACCATGACCCAGTCGGATTTATCCCAGGGTCTCAAGGCTGGTTCAATATACGTAAATCTATAGATGTAATTCAGCACATAAACAAACTAAAAAATAAGGACCATATGATTCTTTCAATTGATGCAGAAAAAGCTTTTGATAATATCCAGCATCCCTTCATGATCAGAGCACTTATGAAAATTGGTATAGAAGGGATATTTCTTAAACTAATAGAGGCCATCTACAGCAAACCCACAGCCAATATTGTATTGAATGGAGTTAAATTGAAATCATTTCCACTTAGATCAGGAACCAGGCAAGGTTGCCCATTGTCTCCCTTGCTCTTTAATATTGTAATGGAATTTTTAGCCATTGCAATTAGGGAAGAAAAGGCGATCAAGGGTATCCACATAGGGTCAGAACAGATCAAACATTGGCCTTTATTTCTATCCCATGAGGTACAGCTGAGTTCAAGAAAGAAATCAGCTCGTGGGTAATGGTGGATGGGGGTTTTAAAGGTCAGAAGGGTGGCAGTTGACACATCCACTTTCCAGGGTAGGACATCTGTCAGAATGGTGGGGGTTGGCTCTTACTGGTCGAGTCCATTCTATTTAGGCTGGTTCCTCCATTTGACTCTTCAGCTACAAAGATAAGTAACAAAGATGATGCCAGTCTGAAATCAGACAGGCAGTTACTGGGTAAGGCCTTTGGAGGAGAGAGAGTGTGTGTGTGTTTGTGTGTGTGTGTGTGTGTGTGTGTGTAAGGTTGTGATGGCCTTTGAACAAAGTTATGGTTTTTGCAGAATCTTTTGTGATACTTTTCATTATCAGACACATAATGGTGAGAACTTTCACTTCACAGCCTTTCCTAGCTCTATTTGTCAGGGTTTGCAGGGATTTTTTGGCATGAATGACTACTTTTTAAAAAATTTTTTTTTGTTTTTATTAAATCATAGCTGTGTACATTAATATGATCATGGGGCACCATACACTTGGTTCATAGATCGTTTGACACATTTTCATCACACTAGTTAACATAGCATTCATAGCATTTTCTTAGTTATTTTGCTAAGACCTTTACATTCTATATTTACTAGGATTCACATATACCCTTGTAAGATGCACTAGAGGTGTAATCCCATTAATCTCCGTCCCTCCACCTACCACCCCCCTCCCTCCCCTCCCTTTACCCCTTCTCCCTATTCTTAGGTTGTAACTGGGTTATAGCTTTCATGTGAAGGTCCTACATTAGTTTAATAATAAGGGTGAGTACATTGGATACTTTTTCTTCCATTCTTGAGACACTTTACTAAGAAGAATATGTTCCAGCTCCATCCATGTAAACATGAAAGAGGTGAAGTCTCCATCTTTTTTTTAAGGCTGCATAATCTTCCATGGTGTACATATACCACAATTTATTAATCCATTCGTGGATCGATGGGCACTTGGGTTTCTTCCATGACTTAGCAATTATGAATTGGGCTGCAATAAACATTCTGGTACAAATATCTTTGTTATGGTGTGATTTTTGGTCTTCTGGGTATATGCCCAGTAGAGGAATTACAGGATTGAATGGCAGATCTATTTTTAGATTTCTAAGTGTTCTCCATATCTCTTTCCTAAAGGAATGTATTAATTTGCATTCCCACCAGCAGTGCAAAAGTGTTCCCTTTTCTCCACATCCACGCCAACATCTCTGGTCTTGGGATTTTGTGATATAGGCTAGTCTCACTGGAGTTAGATGGTATCTCAAAGTAGTTTCGATTTGCATTTCTCTGATGATTAAAGATGATGAGCATTTTTTCATATGTCTGAAGGCCGTGTGCCCGTTTTCTTCAGAGAAGTTTCTCTTCAAGTCCCTTGCCCAGCCTGCGATGGAATCCCTTGTTCTTTTCTTGCCAATGTGTTTGAGTTCTCTATGGATTCTGGTTATTAAACCTTTGTCGGAGACATAACCTGCAAATATCTTCTCCCATTCTGAGGGCTGTTTGCTTGCATTACTTACTGTGTTCTTGGCTGTGCAGAAGCTTTTTAGTTTGATCACGTCCCAATAGTATATTTTTGAAGCAGCTTCAATTGCCCAGGGGGTCCTTCTCATAAAAAACTCGCCCAACCCAATTTCTTCAAGGGTTTTCCCTGCACTCTCTTCTAGTATTTTTCTAGTTTCATGTCTTAGGTTTAAATCTTTAATCCAGTGAGAGTCTATCTTAGGTAACGGTGAGAGGTGGGGGTCCACTTTCAGTCTTCTACAGGTTGCCAGCCAGTTCACCCAGCACCATTTGTTAAATAGGGAATCTTTTCCCCACTGAATGTTTGTCATTGGCTTGTCAAATATTAAATAATGGTATTTAGCTGGATTCATCTCTTGGTTCTCTATTCTGTTCCACACATCTACTTCTCTGTTTTTGTGCCAGTACCATGCTGTTTTGATCACTATTGATTTGCAGTATAGTCTGAGGTCTGGTAGCGTGATTCCTCCTGCTTTGTTTTTATTTTTGAGTAATGTCTTGGCTATTCAAGGTTTTTTCTGATTCCATATAAAATGAAGAATTGTTTTTTCAAGATCTTTAAAGTATGACAGTGGAGCTTTAATGGGGATTGTGTTGAAATTATATATTGCTTTGGGTAGTATGGACATTTTAACAATGTTGATTCTTCCCAACCATGAGCATGGTATGTTTTTCCATTTGTTAACATTCTCAGCTATCTCTTTTCTTAGAGTTTTATAGTTCTCTTTATATAGATCTTTCACGTCCTTTGTTAGATAAACTCCCAAGTATTTCATCTTCTTTGGCACTACTGTGAATGGGATAGAGTCCTTCATTGTTTTTTCAACTTGACTATTTTAGGTATATATAAAGGCTACTGATTTATGAGTGTTGATTTTGTAACCTGAGACACTGCTGTATTCCTTGATCACTTCTAAGAGTTTTGTAGTAGAGTCCCCAGTATTTTCCGGATATACAATCATATCATCTGCGAAGAGCGAAAGTTTGATCTCTTCTGACCCTATGTGGATACCCTTGATCGCCTTTTCTTCCCTAATTGCGATGGCTGAAACTTCCATTACACTGGTAAAGAGCAATGGAGACAATGGGCAGCGTTGTATGGTTCCTGATCTGAGTGGAAATGATTCCAATTTAACTCCATTCAATATGATATTGGCTGTGGGTTTGCTGTAGATGGTCTCTATCAGTTTAAGAAATGTCCCATCTATACCAATTTTCTTAAATGTTCTGATCATGAAGGGATGTTGGATGTTATCAAAAGCTTTTTCTGCATCGATTGAGAGAATGATATGGTCTTTGTTTTTTAATTTGTTTATGTGCTGAATTACATTTATAGATTTATGTATATTGAACCACCCTTGAGATCCTGGGATAAAACCGATTTGGTCATGATGTATGATTTGTTTGATATGTTGCTGGATTCTGTTTGTTAGAATCTTGTTGAATATTTTTGCATCTATATTCATTAGTGATATTGGTCTATAATTTTCTTTTCTTGTTGGTCTTTTCCTGCTTTGGGGATCAGGGTGATGTTTGCTTCATAGAACGTGTTAGGTAGTCTTCCTTCTTTTTCTACCTTTTGGAACAGGTTGAGTAATATAGGTACTAATTCCTCTTTAAAGGTTTGGTAGAATTCTGACGTAAAACCACCTGGTCCCGGGCTTTTCTTTTTGGGGAGATTTTGTACGGTTGATGTTATTTCTGAACTTGATATGGGCCTGTTCAACATTTCCACTTGATTTTGGTAAAGTCTTGGAAGGTGACATGCTTCCAAGTAACGGTTAATTTCCTTCATATTTTCTTATTTCTGAGTAAAGTTTCTTGTAATATTCATTAAGGATTTTTTGGATTTCTGAGGAGTCTGTTGGTATTTCGTCTTGTTATTTCTGATTGATGAGATTAGAGATTTTACTCTTTTACTCCAATGGTTGGCCAATGGTTTATCTATTTTGTTGACCTTTTCAAAAAACCAGCTTTTTGATTTATTGATCTGTTGTATTATTCTTTTGTTTTCAATTTCATTTAGTTCTGCTCTGATTTTGGTTATTTCATTTCTTCTACTGGATTTGGGGTTGGAGTGTTCTTCCATTTCCAGTCTCTTGAGATGTCCCATTAAGTTGCTTACTTCCTCTCTTTCTGTTCTCCTGAGGAAGGCTTGCAGTGCTATAAATTTCCCTCTTAGAACTGCCTTTGCGGTGTCACAGATTTTCTGATAGTTTATGTCTTCATTGTCGTTTTGTTCCAGAAATTTGGAAATTTCCTTCTTGATCTCATCTCTGACCCAGCTATCATTCTACATAAGGTTATTTAACTTCCATGTTTTTGTGTGTGTATGCAGATTCCTGTTGTTACTCATCTCAAGTTTTATTCCATGATGGTCCGAGAAGATACATGGAATAATTTCTATTCCTTTAAATTTACTGAGGTTAGACTTGTGACCTAAGATGTGATCGATTCTGGAGTAAGTTCCGTGGGCTGATGAGAAGTATGTTTATTCAGTTTTGTTGGGATGAAACGTTCTGTGGATGTCAGCTAAATCTAAATGCTGGATGGTTAGATTTAAATCTAGAATTTCTTTACTCAGCTTTTTGTTGGAGGATCGATCCAGCACTGCCAAAGGAGTGTTAAAATCTCCGACTATTATGGAGTTGGAGGAAATCAAGTTTCTCATGTCTGTTAGAGTTTCTCTTATAAATTGAGGTGCATTCTGGTTGGGTGCATAGATATTAATAATAGAAATCTCATCATATTGAGTCTTACCCTTAACAAATATGAAGTGACCAGTTTTGTCCTTCCTTACTTTTGTTGGTTTAAAGCCTATTGTGTCCGTAAATAAAATTGCAACTCCTGCTTTTTTCTGGTTACCATTTGCCTGAAATATGGATGACCATCCTTTCACCCTGAGTCTGTATTTGTCTTTTAAGTTAAGATGTGACTCTTGTATGCAACAAATGTCTGGCCTGAGTTTTTGTATCCAGTCAGCTAACC
The DNA here is from genome assembly GCF_027406575.1 of Nycticebus coucang. Lineage (NCBI taxonomy): Eukaryota > Metazoa > Chordata > Mammalia > Primates > Lorisidae > Nycticebus > Nycticebus coucang. The sequence continues at coordinate 32,281,946 of NC_069789.1, read as the reverse complement.
TATGTCTCTTTAGAGGGCAGTTTAAGCCATTCACATTAATGGAGAGCATTGATAAGTTTGGTGAAATTTGGGGTATTGAGTTTTTTGAAAGTCCAGTGGGCATTTTTAATCCTTTTGCCATTGTGGAAGTTAGAGTTTGATCAGAAGTTTCTGAGTGAGTTTACTTTTGTAGTAGAGGATTGGGTTGGTTATTATGGAGGATAGGTCTGAGAATATCCTGAAGAGCTGGTTAGGTTATGGCAAATTTCTTTAGCATATGTATGTCATTAAAGTATTTAATTTCTCCATCGTAAATGAAACTCAGTTTAGCTGGGTACAAGATCCTGGGTTGAAAGTTATTTTGCTTGAGGTGATTAAACGTTGATGACCATCCTCTTCTGGCTTGGAAAATTTCAGCAGAGAGATCTGCAGTCATTCTAATGTTCTTCCCTTTGAAGGTAATAGAATTCTGTCGCCTGGCCGCTTTGAGAATTTTCTCCTTCATATTAACTTTAGTGAAGTTAATTATGATATGCCTGGGGGATGTCGTATTGGGGTTGAGTCGTGTTGGGGTTCTGAAGCTATCTGCTATCTGCATTTCAGGTTCTCTAGTCATGTCTGGAAAATTCTCTTTCATAATTTCATGCAGAACGGCCTCTGTGCCCAGTGAGGCCACTTCATTTGTTTCAGGAATTCCTATGAGACAGATATTTGCCTTCTTCGAGTTATCTCAGAGCTCTCTGAGTGAGTGATCCATTTTTGCTCTCCATTTCTCTTCCTCTTTGAGAGTCTGGGAGTGTTCAAATGCTTTATCTTCAATGTCTGAGATCCTTTCTTCTGCTTGGTCCATTCTGTTGCTATGGGATTCTACTGTATTTTTCATATCTTTGATGGCTGCAAATTCTTGTTTCAGTGTGTCTAAGTCTTTGGTGGTTTTGTCTTTAAATTCGTTAAATTCTTGAGACAGCTTTTGAATTTCTCCATAAATTCCTAATTCCATTTTGTTAATCTTGTTTGCCATCCAAATTCTGAATTCGATTTCTGACATCTCAGCCAGTTGTTTGTGAATGGGATCTTCAATTACATCTGCCGTATCTTTCCTTGGGCGGGGGTTGATCTATTCTGATTATTCATGTTACCAGAGTTTTTCCACTGATTCTGCCCCATGATTGTTTTACTCCCTTTGATTTTCCTCTGGTGTTTTGTTGATGACCCGTACAGTGCTGTGGCCTGAGAAACTGGGGCCCTGTTTGGTGTAGAGGGGCTAAGTGGTTCTGTCTTGTTTTCAGCTGGTTTCTATGTGACCCTAGTGAAACAGTTACTCTGGTTTGAAGTCTCAGCTGTGGAGAAATACCAGGTATTAAGTCACCCCACCCACCACAGGCAACAAATGGAAAAGGAAAATCAAACCTTCCTACAACCACACACCCAGGGCACCACCTGGACAGTCCCCAGGTGAGTGACTCAGTTTGAAAGGTCCAAGTCAATTGTCTCTGTCAGCAGCTGCCTCGGGTGGGAGAGTTCAAGAGGTCCCTGGGAACTAGATCACAGGGGTCTGGTGACTGCTCTAAAATGGCTTGCTCCAGTGCTGCGTGGAGTCAGGAAGAGCCACCAGTAAATAGATCAGTCTGGGAAGATTGATGCCTCCTTCCCCACCTTGCAGCTCTGTCACACCCAGTCTCTGCTAGCCCCACAGGGCTGTGACCCAGTCAGTTGTCTGCAGTAAGTAGATACTCCAGGGGTTTGCACCTGCCTAAGTCACAGGGTAGTCTGTGTCTGCTCGACTAGGCCGCTATTCTCTGTCTTTATCCAGCAGGGGGTGGTGTGGCCTGTCAACCTCGGACACTTGATGGAGGCTGGAGGTGTTCACTTAGTTCCAGCCCCACCCTTAGTTTTTGTTACTGGGTGAAGGGAACAACCCTGTGGGAGTTTGTTTCTGACCTTGCCAGATTCCTCTGCAGAGGAGAGGCTGATTTGAGTTCCCAGACCCTGTGCCTCAGGCCCTGTCTTTAGTCCTGCGTGTTTGTATTCGCAGCACAATCAGTTGTTGGCTGTAGCCTCTTGGCCTCCTTTGTCTATAGGCTGGTGATCCCCTAAGGGCCAGGTGCGTCTTATGCTCAGTAGAGCGGTTCTCTGGATCAGCCCCACCCTAGGAGTTTCCCAGCTCTGCGGGTGTGTTTTCTAGTCCCCGTGTTCCACCCAGGTCGGTACCGTCTCAGGAAATCCCTTTACTCACGGGGCCTGTGTTTCAGTCCCAGGTCTGTTCCATGGTGGTTACCATCTGAGAAGATGCTCGGCCTCATCTGGTTGCCCAGGAAGACAGGAGGAGAGGCTATGGGTTATCTGGGGTGGGCCTTGTTATTGCTGAAGACGGCTGTTGCTCTGCACCTTGGGGCACCACCGCTCTAGTGTAATTCCCTCTCAGCCGACCGTCGTCTTCTCACTCCTTTGCTACAGAGTCAGCACTGGCCAGCTGCAGTCCAGGTCCTGTCTACACCTCTCGAGAGTTCACCCAAGTATCTGGACTCTTGGTGGGCAGGTCTCCATATCACAGAGTGAGAGTGGAGGGGAGTGTTAGGAGCTCAGAGTTGCAGGTCATAACACCAAGCTCATTGAGACCAAATGAACAAATAAACAAATACAAAGGTTACCAGGCACATGGGCCCATAGATACAGAGACAGATGGAGACACATAGACATACAGGCAACAGCCACAACAACAGCAATATAAGAACAACTGCAATAAAAATAGTGATAATCGTAAAGTAACTGAAAGAAAGGAAAAAAAAGAGAGAAAAAAGTGGTGTTAGAAGGAATGTTAAATGAGAAGAAAGAAGAAATTAAAATTAGAAGACACAGAAATAAAAGATATATCTATATAAAAAGTAATAATAAAAAATTATTGAAATCTCCTCTAAGAAAATGGTGAGGAAAAAACAGACAAAAACAAAACAAAAAAACCCCCACAAAAACCAAAATCAAAACAAAACAAAAGAAAACAAAAAAGGCACCAACTACAAAAATATTCTTATGTGTAGAAATATTCCTATAAATATGTATATGTCCGCTGTAGGGATCAACTTTCATAGGAATATATTCATACTGTGATATACTTTCTGGACACCAGGTGGCGCTATGAATGGTTTCGAGACTTATACCTGATTTACAGTTTATACTGTTACCATGGTAACCACCTTCCATGCCGATTGCCATTTTGGAGTTTCCGTAAAAGATTGTCGCCTAAGAATTGTGCAACCTTGGCTGTTCTTTTCCAGACAGCACTTGAGACCGACTTTCCCACTCAGTGCAGGTGTACACACTTCCTAAGTCCCTCCACTCTGTTCCCAGGTTCCCCTGCAAACTGGGGAACTGCAATCGGCCATAAGGGGAGTGGTGCTGAGTTAGCACTTTTGTTGGCGGTCTCCTGGCTCTATCTCTTGTAGCTGGTTCCTGCGATTTCAGCAGCCAAAGCCGGTCCGCAGCTTCATTAGCTTTGCGGCCCCAGAAGCCAAAGCCGGGTCCTAGGCTTCAAGCTGGTTCCCGTGGTTGGAGTGCTCAGGGGACTTATTGTGAGTTTTATGGATCAGAGTTTCCCTTTTTGATCGGTGCCCGCCAGTTCCCCGCGCAGCCTGAACCACCAGCCCCCTCCAATGCCTGGGGGAAAGGTGCCCACCCTTTTGGGTAGTTCAAAATGTCTGTTTCCCGGGCAGGATCCCTTCCCTTCAATTGTCCAACCGTTTGCCCAGCTCCCTGTGGTTTTGAATGGCTCTCCTTTCGGAGCCTCCCTCAGTTCAGGATTAATTATTTGTCAATTGGATTTTGTCAGCATTTACAAGTTGCTGACCTCCGTAGGGGAGGGGCCTGCTGGCCAGCATGGCCGAGCAGGGAAGAATCTCTACAACAGAGTCTGTGATTTTAAATTACCCCTCGTATATAACAAACTGCCAGTTCGCTGGGCGTCTCCAGCTATCTGTCCACTCCAATAATCCACACACAGGGAAGGTCCAGACCGCCTTTCCTCTCACCTGGTGGCTTGGGAATGGTGGGCTACACATCTGTCCTGTCCGCCATCATGCTCAGCCTCTGAATGACTACATTTTGATTCTGACAACTTTCACATTACAATGATGCTTGGCATACACACTGGTTTACAGCTTCCAACACATTTTTACTCCCATTATCTCACTCAATCTACTGTCCACATTGTCTTATTATGCAGATAAAATTAATCTCGTGAAGCTGCCTCAGTAGAATAGATGAAGTGTCTGGGCAGGTGATGCCTCATCTCTTCTCTTTGATTGATCAGTTTCAGTTACTTGATGAGAATCCTGGGGAGAGGGGTTAAAACAATTGTATTTCTTTTGGAAAGAAGTTTTCTTGGTGAGATAAGGAAATTCCAAAGAGTCCCACCCTGCCCTTGGAGTGGTGGAAGCAAGACAACATCAGAGAGAGCTTGAGGCCGAGGCAGCTTCCAAGGCCCTCAGCATGTGAAAGCACGTCTCTGGGTGTCACTTTCTGAGCCCCAAGGATATTTTTTATGATAAATCTATAAATATGGTTGGGTGTGGTGGCTCATGCTTATAATCTTCACACTCTGGGAGGCCAAGGTGGGAGCTCCTCACTTGAGCTCGGGATTTTGAGACCAGCCTGAGCAAAAGCAAGACCCTATCTTTACTTAAAATGGATAAATTATCCAGAAATTGTGGTGGTGCCCTTACTTCCAGCCACTTGGGAGGCTGAGGCAGGAGGATGACTTGAACCCAGGAGTTTGAGGTTGCTGTGAGCTAGACTGAGGCCCTGGCACCAGAGCCTGGGTGACTAAGCAAGATTCTGTCCAAAAAAAAAAAGAATATATATATATATATATATATATATATATATATATATATATATATATATATAATGTAAATGTAAGTAAAGTATTTCCCTGAGTTGTGTTCCAGTGAGTGACTGAACCTAAAGGGGGCCGTGGGAACCTCCAGTTTATAGCCAGGAGGCCCAAACTTGCTAGTGGTGTCTGAGTGGAGGCAGTCTTCTGGTAACAGGCCCTTAACTTGTGGGGTCTGGTGCTCACCTCACATAGATAGTTTCAGAACTGAGTTGAATCATGGGACTCCCAGCTGGTGTTTGATAGAATCAGGTGCACCTGCCCAAATAGATCTGTCCCCCCAGGAAGAGTCAGACTTATGTCCCTCCCAGAAATTAGTCCCTCCCAATCCCATCTCCCCTAACCCTTTCCCAACTACCTGCCCAGGTAAAACTAACCTGCCTAGGAAGAATTGACTGTATGTCCCTCACAGGAAGTGGTGGACAGACCAATCCTTGTCTCCCTAGCCTTTTAAATCCCCTGTCTGCCATTACCCACGTGTGCAATTCTTCCAGGTTGGAAATCTCACCCCACCTGCACCCAGGTGAAATAAAAACCACTTTAATTGCACAAACCAGGACTCCATTTTCCTTTCATTTCACACCTTGGAATAGTCTTTTATCTTTGGCTCTGTAACTTTTCATTTGGTGCCAAACCTGGGATGGGGAGAAGCCCATTTGGGGGACTGAAGTATATTGCATAGGACCCGGCTAAGCAGACCCTTCTTCTGGCAAGATGAAAGAAAATAAGAAACCTCTCCAACCCTTCCTAAACTTCATCCATTTATTGGTGAGATGAGCTTTTTCATCTAAAATTCCTTTTCTTTCTTTTTTTTTTTTTTTGTAGAGACAGAGTCTTACTTTACTGCCCTCGGTAGAGTGCCATGCTGTCACAGGACTCACAGCAACCTCCAGCTCTTGGGCTTAGGTGATTCTCTTGCCTCAGCCTCCTGAGCAGCTGGGACTATAGGCACCCGCCACAACACCCCGCTATTTTTTTGTTGCAGTTTGGCCAGGGCCGGGTTTGAACCCACCACTCTTGGTATATGGGGCCGGCGCCCTACTCACTGAGCCATATGCGCTGCCCCCCCCAAAATTCCTTTTCTTAACTTTTTAAAACTACTCTTCCCATCCTCTACTCTTAACTTCCTCTTCCCCTCTCCCTCCATCTCTGGGTCTCTTACTTCTCCATTTTTTTTTTTTTCTGGCTGGCTTCACACATCCATCATCCCAATCCCAGCCACCCCAGTGAGCCAGGCTTGCCCATCCGTCCAGTGCCTCATGTTTGGGGATGCCCTCTGCTAGGCCTGGACTCCAGCTGCTTACCCTAGCCTTGTTTTTTCTGGCTGGTTTCACATGTGAGTCTGGGGAGGGGCTGTGTGGGCTGCCTGTAAAGAGAAAGGGAAAGGGAGAGGGAAGTGGTAAGGGAGTTCTGTCTACAGGAACTCTTTGGCTTTTTCAGTATGAGCTGGTTGGTATCCAGTGAGGTGAGGATATGAGGAGTTGTTTTCGTGTGACTGTCTGGTTAATAGATCAAGACATGAGGCAGAGGATTACTGGTCTGAAACTGAGAATGAGAAAAAATCATAATTAGTGACCTTATCAGACAATAACCAAAGAGGAAGATGGACAGTGAGAGGCAGGAACCAGTTGGAGTTGCCAGGTCCTCCAGCAATCCTGAGAGGACATCTAATATCCATTACCAAGATCTCTGCCCATTTTTAGAGGATTTTTACAGGGTGGCAGCATGGATGAATTTGCTCCTGGGTTTTTTTAGAAAAGATCAGCTTACCTTCTATAAGCAAAAATACCTAGAGTTCAGTTTTCCAGGACAGTGTCCAGGAGGCATTCTGATTTTCCAGGAGTTATCAGTCTTTTGCAGGTAGGCTAAGGAGGGAATTTAAGCCATGTTCTGAGAGAGTCTGTACCAGATCTACAGAAAGACCCAGCCAGCCAGACTTCTGCAGGCTGGATACTTTTGGGGTGGGGTGGGGGGTGGGAGCGCTTCAGATTTGGGGCACTGCTTTGCCCAGAAGCCTGGTTTGCTGCAGCTAAAGCCCGATCCCGAGGAAGATTTTGTGTTTTTTTTGGAATGCCTCACTAAGTTTTAAGAAGTACCCAGGTTTTGGCTCTGTGCCTATAGCTCAGCAGCTAGTGCACCAGCCTCATATACTGGAGCTGGTGGGTTTGAACCCAACTACAACCAAAAAATAGCTGGGCATTGTGGTGTGCACCTGTAGTCCCAGCTACTTGGGAGGCTGAGACAAGAGAATCACTTAAGCCTAAGAGTTTGAGGTTGCTGTGAGCTGTGGCATCATGGCACTCTATCCAGGGTGACACATTGAGACTGTCAAAAAAAGAAAGAAAGAAAGAAAGAAAGAAAGAAAGAAAGAAAGAAAGAAAGAAAGAAAGAAAGAAAGAAAGAAAGAAAGAAAGAAAGAAAGAAAGAAAGAAAGAAAGAAAGAAAGAAAGAAAGAAAAGAAGTATCCAGGTTTTGTTTAATGGCTTAAGCCAATGCTGGAGCTCTGAGAGGCACTGCCACACCTTGAAGGCCAGATCAATGAGATCTTGTTAGGGAGTCTGAGGGCTACGGGAGAAACTAGCCTTTTTTTTTTTTTAATCTACCATGGGCAGTGGAGGGTGAATGGAGGGCAGAGAAAAGAGGGAGGATGGAGTATTGTTTAAGGGAAAGATGTTGGTGTGGGGTTGGAGAGCAATGAGAATGGGTGGCTGACGGGAGGTTATAGACAGAAGAGAGGTATCCCACACAGAGAAACTTCCCGGGTGTTCCAATTGAGAGGATGGAGGGATTGTAGGAGGGTGGTCAGGGAGAAGCAGTAGGGGATATGGAAGGGTATCAGGAGAAGCCAGTGTTACCCAGGCCAGGAGAATCTGAGAGGGTTCACAGGATGAACACAGGGAAGGAATGTTTCAGAGTATGAGAGAAATGCCTGGCTATAAGGGATCTCTGACCATTTGCCTAATTTTTGACAGTAAGTATTGAGATTAGTGAGAACTGAGAGACTAAAGGTGCCATGTTGAGGCCACTGCAAGCCACTGTCAAGATTATACGTAGGCCAAACATTATTACAGAAAAAAATAAGATGTTTTGGTTTGAGGTCAGGATATAGCTTTAGAGGCCTGAGATCAGTCAAAAGCAGTTGAGAGGTGAAAAGGGGGGAATGCGTGACTCTGGAGGTAAAAAGCAGCTTAGAGGTGAACAAGGGGAAATTTGTGATGGAGCGGTGCCCATATTGAAAACTGGAGGTGGGAAAATAAATGAGATTAAAGGGAGAATAAATGAATTAAAGGGAGGAGGAAGGAGGAAGTCCAGAGCTGGAACTAGGGAGGTGGGCCTCCACATGTGAGACCAGCTGGAAATAATGGTGATCCAGACCTCCAGGAGGGCACTGGATGGGTGAGCCTGGCTCACGGAACTACAAAGAATGGTCCAGCCCCATGGTAGGGCAATGGACAGGTGAGTCTGGCTTGTCAAGACTGGCGTCAGGAGATTACCCAGACTCTCTGTGTGTGACTTTGGTCAAAAGAAGACCTGGCCTCTGCACGTGACCTTAACCAGGCAGAGGGATCCAGGCCCACAGTAGGGCCCCAGAGAGGCGAGGCTGGGGAACTAGCTGGAGCCCAGGCATATAACAGGATGTCCCCAAACAAAAGGCACTGAGCAGGCGAGGCTGGCTCTCTGGGTGGCCGGGGCTGGGATCAGGGATGCAAGGCCTCCATGTGTGAAATCAGCCACGAAAAAAGTGGAGGAGAAGGAAGTAAGAGACCCAGAGCTGGAGGGAGAGAGAAAGAGGAAGTTAAGAGTAGAGGATGGGAAGAGAAATTAAAGAAGTTTAGAAAAGGAGTTTTAGATGAAAAAGCTCTCTTCACCAATAAATGCATGAAATTCAGGCAGGGTCAGAGAGGTTTCCCATTTTCTTTCATCTCTCCAGAAAAAGAGTTCTTTTAGCTAGGTCTGATGTGGTATACTTCAGCCCCACAAAGGGGCTTCTCCCCATCCCAGGTTCAGCACCAAATGAAAGGTTACAGAGCCAAAGATAAAAGGCTATTCTGAGGCACGAGACAAAAGGAAAATGGAGTCCCAGTTTGTGCAATTAAAGTAGCTTTTATGGTACCTGAGTGTAGGTGGGGTGAGATCTCTAACCAAGAAGAAATGCACACATGGATAATGACAGAAGGGAGTTTTAAAGGTCAGAAAGGTGGGGGTTGGGACATTCCTTTTCCTGGTTTGGACATCTGTTGGAAGGGTGGGGGTTGACTTGTTTATCTTTCTTAGGTGGGACATTAGGTGGGAAAGGGTAGAGGGTTGACCCATTCACCTTTCTTAGGTGGGACATCTTGTGGGAAAGGTTAGGGATTTGATTCTTTCAGGTGGATCCACCCTTTTTGGGCAGGGTTCCTACACTTGACTCTATCATTCCAGTCTTTTTAGTCTCTTATAAGGAAGTGGGATGATGGGCATGGTATCTCTTTGACTGTTTCTTTGGGGGAGGGGCATTGTGGGCTGCCTGTAAAGAGAATGGAGTAGGGAGGGCTGTAGGAACTCTGGCTTTTTCAGTCTGAGCTGGTTGTTATCCAGTAAGGTGAGGATATGAGGAGTTGTTTTCGAGTGACCGTCTAGTTAATAAATTGAGACATGAAGTGGAGGGTTACTGGCCCCAAACTGAGAATTTGGACAACCCCGCACAGATGGTGTCAGAAGTGTTCTGAGTGAGGGTGTAGGGAAAGCATGTGTTTTTGCCACAGTGAGGAGGGGAGAGAAGGGCACCTCATCTGTATGGGCTGCCTGTGCCTGGCCCATGTGTTTGAAGAGTCTCAGGTGCAGCTGGGGGGAGTCATGAGGAGGGTTTTTTCTCACTGCTGTCATCTCCTTTGTCCACTATGGTCTTTCCATTTTCCTTCTCCTCATGCCTTCCCCATCCCAAACAAAAACACCATGCCAACAGTATACCTAACTGGGATCCCTGTCTGTAGTAGTATTTGGTATCCCTTCTTGGGACACCGGTGAAGTGGTCTGAAGAAACTGCATGTTGAGGAATGGGACAAGATACCCAGAGGCAGTGGCCCTACAGAAGCAGGAACAAGGTCTGGAGCATTTAGAAAGACACAGGTCCTTAAAGAACCCAAAGGCACCCAGCAAGGTTGAGGGGTCCCAAACACACCCAATGAGTGTCCAGGAAACACTCTGCTCATGTCCTCAAGTAACCACAGCCTTGTCAGCTGAGCCTTTCAGGACACCCCAGGGTTCTGGAGCCAACCCAAGGGAAGGGATGACACATTCTGGAAAGTTGGATTTATCATGCCAGCACACCTACAAGCCTTTACTTTAACCAGGATGAGGCACTTCACAAAGCACTATTTCTTTAAGCCTTACAAGGTGGTGGAGAAGGGGATTGAAGGTCACATGTGAATTATGAAAATGGCCATCACTTATTGGGCTCTTACTCTATGCCAGAGCTTGTGCCATCCTCACCAGAATCCTAACATGGGTGCCATTAATGACCCTATTATACCCAAGAGAAAACTAGGGTTGAGAGAGAGCTGACAGATATTCCTTGAAAGTCACATCCTGGTAGGGGGCAGAGACAGCATTCAAGCCTGTGAAAATAAGTAATTCAGAATCGAAGCTGTTAGAAGTGAAATTATTTCAAGTCTTACAGGAATTGTAATAATCCTGGGACCCAAGTCATGTGACAGGCAGTTGCACCCTGGTAGCCGCAGCCTCACTCCCTCTGTTAAGGATTAGCCTGTTTTTTACCTACATTGTTTTGTGAGATGTTGTAAAAGGCTCCAGAGAAGACCCCTCTCTCTTCACTGTGGGTCTCCATTATGGTTTAACTTCCTTCTCTCTTCTCTTACACAGACACAATCACATTGTCTAAGACTGTTAGGTCAGGTAAGGGGGAGGAGGAGCAGATGCCTTGTCCAGAGAGTCTCCAAGGACTGACTAACCAGAAAGGGGCAGAGGAAACACAAAGTGGAGATGAGATATGATCAGGGCCACACAAGGGGGTTCTTGGAGCAGGCATATAAGCCAGGTGACAGTGTCCTCCAGTGACCTACCCTCATTATCATGGTAAAGATCATACCCCCCCCCAACACTGACAGTTTACAAATGCCAAGGAGACTCAGAAGTTACCCTATAAGGTCAGGAAAGGGGAGGGTTCTGAGTTCCAGGAACTCTCCACTCCTTTTCCAGAAACTTCATGACTATGCCACCCCCAGCTTAGCATACTTTTAGGGATTAGCATAAAGGGGACAGACCCTATACCTGGGGGCTGCTGTTCCTCATTGGAGCAGTCCTCTGCTGACTTGGAGCCGGCACTATACCTTCTGTACTTCTTTAAACTCATGTTTGTTCTCCACTCATGGACACTGACCCATTCTCTCTCTGCTTGGTGCTCGGCTTGCTCACATCTGTTTGGCTTCTTACTTGTTCCAGTGAGTCAGTACCAGTAACCACTTTTTGGTGCTGGGAATGGAGAACCAGGGAACAAACCTGATGTCTGGTACAGCAAACCTGAAAGATGGAATGTTAAACATACCATTTAAAATTGGAAAAGGAAAATAAAATAAGCTGTTAACTAGTTAATCGCTATAACTCATAAACCAGTTTTGTATGAAAAAAATATAGTGCTGTTTAATTTCTTTGTTTTCTGCCTATGTAAGCAGTCAGTGCCTGAGTATAAACATTTGACTTACGTACAATGTGCACTTACTAGAGACTATTACAGTAAGTCAGTGACTTACAAACATCCAACTGATGTATGATTCGAACTTACAAACAGAGACATTACAGGTAATAGGTAAATGTCCTTGTTCAAACTTACATACAAATTCAACTTAAGAACAAATCTATAGAGCCTATCTCTTTCATATCCCTGGGACTGCCTGTAGAAGTAAGACCTTGAATTCTCAGCTTCAGCGCACTACCCCATTCCTTTGGAGTCCATGTTACCCAGATGGCCATTCTCAGCTTTGCACTTGAATAAACTCTTTCAAACTGGATCCTGATCCTTTGGATTATTTTAGGTTAACACGCCCATGCCCTTGGGACTCCCAATCTAGTGGTACAATCGCTCTTCTACAAACAGATACTCTGGGTTGGCAGATGACCCTTAAAGACCTGCAAAGGTTACTGGAGGACCTTTGGAGAGAAGGGCAGAGCCTGCACAGACAGCAAAGGGGAGGATCCCACAGGAGAGGGGTAAGATGAGCTAGATGGAAGTGTCCCCACAAGCAGGCAGAAACCTTCCTCTTCGTTACTTACACAAAAGATGGTCAGAGAATCTAACCCAACTTTCTTCCCACACTTAATAGATGAAACAGTAGCAAAAATCCTAGGAATAGAAGGCTGATTGGACCTTTATTAAGTAATAAGTTTTACTCATGGCATCAATATACAATAGGTATCAAATGATAAAGTGAATTGTGAATCCCAGTAGAAATTGCAAATTTGAAAAGTAAGATGGTGAAAATTTGTTAGAGGACTGTGATTCACGTTTAGAACCACAATTTTATGGTTATAAAAAGGGGGAAGGGGCAGCGCCTGTGGCTCAGTGAGTAGGGCGCCAGCCCCATATGCTGAGAGTGGCGGGTTCAAACCCAGCCCCAGCCAAACTGCAACAAAAAAAATGGCTGGGCGTTGTGGCAGGCGCCTGTAGTCTCAGCTACTCGGGAGGCTGAGGCAAGAGAATCACTTAAGCCCAAGAGCTGGAGGTTGCTGTGAGTCCTGTGATGTCATGGCACTCTATCAAGGGCGGTAAAGTGAGACTCTGTCTCTACAAAAAAAAAAGGTGGGGCCGGGGAAGTAGCATTTTAAAAGACACATCCTCCACCAAGGGAATGGATTTAGGTGTTTTGTCTCAAGTTCTAAAGAGTTGAAGGTATTACAATCAATGGAACCCCAGGGAAGCTTTGAATATCCACAGGGAGGGGGATTGAGGTGGTGTAGGGATGGACCCCTCTTAGGGGTCTGCTGGGCCCTTCAAGTATGGAAATAAGGGGAAAATCTGCATCACTTCAGGGGAAATTCTAGGCACCTACTAGACTTTTAAAGCAAATGAGCAACCTGATGATCAAGAAGATAGTAACAGTAGTCTTCCAAGGAAATGAGTCGCAAGGTATTTTAGTTTCCTATAGAAATTGAAAGATGACATCTTAACATAGGCTGGTGTGTTGCTTTTTGGAAACTTCCACCAGGTGAAAAATGTTGACTGCTATCACCTAGATATCAGATAAGGGGAAACTGAGACCTGACCTCTGACTACCATTCTTTGTTCTAAATTTCTTCCTGGGAAGAGCTGTATCCACAGGCCAAACTTTAGCATTCATTCCTTTCCACCAACCCCAAGTTTTAGACAAGACTTTCCTTCCTTAACTAACCACTGATCGAAGATCTAAGCATTCACCTGTGCCCCTTCACCTGTGCTCTCTCCCCTTCAAGATGTCCATCTATTGGGGTCAAACCAATGTATAACCTCTATGTATTGATTCCCAGTTTTGCCTGAAACTTCCACTTTCCTGGTAGGTAACCCTGCCTCTAAAAACCCTTGCTTATAAGCCATCTGAGAGTTTGAATCTTAAAACATTAGCTGTTCCTCTCCTTGCTTGGTGCCATGCAATAAACATCTTTTTTCTCTCACTGCAAATCTCCAGGTCAGTGTTTGGCTTTGCTGCACTGAGTGAGCAGACCCAAGCTGAGTTCCATAGCAGTACAACAGGGCCTGGAGTCTACCTTCCACTTTGGAAGTGCTAAGAGTGGAAGGAGGATAGCCAGCTACTTGGAGAACTATGATTGCATAGTTGATCTTTGTCTGGAGGCTGGAAGAGAGTTTCTTTTCTGATTATCTGGGTTCACAAATTTTGAGGGAAGAGAGGGGAGGGATGAAAGGGAGGGGCTCTTGGAGATAAGAGGGAGGTTGTTTTTTCCATGAATCCTACAGAAAAGTATGGTTGCTTTTCAGTATTTAAAAATACAACACATGGGGGAAATTATCTCTTATTCGACTCTTATTCAGAATCCCTAACAAGGTGTTAAATTATTCCCATCCAACAGACAGGGACGTTCAGGCCTCATGAGGGACTATCCAGAGAAGTCAGTCACATCTTTAGGAAACTACTGTGGAGAAAGCAAGTAAAAATGACATGTGCAAGGCACAAGTGGCAGACCCCACATGCAGATGCTATTTCTTTTTTATTTTTTCAAATTAATATGAGGGTACAATTTTTAGGTTAACATTGTTCTCACTTCCAGGATAAAGTTCCATTTGTAGAAGAGCCCTTCACCCACGCGATATGTTATACATGATCACAATGTGCACTTTAGGGGCGATCCCACCTCATGCCCTCCCTCCTTCTGCCAAACGTCATCCCCCCTACTTCTCTCTACCTCCGAACTGGACTATAATAGTGTTTTATTGTTCTTATGAATATTTAATTATTTACGTGTTGATTTCAGATTTTCCGTTATATGCAGTAATGATTACTTGCCCCCTCCCCAAATAATCCAAAATCAATAACATTATTTTTGTACTCAAATACAGAGGATCTACTGTCTATTTTTGCTAGCAAATCACCTCCCAAAGATCTCCACCCCCAGTCTGGAAGCTTACTGAGCCAGCCCTTGGCCACTTCCTCGAGTTGAAGCATCTTTTCTCTTGGTGCTATGTATTTTCCTCTTTCCTGATTAATAAACTTCTTTTGCTGAGTCATATTTGCCTAAGGAAAGTACATAGGAGGTATAACAAAATTGAGTCTTTGATTTTCTGAGAATGCCTTTCTTCTATCCTTACTCTGGATTAATAGTTTCCTGGAGTGTAGGATTCTGGATGAAAGTTGCTGCTCCACAGAACATTGGCAGCCTTGTGTCATTATCTTCTGTCTTTCAGGTCTGCTAATCAAGTTCAGTGTTATTCTAATCTCAAATACAAGTGTATATCACACACACACACACACACACACCTACCACACCTTCCAGAAACTTTTAGAAATTCTCTGTAGTGATCTGAAATGATATGATACTTTAAAAAAAAAATGATTGTATTGTGACCACTCTGTGGTCTCTTTCAATTTAAAGGCTTGTAATCCTCAACTCAAGATTTCTTTCATGTAAGGGCTTTGGTGATTTTTTCCCCACAAACTTCTCTGTGTTCTCATTTTGTAATTTCTCTTCATCAGTCACTCCTGATGTAGGGTCTCTAATATTCTCTTCTTTTCCATTTGCCACATTTGGTTTTGGTTGTTCAATTTCAGTTCTTCAGAATGTATCCTCAGCTTCAACTTCCAATCCTATTAATAAAGTTTTAATATTCATATTCTACATTGCATATCCCAATTTCCAAGAGTTCTTCCATATTCCTTAAAGCTATTATGAGGGTTTGGGGGGATTTATTTTTAGTTCTCTGCTTTCTGCATTAGCTATGTTTCCTCTGGATGCAGGTTTCACAAATTCTCCCTGCAACAGTTCCCGTGAAGTGCAGGATATCCTGGGCCTGTTTCGGGTGTAGGACAACTTCCTGCAAGTGAGTCTCAAATTGCCGCGCCTGGATGGTGTGAAAAGGTGCCTGCAGAGACCGCCATCTCCCAAATTTTAAAATGATGGCTACTTCCTATCCAGGATCTTTCCATATGAGTGTGTCTTCGGCTGCCTAACTGCAATGGTGCCACTTCAGACAGCACCCCACTCTGGCCACCAAATTCCACTCAGGAGTCCACACTTCACCAATCTTTCCACATAACACCTACTTTCCTCATGAACTGGGAATTGTAATCCTCCATGGGGGGGTCTGGTTGTTGCTGCAGCAGCCGCAGCATATAAACTTTCCTGGCAGTCTCTGCAGCTCCAGATTACACCCCAAGTCCAGTAATCCACCACCTTGTTGCACACCCCGAACTGCCACTCCACACGAACATTCCATGCTGGGATGATCTAGCCCACTCACTCTCACCTGTTGTTCCTGGAAAGTCGATCTAACCATCTATCCCATCTGCCATCTTGTAATTTTATTTGAACAAATGTTTTAAACCTCAATAGTTGACAAACCGTCCAAAATCAAAACTCTAAATTTAGGGTGCAGTACCTATAGCACAGTGGCTGCAGCCCTGGCCACATGCATCCACTGAAGCTGGTGGGTTCAAACTCAGCCCAGGCCAACTAAACAACAACAAGAAAAACAACAAAAAGCAAACTACACAACTCTAAATGTAGTCTTTTTGAAATATTATGACCACTAAAAACCTGAAAAAAACAAATTAGATTTTTTTAATTTATTAAACATTGTCAAATATGAAATGGTGGTTATTTTTGTGTGAGTTATAGTTATATATATATATTCCAATATTATAAAGCATTGGTCTGTCTTCACATATAAGTTATTGGTCTCTCCTAACATATATTGTCAATAATAATTTTACCTTTTTTTTTTTTTTTTTGCAGTTTTTGGCCAGGGCTGGGTTTGAACCTGCCAGCTCCAGCATATGGGGCTGGTGCCCTACTCCTTTGAGCCACAGGCCCCACCCAATAATAATTTTAATTCATCTAAAAAAAGTTTTTTTTTTTTTTTTTTTTTTAACTAGCTGAGTCCAAAGTTTATCCTAAAAAAAAAGAAATATCAAGAGGGGCTGAATTTGAGTTCTCTCAAATTCAAATCCCTGATGTCTTTAAAAATTGAGTACCTTTGAACTAAAAGCAGACTTTTAGAACTTTCCTTGGAAAGTTAACATGTCTATGAGTATTGCTAATGTAACTTAGAACAGAAATCAATTACATGAAACTGGGCTAGTTTGTTATGGCTTTTTGTTTGAAATATTATTGATTCTATCTGTGTTTTAATTTCCAGAAGTCAAAAAATCATTTTCTATCTTTTAAGCTATTTGTAGCTTTTCGAGCAATGTATGTACTTACGGGCAGAATTTAAAACATGTATTTTTTTCTCTCTTCCTTATTTCTCTGGAATTTGTAAACCATTTATAAATATTCTTAAGTTCTGAAAATATAGTTATTTGCATAAGTTCAATAAGAATGTGTTTTATTCTATAGAACATAATGAAAGCACTTGTTATTTTACCAAAATTTTGACTGAAATAGCATTTCCAGAGGTGTTTAGACTGCATTAAGGAATTAAGGTTATAACTTTATAAAGCCAATAAAAAAGCCCTTTGAAAAACTGACCAGATACCCATCAATAACATTTCCTAACCTGTGGTAAGTAATGACAGTCACTTTCTAACAGGTCCAAAAATTGAAATGTGCTTGGGGACCTCAAGAAGAGAGGAATTTACCCAGTGCATACAAGTATCTAATGAGACAGATGAAACCTGGGCTCTGAAAGGCTTTCACATCTTAATCTGAGATTCCTTATAAGAGGTTCCATCAAAACTAATAAAAAAAAAAGAACCTAAATGACTAATAATTATTCTTACTGCACTTTATGCAAACAATCAAACGCAGTATACTGAAAGTACAGTTTATTTTAACAACTGAGTTGGTTGTGCTATAATTTGTCTTTAGTGGAAGAAAAAATTAGAGAGAGAGAAATAGTTTAAAAAAAAGACAAGAGGCTGTAGCTCACCTGTATTAAATCCCACCCTTGTCTGTAATGTCAACTCATAAAATAAAACATAACTGTTTTATTAAACTAATCTGTTAAATAGAACTGAGACTGGCTAAAGAGTATAGAATTATATATAGTAGTGATATTTACTCTGAAGGCTTAAAACTCAACAAAATTCACCTGTTAACTACACTGAAAAATTTGTGCAATATTAAATGTTATCTACTTTATCTATATAGGCACTTTAAGAAAAATTAAAATCGGGTGGCACCTGTGGCTCAAAGGAGTAGGGCGCTGGCCCCATATACCGGAGGTGATGGGTTCAAAAAAAAAAAAAAAACCCCCCAAAAAAAAGAAGAAAAGAAAACAAAATTAAAATCTAAATGAGAATTTTCCAATAAATAAGGTAACTGTAACATAACCTCATAAATGACCCCACACCCAAATGATGTTCAAAAATATTCACTTAAGTTGTCCAGAACTTTAAATCAGTTCTGTATAAAATCTTAAAACTATGTATTATCTTAAGAGTTGTGCTAAGTCTGCAAGTAAAAATACTAATGTTCTTATTATTTAAACCTTAACCTTGAAATACAAAACTTGTAAATGTTTGTAAGTAACTGCTAAACGATTATATAAAGTTACTAAAAGAAGAGAAACTATATATAACTTATAGGCCTCAAAATTTGAACAGAATAAAATACATGAACAGAGCCATAAAAACAAGAATCAATAAACTCTACCAGAAAACAAAGCTTCATTAAATACAGACCTTGCCACTAGTATTATTAAAAAAGCCTCCGTTAATCCTCTGCAATTTAGCAGGGAGTCCTGAAAGAACTGAGGAAGACTAAAATAAACAAAAACCCTTTAAAAAAAAAAAAGTAGCAAGGGAAATCTCCATTTAAGCAATTAACTGTGTTCTGTGCAGTCTTTTATATCCATACATCCTTTCTCTCTGGAGAACCAACTCTAGGTCCAGGATCAGAATGTGGTCCCTCTCAAACCAAGGTAAAAAGGACTTTATACCATCATTCCGACCCACAGGCATGGCAGCAAAGGTGGAAAGAATCATCACCTGAAGTCATCACAGCTGGCTGAAAAGAACTTCACTACCCAGTGGAAAAGGTAACTTTTACAATGCCCTGCTCAACATGCCCTGCTCCAGCCACAAAATGAAAACTGGCTGGTCAATGCATGGCTGAAGCCTGAGGAAACTCCTCGTGGGATTTGTCTTAATTAAACTTTAGACTTTGGAAAAAGAAATATAATTTATATACACACACCACAAAGATAAAATATAAAATACTTAACCCTCTACTTACACATGAGTCACTGATGTGACTGTTGCTCTTGAGAATCAGTGGGAATTGTTAAGGTGAAAGAGAAACAAGCCTAACTCCATTTTGTTATAATTCTTGTTCCTGAGAATCAGCGGGAAAGCACAGCAGGCCTGATTCTTTTCTGTTGTTTTGTTATATTTTATTGCTTTAGAAAAAAAATGGTTCCACTTGCCTTCCCGCCCATTGCATAGTATTTTAAGTATACCAGGTTAGAACTGTTAAAATTATTAATATTGTGTAGAAAGTCACTAACTACCCTTGGGACAACAACTTTTGTGATTATGTTAAAGTGATCTTCATACCATCTGTATATAATATTGAAATGTTAACAGAACAAGCTTAACTCCATTTTAGTATTTACTCCTTTTTACCTTCAAACCTAGTTCCTCTTGTTTTCCCTCCCATTGTAACTGTCAATGTCTTTAGCTAAAATTGTTAGCATTGTAAGTTACTGATCATGTAGCCCTTATGATTATAGCTTTTAATGATCATGCTGTTTATGGCCCTCACCTGTGAGTCCCCCTCCCTACATTACCTTAGGACATTGTAGCTTGTACCTGATTTGTAAAGAAAAAATTGCCAATTGCTGTCATGATCATAACATTGTATAAATTTACTAAGCTGCCTTACCCTTGTGATTTTCCCTAACTATTGTTTTCAATTCTATAACTATGCTTGCTTGTCCCCTGAAAAAAATTTGCCTTATAAAAGTCAGAGCCTCAGACAACTTGAGGCTGTTCTCAGAAACCCCATGTTGGGGGCACTGAGGCAGTCACTGGCCAGTTTTTCAATAAAACAACTCCTCTTTAATTTAACTTGTCTGGTGTGTGGTCTTTGAGAGACTCCTGGGCAAAACAGTGGGACCCCCAAATTTGTAGCCCATCAGTCAGAATGAAACCAAAAGCAGGCTCAGCTGCTTGCTTCTCAAAAAGCCAACTTGAGATGTGTTGACAAAAGAAAAAAATGGTTTATTCAAGAAGCAACCACATGAGGAGAAGGTAGACTCATGTTGCAGAGGCCACACCGCAAAGGGCTTTTATGGCCACGGGAAGCTGGGGGCTGCATGCAGGTCTGCAAATATGGCTTCTGATGATTATGGTTAGTAATCTGACCTCTGCCATCTGGCGTCCTGGAGGTCTGGCTGGTGAAGGAGCTAAGGAAATTTACTGCAAAATATGACTCCTTGGTATAAAGAATATTTCGAATTAAAGGCCATTCATGATCAGAAAGCATTGGAAGAGGACTTTCCTCTATCTACATAAAACTTGACTAACCTGATTGAGGATCAAAAGGGGCAGCTGACTTCCTTTTCCAAATGCTAGCAGACCTGGCCCCAAATCACTCAAAACAAAATACTTGTCTCTCAGGTTAATTTACAAGTCAATCTGTTTCCTCCCATCTACACATCCCCCCTAACAACCACTTGCTGAACCTATATTTTCCACATTCTTCCCCCTCCCTTCCAAAAGGCATCTGTAGTCTCTGAGCATCCTTGAGACATTGGGTAATCATTCCTATGGTTCCCTCCATGCACATGGTATTTAGAAATAAAACATTCTCTTATTAATCTGCTATAATTGTGAGTTGATCTTTCAGTGAACCAACTGAGGGAAAAGGGCAGGTTTCACCATGATCCCCACACCAGCATCAGCTAGGTTATGATACGGTAGGAGGTTTAACTGCTTAGTGCTTTCCTCCAGGGAAGTCCTGCAAGGTTGGTTCTATTGTTAACTGCTAGGGCCAGTTCCTGGAATTCTTAAGCTAGCACACAAATTAGGCATTGTAAAAGAAAGAGTTATAGTTAGCTTTAGGATGGAGTGACTATTTTTACTAACTAGAAGTGTACCTGGCCTGAGACCGTATTTATGAAGGTGTCTGAAGTGGGGACAGTTGCCTGGGATGGAGCATTTAACCTGCCAGCTCTAGGTGGAGACAGAATTCAACTGTAGGATACCCAGTTAGTGTCAGAAATCTAGAGAAGTGGTTGTGCTTTGGAATAACCACAGAATATCTACACTCAAAAAGACAGACAATAACGAGTGGTGGTGAGGATGTGGGGAAATGGAAACCTCTTTGTACATCACTGGTGGAAATGTAAAATGGTGCAGCCTCTTTGGAAAATAGGCTAGCATTTCCTCAAAATGTTAAACATAGAATTCCCATATGGTTCAGCAAATCCACTTTTAGCAGTATGTCCAAGAAAAATAAAAACATACGTCCACTCAAAAGAGGTAACAGCTCATACATTCGGATGGTAAGTGAATAAATAAAATCTGGTATATTCATTCAATGGAGGATTATTTAGCATGGAAAGGGATGAAGTACTGACACATGCTATAGCATGAGCAAATACTGATGGATTGTACAACATGAGCCAGTGTCAAAAACATTATGCATGTAAGTTATAAAAAGACAATCCAAAAGCCACATATTGTATGATTCCATTTATATGAAATGTCCAGACAAGGCAAATCTTTACTGACAGAAGGTAGGTGTTGCCTTAGGCTTGAGATGAAGGTTGGGGTAAGTAGTGGGTGACAGGTACAGAGTTTCCTTTTGGGATAAAAATTGTTCTAAAATTAGATTGTGGTGATGGTTATACAACTCTTCTGACATAATCAAAACCAGTAAATTACACACTTCTTTATTATTTTTTGAGACAGTGTCTCACTCAGGCTAGAGTACAGTGGCACAATATGACTTCACTACAACCTTGAATTCTTGAGCTTAAACAATCCTCCTGTTGCAGCCTCTCAAAGGAGATGCACACTCCAATGCCTGGCTAATTTTTAAATTTTTGTAGGGATGGGGATCTTGCTATATTTGCCCCTTCTCAAACTCCTGGCATCAAGCCATCCTCCTGCCCCAGCTTTCCAAAGGGTTGGGATTACAGATCTGAGCCATCACACCAGGCCTGAACTGTTTACACTTTAAATAAGTTAATTATATATGATAAAATAAGTAATTCAAAATCAAAGCTGTCGGAACTTTAAATTATTTTGAGCCTTAACAGAGGCTGACTCATGTGACAGACACTGTAATGTAGGGATTATGTGACAGACACTGTAACCTAGGCAGCCTTTGTCCCTCTCTTATGGATTAGTCTGTTACTTACCTACATTGGTTTGTAAAGTGTTGTAAAAGACTAAAGGGCTCCAGAGAAGATGCTTTCCCTCTTTGCTATTGATCTTCATTATAAATTAACTTCCCTTTTCTCTTAAAGACTTCATGGAGAAAATTCCTCCCTGTGGTGACTCAGCTTTTAGGAATTTGTAGAAACTTAATTTCCTGGGACCTTGAAAGTAACACTTGCTTCCACTTATGTAAAAGCCCATGCTTCTGTAAAAGCCCACATCCACTTTCTCCAGCTCAGTTCAAACTGACAAATGAGAAGGGTACCTGTGCACAAGGAACCCTTGCCTGGAGATAAAAAGGAAAGGGCAGAGCTAGTCGGACAGCTTGGCCATTTTTGGATTCTATTCTGCCATGACTCCGCCAGCTGAAATAAAGCCCATCCTCTTTTAAACATGGATGTTCAGGTGTCTCTCTTTCCACTGGGCCTCATTTTCCTGCAGCATTATGACCAACATATTGTCTAGAATGGAATATAAAACATATTTTTTTATGTTGGAAAAGGAAAAGAAAACAAGTTGTACCTAATTAATTATTTTTTTATTAAATAATAGCTGTGTACATTAATGCAATCATGGGGCACCATACACTGGTTTTATAGACCATTTGACATATTTTCATAACATTGGTTACAACAGCCTTCCTGGCATTTTCTTAGTTACTGTGTTAAGACATTTATATTCTACATTTACTAAGTTTCACATGTACCCTTGTAAGATGCACTGCAGGTGTAATCCCACAAATCACCCTCCCACCGTCCATCCTCCCCACTCCCTCTCCTCCCTCTTCCCCTTCCCCATATTCTTAGGTTATAACTGGGTTATAGCTTTAATATGAAAGCCACAAATTAGTTTCATAGTAGGGCTGAGTACATTGAATACTTTTTCTTCCATTCTGGAGATACTTTACTAAGAAGAATATGTTCCAGCTCCATCCATGTACAAATGAAAGAGGTAAAGTCTCCATCTTTCTTTAAGGCTGCATAATACTCTATGATGTACATATACCACAATTTATTAATCCATTCATGGATCAATGGGCACTTGGGCTTTTTCCATGACTTAGCAATTATGAATAGGGCTACAATAAACATTCTGGTACAAATATCTTTGTTATGGTGTAATTTTTGGTCTTCTGGGTAAAGACTATAATTCCTAGTAGAGGAATTATAGGACAGAATGGTAGATCTATTTTTAGATCTCTAAGTGTTCTCCAAACATCTTTCCAAAGGAATGTATTAATTTGCATTCTCACCAGCAGTGTAGAAGTGTTCCCTTTTCTTCACATCCACGCCAACATCTCTGGTCTTGGGATTTTGTGATATGGGCTAATCTTACTGGAGTTAGATGATATCTCAGATTAGTTTTGATTTGCATTTCTCTGATGATTAAAGATGATGAGGATTTTTTCATATGTCAGTAGGCTGTGCGCCAGTCTTCTTCAGAGAAGTTTCTCTTCAAGTCCCTTGCTCAGCCTGCAATGGGATCACTTGTTCTTTTCTTGCTTTTACATTTGAGTTCTCTGTGGATTTTAGTTATTAAACCTTTGTCAGAGACATAACCTGCAAATATCTTCTCCCATTCTGAAGGCTGTCTGCTTGCTTTATTTACTGTGTCCTTGGCTGTGCAGAAGATTTTTAGTTTGAACAGGTCCCAGTAGTGTATTTTTGAAGCAGCTTCAATTGCCCTGGGGGTCCTCCTCATAAAATATTTGCCCAGACAGATTTCTTCAAGAGTATTCCCTGCACTTTCTTCTAGTATTTTTATAGTTTCATGTCTTAAGTTTAAATCTTTTATCCAGTGAGAGTCTATCTTAGTTTATGGTGAAAGGGATGGGTCCAGTTTTAGTCTTTTACAGATCGCCAGCCAGTTCACCCAGCACCATTTGTTAAATAGGGAATCTTTTCCCCAGGGAATCTTTTCCCCACTGAATGTTTTTAATTGGCTTGTCACAGATCAAATAATGGTAAGGAGCTGGATTCATCTCTTGGTTCTCTATTCTGTTCCATACATCTACCTCTCTGTTTTTGTGCCAGTACCATGCTGTTTTGATCACTATCAATTTATAGTATAGTGTGAGGTCTGGTAGCGTGATTCCTCCTGCTTTGTTTTCATTTCTGAGTAATGTCTTGGCCATTCGAGTTTTTTTCTGATTCCACATAAAAAGAAGTATTATTTTTTCAAGATCTTTAAAGTATGACAATGGAGCTGTAATAGGGATTGTATTAAAATCATATATTCCTTTGGGTAGTACGGACATTTTAACAATGTTGATTCTTCCCAGCTATGAGCATGGTATGTTTTTCCATTTGTTAACATTTTCAGCTATTTCTTTCCTTAGAGTTTCATAGTTCTCTTTATAGAGGTCTTTCACGTACTGTGTTAGATAAACTCCCAAATATTTCATTTTCTTTGGCACTACTGTGAATGGAATAGAGTCCTTGACTGTTTTTTCAGCTTGACTATTGTTGGTATATATAAAGGCTACCGACTTATGGATGTTGATTTTGTAACCTGAGATACTGCTGTATTCCTTGATCCCCTCTAAGAGTTGTGTAGTAGAATTCCTGGTGTTTTCCAGATATACAATCATATCATCTGTGAAAAGTGAATTGATCTCTTCTGACCCTATAGGGATAGACTTGATTGACTTTTCTTCCCTAATTGCAATGGCTAAAACTTCCATTACAATGTTAAAGAGCACTAAAGACAATGGGCAACCTTGCCTGGTTCCTGATCTGAGTGGAAATGATTTCAATTTAACTCCGTTCAAAACGATATTGGCTGTGGGTTTGCTGTAGAAGGCCTCTGTCAGTTACAGAAATGTCCCTTCTATACCAATTTTCTTAAGCATTTTGATCATGAAGGGATGCTGGATATTACCAAAAGCTTTTTCTGCATCAATTGAGAGAATCATATGGTCTTTGTTTTTTAATTTCTTTATGTGCTGAATTATATTTATAGATTTACGTATATTGAACCACCCTTTGGACCCTGGGATAAAACCGACTTGGTCATAGTGTTTAATTTGTTTGATGTGTTGCTGGATTCTGTTTGTTATAATCTTGTTGAATATTTTTGCATCTATATTCATTAGTGATATTGGTCTATAATTTTCTTTTCCTGTTGGATCTTTTCCTGGTTTGGAGATCAGAATGTCTTGGTTAGTATTCCTTCTTTTTCTATATTTTGGAGCGGGTTGAGTAATATAGATACTAGTTCCTCTATAAAGGTTTGGTGGAATTCTGACATGAAGCCATCTGCTCCCGGGCTTTTCTTTTTAGGGAGATTTTGTATGGTTGATGCTATTTCAGAACTTGATATAGGCCTGTTCAACATTTCTACTTGATTCTGGCTAAGTCTTGGAAGGTGGCATGCTTCAAAGCATTGGTCAATTTCCTTCAGATTTTCATATTTCTGAGAATAAAATTTCTTGTAATATTCATTAAAATTTTTTTGAATTTCTGAGGAGTCTGTTGTTATTTTGTCTTTGTCATTTCTGATTGATGAAATTAGAGATTTTGCTCTTTTTTTCCTGCTTAGGTTAGCCAAAGGTTTATCTATTTTATTGACCTTTTCAAAAAACCAACTTCTTAATTTATTGATCTGTTGTATAATCCTTTTGTTTTCAATTTTATTTAATTCTGCTCTAATTTTGGTTCTTTCTTTTCTTCTACTGGGTTTGGAATGGTCTTCCTTTTCCAGTTGCTTGAGATGTCCCATTAAGTTGTTAACTTCCTCTCTTTGCGTTCCCTTGAGGAAGGCTTGCAGTGCTATAAATTTCCCTTTTAGGACTGCCTTTGCGGTATCCCAGAGGTTCTGATAATTCATGTCTTCGCTGTTGTTTTTTTCCAAATTTTTAGCAATTTCCTTCTTAATCTCATCTCTGACCCAGCTATCATTCAGCATAAGGTTATTTAACTTCCATGTTTTTGTGTGAGTAGGCAGATTCCTGTTGTTATTGAGTTCAACTTTTATTCCATGGTGGTCCGAGAAGATGCAAGGAATAATTTGTATTCCTTTAAATTTACTGAGGTTAGACTTGTGACCTAAGATGTGATCAATTTTCGTGTATGTTCCATGGGCTGATGAGAAGTATGTGTATTCAGTTTTGTTGGGATGAAATGTTCTGTAGATGTCTGCTAAATCGAAATGTTGGATGGTTAGGTTTAAATCTAAAATTTCTTTGTTCAGCTTCTTTTTGGAGGATCGATCCAACACTGCCAAAGCAGTGTTAAAATCTCTATTATGGAGCTGGAGGAAATCAAGTTGCTCATGTCTGTTAGAGTTTCTCTTATAAATTGAGGTGCATTCTGGTGGGTGCATAAATATTAATAATTGAAATCTCATCATATTGAGTATTACCCTTAACAAATAGGATGTGACCATTCTTATCCTTCCTTACTTTTGTTGGTCTAAAGCCTATTGTATCTTCAAATAGAATTAGAACACCTGCTTTTTTCTGATATCTATCTGCCTGAAATATGGATGACCATCCTTTCACCTTGAGTCTATATTTATCTTTTAAGGTAAGATGAGATACTTGTATGCATCAAATATCTGGCCTGAGTTTTTGGATCCTGTCAGCCAACCTGTGCCTCTTTTGAGGACAGTTGAAGCCATTCACATTAATGGAGACTATTGATAAGTCCAATAAAATTTGGGGTATCGAGTTTTTTGAAAGTCCAGTGGACATTTTCAATCCTTTCACCACTGTAGAAGTTGGAGTTTGATCAAAAGTTTCTGAGTGAGTTTACTCTTGTGGTAGAGGATTGGGCTGGTCATTATGGAGGATTGGTCTGAGAATATCCTGAAATTTTGGTTTGGTTATGGCAAATTTCTGCAACATGTGAATGTCATTAAAGTATTTAATTTCTCCATCATAAATGAAACTCCGTTTAGCTGGATACAGGATCCAGGGTTGAAAGTTATTTTGTTTTAGGAGATTAAAAGTCGATGTCCACCCTCTTCTGGCTTGAAAAGTTTCAGCAGAGAGATCTGCAGTCATTCTAATATTCTTCCCTTTGTAGGTTATGGTTTTCTTACGTCTGGCTGCTTTCAGAATAGTCTCCTTCATATTAACGTTAGTGAAGTTAATTATGATGTGCCTAGGGGATGTCTTATTCTAGTTGAGTCATGCTGGGATTCTGAAGTTGTCTGCTATCTGAATTTCAGAATCTCTTGGCATGTCTTGAAAATTCTCTTCCATAATTTCATGGAGAAGAGCCTCTGTGCCTTGCAAAACCACTTCATTGCTTTCAGGTATTCCAGTGAGGCAGATATTAGCCCTCTTCAAATTATTCCTGAGCTCTCTGAGAGAATGCTCCATTTTTGCTCTCCATTTCTCTTCCTCTTTGAGAGTTTGGGAGCAGACAAAAGCTTTGTCTTCAATGTCAAAAATTCTTTCTTCTGTTTGCTCCACTCTGTTACTGAGGGATTCTACTGTATTTTTCAGGTCATTGAGGGCTTCAAATTCTTGCTTCAATGTGTCAAAATCTTTGGTGGTTTTGTCTTTAAATTTATTGGATTCTTGAGACAACTTTTGAATTGCTCCTCAAATTTCTAATTCCAACTTTTCTCCATTGTATTAATCTTGTTTGCAATCCAAATTCTGAATTCAATTTCTGACATCTCAGCCAGCTGTTTATGAATGGGATCTTCAGTTACATCAGTCATATCTTTCCTTGGGGGGTTGATCTACTCTTGTTATTCATGTTACCAGAATTTTTTTGCTGATTCTGCCCCATGATTATTTTACACCATTTGACTAGATGAGTGAATAAAGAAAAGTTGGCTTTGGGGCTCCAGGAGTAGTGATTAACCAGCCCTTTGCCCAATAGCTTGGCCTGGTGTCTGTACCTTTTCCCCTGGAGTTTTGCTCAGGACCTGTACAGTGCTATGGCCTGAGAAAATGGAGACCCACTTGGTGTGGTGGGGCTAAGTGGCTCTGTCTTGATTTCAGCTGGTCTCTGTCCGACCCTAGTGAAACAATTACTCTTGGTTGAAGTCTCAGCAGTGGAGAAATACCAGGAATTAAGTCACCCCACCCTCCACAGACAACACTTGGAAAAGGAAAATCAAACCTTCCTACAACCACACACCCAGGACACCACTTGGGTAGTCCTTGAGTGATTGGATCAGTTCAAAGGGTCCAAAGCAATTGTCTCAGTCAGCACATGTCTCAGTGGGAGAGTTTATTTTTATTTTTTTTTAATGGCAAAACGCTTTTTTTTCTTTTTTTTTAAATCATAGCTGTGTACATTGATATAAGCATGGGGCATCATTCACTAGCTTCACAGACCATTAGCAAGTTTCACATATACCCTTGTAAGATGCACCGCTTTGTAATCCCACCAATCCCCTTCCCTCTACCCCCCTCCCCCTCCCTCCCGTCCCTTTCCCCCTTCTCCCTATTCTTAGGTTGTAACTGGGTTATAGCTTTCATGTGAAAACCCTAAATAAGTTTCATAGTAGGGCTGAGTACATTGGGTACTTTTTCTTCCATTCTTGAGATACTTTACTAAGAAGAATATGTTCCAGCTCCATCCATGTAAACATGAAAGAGGTAAAGTCTCCATCTTTCTTTAAGGCTGCATAATATTCCATGGTGTACATATACCACAATTTATTAATCCATTCATGGTTCGATGGGCACCCGGGCTTCTTCCATGACTTAGCAATTATGAATTGGGCTACAATAAACATTCTGATACAAATATCTTTGTTATGATGTGATTTTTGATCTTCTGGGTATATGCCCAGTAGGGGGATTACAGGATTGAATGGCAGATCTATTTTTAGATCTCTAAGTGTTCTCCATATCTCTTTCCAAAAGGAATATATTAATTTGCATTCCCACCAGCAGTACAAAAGTGTTCCCTTTTCTCCACATCCGCGCCAACATCTCTGGTCTTGGGATTTTGTGATATAGGCTAGTCTCACTGGAGTTAGATGGTATCTCCAAGTAGTTTTGATTTGCATTTCTCTGATAATTAAAGATGATGAGCATTTTTTCATATGTGTGAAGGCTGCATGCCTGTCTTCTTCAGAGAAGTTTCTCTTCAAATTCCTTGCCCAGCCTGCGATGGGATCCCTTGTTCTATTCTTGCTAATGCGTTTGAGTTCTCTCTGTGGATTTTGGTTATTAAACCTTTGTCGGAGACATAACCTGTAAATATCTTCTCCCATTCTGAGGGCTGTTTGCTTGCTTTACTTACTGTGTTCTTGGCTGTGCAGAAGCTTTTTAGTTTGATCAAGTCCCAGTAGTGTATTTTTAAAGCTGCTTCAATTGCCCTGGGGGTCCTCCTCATAAAATACTCCCCCAGACCGATTTCTTCAAGGGTTTTCCCTGCACTCTCTTCTAGTATTTTTCTAGTTTCATGTCTTAAGTTTAAATCTTTGATCCAGTGAGAGTCTATCTTAGTTAATGGTGAAAGGTGTGGGTCCAGTTTCAGTCTTCTACAGGTTGCCAGCCAGTTCACCCAGCACCATTTGTTAAATAAGGAATCTTTTCCCCACTGAAAGTTTTTAATTGGCTTGTCAAAGATTAAATAACAGTAATTAGCTGGATTCATCTCTTGGTTCTCTATTCGGTTCCAGACATCTACCTCTCTGTTTTTGTGCCAATACCATGCTGTTTTGATCACTATCAATTTGTAGTATAGTTTGAGTTCTGGTAGCGTAATTCCTCCGCTTTGTTTTTATTTCTGAGTAATGTCTTGGTTATTCGAGGTTTTTTCTGATTCCATATAAAATGAAGTATTGTTTTTTCAAGATCTTTAAAGTATAACAGTGGAGCTTTAATAGGGATTGCATTGAAATTATATATTGCTTTGGGTAGTATGGACATTTTAACAATGTTGATTCTCATCAGCCATGAGCATGGCATGTTTTTCCATTTGTTAATATTTTCAGCTATTTCTTTTATTAGACTTTCATAGTTCTCTTTATATAGATCTTTAATGTCCTTTGTTAGATAAATTCCCAAATATTTAATAATTTTGGCACTACTGTGAATGGTATAGAGTCCTTAACTGTTTTTTCAACTTGACTATTGTTGGTATATATAAAGGCTACCGATTTATGAATGTTTATTTTGTAACCTGAGATGCTGCTGTATTCCTTGATCACTTCTAAGAGTTTTGTAGTAGAGTCCCTAGTGTTTTCCAGATATGCTATCATATCATCTGTGTAAAGCAAAAGTTTGATCTTTTCTGACCCTATATGGATACCCTTGATCGCCTTTTCTTCCCTAATTGCGGTGGCTAAAACTTCCATTACAATGTTAAAGAGCAATGGAGACAATGGGGAGCCTTCTCTGGTTCCTGATCTAAGTGGAAATGATTCCAATTTAACTCCATTCAATACGATATTGGCTGTGGGTTTGCTGTAGATGGTCTCTTTCAGTTTAAGAAATATCCCTTCTATACCGATTTTCTTTCTTTCCTTTTTTTCATAGAGACAGAGTCTCACTTTATGGCCCTCGGTAGAGTGCTGTGGCCTCACACACCTCACAGCAACCTCCAACTCCTGGGCTGAAGTGATTCTCTTGCTTCAGCCTCCCAAGTAGCTGGGACTATAGGTGCCCACCACAACGCCCGGCTATTCTTTGGTTGCAATTTGGCTGGGCAGGTTTGAACCTGTCACCCTCGGTATATAGGGCCGGCGCCTTACTGACTGAGCCACAAGGCACCACCCTATACCGATTTTCTTAAGTGTTCTGATCATGAAGCGATGCTAGATAGTATCAAAAGCTTTTTCTGCATCAATTGAGAGAATCATATGGTCTTTTTTTTTAATTTGTTTATGTGCTGGATTACATTTATAGATTTATGCTTATTGAACCAGGCTTGAGACCCTGGGTAAAACCGACTTGGTCATGATGTATAATTTGTTTGATGTGTTGCTGGATTCTGTTTGTTAGGATCTTGTAGAATATTTTTGCATCTATATTCATTAGTGATATCGGTCTATAATTTTCTTTTCTTGTTGGTTCTTTTCCTGGTTTGGGGATCAGGGTGTTGTTTGCTTCATAGAACGTGTTAGGCAGTCTTCTTTCTTTTTCTACCTTTTGGAACAGGTTGAGTAATATAGATACTAATTCCTCTTTAAAAGTTTCGTAGAATTCTGATGTGAAACCAACTGGTCCCAGGCTTTTCTATTTAGGGAGGTTTTGTATAGTTGATGCTATTTCAGTACTTGATATGGGCCTGTTCAACATTTCCACTTGATTGTGGCTAAGTCTTGGAAGGTGACGTGCTTCCAAGTATTGGTCAATTTCCTTCAGATTTTCATATTTCTGAGAATAAAGTTTCTTGTAATATTCATTAAGGATTTTTTGGATTTCTGAGGAGTCTGTTGTCATTTCACTTTGTCGTTTCTGATTGATGAGATTAGAGATTTTACTCTTTTTTCCTGATTAGGTTGGCCAAAGGTTTATCTATTTTTGACCTTTTCAAAAAACCAACTTTTTGATTTATTGATGTGTTGTATTATTCTTTTCTTTTCAATTTTATTTAATTCTGCTCTAAGTTTGGTTATTTCTTTTCTTCTACTGGGTTTGGGGTTGGAATGTTCTTCCTTTTCCAGTTGCTTGAGATGTCCCATTAAATTGTTAACTTCCTCTCTTTCCGTGCTCCTGAGGAAGGCTTGCAGTGCTATAAATTTCCCTGATAGAACTGCCTTTGGAGTGTCCCAGAGATTCTGATAGTTCATGCCTTCATTGCTGTTTTGTTTCCAAAAGTTGTCGATTTCTTTCTTAATCTCATCTCTGACCCAGCTATCATTCAGCATAAGGTTATTTAACTTCCATGTTTTTCTATGAGTATGCAGATTCCTGTTGTTACTCAGCTCAAGTTTTATTCCATGGTGGTCCGAGAAGATGCATGGAATAATTTCTATTCCTTTAAATTTGCTGAGGTTAGACTTGTGACCTAAGATGTGATCAATTTTGGAGTAAGTTCCGTGGGCTGATGAGAAGTATGTGTATTCAGTTTTGTTGGGATGAAATGTTCCGTAGATGTCTGCTAAATCCAAATATTGGATGGTTAGGTTTAAATCTAAGATTTCTTTGCTCAGCTTTTTGTTGGAGGATCGATCCAACACTGCCAAAGGAGTGTTGAAATCTCCGACTATTATGGAGCTAGAGGAAATCAAGTTGCTCATGTCTGTTAGAGTTTCTCTTATAAATTGAAGTGCATTCTGGTTGGGTGCATAGATATTAATAATTGAGATCTCATTATATTATTACCCTTAACAAATATGAAGTGACCATTCTTGTCCTTCCTTACTTTTGTTGGTTTAAAGCCTATTGTACCTTCAAATAAAATTGCAACACCTGCTTTTTTCTGATTACCATTTGCCTGATATATGGTTGACCATCCTTTCACCCTGAGTCTGTATTTGTCTTTTAAGTTAAGATGTGACTCTTGTATGTAACAGATATCTGGCTTGAGTTTTTGTATCCAGTCAGCTAACCTATGCCTGTTTAGAGGACAGTTTAAGCTGTTCACATTAATGGAGAATATTTATAAGTGTGGTGAAGTTTTGGGTATCGAGTTTTTCAAAAGTCCAGTGGGCATTTTTAATCCTTTTGCCAGTGTGGAAATTGGAGTTTGATCCGAAGTTTCTGAGTTAGTTTACATTTGTTGTATAGGATTGGGTGGTCATTACGGAGGATAGGTCTGAGAATATCCTGAAGAGGTGGTTTGGTTATGGCAAATTTCTTCAACATATGAATGTCATTAAAGTATTTAATCTCTCCATCATAAATGAAACTCAGTTTAGCCTGGATACAAGATCTGTGGTTGAAAGTTATTTTGCTTTAGGAGATTAAAAGTCAGTGACCACCCTCTTCTGGCTTGAAAAGTTTCAGCAGAGAGATCTGCAATCATTCTAATATTCTTCCATTTGAAGGTAATGGTTTTTTTTCTCCTGGCAGCTTTGAGGATTTTCTCCTTCATATTAACTTTAGTGAAGTTAATTATGATATGCCTGGGGGATGTCTTCTTCAGGTTTAGTCTTGCTGGGGTTCTGAAGCTGTCCGCTATCTGAATTTCAGAATCTCTAGGCATGTCTGGAAAATTCTCTTTTATAATTTCATGCAGAAGGGCCTCTGTGCCCAGCGAGGCCACTTCATCTCTTTCTGGAACTCCAGTGATTCAGATAATCACCTTCTTCGAATTATGCCAGAGATCTCGGAGAGAATGATCCGTTTTTGCTCTCCATTTCTCTTCCTCTTTGAGAGTTTGGGAGCATTCAAAGGCTTTATCTTCGATGTCAGAAATCCTTTCTTCTGTTTGCTTCATTCTGTTGCTGAGGGATCCTATTGTATTTTTCATGTCTTTGAGGGCTGCAAATTCTTGCTTCAGTGTGTCTAAGTCTTTGGTGGTTTTGTCTTTAAATTCGTTAAATTCTTGAGACAACTTTTGAATTTCTCCTCAAATTCCTAATTCCACTTTGTTAATCTTGTCTTCAATCCAAATTCTGAATTCGATTTCTGCATCTCTGCCAGTTGTAGAATGGGATCTTGAATTACATCTGCCATATCTTTCCTTGGGGAGGGGTTGATGTATTCTGGTTATTCATGTTACCAGAGTTTTTCCACTGATTCTACCCCATGGTTGTTTTCTCCCTTTGATTTTTTTCCCCTGGGGCTTTGTCAAGGCCTGAGAAAGTGTTGTGGGCTGAGAAACTGGGGCCCTGTCTGGTGTGATGGGGCTAAGTGGTTCTGTCTGGTTTTCAGCTGGTTTCTGTTCCACCCTAGTGAAACACATACTCTGGATTAAAGTCTCAGCTGTGGAGAAATATGAGCAATCAAGTCACCCCACCCCCCACTGGCAAAGAATTGGAAAAGAAAAATCAAACCTTCCTACCACCATGCACCCAGGGCACCACCTGATTTGTCCTCAGGCGACTGGTTCAGTTCAAAAAGTGCCAATCAATTGTCTCACTCTGCACCTGTCTCTGGTGAGAGAGTTTAAGAAATCTCTGGGAACTGGATCACAGGGGTCTGGTGACTACTCTGGTGTGGCTTGCTCCAGTGCTGCGTGGAGTCAGGAGGAGCCACACAGCCAATAGATCATTCTGGGAAGGTTGCTGCCTCCTTCCCCACCCTGCGCCACTGTCACACCCAATCACTGATAGCCCTGCAGTTGGCCGACCCAGTTGCCTGTAGTGAATCGGTACTCCAGGAGTTTGCACCTGCCTGAATCACAAGGAAGTCTGCCAGGCCTCTGCGTTCTGCCTCTGTCTAGCAGGAGGAGGTGAGGCCTGACAAACTCCAGCGCTTGATGAAGATTGGGCGGTTTTCACTCAGGTCCATTCTCGCCCCTGATTAATGTTACTGACAGAACAGAACAGAACAACTCTGCTGTTCCCCTGCAAAAGTGAAGGTGAATTGAGTTCCAAATCAGCTTGTCTTTGCTCTTGTATTGTCTATAGGCTGACGATTCCCTGAGGGCCAGGTGCGTCTTAGGTTTAGTAAAGCGGACCTCTGGGTCAGCCCTGCCCTGGGAGTTTCCCCAGTTTGCAAGTTGGAGTTGCCTGAGGCAAATCCTATACTCAGAGTCTCTGGTTGCCCAGGGAGACAGGGGGTGTGGCTTCAGAATATTCAGTAGTCAGCCGTATTGCTAGCAAAAGAGGGCTGCTGTTTTATGGCTCAGGCAACTGCTGGTCTGGTGTAGCTCCCTTCCAGCTAACCGTCCTCTCTCTGCTCCAGTACCCCAGAGTCTACTGACCGGCTGCAGCCCAGCACTGTCTACACCCCTCAAGCAATCGCCCAAGTGTCTGGACCCCTGGGGGACAGGCCTCCAGACCTTGAAGCAAGAGCAGAGGGGAGTGTGGGGAGCACTGGGAGCCTGGGGTTGCAGGCAGAGAACACACAGAACTTTACACAGAGAACACACACAGCTTTATGCCTGGCCGTATTGTCACCAAAAGACGGCTGTTGCACTGTGCCTCAGGGAACTTTCACTCCGGTGTGGTCCCCTCTCCACTGACCAGGACTGGCCTCCAGACCTCAGTGTGAGTGAAGGGGAGTACTGGGAGCTCAGAATTCCAGGTAGAGACTACATACAGTTTATACAGTTTTATGCCTGGCAGGAGGATGCTGTGGCTCCCTAGTAGGTGAGGTAGGTCCAGTTTTTAGAGGGTCTCTCCCATGGAGTTTAGTGGGAGGACCTTTGAACTCTGCCCAATTGTTTGTGGGGCACTCTGAGCTGTTCTCATGGGGGAGGGAACTCCCGTCCTCTTGGTGATGGATTTTGTACCTTTTGTTTGTATCCTTGTGGTTGCAGCTCACCTCAGCAGGGTTGATGTGTGTTCTTCAACCTTCTCTCTTAGTGCAGCTCAAATCCACCAGGTTAATTAATGAATGTTTGTCCTTTAACTCTCCTACTGGACGTGAGCCTCTGTGGAAAGCTGGCTTCAGTCAGCCATCTTGTCTCCTCCCCCTCAGTGGGAGAGTTTTAAAGGTCTCTGGCAACTAGCTCGCAGGGGTCTGCTGACAACTCAAATATAACTTCCTCAGTTGCTCCGTGAGGTCAGGAGGACCACTCAAATAGATTAATCTGGGAAAGTTGATGCCTCCTTCCCCACCTTGCACCTCTGTCACACCCAGTCACTGATAACCCCACAGGGCTGTTACCTAGTTGCCTCCAAGGAGCAGATACTCCCGGGGTTTGCACCCACCTGAATTGCAAGGATATCTATGCCTCTTCAGCCAGGATGCTGCTCTCTGCCACTATCTGGCAGGGGGAAGTGAGGCCTGACAACCTTGGGTGCTTGATTCAGGCTGGGGCTGTTCACTCAGTTCTAGCCCCATTCCTGATTGCTGTTACTGACAGAACAGAACAACTTTGCAGAATTTGTTTATGTCCTGGCTAAATTTCCTTACAGAAGAGAAGCCGTTTTGAGTTCACAGAACCTGCGCCTCAGGCCCTGTCTTTGCTGCTGCCCGGTAGTTTGTATTCGTAGCACAGTTAGCTCTCAGTTCTAGCCTCTTGCCCTCCTTTGTCTAGGCTGATGATCCCTTGATGGCTGGGTGTGTCTTAGGCTCAGTAAAGCAGTCCTCTAGGTCAGCCCTGCCCCGGGTCTACTGGCACTGTGTGTGCGTTTTCTAGTTCCCATGCTTCACCTAGGCCAGTACCACCTCAGGCAAACCCTTTATTCACAGGGCCTGTGTTTCTGTCCCAGATCTGTTCCACCAGTGGTTGCCACCTGAGAAGATGCTCGGCCTCCTCTGGTTGCCCAGAGAGACAGTGGGTATGACTCAAAAATATCCAGGGGTGAACCCTATTGTTGCCAAAAATGGCTGCTGCTCTTGTGTGGTTCCCTCTCAGCTGACTGTTCTCTCCTCATTCCCATGCTACAGAATCAGCACTGACCAGCAGCAATCCAGGCCCTGTCCACAGCTCTCGAGAAAACACCCAAGAATCTGGACGCTTGAGGGCCAGGCCTCCAGACCTCAGAGTGAGAGTGGAGAGGAATGCTGGAAGCTCGGAATTGCAGGTAGGGAATATATACAGTTTTACACAGTTTTATGCCTGGCAGGAGAGTGCTTTGGCACCCTAGTAGGGGAAGTAGGTCCAGTTTTTCGAGGGTCTCTCCCATGGAGTATAATGGGAGGACTTTTGAACTCTGCTCATTTGTTTATGGGGCACTCCAAGCCATTCTCATGGGTGAGAGGACTCCCGTCTGCTTGGTGATGGATTTTGTTCCTTTTGTTTGTATCCTTGGTGTCTCAGCTCACCTCAGCAGAGTTGATGTGCGTTCTTCAACATTCTCTCTCAGCGCAGCTCTAATCTGCCAGGTTAGTTGCTAAATTTCTGTCCTTTAACTCTCCTTCTGGACGGGAGCCTCTGTGAAAAGCTGGCTTCAGTCAGCCAACTTGTCTCTGCCCCCCTGTAGCTAATTAAATTAACCAAACCTGTACACCAAGTGTTTAGTCCTATTAAATTTCTTTGATTTCTTCCTACATAAGCAAGACTGTAACTTTTCAACCCTGGAGTACTGACCTATGCCTTTGAAGTCTGTGTTACCTAAATGGCCAATTTGAGCTTTGCACTTGAAAAAATTTTTTCAAACTGGATTCTCATCCTTATTATTTCAGGTTGATATTCCTCAATAAAGCAATAAAGCTGTTTTTTAAAAATTAGTATGCATGTTATAAAATTAAACACAATGTTAATTTTTTCTTAACATTTATTTGGTAGTAAAACACTATAAACATTAAGAATCATTTCATTGTTATTGTTAATAATTATTTATCAATAACAATTATTAATCTATAATTATTAATCATTATTTGACAGTTATTTCTCAGCTGCTCTGTTGGTTACCATTCAGAAACAAAATTTGACAAATGGAGCCAGCTTCTCATTAGAAAGCTGCTTCACACATTTTGGACCTGCCTAAATGCACAGATGCTACAGCTGGGGCAAAGCCAGTACATTAGTTTCCCCTGTGTATAAGGTCTCCCCACACAAGGTCCTCTTGTTTGAACCAAATTTGACACCATCTTTGGTCCAAGAAGACCCCTACTGAGTGGAACAGTGTTGCTTCACATCTCGGGAATCAAAGGCTCAACTTCTAAAGTAAATGCTGCTCACAGGCTCAGTGCCCAGAGCTCAGTGGTTAGGGGACCAGCCATATACACTGGGGTTGGCAGGTTGGAACCCAGCCCAGGCCTGCTAAACAATGACAACTACAACAAAAAAATGGCCATGCACTGTGGCAGGCACCTGTAGTCCCAGCACCTTGGAAAGCTGAGGCAAGAGAATTGCTTGAGCCCAAGAGTATAAGGTTGCTGTGAGCTGTGACACCATAGAACTCTACTGAGGGCAACATAGTAAAACTGTGTCTCAAAAGAAAAAAAAATGCTGCTCCCAAAGCCACTTGACATTAAACTCTCAGCTCAATTTCCTGAGGAATCATCACAACCACAAAATGGAGAAAGTAATCATTTTTCTAGAGTCACTGGAAGCTCCTGCTGTTACTAAATTCACAGCACATGCCTGAAAATGTCTGGCAATTGATACCCATTTGGTAATTAAAATTTGATTATAAGCTTGAATTGGGGTCAGGAAGAGGAAGGGAGAGGGCACAGGTGCCCTGGGGTGCTCTGTCTGCTGTAGTCTGCTCAGGCCAGCAACAGAAGGAAACAGCCGCCTGCCTTCTGAGATGACCACAGGTAACAGCCGGTATGTATGTTGCCAGTGATAGACATACGTCTGCGTGTGTGTGAGGTGTGTTATTTTACAAAGATGAAACGAGACTGTAAATACAGATTTGTAGCCTGTAATATTCACTTAGCAATCACTATGCAAATCTATTGATATCATTTAAAATAAGTTTCTTGTTTCCCATTTATTTTCTATTTGTGTATATTCATGAGCCACAAGTGCAATTTTACTACATGGATTTAGTGCATGTGGTTAAGTCAGGGCCTTTAGTGCACCCCCCAGGAGCCTGTTGTATCCCCCAAGCAGACACCTCCCACTCCACCCCAAGCCTTCATTGTCCATCATTCGGCACTTGGCTTCTATGTATACATGTTATTTATCTCACCTTAACAGTAAAAATAAGTTTGATAGTTGCAGTGTATTCCACTGTATAAAGTTATGTAAACTAAAATGGAATATTAAGGCTCCTTCCCAGTGGCTGATTAAATGGACCCCATCTTGGCCAAGGGGATTCTTAAAACTGAGTTGCTGGCCATGAGAAAGGAGATCAGACCTACCTCACCACACCCCCACACTTCTTAGAGATGCCCTTTGTGAGTCATTACCCAGCCTAAGGCCATGCAGGACACAGGTGCAGGTCCTCAATATACACAAACCACTTGCCTGTAGTCTTACATCCTGTAGTTTGTCTCTGATTAACAGACCCTTATCTTTACTCAGCGTTGCTTTTCACTGACTCCTGGTTAAAAAAATCTAACTCTTAGAGCCAATTGTAATTTTTAAACCTACCCACAACCTGTGGGTCCCTCGTTCTATGATATTCCACATTTCGGGCCAAACCAAAATATGCCTTCCACATATTCGTTTATGAGATTTTTTTCCTTTTTTTTCTTTTTATTTATTTTTATTAAACCATAGCTGTGTACATTAGTATGATCGTGGGGCACCATACACTTGGCTCAGAGATCGTTTGACACATTTTCATCACATTAGTTAACATAGCTTTTGTAGCATTTTCTTAGTTATTTTGCTAAGACCTTTACATTCCACATTTACTAGGATACACATATACCCTTGTAAGATGCACCACAGGTGTAATCCCATTAATCTCCCTCCTTCCCCCTCCCTGCACCCTCCCCTATCTTTCTTCTTTCTCCTTATTCTTAGGTTATAACTGGGTTATAGCTTTCATGTGAAGGTCCTACATTAGTTTCATAATAAGGGTGAGTACATTGGGTACTTTTTCTTCCATTCTTGAGACACTTTACTAAGAAGAATGTGTTCCAGCTCCATCCATGGAAACATGAAAGAGGTAAAGTCTCCATCTTTCTTTAAGGCTGCATAATATTCCATGGTGTACATCTACCACAATTTATTGATCCATTCGTGGATCGATGGGCACTTGGGCTTTTTCCATGACTTAGCAATTATGAATAGGGCTGCAATAAATATTCTGATACAAATATCTTTGCTATGCTGTGATTTTTGGTCTTCTGGATATACGCCCAGTAGGGGGATTACAGGATTGAATGGCAGATCTATTTTTAGATCTCTAAGTGTTCTCCATATCTCTTTCCAAAAGGAATGTATTAATTTGCATTCCCACCAGCAGTGCAAAAGTGTTCCCTTTTCTCCACATCCATGCCAACATCTCTGGTCTTGGGATTTTGTGATACAGGCTAGTCTCACTGGAGTTAGATGATATCTCAAAGTAGTTTTGATTTGCATTTCTCTGATGATTAAAGATGATGAGCCTTTTTTCATATGTCTGAAGGCCATGCGTCTGTCTTCTTCAGAGAAGTTTCTCTTCAAGTCCCTTGCCCAGCCTGCGATGGAATCCCTTGTTCTTTTCTTGCTAATGAGTTTGAGTTCTCTGTGGATTCTGGTTATTAAACCTTTGTCGGAGACATAACCTGCAAATATCTTCTCCCATTCTGAGGGCTGTTTGCTTCCTTTACTTACTGTGTTCTTGGCTGTGCAGAAGCTTTTTAGTTTGATCAAGTCCCAATAGTGTATTTTTGAAGCAGCTTCAATTGCCCAGAGGTTCCTTCTCATAAAAAACTCGCCCAACCCAATTTCTTCAAGGGTTTTCCCTACACTCTCTTCTAGTATTTACATAGTTTCATGTCTTAGGTTTAAATCTTTAATCCAGTGAGAGTCTATCTTGGTTAATGGTGAGAGGTGTGGCTCCAGTTTCAGTCTTCTACAGGTTGCCAGCCAGTTCACCCAGCACCATTTGTTAAATAGGGAATCTTTTCCCCACTGAATGTTTGTCATTGGCTTGTCAAATATTAAATAATGGTAATTAGCTGGATTCATCTCTTGGTTCTCTATTCTGTTCCAGACATCTACTTCTCTGTTTTTGTGCCAGTACCATGCTGTTTTGATCACTATCGATTTGTAGTATAGTCTGAGGTCTGGTAGCGTGATTCCTCCTGCTTTGTTTTTATTTTTGAGTATGTCTTGGCTATTCGAGGTTTTTTCTGATTCCATATAAAATGAAGTATTATTTTTTCAAGATCTTTAAAGTATGACAGTGGAGCTTTAATGGGGATTGCGTTGAAATTATATATTGCTTTGGGTAGTATGGACATTTTAAC
The DNA here is from genome assembly GCF_027406575.1 of Nycticebus coucang. Classification (NCBI taxonomy): domain Eukaryota; kingdom Metazoa; phylum Chordata; class Mammalia; order Primates; family Lorisidae; genus Nycticebus; species Nycticebus coucang. The sequence continues at coordinate 32,241,271 of NC_069789.1, read as the reverse complement.
AATGTTGATTCTTCCCAACCATGAGCATGGTATATTTTTCCATTTGTTAACATTCTCAGCTATCTCTTTTCTTAGAGTTTCATAGTTTGCTTTGTATAGATCTTTCACGTCCTTTGTTAGATAAACTCCCAAGTATTTCATCTTCTTTGGCACTATTGTGAATGGGATAGAGTCCTTAATTGTTTTTTCAACTTGACTATTGTTGGTATATATAAAGGCTACCGATTTATGAATGTTGATTTTGTAACCTGAGACACTGCTGTATTCCTTAATCACTTCTAAGAGTTTTGTAGTAGAGTCCCTAGTATTTTCCAGATATACAATCTCATACCATCTGCGAAGAGTGAAAGTTTGATCTCTTCTGACCCTATGTGGATACCCTTGATCGCCTTTTCTTCCCTAATTGCGGTGGCTAAAACTTCCATTACAATGTTAAAGAGCAATGGAGACAATGGGCAGCCTTGTCTGGTTCCAGATCTAAGTGGAAATGATTCCAATTTAACTCCATTCAATATGATATTGGCTGTGGGTTTGCTGTAGATGGCCTCTATCAGTTTAAGAAATGTCCCTTCCATACCAATTTTCTTAAGTGTTCTAATCATGAATGGATGTTGGATGTTATCAAAAGCTTTTTCTGCATCGATTGAGAGAATCATATGGTCTTTGTTTTTTAATTTGTTTATGTGCTGTATTACATTTATAGATTTACGTATATTGAACCAGCCTTGAGACCCTGGGATAAAACCAACTTGGTCATGATGTATGATTTGTTTGATATGTTGCTGGATTCTGTTTGTTAGAATCTTGTTGAATATTTTTGCATCTATATTCATTAGTGATATTGGTCTATAATTTTCTTTTCCTGTTGGGTCTTTTCCTGGTTTGGAGATCAGGGTGATGTTTGCTTTATAGAACATGTTGGGTAGTCTTCCTTCTTTTTCTACCTTTTGGAATGGTTGAGTAGTATAGGTACTAATTCCTCTTTAAAGGTTTGGTAGAATTCTGACGTGAAACCATCTGGTCCCGGGCTTTTCTTTTTGGGGAGATTTTGTATGGTTGATGATATTTCTGAACTTCATATGGGCCTGTTTAACATTTCCACTTGCTTTTGATTAAGTCTTGGAAGGTGACGTGTTTCCAAGTAACGGTTGATTTCCTTCAGATTTTCGTATTTCTGAAAGTAAAGTTTCTTGTAATAGTCATTAAGGATTTTTTGGATTTCTTAGGAGTGTGTTGTTATTTTGTCTTTGTTATTTCTGATTGATGAGATTAGAGATTTTACTCTTTTTTTCCTGATTAGTTTGGCCAACGGTTTATCTATTTTGTTGACCTTTTCAAAAAACCAGCTTTTTGATTTATTGATCTGTTGTATTATTCTTTTGTTTTCAATTTCATTTAGTTCTGCTCTGATTTTGGTTATTTCTTTTCTTTTACTGGATTTGGGGTTGGATTGTTCTTCCATTTCCAGTCTCTTGAGATGTCCCATTAAGTTGCTTACTTCCTCTTTTTCCGTTCTCCTGAGGAAGGCTTGCAGTGTTATGAATTTCCCTCTTAGAATTGCCTTTGCTGTGTCTCAGAGGTTCTGATAGTTCGTGTCTTCATTGTCATTTTGTTCCAGAAATTTGGAAATTTCCTTCTTAATCTCATCTCTGACCCAGCTATCATTCAGCATAAGGTTATTTAACTTCCATGTTTTTGTATGTGTATGCAGATCCTGTTGTTAGTCATCTCAAGTTTTATTCCATGATGGTCGGAGAAGATGCATAGAATAATTTCTATTCCTTTAAATTTGCTGAGGTTAGACTTGTGACCTAAGATGTGATCGAATCTGGAGTAAGTTCCGTGGGCTGATGAGAAGTATGTGTATTCAGTTTTGTTGGGATGAAATGTTCTGTGGATGTCAGCTAAATCTAAATGCTGGATGGTTAGATTTAAATCTAGAATTTCTTTACTCAGCTTTTTGTTGGAGGATCGATCCAGCACTGCCAAAGGAGTGTTAAAATCTCCGACTATTATAGAGTTGGAGGAAATCAAGTTTCTCATGTCTGTTAGAGTTTCTCCTATAAATTGAGGTGCATTCTGGTTGGGTGCATAGATATTAATGATAGAAATCTCATCATATTGAGTCTTACCCTTAACAAATATGAAGTGACCAGTTTTGTCCTTCCTTACTTTTGTTGGTTTAAAGCCTATTGTGTCCGCAAATAAAATTGCAACTCCTGATTTTTTCTGGTTACCATTTGCCTGAAATATGGATGACCATCCTTTCACCCTGAGTCTGTATTTGTCTTTTAAGTTAAGATGTGACTCTTGTATGCAACAAATGTCTGGCCTGAGTTTTTGTATCCAGTCAGCTAACCTATGTCTCTTTAGAGGGCAGTTTAAGCCATTCACATTAATGGAGAGCATTGATAAGTTTGGTGAAATTTGGGGTATTGAGTTTTTTGAAAGTCCAGTGGGCATTTTTAATCCTTTTGCCATTGTGGAAGTTAGAGTTTGATCAGAAGTTTCTGAGTGAGTTTACTTTTGTAGTAGAGGATTGGGTTGGTTATTATGGAGGATAGGTCTGAGAATATCCTGAAGAGTTGGTTTGGTTATGGCAAATTTCTTTAGCATATGTATGTCATTAAAGTATTTAATTTCTCCATCGTAAATGAAACTCAGTTTAGCTGGGTACAAGATCCTGGGTTGAAAGTTATTTTGCTTGAGGAGATTAAACTTTGATGACCACCCTCTTCTGGCTTGAAAAGTTTCAGCAGAGAGATCTGCAGTCATTCTAATGTTCTTCCCTTTGAAGGTAATAGATTTCTTTCTCCTGCAGCTTTGAGAATTTTCTCCTTCATATTAACTTTAGTGAAGTTAATTATGATATGCCTGGGGGATGTCTTATTGCGGTTGAGTCGTGCTGGGGTTCTGAAGCTATCTGCTATCTGCATTTCAGGTTCTCTAGTCATGTCTGGAAAATTCTCTTTCATAATTTCATGCAGAAGGGCCTCTGCGCCCAGTGAGGCCACTTCATCTGTTTCAGGAATTCCTATGAGATGGATATTTGCCTTCTTCAAGTTATCCCAGAGCTCTCTGAGTAAGTGATCCATTTTTGCTCTCCATTTCTCTTCCTCTTTGAGAGTTTGGGAGCGTTCAAAGGCTTTATCTTCGATGTCGGAGATCCTTTCTTCTGCTTGGTCCATTCTGTTGCTATGGGACTCTACCGTATTTTTCATATCTTTGACGGCTGCAAATTCTTGTTTCAGTGTGTCTAAGTCTTTGGTGGTTTTGTCTTTAAATTCGTTAAATTCTTGAGACAGCTTTTGAATTTCTCCACGAATTCCTAATTCCATTTTGTTAATCTTGTTTGCCATCCAAATTCTGAATTCGATTTCTGACATCTCAGCCAGTTGTTTGTGAATGCGATCTTCAATTACATCTGCCGTATCTTTCCTTGGGGGGGTTGATCTATTCTGGTTATTCATGTTACCAGAGTTTTTCCGCTGATTCCGCCCCATGATTGTTTTACTCTCTTTTATTTTCCTCTGGTGTTTTGTCGAGGACCCGTACAGTGCTGTGGCCTGAGAAAGTGGGGCCCTGTTTGGTGTGGAGGGGCTAAGTGGTTCTGACTTGTTTTCAGTTGGTTTCTATGTGACCCTAGTGAAACAGTTACTCTGGGTTGATGTCTCAGCTGTGAAGAAATACCAGCAATTAAGTCACCCCACCCACCACAGGCAACAAATGGAAAAGGAAATCAAACCTTCCTACAACCACACACCCAGGGCACCACCTGGATAGTCCCCAGGTGAGTGACTCAGTTCAAAAGGTCCAAGTCAGTTGTCTCAGTCAGCAGTTGCCTCGGGTGGGAGAGTTCAAAAGTTCAACTGGTTCACAGGGGTCTGGTGACTGCTCTAAAATGGCTTGCTCCAGTGCTGCGTGGAGTCAGGACGAGCCACTAGTAAATAGATCAGTCTGGGAAGATTGATGCCTCCTTCCCCACCTTGCAGCTCTGTCACACCCAGTCGCTGCTAGCCCCACAGGGCTGTGGCCCCGTCAGTTGTCTGTAGTAAGCAGATACTCCAGGGGTTTGCACCTGCCTAAGTCACAGGATAGTCTGTGTCTGCTCGACTAGGCCGCTATTCTCTGTCTTTATCCAGTAGGGAGTGGTGTGGCCTGTCAACCTCCGGCAGTTTATGGAGGCTGGAGTTGTTCACTCAGTTCCAGCCCCACCCTTAGTTTATGTTACTGGGTGAAGGGAACAACCCTGTGGGAGTTTGTTTCTGACCTTGCCAGATTCCTCTGCAGAGGAGAGGCTGATTTGAGTTCCCAGAACCTGTGTCTCAGGCCCTGTCTTTAGTCCTGCAGGTTTGTATTCGCAGCACGATCAGTTGTTGGCTGTAGCCTCTTGGCCTCCTTTGTGTATAGGCTGGTGATCCCCTAAGAGCCAGATTCATCTTAGACTCATTAGAGCGGTTCTCTGGATCAGCCCCACCCTAGGAGTTTCCTGGCTCTGCGGGTGTGTTTTCTAGTCCCCGTGTTCCATCCAGGTTAGTCCCGTCTCAGGAAAACCCTTTACTCACGGGGCCTGTGTTTCAGTCCCAGGTCTGTTCCATGGTGGTTGCCATCTGAGAAGATGCTCGGCCTCTTCTGGTTGCCCAGGAAGACAGGAGGAGAGGCTATGGGATATCTGGGAGTGGGCCTTGTTATTGCTGAATACTTCTGTTGCTCTGCACCTCAGGGCACCACCGCTCCAGTGTAATTCCCTCTCAGCCAACTGATGTCTTCTCGCTCCTTTGCTACAGAGCCAGCACTGGCCAGCTGCAGTCCAGGTCCTGTCTACACCTCTTGAGAGTTCAGCCAAGAATCTGGATTCCTGAGGGGGCAGGTCTCCAGATCACGGAGTGAGAGTGGAGGGGGTGTTAGGATTCAGGGTTACAGGTCGTAACACCAAGCTCATTGAGACCAAATGAACAAATAAACAGATACAAAGTTTACCAGGCACTTGGGCCCATAGATACAGAGACAGACGGAAACACATAAACATAGAAGCAATAGCCACGACAACAGCAATATAAGAACAACTGCAATAAAAATAGTGATAATCGTAAAATAATTGAACGAAAGGAAAAAAAAGTGAGAAAAAGGTGGTGTTAGAAGGAATGTTAAGTGAGAAGAAGAAGAAATTAAAATTAGAAGACATAGAAATAAAAAATATATCTATATAAAATGTAATAATAAAAAATTATCGAAATCTCCTCTAAGAAAGTGGTGAGGAAAAATCAGAGAAAAAGAAAACAACAGCAAAAAAAAAATACCAAAAAACAAACGCCCCCCATGAAAACCAAACCAAACCAAACCAAACCAAACAAAAAATAAAGGCACCAACTGCAAAAATATTCTTGTGGTAGAAATATACCTATAAATGCCTATATGTCTGCTGTAGGGATCAACTTTCGTAGGAATATATTCATACTGCAATATACTTTCTGGACACCAGGTGGCGCTGTGAGTGGTTTCGAGACTTTTACCTGGTTTACAGTTTATACCGTTACCATGGTAACCACCTTCCATGGCCGATCCCCATTTTGGAGTTTCTGTAAAAGTTTGTCGCCTAAGAATTGTGCAACCTCGGCTGTTCTCCTCCAGACAGCACTTGCGACCAACCCTCCCACTCAGTGCAGGTGTCCACGCTTCCTAAGTCCCTCCACTCTGCTCCCAGGTTCCCCCGCAAACTGGCAACTGCAATTGGCCATAAGGGGAGTGGTGCTGAGTTCGCGCGGTATCTCCTGTAGCTGGTTCCCGGGGCTTCAGCAGCCAAAGCCGGTCTACGGCTTCAGTTGCTCTGTGGCTCCAGAAGCCAAAGCCGGGTTCTAGGCTTCAAGCCGTTCCCGTGGTTGAAGCACTCAGGGGATTTATTCTGAGTTTTATGGTTCAGAGTTTTGGATGGGCGTCCGCCAGTTTGCTGCACAGCCTGAACTGCCAGCCCCCTCCAACACCTGGGGGAAAGGTGCCCGCCCTTTTGGGTAGTTCAAAGTGTCTGTTTCCCAGGCAGGATCCCTTCCCTTCAATTGTCCAACAGTTTGCCCAGCTCCCTGTGGTCTTGAGTGGCTCTCCTTTCGGATGCCTCCCTCAGTTCAGCATTAATTACTTGTCTTAATTAATTACAATCTTAATTACTTGGATTTTGTCAGCATTTACAAGCTGCTGACCTCCGTGGGGGAGGGGCCTGCTGGCCAGCACGGCCGAGCAGGGATGAATCTCTACAACAGAGTCTGTGATTTTTAAATTACCCCTCATATATAGCAAACCGCCAGTTCGCTGGGCGTCTCCAGCTGTCTGTCCACTCCAATAATCCACACACAGGGAAGGTCCAGACCGCCTTTCCTCTCAGCTGGTGGCTTGGGAGAGGTGGGCTACACATCTGTCCTGTCCGCCATCATGCTCCGCCCTCCGTTTATGAGTTTATATGTAACTCCTGTCTCCCTGAAATGTATAAACTGTAACCCAACCAAAGTGAGCCCACTTGCTTAAGGTTTCTTGGGTGTGGCTCTGGGACATGGTCCTAAAGTTTGGCTCAGAATAAAGCTCCTTACATTATTTTGCAGAATGTGTCTTCTTTTCTGTGGACAGTTGCCTTCGTTTAACTACTCTCCTCTAGTTAGATATTTAAGACTCAAGTTGGTTTGGCCACTTTCTATGATAAACAGATCTTGGTGAGTATCCTCTGTGGAACACCCCAGTATCTGTATTGTGAACAGTCCTTTGTCTCTTCTGGTAGCTATTTATATGCCACAGAGGGAAGGGTACTATCCTTCCTATAATTCTTAGCTGTAATAAAATTTTATGCTGGAACCAGACATAGAAATCTGGGCAGCTGATTGGGAATTTGGGCAAGTGGTTTGAGAAACAGGCTCAGAATTACATGCACTGAGAGATAAATATGTTTCAGACACTTTCTAAAGGGTAACCTCCCAAATCCCCACTTTATAGAAGAGGAAACTGAGGCCCAGAGTGAATAGTGGAGTTTATCTTTGACCTGGTACTTGTCATTCAAAAGACCCCCAGGAGCTCGGCGGTTGTGGCTCAAGCAGCTAAGGCACCAGCCACATACACCTGAGCTGGCAGGTTCTAATCTATCCCAGGTCCACCAAACAATGACGGCTGCAACCAAAAAATAGCCGGGTGTTGTGGTAGGTGCCTGTAATCCCAGCTACTTGAGAGACGGAGGGAGGAGACTCGCTTGAGCCCAGGAGTTGGAGGTTGCTGAGAGCTGTGATGCCACAGCACTCTACCCAGGGTGACAGCTTGAGGCTCTGTCTAAAAAAAAAAAAAAACCCAGGATGGTTAAATAGTGGTAATATCAATTTTTCAAGTTGAGAAGAGACAGTGTTCAGTGTGGCCCAAAGGTGCTTTCTCTTTGAACAGGGCAAGTTCAGGTTGTTTTTAATGCCTCACAGGGTGAGGATTACACAGTAGAGTCCTATGTATGTGGCAGCTATAGGGAAAGGCTGTGCACATTTATGAGGGAGCTGAGCACATGCACAGCAGGTAAACATACATGCAACACACACCCCATGTTCATTTGGGGGCAGGGTTTTAGCATTAATATGAGGTGGAATTTGGCTCTTTATATCAAACAGTAAACTACAGGACACAAGGATGACTTGTGTGCAGTCTCTGTAAGTTGGTTAAAACCAGCTAGAGATCTGCAGCTGCTTACAGGGAAGAACATTTGTAAGGCTGTCCTCTGTTCAGGGCTTAGTGGTCTGGGTTGTAAATCAGAGCGTGGAGTGTCTGTCAGGGAGTTTAGCAAGAGTGTGGCTTTTCATGCAGCTGTAGGAATTTAGGAAGTTGCTATGTCAGACAAGCCCTGAACCTTTTGTTTCCTTAACCTTACAGTCCATCTATTTTGGGCTCTTAGACACACACAAAATCCTGGAGGAAGAACAAAGGCATAAGCACTATGGGCAAGTGAGGAGGGGTGAGAGGACTCAAGGCCCAAGGGCTAAAGGCAGCACCACTGCAGACTCACAACCAGCAACCCAGAGAGCACGGGCAGAGGAGCTGGCCAAGTGGGAGCCTTTGGCCCTTTCCAAGGCCTTGAGACAGGGGCCCTACAATGTGTTCACATGGTCATACACTGTGATGAAACATTGCCAAAGTAAAATCACTTTTCTTCTTTTCCTTAAAGATGGTCCCCATAACTGTGTCATACCTTACAAATGAGGGGTGAAGGTATAGAAGGGCAAATGCAGAGCAGATGCAACCTCTTTCCCTCCTCCCTCCAAGTGCTGAATTGGAATAAATGAAAAACATTCCCAAGCTGGCTAAATGAGAATGAAAATGTGCAGAAAACCAGCTGGACTGAGGAGGTCCCTGGGGCTTCATAGAAGCCCTGGAATCGATCATGTACCACCAGCAAAGGGGCAGCAAGCCCAGGGGAGCCAGCTGGGGCAAGGGGAGGCCCTAGCATAGAGGCATGGTATTGCGGCCTGCTCATCCATGCAGCCACCTTGGCCCTTTAGCAAAGGGCTTTCACAAAGGACCACTGCCAACATTTATTTGGGTCGTGGCTTTTAATGCATTCCCTTCATGCTTCAGACTTGGATGTTAAGATAGACAGCACACAAATGTGAAAAGAGCCCAAACTACCACTTAGTGTGTCTGATGCCCTGCTCCTGTTTCTGAATCAGTAACAAGTTATGACAGAGAAAAAGAGTGAGAAAGGAAAAAAAAGTTTCATCACCAAAACTCCAGGCTCCTGACTACTGGGTCCACACAGGTAAAGTCAATCCAGGTAACTGACCCTGGGGGGTTAGTCCAGTGATTTTCAACCAGTGTGCCATGGTGTTGCTGTCTACTGGCCTAGTCAGAGACATGGAGGCAGACACTGCAGAGGAAATGAATGATTTTTTAAGGGATGGCTGGTATTTGCTTGGGCACAGCAGCAATTGGCTGTTCTTATTCACTTTCTTATATACCCAAACTCATCAGATAAAAATAATCCAAGAACAAGAGAGACAAAAGGTAAAGATTCTTTATCAGAGTTAACCAGCAAAGTACATACACATCTTTCTAAACCAAGAATATCTTGTTTAGAGATAAACAACAATGGAGATGAACCACGAAGGGCTGGGTTGTCTGTTCTGTTTGCCTACTTCTTTATATGATTAACTGAAAGTGTTTGTGTAAATAGAGGTAGGGGATTAAGTGCAATGGTCCATTGCCCAAGGCAGATGCTCTGTCTCCAGCTACGACTTGGAGAGAGCCCTCCAGGATATTCTTTCCTTTAAGGCGTGACTGCCTGCATTTTTCAGCAAAGCTGCTCATGTCAGCTGGGGGAGAATATCCCCCAAAACTCACACCTAGCCCAATTACTGGAAATGTCCCTTGTCAGGGTCTCATGACTTCAAGGAGCACAAATAAGACTGATTCACCTTATAAGGGTGCAGTGGACTATGCCCCTTCACTGTGGCCATGGTGCACATGGGAGAATCTCAGGTGTGCCACAAAAAGTTTTAAAAATCATTAGTTAAATTATTTTCCAAAGAAATTTAAAGCATAGTAAGTATATTATTTTTTTTTACTTTTTTTTTAATCAACATAATATAAATGTGCCATGGAGGTTTTAACTATAGGTTCACGTGTGCTGTGAGATAAGAAAGGCTGGAAAACCCTGGGCTATTGACTCTAGATAAGCAGACATCTCAATGCTCCTTAGCACAGACCGACACACTAGAAAAACATTGTTTTCCTTGGGGCCACAGTGTTTTATTATGAAAATTGAATAAAAACTTCAAAAACAAACAATCATTTCTAATTTAAGGAGAAATTTGTTGTTTTCTGTGCATAAATTACATATAACACACACAGAGCTGCCATCAATCACCACACTGCACAACACCTGAGCTGTGACTCACAACATACTTACTGAATTTGTTTCTGAGAACTGAGTCTTTTGTCATTCCACAAATATTTAATTGTGTCTGGAGTGGGTCTTGGGTGGTCCCGAGTGACGACCTCTGACCCCCTAAGTATGTGCAACAATGTCAGGTCACCACACACTATCTTATCTATTTTGTTCAAAGAGCTACCAGGCAAATATTCAAGATCAAGTGTGCAATCAGAAATTATAGTAATGGAAGAACATAGTCTAGTGCGTGTAGTGAGCTTGGGCAGGCTGGCTGGAGCTGAGGCAGAGGTGGAGGAGTTAAACGCAACTCACTTGGCAGTTAATGTGTTAATTGGCTATAACAAAGTTGTCCTTTAAACTTCCTATAGTTAGAGGACATCATAGATCATTTAAGAAAAGATTTAAGGGCCTGGGAAGGTGGCTCAGGCTTGTAATCCTAACACTCTGGAAGGCTGAGCTCAGTAATTAAAAAGCAGCCTGAGCAAGAGCAAGACCCCATCTCTACTGAAAATAGAAAAACTAGCTGAGTGTTGTGGGAGCCTGAGGCAGGAGAACCACTTGGGCCCAAAAGTTTGAAATTGCTGTGAGTGAGCTAATGATGATGCCATAGCACTTTACCAAAAAAAAAAAAAAAATTAACTGTGATTGGGAAAGATTTGTGAGCCCAAATAAAAATAATTACAACTAACTCTTTTGAAAACTTAGAGATTTCATTTTTTTAACCAATATCCTTTTGCTATATTTCAAGTACGTTGGCTTCAATTCTAAAACTGCTACACTTACCACTGATGAATACCCCTGTTCAGCCCCATATTCCTATTTTGGCAAAGCAATACAGTTTGGTGTCCAATACCCTCTCCAGTCAGTTTTTCTCCTATGGTTTACAGTCCGTAGGCAGATCTGAGCAGTCAGTGCCTTGGGCAAAGTGGCTCTGCTCAACTCCACAAAAATGACATTTGTGAAATAAGGAAGTCAGAGTTATTGGCTACAATGAGCTGTCGCCTATGGTGGCACAAGGATAATATCTTGGGGTATACACATTTAAGAGAAACACCTCATCTGCCCCTGTCCTCTTGTAAGACATGGCTAGACACAAACCAGGCAACTGTGAGCTGTGTGAAGACCTGGCCTAAGCAGGTCATTGCTTCAGAACTGACCACATACTACTGCAGGCCGCACACCTGCTGTAGAAGCCAGGGTGAGTCCCAGCAGGCAGAACAGGGCCACATGGCTGGGCAAGCTGTGCATGGTTCTGACTGTGGTACTGACAGCTATAGCCTGGCGTGGCTAGTCCAGGGCTGGGCTGAATTGCCAGCTCATCTACTGGGCTCAGCATAGAGATATTCTCACACATGAGAAAACTGAAACTCAGAAACATTCTGGAACTTGATCTAGGCAACACAGCACAGAAGTTGGCAGCATAAGGGCTTCTACCCTAATTAAGACAACGGAATGAAATTGTGTGAAGCAGTGAGAAGACAGTGAACACCACAGATGGCAGGGCCCAGGGGAAGGAGAGCTGGGGCTCTCGGTGGCTCCACTCATGAGGGTTTGAACAAGCAGGAAAGACAGGGCCACAGATGCCCCACCAGTGCAAGAATGCTAGTGGAATGTGCATGGTTTGATGTTTTGTGACGAGAATGGTAGAAATAGAGGGAGGGAGGCTGTTGGCTCTGCATCTTAGTCTGCTCAGCCTGCAGTAACAAGGACACAGACCTGGGGCTTAAATAATGGAAATTTATTGCCTCCAGTTCTGGAGGCTGGAAGTCCAAGGTAAGTGTGTTGGCAGGGTTGGCCCATCTGGAGGCCTCTCTCACTGGGCTGTAGATGGCTGTCATCCCCTGTGCCTCACACAGACTGCCTTCTGTGCATGCCTATGTCCTGATTTCTTCTTGTGAGAACCCCCCTTGTACTGGATTAGAGCTCACCCTCATCACCTCACTTTAACTTGGTCACCCTGTTAATAGGCCTAGTCTTCAAACACAGTCACATTTGAGGTATTAGAAGTTAGAACTTTAGCATGTGAATTTGGAGGGAAAGGACACAATTCAGCCCCACACACTTGAACAATGGACAGATGGGCCCTGATACTGGCTGCCAAAGGCCCCGATTATAGCCATCACCATTGTAGTGGGTATTGAGGACCAAGCTCTGCTGTTACCCCTTTCTCTCTAAGTTAGGAGGCATTCAGAGTCTTACTCAGTGTCCTGGCCTCATGGAATCATGGTGGACAGCTTTGCAGAGTGGGTGCTGCCCTGAGTGTAAACACAGAGACAGAGTTTCCACATTCCTAACCTTCCACACTCATCCCAACTCAGCTTTCATAGGCTCCAGATCAGAGGCAGAGAACAAGGGCTCTCAGCAAGCAGTGTCTCCCATGAGACCCGAGTTTGCATGGGGAGGGGGCGATCTAGGCCCCCGAGCCTCCAGCATGGCAGGCATCCTCACCAGTTTTCTCATTTGATTTGGTCAAATCTCTGAGAGCTGGGGATGACTTCTGCCTTTACAGAGGTAGGGGAAGCTCAGCAAGGAGGATGTTGGACAGCTAGCTTACTCTTACCAGAGCAGAATGATTAGGCTTAGCAAGTCTAACTACAACACCCTTGTCTGCCCATGTGGTAGGAACTGAATGTTTGTGTCCCCTTCCCTGCATTGTGGTGGTGTTACAAACTGGGAGCCCCAAGAAGGGATTAGGTCATGAAAGCAGAGCCCTCACACATGGAATAAGTGCCCTTGTAAAAGCGGTCTTAGAAAGCCCTCTCCACTTCCACCACTGAGGATGCAGAGGGAAGGTGCCACCTACAAACCAGGGACCAGGACCCTACCAGACACCAAATCTTCCAGCACTTCAACCTCGGACTTCCAACTTTCAGAACTGTGTGTAATAAATGTTTGTAGTTTATAAGCTACACGGTCTGTGGCATTTTGTTATAGCAGACTGAACAGACTAAAACATCTTCCTAGTACAGCTACTCAGAGAAAATCCAAAGAGGATTTTATCAAATGTGACTTTTAGAACTTCCTCCTTTTCTCTCCCCCAAACACCAAGATCCACTTCTGTGTCAATAAAAAAACATGAGGTTTATACTTAAGAAAAAGGAGAGCTGTTTGTTATGATGTGTAGCAGCCTGGCCATTCTGACAGGCTGGGATGCAGAGCCCTGACCAGGAGCCCGGCACATGTGTTTAGAAGGATGGACCAAAAAACCTTGATTTTATACTGAATGGGGTGGTCCAATGCACACACTCAACAAGTTGCAAAAGTCATGAATACACAGGAAAGGAAATCACGCCCATGTAACAACTGTACTTTATCCCTCCCATCCCATCATGGCTGGGAACTCGATTTTAAGGTGCTACTGGGGCCCCTTGGCTGAGCAGGATGCATTCAGTTAGCAGAGGGTTTATAATTTTTTAATTTTTAGTTTTCAGCCCTGAGCTGCTCACCTTGTCCACCATCCAACACTTGACATTTCCCACACTACCATGACATCCCCCCTCCATCAAGCGTGACCTCTCCCTGCCCCCAGCTCCACTCAGGAGATACCCCCTTTGTGAGGTTCCCACTCTCTGAGCAGGTCTCCCATTTTCTTCCTGTAGCACATTGTTCCAGCTTCTTTGATGGAACTTATCACACTCTACACTTTAAGGAAGTACCGACTACCAGACTGGGTTTCTTGAGACTGGTGTGGGGTTTTGCTCATCACTCCCTTATGAGACTATAGCTGAGTGCCTGTCACATGATCTGTGTTCAAAGAGAGTTTTTGGAGTGATTATTTGCACACATGCTACATGCTTTGCAGATTATACCTCTTTTTACTTTGACCCATAATCTCATATGTCACCTGGCCTCCCACTCAGCCTTTCTGAAGAATTCCAGGCAGTTCCCTCCTGGCCCCATGCACAGCTTGCAGCACCACATTTGCCACCTACCACCTATCCCAGACTTGCCTTCATTCTGCAAACCATCTTGCCCTCATGATTTCAGGTTTAGAAAGATGCTGTGTTTGAGGCCTCCAAAGGAAGCCTCTTTTTACAAATAGCCTCAAATAATAGCCACTATACTTGGGAAACAATGAGGAAATTTCCAGGTGAGTTTTCCCACCTGAGAGATGTCCAGCAGAAAAACACCTACATTCAATACACACCACTGTAGAAGGATTGCAGAGAAGTGTTCACAATGTAATGTGTACAACATGCAGTATGATCCCACCTCTGCACACACGCACACACACCAGCACATGTGTGCACAGGATAATGACTAAGAAGTGGCTACTCCAGAGTTTAATCACCATTATTCTCTGGGTGGGATTTTGGTTCAATTTAGCTTTTTAAAAATTACCTGCTCCATAAGAGCTGCGCCGTGACCCACAACCCGCGGACCTCCATAAGAGCTGCACCGCCACCCACAACCCATGCCTGCCCACACGTCCATATGAGGGATGCCACGACCCACAACCCGCAACCCGTGACCTGCACCTGCCAGGCTTCTGCATGCCCTGACCAGGAACTCTGGGAGCCGCGCAACCCTGAGTCCTACTTCCTGTACCCTACCTGCCTCCACACCGGCCTGCTCATCTGGCCAGGGACTCTGGTACCTTCAAGCCCTCTGGAGCCCCACCTGCCTCTGCGTGGAGACCTTCTCCTGGCCAGAGACTACTGGACCCTTGGGCCCCCTGTGCCAAAGTCACTGGGGACCAGGCACTCCCAGAACCATGTGCACCACCCCTGCCCTGTTGCTGGATCCGGGTGTGTCACACTCCAGAGCTGCTCCCACAATGAGAACTCCCCGTCTGGGGCAGTCCCAGAGGAGCTACACAGGGTCACTCCCTACAAAGATCCAGCAACAATACAGTGATCCCCCGGGGTCTAATTTGGAGAGACACCTAATCAACTCTAAGGACGGCCAGAGGCAACAGCGAAAAACAATCATGAGGTGAAATCAATGGTAATACTCTGGCAATATAAATAATCAGAGTACCAACTGGCCCAAGGAACAATGGGGCAGACACAGCACAAGATCCCATGCACAAACAAATAGCTGAGATGTCAGAAATCAAATTCAGAATATGGATGGCAAATAAGATTGAATTAGAATTCCAAGCAGTAACCCAAAAGATGTCTCAAGTATTCAACGAATTCAAGGACCAAATGACCAAAAATTTTGACACATTGAGACAAGAAGTTGCAGCCTTCAAAGATCTGAGAAACACAGTAGAATCCGTCAGTAACAGAATGGAGCAAGCAGAAGAAAGGATTTCTGACATTGAAGACAAAGCTTTCCAATGCTCCAAAACCCTCAAAGAGGAAAAGAAATGGAGGGCAAAAACAGATCACTCTCTCAGAGAGTTCTGGGATAATTAGAAGAAAACCAATATTTGTCTTATAGGGATCCTTGAAAGCAATGAAGTGGATTCACAAGGCACAGACTCTCTTCTCCATGAGATTAAGAGAACTTTCCAGACAGGCCAAGAGATTCTGAAATTCAGATAGCAGACAGTTTCAGAACTCCAGCATGACTCAGTCTGAATAAGACATCCCCCAGACATGTCATAATCAATTTCACTAGTGTTAATATGAAGGACAAAATTCTGAAAGCAGCCAGACAAAAGAAAACCACTACCTACAAGGGGAAGAATATTAGAACAACTGCAGATCTGTCTGCTGAAAACTTTCAAGCCAGAAGAGGGTGGTCATGGACTTTTAATCTCCTAAAACAAAATAACTTTCAACCCAGGATCCTGTATCCAGCTAAACTGAGTTTCATTTATGATGGAGAAATTAAATACTTTAATGACATTCACATGTTGAAGAAATTTGCCATAAGTAAACTGGCTCTCCAGAATATTCTCAGACCTATCCTCCATAAAGACCAGCATAATACTCCATCACAAAAGTAAACCCACCCATAAAATTTTGATCAGATTCCAACTTCCACAGTCGCAAAAGGATTAAAACTGTCCACCGGACTCTCGAAAGGCTTCTCAATATTCTAAATTAATGTGAATGGTTTAAATTGTCCTCTAAAGAGGCACAGGTTAGCTGACTGGATACAAAAACTCAAGCCAGATATCTGCTGCATACAAGTATCTCATCTTATATTAAAAGACAAATATAGACTCAAGGTGAAGGGATGGTCATCTATACTCCAGGCAAATGGAAAGCAGAAAAAATCAGGTATTGCAAACTTATTCGCAGATGCAATAGGCTTTAAACCAACCAAAATAAGGAAGGATAAGGATGGACACTTTGTATTTGCTAAAGGTAATACTCAATATGATGAGATTTCAATTATTAATATTTATGCACCCAACCAGAACACACCTCAATTTATAAGAGAACCTCTAACAGACATGAGCAACTTGATTTCCTCCACTTCCATAGTAGTTGGAGATTTTAACACCCCTTTAGTAGTGCTGGATAGGTCCTCCAAAATGGAGCTAAGTAAAGAAATTTTAGATTTAAACTTAACCATTCAACATCTGGACTTAACAGACATCTACAGAATATTTCATCACAACAAAACTGAATACACATTCTTCTCATCAGCCCATGGCACATACTCCAAAATCGACCACATCCTAGGCCACAAATGTAACCTCAGCAAAATTAAAAAAATAGAAATTATTCCTTGCATCTTCTCAGATCATCATGGAATAAAATTTGAACTCAATAACAACAGGAACCTGCATACCCATACAAAAACATGGAAGCTAAACAACCTTATGCTGAAGGACAGATGGGTTATAGACAAGATTAAGAAGGAAATCACCAAATTTTTGGAACAAAACAACAATGAAGACACAAATTATCAGAACCTCTGGGGTACCGCAAAGGCCGTACTAAGAGGGAAATTTACAGCACTGCAAGCCTTCCTCAAGAAAATGGAAAGAGAGGAAGTTAATAACTTAATGAGACATCTCAAGCAACTGCAAAAGGAAGAACATTCCAAGCCCAAACCCAGCATAAGAAAAGAAATAATCAAAATCAGAGCAGAATTAAATGAAATTGAAAACAAAACAATTATACAACAGATCAATAAATCCAAAAGTTGTTTCTTTGAAAAGGTTAATAAAATAGATAAACCTTTGGCCAATCTAACCAGGAAAAACAGAGTAAAATCTCTAATTCCATCAATCAGAAATGGTAAAGACGAAATAACAACAGACTCGCTCAGACATTCAAAAAATCCTTAACGAATATTATAAGAAACTTTACTCTCAGAAATATAAAAATCTGAAAGAAATCGACCAATATTTGGACATACGCCACCTACCAAGACTTAGCCAGAACAAAGTGGAAATGTTGAACAGGCCTATATCAAGTTCTGAAATAGCATCAACTATACAAAATCTCCCTAAAAAGAAAAGCCCAGGACCAGATGGCTTTACATCAGAATTCTACCAAACATTTAAAGAAGAACTAGTACCTATATTACTAAACCTCTTCCAAAATACAGAAAAAGAAGGAATACTACCCAACACATTCTACGAAGCAAACATCACCTTGATCCCTAAACCAGGGAAAGACTCAAAAAGAAAAGAAAATTATAGACCAATATCACTAATGAATATCGATGCAAAAATACTCAACAAGATCCTAACAAACAGAATCCAACAACACAACAAATAAATTATACAACATGACCAACTGGGATTTATCCCAGGGCCTCAAGGCTGGTTGAATATACATAAATCTATAAATGTTATTCAGCAAATAAACAAACTAAAAAATAAAGACCATATGATTCTCTCAATTGATGCAGAAAAAGCTTTTGATAATATCCAGCATCCCTTCATGATCAGAACACTTAAGAAAACTGGTATAGAAGGGACATTTCTTAAACTAATAGAGGCCATCTACAGCAAACGCACAGCCAATATCGTATTAGATGGAGTTAAATTGAAATCATTTCCACTTAGATCAGGAACCAGGCAAGGTTACCCATTGTCTCCTTTGCTCTTTAACATTGTAATGGAAGTTTTAGCCATTGCAATTAGGGAAGAAAAGGAGATCAAGGGTATCCACATAGGGTCAGAAGAGATCAATCTTTCGCTCTTCGCAGATGACATGATCATATATCTGGAAAACACTAGGGATTCTACTACAAAACTCCTAGAAGTGATCAAGGAATACGGCCATGTCTCAGGCTCCAAAATCAATACCCATAAATCTGTAGTCTTTATATATATGAACAATAGCCAAGCTGAAAAAACAGTTAAGGACTCTATTCCTTTCACAGTAGTGCCAAAGAAGAAGAAATATTTGGGAGTATACCTAACAAAGGACATGAAAGATCTCTAAAAAGAGAACTATGAAACCTTAAGAAAAGAAATAGCTGAAGATGTTAACAAATGGAAAAACATACCATGCTCATGGCTGGGAAGAATTAACATTGTTAAAATGTCTATACTACCCAGAGAAATATATAATTTTAATGCCATTCCTATGAAAGCTCCATTGTCATATTTTAAAGATCCTGAAAAAATAATACTTTGTTTTATACAGAATCAGAAAAAAACCCAAATAGTCAAAATATTACTCAAAAATAAAAACAAAGCAGGAGAAATCACGCTACCAGACCTGAGACTGTTCTATAAATCGACAGTGATCAAAACAGCATGGTACTGGCACAAAATCAGAGAAGTAGATGTCTGGAACAGAATAGAGAACCAAGAGATGAATCCAGCTAGTTACCATTATTTGATCTTTGACAAGCCAATTAAAAACATTCAGTGGGGAAAAGATTTCCTATTTAACAAGTGGTGCTGGGTGAACTGGCTGGCAACCTGTAGAAGTTGAAACTGGACCCACACCTTTCACCACTAACTAAGATAGATTCTCACTGGATAAAAGATTTAAACTTAAGACATGAAACTATAAAAATACTTGAAGGAAATGCAGGGAAAGCTCTTGAAGGAATCGGCCTGGGTGAATATTTTAAGAGGAGGACTTCCCAGGCAATTGAAGCAGTATAAAAAATACACTACTGGGACCTGACCAAACTAAAAAGCTTCTGCACAGCCAAGAACATAGTAAGTAAATCAAGCAGAAAGCCCTCAGAATGGGAGAAAATATTTGCAGGTTATACCTCCAATAAAGGTTTAATAACCAGAATCCACAGAGAACTCAAACGTATTAGCAAGAAAAGAACACGTGATCCCATCTCAGGGTGGGCAAGGGACTTGAAGAGAAACTTAAAAGACAGACGCATGGTCTACAAACACATGAAAAAAAGCTCATCATCCTTAATCATCAGAGAAATGCAAATCAAAACTACTTTGAGATATCACTTAACCCCAATAAGAGTAGCCCACATAACAAAATCCCAAAACCAGAGATGTTGGCGTGGATGTGGAGAAAAGGGCACACTTCTACACTGCTGGTGGGAATGCACACTAATATGTTCCTTCTGGAAGGATGTTTGGAGAATACTTAGAGACCTAAAAATACACCTGCCATTCGATCCTATAATTCCTTTACTAGGTTTATACCGAGAAGACCAAAAATCACAATATAACAAAGACATCTGTACCAGAATGTTTATTGCAGCCCAATTCATAATTGCTAAGTCATGGAAGAAGCCCAAGTGCCCATCGATCCAGGAATGGATTAATAAATTGTGGTATATGTATACCATGGAATATTATGCAGCCTTAAAGAAAGATGGAGACTTTAACTCTTTCATGTTTACATGGATGGAGCTGGAACATATTCTTCTTAGCAAAGTATCTCAGGAATGGAAGAAAAAGTATCCAGTGTACTCAGCCCTACTACGAAGGTAAATTATAGCTTTCACATGAAGGCTATAACCCAACTATAGCACAAGACTATGGGGAAAGGGCCAAGGAAGGGGAAGGGAGGGGGGAGGTTAGGGTGGAGGGACGGTAATGGGTGGGGCCACACCTACGGTGCATCTTAGAATGGGTAGGCGAAACTTACTAAAGACAGAATACAAATGTTTACATACAATAACTAAGAAAATGCCATGAAGGCTACGTTGAACAGTTTGATAAGAATATTTCAAATTGTATATGAAAGCAACACATTATACCTCTTGATTGCACTAATGTACACAGCTATGATTTAACAACAAAAAAAATTACCTGTGCTTTCAAATAGGTATTATATTATTTTGCTATGAGAGGTAAAATAAAGTTACTTTTTAAGTCCTCAATAAGATTATTTTAATGTGTATATTTTACAGATACTAAAACTTACAGATATTAATGAGACACTTTGTTGTCACAGTAGCATCTAAACAATCCATCCGAAATTTCTATTCTTATGACTTATCTTTAGATCTCGAAGTAAAAAGATTAAAGAAGTTAAAAGGTGGGCGACGCCTGTGGCTCAGTCGGTAAGGCGCCGTCCCCATATACCGAGGGTGGCGGATTCAAACCCGGCCCCGGCCAAACTGCAACCAAAAAATAGCCGGGTGTTGTGGCAGGCGCCTGTAGTCCCAGCTACTCAGGAGGCTGAGGCAAGAGCATCGCTTAAGCCCAGGAGTTGGAGGTTGCTGTGAGCTGTGTGAGGCCACGGCACTCTACCGAGGGCCATAAAGTGAGACTCTGTCTCTACAAAACAAACAAACAAAAAAAAATTTGGGTAGCGCCTGTGGCTCAGTGAGTAAGGCGCTGGCCCCATATGCCAAGGGTGGTGGGTTCAAACCCAGCCCCGGCCAAACGGCAACAAAAAAATAGCCGGGCGTTGTGGCGGGCGCCTGTAGTCCCAGCTGCTCGGGAGGCTGAGGCAAGAGAATCGCGTAAGCCCAAGAGTTAGAGGTTGCTGTGAGCTGTGTGACGCCACGCACTCTACCTGAGGGCGGTACAGTGAGACTCTGTCTCTACAAAAAAAAAAAGAAGTTAAAAGGTTACATGGTTTGCACTGCCTTTTGATATCTATTTTCCTGTGTGGTATATATACATATACATAAAACTGAACAGTATTCAGATGTAAAACAGAATGAAATCATGTATTTCGCAGCAACATGGACAGAATTGGAGGTCATTGTGTTATGTGAAATAACTTAGAAACAGAAAGTCAAATACAGCCTGTTCTCACTTGTAAGTAGGGCTGAGCAATGTTCACAGGGATGGAGAGAGTGGGATGACAGACAATGGAGACTGGAGGAGTGGAAAGGAGGGTGGGAGAAAAGGCAAGAGGAATAGTTTAATGGATACAATCTACATCATTTGGTTAATGGTTACTCTAAAAGCCCAGACTTCACCACTATGCAATATATTCATGTAACTAAATTGCACTTGTACCCCATAAAATTATTCAAAAAAATAAAAATGAAAAAGAAAGAAAGAAAGAAAAATTAAGTTGACACTTCAGCAGAAATGAGTGTGGTGATACCATGCAGTATGTTAGCTCAGAATTCTTTGCCATCCAGTCCCGTTTAAAATAAATAAATAAATAAATAAAGGTCTACTTTCCATTTAAGAATGTCATTGGAGGGTGGCGCCTGTGGCTCAGTTGGTAAGGCGCCGGCCCCATATACCGAGGGTGGTGGGTTCAAACCCAGCCCCGGCTGAACTGCAACCCAAAAAAAAAAAAAAAAGATAGCTGGGTGTTGTGGCGGGTGCCTGTAGTCCCAGCTACTCGGGAGGCTGAGGCAAGAGAATCGCTTAAGCCCAGGAGTTGGAGGTTGCTGTGAGCTGTGTGATGCCATGGCACTCTGCCGAGGGCCATAAAGTGAAACTCTGTCACTCCAAAAAAAAAAAAAAAAAAAAAGGAATGTCATTGGAATGAAACAGTAAAAAAAATACTAATTTTATTAATCCTTTCAAAAAAGTCAATTTTATGGCATTTCACTGGCTGCATAGTGGAGATGGGTAAAGGGGCGTGAACACCTGTTGGAGCAGTGCTGTGGTAGCCCCTCTGGGCCAACCCCTATGTCTGGGGCTCCCACAGGCCTGGGAGCCTCTCTGTGACAATGTCTAGCTACACGATGCCTTGAAGCAACCCTAGGCCTCCCCCTACAGACAGAGCACCAGGGGTGGCCTGAATTTTTTGCCCTCCCAAGACCTGCTCCTGGTCCTCTATCTCCCAGCCTGTTGGGGACCCCCACCCAGCTAACAGCCCTCTGGTAAAGAGCAGAGTGGTCAAGCCCTGCTGCATTCTGAGCTTCCAATTAACCTAGGGATGACATATCCAGGCCTCACCAAACTCTGAGCAAGCCATCTGCCCCTGGCCATGCCCTCTCTCCAACTCTTTTCTGCCCTTGAGCAGCTCTACAAGCTCACCATCTACAAAGATGTCTACTTGGCAGCTAGGAATCCTCCTGTGGTGGTTGCTCTGAGCCCTGTGCCTGGGGACAGGGGATGCTCCAAAGCACTGCCCTTTAGGACATGCTAACTTTTATTATTATTATTAAATCATAGCAGTGTACATTAATGCAATCATAGGGCAAAATACACTGGTTTTGTAGACTGACACATTTTCATCACACTGGTAAACATAGCCTTCCTGGCATTTTCTTCGTTATTGTGTTAAGACATTTATATTCTACATTTACTAATTTTCACATGTACCCTTGTAAGATGCACCGCAGGTGTAATCCCACCCATCACCCTCTTCCACCCACCTCCCCCCTCCCTCCCCTTCTCACCCTTCCCCCTGTTCTTGGGTTATAACTGGGTTATAGCTTTCATGTGAAAGCCATAGATTAGTTTCATAGTACGGCTGAGTAAATTGGATACTTTTTCTCCCATCATTGAGATACTTCACTAAGAAGAATATGTTCCAGCTCCATCCATGTAAACATGAAAGAGGTAAAGTCTCCATCTTTCTTCAAGGCTGCATAATATTCCATGATGTACATATACCACAATTTATTAATCCATTCATGGATCAATGGGCACTTGGGCTTTTTCCATGACTTAGCAATTTATGACTTGGGCTGCAATAAACATTCTGGTACAAATATCTTTGTTATGATGTGATTTTTGGTCTTCTGGGTATATGCCCAGTAGAGGAATTATAGGATTGAATGGCAGGTCTATTTTTAGATCTCTAAGTGTTCTCCAAACATCTTTTCAAAAGGAATGTATTAATTTGCATCCCCACCAGCAGTGTAGAAGTGTTCCCTTTTCTCCACACCCACGCCAACATCTCTGGTCTTGGGATTTTGTGATATAGGCTAATCTTACTGGAGTTAGATGATATCTCAAAGTAGTTTTGATTTGCATTTCTCTGATAATTAAAGATGATGAGCATTTTTTCATTTGTCTGTAGGCTGGGCACCTGCCTTCTTCAGAGAAGTTTCTCTTCATGTCCCTTGCCCAACCTGCGATGGGATCACTTGTTCTTTTCTTACTTATATGTTCGAGTTCTCTTTGGATTCTTGTTATTAAACCTTTGTTGGAGAAATAACCTGCAAATATCTTCTCCCATTCTGAGGGCTGTTTGCTTGCTTTACTTACTGTGGTTTTGGCTGTGCAGAAGTTTTTTAGTTTGACCAGGTCCCAGTACTGTATTTTTGAAGCTGCTTCAATTGCCCAGGGGGTCCTCCTCATAAAATACTCACCCAGACTGATTTCTTCAAGGGTTTTCCCTGCACTTTCTTCTAGTATTTTATAGTTTCATGTCTTCAGTTTAAATCTTTCATCCACTGAGAGTCTATCTAAGTTAATGGTGAAAGGTGTGGGTCCAATTTCAGTCTTCTAGAGGTTGCCAGCCAGTTCACCCAGCACCATTTGTTGAATAGGGAATCTTTTCTCACTGAATGTTTTTAATTGGCTTGTGAAAGATCAAATAACGGTAAGTAGCTGGATTTATCTCTTGGTTCTCTATTCTGTCCCAGACATCTACTTCTCTGTTTTTGTGCCAGAACCATGCTGTTTTGATCACTATCAATTTGTAGTATAGTCTGAGGTCTGGTAGCATGATTCCTCCTGCTTTGTTTTTATTTCTGAGTAATGTTTTGGCTATTCGAGGTTTTTTCTGATTCCATAGAAAATGAAGTATTGTTTTTTCAAGATCTTTAAAGTATGACAGTGAAGTTTTATTAGGGATTGCATTAAAATTATATATTGCTTTGGGTAGTATGGACATTTGAAAAATGTTGATTCTTCCCAGCCATGAGCATGGTATGTTTTTCCATTTGTTAACATTTTCAGCTATTTCTTTTCTTAGAGTTTCATAGTTCTCTTTATAGAGATCTTTCATGTCCTTTGTTAGATAAACTCCCAAATATTTCATCTTCTTTGGCACTACTATGAATGGAATAGAGTCCTTAACTGTTTTTTCAGCTTGACTATTGTTGGTATATATAAAGGCTACTGATTTATGAATCTTGATTTTGTAACCTGAGACACAGCTGTATTCCTTGATCAATTCTAAGAGTTTTGTAGTAGAATCCCTGGTGTTTTCCAGATATACAATGATATCATCTGCAAAGAGTGAAAGTTTGATCTCTTCTGACCCTATGTGGATACCCTTGATCTCCTTTTCTTCCCTAATTGCAGTAGCTAAAACTTCCATTATAATGTTAAAGAGCAGTGGAGACAATGGACAGCCTTGTCTGGTTCCTGATCTAAGTGGAAATGATTTCAGTTTAACTCCATTCAATATGATATTGGCTATGGATTTGCTGTAGATGGCCTCTATCAGTTTGAGAAATGTCCCTTCTATACCAATTTTCTTAAGTGTTCTGATTATGAAGGGATGCTGGATATTATCAAAAGCTTTTTCTGCATCAATTGAGAGAATCATATGATCTTTGTTTTTTAAATTGTTTATGTGCTGAATTATATTTATAGATTTATGGGTATTGAACCAGCCTTGAGATCCTGGGATAAAATCAACTTGGTCATGATGTATAATTTGTTTGCTACATTGCTGGATTCTGTTTGTTAGGATCTTGTTGAATATTTTTGCATCTATATTCATTAGTGATATTGGTCTGTAATTTTCTTTTCTTGTTGGGTCTTTTTCTGGTTTGGGGATCAGGGTGATATTTGCTTCATAAAACATGTTGGGTGGTCTTCCGTCTTTTTCTACATTTTGGAACAGGTTGAGTAATATAGGTACTAATTCCTCTTTAAAGATTTGGTAGAATTCTGATGTGAAGCCATCTGGTCCCTGGCTTTTCTTTTTAGGGAGGTTTTGTATGGTTGATGCTATTTCAGAACTTGATATGGGCCTGTTCAACATTTCCACTTGTTTCTGGCTAAGTCTTGGAAGGTGACATGTTTCCAAGTATTAGTCAATTTCCTTCATTTTCATATTTCTGAGAATAAAGTTTCTTGTAATATTCATTAAGGATTTTTTGAATTTCTGATGGGTCTGTTGTTATTTCATTTTTGTCATTTCTGATTGATGAGATTAGAGATTTTACTCTTTTTTTCCTGGTTAGGGTAGCCAAAGGTTTATGTATTTTATTGACCTTTTCAAAAAACCAACTTTTTGATTTATTGATCTGTTGTATAATTCTTTTGTTTTCAATTTCATTTAATTCTCCTCTAATTTTGGTTATTTCTTTTCTTCTACTGGGTTTGGGGTTGGAATGTTCTTCCTTTTCCAGTTGTTTGAGATGTCCCATTAAGTTGTTAACTTCTTTGCTTCCCATTCTCTTGAGGAAGGCTTGCAGTGCTATAAATTTCCCTCTTAGGACTGCCTTTGCTGTATTCCAGAGTTTCTGATAATTCATGTCTTCATTGTTGTTTTGTTCCAAAATTTTCCTGTTTCCTTCTTAATCTCATCTCTGACCCAGCTATCATTCAGCACAAGGTTATTTAACTTCCATGTTTTTGTATGAGTATGCAGATTCCTTTTGTTACTGAGTTCAACTTTTATTCCATGGTGCTCCGAGAAGATGCAAGGAATAATTTCTATTCCTTTAAATTTACTGAGTTAGATTGTGACCTAAGATGTGATCAATTTTGGAGTATGTTCCATGTGCTGATGAGAAGTATGTGTATTCAGTTTTTTTGGGATGAAATGTTTTGTAGATGTCAGCTAAATCCAAATGTTGGATAGTTAGGTTTAAATCTAAAATTTCTTTGCTCAGCTTCTTATTGGAGGATCTATCCAACACTGCCAAAGGAGTGTTGAAATCTCTGACTATTATGGAGCTGGAGGTAATCAAGTTGCTCATGTCTGTTAGAGTTACTCTTATAAATTGAGGTGCATTCTCGTTGGGTGCATGGATATTAATAATTGAAATCTCATCATATTGAGTATTACCCTTAACAAATATGAAGTGACCATTCTTATCCTTCTTTACTTTTTTTGATTTATAGTGTATTATATCTGCAAATTTATTTGATTCTATATTTATCTTTTAAGGTAAGATGAGAAACTTGTATGCAACAAATATCTGGCCTGAATTTTTGTATCCAGTCAGCTAACCTGTACCTCTTTAGAGGACAGTTTAAGCCATTCACATTAATGGAGAATATTGATAAGTCTGGTAAAATTTTGGGTATCGAGTTTTTCGAAAGTCCCCAGTGGACATTTTTAATCCTTTCACCACTGTGGAAATTGGAGTTTGATCAAAAGTTTCTGAGTGAGTTTACTTTTGTGGTAGAGGATTGAGCTGGTCATTATGGAGGATAGGTCTGAGAATATCCTGAAGAGTTGGTTTGGTTATGGCAAATTTCTTCAACATATGAATGTCATTACAGTGTTTAATTTCTCCATCATAAATAAAGCTCAGTTTAGCTGGATACAGGATCTGGGGTTGAAATTTATTTTGCTTTAGGAGGTAAAATTCAATGACCACCCTCTTCTGGCTTGAAAAGTTTCAGCAGAGAGATCTACAGTCATTCTAATATTCTTCCCTTTGTACATAATGGATTTCTTATGTCTGGCTGCTTTGAGAATTTTCTCCTTCATATTAACTTTAGTGAAGTTAATTATGATATGCCTGGGGGATGTCTTATTCAGATTGAGTCGTGCTGGGGTTCTGTGTTTGATACTGCAGAATCTCTTGACATGTCTGGAAAATTCTCTTTCATAATTTCATGCAGAAGGGCCTCTGTGTCTAGTGAGGCCACTTCATTGCTTACAGGAATTCCAATGAGGTGGATATTAGCCTTCTTGGAATTATCCCAGAGCTCTCTGAGATAATGATCTGTATTTGCTCTCCATTTCTCTTCCTCTTTGAGAGTTTGGGAGCATTCAAAGGCTTTGTCTTCAATGTCAGAAATCCTTTCTTCTGCTTGCTCCACTCTGTTACTGAGGTATTCACCCTAGCAGGGGAGGTAGGTCCAGTTTTTTAAGGGTCTCTCCCGTGGAGTGTAGTAGGAGGACCCTTGAACTTTGCTCATTTGTTTGTGGGACACTCTGAACCATTCTCATGAGGGAGGGGACTCTCGTCTTCTTGGTGATGGATTTCATACCTTTTGTTTGTATCCTTGTGGTCACAGCTTGCCTCAGTGGGGTTGATGTGCGTTCTTCAACCTTCTTTCTTGGTGCAGCTCAAATCCATGAGGTTACTTGCTAAATTTCTGTCCTTTAACTCCCCTTCTGGACGGGAGCCTCTGTGGAAAGCTGGCTTCAGTCAGCCATCTTGTCTCCCACTAACATTTTTTATTAGGGCACCTCCAGACTGTGTTGCCTGGGGCTTACACCCTTTTTAGGGACCAGCCTACTGTCT
Source organism: Nycticebus coucang (assembly GCF_027406575.1). Lineage (NCBI taxonomy): Eukaryota > Metazoa > Chordata > Mammalia > Primates > Lorisidae > Nycticebus > Nycticebus coucang. The sequence goes on along the minus strand of NC_069789.1, from coordinate 32,213,766 downwards.
CTCCTTCTGGCAGGAACTGCTAACCTTGAGAAGTAATTCTCTTAAAGTCTCTCTCATTTGGCTTAGTAGGAAGAAGTGAATCACTTTTTTTTTCTTTAATGAGATAGTCTCATTTTGCAGCCCTCCATAGAGTACTGTGCTGTCACAGCTCACAGCAACCTCAAACTCTTGGGCTCAAGTGATTCTCTTTCCTCAGCCCCCCAAGTAGTGGGGACTTCAGGCACCTACCATAATACCTGGCTATTTTTTGTTTGTTTGTTTGTTTTTTAGCAGACCCAGGCTGGGTTTGAACCCACCAGCCCTGGTGCATGTGGCCAGCACTTAGCTACGGGTGCCACCCAGGAATCACTTCTTACTCTGAGCACTACACTCTCCATGGGGTCATGACCCAGGCCCCTCTCCCTGTCTGCTCCCTCTCACAGACAGACACCCCTCTGGGGTGAGGCAGAGCCAGCACCCTGCCTCTATTGATCCCTGAGAGAGGGGCCAGACCAGGCTGTTGGGGTCCCTGGTAGCTCTTTTGGGAGTCCAGCCCCAATTTCAGGGCAAAGAGTCAGGCTCAGTGTCAGGGAAAAGGAGACACAGCCTCTGGGCAGGAGAGCCCAGCAAGGAACTGTGGGAGGACAGGTGTGTGTGAAGTCCCCTGCAAGGGTAAGGGGTGGTCTCAATGGCAAGAAACAGATGTGAGAGGGAAAAAACACAGTCCCTTGTTTTGACTAGGGTCATACAGTGGGCATTTCTAGGTGTCCACCCCCTTTGCAGGTCCCCATGGCAGAGGCTATATGGAGCAGCATTAGGGTTATCCTTCAAAGTCAGGACAGTGCTGGTGAGTAAGATTTCCAGCCAAGGCAGAAACAGAAAACTGATGCTTCAAAGCAAGAGGCTCAGGCCATCTGACTCCTTTGTCTCCTCCCACACTCTCCAGCCCCATGGATGCAGGCACTGTCCAGAATGTGGTAAATTGCTTTGAAGGTACAGTGTGGATTAATAACCCCATGGCACTCTCTGGTCCTATATAAAAGCTAAGTAGAACAAGAATTACTATGGAGTGTTCTCTCACCTGAATGAGCTCCCTGATAAGTCATCAACACAACTTTTAAAATAAAGCAACCTCAGGCCTTTCAGCTCTAACCACAAGACAAAATGTATTGAGTGAACCAAAGGTTACACACTAATTGATTAAGGTCTTTCTCTGGCTTTCTCCTCCGAGAGATCCTCTTTACAGCAGAGAATCTAAGATTAGACACTAGGGATGCTTCTCCTGTGCTGCTTGCTTGTGCTGTCAGGACCAGTACTGTCTCCTCCCTGGTGAATAACCGGAATTGGATTTTACATACATTATTTGAAATACCAACTCAAGTGAATAAAATATGGCTCTTACCCACTCAAGTTGCTTTTCATTATAATTTGGGGATACGAAAAGTTTTGATCAAGTTTCTAGCGATCATATTATATCTTGACGAAGTGTAGATATAATTTCTCCAGGAATTCCCCCAGGTTTTAGTTGTGTGTATGTTGTCATTCTTTGTATTTAAAGATGGTAGTGTGCATGCATTTTATGTGAAGGAATTAATACTTTGTTAACCATCTTAATGTCTTGCAACGTACCTGACATCTCACTTTTCTCTACCTACATGAATAGCAGACCGGAAGTTCTGCTCAGCCCTAGTGTTCCTCCTAACACATCTCCTTCTCCTTCATTTTCACCGTGGGTTTTTTTTTTTTTAATTTTATATATGTCTGTGTATGTGTGTATATATCGATATCTCTCTCTCTATATATATATACACACACATACAAACATATATGTGTGTGTACACATATTATATATGTATATATTATTTTTTAAGAGATGAGGGTCTCACTCTGTTGCCCAGACTGGTTCAATCATATCTCACTGCACCCTCAAATTCCTGGGCTTAAAGGATCCTTCTACATTAGCCTCCTGAGCAGCTGGGACTACAGGTACAAACCACCACACCCAGGTAATTTTTTTTTTTTTTTTGCAGTTTTTGGCCAGGGCTGGGTTTGAACCCACCACCTCCAGCATATGGGGTCAGCACCCCACTCCTTTGAGCCACAGGCACTACCTGACCCAGGTAACTTTTAAACTGTTTTTGTAGAGGAGGAATCTCACTATGCTGGCCAGGCTGGTCTTGAACTCTTGGGCCCAAGGGATCCTTCTGCCTTGGCCTCCCAAAGTGTTGGGATTAGAAGCATTCGTTACCCTGCCCAGCCAATTCTTACCTTTATTAATGCCCCATTCTGTCTCACATTCTCTAGACCCTTCCTCTTATTCCTACATGTTTAAAGTCTAGCTCTCATATCATAACTCCAAGTGGCACCCTATATCTTGTTCTTCCTGCATCTCTATAGCAGAATCTTTAGCATCTCTGCCTTGAGAGACTCATGTCAAACAGACTCTTTGTGGGAAAAACAAAATTTTCTTTTTCTTGCCTTTTTTTGTATCTGTCTTTCCCTAAATTCCATCAGTGGGTAATGTGGGAGGCAGATAGGCTAGTCTCTCTGCAGGCCCTCAATTCACGGTAAAGCACAAAGGCTGGCCATCCCTGTGGCTCCTTATCAAGACCACTGAAGATGACAGGAGCCCGGACAGGGTACCCAGTCCAGACAGGGTAACACCATCAAGGCCATCCCTGCATGGAGAATCAGCAGGCAGGCTGGCTGAGACCTTTAGATTTCTATCAGCAGTTAGATTAGGGAAGCTGGGTCATCTGCTCTGTGGAGATGAAACTTGTTTTCCCCTCCCTCTTTCTATATGCATTCTCCAGCAGTTGTTGGCAATCTGGGGGGGCTTGGGATTCTTTCTAAATCTATTTTTTGTTCACATTCTATCCAAAATACTTTTATTGTACAGGTATCGTACACACAACAATTACTTGGGGAACATTTACAGGTATGGAGTTCCATTCCAAATCTTCACTTCACCCACACACACTGCACACTCATCTCAGGGTTTACCCCAACAGGAACAAGACACATTATTGCTTTCTAAACAGAGAGCTTCAATTAAATAGAATCTTCCATTCCAAAAACAGCATCCTCCTAATTCTTAATACCCTGTGTACATATGAATAAAACCTTAAAATGTGTTCTAGATTATCCCAACACCATTTAAAGTTTAATATTAAAATAGAATCCCATTTCTCAAAAAGGGATAAGAAGTGCACCAGTATTTACAGACCCCATTAAATTGTGCATAAATAAAATCTGTACACTCAATGCACTGTTTCTTGAAATACAGAGCCTCCACGGGGACTTGGGGACCACAGGCAGCAAACAAGATGCTTCATGCCTACCCTTTTTAAGTTTATTCAAAACATCTGAAATAAGTATTCAAATAAAGCTTCAATAATTAAAGCCATGGTTCTCAACCTTCCTAATGCCAGGACCCTTTAATACAGTTCCTCATGTTGTGGTGATCCCCAACCATAAAATTATTTTCGTTGCTACTTCATCACTGTAATTTTGCTACTGTTATGAATTGTAATGTAAATATCTGATATGCAGAATGTATTTAGGCGACCCCTGTGAAAGGATCGTTCAAACTCCGAAGGGGTCGTGACCCATAGGTTGAGAACTGCTACTTAAAGTATCATGTCATTTTCAAGAGTCTCCTGCTTAATGAGTTAACTTTCAGATTTAAAAAAAAGAAAAAAGAAAAAAAAATCAGTAGGCTTTATTTCTACAAGTTTGCTAAAACCAAAAGCCCCCCTTTGAACACACATTTAAAGTGTGTCAAATACCACCTATTAACTAGTTGCTAAACAGCACCTTTGCCTCCTACTGGAGGATTTAATCTCCACAGAAGCTAGATAAATACTTTTTTAGGTGTATATGGTCGACATAAAAACCAGCCGTTACCTTAACATTGAAAAAAAGTTAAGTTTGATCTGGATCACATCTATTTGAGATTTCTTTTATTTTTTTTAGAGACCGAGTCTCACTTTGTCACCCTCAGTAAAGTGATATGGCACCATAGCTCACAGCAACCTGAAATTCTTGAGCTCATGTGATCCTCTTGCCTCAGCCTTCCAAGTAGCTGGGACTACAGGCGCCTGCCACACACCTAGCTAATTTTAGAGATGGGGTCTTGCTTTGGCTCAGGCTGGTCTCTAGCTCCTGAGCTCAGGTAAATCCATCTGCCTTGGCCTCCCAGAGTGCTGGGATTTCACACATGAGCCACTGTGCCTGGCCTCTAATTGACATGGACATTTCAATGACTAAGTGTGTGTGTATTCTTTTTGTTGTTAGCCCAGAGAATTTGTTTAAAAGGTTCTAGAACTCATAGCACCACTTTCAGAGAAAGGGTTAAAAAACAAAAAACAAAAAAGTTTAATGAGTAAAGAACCAGTACTTGTCACCTGATAATGTTCAAAGTTAGAAGACACTGAAGAGCCAGAGAAAGAACTGAGGAATCCAGGAGGGTGTGCAAGACCATCGCTGCTGATCCAGAAACCAAGGGAGGCCTTTGTAATAGTAAGGTAGGTCACAAACCTCCCCCACGGCCAAGGTCTGGGCTGAGAGGATTTCCAGGCCTGGCCTTTTCTGACTCCTAGGCCCTGAGTTTATCCCTATTTTACTTTCTGTGCTTCTCCATCTTCTTCAGGGTTTTGTCAGAATCCACTGGGCTCTGATCTCCGGGGTTCATGTAGGATTTGTCCATGGTTATCAGGGCTAGATGGCCTGGCTGCCAAACCCATGGGTGATCAGGCTGAAGTGAGACAAGCAGTTCTGTATGTTGGTCTCCAGGACAGGAGTGGGCCTGTTGTTCCTGTTGGGTGCTGGGTCTTGATTGAGAAGGTCTGTGAATTCTATATACACTTGCTGGGCCACCAGCAGCATGTTCTTCCTCGCTACCATCTCATTTTGACCTCTAAGATAGGGTCTGGTTAAATATTCTGTCACCAGTTTACTAGGGAATTCCGCTTCACAGACATACACAAAGTCCCAAGTCAAATGAATGGCTTCACCTTCTACTAAAGATGTCAAGACAGTCATATGAGCAGCTTCCCCTCTGCCAGCTGGAAGATTCAACCCAATCTTGTCCAACTTCTCCTGCAAGGTCCAGCCTCCATTTTTTGATTTGGCTCTTCTGAGAACACCTCCCAGTAATGAGGCATTGAAGCATTCAGGAGGGGACCTCTGTACTTCAGCAACTGTCACTTTATATTTAGATGTGGAGCTTAACAGGGACAATCTCCCAGGCACTGAGCAGAAGACCTCTCTAGGATTCATCATGGCTCTCACCAGCTCCTTCTGACAAGGGAGGCACAGAGGGTTCTTGGTCATCTAAATAGGACCTTTGCAAATAACAATCTGGTTGTGCGGCAGCAAGTGCTGGTGGTCAACATTCTGTACCTCTTCCATCTGGTGCACCACGTTGTGCAGCCCCAGGTTCCCAGCCAGGCCCATGGCACCCAGGGCTTGCTGGTGCAGCAGCAGCAGCAGCAGCAGCAGCAGCAAGTCAGAGCAGTAGCAACCCTGTGGGCGCTCACCACACCACCCTCCAGTCCAGAGAGGTGGGGCAGCAGGTCAGCTGGGTGCCCATGTTGCAAAGGCAGGCCTGCTCCATCTTGGATCTGGCAGTGGGCCAGGCTTGCTGCTGGCTGCCGGCAGGCACAGGCTGATACAGGGGGTCGATGGCTGTGGCGCATGCCTCCCCAAGATGCAAGTAGGGGTCAGCAGACTGCAAGTAGGCCAGCTGCTGATAGGGAGGTGGAAAGTATGGTGGCAGCTGGTATTCAGTGACTCCAGTGTAGAAGAGTGGCAATGCTGGGCTGTAGAGGTGCTGCCTGGCCAAAGAGAAGTGGGGGATTCATGGGTTCCCATTGCTGCTCACACCATGGCGATCCCTCAGGAACTGGTAACTCATGGTGCCAGCTCTTCAGCCCATGAGTTAGGGATTTTTAACAGAAAGAGCAACAAGGAAAAGAGCTCCCCAAGGGCCGAGTCCTGTTTTAGATCTATTTTTGAATGTATTCACCTTTCCATTTTCTCACAAATGCTTTGTTTTGGAGATGAATAAAAGGCTTCTGAGAGTCAGAATGCTGCTATACTGCCTTAAGCTGCCACTCGGCTTGTGAGGCAGTGATGCCTCTCCAGGCTACCCAGACTTTATACATTAAGTTGGTGTGAAATGTCCTTCTTCTTCCAGCACTATCTCCCTTGTTGACCCCCAGCCTGGGTTCGTGTGGTAGCCAGGACCTAGGCCAGATGTGAGGCCAGATGTATGTTCAGTCTAAGCAACCATCTGTCCAAGTGCAGCTCCTGTTTCCAATAGGATCCCCCTAAGTGCTGTTAATGTGGTGCATCAAAGTTTCCTTATAATTGGAACAGAAAATATGGCCCCATATGTGCCTTACATGGATCTGCCGTGTTTGCTTCTCTGGAAAGTGTCATTCCTTTCCAAGCCATTTCTCTTGTGCTGTCATGAAATGGTCCTCAGCAGTGTGGTCCTCTGCATGTCACTGGGGGTAGCAGACGCACTCTACCCATTGCAGGAACTGTGTGATAATGAAAGAAAGATGAGACAAGGATAAATTCTTCTAAATCCCCTTGAGACATCCTAGCAGTTTATTTGATGGATTGACTGATTTGTTTTGATTGATGGCTCTGCCTAGATGTGGCTCACTTAATTTGACGCTGCTGAGGTTTGTGAAAAGAAGTGATTGTCTTTATAAAACAAACATGGCCCAATTGTGTTCCTGTTGCTATTGATCTGAACAGGGTTAGAAGGCATAGTTGCTCTGGGCAAAGGAACAGAATTTGATTTTCCTGTGGAGCAACATAATAGGTAAAATTTTACTCTAACAAACTCCCAACAAGCTCATAATAGAAGGTTCTGTAATTGCTGAAAGGGAAGACTTAGAATTCAGTGGTGCGGCTAATCACCAATGCTGCCGAGAGGAGACAGGGAGCAAACACTGTTCTTCTCACAGAGGAATAATGACTCAGCCCAATTCCTCTGGCACTCTTTTTTAAAAAGTGGCTGCCATCCTGTAAATAGTCAGAAAGCTATGCTAACTAATCTGCTAATGTTGGTTATCAGATTGACTGAAAGAAAGACAACTTGAGCACATGAGCAGAATTAGGATCAGGTCGTGGTTAGAGTAAACTTGGATTCCTTTCAAAGCCAATCAAGAGCCCATTCTCATGCCTCTCAACTGCCACATAACCCTGCTAATTTGATGCTCCTTCTGCGACAAAATGAACACCCACCTAGGGGATCCCACTCACAGAATTTTCCTGCAAATGGCTTCCTGCTGTCACTTCCCTCGGTAACTGCTTGCAAAATACTAAGTCTGGTGACAAACCAGTGGGAGGGAAGGAACATGAATTCCTTCTTGGAATGGATATGTGTTTTGGGGAACTCAGCACTACTCCAAAGCTCTGATGCAGCTTCTCAACACCCAAGAGAGACCCTCTGGCTTCTCAACTCACTTTCCCAGGGGTTCTAGTCATAAAGCAGAAACCCAGTGACTAGTTCAAGTAAAGGGGAAGGGAGTTCTTGTGAAAATAAAGAGAAATGTGAACTAGAATTAAATTTTAAGCCCCAATCCCCAGCTTATTGAATAGACCCTTCTCTTGGCCAGTGGGACCCCATAAATGGCCCAAAGCTGAGTTGCTGGCCCAGAGAAGGAGGGTCAGACAGGCCTCGTCAAGCCCCTTTCCCTTCTTGCAGGTGTCCTTTGTACCTCATTAACAGGCCTAGGGCCATACAGGGGAGAGCTTGGGCCACACCTACAGGTTCTCAACTTGCTTAACAGATCAGTTAAGTCTATGTTCAGTGGGCTGTCTCTGGTTTGAACAGACTTCCCTATGTTAAGCCTTTAGACAAAGCTTCGTTTCTTTAACCAATTACAAATTAAAGAATCTTTAGACCATCTATAACCTGTAATCTCCTTCTTAAATCTCCTCCTACCTTTTTGAGGCAAACCAACATGTGCCTTCCATGTATAAATTTATGACTTTACATGTAATTCCTATCTCCATGAAATGTACAAAATGAAGCTGTAACTCAACCATGGGGAGACCATTGGCTCAAGGCTTCTTGGATGTGGCTTTCCAGTAATCATCACTCATACTTGGTGCAGAATAAACCTTCTAAATTATTTTACGGAATTAGGTTCTTTTCCATTGAACGAAGGCTTGTCGGAATCCAATTAATATCAAAAGACAAGATGAGTGTTCACATCTCTCTCAGCCCTGCGACTGCAAAGAGCAATACGTGAGACAAGATGGCGGACTGAAGCCAGCTTTCAACAAAGGCTCCCGTCCAGAAGGAGAGTTAAGGGATAGGAATTTAGTAAGTATCCTGGTGGACTTGAGCCTCACCAAGAGAGAAGGCTGAAGAACGCACATCAACACCGCTGAGGCAAGTTGTGATCAGAAGGACGCAAACAAAAGGTACAAAATCCACCACCAAGCGGACGGGAGTCCCCCTCCCCCATGAGACCGGCTCTAGAGCCCCAAAATTGAACAAGCGGGCAGAAATTAAGGGCCCTCCCACTACACTCCACGCGAGAGACCTTCTAAAAACTGGACCTACCTCCCCTACTGGGGTGCCGTGGCGTTCTCCTGCCGGACATAGGGCTAAATAAAACTTTGGGAATCCTTTGCCGGCAACCCTGAATCCCCGGCGTTCCCCTCCCGCCCACTGAGGTCTGGAGGCCTGTCCCCCAGGACTTCGGATCCTTGGGTGATTTCTCAAGGGGAGTGGACAGTCCCCGAGTTGCGACTGGTCAGCATTGACTCTGAGGCGCGCCGTGTGAGGAGAGGGCACCGGGCTGAGGGGGAGTCACGCCTCGCGGCACTTCCCTGCGGTGCAGTGCACCAACCCTCCCCGGGCATACGGGGCCCAAGACTGAATAAGACCCTGGCCTCCCCGCTGAGAGCTGAGAGCCCCTACTCTCACTTGGGGTCTGAGGGCCTATCCCCCAGGAGTTCGGCTCCTTGGGTGATTTCTCGAGGGGAGTGCACAGTGCCTGAGCTGCGTCAGGTCAGCGCTGACTCTGGGATATGTGAGCGAGGAGAGGGCACTCTGCTGAGGGGAAATCAAGCCTTGGCGGCACTTCCCTGCGGTGCAGTGCAGCAACCCTCCCCGGCATAGGGGGCCCAAGACTGAATAAGACTCTGGCCTCCCCGCTGAGAGCTGAGAACCCCTACTCTCACTCGGGGTCTGAGGGCCTATCCCCCCGGAGTTCGGATCCTTGGGTGATTTCTCGAGGGGAGTGCACAGTGCCTGAGCTGCGTCAGGTCAGCGCTGACTCCGGGACACGTGAGCGAGGAGAGGGCACTCTGCTGAGGGGAAATCAAGCCTTGGCAGCACTTCCCTGCGGTGCAGTGCAGGAGCCCTCCCCGGACCGTAGTGTTGCGTAAAACTGAATGAAACTCTAGCTTCCCCCCGCCCCACTCCCAATCGGGGTCTGGGGGCCCATCCCCCAAGAGTTCTGATTCTTGGGGGATCTCTTAAGGGGTGTGGACCCAGCACAAACTGCGGCCGCTCAGTGCTGACTCTGGGGCGCGGGACAGAGGAGAAAAGGGTCGCCTGAGTGCCCACACCAGAGCAGCAGTTCCCTGGAGGTAGATCAACAGCCGTTTTTTCTTTAACGGCAGAACGCTCACTTCTGGATATTCTGAGGCCACACCCCCTGTCTCCCTGGGCAACCAGAGGAGGCCACCGGTGACACGGCTCACAAACCAGGAAGCCTCCAGGGCGGGGCCGACCCAGAGAGGTGTTCAGACGCAATTCTCCAGCAGCAAAGACGTTTGAACTCAAAACAGCCCGTCTCCTGTAGGCGACGACAGGAACAGAGACAGAACCTCACAAAGTTGTCTGTTCTGTTCTGCTAGCAGCATCCATCAGGGACGGGGCTAAGCCTGAGTGAACACCTCCTTCCCATCACCTGCATCAAACACTCAAAGATGTCAGGCCCCATCTCCTCCTGCTAGATAGCGGCAGTCTGCGGGGGCCTGGCAGACTTCCTTGCGATTCAGGCAGGTGCAAACCCCTGGAGTGTCTGTTCACTGCAGGCAACTGGGTTAGCCATCTGCAGAGATACCAGTGACTGGGTCCGACGGAGGGGCAAAGTGGGGAAGGAGACGTCAACCTTCCCAGACTGCTCTGTTTGCGGGGTGGCTCCTCCTGACTCCACGCTGCACTGGGGTGAGCTGTGTCAGAGGAGTCACCAGGCCCCTGTGATCCAGTTCCCAGAGACCTCTTGAACCCTTCCACCCGAGACAAGTGCCGATTGAGACAGTTGATTCGGACCTTTTGAACTGGGCTAATAGACTGAGGACTTTTCAGGTGGTGCCCTGGGTGTGCGATTGTAGGAAGGTTTGATTCTCCTTTTCCAAGGGGCCAGAGGTGGGCAGGCGGGGTGACTTAATTGCTGATTTTTCCGCACAGCTGAGACTTCAAGCCAGAGTAGAAGTTGCAATAGGATCGAACAGAAACCAGCTGAAAACAAGACAGAACCACTTTGCTCCACCACACCAGACAGGGCAACAGTTTCTCAGGCCACAACACTGTACGGGCCCTCGATAAAACTCCAGGGGAAAAACCAAAGGGAGTAAACCATGGGGCGGAATCAGCGGAAAAACCCTGGTAACATGAATAACCAGAATAGATCAACCCCCCCAAGAAAAGATACGGCAGATGTGATTGAAGATCCCATTCATAAACAACTGGCTGAGATGTCAGAAGTCGAATTCAGAATTTGGTTTGCAGACAAGATTAATAAAATGGAATTAGGAATTCGAGGAGAAATTCAAAAACTGTCTCAAGAATTTAACGAATTTAAAGACAAAACCACCAAAGACTTAGACACACTGAAACAAGAACTTACAGCCCTCAAAGATATGAAAAATACAGTAGAATCCCTCAGTAACAGAATGGAGCAAGCAGAAGAAAGGATTTCTGACATTGAAGATAAAGTCTTCGAACGCTCCCAATCTCTCAAAGAGGAAGAGAAATGGAGAGCAAGAACAGATCACTCACTCAGAGAGCTCTCAGATAATTCGAAAAAAAACAACATAAGAGTTACAGGAATTTCGGAGACTGATGAAGTGGCTGCCAAGGGCACAGAGACCCTTCTACATGAAATTATGAAAGAAAATTTTCCAGACATGCCTAGAGAATCTGAAATTCAGATAGCAGACAGCTTCAGAACCCCAGCACGATTCAACCCCAATAAGCCATCTCCCAGACATATCATAATTAGCTTCACTAAAGTTAACATGAAAGAGAAGATTCTCAAAGCAGCCCGGCGAAAGAAAACTATAACGTACAAAGGTAAGAATATTAGAATAACTGCAGATCTCTCTGCTGAAACTTTTCAAGCAAGAAGAGGCTGGTCATCAACTTTTAATCTCCTAAAGCAAAAAAACTTTCAACCCAGGATCTTGTATCCAGCTAAACTGAGTTTCATCTATGATGGAGAAATTAAATACTTCAATGACATTCATATGTTGAAAAAATTTGCCATAAGTAAACCAGCTCTTCAGGATGTTCTCAGACCTATCCTCCACAATGACCAACCCAATCCTATACCACAAAAGTAAACTCACTCAGAAACTTCGGATCAAACTCCAACTTCCACACTGGCAAAAGGATTAAAAATGTCCACTGGACCTTTGAAAAACTCGATACCCAAAATTCCACCAGACTTATCAATACTCTCCATCAATGTGAATGGCTTAAACTGTCCTCTAAAGAGGCATAGGTTAGCTGACTGGATACAAAAACTTAAGCCAGATATTTGTTGCATACAAGAGTCACATCTCAACTTAAAAGACAAATACAGACTCAGGGTGAAAGGATGGTCATCCATATTTCAGGCAAATGGTAATCAGAAAAAAGCAGGTGTTGCAATTTTATTTGCAGATACAGTAGGCTTTAAACCATCAAAAGTAAGGAAGGACAAGAATGGTCACTTCATATTTGTTAAGGGTAATACTCAATATGACGAGATCTCAATTATTAATATCTATGCACCCAACCAGAATGCACCTCAATTTATAAGAGAAACTCTAACAGACATGAGTAACTTGATTTCCTCCAGCTCCATAATCGTTGGAGATTTTAACACTCCCTTGGCAGTGTTGGATCGATCCTCCAGAAAGAAGCTGAGCAAAGAAATCTTAGATTTAAACCTAACCATCCAATATTTAGATTTAGCAGACATCTACAGAACATTTCATCCCAACAAAACTGAATACACATACTTCTCATCAGCCCACGGAACTTACTCCAAAATTGATCACATTTTAGGTCACAAGTCTAACCTCAGTAAATTTAAAGAATAGAAATTATTCCATGCATCTTCTCGGACCATCATGGAATAAAACTTGAATTGAGTAACAACAGGAATCTGCATACCCATACAAAAACATGGAAGTTAAATAACCTGATGCTGAATGATAGTTGGGTCAGAGATGAGATTAAGAAAGAAATCACCAATTTTTTGGAACAAAATGACAATGAAGACACAAATTATCAGAACCTCTGGGACACTGCAAAGGCAGTTCTAAGAGGGAAATTTATAGCACTGCAAGCTTTCCTCAAGAGAACGGAAAGAGAGGAAGTTAACAACTTAATGGGACATCTCACGCAACTGGAAAAGGAAGAACATTCCAACCCCAAACCCAGTAGAAGAAAAGAAATAACCAAAATTAGAGCAGAATTAAATGAAATTGAAAACAAAAGAATAATACAACAGGTCAATAAATCAAAAAGCTGGTTTTTTGAAAAGGTCAATAAAATAGATAACCTCTGGCCAACCTAATCAGGAAAAAAAGAGTAAAATCTCTAATATCATCAATCAGAAACAACAAAGACGAAATAACCACAGACTCATCAGAAATCCAAAAAATCCTTAATGAATATTACAAGAAACTTTATTCTCAGAAATATGGAAATCTGAAGGAAATAGACCGATACTTGGAAGCACGCCACCTTCCAAGACTTAACCAGAATCAAGTGGAAATTTTGAACAGACCCATATCAAGTTCAGAAATAGCATCAACTATACAAAACCTCCCTAAAAAGAAAAGCCCGGGACCAGATGGTTTCACGTCAGAATTCTACCAAACCTTTAAAGAGGAATTAGTACCTATATTACTCAACCTGTTCCAAAATGTAGAAAAAGAAGGAAGACTACCCAACACGTTCTATGAGCAAATATCACCCTGATCCCCAAACCAGGAAAAGACCCAACAAGAAAAGAAAATTATAGACCAATATCACTAATGAATATAGATGCAAAAATATTCAACAAGATCCTAACAAACAGAATCCAGCAACACATCAAACAAATTATACATCATGACCAAGTTGGTTTTATCCCAGGGTCTCAAGGCTGGTTCAATATACGTAAATCTATAAATGTAATTCAGCACATAAACAAATTAAAAAACAAAGACCATATGATTCTCTCAATTGATGCAGAAAAAGCTTTTGATAATATCCAGCATCCCTTCATGATCAGAACACTCAAGAAAATTGGTCTAGAAGGGACTTTTCTTAAACTGATAGAGGCTATCTACAGCAAACCCACAGCCAATATCGTATTGAATGGAGTTAAATTGGAATCATTTCCACTCAGATCAGGAACCAGACAAGGCTGCCCATTGTCTCCATTGCTTTTCAACATTGTAATGGAAGTTTTAGCCACCGCAATTAGGGAAGAAAAGGCGATCAAGGGTATCCATATAGGGTCAGAAGAAATCAAACTCTCGCTCTTCGCAGATGATATGATTGTGTATCTGGAAAACACTAGGGACTCTACTACAAAACTCCTAGAAGTGATCAAGGAATACAGCAGCGTCTCAGGTTACAAAATCAACATTCATAAATCGGTAGCCTTTATATACACCAACAACAGTCAAACTGAAAAAACAGTTAAGGACTCTATCCCATTCACAGTAGTGCCAAAGAAGATGAAATATTTGGGAATTATCTAACAAAAGACGTGAAAGATCTCTATAAAGAGAACTATGAAACTCTAAGAAAAGAAATAGCTGAAAATGTTAACAAATGGAAAAACATACCATGCTCATGGCTAGGAAGAATCAACATTATCAAAATGTCCATACTACCCAAAGCAATATATAATGTCAACGCACTCCCTATTAAAGCTCCACTGTCATATTTTAAAGATCTTGAAAAAACATTACTTCGTTTTATATGGAATCAGAAAAAACCTCGAATAGCCAAGACATTACTCAGAAATAAAAACAAAACAGGAGGAATCACATTACCAGACCTCAGACTTTACTACAAATCGATAGTGATCAAAACAGCATGGTATTGGCACAAAAACAGAGAAGTAGATATCTGGAATAGAATAGAGAACCAAGAGATGAATCCAGCTACTTACCGCTATTTGATTTTTGACAAGCCAATTAAAAACATTCAGTGGGGAAAAGATTCCCTATTTAACAAATGGTGCTGGGTGAACTGGCTGGCAACCTGCAGAAGACTGAAATTGGACCCACACCTTTCACCATTAACTAAGATAGACTCTCATTGGATTAAAGATTTAAACTTAAGACATGAAACTATAAAAATACTAGAGGAGAATGCAGGGAAAACCCTTGAAGAAATTGGTCTGGGTGAGCATTTCATGAGGAGAACCCCCCGGGCAATTGAAGCAGCTTCAAAAATACACTACTGGGACTTGATCAAACTAAAAAGCTTCTGCACAGCTAAGAACACAGTAAGCAGAGCAAGCAGACAGCCCTCAGAATGGGAGAAGATATTTGCAGGGTATAACTCTGACAAAGGTTTAATAACCAGAATCCACAGAGAACTCAAACGCATCAGCAAGAAAAAAACAAGGGATCCCATCGCAGGCTGGGCAAGGGATTTGAAGAGAAACTTCTCTGAAGAAGACAGGCGCACGGCCTTCAGACATATGAAAAAATGCTCATCATCTTTAATCATCAGAGAAATGCAAATCAAAACTACTTTGAGATATCATCTAACTCCAATGAGACTAGCCTATATCACAAAATCTCAAGACCAGAGATGTTGGCGTGGATGCGGAGAAAAGGGAACACTTCTGCATTGCTGGTGGGAATGCAAATTAATACATTCCTTTTGGAAAGATATATGGAGAACACTCAGAGATCTAAAAATAGATCTGCCATTCAATCCTGTAATTCCTCTGCTGGGCATATACCCAGAAGACCAAAAATCACAACATAACAAAGATATTTGTACCAGAATGTTTATTGCAGCCCAATTCATAATAGCTAAGTCATGGAAAAAGCCCAAGTGCCCATCGATCCACGAATGGATTAATAAATTGTGGTATATGTATACCATGGAATACTATGCAGCCTTAAAGAAAGATGGAGACTTTACCTCTTTCATGTTTACATGGATGGAGCTGGAACATATTCTTCTTAGTAAAGTATCCCAAGAATGGAAGAAAAAATACCCAATGTACACAGCCCTACTATGAAACTAATTTGGGACTCTCACATGAAAGCTATAACCCAGCTACAACTTAACAATAGGGGGAAGTGGGAAGGGGGGGGGTGGGTAGAGGGAGGGGAATCGGTGGGATCACACCTGTGGTGCATATTACAGGGGTATTTGCGAAACTTGGTAAATGTAGAATGTAAATGTTTTGGCACAGTAACTGAGATAACGCCAGAAAGGCTATGTTAACCACTGTGATAAAAATGTGTCAAATGGTTTATGTAGTGAGTGTATGATGCCCCATAATCATATCATTATATACAGTTATGATTTAATAAAAAAATTAAAAAAAAAAAAAGCAATACGTGAGGCATTAGAAGCACTTTGTTGTGTGGACGCCCCACTATCTATGGGGGGGTACTGTATTCTTTTTATGACATCTCAAGCTCCAGTGTCTATGGGGAAAAGAGGAGAGAGACATGAAGAATCAGTCTGTTTGGTGTGGAAGAATGAACTCTCCATCTTTGGGGAGGCTTTGTTGCTCTTCACAAGCTTTAGTGTGGGAGAGTGAACAGCAGTGGAAGACAGCTTGGAAATATACCTGGTATGCTCAGAAACAGGCATCAGAAAAGTACATTCTGCTAGCCCTCTCTTGGGGTTATCATTTTCTGTTTGACTCTACTTCTCCTCTGTTGTCCATTATTTATGGAAGGCCTACTTTTTGTGTGAAATTCAGAGAAATCTAATGCATCATCCTCATTCTTCATATCCTTATAATCTGACTTGGGAATTAAGAGGAAAACATAAATTCACATGAGACTGAATCAGCAATTATGGAGTTCACATTTTGGTGCTACAGAATTTCAGAGAAGGAAGAAGTCACCACAAACCTAGCCAGAGAAGTCTGACCATCACGCTGTGCAAAGACTGGAGATGAGCACCCACTTACTGTGCACTTCACTGTGCCGTGGACTCTGACAGGCACAAGATAATAGTTATTTATCTAAATCCTCACAGCAGCATTTTGAAACAAGTATTTAAATCTTCATTTAAAAAAGATGAGTATTGAGTTTCATAGAGGTCATCAACTTTCCCATAATAGGTTTTAGGTAACAGAAGAAAATGATGATTTCTAATAGGGAAAATTGAGCACTGCACCCAAGCACACACACCTCTCCACATACACATCACACCAACATACTCATGCACACACACACAAATACACTCATATACCAACACACTCACACACACACACCCCACACGCACACCCCATCAGCATGCTCATGCACACACTTATACATACACACCAACACACTCATCAACACACATGTACACACAAGCACACCTTGCACACACCGACACATTCATGTGCACACACATGTACATACTACACACCTACACACTTATGCACATACACCAACACACTCATGCACACACATGTACATGCTGCACACACGTACTAACACACTCATGTGCACATATGCATACCCCATACACAAGTACACACACTGCAGTCAGGGATACAGAGCACTGGCCTACCAGGCCAATTATTCTTTTGGAGGGATAAAGAGCAAAAGAAGCAGAGAGTTAATCTCCACAGATATAAGCCACCTGGGGCATGCCAAGGTTTAACATCAAAAATCAGGGGCAGGTTTAAGGCAAGTGTAAAAAACAAGAAGTGAGACAGAAAATAAGTCAAATGGGACCAGAGAAAACAAGAAAGGAGCAGAGGTGAGGTTGTTAGTGAAGATTCTATGATTATTTCCTTCAAAAGTTATGAAAGGGAAGGACACTTGCAGCCATAGTGCCATGGGATGTAGTCCGCCTGCCTTTGACTTGAAGATAGACAGCTAGAGTGAACCCAATAGAAGCAAGGACATGGAAACAAATCTGGGCTTGGTTGTAGAGAGAGTGGCCTGCAGGACATGGGGACATGAAGATGAAGGCCAGTCCATGTAAGAAGCAGCTCTGACTGAGTGCCCAGAGTTTGGATTCAGAGCACACAGCTGTAGGAAGCCGTAGGAGAAAAAGACGTTTCTAGTTTCTCAATTTTAATTTATCCTGGACCTACATTTTTTAAAGAGGTAACCCCCAAATGTGAAAACATTCCTAATATTAAGTTTGCTTTGCAATTTGACCAGTAAATGTGAGAGAGACCATTTATTTTCAGGCATCAAGACCCAATTTCCCTATGACTTGCACCTCTGGGAATTAAACAGATTGAGACAAGACTTTATATTCAGAGGAGACTCTGGCAGCTAACTTTCTGTCACTTCTATCACTCTAAAGTAACTTTCTCTCAAGTGGGTAGAGCTACATAGGTTTTTGGATAGGAATTTAAATCAAATTATTTTCTTTGGTGATCACTCAAACACTACTTGTTACCAATACCAGGATGTGGTCTCTACTTTAATGACCATAGGTGACAGATTCCCCAACCTCATGTCCCATTGTCTTTCAAAAACCAGCACTGAGGAGAATTAACCAGGGTGGGAATGGTGGGGGATGAGGAAATAAGACACACATAAAACACACAAGAGACAAATATGTGACCAGGAGAGCTGGGGCAGCTAAGACTGCAGCCAGCACTGAGCTATGCTTCTAGCTTTATTTCTATAGTATCTTAAATAACATCACTAAATGACATAAATCTTGGTACATGGGGTAAAGATTAACTTTAAGGAGGAAAAGCTGTGTGCTTGCAAAAAAGAAAAATATTCAGGGGCTATGTGACTTCTGGCAGAGGAGAAAAGACTGTTGTTGAAGGAGGAGAAGCAGCTGGGTGTCATTTCCTGAACATCTCCCCAGGCTGTGGGGACCCTGCCGCCTCACAGCCCATTCTCTATGTCTTCTTTTTTATTTCTTAGTTTTAATTTGTGAATAGATGAATTTAGTTGGAAGAGCTGCTTGACTCTGACTTTGCAGAAGACATGGAGATCCCATTAAATCCACTGCTTTGTTGATGGCTTTAAGATCTTGTAAAAGATGCTACTTGTCTGACTTCTTATTCCAAGCTTATAAAGCTAATTAATTAATTTGCTGATAGGCTTTAGATGGATAATGTAGTTGATTTGTCATAGAAGCCTGAGCCTTTTCACCTAATAACATATCTACAGTAACCTTACAATTTCTGGTTTTAACTTTACAATTTTTAGGTTTCTAACTGAATCTTAACCTTGCAATTTCTAGTTTTAACCTTGCAATTTCTAGTTTTCTAACTAAATATAATTCCTAGTTTTAACCTTGCAATTTCTAGTTTTCTAACTAAATATAATTTCTAGTTTTAACCTTACAATTTCTAGTTTTCTAACTAAATATAATTTCTAGTTTTAACCTTACAATTTCTAGTTTTCTAACTAAATACAATCTCTAGTTTTAACCTTGCAATTTCTAATTTTCTAACTAAACACAATCTCTAGTTTTAAACTTGTAATCTCCAGTTTTAACCTTACAAATCTCTACTTATAACCTTACAATCTCTAGTTTTAACCTTACAATTTCTAGTTTTAAGCAAAAGTTCTTGCTCCTTTGAGCCTGACTGTTCCATAATTTATTATTCACAACTATGATTACCCCTGAAAAACATTACTCAACAACTGCACAGTTTCACCTTTTTCTGTGGGGAATTCCCTCACCTGCTTAATTTCACTGTCCCTATTCAGACACCAGCTATCAAAATCCAGTGAGAAGGAGAACAAACCAGAGGGAGAATGGTGGGGGATGAGGAAATAAGACACACAGGAGACAAACATGGGATCAGAAGGACTGGAGCAGCTAGGACTTCAGCCAGCACTGAACTGTGGTTCTATCTTTATTTATATAGAATCTTAAACAAGGCTACTAAATGATGTAAATCTTAGCACATGGGGTAAAGATTAACTTTAAGGAGGAAAAGCTGTGCAAAAAAGGAAAATGTGCAGGGGCTACATGACTCCTGGAAGAGGATAAAAGAATGTTTGTTGTTAAAGGAGAAGCAGCTGGGGATCGTTCCTAAATGTCTCCCCAGGCTATGGGGGCCCTGCTGCCTTATAGCCCATCCTGTACAATTGTCCACATAAATATACTCAACATAGGAATATAGAAAATATTCACACAATATTTTACATAGGCTGTGGCTTATAAATTTCTGAAAAACAGGAACTACACCTCTGGCCCAATTTGCTGACATTGCTGAAAGCTCAAAACCATCTCTCTTAGGATGAGTCAAAAATCTGTCCTAGGTCTCTGTCAGGTATTCAAGGATATTGAAAGTCATGCCTTTGATTAGGAAACTTTGGAAGGGCATGCATTCTTGTGAGAGATATTCACATAGGCTTACTGAGAGGAGGAACACTCCTTTGCTTCTTTTTCCCAAAAAGAGAAATACAAAAATTTAGGTTCCATGATCACAGCAGGCTGAGCTTGCTATTAAACCAATAACAAAAGGTTTCATGGCATTATGTTTCCACAGCAAATTCCTCCCTAGACCAAGTTCTCTTTTTCTCTTCAAAACATGTTTTAAGCTGCATGATTTTCATAAATACTCCATTTTCTCATCACATCTTCATGTCTTAATTCTTTCCAAAGCAGCCTTTTGTCAAGTACTCAACTGAGTCTCAACCCATAAAACTCACTGTGGTCTGTGCTAACCATGCACAGCGGGCTGTCTCACAGCCTCTGCTCCTCCTTGGCCTCTCTAAGCACCTGCCCCTGCTCCTCACCTTCTGCTTCCTGAAGCTCTCTCCCCTCTTGGCTTCCCAAGCCCTCTGTCCCTACAGGCCTCCTTGACGGTCCATCCTACCATCTATGGTTGCTTCACCGACCTCCTGCCTTGTCCTGTCTCCATAATAGAGAGGTTGTTCCTCCATCCTCCTTCTGTTTGTAACCCAGTATCAGCCTTTGGGGCATTTAATGCAGGCCCGTACCTATGATCAAGTCCTTCTGTGAGGACGCCTCTCAAATTGATGTCATTCACTCTCTCCATTCATCCTCTGAAGCTTCTTGTCTCCTAACTGCCTGGCACATGTCTTAACCTCGATTGCTTTTGAAACATCAAATTTAATGATGGTCAGCTGTGGTCCTGGATGCATGACCTGGTGGAAGCTCCCCTTTGGGACAGGCAGCGAGACAGATACTTCTGCAGAAACTGTGGAAGGAAGGAAGGAAGGCTGGGAAAACCAACCAGTTCAGCATGGGCAGGCCCTCCTCCTCAGGGAGACAGGAAATGCCTTCAAATGAAAGCTGGCATAGAAAGCCCACATCTAGAACTCATAGCCTTGGACAGTCTGCAATGTGATCCATGCGAGTCATAACCAGAGAGAATTGCATGGAATGAGGTGAAGGGCACCAGGGACAGCACAGGTTGGGGAGAAAAGGGAATGGCAGGAACTCCTCAAGAGGGAGCCACAGAGGGCCAGAGCAGGACAGCCACCAGCGTCAGACATGTGGTGAGTTTAGAGGCTGAAGGTCTGCGTTCATGCCAGGACCAGGCACACAGACTCTGGTAGGGCAGCAGATCAATGCTGGATGCCACTTACTAGAAAGGACACCAACCCAGGGGCTAAGATCTGAATATTTGTCCCCTCCAAAACTCATGTTCAAGTATAACCCCAGAGTGGCAGTACTGAGAGGGGAGGCCTTTGAGAGGTGACTGGGTCACGAGGGCAAGGCCCTCTGGAATATGCTATGTTACTCCATTCACAGATAGATGCATTAATTGGTTATCACAGGAGTGGGACTGGTGACTTTCTAAGAAGAAGAAGCGAGACCTGAGCTGGACACAAGCACACCAGCCCCCTCACCACATGCTGGCCTGTGCTATCTCAGGACTCTGCAAGGTCTCCACCAGCAAGAAGGCCATCACCAGGTGCAGCCCTGCAATCTTGGGCTTCTCAGCCTCCACAGCTACAGGAAATAAATTCCCTTTTCTTATAAGTTACACAGTTTCAAGTATTCTGTTCTAAGCAACAAAAGGACTAAGACACCAGAGCCCAGTTGGGGCCAGCCTTCAGAGAGCAGGCATCATTCGGGCAGCAAAGAGCAGCACCATCTGGTGGAGCTCTCCTTCCTAAAGTGGAACCTGTTTTCAGAATCATGCCCAGATCACGTGCCTCCAGGCTTCCCCTTCTCCAGTGAAGACCCGGAATTGTCTTTGTCTCCAGAGTGGTACCTGCCCTGCCATCACTGACTGTCAAGTCTGATTAGTCTAATCTGGGTCTATCCCATTTCATTCCATAGGGTAGTCAGAGTAACTTGCAAAGATGTGCACATTAGAGCAGGACTTAGAAACACTTAGATGAAGAAAGGGGGAGTGAAAATGAGGACAAGAAAAATAAGATAAAGCCAGTGATGTAGTCCAAAAACTGTGTGTCATGACGTCCCTCGTGAAGGATGTTCTTCAAGCTGGCTGTGTGCTGAGCACACACCAGAAGGAGCCACACTCAGCGTCACGGGTTCCAGTGTTCCAAGGATAAACCACATTGCCATTCGGGAGAAGCACTCCTGGTGCCCAGACCTGTGTGAACAGGTGCCCCTGAGGGTTCAGGCTGGGAGCTCATGACTGTGGGGAAAACCAAGACATCATAGCACTGCTTCTCACACACCCCTCAAGGGAGGTGGATGGCCTGGGACAATGCCTTTCATGGGGCCACTTTTGACCTTCTTCCCTAGACCACCCATGGTGGCATCCCTCAGCCTGTCCTGCACCAGCACCAGCTCAGCCTGGAGCCCGAAGCACACTGTCTGTCTTGTCCTATAGAAATCCTGCCCCATGGGACACACCACTACTCCCCACAGCAGTCTCTCACTCTCAGTTTGGGACCACTCACCCTCCCCAAACATACACACTCCCTGTCTGTGACAGCTCATTTCATATGTGGACCCAGCTATGGTGCCCAACAGCATCCTAGAGTTGCTGTGAAGGTATGTTTTAGATGTGATCGATACATAAATCAGTGGATTTTGAGTGAGGGGATCATCTTCCACAATGTGGGTGGGCCTCATCCAATCAATTCAAGGCCTTAAGAAACAACTGAGTTCCCTCTAGAGGAGGAAGCTCTGCCAGCTAAGGGCCTCTGGACTCAAACTACAGCTCTTCTTTTGATTTCCAGACTGCTGGCCTGCCCCGCACATTTGGGACCTGCCAGCCTCATGATCTCATGAGCCAGTTCCTTAAAATAAATCTCTCTGAACACACACAACCTATTCATTCTGTTCGTCCAGAGAATCCGACTAACGCGCTCTCCTTGTTCCTTCTTTTTCGAGTGCCTTCTTCCAGCACTCTCACTTGTCAAACTCTGACCCAAGCAGTGGTCTCTCGGTGAGGTGCCTTCCTGGTCCCTGAAGTCTGGTGTGTGATCAGCCTCTTTCTCTGGCCCAGCAGTAGCCATGCCCTGCCCCTGGATCACCACACATCATTACAGCACAGGCCTGCTGAGGAGAGATTCCAGCCTGGAGTCAGCCACCCAATAAATACGTAAAGACACTTCGAGAATCTTCACAGCCAGAGTCACTCCAAAATGCACATTCCCAGAACATCCATCAAATAGATCAGCAACAAATCTCCATTTTGTATAGAAAATTTAGAATAAGCAGGCCCACGTTCACAGAGAGATTTAGTCACACACACACACACACACACACACACACACAAATGAATAAATGGTCCAGAAGTTTCTGATGTCTTTTCTTTAGCACCAGCCCATTAAATATGAGAGCACACCAGGATTTCTTTTTTCACTAATGAGTAAAAGCCCACGTGGTAAGACAAAGAACAGCCTGGATAATGTTCTCACTGGCTGTCAAGGCAAGCTCCTGGTGGGGTAATTGGGCCTCCTCTGTGCAGCCGCCTGTGGCTGTCCTCACCCAGAAGGGACATCAGGAGCCACCTGGCGGCTTGTCTGGCTGCACAAACCTCATTCCAGTGTGCCTGATGGAGGACAGAGAGCCAAGGCAACACGCAGCAACACAAATCCGTGCCTGGCAGAGAAACGGCAGCCCTAGGGCTACAGATGAAGCTTGCTCCGCTCCACACAGCCACAAGCTCAGCTTAAAAGCTCCTCTCAAAAGCTCTTTTCCAGGCAATGAGTCTGGCACCTCACAGTGGGCATGGCCTGGGGCCCATGCTAAGGACACCAAATTAAAATATATACTCAGCATTTAGGGACCACTGTCATACTGGCCAAATATTTAGTAACTGCATTTTCTTTCTTTCAGGATGGCTTCCCAGAGAGCTTATTGTCTTGTTACTGATAACAAAGCCAGCATTAATGAGAATTGGCAGGGTGGAAGTAGCCCTACAGTCAGGGATAGAGGGCAGAAGTCCAGAGTTTAGCCCTCAAAGACATACAAGTATGGTGACCTTCGATGAGCAGGGATGATAGGGAGGTTTATGTGGCCTTCCCAGGTCTCAGTTTCTTCTTTGAAGATGAAGAGAGTGGTCATGTGGTCACCAGTTCCCTGCCAGGTCAAACATCCTACATCATGGGCACTTCATTAGGCTGAGTGGAAGGTGCAGGCAGAGACCACTGTCTTTAAGGAGCTGTTTCCACCCTGACTCATGTCTTGCTCACCAGCCTCAACAGTGGGGTGTCAGGTCCTTCTCGATTTGCGTGCCACATCTAAGTGGGACCATAGAGAAGGCGTGTGGAATTAACTCACAGACAAGTGGTTCTGCACCCTTTAATTTGCTGTAAATTTGGAAATCTCAGTAACGAACAAAAGTGAAGTGATGGCCCTTATTCAGATGCTGTTCTAGAGGGTGGACTCTGGGTTTTTAAATTTTATTTTATTTGTTTGTATTTTGCAGTTTGGCCAGGGCCGAGTTTGAACCCACCACCCTTGGTATAATGGGGCCGGCGTCCTACTCACTGAGCCACGGGCACCGCCCTGCTTTTTTTTTTGTCATTTTGTCACCCTTGGTAGAGTGCTGTGGCATCATAGCTCACAGCAACTTCAAACTCTTGGGCTCAAGCGATTCTCTTGCCTCAGGCACCCACCACAACACCTGGCTAGTTTTTGTTTGTTTGTTTGTTTGTTTAGCAGGCCCAGGCTTGTTTCGAAAACACCAGGCCTGGAGCTAGTGGCCGGTGCCCTAACAAGTGAGCTATGGGCACCCTTTTATTCTTATTTTCTTTTTAGATATGGAGTCTTGCTCTGTTACTCAGGCAGAGTGCAGTGGCATGATCATAGGTCAAGTGGTCCTCCTGTCCTGGGTAGCTGGGACTGCAGGTGCAACCTCTTGCACCTGCCAGGTTCAGTCACTGCTGCCCCATCCGGCCCCTGCATGGATGGCATATGAGCTACTGGAGGCTGCTGCAAGAAGTTTGTCTAACAGCATTAGGTTGTTTATAGATGCCCTTACCTGATGCCCAGTGCTCTGAGCTCACAGCCTTTTGGCTTCTGCCAATCCTCAGTGTAAAGGTAGGAATACTTGAGCATCCCATCTGCAACAGGAAAGGCCTCGGCAATGTGAGCAAAAGCTCCAGGCCCACAGGGCAAGTCTGAAGCAGCCCACCCTCTGTCCCAGTCCATTTGGGCTGCTGTAACAAAATAACATAGGCCTAGGTGGCTCACAAACAACAGAAATTTATTTCCCATCATTCTGGAGGCTGGATATTCCAAGATGGAGGTGCTAGCAGGTTCAGTGTCAGGGAGGGCGTTTTCTTAGTTTACAGACAGCACCTTCTTGCTGTGTCCTCCCATGGTGAAGGGGTAAAAGATCTTTCTGGGATCTCTTTTATGAAGGCACTAATTAGACTCCACCTGGTAACCTAATCACTTCCCAACCTCCCCACCTCCTAATGCCATCGCCTTGGAGTTGAGGATTTCAACCTATGAGTCTGAGGTGGTCACAAACATTCAAACCACAGCACCTGCCCATATCTCTTCTCCATCTGAAGCAAAGTGTGACATTTACTACTCAAAAGCCCATTCTCCCCTAAAAAAAAAAAAGAAAAAAAATCCCTGCAGCAGCACCAGAGCTGGCAAGGTGCCCACTGTGGCATGCTGTGGCTGGTCTCCCTCACACCTAGATGTGACCATGGGACTAAGTGTTGGGAGACAAGGCTGAAATGGAAATGTGTTACAAAGGGCTTTTATGGGGCTCTTTAAGTGAGAGCACACTGAGAAAAGCTATTTTCCCTTCCCAACTCTTACCTTTTCCCTGGAATGCGGATGGAATAACTGAAGTCCGGCAGCCAACTTGAGCTATGATGTGACCTTAAGAAGAGATGTCCCACACTGAGATGGTGGGTGGAAGGTGAAAGGCATCTGGATGTCCAGGTAGCACCTGCCATGCCAGCCTACTTCTACCTACCTCCTGGAGGGTGTGTGGGGGGAAACTTCTACTCTAAGTAGATTTACTATTCACTTCAGTTTTCTTTTAACTATAGCCAAATTTAATCCTAACTGATATGCAATAGTCCTCACTTTGGAGATGTCAGTGAACCTGCCTGTTCTTACTGAATGAACAGCAGTGGGGTCCTAATGGCTGGCAGCTCTGTCCCTGGCACTCCATCTTGGCAAAAACTGAGCTAGAGGGATGTCTTGCTTTAGTTTTATGTTTTGTCATTCCCAGAAGGGATGAGGACAGCAGTATAGGCAAAAAGAGGAGGCTTGGGAGTCCAAGCCAGCCCCAAGACACGAAAGACACCGGAGCATGGCAGTAAGAGAGGAGGTGAGCAGCACATGGCGTGGTTGGAGGAGGGACAGAGGCCTTTGAGAAAAAACGCACACAAACACCAAGAGGGTGAGAGGGTTATTATGGCAACGCAGGGCTGAGGGCTGGGCAGCAAAAGCTGCTGTGAACAAATGACTGAAAGTGAGGTGCAGAGGGAGGACAGCTACCAAGAGCCCTGGCCTGAGCACTGGGAGCCCTGAGTCCCACCAGCCTCAGCTCCCTCTGACCTCCAAAGACAGAATACTACCCTCAGAGTCAACCTAGACCCCAGACCAGCTCTGCCTTGGGCCCTCCAGCAAGTCCAGTCTCACCTTTCATTTGTTCCAGAAAAAAAATGATCCTCTCCCATCATGACTGCTTCTAGGGCTCGGCTTCTCCAGATCCTACCATTTAGGGTCTTTTGCAGCATTGAAATAAAGAATCACCTTTCTTCCTTCTTTTTCATTTTATAAAAATTTTTTGGGACAGGGGTCTTGCTGTGTTGCCCAGGCAGGCTCCCAAGGGATCCTTCCCTTCTTCTCATCTTTCAGTTATTATTTTGTGCTAGAGCTATAGGCTGAAAGCCTATATGTTTCTGTGCCCAAGCTGCCTGAGAAAAAGCAGTTTTGATTTCTCACTGACACAGATCCGTCAAGGCCAGGCTCTACTCACAAACATAGTTGGTAAGCCTGATTGTTTGGAGGTTAAAGTCCATCATCAGTGACACAACTTTATCATTAAGCCTGATTGCTCAGAAATAAACAACCAGCATCAGAGATACAGTCAGAAGGCTGGTGTATGCAAGGCACATCCGGGCTGTGGTTAAGCGAGATAATGAGTTTCTGCTCTTCAGGTGCTTTAGGGCCTCCAGAAAGCAGGCATACAATCAGCGTACTCTCCCACTGTGGTTTCGTGACTCAGTTGTTCATGGGCTTGGAGACCGAAGAAACAATTTATCCCCTGCTGTGATCTTGTGACATATTGGTCAGTGGGGAAATAACAAATAATATGTTTTTTACTATTATTATTTTTAGAGTAGAAGAATGTATATTATTCGATCAGAAGATTAGCAGGTTCCAGAGAAAGAATGATTTGTTTCTTGCAATAGACCCCTGAAACCATTTTGTGATTATTGATTAATAATGTGTACGTGCAGAGCTGGCTATTTAAGCTGGTCAGAAATAAAGAAGTTTGCTACTTGCCATAAAAGAGCTTGTAGTCATTCTTTGCCCCATACAATTTCAAAAAGCAGGTTCTACCAATGCATCATCAACCACCCAATTGGCCTTCACGCAACGTAGAGCCCCTAATTATGGACAAATATGTGACAGAATGAAACATTCTAGGTCAAATACAGATGTACAAGAAAAACACTGGCATTCTCAGTTTCCCATATCGGCTTTGAATTTGCTCTGACATCCTTATTCCTGCTCAGAGTTTAGGGTCTTGAAGGGCAGGGCTGGAAGGATGAGAGCTTAAACCTACCAGATAAAGGGAAGCCCAACCTGGTCTTGTTTCTAACCATCTTTCTCCTGGTAACTCAGTTTCTTTGGAGTAAGTGCCCATCCTTAGGATTTCTCCCCATCCTCATCTTAGGCCAGTGTTGTTTGGGGGTGTGTTGGGGGAAGTGGGTGCATCTTTAGGGTAATGAATGTGGGCCGTGGCCCACAAGCCTCCTGGGAACATTCCTTGGACTTCACTAGAGACTTCACTGGTACTTGCTGTTCAGGTTGCTGAGGAGGGCTGCAGTCAGCCCCTGTCAAGCCTGCACCTGGTGGAGCCCTCCACTAACCTACCTCCATTTCTAAATATCTGCCATATACTCGAGTGAGCACCACAACCTGTGCTATGGGGCCACCTCGCCCCTCACTGTGGCAGCTCCTTGGCAGCCCCCTGAGCTCTCGATGCCTTAAAACATGATATCACCATTCATCTCTGCCATTCTGCCATGACTGCCCATGTTGCTATAAGGCATATTCTTTAAAATGATTTCTTTCCAGAGTCCCTTAGAAGGAACAGAAAGATGAAGACAAAAACAGGAAGAGGAGAAATCTGAATCAGGAAAGTAAATATTCCCCCAGAAAGCCTCAGTTGGGGAGAGCTATATAACATGGCTCTTCCTGACTAAAGGAATTCTGAGGAATGTTTAGCTGGACACATTGGTGCCCTTAACATAACCAAGGTTCTGTAGTTTAAAAAGGGAGTGTGGAGGAATGGGGATGGATCTGGGGTACACAACCAACATTGTCTACCAGCCTGGGGGATTAAAACAAGTATTTCAGTTTCTTCATTTTTAAAATAACAATTGGGCTAAAAATAAAATTCTAAACATTGTCATCAAAGAGCCCCAACCCTATTCTAATTCTAGGGATAAAGTTGACAGAGACCCACAAAATTTAATTGAAGTTTCATATTTAATCTTGAAAACTTATGAGTTTTTTATTCTAGGTAACATATTTAGTTTTATATAAAAATATGTATTTTTAGTTTCATACAAAGCAATGGTAAGGCACAACAGACTGTTCCAGATCCATGTGGAAGTGTCACCATGTGTCAGGCATTTGGGAAATCCATGGGAGTTGGACAAGGGCTGTCAGCTGGTCCTGCTGAGGACTAAAATAGAGGTGGCTTTTATTTATTTATTTATTTATTTATTTATTTTGAGACAGAGCCCAAGCTGTCGCCCTGGGTAGAGTGCTGTGGCATCACAGCTCACAGCATCCTCCAACTCCTGGGCTCAAGCGATTCTCCTGCCTCAGCCTCCCAAGTAGCTAGGACTACATGCACTTGCCACAAAGCCTGGCTATTTTTTGATTGCAGCCGTCATTGTTGTTTGGCGGGCCAGGGCTGGATTCAAACCCGCCAGCTCAGGTGTATGTGGCTGGCGCCTTAGCTGCTAGAGCCACAGGCGCTGAGCCATAGAGGTGGCTTTTAAAGAATGGACTGGTTGGTCTTTGCTATGATGCCAGGAGATACACTGCAGCTGTCCTCTCATCCTACAACTCAGATCTCATCTCATAAACACTCCTCATCTTGGCCTATTCTCTGTTGGTGGAGATGACCTTTTTATTTAGAATCGCATTTTTATTAGATTTTTTAAAAGTCCTTTGAGTATTTTTTGATTAATATAACATAGTTATAGATTGGTTAGGGATCTTTTCTGTTGTTTTTGAGTCACTCTATGTTGCCCAGATTGGGCTGGAGCTCCTGGGTTCAAGTGATCCTCCTGCCTCAGTCTCCTGAGTAGCTGGGGCTATAGGCACTTGCCACCATGCCTGGCTAGCTGGGGATCTCTTGAGTTAACATTGCAAATAGTGGTGACCCCATCGTGAGATGATGCAGGAGAGCCAAGGGTCAAAGGGCCTGCTGTTTGCTGTTTGCACCAAGGCAACTCCTGAGAAATAGACCTGCTCACTGTCCTTGACCTGAATCAGCAGCTCCTACTCACTTGGCTCATTCTCCCGAATCTCCCGTCCTCATTCGAGTGTCTAGGAAGGAGAGAGGTGGCAGGCCCAGGCCCAGAGCCATTAGGACGGGAGAGCCCTCCTCACCTGCATCCCTCACTTCCCAGTGAGTTATGACAAGAAGAGCTCCCTGGGCATGGCTACTTCAAACCTCATTGCTGGGATAGCTCATATTTCCCCAAGGTTGAGAGTTTTTTACACTACTTTTGTGTGCTAATGATGATAAAAATCATTGATTTTGAGAAGTGTCAATAGAAAAACATGTACCCCAAAACATATTGAGACATGTTACACAGAATGTTGTGGAGATGATGAAAAGGCAGTGGGTTGCCTGTGGAGGGATGCAGCATCTCTAGAACTCCCCATGCAGATCCATAAGGTATATCTGTAGGTTAAGGTTCTGAGAAGCCCTGTAGCAAGGAGACTAATTAAGGTTCATTAGGCCTAGAACTTCTTGAACACACATGAATGCAGAACTCTTTCTTTTCTTTCATTGATCACCTGTTAACCACGAAGGAAAATGTTTTCCCCATGTAGGAGAACACCACTTCAGGGGACAGAGCTCAAACAGGCTGGATTTAGTGGATGATAATCCGTAGTTTGTATATCATGCATGCTCCCACAAAACCTTCCTTGACATTTAAGATACAAGATGAAAAGTCAAGGATTTCTGCCTTTTATTCTCAGCTGATATTACAGTTCACCATTGCCTTGAATGGATAAGCTACCTCTTGTTTTTCTCCATCTGTGAAGTGAGGATGGCAACACTTACCTCACGTGGTAGAAATCACTGTGATCTAAAGGACATGTCTCTACCAAGGACATCTCTTGGTAGAGATGGGTCTGATCTCACTTTATTCTATACTGAAATATAGAATGCCAAAATGGATAAAGATTTGGTTTTAAATTATGTAACTATGAAAATTAAATTTGTTGTTAGAAGAGGAAAAGGGAACCAAAAGTAGCTAAATGAAAAGAAGAAGTAGCTAAGCAGTGGACGGAGGCAGAGCTAGAGTGGTACTGGTTGAAGGCTTTGTTCTCATGGAAGGACTTAGCTTCGAACAGCACTGTAGCCATGTATGGCCCCTTCCCTCCTGCCCTAGAGCACAAACTAAGTATGTGTGGGTTGTGATGCCTTTGAAAAAGAGAAGTCGAAGATAATGCTGGATATAACCTTGCTATCTCAGGTAAGATCACCCCGCATAACCCAATCTCATCAGTCAAAGAAAATAAGAAGCTCTATTCCATTAAATTTAAGATAGCCATATTTACCTCTAAGCCATTTCAAATCCTTTTAAAAGAAAAAAATTCAAGGATAAATAATAAACAAAAAGAACTAAAGGAGATAGAATGAAAAGGGAACAGGATTCAAGGTCAGATGATCCAGCTTCAAGTTCAAATTCTGACAGTTAAATCTTTTTTTTTTTTTTTTGAGACAGAGTCTTACTATGTCACCCTCAGTAGAGTGCTCTGGCATCACAGCCACAGCAACCTCAAAGTCTTGGGCTTAAGCAATTCTTTTGCCTCAGCCTCCCAAGTAACTGGGACTGCAGGCACCCACCACAATGCCCGGCTATTTTTTGGTTGCAGTTGTCATTGCTGTTTAGCAGGCCAGGGCCAGGCTCGAACCCACCAGCCTTGAAGTATGTGGCTGGCACCCTACTCACTGAGCTATGGGCACTGAGCCCTGACAGTTAAATCTTTACACATCTTGGATTGATGAGCTGTTTACAGCCTGGATCTCCTTGTCTATAAAATGAGGGTGATAGGTTCCTCTCACAGAGTTGTGCAAAGCAGCTGAGATCACACATGTGCAAATTTATCACCTACCACTGCCAGCTCTAAGTAGGATCAGAGAGGTCATGTCTATCTTAATGTGACTATTGCTCCTCAGCTGGGTCAATGTGGGGAAACCAAAGTGAGATTTAAAACATGGTCATCTGCCGGAGAGCTCGGATCACTCCAAACCCCTCTCAGCAACCGCAGCCCATTGCTAAAGCTATAATCATTTCAATGCATTTTCCAGTTTCAAACATAAATATTTTAGAACAGGACATATAATGAGCAGCCAATTCTCTAAAATCTCCTATGTGAGGAGTGTAGCTAGGAAGGGAAGTTGATGATACATGAACTTGTGTTAAAACATTGAAAAGTATGTACTCAATACAAATTTGAAACTAGTAGATAAACAACTACATGAGAGATTCACAACTAAATTCAAGTAAGGGGAAAAAAGTAAGCTCAGTAAGCTCCCACCTAATAGGTGTAATGCAGGGGTACATGGCACACCTCCAGGGTAAAGGGCTCAACTACAATGTGGACACCACTGACAAATGCAAACAATGTAACTCAATCATGTGTACCCTTATATTAATCCAAAATAAAAATTTAAAAATATCGAAAAGGAATGAAGTTACCAACAGCCTTGCCTTCTGATTTTAATACTCCCTTATAGGCCTGTTGAATGATTGACTTTTTAAAAAGAACTGCATTTTTTTAAACACATATTTCCCTTTATTTTTATTTATTTATTTTTGTTGTTGTTGAAATAGAATGTCACTCTGTCACTCTGGTAGAGTGCTGTGGCATCATAGCTCACAGCAACCTCAACTCCTGGTCTTAAGCAATCCTCTTACCTCAGCCTCTTGAGTAGCTAGGACTAAAGAAACGGCCAATGATGCCTGGCTAATTTTTCTATTTTTAGTAGAAACGAAGTCTCCCTCCTGCTCAGGCTCATTTTTAACCCTTGAGCTCAAGCAATCTATTTGCCTCGGCCTCCCAGAGTACTAGGATTATAGGTGTGAGCTGCTGCACCTTCCCTGTATTTCCCTTTAATTATGAACCAAAAGAGAAACCACCACTGTCTCTGTGGAACTGGCCACTCACCCCCAAGTCCCACGAGTTGTCCTGCCCATCTAAAATCAGGAAGTTCATGTCTAACAGGTGCCCTGGACAGCAAGTGTGTGTCCAGACTGCTCTCTTCTGTGAGGCCCAGTCCCTGCTGACAGCCCCACCTTACCTGGGACAACTTCTCTATGTCTGTCTTATTGTATTTGACCTGTGCCAGTGAAGGCTTCCTTGCCTTTCATTCCTCTCCTGCCTTCCACACCAAACTCCAGGTTAGTTCTTTGGAGTCACCTAATCTTTCCAGATGCCTGCCTGTCTGACTCAGCCTGGGACCTTCCCCACACCAGGCACACCCCAAGTCCAACATGGCCAAGCCGGCCCAGGCACTCAGAAAACCTGTGGAACTGGCCAGGGAGCAGAACTCTTAGAACTATTTAAAAGCAGCATTAGGGGTGTTGAGCCTTTAGCCTGGAAGGAGCAACTTCATGTATGAGTTAGCAAGCCCAGGCTAATGAAAGTGTGGGATGAGATCCCTCCCTAAGAGAACCAGATTTCTCCCTTGGTTCTCCCCAACCTTTTTCTCCTACATTCTCATTTTGCTCCCTCTTTTTGATCCACCCTGTCTTTTCCCCCCAAAGGCCAACCCATGGCAAGATCTGTTAATTCACTGGAACCATGTGCAAGTCTGGATGGAATTTCTAGAGACACGTGCATGTACACACACAGCAGAAGAGGTAAAAGAAAGAAGGGCTTTTTAACAGCCCCACAAATGCCAGGCAAGAGGACTAGAATTAGATAAAAGCCTTATCATAGCCAGAGGCTTTAGATACCAACCAGTACAGGGGATTCATGAATTTCTCTCTCCAGCCCTTCCTCTAAGTTCATACCTGTCTACCCAGTCAGTACTTCCATGATCTCAGAGTGAACATGTTCAAAGTCACATATATGTTCTTTACTCCAAAACCCAATCCTCCTGGGTTTCCAGTCTCAATGCATCCTGCAGTACAGGCTGGAAATCTGAGTTCCTTCCTTAGTTTCCATGCAAGCACATTCAATCTGTAACCAAATGTCGCCTAACTTGCTTTTGAATTAGCCCTGTGTTTTCCACTCACGAGCTTACCACCCTGGCCCACACAGAAATACCTTCCTGCCAGGACTGTTACAAATACCTTCTTTGCTTTTCTTTCTGCACCAGCAGAGCTTCCCTCTGCTCCACCTGGATAGCATAACCAGAGGAGTCTTTACAGAACATAAACCTGATCACATTTTATACACACTCACCCTTAAGAGCCTTCTTCATTCTAATAACAATAGCATCCTAACATTCCTAGGATAAAGATGAAAATCCCTAATTGGGCCTGGGAGTGTGTAGATCCCAGGGGAACAGCCTCCCTCTGCCTCACACACAGGCTTCCCTCATTCTTGCTCCGAGACACAGGGGCTTCTTTTACCCTGATCAGGTGCATTGTTTCCCACAGTCTCTCCTCTGCTCACCCTGGGCCTAGGTGACTCTTCCCTGATCTCAGCTCAATTCACATTGCCTTGGGGAAGTATTCCCCATTACCTGGCCTAGGTCAATTATTCCATTTTATATTCTCCCATCTCCTTGAATTGGCATTGGTAACCAGTCACAGTTGGAATTCTACATTTTGAGTGTTTTAATATCTACCTTCCTGCTAGACTGCTAACTCTGTGAGGACAGAAATTGTGTCTTTTTTCCTGCTAGGCATTATGTTCCAGCCCTTGTGTAGAATGCAGGACAGATGTTTCCAGAGGGGCTGCATGGCTTTGAGAAGGTGTCTGTAGCTGTTTTCCCCAGGCTCAGATTTTCCTTTTATACAATGGGAATGGCAAGGGCTTTCTGGGGGACCATAGTTATAAGAGACAGGGAGGCCTGTTAATATTTGCCTGCAGAAAGATTCAAACAATTAAACTGAAGCCTTTAAATATATTGTTTTTTACTTCTGTATCCAATGTTTTAACTCCTTTTTTTAAAGCAGTTAAGCCTTATCAGTATTTCCAAATACTAACAGTACGCTCAGAATTATCCAAGGACAAAGTTCGTGGTCTGTGTCCAGGGAACTGATGATTGTGTATAACTGATATTAATCCTAATGGAATCAAATCACAATATTTATGCCTTTTGAGGTGCATAAAATCATTTATTCCTTCTCGTTTGAAAGACTTGACATGGATGTACAGTCTCTTTTATCTCTCCCTTCCAGATGAAGAACTGGAAGCAAATAAATACACCATGACTTGCCCATGGTCATAGTCAGGAGCAGAGGTGGGAACAATAATCATAACAATTTGCATTTGTAAAGTGATTTTCCCACTGAAAAATCCAAGGCTCTTAGCAATGCATAATTTAATTCATTACAACAATGCTGCAAAGTTAAACATAAAAGTATTAATTTCTATAAGGGGGAAAATATAGCTGGGTAGTTAATTTCATAACCTTTCAGCCAGGCTGAATGAAAAAGTCATATTTTGGCAGCACCTGTGGCTCAGTATGCCGAGGGTGGCGGGTTCAAACCCAGCCCCGGCCAAACAGCAACAAAAAATAGCCGGGCGTTCTGGCAGGCGCCTGTAGTCCCAGCTGCTTGGGAGGCTGAGGCAAGAGAATCGCGTAAGCCCAAGAGTTGGAGGTTGCTGTGAGCCATGTGACGCCACGGCACTCTACCCAAGGGTGGTATAGTGAGACTCTATCTCTACAAAAAAAAAAGAAAAAGTCATATTTTGCATTGTTCCCCAAAATGGAATATTGGGAGCTTAGTGAGAGTTCCCAGAAAGGTCAGGATTCCCTCTGGGGTACTTCCTGCTTCTTGTTCCCCAAATTTAAGCTGGAGCAATAGATATTGGATAAGGATCCAAGGGAATAACTGTGAATTTGGAGTTAGCCAGATGAGATTCTTACCTACACTTAGCACAGTGACTCTGGGTAAGAAGCGTCACCTTGAACACTTCTAATCACCAGATGACTAGAAATAATAATTCAACTATGCATGTAAGTACTAAAAAGAAATCAGATGTCTACCATGGAGTCTGGCCCTAATAGCTATTAAGCAATATTAATGTTTACATTTATCAATAATAATAAATGCTTCCTTCTTTTTTTTTAAAGTTGTAAACTAATAGCTATGTTAATTAAGCAAGAAATTCTGAAGACCGAACTCGTATGCATGGAGTTTAGTTAAAGGTGAGAAAGGTGTCAGCTGAGACAGACTAGTAAGGTCTGTCTTCCCACAGGTCCCAAATTTGCTTCCATGGCACCCTCTTCACCTCACTCCATTTCCAATGGACTCACACATGATGGGTCTGCAGCCAAAGCTGAAGATGGCTTCCTTCAGGTCAGTCTTTGGAGATGGGGGTAAATGTGGAGTATTAGATCTTGAAAGGTGGGTGAAAGGTATAAACAGTGGTGCCCAGAGAAGAGGCCACAGAGAAGATGTTCAGGCCAGGTTTATTGAAAG
The DNA here is from genome assembly GCF_027406575.1 of Nycticebus coucang. Taxonomy (NCBI): domain Eukaryota; kingdom Metazoa; phylum Chordata; class Mammalia; order Primates; family Lorisidae; genus Nycticebus; species Nycticebus coucang. The sequence continues at coordinate 32,177,895 of NC_069789.1, read as the reverse complement.
GGAAGGGTGACCCACCTGGGAAATGCAAAGATGGTGTCTGCACCTGGGAGGCCCCAGGTCTCTATAAGTTAGAGACCACTTATATCTGGGACTCTGGGAAGTGGGCACATTCCACACATTGCCTGTCAGGTTAGGGTACCTTTTGGCACAAACTCTGGGAGAGGGGGGAATGAGGCTAGCAAGATTCTTTGTGTCTTTGTCTTAGAAGGAGAGGAGAAAGAGGAGGGGAAAAGGGTTTGTGTCTGGCTGTGTTAGGACTCCCAACAGTGGGAAGGTGGCACAAAGAACCAGACTGAGTAGAGTTTGATAGCAGAGATTTACGAAGAGCGTCTGCAAAAATGGAAAATGCTGACAGCACCATGTTAGGGTGAAGGGCCTCATTTAAGGCATTCAAATTGTGGCATAAATGCTGCTCAATAATTTGGGATGTGGTGCAAGAGATCAAAGGTCACCTGCTGGAGGCCTTGTAAAAGGTGAGAGGGTTATCTGCTGGAAATCTGTAACCTGGAAGGACTGTTTTAACAGAACCAGAAAAGCAAGGAGAGTTCTCTTTGCTTAATAAATATCTAGACCCACCTCAGCCAGAGAAAGAGTAACTCTGAGAAATATGGTCCTTGGGAGAATTTCTCCACCAATCCAAAGACTAGACCAAAGAATAGAGCAAGAGCAAAGTGAGCCCCAGACCTTGGGGATCTGCAGAAGATAACAGCTGAGGGAACATTTCTGGGAACCAACTGACTGAGGAGGTAAGAAGCTGAGGAAAGATTCTTTTCTAAGTCAGACACAGTGACTCACACCTGTAATCCTAGCACTCCTGGGGGCTGAGGTGGAAGGATTCCTTGAATCCTGGAGTTGGAGACCAAATTGAGCTAGAGTAAGGCCAGGCTTTACCAAAAATAGAAGAAAAAATATTAGCTGGGCATTGTGATGGGCACATGTAGTCCCAGCTATTCAGAGGTTAAGGCAGCAGAACCACTTGAACCCAGGAGTCTGAGGTTGCTATGAGCTATGATAAAGCCGTGCTGTGCTCCAGCCTGGTGACAGAGCAAGACTCTGTCTAAAAAAAAAACAAAAAAAAAAGCTTTTTCTGAGCGGCTCAAAGGAATAGGGCGCCGGCCCCATATGCTGGAGGTGTCGGGTTCAAACCCAGCCCCAGCCAAAAACTGCAAAAAAAAAAAAAAGCTTTTTCTGATAAGTCCAAAGCCAAACTACCCCCAACAGAGAACCAGGAAACTTACATGCTGCCTAAGACATAACATAGTGTCCTTACTAGTTAGGGGAAACTGTTAAGGAAATTTCCAGGGATCTCTGTAGAGTAGGAAAGACTCTCCACATACTATGTAAGCTGGAAATTATTTTCTTCCAGAGAAATTAGACAAGAAAAGTAAATAAAGTCCATATAAACTTGAAAGAAAGAAGTAAAATTATCTCTGTAGACAGCATCATATTATGAGTAGAAAATCCCAAAGATTCCAAAAGAAAAAGAACTGCTAGAATTAATACAAATTCAGTAAAGTAGCAAAATATAAAATTAGCACATAAATTTAGTTGTGTTACTATACACTAAAAAGGAACCATTTGAACAGGCTGTCAAGAAAACTATTCCATTTACAATAGCATCAAAAAGAATAAAATCTTTAGGAATAAATGTAACCAAGGAGGCAAAAGACTTGTACCCTGAAAATTATGAAATATTGCAGAAAGTAAAGAAAATACAAATGGAAACATTCCATGTTTGTGGACAGGAAGATAATATTGATGACTCCTCAATATTACCCAAAGCAATCTGTAGATGAAATACAATCCTTATCAAAATTCCAATGACTTATTTGTTAGAAAGAGAAAAATTTATCCTAAAACTCAGATGGAATCTCAAGGAATCCTATGTCACCAAAATAATCTTGAAAAAGAATAAAGTTGGAGGCCTCATACTTCTTAGTTTCAAAGCTTATTACAAAGCTAGTAATCAAAACAGTGTGGTAATGGCATAAAGACAGACATATAGACCAGTGGAATGGAATAGAGACCCTGGAGGTAAATCCTCACTCATGTAGTCAAAATGATCTTTGACAAGGGTGTCATTCAACAGGGAAAGGACAGTCCACATGCAAACAAAAGAAGTTGGAAATCTATTCAGATTGGATTAAAGGCCTAAACTCAAGAGCCAAAACTATAAAACTCTTAGAAGAAGATCCCTAAGGGCTGTTGACAAAGGTGCAAACAGTTCAGCGAAGAGGGATGGCCTTTTCCACAACTGGTGTTGGAACATATGGAGATCCATAAGTTAAAAAAAAAAAAAGAAGAAGAAGAACCTCCATGTAAATATCATATCTTATGTTAGCTCATATCTTAAAATTAGCTCAAAATAGACCACAGAGTTAAATGTAAAGCTTTTAAGAAAAACCAGAAAATTTTCAGGATCTTGAGGAAGGGCAAAGAGCTCTTAGGGTTGACAAAAGCATGATTCATACAAAAGGAAAACTTGATAAACTGAACTTCATAAAGTTCAGGAGCTGAGGAACCAGTTATTATTTAAACTTAATCTTGAACAGAGAATAAAAGGGACCTGGGGAAAATTCTGTTGCCTAATGCCTGTCATTTTGCTCCATGCTTTATGAAATGACCAATAAATTAATTAGGACCCGGTGAAGAGAGCATCTCCTCTGCCCAACATTCTTTCAGGCAGTCTATACTCAAACACAGTGACAGGCCATAATTCTTTCTGTTATGCATCATGGGTAATCAGATGCTTAGAAAGCACCTCTGATGAACTCAGTGATCAGGAAAATAGGAGCAGAGGATCTTACTACACGGCTGCACCCAAGAAGATGAGTAATTTCTTCAACAATTGAATCCAAGACAATATAATACCACTTTCAGCTGGGAAATTTACTAAAAATAACAGTCATGGGGACTGTTCACCCTCTGTAAGGAGGTTTTCTCTGCCTGTGGCTGCTGCTTTGTCATGTGCCCCCACTGCTGAGGGGTCTGAGTGGGCGCCCACCCAGCGACCACAGTCTTTCAGGATGGCTCTCCACTCACAACCTGATTAAAAAGATAAGCTGACACCATGCAATTGCATTCCTTAATTCAGGTTTCTGAATTAAGAAATATTCAGAAGAAAGCATTGCAGAGGAAACAGAGCCAAAAGGTCACAATGAGGAAAGAGGCTTGTAGGAGAATGACTTCCATGCTTGTAAAAATGGTCCCTGGTTCTTGACACACAGAACTCAGTCCGCAGCAGCCTGTGTCCTGCGTGATCCTTCTCTCAGACCCAGGCCACGGTAGGGGAGGGATATTGAGTTGGATGGAGCCTGTCTTACCCCCAGACTGAGCACTAGTTTCCTGTCAGTATTTGTTCTCTTGTTCTTTGGTAACACAACCCCATGTGCAGCTCAGCACAGGATAAACACATTTCCCATCCCCCTTTACAGCCAACTATAACCAAGTGACTAAGGTCTAGGGTCAATTAAATACAAGCAGAAGTGCTCCCTGGAACTGTGTAAAAATCCCTTCCAACAAGAGGACCTTGTCTAACGTACATCAGCCACCTTTGACCATGAAAACCCAAAATAGCTAGTCAGACAATACGACAGCAGAAGCATGGGTTCCTAAAGTCCTCTCTCAGCTCCAGACCGCATCCTTCTAGATTCTTTCTATGGGAGAACACTTGAATCTGTTTAAGCCGTAATTATTTTGAGTTCAAGGTCACCATGACCCAACCCAGTAAATAAAGAATTTTTTTTTCTTTCTTTCTTTCTTTCTTTTTTTTTTTTTTTATTAAATCATAGCTGTGTACATCAATATGATCATGGGGCACCATACACTTGGTTCATAGACCATTTGACACATTTTCATCACATTAGTTGACATAGCCCTCCTGGCATTTTCTTAGTTACTTTGCTAAGACATTTACATTCCACATTTACCAAGCCTCACATATACCCTTGTAAGATGCACCACAGGTGTGATCCTTTCAATGCCCCTCCCTCTACCCACCTCCCACCTCCCCCCGTCCCCCTATTCTTAGGTTGTAACTGGATTATAGCTTTCATGTGAAGGTCCTAAATTAGTTTCATAGTAGGGGTGAGTACATTGGATACTTTTTCTTCCATTCTTGAGATACTTCACTGAGAAGAATATGTTCCAGCTCCATCCATGTAAACATGAAAGAGGTAAAGTCTCCATCTTTTTTCAAGGCTGCATAGTATTCCATGGTGTACATATACCACAATTTATTAATCCATTCATGGATCGATGGGCATTTGGGTTTTTTCCATGACTTAGCAATTATGAATAGGGCTGCAATAAACATTCTGGTACAAATATCTTTGTTATGATGTGATTTTTGGTCATCTGGGTATATGCCCAGCAGAGGAATTACAGGATTGAATGGCAGATCTATTTTTAGATCTCTAAGTGTTCTCCATATCTTTTTCCAAAAGGAATGTATTAATTTGCATTCCCATCAGCAGTGCAAAAGTGTTCCCTTTTCTCCACATCCGCGCCAACATCTCTGGTCTTGGGATTTTTGTGATATAGGCTAGTCTCACTGGAGTTAGATGATATCTCAAAGTAGTTTTGATTTGCATTTCTCTGATGATTAAAGATGATGAGCATTTTTTCATATATCTGAAGGCTGTGCGCCTGTCTTCTTCAGAGAAGTTTCTCTTCAAGTCCCTTGCCCAGCCTGCGATGGGATCACTTGTTCTTTTCTTGCTAATGCGTTTGAGTTCTCTGTGGATTCTGGTTACTAAACCTTTGTCAGAGACATAACCTGCAAATATCTTCTCCCATTCTGTGGGCTGTTTGCTTGCCTTACTTACCGTGTTCTTGGCTGTGCAGAAGCTTTTTAGTTTGATCAAGTCCCAGTAGTGTATTTTTGAAGCTGCTTCAGTTGCCCGGGGGGGGGTTCTTCTCATAAAAAATTCGCCCAACCCAATTTCTTCAAGGGTTTTCCCTGCACTCTCTTCTAGTATTTTTATAGTTTCATGTCTTAAGTTTAAATCTTTAATCCAGTAAGAGTCTATCTTGGTTAATGGTGAAAGGTGTGGGTCCAGTTTCAGTCTTCTGCAGGTTGCCAGCCAGTTCACCCAGCACCATTTGTTAAATAGGGAATCTTTTCCCCACTGAATGTTTTTAATTGGCTTAGTCAAAGATTAAATAATGGTAAGTAGCTGGGTTCATCTCTTGGTTCTCTATTCTGTTCCAGACATCTACTTCTCTGTTTTTGTGCCAATACCATGCTGTTTTGATCACTATCGATTTGTAGTATAGTCTGGGTTCTGGTAGAGTAATTCCTCCTGCTTTGTTTTTATTTTTGAGTAATGTCTTGGCTATTCGAGGTTTTTTCTGATTCCATATAAAACGAAGTATTGTTTTTTCAAGATCTTTAAAGTATGATAGTGGAACTTCTTTTTTTTGTAGAGACAGAGTCTCACTGTACCACCCTTGGGTAGAGTGCTGTGGCGTCACACGGCTCACAGCAACCTCCAACTCCTGGGCCTATGTGATTCTCTTGCCTCAGCCTCCCGGGCATGACAGTGGAACTTTAATAGGGATTGCGTTGAAGTTATATATTGCTTTGAGTAGTATGGACATTTTAACAATGTTGATTCTTCCCAGCCATGAGCATGGTATGTTTTTCCATTTATTAACGTTCTCGGCTATTTCTTTTGTTAGAGTTTCATAGTTCTCTTTATATAGGTCTTTCATGTCCTTTGTTAGATAAACTCCCAAATATTTCATCTTCTTTGGCATTACTGTGAATGGGATAGAATCCTTAATTGTTTTTTCAGCTTGACTGTTGTTGGTATATATAAAGGCTACCGATTTATGAATGTTGATTTTGTAACCTGAGATGTTGCTGTATTCCTTGATCACTTCTAAGAGTTTTGTAGTAGAGTCCCTAGTGTTTTCCAGATATACAATCATATCATCTGCAAAGAGCGAAAGTTTGATCTCTTCTGACCCTATGTGGATACCCTTGATCGCCTTTTCTTCCCTAATTGCAGGGGCCAAAACTTCCATTACAATGTTAAAAAGCAATGGAGACAATGGGCAGCCTTGTCTGATTCCTGATATAAGTGGAAATGATTCCAATTTAACTCCATTCAATATGATATTGGCTGTCGGTTTGCTGTAGATGGCCTCTATCAGTTTAAGAAATGTCCCTTCTATACCAATTTTCTTAAGTGTTCTGATCATGAAGGGATGTTGGATGTTATCAAAAGCTTTTTCTGCATCGATTGAGAGAATCATATGGTCTTTGTTTTTTACTTTGTTTATGTGCTGAATTACATTTATAGATTTATGTATATTGAACCAGCCTTGAGACCCTGGGATAAAGCCAACTTGATCATGATGTATAATTTGTTTGATGTGTTGCTGGACTCTGTTTGTTAGGATCTTGTTGAATATTTTTGCATCTATATTCATTAGTGATATCGGTCTGTAGTTTTCTTTTCTTGTTGGGTCTTTTCCTGGTTTGGGGATGAGGGTGATGTTTGCTTCATAAAACGTGCTGGCTAGTCTGCCTTCTTTTTTTACCTTTTGGAACAGGTTGAGTAGTGTAGGTACTAATTCCACTTTAAAGGTTTGGTAGAATTCTGAGGTGAAACCATCTGGTCCAGGGCTTTTCTTTTTGGGGAGGTTTTGTATGGTTGATGTTATTTCCGAACTTGATATGGGCCTGATCAACATTTCCACTTGATTCTGGTTAAGTCTTCGAAGGTGACGACCTTCCAAGTATTGGTCCATTTCCTTCAGATTTTCATATTTCTGAGAGTAAAGTTTCTTGTAATATTCATTAAGGATTTTTTTGATTTCTGAGGAGTCTGTTGTTATTTCGTCTTTGTCATTTCTGATTGATGAGATTAGAGATTTTACTTTTTTCCTGATTAGGTTGGCCAACGGTTTATCTATTTTGTTGACCTTTTCAAAAAACCAGCTTTTTGATTTATTGATCTGTTGTATAATTCTTTTGTTTTCAATTTCATTTAGTTCTGCTCTGATTTTGGTTATTTCTTTTCTTCTACTGGGTTTGGTGTTGGAGTGTTCTTCTTTTTCCAGTTGCTTGAGATATCCCATTAAGTTGCTAACTTCCTCTCTTTCCATTCTCCTGAGGAAGGCTTGTAGTGCTATAAATTTCCCTCTTAGAACTGACTTTGTGGTGTCTCAGATTTTCTGATAGTTCATGTCTTCATTGTTGTTTTGTTCCAGAAATTTGGCAATTTCCTTCTTGATCTCATCTCTGACCCAGCTATCATTCAGCATAAGGTTATTTAACTTCCATGTTTTTGTATGAATATGCAGATTCCTGTTGTTACTCAGCTCAAGTTTTATTCCATGATGGTCTGAGAAGATGCATGGAATAACCTCTATTCCTTTAAATTTACTGAGGTTAGACTTGTGACCTAAGATGTGATTGATTTTGGAGTAAGTTCCATGGGCTGATGAGAAGTATGTGTCTTCAATTTTGTTAGGATGAAATGCTCTGCAGATGTCTGCTAAATCTAAATGCTGGATGGTTAGATTTAAATCTAAAATTTCTTTACTCAGCTTTTTGTTGGAGGATCGATCCATCATTGCCAAAGGAGTGTTACAATCTCCGACTATTATGGAGCTGGAGGAAATCAAGTTGCTCATGTCTGTTAGAGTTTCTCTTATAAATTGAGGTGCATTCTGGTTGGGTGCATAGATATTCATAATTGAGATATTATCATATTGAGTATTACCCTTAACAAATATGAAGTGACCATTCTTGTCCTTCCTTACTTTTGTTGGTTTAAAGCCTATTGTGTCTGCAAATAAAATTGCAACACCTGCTTTTTTCTGATTACCATTTGCCTGAAATATGGATGACCATCCTTTCACCCTGAGTCTGTATTTGTCTTTTAAGTTAAGATGTGACTCTTGTAAGCAACAGATATCGGTCTGAGTTTTTGTATCCAGTCAGCTAACTTATGTCTCTTTAGAGGACAGTTTAAGCCATTCACATTGATGGAAACTATTGATAAGTTTGGTGAAATTTTGGGTATCGAGTTTTTCAAAAGTCCAGTGGACATTTTTAATCTTTTCACCATTGTAGAAGTTGGAGTTTGATCAGGAGTTTCTGAGTGAGTTTACGTTTGTAGTAGAGGATTGGGTTGGTCATTATGGAGGATAGGTCTGAGAATATCCTGAAGAGGTGGTTTGGTTGTGGCAAAATTCTTCAACATATGACTGTCATTAAAGTATTTAATTTCTCCATCATAGATGAAACTCAGTTTAGCTGGGTACAAGATCCGGGGTTGAAAGTTATTTTGCTTTAGGAGATTAAAAGTCGATGACCACCCTCTTCTGGCTTGAAAAGTTTCAGCAGAGAGATCTGCAGTCATTCTAATGTTCTTACCTTTGTAGGTAATGGTTTTCTTTCTCCTGGCAGCTTTGAGAATTTTCTCCTTCATGTTAACTTTAGTGAAGCTAATTATGATATGTCTGGGAGTTCTGAAACTGTCTGCTATCTGAATTTCAGAGTCTCTAGGCATGTCTGGAAAATTCTCTCATAATTTCATGCAGAAGGGCCTCTGTGCCCATCGATGCAACTTCATTGTTTTCCGGAACTCCTATTATTCATATATTGCCCTTCTTTGAATTATCCCAGAGCTCTCTAAGAGAGTGATCTGTTTTTGCTCTCCATTTCTCTTCCTCTTTGAGAGTTTGTGAGTGTTCAAATGTTTTATCTTCCATGTCAGAAATCCTTTCTTCTGCTTGGTCCATTCTGTTGCTGAGGGATTCTTCTGTATTTTTCATATCTTTTTTTTTTTCTTTTCTGAATGTATTTATTTATGTTCGTTCATTCTTTTTTTTTATATATATTTAATACTTTTTCTTTTTTTTTTTTTATTGTTGGGGATTCATTGAGGGTACAATAAGCCAGTTACACTGATTGCAATTGTTAGGTAAAGTCCCTCTTGCAATCATGTCTTGCCCCCATAAAGTGTGACACACAATAAGGCCCCACCCTCCTCCCTCCATCCCTCTTTCTGCTTCCCCCCCCATAACCTTAATTGTCATTAATTGTCCTCATATCAAAATTGAGTACATAGGATTCATGCTTCTCCATTTTTGTGATGCTTTACTAAGAATAATGTCTTCCACTTCCATCCAGGTTAATACGAAGGATGTAAAGTCTCCATTTTTTTAATGGCTGAATAGTATTCCATGGTTTAAATATACCACAGCTTGTTAATCCATTCCTGGGTTGGTGGGCATTTAGGCTGTTTCCACATTTTGGCAATGGTAAATTGAGCTGCGATAAACAGTCTAGTACAAGTGTCCTTATGATAAAAGGATTTTTTTCCTTCTGGGTAGATGCCCAGTAATGGGATTGCAGGATGGAATGGGAGGTCTAGGTTGAGTGCTTTGAGGTTTCTCCATACTTCCTTCCAGAAAGGTTGTACTAGTTTGCAGTCCCACCAGCAGTGTAAAAGTGTTCCCTTCTCTCCACATCCATGCCAGCATCTGCAATTTTGAGATTTCGTGATGTGGGCCATTCTCGCTGGGGTTAGATGATATCTCAGGGTTGTTTTGATTTGCATTTCTCTAATATATAGAGATGATGAACATTTTTTCATGTGTTTGTTAGCCATTCATCTGTCATCTTTAGAGAAAGTTCTATTCATGTCTCTTGCCCATTGATATAAGGGATTGTTGGCTTTTTTCATGTGGATTACTTTGAGTTCTCTATAGATCCTGGTTATCAAGCTTTTGTCTGATTGAAAATATGCAAATATCCTTTCCCATTGTGTAGGTTGTCTCTTTGCTTTGGTTATTGTGTCCTTAGCTGTACAGAAGCTTTTCAGTTTAATGAAGTCCCATTTGTTTATTTTTGTTGTTGTTGCAATTGCCATGGCAGTCTTCTTCATGAAGTCTTCCCCCAGGCCAATATCTTCCAGTGTTTTTCCTATGCTTTCTTGGAGGATTTTTATTGTTTCATGCCTTAAATTTAAGTCCTTTATCCATCTTGAATCAATTTTTGTGAGTGGGGAAAGGTGTGGGTCCAGTTTCAGTCTTTTACATGTAGACATCCAGTTCTCCCAACACCATTTATTGAATAGGGAGTCTTTCCCCCAAGGTAAGTTCTTGTTTGGTTTATCAAAGATTAGGTGGTTTTAAGATGTTAGTTTCATTTCTTGGTTTCAATTTGATTCCAAGTGTCTCTGTCTCTGTTTTTGTGCCAGTACCATGCTGTCTTGAGCACTATGGCTTTGTAGTACAGACTAAAATCTGGTATGCTGATGCCCCCAGCTTTATTTTTGTTAGAAAGAACTGCCTTAGCTAAGTTTTCCTATTTTTCTGACCACATAACCAGACAACGTTTTGCACCTCGCTGCAAGTCAAGATGGCCATGGGACAAAATTCTAGCCGTGGGATGCTGAGTGGCTTTTAAGATATGACATCCTAAAACTAGTGCATTCTCTTTGTCTTCTATCTCCAGGCGGCAAAAGACAATTATAACAGCCTAGATGATCAGGGAACCACAAACTAAATGGAGTTAGAACCCCAAATTATGGCATGAAGCAGAATTCCCTACCAACACAATTATGTGAGGAAGAAAAGCTTGTAATGTGCCTGAACGACTGCAGTTTGGAAGCTGTTTCTTAAAGGGATCCAACCCACCCTCTCACAGACCTGAACGGAAAAGGCAAAGGAGCACAGGCAGGCCCTGCTGGACCTCCATCTTGGCAACTTTAGTTCTTGATACAGGGTTCCCCCATTTGAGGCTGGATAGGGGACCCCAGGTTTTCTAGGCTTGGGCAATTTCATGTAGGGAATGCCCTGACCTTTTGCCCTGAGCTGGAGGGACTGCATTCATTTGTTTTTTGGTAACACTCATTAACATTAAAAACGTGTTTCCATCTCCCAATTCCTGGCCACTGTAATTCTCAAGACCTAATACTCCTAGATAAAAAGCCCATGTAGAAACTCCACACTTGGTCTCGCCCCCTACCAAAAGCTCTGGTGCTTTTTACTTCTTCTGTATTCCTTTCTAACAAAATTCTATTTTACCACTAATCTGTGTTCCATGGGTTCATTCCTTGAATCCCCCAGACCAAGGACCTTCTAAAGAAAGAAATTCCGGTATCATATTTTGGGGGCGTCATCTGGGATTGAAGATCTGTGGTAAGCAATGGGACCATTTACCTCTCTCCTGTTTTTCTCTATAATAATGATAATGGAGACCAATAATCTGGATGCCTGTCAGCCTCTCAAAGTGCATAGTGTGGCTGCGGTCCTCCAGGTCATGGACAAGAGGCATTGGGGAATGAACTTTCTAATACCCCTTGGCTCCAAAAGAAAGGAGCCAAAGGGAATGTTAGAAGGCTTCTGAACCCATTCTGCACTCACTCCTTTTCTCTGGTTGAGGGCTGAGCAAAACAGAAGTAGCACCCAGAGGTCCAGGGGTCCCCAGAAATGGTTGTGACCCCAGGGGCCCAGAGCTCTTTCATTATCTGCTCTTGTCTTCCATGGTCCAAAACTTCTACTGATCTCTGCAGACCCCTGTCACTTTCTCTCTCTCTCTCTCTCTGAGTTTAGTTGGCATGCTTTGCTTGAATGTTGGTAAAGGATTGTTTTATATATTTAGTTAAGTAGGTACTGGCTCTTTCTGGTATTTTTTGGATGTTGTAAGTATGCTTCAGATGCTGTAGGTGTGTTGTAAGGTTTTTATTGCCTTTTATTTCAAAATTAAATTCAATTGGCTTTTTGTGTGTTTGAGGAAAAAGCTGAACCATGCTAAAAGAGACCTACAATTTAGCTCCGAAGAACAAATTGACTTCCCCTACATGGCTTCTCTGGGCTATCAGGAACCTACGAGGGGAAGCCCAGGGGTCAGGACCATTGCTCTCCAGGTGTCCTCAAACTTTTTAAATAGGGGGCCAGTTCACTGTTCCTCAGACGGTTGGAGGGCCAGACTATAGTTTAAAAAAAAAAAAAAAAACTATGAACAAATTCCTATGCACACTGCACATATCTTATTTTGAAGTAAAAAAAACAAAATGGGAACAAATACAATCACACCACCTCATGTGGCCCACGGGCTGCAGTTTGAGGACCCCTGCTAAACCCTAAACTACAGTTCAGTCTCTTCTTTAAAATAAAAAAGGAAAGAAAGAAACCCTTTAAAGATGAAGAAAGGCAAAGAAAATGGCCCTGGCTATTAGATTTTTTCTGGTCTATTTGTGTAAATGGGAAAGTTTAAAATAATTCCAGGTTTCTGTAAGACTTTGCCTAGTTGTAGCTAGTTTAGTGCAAAAATTTTAAAGTGTCTTTCAACCAATTGTTGTCTTGATAACTCTTGGGGAAGAAAGGACGTTAAAAAACATAGAATTTGGGCGGCGCCTGGGGCTCAGTCTGTAAGGCGCCAGCCCCATATACCGAGGGTGGCGGGTTCAAACCTGGCCCCGGCCAAACTGCAACCAAAAAATAGCCAGGTGTTGTTGTGGTGGGCACCTGTAGTCCCAGCTACTCGGGAGGCTGAGGCAAGAGAATCGCTTAAACCCAGGGGTTGGAGGTTGCTGTGAGCTGTGCGAGGCCACAGCACTCTACCGAGGGCCATAAAGTGAAACTCTGTCTCTACAAAAATAAAAACCAAAACATAGCATTTAAGAACTACTTAAGATAAAATGCCTGTTTTCCTTTGTTACTGGGAATTTAGAAAAAGCTTGTAAAAATTATAAAGGGTTAAATGTGCAAGCACGGCATAGCCATTTTCTCTGGGGCAGGGCTCATCCCCACTTTAATCGATACTTTGAGGCAGGAGCAGAAAGGGGCAGAACTTGCATCAAGTGAGACCGGGCTCCCAGCTACCTGATTTTTGGGGGTCTGCTGCCAGCAAGTAATAAGCACAGGAAAGCCTGTGGGGGAAGGCTACACTGGTAATTGTGGCTAAATCCACATAAGCACAGGGGCTGAGGAGGCACTCTCCTCAGGGATTCTTCCCCAAGCATTGGAAGGTCACTTCCTTTTGTTTGGCTGGAAGGTTTCATGAGTTGGTCAGAGGATGCTTTGACAACCCAGGAATACAGGGTGGGATCGATTAAGAAACTGGACATTTTTTCTTTCCCACAGATGGGTAACTTATTCCCTCATCAAGGGAACACCCCACTGGGCTGTATTCTGAAGCACTGGTACATATCTGATCCCCAGACTGAAAGCAGAATGTATGATTTTCTTCTGCACCCAGGCCTGGTCTCAGTATCAACTCTCTAATGGTGAACAATGGCCCCCAGAGTGTACTCTACATTATGACACCATTTTTCAGTTAGATCTTTTTTGTAAACAAGAAGTGCCCTATATGTAAATATTCTTTTTTCTCAGAGACAAACCTCGACAAACCTGTTAGATAGATCCAGCTCTCCTAGCTATAATAACTTCCCCAAATGGCCAGGGATTCTATAAAGAGACTCTCTCACCACCTAGTTCAAACCCACTGTCCACTTCTCATACACCTTCCTCTGTGCCTTCAGAAAACCCCAAGAAAAATCTATTTCAAGACTCTTCTGGTCCTTGTGGGACCCCCAGAAAGCAACCGTATCTTACTTTGTGTCCCTTGGTCAAAACCATGGGTGGTAAGAGGAGAAATGCACAAGTATTCACTCCATTTTCTCTGGCAGATTTAAAACAAATTAAGGTTGATTAAGGAAAATTTTCTGATGACCCAGATAAATACACCGATGTTCTCTAAGGGTTAAGACAAAGATTTGACCACTCTTTCAAACTTTAACTTTAAATGAGAAAAATGAAATCTGAGATGAAGCTAGAAAGTAGTCTGATTTGTGGTTCATGTCTAATACTAATAGCAGCATGTACTCTGAGGAAAGGGACACATACCCCATGGGAAGACAGGCAGTTCCCTTTGAGGATCCCAAATGGGACCCTGAGAAACAAGGTGACTAGTGGCATAAACATTTTCTAACATGTATCCTGGAAGGTTTATGCCAATCCAAGAAAAAGCCTATGAGTTATTCTAAGTTGTCTACTATTTACCAGGAGCAAAATGAAAGTCCCTCAGCCTTTCTTAAGCAGTTTAGAGAGGTGATGAGAAACACATCTAGTTGACACCCAATCCCTTAGGGGGCAAAATTATTTTAAAAGATAAATTTATCATTCAAGTGGACCCAGACATTCAAAGAAAACTCCAGAAATTGGCTCTAGGCCTGGATCATAACCTGGAGAACCTTTTTTAAATGGCCACAGTGGTCTTTTATAATTGAGATCAGGATGAAGACAAGAAAAAAAAAGACAAGTAGGGGGAGGAGAAAAGATGGCTGAATGAAGCCAGTTTTCCACAGAGGCTCCCGACCAGTAGGAGAGTTAAAGGATAAAAATTCAGCAAGTAACCTGGTGGATTTGAACTGCACTAAGAGAGAAGGTTGAAGAACGCACGTCAACCCTGCTGAGGTGAGCTGCGACAACAAGGATACAAACAAAAGGTACAAAATCCATCACCAAGTGGATGGGAGTCTCCTCCCCCATGAGAACAGCTCAGAGTACCCCACAAACAACTGGGCAGAGTTCAAAGGTCCTCCCACTACACTCCATGGGAGAGACCCTCTAAAAACTGGACCTACCTCCCTTACTAGGGTGCCACGGCGTCTTCCTGCCAGGCATAAAACTGTATAAACAGTATATAGACTCTACCTGAAATTCTGAGCTCCCAGCGCTCCCCTTCACTCACACTGAGGTCCAGAGGCCAATTCCGGTCAGCAGAGAGGGGAACGCACTGGAATGGCAGTTCCCTGAGGCACAGTGCAATAGCCGTCTTTTGGTGACAATACGGCCAGGCATAAAGCTGTGTAAAGCTGTGTGTGTTCTCTGCCTGCAACCCCAAGCTCCCAGCACTCCCCGCACTCCCCTCTGCTCTCGCTCCAAGGTCTGGAGGCCTGTCCCCCGAGGGTCCGGACACTTGGGCGATTGCTTGAGGGGTGTAGACAGTGCTGGGCTGCAGCTGGTCGGTGCAGACTCTGGGGTACGGGAGCAGAGAGAGGATGGTTGGCCAGAAGGGAGCTACACTGGACCAGCGGTTGCCTGAGCCATAAAACAGCAGCCCTCTTTTGCTAGCAATATGGCTCACTACTGAATATTCTGAAGCCACACCCCCTGTCTCCCTGGGCAACCAGAGACTCTGAGTATAGGATTTGCCTCTGGCAACTCCAACTTGCAAACCGGGGAAACACCCAGGGCGGGGCTGACCCAGAGGTCCGCTTTACTAAACCTAAGATGCACCTGGCCCTCAGGGGATCATCACCCTATAGACAATACAAGAGCAAAGACAAGCTGATTTGGAATTCAATTCAGCTTCTCTTCTGCAGGGGAACCGCAGAGTTGTTCTGTTCTGTTCTGTCAGTAACATTAATCAGGGGCGAGACTGGACCTGAGTGAAAACCCCCCAAATATCATCAAGTGCCTGAGGTTGTCAGGCCTCACCTCCTGCTAGAGAAAGGCAGAGTGCAGCGGCCTGGCAGACTTCCTTGTGATTCAGGCAGGTGCAAACTCCTGGAGAACCGATTCACTACAGGCGACTGGGTCAGCCAACGGCAGGGCTATCAGTGACTGAGTGTGACAGTGGTGCAAGTTGGGGAAGGAGGCAGCAACCTTCCCAGACTGATCTATTAGCTGGGTGGCTACTCCTGACTCCACGCAACACTGGAGCAAGCCACACCAGAGTAGTCACCAGACCCCTGTGATCCAGTTCCCAGAGACCTCTTAAACTCTCTCACCCGAAACAGGTGCAGACTGAGACAATTGATTTGGACTTTTTGAACTGAACCAAACATGTGAGGACAAATCAGGTGGTGCCCTGGGTGCATGGTGGTAGGAAGGTTTGACTTTCCTTTTCCAATTGTTTACCGGTGGGGGGTGGGGTGACTTAATTGCTGATATTTCTCCACAGCTGAGACTTCAATCAAGAGTATCTGTTTCACTAGGGTGGAAAAGAAACCATCTGAAAACAAGACAGAACCACTTAGCCCCACCACACCAGACAGGGCCCGACTTTCTCAGGCCACAACACTGTACAGGCCCTCGACAAAGCCCCAGGGGAAAAAATCAAAGAGAGTAAAACAACCATGGGGCGGAATCAGTGGAAAAACTCTGGTAACATGAATAACCAGAATAGATCAACCCCCCCAAGGAAAGATATGGCAGATGTAATTGAAGATCCTATTCATAAACAACTGGCTGAGATGTCATAAATCAAATTCAGAATTTGGATTGCAGACAAGATTAACAAAGTGGAATTAGGAATTTGAGGAGAAATTCAAAAGTTGTCTCAAGAATTTAATGAATTTAAAGAAAAAACCACCAAAGACTTAGACACACTGAAGCAAGAACTTGCAGCCGTCAAAGATATGAAAAATACAGTAGGATCCCTCAGCAACAGAATGGAGCAAACAGAAGAAAGGATTTCTGACATTGAAGATAAAGTCTTTGAACTCTCCCAAACTCTCAAACAGGAAGAGAAATGGAGAGCAAAAAATGGATCATTCTCTCCAAGAGCTCTGGAATAATTCGAAGAAGGTGAATATCCGAATCATTGGAATTCCAGAAACAGATGAAGTGGCCTTGCTGGGCACAGAGGCCCTTCTGCATGAAATTATGAAACAGAATTTTCCAGACATGCCTAGAGATTCTGAAATTCAGATAGCGGACAGCTTCAGAACCCCAGCACGACTCAACCACAATAAGACATCCCCCAGGCATATCATAATTAACTTCACTAAAGTTAATATGAAGGAGAAAATCCTCAAAGCTGCCAGGAGAAAGAAAACCATTACCTTCAAAGGGAAGAATATTAGAATGACTGTAGATCTCTCTGCTGAAACTTTTCAAGCCAGAAGAGGGTGGTCACCGACTTTTAATCTCCTAAAGCAAAATAACTTTCAACCCCAGATCTTGTATCTAGTTAACTGAGTTTCATTTATGATGGAGAAATTAAATACTTTAATGACATTCATATGTTGAAGAAATTTGCCATAACCAAACCAGCTCTTCAGGATATTCTCAGACCTATCCTCCATAATGACCAACCCAATCCTATACCACAAAAGTAAACTCACTCAGTAACTTCGGATCAAACTCCAATTTCCACACTGGCAAACGGATTAAAAATGCCCACTGGACTTTTGAAAAACTCGATACCCAAAACTTCACCACACTTATCAATATTCTCCATCAATGTGAACGGCTTAAACTGTCCTCTAAAGAGGCATAGGTTAGCTGCTGGATACAAAAACTCAGGCCAGATATCTGTTGCATACAAGAGTCACATTTTAACTTAAAAGACAAATATAGACTCAGGGTGAAAAGATGGTCATCCATATTTCAGGCAAATGGTAATCAGAAAAAAGCAGGTGTTGCAATTTTATTTGCAGATACAACAGGCTTTAAACCAACAAAAGTAAGGAAGGACAAGAATGGTCACTTCATATTTGTGAAGGGTAATACTCAATGTGATGAGATCTCAATTATTTATTTTATTATTTTTTTGTAGAGACAGAGTCTCACTTTATGGCCCTTGGTAGAGTGCCATGGCCTCACACAGCTCACAGCAACCTCCAAATCCTGGGCTTAAGCGATTCTCCTGCCTCAGCCTCCTGAGTAGCTGGGGAGATCTCAATTATTAATATCTATGCACCCAACCAGAATGCACCTCAATTTATAAGAGAAACTCTAACAGACATGAGCAACTTGATTTCCTCCAGCTCCATAATAGTCGGAGATTTCAACACTCCTTTCGCAGTGTTGGATTGATCCTCCAACAAGAAGCTGAGCAAAGAAATCTTAGATTTAAACTTAACCATCCAACATTTGGATTTAGCAGACATCTACAGAACATTTCATCCCAAGAAAACTGAATACACATACTTCTCATCAGCCCATGGAACTTAATCCAAAATCGATCACATCTTAGGTCACAAGTCTAACCTCGGTAAATTTAAAGGAATAGAAATTATTCCTTGCATCTTCTCGGACCACCATGGAATAAAACTTGAGCTGAGTAACAACAGGAATCTGCATATCATACAAAAAAATGGAAGTTAAATAGCCTTATGCTGAATGATAGCTGGGTCAGAGATGAGATTAAGAAAGAAATCGCCAATTTTTTGGAACAAAACAACAAGGAAGACATGAACTATCAGAATCTCTGGGACACCGCAAAGGCAGTTCTAAGAGGGAAATTTATAGCACTGCAAGCCTTCCTCAAGGGAACGGAAAGAGAGGAAGTTAACAACTTAATGGGACATCTCAAGCAACTGGAAAAGGAAGAACATTCCAACGCCAAACCCAGTAGGAGAAAAGAAATAACCAAAATTAGAGCAGAATTAAATGAAATTGAAAACAAAAGAATAATACAACAGATTAATAAATCAAAAAGCTGGGTTTTGAAAAGGTCAACAAATAGATAAACCTTTGGCCAACCTAATCAGGAAAAAAAGAGTAAAATCTCTAATATCATCAATCAGAAACAACAAAGAAGAAATAACAACAGACTCCTCAGAAATCAAAAAAGTCCCTAATGAATATTACAAGAAACTGTGTTCTCAGAAATATGAGAATCTGAAGGAAATTGACCAATACTTGGAAGCACGTCACCTTCCAAGACTTAGCCAGAATCAAGTGGAAATGTTGAACAGGCCCATATCAAGTTCAGAAATAGCATCAAACATACAAAACCTCCCTAAAAAAAGAAGCCCTGGACCAGATGGTTTCACATCAGAATTCTACCAAACATTTAAAGAGGAATTAGTACCTATATTACTCAACCTGTTCCAAAAAGTAGACTACCTAACACGTTCTATGAAGCAAACATCACCCTGATCCCCAAACCAGGAGAAGACCCAACAATAAAAGAAAATTAGAGACTGATATCACTAATGAATATAGATGCAAAAATATTCAACAGGATCCTAACAAACAGAATCCAACAACACATCAAACAAATTATACATCATGACCAAGTCGGTTTTATCCCAGGGTCTCAAGTTTGGTTCAATATACATAAATCTATAAATGTAATTCAGCACATAAACAAATTAAGAAACAAAGACCATATGATTCTCTCAATCGATGCAGAAAAACCTTTTGATAATATCCAGCATCGCTTCATGTTTGGAACACTTAAGAAAATTGGTATAGAGGGGACATTTCTTCAACTGATAGAGACCATCTACAGCAAACCCACAGCCAATATCATATTGAATGGAGTTAAATTGAAATCATTTCCACTCAGATCAGGAACCAGACAAGGCTGCCCATTGTCTCCATTGCTTTTTAACATTGTAATGGAAGTTTTAGCCACCGCAATTAGGGAAGAAAAGGTGATCAACGGTATCCATATAGTGTCAGAAGAGATAAAACCTTCGCTCTTCGCAGATGATATGATTGTATATCTGGAAAACACTAGGGACTCTACTACAAAACTCTTAGAAGTGATCAAGGAATACAGCAGCATCTCAGGTTACAAAATCGGCATTCATAAATTGGTAGCCTTTATATATACCAAAAATAGTGAGGCTGTAAAAACAGTTAAGGACTCTATCCCATTCACAGTAGTGCCAAAGAAGATGAAATATTTGGGAATTTTCCTAACAAAAGACGTGAAAGATCTCTATAAAGAGAACAACGAAACTCTAAGAAAAGAAATAGCTGAAAATATTAACAAATGGAAAAACATACCATGCTCATGGATGGGAAGAATCAACATTGTTAAAATGTCCATACTATCCAAAGCAATATATAATTTCAATGCAATCCCAATTAAAGCTCCACTGGCATAATTTAAAGATCTTGAAAAAATAATACTTTGTTTTATATGGAATCAGAAAAAACCTCGAATAGCCAAGACATTACTCAGGAACAAAAACAAAGCAGGAGGAATTACGCTACTAGACCTGAGACTATACTACAAATTGATAGTGATCAAAACAGCATGGTTCTGGCAAAAAAAAGAGAAGTAGATGTCTGGAACAGAATGGAGAACCAAGAGATGAATCCAGATACTTACTGTTATTTAATCTTTGACAAGCCAATTAAAAACATTCAGTGGGGAAAAGATTCCCTATTTAACAAATGGTGCTGGGTGAACTGGCTGGCAACCTGTAGAAGACGGAAACTGGACCCACACCTTTCACCATTAACTAATATAGACTCTCACTGGATCAAAGATTTAAACTTAAGACATGAAACTATAAAAATACTAGAAGAGAGTGCAGGGAAAACCCTTGAAGAAATCGGTCTTGGTGAGTATTTTATGAGGAGGACCCCCCGGACAATTGAAGCAGCTTCAAAAATACACTACTGGGACTTGATCAAACTAAAAAGCTTCTGCACAGTCAAGAACAAACAGTAAGTAAAGGAAGCAAACCACCCTCAGAATGGGAGAAGATATTTGCAGGTTATGTCTCTGTCAAAGGTTTAATAACCAGAATCCACAGAGAACTCAAATGCATTAGCAAGAATAGAACAAGGAATCCCATCACAGGCTGGGCAAGGGATTTGAAGAGAAACTTCTCTGAAGAACACAGGAGCACGGCCTTCAGACATATGAAAAAATGTTCATCATCTTTAATCATGAGAGAATGCAAATCAAAACTACTTTGAGATACCATCTAACTCCAGTGAGACTAGCCTATATCACAAAATCCCAAGACCAGGGATGTTGGCGCGGATGTGGAGAAAAGGGAACACTTTTGTACTGCTGGTGGGAATGCAAATTAATACATTCCTTTTGGAAAGAGATATGGAGAACACTGAGATTTCTAAAAATAGATCTGCCATTCAATCCTGTTTTCCCTCTACTGGGCATATACCCAGAAGATCAATAATCACATCATAACAAAGATATTTGTACCAGAATGTTTATTGCAGCCCAATTCATAATTTCTAAGTCATGGAAGAAGCCCAAGTGCCCATCAATCCACAAATGGATTAATAAATTGTGGTATATGTACACCATGGAATATTATGTAGCCTTAAAGAAAGATGGAGACTTTACCTCTTTCATGTTTACTGGATGGAGCTGGAACATATTCTTCTTAGTAAAGTATCTTAAGAATGGAAGAAAAAGTACCCAACGTACTCAGCCCTACTATGAAACTAATTTAGGGTTTTCACATGAAAGCTATAACCCAGTTACAACCTAAGAATAGGGGGAAGGGGGAAAAGGAGGGGAGGAATGGGGGAGGGGGGTAGAGGGAAGGGGATTGGTGGGATTACACCAGCGGTGCATCTTAGAAGGGTATATGTGAAACTTGGTAAACGGTCTGTGAAGCTAGTGAATGATGCCCCATGATTATATCAATGTACACAGCTATGAGTTAATAAAAAAAAGACAAGTAATAAAAAAAGAGTGACAGCTCTAGTAATGGCACTCTGATAAATGGGCACCATTTGGGAGCACAGGAAATATAGAGGACCTAAGAATAAGTGCTTGCAATGTGGTCAGCCTGGCCACTTCAGGAGAGATTGCCCTGAGCAGCACTGTCTGCCAGGTGAGCCACCAGGCCCCTGTCCAGAATGCAAAAATGATCACTGGAGGGCATCCTGTCCCCAGAGGCAAAGGCCTCCTGCGACAGTGACCCTGTCAGCTCCTAAACTGGACTGAGGGGTGCCTAGGGCAGATTCTCATGGCTCCAGCTTGTGTCATCACCCCTCAAGCGTCCTGTCTCTGCCTCATAGTGGAAAGCCAGGAGACAGAATTTCTTCTGGACACTGGAGCAATTTTTTCTGTAATCCTCTCTAACCCTGGTCTTTTATCCCCCAAATCTTTAACTATACAGGGGGTGTCTGGAAAGACAGTTATCAAATTCTCTTAGCCTGTAAGCTGCAACTGGGGTGACTGGCTGTTCTCTCATGCCTTCCTAATCATTCCTGAAAGTCCTAACTCAAGTGGGAACAATCATTTATATGAATATGGGACAGGAACATATACTATGCCTTCCCTTATTAAAGACAGAAATTAACCCAGAAGTATGGGCTACCAAGGGACAGGTGGGAAAAGCAAGATATGCTCAACCAGTCCAAGTTAAATTTAAAAATACCACCATCTATCTCAATCAAAAATAATACCCTCAAAAAGCAGAAGCTAATAATGAGATAATACTCATAATACAAAATCTAAAGCAACGAAAATTATTAATACCTTGCAATCATACATGCAACACTCCTATTCTAGGATAGCCAAAGTCAAATGGAACTTGGAGACTAGTACAAGACCTCTGCATTATAAAAGGAATGGTCATTCCTCTCCATGCTATAGTTTCCCATCTGCATACTTCATTATCTCAAATCCCTGAAAAAGCTGCCTGTTTCACAGGACTAGACTTAAAAGATGCCTTTTCCTGCATTCCTCTTCATGAAAATTCCCAATACCTTTTTGCTTTTGAAGACTCCTCTGACTCCAATACCCAGCTTACATGAACTATGTTACCTCAGAGATTTAGGGACAACCCTTATTTGTTTGGATAAGACTTAGCCCGAGACTTGAGTCATTTCTCATATCCCACAGCAACTCTTCCAAGTTCAGATGAGATTGGGCACATGCAGGATAGTGTGGCCATAGACCACACACAGCAACTCTTATTCAATATGTAGATGACCTTCTTTGGGGACCACCAGATGTACAGGAATGCCACAAAGCTACCCAAGCTCTATTAAACTATCTAGCTAATTGTGGATACAAAGTTTCCAATTATGGAAACTCCAACTTTTACAGGGGAAAGTTGACATCAATCCAAGAAAAAGCCTATGAATTATTCCAAGTTGTCTACTATTTACCAGGACCAAAATGAAAGTCCTTCATTTTGACCAATTATATGTGCCTGAAGTGCACTATTTAGGTCTCCAACTTTCAAAGGGGAAGAGAGATTTGGGCAAGGAATAATAGAACCAATATTAGCTCACCCTAAACCTAGAATTCTCAGATAGCTTCAAGGCTTCTTAGGAATTATAGGCTTTTGCAGACTCTGGATTCCTGGATATACTGAAATAGCTAGAACACTCTATTCTTTAATTAAAAATGCTCAAAAGGAAGGCCTGATCACTCTAGAATGGAAAGTAGAGGCATATAAGGCATTCCAAAGGCTGAAAAACACCCCTTTATAAGCCCCTGCTTTAAGTCTTCCTACCGAACAATTTAATCTATATTAATCTATACATTACAGAGCAGACTAGAATTGCCCTACCAATCTTGACCCAACACCGGGATCCTGTTTTGCAACCTGTAGCTTATCTTAGTAAAGAAATTGACACTGTGGCCAAAGGATGGTCACACTGTCTGCAAGTTGTTGCAGCTGTGGCCCTCTTTACCCCAGAGGCCATTAAACTAACTCTGGGAAGAGACTTACTTATTTATACTTCTCACAACCTTACTGGACTTTGAAATTCAAAAGGCAATCTTTGGCTATCAGATAACAACCTTCTTAAATATCAAGCCTTGTTACTAGAAGGGCCAGTGCTATAATTACACACCTGTGCCACTTTGAATTCTTCCAATTTCTTCCCTGAGTCCAAGGAGGAAATAAGGCATGATTGCCAAAAAATTATAGCACAGACCTATGCAGCTAGAGAAGACTTACAAGAAACCCCCTATCCTGACATGGTTTTGTATACAGATGGAAGTTCTGTCATAGAACAAGGAACTCACAAAGCAGGCTATGCTGTAGTTACTCAGTATACTGTAACTGAGAGTGGGTCTCACCCTTCAGGAACCAGCACACAATTAGCTGAGCTAATAGTCTTAACCAGTGCTTTAGAAATTGGGAGAGATGAATGAGTCAGTACATACACTGACTTGAAATCTGTCTTCCTCATTTTACATGCCCACGCTGCCCTGTGGAAGGAAAGACAATAGCCAACTTTCAATGCATTCCCCATAAAATATCATCATGAAATAGACAGATTATTACAGGCTGTTCATGCTCCACAATAAGTAGCAGTTATTCATTGTAAAGGACATCAAAAAACCTTAGATGGAGGTGGGGGCGGAGGCAAGATGGCTGACTGGAGCCAGCTCTCCACAGAGGCTCCCATCCAGAAGGAGAATTAAAGGACAGAAGGTTAGCAAGTAACTTGGTGAATTGGAGCTGAGCCAAAAGAGAAGGTTGAAAACGCACATCAACCCTGCTGAGGTGAGCTGCAACCCCAAGGATACAAACAAAAGGTACAAAATCCAATGCCAAGCAGATGGGAGTCCCCTCCCCCATGAGAATGGCTCGTAGTATTCTCCATACAAACACGCAAGCAGAGTTCAAATATCCTCCCATTTTATCCCACGGGAGAGACCCTCTAAAACCCGAACCTGCTTCCCCTACTAGGCATGGCACTCTCCTGCCAGGCATGAAATGGTATAAAACTGTATATATTCTCTACCTGCTACTCTGAACTCCCAACACTCCTCTCCACTCTGACCCTGAGGTCTGAAAGGCTGTTCCCCACGGATTCCAGATTCTTGGGTCATTTCTTGAGAGGTGTGAAGAGGGCATGGAGTGCTGCTGGTCAGTGCTGATTCTGCAGCATGGGTCTAAGACGGTCAGCTGAGAGGGAACCATACAGGAGCGGTGGTGCCCCGAGGCACAGAGCAGCAGCTGTGGTGGGAACAATAGGGCTCACACCCCTGGGGATATTCTGCAGTCACACCCCCTGTCTCTCTGGGCAACCAGAGGAGGCCTGGCATCTTCTCTGATGGCAGCCACTGGTGGAACAGAACTGGTTTGGAAACAGTCTCCCTAAGTAAAGGGTTTGCCTGAGGTGGTACCAGCCTGGGCAGAGTGCAGGGACTAGAACATGCATGCACAGAGACAGTAGACTCCCAGGGCAAGGCTGACCCAGAGGACTGCTTTACTGAGCCTAAGACGCACCGGCCCTCAGGGGATCATAGCTGAGACAAAGGCAGGCAGGCAGAGGCTAGAACTGACAGCTGAGTGTGAGCTCCAACCCTGCCAGCCCCAATATAAACTGCAGTCAAGACGAGGCAGCGGCACAGACTGGGGCAGAGTCGCAGTTTCTGTGAACTCAAACACTGTCTGATTCACAGGGGAATATAGCTGGGACAGAAATAAATTCTGTGAAGTTGTTCTGTTCTGCCAGCAACATCAATCAGGGGTGGGGCTAAAACTGAGTGAACCACCCAAGCCTCCATTAAGCACACGAGGTTGTCAGGCCTCACCTTCCCCTTCCGGATAGTGGCAGAGAGCAGCAGCCTGGCTGAGGAGACATAGATCTCCCTGTGAGGCAGGCACAAACCCCTCGAGCATCTGCTCATTGGAGGGAACTGGGTCACAGCCCTGCTGGGTTATCAGTGACTGGGTGTGACAGAGGTGCAATGTGGGAAAGGAGGCATCAACATTCCCAGACTAATTTATTTGCTGAGTGGGTTCTTCTGACCTCGCGGAACACCAGAGTGAGTCACAACTGAGCTGTCAGCAGACCCTTGCTATCTAGTTGCTGAAGACCTTTTGAACTCTCCCACCTGAGACAAGTGCTGGCTGAGACAATTGATTTGGACCTCTTGAACTAGGCCAATCACCTGAGAACTATCTAAGTGGGACCCTGGGTGTGTGGTTGTGGGAAGATTTGAATTTCCTTTTCCAATTGTTACCTGTGGCGGGTGGAGTGACTTAATTGCTGGTATTTCTCCACAGCTGAGACTTCAACCCAGAGTAACTGATTCACTAGGGTAGGACAGAGACCAGCTGAAAACAAGACAGAGTCACTTAGCTCTACCACACCAATCAGGTCCGAAGTTTCTCAGGCCATAGCATTGTACAGGTCCTTGGCAAAGGTCTAGGGGGAAAGGTATGGACACCAGTCCCAGCTTTTGGGCAACGGGCTGGTTAATCAGTACTCCTGGAGCCCCCAACCCAACTTCTGTTTATCTGCTCATCTAGTCAAATGGTGTAAAATAATCATGGGATGGAATTAGTGAAAAAACTTTGGTAACATGAACAACCAGAGTACATCAACTCCCCCAAGGAATGATATGGCGGATGTAATTGAAGATCCCAATCATAAACAGATGGCTGAGATGTCAGAAATCGAATTCAGAAATTGGATTGCAAACAAGATTAATAGAATACAGAAAAAGTTGAAATTAGATATTCAAGGAACATTTCAAAAGTTATCTCAAGAATTCAACAAATTCAGAGACAGTATTACCAGAGATTTTGACACATCAAGACAAGATTTGCAGCCCTCAAAGATATGAGAAACACAGTAGAATCCCTCAGTAACAGAAAGGAGCAAGCAGAAGAAAGGATTTCTGACATTGAAAACAAAGCTTTTGAATGCTCCGAAACTCTCAAGGAGGAAGAGAAAGAGAGAACAAAAACAGATCATTCTCTCAGAAAGCTCTGGGATAATTCAAAGAAAACTATCAATATTCATCTCATAGGAATCCCTGAAGGTGACAAAATGGCTTCCCAAGGCACAGACGTTCTTCTTCCAGAGATTATGAAAGAGAACTTTCCAGACATGCCAAGAAATTCTGAAATTCAGATAGCAGACAGTTTCAGAACACCAGCATTACTCAACCCAAATAATACATCCCTCAGGCACATCATAATTAACTTCACTAAAGTTAATGGGAAGGAGAAAATTCTGAAAGCAGTCAATGTAAGAAAACCATAACCTACATAGGGAAGACTATTAGAATGACTGCAGATCTCTCTGCTGAAACCTTTCAAGCTAGAAGAGGGTGGTCATCGACATTTCATCTCCTAAAACAAAATAATTTTCAACCCAGGATCCTGTATCCCGCTAAACTGAGTTTCATTTATGATGGAGAAAATAAATGCTTTAATGACATTCACATGTTGAAGACATTTGCCATAAATAAACCAGCCCTCCAGGACATTCTCAGACCTATCCTCTGTAATGACCAGCACAATCCTCTATGACAAAAGTAAACTCACTCAGAAACTTTTGATCAAACTCCTACTTCCACAGTGGTGAAAGGATTAAAAATGTCCATTGGATTTCTGAAAAACTCGATACCCAAAATTCTACCAGGCTTATCAATATTATCCATTAATATGAATGGCTTAAATTGTCCAATAAGGAGGCACAGGTTGGCTGACTAGATACAAAAACTCAAGCCAGGGGTGGGACACAAGATGGCGGACTGAAGCCAGCTTTCAACAAAGGCTCCCGTCCAGAAGGAGAGTTAAGGGACAGGAATTTAGTAAGTATCCTGGTGGACTTGAGCCTCACCAAGAGAAAAGGCTGAAGAACGCACATCAACACCGCTGAGGCAAGTTGTGATCACAAGGACGCAAACAAAAGGTACAAAATCCACCACCAAGCGGACGGGAGTCCCCCTCCCCCATGAGACCGGCTCAAGAGCCCCACAATTGAACAAGCGGGCAGAAATTAAAGGCCCTCCCACTACACTCCACGGGAGAGACCTTCTAAAAACTGGACCTACCTCCCCTACTGGGGTGCCGTGGCGTTCTCCTGCTGGACATAGGGCTGAATAAAACTTTGGGAATCCTTTGCTGGCAACCCTGAATCCCCGGCGCTCCCCTCCCGCCCACTGAGGTCTGGAGGCCTGTCCCCCAGGACTTCAGATCCTTGGGTGATTTCTCAAGGGGAGTGGACAGTCCCTGAGTTGCGACTGGTCAGCATTGACTCTGAGGCGCGCCGAGTGAGGAGAGGGCACCGGGCTGAGGGGGAGTCACACCTCGCGGCACTTCCCTGCGGTGCAGTGCAGCAACCCTCCCCAGGCATACGGGGCCCAAGACTGAATCAGACTCTGGCCTCCCCGCTGAGAGCTGAGAACCCCTACTCTCACTCGGGGTCTGAGGGCCTATCCCCCAGGAGTTCGGATCCTTGGGTGATTTCTCGAGGGGAGTGCACAGTGCCTGAGCTGCGTCAGGTCAGCACTGACTCTGGGACACGTGAGCGAGGAGAGGGCACTCCGCTGAGGGGAAATCAAGCCTTGGCGGCACTTCCCTGCGGTGCAGTGCAGGAGCCCTCCCCGGACCGAAGTATTGCGTGAAACTGAATGAAACTCTAGCTTCCCCCCGCCCCACTCCCAATCGGGGTCTGGGGGCCCATCCCCCAAGAGTTCTGATTCTTGGGGGATCTCTTAAGGGGTGTGGACCCAGCACAAACTGCGGCCGCTCAGTGCTGACTCTGGGGCGCGAGACAGAGGAGAAAAGGGTCGCCTGAGTGCCCACACCAGAGCAGCAGTTCCCTGGAGGTAGATCAACAGCCGTTTTTTCTTTAACGGCAGAACGCTCACTTCTGGATATTCTGAGGCCACACCCCCTGTCTCCCTGGGCAACCAGAGGAGGCCACCGGTGACACGGATCACAAACCCGGAAGCCTCCAGGGCGGGGCTGACCCAGAGAGGTGTTCAGACGCAATTCTCCGGCAGCAAAGACGTTTGAACTCAAAACAGCCCGTCTCCTGTAGGCGACGACAGGAACAGAGACAGAACATCACAAAGTTGTCTGTTCTGTTCTGTTCTGTTAGCAGCATGCATCAGGGACGGGGCTAAGCCTGAGTGAACACCTCCTTCCCATCACCTGCATCAAACACTCAAAGATGTCAGGCCCCATTTCCTCCTGCTAGATAGCGGCAGTCTGCGGGGGCCTGGCAGACTTCCTTGCGATTCAGGCAGGTGCAAACCCCTGGAGTGTCTGTTCACTGCAGGCAACTGGGTTAGCCATCTGCAGAGATACCAGTGACTGGGTCTGACGGAGGGGCAAAGTGGGGAAGGAGACGTCAACCTTCCCAGACTGCTCTGTTTGCTGGGTGGCTCCTCCTGACTCCAAGCTGCACTGGGGTGAGCTGTGTCAGAGGAGTCACCAGGCCCCTGTGATCCAGTTCCCAGAGACCTCTTGAACCCTTCCACCCGAGACAAGTGCCGAGTGAGACAGTTGATTCGGACCTTTTGAACTGGGCTAATAGACTGAGGACTCTTCAGGCAGTGCCCTGGGCGTGCGATTGTAGGAAGGTTTGATTCTCCTTTTCCAACTGGGGCCAGAGGTGGGCAGGCGGGGTGACTTAATTGCTGATTTTTCCACACAGCTGAGACTTCAAGCCAGAGTAGAAGTTGCAATAGGATCGAACAGAAACCAGCTGAAAACAAGACAGAACCACTTTGCTCCACCACACCAGACAGGGCAACAGTTTCTCAGGCCACAACATTGTACGAGCCCTCGATAAAACAACAGGGGAAAAACCAAAGGGAGTAAACCATGGGGCGGAATCAGCGGAAAAACTCTGGTAACATGAATAACCAGAATAGATCAACCCCCCCAAGAAAAGATACGGCAGATGTGATAGAAGATCCCATTCATAAACAACTGGCTGAGATGTCAGAAGTCGAATTCAGAATTTGGTTTGCAGACAAGATTAATAAAATGGAATTAGGAATTCGAGGAGAAATTCAAAAATTGTCTCAAGAATTTAACGAATTTAAAGACAAAACCACCAAAGACTTAGACACACTGAAACAAGAACTTACAGCCCTCAAAGATATGAAAAATACAGTAGAATCCCTCAGTAACAGAATGGTGCAAGCAGAAGAAAGGATTTCTGACATTGAAGATAAAGTCTTCGAACGCTCCCAATCTCTCAAAGAGGAAGAGAAATGGAGAGCAAAAACGGATCACTCACTCAGAGAGCTCTCAGATAATTCGAAAAAAAAACAACATAAGGGTTATAGGAATTTCGGAGAATGATGAAGTGGCTGCCAAGGACACAGAGGCCCTTCTACATGAAATTATGAAAGAAAATTTTCCAGACATGCCTAGAGAATCTGAAATTCAGATAGCAGACAGCTTCAGAACCCCAGCACTATTCAACCCCAATAAGCCATCTCCCAGACATATCATAATTAGCTTCACTAAAGTTAACATGAAAGAGAAGATTCTCAAAGCAGCCCGGCAAAAGAAAACTATAGCGTACAAAGGTTAGAATATTAGAATAACTGCAGATCTCTCTGCTGAAACTTTTCAAGCAAGAAGAGGCTGGTCATCAACTTTTAATCGCCTAAAGCAAAAAAACTTTCAACCCAGGATCTTGTATCCAGCTAAATTGAGTTTCATCTATGATGGAGAAATTAAATACTTCAATGACATTCATATGTTGAAAAAATTTGCCATAAGTAAACCAGCTCTTCAGGATGTTCTCAGACCTATCCTCCACAATGACCAACCCAATCCTATACCACAAAAGTAAACTCACTCAGAAACTTCGGATCAAACTCCAACTTCCACACTGGCAAAAGGATTAAAAATGTCCACTGGACCTTTGAAAAACTCGATACCCAAAATTCCACCAGACTTATCAATACTCTCCATCAATGTGAATGGCTTAAACTGTCCTCTAAACAGGCATAGGTTAGCTGACTGGATACAAAAACTCAAGCCAGATATTTGTTGCATACAAGAGTCACATCTCAACTTAAAAGACAAATACAGACTCAGGGTGAAAGGATGGTCATCCATATTTCAGGCAAATGGTAATCAGAAAAAAGCAGGTGTTGCAATTTTATTTGCAGATACAGTAGGCTTTAAACCATCAAAAGTAAGGAAGGACAAGAATGGTCACTTCATATTTGTTAAGGGTAATACTCAATATGACGAGATCTCAATTATTAATATCTATGCACCCAACCAGAATGCACCTCAATTTATAAGAGAAACTCTAACAGACATGAGTAACTTGATTTCCTCCAGCTCCATAATCGTTGGAGATTTCAACACTCCCTTGGCAGTGTTGGATCGATCCTCCAGAAAGAAGCTGAGCAAAGAAATCTTAGATTTAAACCTAACCATCCAATATTTAGATTTAGCAGACATCTACAGAACATTTCATCCCAACAAAACTGAATACACATACTTCTCATCAGCCCACGGAACTTACTCCAAAATTGATCACATTTTAGGTCACAAGTCTAACCTCAGTAAATTTAAAGGAATAGAAATTATTCCATGCATCTTCTCGGACCATCATGGAATAAAACTTGAATTGAGTAACAACAGGAATCTGCATACCCATACAAAAACATGGAAGTTAAATAACCTTATGCTGAATGATAGCTGGGTCAGAGATGAGATTAAGAAAGAAATCACCAATTTTTTGGAACAAAATGACAATGAAGACACAAGCTATCAGAACCTCTGGGACACTGCAAAGGCAGTTCTAAGAGGGAAATTTATAGCACTGCAAGCCTTCCTCAAGAGAACGGAAAGAGAGGAAGTTAACAACTTAATGGGACATCTCACGCAACTGGAAAAGGAAGAACATTCCAACCCCAAACCCAGTAGAAGAAAAGAAATAACCAAAATTAGAGCAGAATTAAATGAAATTGAAAACAAAAGAATAATACAACAGATCAATAAATCAAAAAGCTGGTTTTTTGAAAAGGTCAACCAAATAAACCTCTGGCCAACCTAATCAAGAAAAAAAGAGTAAAATCTCTAATATCATCAATCAGAAACAACAAAGACGAAATAACCACAGACTCATCAGAAATCCAAAAAATCCTTAATGAATATTACAAGAAACTTTATTCCCAGAAATATGAAAATCTGAAGGAAATAGACCGATACTTGGAAGCACGCCACCTTCCAAGACTTAACCAGAATCAAGTGGAAATGTTGAACAGACCCATAGCAAGTTCAGAAATAGCATCAACTATACAAAACCTCCCTAAAAAGAAAAGCCCGGGACCACATGGTTTCACGTCAGAATTCTACCAAACCTTTAAAGAGGAATTAGTACCTATATTACTCAACCTGTTCCAAAATGTAGAAAAAGAAGGAAGACTACCCAACACGTTCTATGAAGCAAACATCACCCTGATCCCCAAACCAGGAAAAGACACAACAAGAAAAGAAAATTATAGACCAATATCACTAATGAATATAGATGCAAATATTCAACAAGATCCTAACAAACAGAATCCAACAACACATCAAACAAATTATACATCATGACCAAGTTGGTTTTATCCCGGGTCTCAATGCTGGTTCAATATACGTAAATCTATAAATGTAATTCAGCACATAAACAAATTAAAAAACAAAGACCATATGATTCTCTCAATTGATGCAGAAAAAGCTTTTGATAATATCCAGCATCCCTTCATGATCAGAACACTCAAGAAAATTGGTCTAGAAGGGACTTTTCTTAAACTGATAGAGGCTATCTACAGCAAACCCACAGCCAATATCATATTGAATGGAGTTAAATTGGAATCATTTCCACTCAGATCAGGAACCAGACAAGGCTGCCCATTGTCTCCATTGCTTTTCAACATTGTAATGGAAGTTTTAGCCACCGCAATTAGGGAAGAAAAGGCGATCAAGGGTATCCATATAGGGTCAGAAGAAATCAAACTCTCGCTCTTCGCAGATGATATGATTGTGTATCTGGAAAACACTAGGGACTCTACTACAAAACTCCTAGAAGTGATCAAGGAATACAGCAGCGTCTCAGGTTACAAAATCAACATTCATAAATCGGTAGCCTTTATATACACCAACAACAGTCAAATTGAAAAAGCAGTTAAGGACTCTATCCCATTCACAGTTTTGCCAAAGAAGATGAAATATTTGGGAATTTACCTAACAAAAGACGTGAAAGATCTCTATAAAGAGAACTATGAAACTCTAAGAAAAGAAATAGCTGAAAATGTTAACAAATGGAAAAACATACCATGCTCATGGCTAGGAAGAATCAACGTTATCAAAATGTCCATACTACCCAAAGCAATATATAATTTCAACGCACTCCCTATTAAAGCTCCACTGTCGTATTTTAAAGATCTTGAAAAAACATTACTTCATTTTATATGGAATCAGAAAAAACCTCGAATAGCCAAGACATTACTCAGAAATAAAAACAAAACAGGAGGAATCACACTACCAGACCTCAGACTTTACTACAAATCGATAGTGATCAAAACAGCATGGTATTGGCACAAAAACAGAGAAGTAGATATCTGGAATAGAATAGAGAACCAAGAGATGAATCCAGCTACTTACCGCTATTTGATTTTTGACAAGCCAATTAAAAACATTCAGTGGGGAAAAGATTCCCTATTTAACAAATGGTGCTGGGTGAACTGGCTGGCAACCTGCAGAAGACTGAAATTGGACCCACACCTTTCACCATTAACTAAGATAGACTCTCATTGGATTAAAGATTTAAACTTAAGACATGAAACTATAAAAATACTAGAGGAGAATGCAGGGAAAACCCTTGAAGAAATTGGTCTGGGTGAGTATTTCATGAGGAGAACCCCCCGGGCAATTGAAGCAGCTTCAAAAATACACTACTGGGACTTGATCAAACTAAAAAGCTTCTGCACAGCTAAGAACACAGTAAGCAGAGCAAGCAGACAGCCCTCAGAATGGGAGAAGATATTTGCAGGGTATAACTCTGACAAAGGTTTAATAACCAGAATCCACAGAGAACTCAAACGCATTAGCAAGAAAAAAACAAGTGATCCCATCGCAGGCTGGGCAAGGGATTTGAAGAGAAACTTCTCTGAAGAAGACAGGTGCACGGCCTTCAGACATATGAAAAAATGCTCATCATCTTTAATCATCAGAGAAATGCAAATCAAAACTACTTTGAGATATCATCTAACTCCAATGAGACTAGCCTATATCACAAAATCTCAAGACCAGAGATGTTGGCGTGGATGCGGAGAAAAGGGAACACTTCTGCACTGCTGGTGGGAATGCAAATTAATACATTCCTTTTGGAAAGATATATGGAGAACACTCAGAGATCTAAAAATAGATCTGCCATTCAATCCTGTAATTCCTCTGCTGGGCACATACCCAGAAGACCAAAAATCACAACATAACAAAGATATTTGTACCAGAATGTTTATTGCAGCCCAATTCATAATAGCTAAGTCATGGAAAAAACCCAAGTGCCCATCGATCCACGAATGGATTAATAAATTGTGGTATATGTATACCATGGAATACTATGCAGCCTTAAAGAAAGATGGAGACTTTACCTCTTTCATGTTTACATGGATGGAGCTGGAACATATTCTTCTTAGTAAAGTATCCCAAGAATGGAAGAAAAAATACCCAATGTACACAGCCCTACTATGAAACTAATTTGGGACTCTCACATGAAAGCTATAACCCAGCTACAACTTAACAATAGTGGGAAGTGGGAAGGGGGGCAGTGGGTAGAGGGAGGGGAATCGGTGGGATCACACCTGTGGTGCATATTACAGGGGTACTTGCGAAACTTGGTAAATGTAGAATATAAATGTTTTGGCACAGTAACTGAGATAACGCCGGAAAGGCTATGTTAACCACTGTGATAAAAATGTGTCAAATGGTTTATGAAGTGAGTGTATGATGCCCCATAATCATATCATTGTATACAGTTATGATTTAATAAAAAATAAAAAAAAAAAACTCAAGCCAGATATCTGCCGCATACGAGAATCTCATCTTACCTTAAAAGATAAATGTAGACTCAGAGTGAAGGGATGGTCATCTATATTTCAAGCAAATAGAAATAAGAAAAAAGCAGGTGTTGCGATTCTGTTTGGAGACACAGTAGGCTTTAAACCAACAAACGTAAGGAAGGATAAGAATGGTCACTTCATATTTGTTAAGGGTAATACTCAATATGATGAGATTTCAATTATTAATATTTATGCACCCAACGAGAATGCGCCTCAATTTATAAGAGAAACTCTAACAGACATGAGCAACTTGATTTCCTCCAGCTCCATAATAGTTGGAAATTTCAACACTCCTTTGGCAGTGTTGGATAGACCCTCCAATAAGAAGCTGAGCAAAGAAATTTTACATTTAAACCTTTTAACATTTGGATTTAACAGACATCTACAGCAAATTGCATCCCAAACAAACTGTACACTGTTACTTTCCTTGCATTATTATCATTGTTATTATTTCTTAATATTTCAATGTAGCAATTCTCTGATTCCTATTCTGAATGTATTTAGGTTCATCCACTCTTTATGAGGTTTTGTTTCTAGTCCTTATCTTAAACATTGTTATTGTTGTTAAATTTTGAGTCTTTTTGATTTTGTGAACACAAAAATATGGAGACCTAGTAGGTTGTGTATATGTAAAAATAAAAAATAATAATAAATGAACTGAATACACATTCTTCTCATCAACCCACGAACATACTCCAAAATCAATCACATCTTAGGTCACAAGTAGCACCTCATTAAATTTAAAGAAATAGAAATTATTCCTTGCATATTCTCAGACCATCATGGAATCAAAGTTGAACACAGTAACAACAGAAATCTGCATACTCATACAAAAACATGGAAGCTAAATTATGCTGAATGACAGCTGGGTCATAGACGAGATTAAGAAGGAAATTACCAAGTTTTTGGCACAAAACGATAATGAAGACATGGATTATCCTCAAGAGAACAGAAAGATAGGAAGTTAACCACTTACTGGGACATCTCAAGCAACTGGAAAAGGAAAAACAGACCAATCCCAAACCCGTAGAAGAAAAAAAATAACCAAAATTAGAGCAGAATTAAATAAAATTGAAAAAAAAAGGATTATACAGCAGATCAATAAATCAAAAAGTTGTTTTTTAGAAAAGTTCAATAAAAGAGCTAAATCTTTGGCAAACATAAAGAGGAAAAAAAGAGTAAATTCTCCAATTTCATCAATCAGAAATGGCAAAGATGAAATAACAACAGATTCTTCAGAAATTCAAAAAAATCCTTAATGAATATTGAGAAACTTTATTCTCAGAAATATGAAAATGTGAAGGAAATTGACCAATACTTGAATGGACAAAACTCAAGCGAGATATCTGCTGCATACAAGAAGACTGCGCCTTCCAAGACTTAGAATCAAGTAGAAAAGTTGAACAGACCTATATCAAGTTCTGAAATAGCATCAACTGTACAAAATCTCCCTAAAAAGAAAAGCCTAGGACCAGATTGGCTTCATGTCAGAATTCTACCAAACCTTTAAAGAGGAACTAGTACCTAAACTCAACCTTTTTCAAAATATAGAAAAAGAAGGAATACTACCCAACACATTCTATGAAGCAAACATCACCTTGATCTCCAAACCAGGAAAAGACCCAACAAGAAAAGAAAACTATAGACCAATATCACTAATGATTATAGATGCAAAAATATTCAACAAGATCCTAACAAACAATCTGGAAACACATCTAACAAATTATGCACCATGACCAAGTGTGTTTTATCCCAGGAGCTCAAGGCTGGTTCAATATACGTAAATCTATAATTATAATTCAGCACATGAACAAATTAAAAAACAAAGACCATGTGATTCTCTCAGTTGATGCAGAAAAAGCTTTTGATCATATCCAGCATCCCTTCATGATCAGAACACTTAAGAAAATTGGTATAGAAGGGACATTTCTTAAACTGATAGAGGCTATCTACAGCAAAACCACAGCCAATATTGTATTGAATGGAGTTAAATTGAAATCATTTCCACTCAAATCAGGAACCAGACAAGGTTGCCCATTGTCTCCACTGCTCTTTAACATTGTAATGACAGTTTTAGCCACCGCAATTAGGGAAGAAAAGGCAATCAAGGGTATACATATAGGGTCAGAAGAGATCAAACATTCACTCTTTTCAGATGATATGATTGTGTATCTGGAAAACACCAGGGATTCTACAAGAAATCTCGTAGAAGTGATCAAGGAATACAGCAGCATCTTAGGTTACAAAATCAACACGCAGAAATCAGTAGTCTTTATATATACCAACAATAGTCAAGCTGAAAAAACAGTCAAGGACTCTACTCTGTTCACAGTAGTGCAAAAGAAGATGAAATATTTGGGAGTTTATATAACAAAGGATGTGAAAGATCTCTATAAAGAGACATATGAGAGCCTCAGGTTTTTGAGCCAGAACCTGTTTTGCAGTGGTCCCCCAAGCTGTAGGGAGGATGACAAAACACCAGAGAGGCTGGGAATGATCAATCATGGTCCAAAGGAACTTGATAGGAATGAAGAGGCCTGAGGCCAGTGTCTCAGAAATCTGAGCTAAATAGGTCCTTGGTCTCAGGGATTTGAAGAATGAACCCATGGACCACAGATCAGTGAGGGTCCCATCCAGCAGGAGAGTTAAAGGACAGAAATTTGGCAAGTAACCTAGTGGATTAGAGCTGCACCAAGAGAGAAGGTTGAAGAATGCACATCAACCCTGCTGAGGTGAGCTGCTACCCGAAGGATACAAACAAAAGGGCCTGGACTTCAGCTGGACAGTGCTGATTCTGCAGCACGGGGGTGAGGTGAGGACAGTTGGCTAAGAGTGGTGGTGCCCTGAGGCACAGAGCAGTAGCCGTTTTGGGCAACAATAGGGCTCACCCCCGGATATTCCAAAGTCACACCCCCTGTCTCTCTGGGCACCCAGAGGAGGCAGGGCATCTTCTCAGGTGGCAACCACCATGAAACAGATCTGAGACAGAAACACAGGCCCCCTGAGACTTCGACCCAGACTATCTGTTTCACTAGGGTTGGAGAGAGACCAGCTGAAAATAAGAGAGAGCCACTTAGCCCCACCACACCAAACAGGTCCTCAGTTTCTCAGGCCATAGCACTGTATGGGTCCTCGACAGAGCTCCAGGGAAAAATTAAAATGATGTAAAATAATCATGGGGCAGAATCCGAGGAAAAACTCTGGTAACATGAATAACCAGAATAGATCAAACCCCAAGGAAAGATATGGAAGATGTAACTGAAGATTCCATTCATAAACAGCTGGCCGAGATGTCAGATATTGAATTCAGAATTTGGATTGCAAACAAGATTCATAAAATGGAGGAAAACTTGGAATTAGAAATTCAAGCAGCAATTCAAAAGTTGGAATTGGAAATTCGAGGAGAGGGTGGCACCTGTGGCTCAAGAAGTAGAGTGCCAGCCCCATATACTGGAGGTGGTGGGTTCAAACCTTGTCACAGTCACAAACTGCAACAACAACAAAAAAAAGAAAGAAAGAAAAAGAAAAGGAAAGAAAGAAAGAAAAAATGAAATTCAAGAAGAAATTAAAAAGTTGTCTCAAGAATTCAATTAATTTAAAGACAAAACCACCAAATATTTTGACACACTGAAGCAAGAATTTGCAGCCCTCAAAGATCTGAAAAATACAATAGAATCCATCAGTAACAGAGTGGAGCAAGCAGAAGAAAGGATTTATGACATTGAAGACAAAGCTTTTGAATGCTCCCAAACACTAAAAGTTGAACAGAAATGGAGAGCAAAAACAGATCATTCTCTCAGAGAGCTCTGGGATAATTTGAAGAAGTCTAATATCCGCCTCATTGTAATCCCTGAAAGCGATGAAGTGGCTTTGCAAGGCACAGAGGCCTTTCTCCATGAAATTATGAAAGAATTTTCTAGACATGCCAAGAGATTCTGAAATTCAGATAGCAGACAGTTTCAGAAAACCAGCATGACTCAACCAGAATAAGACATCACCCAGGCATATCATAATTAACTTCACTAAAGTTGATATGAAGGAGAAAATTCTGAAAGCAGCCAGAAGTAAGAAATCCATTACCTCCAAAGGGAAGAATATAAGAAGGACTACAGATCTCTCTGCTGAAACTTTTCAAGCCAGAAGAGGGTGATCATGGACTTTTTAATCTCCTAAAACAAAATAACTTTCAACCCCAGATCCTGTATCCAGCTAAACTAGGTTTCATTTGTGATGGAGAAATTAAATACTTTAATGACATTCATATGTTGAAGAAATTTGCCATAAGCAAACCAGATCTTCAGGATATTCTCAGACCTATCATCTATAATGACCAGCACAATCCTCTATCACAAAAGTAAACTCACCCAGAAACTTTTGATCAAACTCCAACTTCCACAGTGGTGAAAGGATTAAAAATGTCCATTGGAGAGAACAATCCAAGATGGCGACTGAGGAACAGCTTTCCTGCAACAGGGCATGGTGAGTCTGGGGAGATAAGACTCCAGGCCTCTCTGGCTGGTGGGAGCTGCCTACAATCATACCTTTGAGGATACTGGGAGTAAGCAAGGAACTTATGGACCCCAAGAGGAGGACAAAAACAGTGGAAAACTGGCAAGTGGTTGCGTGAGTTTGATCAACCTAATCCCACCGGCAGTCATAAGTCCAAGCAGCAGTGAGACTACAAAATGAAAGGCCTTACCTGTGAACTGTTTCAGTGTTTTTAGACTTGGCACTCAGTTGAACTGCCTTGGGGAGAGCTTGAGCAAAAGTGTGGAAAATTTGGGCATTGTCTAGGGCCCCAGACTGAGCCCCTGAGCCAGATGGAGCTATAGTGTTCTGCTGTGGGCCACAGGGAGCCATTGTGACAGAAATGCCCCAACAAGCTCCACCCTCAGGGTCACAGAGCAAGGATTAGGCGGGAGCTAGTAACCTAGTGACTGAGCAGACTAAAGGCGGGGACTGAGCTGCCTTACAGGGGCAGAGTGACCAGTG
Organism: Nycticebus coucang; assembly: GCF_027406575.1. Classification (NCBI taxonomy): domain Eukaryota; kingdom Metazoa; phylum Chordata; class Mammalia; order Primates; family Lorisidae; genus Nycticebus; species Nycticebus coucang. The sequence goes on along the minus strand of NC_069789.1, from coordinate 32,138,402 downwards.
TTGGCACACTGTAGCCTCTGGCTTTTGCTCTGGGTAGAGTGCCATGGCATCACAGCTCAAGCAACCTCAAACTTCTGGGCTTGGTGCCACCCGGACCCCCATAAGAGCTGTGCCACAACCCCCGACCCACAACCCATACCTGCTGGGCCTCCACATGCCCTGACCAGTAACTGTGGGAGCTGCACAGACCTGCTTCCTACCGTCTATACCCTCCATGCCTCCACATTGGCCTGCTTGTCTGGCCAGGGACCCTGGTAGCTGCATGCCATCCAAAGCCCTCACTGCTTCTGTGCAGAGCCCTTCTCTGGAGGGCTGGAGCCTTGTGTTCTCTGTGCCAAAGTTACTGGATGCCAGGCACTTCCAGAACCGTGCACACCACTTCTCACCCTGTTGCTGGATCCAGTGTGTCACGCTTGTGAGGTGCTTCCACAACAAGAATTCGCTGGCTGGGGCATCCCCAGAGGACCTACACAGGGTCACTTCCTACAGAGATCCAGCAACAATAGAGTGATCCTGCTGGGGTCTAATCTTGGAGAGACACCTCCCCAACTCTCAGGATGGCCAGAGGCAATGGTGAAAAACAATAATGAGGTGAAATCAACAGAAAAACTCTGGCAATATGAATAATCAGAGTAGATCAACTCCCCCAAGGATCAATGGGGAAGACACAGCACAAGATCCCATGCACAAACAAATAGGTGAGATGTCAGAAATCAAATTCAGAATCTGGATAGCAAATAAGATCGAACTAGAATTCCAAGCAGTAACCCAAAAGATATCTCAAGAATTCAACAAATTCAAACACCAAATTACCAAAGATTTTGAGACATTGAGACAAGAAGTCGCAGCCCTCAAGATCTGAGAAACACAGTAGAATCCCTCAGTAACAGAATGGAGCAAGCTAACATTGAAGACAAAGCTTTCAAACACTCCCAAACTCACAAAGAGGAAGAGAAATGGAGGGCAAAAACAGATCACTCAGAGAATTCTGGGATAATTAGAAGAAAACCAATATTTGTCTTATACAGATCCCTGAAAGTGACAAAGTGGCTTCACAAGGCACAGAGTCTCTTCTCCATGAGATTATGAAGGACAACTTTCCAGACACGCCAAGAGATTCTGAAATTCAGATAGCAGACAGATTCATAACTCCAGCACAACTCAATCCGAATAAGACATCCCCCAGACACATCATAATCAATTTCACTAAAGTTAATATGAAGGAGAAAATTCTAAAAGCAGCCAGATGAAAGAAAACCATCACCTGCAAGGGCAAGAATATTAGAATAACTGAAGATCTCTCTTCTGAAACCTTTCAAGCTAGAAGAGGATGGTCATCAACTTTTAATCTCCTAAAACAAAATAACTTTTATGCCAGGATCCTGTACCCAGCTAAACTGAGTTTCATTTATGATGGAGAAATTAAATACCTCAAACATTCACATGTTAAAGAAATTTGCCATAACTAAACCGGCTCTCCAGTATATTTTCAGAGCTATCCTCCATAAAGACCAGTGTAATCCTCCACCACAAAAGTAAGCCCACCAAGAAAATTTTGATCAAATTCCAACTTCCACAGTTGCAAAAGGATTAAAAATGTTCACTAGACTCTTGAAAGGCTTATCAATATTCTCAATTAATGTGAATGGTTTAAATTGTCCACTAAAGAGGCACAGGTTGGCTGACTGGATACAAAAACTCAAGCCAGATATCTGCTGCATAAAAAAATCACATCTTACATTAAAAGACAAATAAAGACTCAAGGTGAAGGAATGGCATCTATACTCCAGGCAAATGGAAAGCAGAAAAAAGAAGGTATAGTGATCCTATTCACAACAGGAATAGGCTTTAAACTAACTGAAATAAGGAAGGATAAGGATGAACACTTCATATTTGTTAAAGGTAATACTCAATGTGCTGAGATTTCAATGATTAATATTTATGCACCCAACCACAACGCACCTCAATTTATAAGAGAAACTCTAACAGACATGAGCAACTTGATTTCCTCCAGTTCCATAGCAGTTGGAGATTTTAACACCCCTTTAGCAGTGCTGAATAGATCTTCCAAAAAGAAGCTAATCAAAAAATGTTTAGATTTAAACTTAATCATTCAACATCTGGACTTAATAGACATCTAAAGATCATTTTGTCCCAACAAAACTGAATACACATTCTTCTCATCAGCCCACGGAACATACTCTAAAATCGACCACATCCTAGGCCACAAATCTAACCTCAGCAAATTTTAAAAAATAAAAATTATTCCTTGCATCTTTTCAGACCATCATGGAATAAAAGTTGAACTCAATAACAACAGAAACCTGCATACCCATACGAAAACATGGAAGCTAAACAACCTTATGCTGAAGGATAGATGTGTTTAATATAGATGAGATTAATAAGGAAATCACCAAATTTTTGGAACAAAACAACAATCAAAACACGAATAACCAGAAACTCTGGGATACTGCAAAGGCAGTCCTAAGAGGGAAATTACAGCACTGCAAGCCTTCCTCAAGAAAACGGAAAGAGAGGAAGTTAATAACTTAATGGGACATCTCAAGCAACTGGAGAAGGAAGAACACTCCAACCCCAAACCCACCAGAAGAAAAGAAATAACCAAAATCAGAGCAGAATTAAATGAAATTGAAAACAAAAGAATTGTACAACAGATCAACAAATCCAAAAGTTGGTTTTTTGAAAAGATCAATAAAATAGATAAATCTTTGGCCAACCTAACCAGGAAAAAGAGTAAAATCTCTAATTTCATCGATCAGAAATGATAATGAAGAAATAAGAACAGACCCGTCAGAAATTCAAAATATCCTTAACGAATACAACAAGAAACTCTTCTCTCAGAAATATGAAAATCTGAAAGAAATTGACCAATACCTGGAAGTACGCCACCTACCAAGAGTTAGCCAGAAATAGCATCAACTATACAAAATCTCCCTAAAAAGAAAAGCCCAGGACCAGATGGCTTTACATCAGAATTCTATCAAACCTTTAAAGAAGAACTAGTACCTGTATTACTAAACCTCTTCCAAAATATAGAAAAAGAAGGACTATTACCCAACACATTCTACGAATCAAACATCACCTTGATCCCCAAACCAGGGAAAGACCCAACAAGAAAAGAAAATTATAGACCAATATCACTAATGAATATTGATGCTAAAATACTCAATAAGATCCTAACAAACAGAATCCAACAACACATCAAAAAAATTATAACCACAACCAAGGCTAGTTCAATATGGGTAAATCTAGAAATGTAATTCAGCACATAAACAAACTAAAAAATAAGGACCATATGATTCTTTCAATTGATGCAGAAAAAGCTTTTGATAATATCCAGCATCCCTTCATGATCAGAACACTTAAGAAAATTGGTATAGAAGGGACATTTCTTAAACGAATAGAGGCCATCTACAGCAAACCCACAGCCAATATCGTATTGAATGGAGTTAAATTGAAATCATTTCCACTTAGATCAGGAACCAGGCAATGTTGCCCATTGTCTCCATTGCTCTTTAACATTGTAATGGAAGTTTTAGTCCTTGCAACTAGGGAAGAAAAGGCAATCAAGGGTATCCACAAAGGATCAGAAGAGATCAAACTTTCACTCTTTGCAGATGATATGATTGCATATCTGGAAAACACTAGGGATTCTACTACAAAACTTTTAGAAGAGTCAAGGAATACAGCAATGTCTCAGGCTACAGAATCAACACCCATATCTGTAGCCTTTATATATACCAACAATAACCAAGCCAAAAAAACAGTCAAGGACTCTATTCCTTTCACAGTAGTGCCAAAGAAGATGAAATATTTGGGAGTATACCTAACAAAGGACGTGAAAGATCTCTACAAAGAGAACTATGAAACTTTAAGAAAAGAAATAGCTGAAGATGTTAACAAATGGAAAAACATACCATGCTCATGGCTGGGAAGAATCAACATTGTTAAAATGTCTACACTACCCAGAGCAATATATAATTTTAATGCAATTCCTATTATAGCTCCATTGTCATACTTTAAAGATCTTGAAAAAATAATACTTCTTTTTATATGGAATCAGAAAAAACCTCGAATAGCCAAAACATTACTCAGCAATAAAAACAAAGCAGGAGGAATCACGCTATCAGACTTGAGACTTTACTATAAATCGATAGTGATCAAAACAGCATGGTATTGGCACAAAATCTGAGAAGTAGATGTCTGGAACAGAGTATAGAACCAAGAAATGAATCCAGCTACTTACCGTCATTTGATCTTTGACAAGCCAATTAAAAACATTCAGTGGGGAAAAGATCCCCTATTTAATAAATGGTGCTGTGTGAACTGGCTGGCAACCTGTAGAAGATTGAAACTGGACCCACACCTTTCACCACTAAGATAGACTCTCACTGGATAAAAGATTTAAACTTAAGACATGATACTATAAAAATACCTGAAGAAAGTGCAGGGAAAACTCTTGATGGAATTGGCCTGGGTGAATATTTTGAGGAGGACTCCCCAGGCAATTGAAGCAGCTTCAAAAATACACTACTGGGACCTGATCAAACTAAAAAGCTTCTGCACAGCCAAGAACATAGTAAGTAAAGCAAGCAGATAGCCCTCAGAATGGGAGAAAATATTTGCAGGTTATACCTCCTATAAAGGTCTAATAACCAGAATCCATGGAGAACTCAAACATATTAGTGAGAAAAGAACACGTGATCCCATCTCAGGGTGGGCAAGGGACTTGAAGAGAAACTTCTCTAAGGAAGATAGATGCATGATCTACAAACATATGTAAAAAAGCTCATCATCCTTATGCAAATCAAAACTACTTTGAGATATCATCTTGAGGAACCCAGTGACGCTGTGACACCATTTTGGGCTTTGGGGGCTTTCATCCTCCATTTTTAGAAAACCTGAAATTTCCTAGTTTTTTTCCCCTAGTTTCATTTCTTAGTAAACCACACCCCTCCCTATCTCCCAGAGTTCGTCCTCCCCCCACTCTCCCAGCAGTTAAGATTGGCAGGATCCGATCATCTTTAAACTCTAGTATAGGCACAAGAAATAACCAATCCAAGGACCACACTTTGCTTCCCACAGCCCTCACCCCAAATCCCCCTGGTAAAAACCCCACACACCTCAAGCACAGGACTCTCTGTCCCATCTGCATCTGGGCGTGCCGGCATCCCAGACTCGAGAAAATGCCCTTGTGTGTCTGGCTCTCTCTTGTCATCACTGGGGAATCCAATCTTTGGGTTCAACATTTGGGGGTTCATTCCAGATTGCCCCAGACCCTGAGAGACCCCACCCAGATTGCCGATAAGTATATGTGTCTTTGTCTTTGTGCTTTTGTTCTGCGCAGGTTTTGAGTTGCGTTCAGAAGACGGCCTAGGTGGACTGGAAGGCCACCAACCGGAGGTAGCGGAAGATGTTCCCACCTCCCTGGGGGAAGGCTGGGATGTGGAATCCCCAGCCTCCTACAGTGGGGATCACGTGGAATTGATCACCTTAGGGCTTTTGAGTAGAAGTGGGCTACGCCTGCGGATGAGCGCCAGGCTGTCCATTCATTTTCAGTTTTGCTTCAATTCAGCCCATGGCCTTGTCTGCCTTTGTTTTTGTGTAGTGTGTGTTGTGTTGTGTGTTGGCTGGGCAACTCTGATGATGGGACAGACTCATACCGACTCCCCTTTCACTTGTCATTGACCACTTACAGGGACTTCTGGGCCAGAGACCAGAACCTGGGTCTAGTGGTGAAGAAAAATAAACTTGAGGCCTTTTGCAGGAGCATTCTTGGAGCCGAGCAGAGTGTCAATCCCGGGGAGTTGGGGCCAGGCGGGGAGCAACCATGGCACTGTGGAGAGCCGGGGCCCGCTCTGCTGTGGGTGGCCTGGTCGCGGAGTAGCCAGGCTGAGCCAGAGTGCAAGCAGCGGTGGAGGCAGCTGCGCCCATGTCCCCTCGCCCTCTCAGGCCCCATGCCCCACTCTGGGCCCCGGAGATGGGGTGACACAAATGGCGGTGGCACACCAGCTGCAGGACCTGGTTGAGGATACCCCTCCCTGGCTGGAAAGTATCTTATCTTTCTCCAACCACCCCAATTGGATAAAACTGAGGCCAGCACAATGCTTGCCCTGTGGGAAAAGCCTAAACCCAAAGAGACTAGACCCCCTGCCTCCACCCCCCTGTATCCTGTGTTGCTGAGTGAGGCGAGCCCAGAAGAACTTTTTCCCCGCCCTTCCTTCCCTTGATCCAGGCACTCCACAGTGCCCATCCGGTCCCAGGAGAGGCTGAAGTGGTTACAGCGCCACCTGTTGGTAGTCCACCGCATACCCACAGGAGGGCCTTACAGGATGCATCTGGACAGCCTGGGCGGGCTATAGCCGATTCTACCGCCTTACTGCTCCAGGCAGTGGGCCCTCCTGAGGAGGGAACCCTGCACTATTGGCCTTCCACCATGAGTGAACTATACAACTGGAAAATACAAAACCCTAAGTTCTCAGAAAAACCCACCGCCCTTATTGACCTATTATATTCTATCCTTTTCACCCATCCGCCCACTTGGGATGACTGCCAGCAGCTGCTACAGGTCCTCTTCACTACCGAGGAGAGGGACCAAATCTTGGCAGAAGCACGGAAGTCCGTCCTGGATGACAATGGGAAGCCTACCATGAACCCAGCATTAATCGAGGCCGTGTTCCCACTGACCCAGCCAGATTGGGATTTCAATACAGCAGAAGGTAAGGAGAGACTCCGAGTTTACCACCAGAATCTAATGGGGGATCTCTGGAAAGCAGCAAGGAAGCTGACTAATTTGGCCAAAGTAGGTAATGTACAGCAAGAGAAAGATGAGTCTCCCTCTGCCTTCCTAGAGCAGATCATGGAGGCATTCGCACTTACACGTCCATGGATCCAGAGGTGGAGAATAGTAAGGCAGCAGTTATGATGGCTTTTGTTAATCAGTCAGCTCCAGACATTAAGAGAAAACTTCAGAGAATAGACAGGTTGGCAGAGAAGTCCCTGCAGGACTTGCTGGTGATGGCTGAATGAGTATACAACAACCAAGAGAGCCCAGAGGAAAAACAGATGCGTGCCAGCAACAAGCAAACCAAAGACCTCGCTAAGATCCTGCTCACCGCCATGGTAAGCAGCTCCAATGAGAAGGAGCGGAGGCTGTGGAAATTGGCCACCGGAGGAGGTAGGGAGTTGCCCTGAGGGGATCGACCTCGGCTACGGAGAGATCAGTGTGCATACTGCAGGGAGACTGGCCATTGGGCCAGAGAATGTCCCCCCCAAAAATGGGACAATGAGGATCTCCCTTGTAACCAAGCCCGCGTCCTAGAACTTGGGGAACTCAGTGACTAGAGGGGACGGGATTCAGATTCCCTCCCCAAGTCCTGGGTAACCCTCATACCCTCAAAGTGGTGTTGACCCAGACCTTGGAGCCCTGGACCTTAGCAGCTGTTGGCAGTCACCCCACATGGTTTGATGGGTGAAAAGGATAGAATCTAATATGTCAATAAGGGCAGTGGGTTTACTTATCAAAAAAAAAACTAGACCTGGTGGTATCAGGATGCCCCCCCGCCTCTGCACTGTGGCAGCCACTGCGTTGCTCATAAAGGACACAGACAAACTCACCATGGGGCAGGAGCTGTTGCTGACCATGCCCCATGCCATCAAGGGGATCTTGAAACAACCTCCAGACTGGTGGATAAGCAACACGCATCTAACACACTATCAGAGCTTGTTACTAAACCCACCACGAATCTGGTTCCTGACCAGCACTGCCCTAAACCCCGCCACTCTCCTGCCCAACGCAGATGTGGAGAAACCACTCCACAATTGCCAGGATGTCCTAGCCCAAGTCCACAGAATGCACCAAGACCTGACCAACCAACCACTGCGGGGCACTGAGGAGACCTGGTTCACAGATGGCAGTAGTTTCATAAAAAAATGGCCAACGATACTCCAGGGTAGTGGTGGTCTCCAAGGCAGGTACACTGCGGGCTGACTCTCTTCCAGTCAGAACCTCCACCCAATGGGCTGAATTAATTGCCCTTACCAAGGTTTTAGTTCTAGGCCAATAATATCGACACTGACAGCCGATATACGTTTGCCACCGCTCACATACCCAGGGCCATCTACCAGGAGAGGGGATTGCTGACAACGGAGGGGAGGATTGTTAAAAACAAGCAAGAAATACTAGGCTTACTAGCCGCCATCTGGCTACAAAAACAAACAAACAAACAAACAACAACAACAACAAAAAACTAGCCATCATCCATTTCCCAGGACATCAAAAGCTCACTACCCCAGTGGCAAAAGGCAATGATCAGGCAGACAAGGCTGCCAGAAGTGCATCCCTCAGAGCCACACAGGCCCTGGCAGTTAATCTACCTGACGCTGGGCCTCCAGTCCTGCCAGAAAAGCCCAAATACACCCCTGAGAACTTGGCCTGGATCTGCACCATCCCTCAGGCACATAACCTCTCCCAGTATAATAGCTGGTGGTGCACAGCCAATGGGAAAATCATCCTCCCTGCGCAGTTGGGGCTAGACATTTTGCAGCGTATGCACCAAGCAACCCATATGGGCAGCAGGAAGTTAAGAGATCTAATCCGACATGCGTGGATTAAGATTGAGTGAATGGATGCAAAAGTGGACCAGATAGTTAACGCTTGCAAAGCTTGCAGTCTCACTAATGCCTGACCCAGACCTACTACTCAAGGCACCCGCACAAGGCGCACCAAGCCTGGTTCATATTGGGAAGTGGACTGCATGGAAATTAAGCCTGGTCAGTATGGGTACAAATATCTCTTAGTCTTGGTAGATACCTTCTCAGGGTGGGTAGAAGCCTTCCCCACAAAACATGAAACTGCTCAAACTGTGGTGAAAGAGCTGCTAGAGGACATTCTTCCCAGGTATGGACTGCCGGCTATAATTGGCTCGACAATGGGCCAGCCTTTATATCTCAAATAACTCAGAGGGTAGCCACAGCACTGGGAACAACCTGGAAATTACATTGTGCATACAGGCCCCATAGCTCAGGAAAGGTAGAACGGATGAATAGAACTTTAAAAGAGATCTTAACCAAATTAACCCTGGAGTCTGGCAGGGACTGTGTGGCTCTCCTTCCCTTTGCCTTATATAGGGTCAGAAATTCCCCCTATACCCTACGTCTCTCTCCCTATGAAATTCTCTATGGGAGACCACCTCCTATTATTCCAAATAACTGCATAGATCTTTTAACAGAGGCAAATGATGAGTAATTTCTCCTTTCCCTCCACTTTTACCGGCAGGTTCAGAAAGAGAATTGAGTGCCAACCGCCTATGCAGCAGGCCCAATCCCAGAGCCTCACAAGTTCCAACTAGGGGACTGGGTCTATGTCAAGAGACACTGGCAGGAAACTCTCAAACCACGGAGGAAAGGGCCTTACACTGTGATCCTGACCACACCCACTGCACTCAAGGCTGTGTGGGTCCATCACACCCACGTCTGGTAGGCAGACCCATTTGCCATCAAGGAGGATTACACCCCGCAATGGAAGCTCGAGAAAAAACCTGCCAACCTACTTAAGCTCATGCCAAGTTCTTAGCAACCCACACCAACCTTTTAACATCACCTGGCAGATCCTGGGAGGAGCCAAAGGAGGAATTCTAAACCAGACCTGGGGCTTACACCCTCAGGGCGACTGGTATCCAGATTTACAGGTAGACTTAGATGATTTAATTGGAACCAGGGTAGACAAGTGTGGCGGAGCCGAGCATTTTTTTTTCTGCCAAGCTTGGAGTTGTGTCTCCATGGGCAATATCTGGTGGGATCCCCCTTACAAAGGGGACCTCATTACAGTATGGCGAGCCACAGTGGCCCCATCATTTTGCTGGTAACTGGGAGCACAGAGCCCTCCAGATCAACTTTGCCACCCCGTACTCAGAGTTTGGATGCTCTACACAGACAAAGGGGTGGGCTACATTCACCTTAAAAGTTATTTATACCGCCCCCAACTCAGGCCTCTCTTTAGCTGTTGGTCCTAACATGGTTTTCCAACCATGCCCACTGGTTCCAGCTACTCCACCCCTACTCCCCGCCTCCATGTCCTCTGCTCCCCTCTCTCCTAGCCCCTTTCTCAGTCCCTCACCAATTAACCTCACTGGGCCCCCAGATCCTATTTGGGACCTCCTGGTCAGCACCTATTGGGTACTTAATCAATCATGGCCGGAGTTGACTAACGCATGCTGGCTTTGACGTGAAACACCTCTACTTTGAGGGCGTAGCCCTCCAAGATAGCTTTACTCCTGGTGAGGATGGTTGCCCTCTCCTTACCCTCCAATCTGTCTCAGGGAAGGGAACTTGCGTGGGACAGGTGCCCACCTCCCACAGGCACCTATGTAATAATGTCTACCAGTGGAATGGAATTGGGTATTTACTGCCCCTCAATGATACCTGGTAGGCTTGCCCCATGGGCCTGTCTCAATGCATACATCCATGGGTCTTAAATGCAACCAAAGACTACTGTGTCCTTGTGCAACTGGACTAATTTACCATAAGCAAGAAACAGTTTTTCAGAGATTTGAAAGCACAGGCCTTTGTTTCAAAAGGGAACCTGTGATGGCTCTCACCATCTTGCCCTGTTAGGACTGGGGTAGCAGGAGCGGGCACCGGGATCTCAGCTCTAGTCCTCCAAGATAAAAACTATGGGGTGCTGCGAGCAGCCATTGATCTATATATAGAAAGAATCCATGATCCTAGTATGGGAAAGACTACAGAAATGCAGACAAGAAAGACAACAAGCCCAGAGTTGGTATGAGGCTATGTTTAATTGGTCCCCGTGGCTTACCACCCTTATTTCTACCATAGCTGAACCCTTAATGCTCTTACTAGCCTTAACAATAGGACCATGTGTAATTAACAGACTTATAAATTTTATAAAAGAATGAGTTGGGGCAGTGCAACTCATAGTTCTCAGAGCCCAGTATCAGCCCTTAAGCTCCCCTGATGATCCCAGACTCACTACTGAGGTCCCATGATTGGGTCCTCTTAGTTACAAGGAGAAGGGAGGAAATGAAGGACCCAGTAATGCCGTGATGCCATTTTGGGCTTTTGGGGCTTTCATCCTCCATTTTTAGAAAATCTGAAAGTTCCTAGTTTCCTTTCTTAGTAAACCACATCCCTCCCTATCTCCCAGAATGTGTCCCTATCTCCTGGAGTGCGTCCACCCCTCCTCACCCCTGCCATTAAGAGTGGCTGGATCCTATCAGCTTTAAACTCTAGTATAGGCACAAGAAATAACCAATCCAAGGACCACAGTTTCCTTCCCAGACCCCTCATCCCATATACCCCTCATAAAAACCCCACGCACCGTGACCATGGGACTCTCAGTCCCGGCTGCATCTGGGAGTGCCAGCAGCCCAGGCTTGAGCTTGAATAAAATGCCCTCGTGTGATTGCACCAGTGTCTGGCTCTCTCATATGGTCATTAGGGACCCCAATCCTTGGGTGCAACAATCTAACGCCAGTAAGATTAGTCCATATCACAAAATCCCAAGACCAGAGATGTTGGTGTGGATGTGGAGAAAAGGGAACACTTCTACAATGCTGGTGGGAATACAAATTAATACATTCCTTTTGGAAAGATGTTTGGAGAACACTTAGAGATCTAAAAATAGACCTGCCATTCCATCCTACAATCCCTCTACTAGGTATATATCCAGAAGACCAAAAATCACATTATAACAAGATACTTTTACCAGAATGTTTATTGCAGCCCAATTCATAATTGCTAAATCAAGGAAGAAGCCCAAGTGCCCATCGACCCACGAATGGATTAATAAATTGTGGTATATGTACACCATGGAATATTATGCAGCCTTAAAGAAAGATGGAGACTTTACCTCTTACATGTTTACATGGATGGAGCTGGAACATATTCTTCTTAGCAAAGTATCTCAAGAATGGAAGAAAAAGTATCCAATGTACTCATCCCTACTATGAAACTAATTTATAGCTTTCATATGAAATCTATAACCCAACTATAGCCTAAGAATATGGGAAAAGGGGAAAGGGAGGGGAGAGGAGGGAGTAGGCTGGCTGGGGGGAGCGTAATTTGTGGGACTACACCTACAGTACATCTTACAAGGATACATGTGAAACTTACTAAATGTAGAATATAAATGTTTTAACACAATAACTAAAAAAATGCCAGGAAGGCTATGTTAACCAGTTTGATGAAAGTAACTAAAACCAGTGCATGCTCCATGATTGCTTTAATGTACACAGCTATGATTTAATCAAACAACAAAAAAACAAAACCTTAGATGGTATTTCTGAAGGTAACCAGAAAAATAAATAAATAGGCTAAAATGGCAGCACAGAAGGGAAAAATTCCCCTGTGGCAATCCTCATTTTGGGGGGGGATCACTTGTGAATCTGCACCTCAATATACCCAAAAGGAAAAGGACTGGGCTTTGTCCAGTGGCTATTCACTACTCCTTCAGGCTGGCTACAAAATAGAAGTGGAGTTTTGCTATTACCTGCTGCAAGTCAAAGGAAAATACTTAAAACTTTGCATCAGTTTTTTTTCTTTTTTTCTTTTTTGAGACTGAGTCTCAAGGTGTTATCCTGGAGAGAGTGCTGTGGCATCATAGCTCATAGCAACCTCCAACTCTTGAGCTTAAGTGATTCTCTTGCCTCAGTTTTTCTATTTTTAGTAGAGATGGGTCTTGCTGTTGCTCAGGCTGGTCTCAAACTTGTGAGCTCAAGCAGTCCACCCACCTCACCCTTCCAGAGTGCTAGGATTACAGGCATGAACTACTACACCAGGCCTTTTTTTTCTGAGAAGAAAAATTTCCTGCTTATTTCAAATCTTGATTCTAGAAACATACTGGATTTTACAGCATGAATAAATGATTCAAAAATTCTAAAAAAAAAAAAAAAAGAAAGAAAGAAAAGGAATAAAAAAGAGAATGCATTCTAAATCACAGTTTGAAAGATGAACATCTATAATCTAGCTTTCAATTACCACTTGGTATGTCATGACATTGCTTTAAAACAAGTGTGCTTAATAGCCATGGGTTTAGGTCATCTTAGGATACTGATCATGGAATTGTCTTGTTCCCTAGTCTATACCTCGGCCTAATAGACTAGATTGACAATTTATCCTATAACATATGTCCTACTCACTTCTTACTTCTGGACAGAAGATATTTTCTATACTTCTAATTCACTGACAAATTAAAATAATTAATACTAAGGCATGATATAGTTATCTACCGTGGATGTTCAGACTACAAGCAATGTTTTCCAGTCTTTGTCCTACTTGCCATTATGTATACATTATTTAATACCTGGATAGTCATGTGACATTCATTAAATGCATTTGCATTTGGCTCAAAACAATGCTCTGATTGAAGATATTACATATCTAAATATGTGCGGGGAAATTGATTTTTTGCCATGTATCATAAAATCATCAGAGATGTATGACATAAAGCAAATATTTACCCCCACAGGGGAGAATGAAGCTCAGTGCTATAATGGGCATCAGCAATGTCCATAGTTTAAATTACAGGCTAACAAAAGGTTTGTGAGCTCAAAATTAAGTTATTCTGTTTAAAATCTATGAGGGAGACTGTTGTCTTGCTTATTACTTTGACATCCTAGAAAAGATTTAAATGAAGACTTTGTGTCCGAGTAGAAAATTTCAAAAAATATGCTCTCTCTCAGGCCTGCATGGGAAAATAGGTTATTAATGTAATTAGAATAAGGAGTGTATATTTCCAACAAAAAAAATTAAATATTTATTTAAAAAGATCCCACAGGTGGAGACAAGATGGCTGACTGAAGACAGATTTCCACAGAGGCTCTCGTCCAGAAGAAGAGTTAAAGGACAGAAATTTAGCAAGTAACCTGATGGATTAGAGCTGCACCAAGAGAGAAGGTTGAAGAATGCACATCAAGCCTGCTGATGCGAGCTGCAAACCCAAGGATACAAACAAAAGGTACAAAATCCAACACCAAGTGGACGGGAGTCCCCTCCCCCATGAGAACAGCTTGAAGTGCCATACAAACAATCGAGCACAGTTCAAAGGTCCTCCCACTATACTCCATGGAAGAAACCCTCTAAAAACTGGACCTACCTCCCCTACTAGGGTACCATGGTATTCTACTGCCAGGCATAAAACTGTATAAAACTGTATCTATTCTCTACCTGCAATTCTGAGCTCCCAGCACTCCACTCCACTCTCACTCTGAGGTCTGGAGGCCTATCCCCCAGGAGTCCAGATTCTTGGGTGATTTCTTGAGGGGTGTGGACAGGGTCTGGACTGCAGCTGGTTAGTGCTGAGTCTGCAGCACCAGAGTGAGGAGAGGATGGTTGGCTGAGACAGAACCACACCAAAGTGGCGGTGCCCCAAGGTGCAGAGCAGCATCCGTTTTTGGCAACAATAGGGCTCACTCCCAGATATGCCAGAGTCACACCCCCTGTCTCTCTAGGCAACCAGAGGAGGCCGGGCATCTTCTCAGATGGCAACCACTGCGGAACAGATCTGGGATGGAAACATAGGCCCTGTGAGTAAAGCATTTGCCTGAGGCGGTACCAGCCTGCGTGGAACGCAGGGACTAGATAATGCACACGCAGAGCCAGGAGATTCCAAGGGGAAGGCTGACTCAGAAGACTGCTTTACTGAGCCAAAGATGCACCTGGCCCCAGGGGACCATCAGCTTAAACAAAGGAGGGCAGGCAGAAGCTGGATCTCACAGGTAACCGTGCTGTGAATACAAGTAACAGGAAACCGTGCAGCAGCTGAGACTGTACACAGCACAGACAGAGACTGAGGCAAAGGTTCTGGGAACTCAAAACAGTATCTCTTCTGCAGGGGAATTTAGCAGGGCCAGAAACAAATTCCCGCAAAGTTGTTCTGTTCTGTCAGTAACACAATCATGGGCGGGGCTAGAACTCAGTGAACACCCCAAGCCTCCATCAAGTGCCTGAGGTTGTCAGGCATCATCTCCCCCTGCTGGATAGAGGCAGAGAGCAGTGGCCTGGCTGAGAAGACATAGATTTCCTTGTGATTCAGGCAGGTGCAAACACCTGGAGTATCTGCTCATTGGAGGCAACACAGTCACAGCTCTGCAAGGTTATCAGTAACTGGATGTGACAGAGGTACAAAGTGGTAAAGGAGGCATCAACCTTCCCAGGCTAATTTAATTGCTGGGTGGGTGCTCCTGACTTCATGGAGCACCAGAGCAAGTCATACTTGAGTTGTCAGCAGACCCCTGCCATCTAGTTGCCAGAGACCTTTTAAACTCTCCCACTTGAGACAGGCGCTGACTGAGACAATTGATTTGGACCTTTTGAACCGAGCCAATCACCTGAGGACTATCCAAGTGGTGGCCTGGGTGTATGGTTGTAGGAAGGTTTGATTTTCCTTTTCCAACTGTTACCTGTAGGGGGTGGGGTGACATAATTGCTAGTATTTCTCCACAGCTGAGACTTCAACCCAGAGTAACTGTTTCACTAGGGTCAGACAGATACCAGCTGAAAATAAGACAGAGCCTCTTAGCCCCACTAAATGAAACAGTTCCCCAGATTCTCACTGTAGAACTGTATGGGTCCTCGACAAAGATCCAGGGAAAAAGTAAAATGGTGTAAAATAATCATGGGGTGGAATCAGTGGAAAAACACTGGTAACATGAATAACCAGAATAGATCAACCCCCACCCCCAGCCAAGGAAAGATATGGCAGATGTAACTGAAGATGCCATTCATAAACAGCTGGCCAAGATGTCAGAAATCAAATTCAGAATTTGGATTGCAAACAAGATTCATAGAATAGAGGAAAATTTGGAATTAGAAATTCGAGGAGCAATTCAAAACTCGGAATTAGAAATTAGAGGAGAAATTCAAAAGTTGTCTCAAGAATTTAAAAAATTTAAAGACGAAACCACCAAAGATTTTGACACACTAAAGCAAGAATTTGCAGCCCTCAAAGATCTGAAAAATACAGTAGAATCCCTCAGTAACAGAGTGGAGCAAGCACAAGAAAGGATTTCTGACATTGAAGACAAAGCTTTTGAATGCTCCCAAACTCTCAAAAAGGAAGAGAAATGGAGAGCAAAAACAAATTATTCTCTTAGAGAGTTCTGGGATAACTCAAAGAAGGCTAATATCTGCTTCACTGGAATCCCTGAAAGCGATGAAGTGGCTTTGCAAGGTACAGAGGACCTTCTCCATGAAATTATGAAAGAGAATTTTCCAGACATGACAAGAGATTCTGAAATTCAGATAGCAGACAGTTTCAGAACCCCAGCAGGACTCAACCCAAACAAGATATCCCCAAGGCACATCATAATTAACTTCACTAAAGTTAATATGAAGGAGAAAATTCTGAAAGCAGCCAGATGGAAGAAAGCCATTACCTACAAAGGGAAGAATATTAGAATGACTGCAGATCTCTCTACTGAAACTTTTCAAGCCAGAAGAGAGTGGTCATCAACTTTTAATCTTCTAAAACAAAATAACTTAAAATCCCAGATTCTGTATCCAGCTAAAGTGAATTTCATTTATGATGAAGAAATTAAATACGGTAATGACATTCATACATTGAAGAAATTTATTATAAGCAAACGAGATCTTCAGGATATTCTCAGATCTATCCTTCATAATGACCAGCCCAATCCTCTACCACAAAAGTAAACTCATCAGAAACTTTTGATCAAACTCAAACTTCCACAGTGGCGAAAGGATTAAAAATATACATTGGACTTTCAAAAAATTCGAAACCCAAAATTTTACCAGACTTATCAATATTTTCTATTAATATAATTGGCTTAAACTGTCCTCTAATGAGGCACAGGTTGGCTGACCGGATACAAAAACTCAGGCCAGATATTTTCTGCATACAAGAATCACATCTTACCTTAAAAGATAAATATAGACTCAGGGTGAAAGGATGGTCATCCATATTTCAGGCAAATGGTAATCAGAATAAAGAAGGTTTTGCAAATCTATTTTCAGACACAATTGGCTCTAAACCAACAAAAGTAAAAAAAGAAAAGAATGGTCACTTCATATTTATTAAGGGTAATACTCAATATAATGAGATTTTAATTATTAATATTTATGCTCCCAACCAGAATGCACCTCAATTTATGAGAGAAACTCTAAAAGACATGAGCAACTTGATTTCCTCCAGCTCCACAATAGTCAGAGTGGTCAACATTCCTTTGTCAGTGTTGGATAGATCCTCCAATAAGAAGATGAACAAAGAAATTTTAGATTTAAACCTAACCATCTAACATTTGGATTTAGCAAACATCTACAGAACATTTCATCCCAACAAAACTGAATATACATACTTCTCATCAGCCCATGGAACATACTCCAAATTTGATCACATCTTAGGTGGCAAGTCTAACCTCAGTAAATTTAAAGGAATAGAAATTATCCCTTACATCTTCTTAAACTACCATGGAATAAAAGTTGAATTCAGTAACAACAGGAATATTCATATTCATACAAAAACATGGAAGTTAAATAACTTTATGTTGAATGATAGCTGCGTCATAGATGAGATTAACAAGGAAACTGCCAATGTTTTGGAACAAAACGACAATGAAGACACAAATTATCAGAACCCCTGGGATACCACAAAGGCAGTCCTAAGAGGGAAATTTATAGCACTGCAAGCCTTCCTCAAGAGAACGTAAACAGAGGAAGTTAACAACTTAATGGGACATCTCAAGCAACTGGAAAAGGAAGAATATTCCAAGCCCAAACCCAGTAGAGGCAAAGAAATAACCAACAATAGAGCAGAATTAAATGAAATTGAAAACAAAAGAATTATATAAGAGATCAATAAATCAAAAAGGTGCTTTTTTGAAAAGGTCAATAAAATAGATAAACCTTTGGCTAATCTAACCAGGAAAAAAAAGAGAAAAATCTCTAATTTCAAAAATCATAAGTGACAAAGACGAAATAACAACAGAGTCCTCAGAAATTCAAAAAAATCCTTAATGAATATTACAAAAAACTTTATTCTCAAAAATATGAAAATCTGAAGGAAATTGACCAATACTTGGAAGCATGTCACTTTCCAAGACTTAGCCAGAATCAAGTGAAAATGTTGAACAGGCCCATATCAAGTTCTGAAATAGTATCAACCATACAAAACCTCCCTAAAAAGAAAAGCCCAGGACAGATGGCTTCACATAAGAATTCTACCAAACGTTTAAAGAGAAACTGGTACCTATATTACTCAACCTGTTCCAAAATATAGAAAGATAAGGAAGACTACCCAACACGTTCTATGAAGCAAACACCACCCTGATCCCCAAACCAGGAAAAGACCCTCAAGAAAATAAAATTATAGACCAATATCACTAATGAATATAGGTGCAAAAATATTCAACAAGATCCTAAAAAAAGAATCCAGCAACACATCAAACAAATTATACATGATAACCAAGTCAGTTTGATCCCAGGGTCTCAAGGTTGGTTCAATATACTTAAATCTATAAGTATAATTCAGTACATAATTTAAAAAACAAAGAACATACGATTCTCTCAATTGATGCAGAAAAAGCTTTTGATAATATCTACCATCCCTTTATGATCAGAACACTTAAGAAAATTGGTATAGAAGGGACATTTCTTAAACTGATAGAGGCCATCTACAGCAAACCCACAGCCAATATTGTATTGAATGGAGTTAAATTGAAATCATTTCAAATCAGATCAGGAACCAGACAAGGCTGCCCATTGTCTCCACTGCTCTTTAATATTGTAATGGAAGTTTTACCCATCACAATTAGGGAAGAAAAGGTGATCAAGGGTATCCATATAGGGTCAGAAGAGATCAAACTTTTGCTCTTCACAGATGATATGATTGTATCTCTGGAAAACACCAGGGATTCTACTACAAAACTCCTAGAAGTGATCAAGGAATACAGCATCATCTTAGGTTACAAAATCAGCATTCATAAATTGGGAGCCTTTATATATAGTCAACAATAGTCAAGCTAAAAAAACAGTTAAGGACTCCATTCCATTCACAGTAGTGTCAAAGAAAATGAAATATTAGGGAGTTTATAAAAAAATGTGAAAGATCTCTATAAAGTGAACTATGAAACTCTAAGAAAAGAAATAGCTAAAAATGTTAACAAATGGAAAAATATAACATGCTCATGGCTGGGAAGAATCAACATTGTTAAAATGTCCAGGCTACCCAAACCAATATAGCATTTTAATGCAATGCCTGTTAAAGCTCCACTGTCATACTTTAAAGATATTGAAAAAATAATGCTTTGTTTATATGGAATCAGAAAAAAACTTTGAATAGCCAAGACAGTACTGAGAAATAAAAACAAAGCAGGAGGAATCATGCAACTGTACCTCAGACTACACTATAAATCGATAGTGATCAAAACAAAACAAACTGCTATAAAAAAAGAACTGGTACAAAAACAGAGAGGTAGATGTTTGGAACAGAATAGAGAGCCAAGAGATGAATTCAGCTGCTTACCGTTATTTGATCTTTGACAAGCCAATTAAAAACATTCAGTGGGGAAAAGATTCCCTATTTAACAAATGGTGCTGGGTGAACTGGCTGGCAACCTGTAGAAGACTGAAACTGGACCCACACTTTTCACCATTAACTAAGATAGACTCTCACTGGATCAAACATTTAAACTTAAGACATGAAACTATAAAAATACTAGAGGAGAGTGCCGGGAAAACCCTTGAAGAAATTGGTCTGGGCGAGTATTTTATGAGGAGGACCCCTGGGGCAATTGAAGCAACTTCAAAAATACACTACTGGCACCTGATCAAACCAAAAAGATTCTGCACAGCCAAGAACACAGTAAATAAAGCAAGCAGACAGCCCTCATAATGGTAGAAGGTATTTTCAGGCTATGTCTCCAACAAAGGTTTAATAACCAGAATCCACAGAGAACTCAAACGAATAAGCAAGAAAAGAACAGGTGATCCCATCTCAGCCTGGGCAAGGGACTTGAAGAGAATCTTCTCTGAAGAAGACAGGCGCATGGCCTACTGACATATGCAAAAATGCTCATCATCCTTAGTCTTAAGAGAAATGCAAATCAAAACTACCTTGAGATATCATCTAACTGCAGTAAGATTAGCCCATGTAAAAAAATCCCAAGACCAAAGATGTTGGTGTGGATGTGGAGAAAAGGGAACACGTCTACACTGCTGGTGGGAATGCAAATTAATACATTCGTTTGGAAAGATGTTTGAGAACACTTAGAGATCTAAAAATAGATAGACCATTCAATCCTATAATTCCTCTACTAGGTATATACCCAGAAGACCAAAAAAATCACATTATAACAAAGATATTTGTGCCAGAAGGTTTATTGCAATTCATAATTTCTAAGTCATGGAAAAATCCCAAGTGCCCACCGATCCATGAATGGATTAATAAATAATGGTATATGTACACCATGGAATATTATGCAGCCTTAAAGAAAGATGGAGACTTTACCTCTTTCATCTTTACATGAATGGAGCTAGAACATATTATTCTTAGTAAAGTATCTCAAGAATGGAAGAAAAATTATCCAATGTACTCAACCCTACTATGAAACTAATTTATGGCTTTCATATGAAAGCCATAATGCAGTTATAAACTAAGAATAGGGGGAAGGGGGAGAAGGGAGGAAGGGGGGCAGATGGGCAGAGGGAGGTTGATTGTTGGGATTACACCTGCAGTGCATCTTACAGGGGTACATGTGAAACTTAGTAAATATAGAATGTAAATGTCTTAACACTATAATTAAGAAAATGCCAGGAAGGCCATGTTAACCCGTTTGATGAAAATGTGTCAAACGGTGTATAAAACCAGTGTATGGTGCCCCATGATCGCATTAATGAACACAGCTATGATTTAATAATAAAAATAAATTAATAAATAAGGAGGCGGAGCAAGATGGCAGCCGAGTAACAGCTTCTTTGAATCTGGGCACCGTGAGTCTGGGGAGATAGGACTCCAGGCAGCTCTGGCTGGCGGGATCTGCCTATCAATACCCCTGTGAGGATACAGGGAGTGAACGAGAGACTTCTGGACCCCAAGAGGAGGACTAAAACAGTGGAAAAACGGCAAGTGGTCGCGTCTGTTCAATCTGTCTAAACCCGCCCGCAACTGTAAGTTCAGTAGCAGCGAGACTGAAAACCAGAAAGGTCTTCCCTGTGAACTATTTTGGTGTCTTTGGACTTGGCACTGAGTTGAACTGCCTTGGGAAGAGCCTGAGTGGGAGTGCGGAGAACTTTGGCCATTGTCTAGGGCCCCAGTCTGAGCTGCTGAGCCAATAGTTTTGGCTGTGGGTCACAGGGAGCCATTGTGAGTGATCTGCCCCTGCAAGCTCTGCCCTCAGGGTGGCAGAGCTATAATCGGGTGGGAGCTGGTAACCCAGTGACCAAGTAGCCGAAGGGTGGGGTCTGAGCCGCCTTGCGGCCCTAACCCTCAGGGGCAGAGTGAGACTGGTTTTGGCACACTGGGTAAGTGGATAGCCACTTCAGCAGTGATTCCAGCGACAAGCACTTTCCTGGGAAAGCTTCTGCTCAGCAAGTTTACAAGTTCAAAGAGCCTTTTAAGTAGGCTGAAGAGAGATTTAGAGTGTCTACCTGCTGGGGTTTGAGAAATGTGCAGCCTCCAGTCATATCAGAACTGTGATTAACATCTCATACCCCAGAAGACCACGTGTTGCCCAGACAATATTCAATAACATATATATACTGCTTTATTTTTGGTTGTCTTTTTTTTGTTGTTTTTTTTTTGTTTGTTTGGTTTTTTTTGTTTGTTTATTTTGATGTTGATGTTGTTTTGTTTTTTAATTTCAACCTTTTCTGTACAGATCCTTTTTCTTTCTCAATTTTTCTAGTTTAATTATAATTTCCCATTGCTGCCTTTCTCAATAACTAGAACTTCAATTTTGCTAGTGTTTCTACCGCTATTATTTGGTTTTTCACCCAATTTTATCCCGTAAAGTTTTCTGTTTGCTTGTTTTGGTTTGATGTATAGCATTTTTGTCTTTCCTCTCTACTTGGTGGAGGTGGGGTACTTTGTCTGAAAAGGTTAACAAAGAGCTGCTGACCTCAA
This sequence comes from Nycticebus coucang, assembly GCF_027406575.1. Lineage (NCBI taxonomy): Eukaryota > Metazoa > Chordata > Mammalia > Primates > Lorisidae > Nycticebus > Nycticebus coucang. Next base: position 32,116,285 of record NC_069789.1, on the reverse strand, counting down.
GGGAACCACCCAACTGGGCACCCCCAGAAGGTGGGGTTTTTTTAAGGTTGTGTCAAAGTACCCTACTGTACACCTACATTGCTCTGTCTCCCTCTTTCTGTGCCTCTCTTCTTTTTGTCAATAATCCTTTTACCACCCCCTCTCCTTTCTCTACTTTTCTTTCTTTTTCTTATCACTCAGTCCTCCTTTCTTTCATCCCTTTTTTGCTCTTCAACCTTCACACCCTTCTGGTCCAGCAACCCTTAGTCCACAAGCACGAGAACTTAAAGAGCAAGAGGAAGTGAAAGGAAAATTAGGGCAAGGAAACAGATAAAAGAAATCACTCATGAGGAAGAATCAGCAGAAAACTCCAGGCAACATGAAGAACCAGTCCAGAACAACCCCGCCAAGGGACAATGAGGTAGCTACTGCAGAGGATTCCACCTATACAGAAATGTTAGGAATGACAGAAAGGGAATTTAGAATACACATGTTGAAAACAATGAAAGAAATGATGGAAACAATGAAGGAAACTGCTAATAAAGTGGAAAATAACCAAAAGGAAATCCAAAAACCGAATCAGATGAGAGATGAACGATACGAAGAATATAAAAAGGATATACCAGAGTTGAAGGAACTGAAGCAGTCAATTAGGGAACTTAAAGATGCAATGGAAAGTATCAGCAACAGGTTAGACCATGCAGAAGAAAGAATTTCAGAGGTAGAAGACAAAGTTCTTGAGATAACTCTGATAGTAAAAGAGGCAGAAAAGAAGAGAGAGAAAGCAGAATGTTCACTGTCAGAAATACGGGACTTTATGAAGCGTTCCAACATACGAGTTATAGGATTTCCAGAAGGGGAAGAAGAATGCCTCAAAGGAATGGGAGCCATACTAGAGAATATTATAAAAGAAAATTTCCCAAATATCACGAAATATTCTGACACACTGCTTTCAGAGGGATATCGGACCCCAGGTTGCCTCAACTCTAACCGAGCTTATCCAAGACACATTGTGATGAACTTGTCCGAAGTCAAGACAAAAGAAAAGATTCTGCAAGCTGCTAGGAGTAAGCGCCAGTTGACCTACAGGGGCAAATCCATCAGAGTGACCGCAGACTTCTCTAATGAAACTTTCCAAGCAAGAAGACAATGGTCATCTACCTTTAATCTACTTAAACACAATTTCCACCTGAGAATTCTGTACCTGGCTAAGCTAAGCTTAAATAATTGACGGAGAAATCAAATCATTTACGAATATACAAACATTGAAGAAATTTGCAACAAAAAGACTGGCTCTACAGGAAATACTTCAACCTATTCTGCACACTGACCACCACAATGGATCAGCAGCAAAGTAAGAACTCAGAAATTAAAGGACAGAACCTAACCTCCACACTGATGTAAAAGATAAAACTAAGCAATGGACTCTCACAAAGTAAGATGAATAGAATACTACCACACTTATCAATTATCTCAATAAATGTTAATGGCTTGAATTCCCCAAGGAGATATATAGATTGGCTCACTGGATTAAAAAACACAAGCCATCCATTTTCTGTCTGCAAGAAACACACCTGGCTTCAAAAGACAAATTAAAGCTCCAAGTCAAGCGTTGGAAGACAATATTTCAGGCAAATGGAATTCAGAAGAAAAGAGGAGTTGCAATCTTATTTTCAGATACATGTGGATTTAAAGCAACTAAAGTAAAAAAAGACAAAGATAGTCACTTAAATTGGTCAAGGGAAAAATGCAACCAGAAGATGTTCCAATTCTAAATATTTATGCACCCAATTTAAATGCTCCCAGATGCCTGAAACAGACCTTACTCAGTCTGAGCAATATGATATCTGATAATACCATAATCACAGGGGACTTTAACACTCCTCTTAAAGAGCTGGACAGATCCTCTAAACAGAAATTAAACAAAGATATAAGAGCTTTAAATGAGACTCTAGAACAACTGTGCTTGATAGACGCATATAGAACACTCCACCCGAAAGATAAAGAATATACATTCTTCTCATCACCCCATGGAATATTCTCCAAAATTGATCCTATCCTGAGACACAAAACAAATATCAACAGAATCAAAACAATTGAAATTTTACCTTGTATCTTCTCAGACCATAAGGCACTAAAGGTGGAACTCAACTCTAACAAAAATGCTTGACCCCACCCAAAGGCATGGAAAATAAACAATCTTCTGTTGAATAACAGATGGGTGCAGGAAGAAATAAAACAGGAAATCATTAACTTCCTTGAGCATAACAACAATGAAGACACAAGCTACCAAAATCTGTGGGATACTGCAAAAGCAGTTTTGAGAGTAAAATTCATCACTTTAGATGCCTACATTCGAAAAACAGAAAGAGAGCACATCAACAATCTCACAAGAGATCTTATGGCATTGGAAAAAGAAGAACAATGTAAGCCTAAACTCAGAAGAAAAAAATAAATATCCAAAATCAAATCAGAGATCAATGAAATTGAAAACAAAAGAATCATTCAGAAAATTAATGAAACAAGGAGTTGGTTTTTTGAAAAAATAAATAAAATAGACAAACCATTGGCCAGACTAACGAAGAAGAGAAAAGTAAAATCTCTAGTAACCTCAATCATAAACGATAAAGGGGAAATAACAACTGATCCCACAGATATACAAGAGATCATCTCTGAATACTACCAGAAACTCTATGCCCAGAAATTTGACAATGTGAAAGAAATGGATCAATATTTGGAATCACACCCTCTCCCTAGACTCAGCGAGGAAGAAACAGAGCTCCTGAACAAACCAATTTCAAGCACTGACATCAAAGAAACAATAAAAAAGCTTCCAACCAAAAAATGCCCTGGTCCAGATGGCTTCACTCCAGAATTCTATCAAACCTTCAAGGAAGAGCTTATTCCTGTACTCCAGAAATTATTCCAAAAAATTGAGGAAGAAGGAATCTTCCCCAACACATTCTATCAAGCAAACATCACCCTGATACCAAAACCAGGAAAAGACCCAAACAAAAAGGAGAATTTCAGACCAATCTCACTCATGAATATAGATGCAAAAATTCTCAACAAAATCCTAGCCAATAGATTACAGCTTATCATCAAAAAAAGTCATTTATCATGATCAAGTAGGCTTCATCCCAGGGACGCAAGGCTCGTTTAACATATGCAAGTCCAGAAACGTTATCCACCACATTAACAGAGGCAAAAATAAAGATCACATGATCCTCTCAATAGATGCAGAAAAAGCATTTGATAAAATCCACCATCCTTTTCTAATTAGAACACTGAAGAGTATAGGCATAGGTGGCACATTTCTAAAACTGATTGAAGCTATCTATGACAAACCCACAGCCAATATTCTACTGAATGGAGTAAAACTGAAAGCTTTTCCTCTTAGAACTGGAACCAGACAAGGTTGTCCTCTGTCACCTTTACTAGTCAACATAGTGCTGGAAGTTCTAGCAATACAATTAGGCAAGACAAGGAAATAAAGGGATCCAAGTGGGAGCAGACGAGGTCAAACTCTCCCTCTTTGCTGACAACATGTTCTTATACTTAGAGAACCCCAAAGACTCAACCACAAGACTCCTAAAGTCATCAAAAAATTCAGTAATGTTTCAGGGTATAAAATCAATGTCCACAAGTCAGTAGCTTTTGTATACACCAGGAACAGTCAAGATGAGAAGCTAATTAAGGACACAACTCCCTTCACCATAGTTTCAAAGAAAATGAAATACCTAGCAATATACCTAAACAAGGAGGTGAAGGACCTCTATAAAGAATACTATGAACTCCTTAGAAAGGAAATAGCAGAGAATATTAACAAATGGAAGAACATACCATGCTCATGGACGGGAAGAATCAACATTGTTAAAGTGTCTATACTTCCCAAAGCAATCTACCTATTCAATGCCATTCCTATCAAAATACCAACATCGTACTTTCAAGATTTGGGAAAAATGATTCTGCGTTTTGTATGGAACCGGAAAAAACCCCGTATAGCTAAGGCAGTTCTTAGTAATAAAAATAAAGCTGTGGGCATCAGCATACCAGATTTTAGTCTGTACTACAAAGCCATAGTGGTCAAGAAAGCATGGTACTGGCACAAAAACAGACACATAGACACTTGGAATCAATTGAAAACCAAGAAATGAAACTAACATCTTACAACCACCTAATCTTCGATAAAACAAACAAGAACATACCTTGGGGGAAAGACTCCCTGTTCAATAAATGGTGTTGGTAGATGTCTACATGTAAAAGACTGAAACTGGACCCACACCTTTCCGCACTCACAAAAATTGATTCAAGATGGATAAAGGACTTAAATTTAAGGCATGAAACAATAAAAATTCTCAAGGAAAGCATAGGAAAAACACTGGAAGATAATGGCCTGGGGAAAGACTTCATGAAGAAGACTGCTTTGGCAATTGCAACAAGAACAAAAATAAACAAATGGGACTTCATTAAACTGAAAAGCTTCTGTACAGCTAAGGAGACAATAACCAAAGCAAAGAGACAACCTACACAATGGGAAAGGATATTTCCATATTTTCAATCAGACAAAAGCTTGATCACTAGGATCTATAGAGAACTCAAATTAATCCACATGAAAAAAGCCAACAATCCCTTATATCAATGGGCAAGAGACATGAATAGAACTTTCTCTAAAGACGACAGACGAATGGCTAACAAACACATGCTAAAATGTTCATCATCTCTATATATTAGAGAAATGCAAATCAAAACAACCCTGAGATACCATCTAACCCCAGTGAGAATGGCCCACATCACAAAATCTCAAAACTGCAGATGCTGGTGTGGATGTGGAGAGAAGGGAACGCTTTTACACTGCTGGTGGGACTGCAAACTAGTACAATCTTTCTGGAAGGAAGTATGGAGAAATCTCAAAGCACTCAAGCTAGACCTCCCATTTAATCCTGCAATCCCATTACTGGCCATCTACCCAGAAGGAAAAAAATCCTTTTATCATAAGGACACTTGTACTAGACTGTTTACTGTAGCTCAATTTACAATCACCAAAATGTGGAAACAGCCTAAATGCCCACCGACCCAGGAATGGATTAACAAGCTGTGGTATATGTATACCATGGAATACTGTTCAGCCATTAAAAAAAATGGATGCTTTACATCCTTCATATTAACCTGGATGGAAGTGGAAGACATTATTCTTAGTAAAGCATCACAAGAATGGAGAAGCATGAATCCTATGTACTCAATTTTGATATGAGGACAATTAATGACAATTAAGGTTATTGGGGGGGAGATAAAGCAGAAAGGGGGATGGAGGGAGGGGGGTAGTGCCTTGGTGTGTGTCCCACTTTATGGGGGGCAAGACATGATTGCAAGAGGGACTTTACCTAACAATTGCAATCAGTGTAACCTGGCTTATTGTACCCTCAATGAATCCCCAACAATAAAAAAAATAAAGCAATTTCACTATCATATAAGTTTAGGACACAAGAAGTTATTCTTTTTAAAGTTATGTAAGTTTCTATGACTCTTCTTAGTACCTTTAGCACAGAATACTATAGTAGGTAGTGTTCCCCTAAAATTTGACCATAAAACCCTTTCCTAAGGAGCATCCCAAGGGTGACTATTGGGCAAAACTCTTTTGAGGAATACTGCTGGGAATTCATAGAGAGAAGAAAAATCACTGATTCTAAGTACACATTAACTGAAAGCAGCATTTTTTTCTCTACCATGTGAACAGTCTCTTCATTTTCCTTTAAGAAAGCCTCTTCCGGGTGGTGCCTGTGGCTCAAAGAGTAGGGTGCCGGTCCCATATGCCGGAGGTGGCAGGTTCAAACCTACCCCGGCCAAAAAAAAAAAAAGAAAGCCTCTTCCTTAATTTACCAGTCCTTTTTAAGAATAAGATTTCTGTGACTCTTCTGAGAATATCCTACTGGAAGGGCCGGAGGCGGAGCATGATGGCGGACAGGACGGACGTGTAGCCCACCTCTCCCAAGCCACCAGGTGAGAGGAAAGGCGGTCTGGACCTTCCCTGTGTGTGGATTATTGGAGTGGACAGACAGCTGGAGGCGCCCAGCGAACTGGCGGATTGCTATATATGAGGGGTAATTTAAAAATCACAGACTCTCTTGTAGAGATTCATCCCTGCTCCACGGTGCCGGCCAGCAGGCCCCTCCCCCACAGAGGTCAGCAGCTTGTAAATGCTGACAAAATCCAATTGACAAGTAATTAATCCTGAACTGAGGGAGGCATCTGAAAGGAGAGCCACTCAAAACCACAGGGAGCTGGGCAAATTGTTGGACAATTACAGGGAAGGGATCCTGCCCGGGAAACAGACACTTTGAACTACCCAAAAGGGCGGGCACCTTTCCCCCATGTGTTGGAGGAGGCTGGCGGTCAGGCTGCGCAGCGAACTAGCGGACGCCCATCCAAAACTCTGAACCATAAAACTCAGAATAAATCCCCCGAGCGCTCCAACCACAGGAACGGCTTGAAGCCTAGGACCCAGCTTTGGCTTCTGGGGCCGCGGAGCAACTGAAGCCGCGGACCGGCTTTGGCTGCTGAAGCCCCGGGAACCAGCTACAGGAAATACCGTGCGAACTCAGCACCACTGCCCTTATGGCCGATTGCAGTCGCCAGTTTGTGGGGGAACCTGGGAGCAGAGTGGAGGGACTTAGGAAGCGTGGACACCTGCACTGAGTGGGAGGGTGGGTCGCAAGTGCTGTCCGGAGGAGAACAGCCGAGGTTGCACAATTCTTAGGCGACAAACTTTTACAGAAACTCCAAAATGGAGTTGGTTACCATGGAAGGTGGTTACCATGGTAACGGTATAAACTGCAAACCAGGTATAAGTCTCAAAACCACTCACAGCGCCACCTGGTGTCCAGAAAGTATATTGCAGTATGAATATATTCCTACGAAAGTTGATCCCTACAGCAGACATATAGACATTTATAGGTATATTTCTACCACAAGAATATGTTTGCAGTTGGTGCCTTTTTTTTGTTTGTTTTGTTTTGTTTTTTGGTTTTCGTGGGGTTTTTTTTGCTGTTGTTTTCTTTTTGTCTGATTTTTCCTCACCATTTTCTTAGAGGAGATTTCGATAATTTTTTTATTACTACATTTTATATAGATATATTTTTTATTTCTATGTCTTCTAATTTTAATTTCTTCTTCTCACTTAACATTCCTTCTAACACCACTTTTTTTCTCTTTTTTTCCCTTTCTTTCAATTATTTTACAAATATCACTATTTTTATTGCAGTTGTTCTTATATTGCTGTTGTCATGGCTATTGCTTGTATGTTTATGTATTTCCGTCTATCTCTGTATCTATGGGCCCATGTGCCTGGTAACCTTTGTATCTCTTTATTTGTTCATTTGGTCTCAATGAGCTTGGTGTTATGACCTGTAAACCTGAGCGCCCAACACCCCCCTCCACTCTCACTCCGTGATCTGGAGACCAGCCCCCTCAGGAGTCCAGATTCTTGGCTGAACTCCAAGAGGTATAGACAGGAACTGGACTGCAGCTGACCAGTGCTGACTCTGTAGCAAAGGAGCGAGAAGACGATGGTCAGCTGAGAGGGAATTACACTGGAGCGGTGGTGCCCTGAGGTGCAGAGCAACAGTCATCTTCAGCAATTACAAGGCCCACCCCCAGATATCCCATAGCCTCTCCTCCTGTCTCCCTGGGCAACCAGATGAGGATGAGCATCTTCTCAGATGGCAACCACCATGGAACAGACCTGGGACTGAAACACAGGCCCTGTGAGTAAAGGGTTTTCCTGAGACAGTACCGACCTGGGTGGAACACAGGGACTAGAAAACACACCCGCAGAGCTGGGAAACTCCTAGGGTGGGGCTGATCCAGAGAACCGCTCTACTGAGCCTAAGACGCACCTGGCCCTTAGGGGATCACCAGCCTATAGACAAAGGAAGCCAAGAGGCTACAGCCAACAACTGATCGTGCTGCAAATACAAACCCACAGGACTAAAGAAAGGGCCTGAGACACAGGTTCTGGGAACTCAAATCAGCCTCTCCTCTGCAGAGGAATCTGGCAAGGTCAGAAACAAACTCCCACAGGGTTGTTCCCTTCACCCAGTAACATAAACTAAGGGTGGGGCTGGAACTGAGTGAACACCTCCAGCCTCCATCAAGTGCCCAAAGTTGACAGGCCACACCACTCCCTACTGGATAAAGACAGAGAATAACGGACTAGTCGAGCAGACACAGACTACCCTGGGACTTAGGCAGGTGCAAACCCCTGGAGTATCTGCTTACTGCAGACAACTAACTGGGTCACAGCCCTGTCGGGCTAGCAGAGACTGGGTGTGACGGAGCTGCAAGGTGTGGAAGGAGGCATCATTCTTCCCAGACTGATCTATTTACTGGTGGCTCTTCCTGACTCCACGCAGCACTGGAGCAAGCCATTTTAGAGCAGTCACCAGACCCCTGTGACCCAGTTCCCAGGGACCTCTTGAACTCTCCCACCGGAGGCAGCTGCTGACTGAGACAATTGACTTGGACCTTTAGAACTGAGTCACTCACCTGGGGACTATCCAGGTGGTGCCCTGGGTGTGTGGTTGTAGGAAGGTTTGATTTTCCTTTTCCATTTGTTGCCTGTAGTGGGTGGGGTGACTTAATTGCTGGTATTTCTCCACAGCTGAGACTTCAACCCAGAGTAAGTGTTTCACTAGGATCACATAGAAACCAGCTGAAAACAAGTCAGAACCACTTAGCCCCTCTATACCAAACAGGGCCCCACTTTCTCAGGCCACAGCACTCTACGGGTCCTCGACAAAACACCAAAGGAAAATCAAAGGGAGTAAAACAATCATGGGGCGGAATCAGTGGAAAAATTCTGGTAACATGAATAACCAGAATAGATCAACCCCCCCAAGAAAGATACGGCAGATGTAATTGAAGATCCCATTCACAAACAACTGGCTGAGATGTCAGAAATTGAATTCAGAATTTGGATGGCAAACAAGATTAACAAAATGGAATTAGGAATTCATGGAGAAATTCAAAAGCTGTCTCAAGAATTTAATGAATTTAAAGACAAAACCACCAAAGACTTAGACACACTGAAACAAGAATTTGCAGCCCTCAAAGATATGAAAAATACAGTGGAATCCCTTAGCAACAGAATGGACCAAGCAGAAGAAAGGATCTCCGACATCGAAGATAAAGCCTTTGAATGCTCCCAAACTCTCAAAGAGGAAGAGAAATGGAGAGCAAAAATGGATCACTCACTCAGAGAGCTCTGGGATAACTGGAAGAAGGCAAATATCCGTCTCATAGGAATTCCTGAAACAGATGAAGTGGCCTCACTGGGCGCAGAGGCCCTTCGGCATGAAATTATGAAAGAGAATTTTCCAGACATGCCTAGAGATCCTGAAATTCAGATAGCAGATAGCTTCAGAACCCCAGCATGACTCAACCCCAATAAGACATCTCCCAGGCATATCATAATTAACTTCACTAAAGTTAATATGAAGGAGAAAATTCTCAAAGCGGCCAGGAGAAAGAAATCTATTACCTTCAAAGGGAAGAACATTAGAATGACTGCAGATCTCTCTGCTGAAAATTTTCAAGCCAGAAGAGGGTGGTCATCAAAGTTTAATCTCCTCAAGCAAAATAACTTTCAACCCCGGATCTTGTATCCAGCTAAACTGAGTTTCATTTACAACGGAGAAATTAAATACTTTAATGACATACATATGCTAAAGAAATTCGCCATAACTAAACCAGCTCTTCAGGATATTCTCAGACCTATCCTCCATAATAACCAACCCAATCCTCTACTACAAAAGTAAACTCACTCAGAAACTTCTGATCAAACTCTAACTTCCACAATGGCAAAAGGGTTAAAAATGACCACTGGGGGAGGGAGACAAGATGGCGGACTGAAGCCAGCTTTCAACAAAGGCTCCCGTCCAGAAGGAGAGTTAAGGGACAGGAATTTAGTAAGTATCCTGGTGGACTTGAGCCTCACCAAGAGAGAAGGCTGAAGAACGCACATCAACACCGCTGAGGCAAGTTGTGATCACAAGGACGCAAACAAAAGGTACAAAATCCACCACCAAGCGGACGGGAGTCCCCCTCCCCCATGAGACCGGCTCTGGAGCCCCACAATTTAACAAGCGGGCAGAAATTAAAGGCCCTCCCACTACACTCCACGGGAAAGACCTTCTAAAAACTGGACCTACCTCCCCTACTGGGGTGCCGTGGCGTTCTCCTGCCGGACATAGGGCTGAATAAAACTTTGGGAATCCTTTGCCGGCAACCCTGAATCCCCGGCGCTCCCCCTCCCCCCCACTGAGGTCTGGAGGCCTGTCCCCCAGGACTTCGGATCCTTGGGTGATTTCTCAAGGGGAGTGGACAGTCCCCGAGTTGCGACTGGTAGCATTGACTCTGAGGCCCGCGAGTAAGGAGAGGGCACCGGGCTGAGGGGGAGTCACGCCTCGCGGCACTTCCCTGCGGTGCAGTGCACCAACTCTCCCCGGGCATACGGGGCCCAAGACTGAATAAGACTCTGGCCTCCCCGCTGAGAGCTGAGAACCCCTACTCTCACTCGGGGTCTGAGGGCCTATCCCCCAGGAGTTCGGCTCCTTGGGTGATTTCTCGAGGGGAGTGCACAGTGCCTGAGCTGCATCAGGTCAGCGCTGACTCTGGGATACGTGAGCGAGGAGAGGGCACTCCGCTGAGGGGAAATCAAGCCTTGGCGGCACTTCCCTGCGGTGCAGTGCAGGAGCCCTCCCCGGGCATACGGGGCCCAAGACTGAATCAGACTCTGGCCTCCCTGCTGAGAGCTGAGAGCCCCTACTCTCACTCGGGGTCTGAGGGCCTATCCCCCAGGAGTTCGGCTCCTTGGGTGATTTCTCGAGGGGAGTGCACAGTGCCTGAGCTGCGTCAGGTCAGCGCTGACTCTGGGATACGTGAGCGAGGAGAGGGCACTCCGCTGAGGGGAAATCAAGCCTTGGCGGCACTTCCCTGCGGTGCAGTGCAGGAGCCCTCCCCGGGCACAAGACTGAATAAGACTCTGGCCTCCCCGCTGAGAGCTGAGAGCCCCTACTCTCACTCGGGGTCTGAGGGCCTATCCCTCCGGAGTTCGGCTCCTTGGGTGATTTCTCGAGGGGAGTGCACAGTGCCTGAGCTGCGTCAGGTCAGCGCTGACTCTGGGACACGTGAGCAAGGAGAGGGCACTCCGCTGAGGGGAAATCAAGCCTTGGCGGCACTTCCCTGCGGTGCAGTGCAGGAGCCCTCCCCGGACCGTAGTATTGCGTGAAACTGAATGAAACTCTAGCTTCCCCCCGCCCCACTCCCAATCCGGGTCTGGGGGCCCATCCCCCAAGAGTTCTGATTCTTGGGGGATCTCTTAAGGGGTGTGGACCCAGCACAAACTGCGGCCGCTCAGTGCTGACTCTGGTGTGCGGGACAGAGGAGAAAAGGGTCGCCTGAGTGCCCACACCAGAGCAGCAGTTCCCTGGAGGTAGATCAACAGCCGTTTTTTCTTTAACGGCAGAACGCTCACTTCTGGATATTCTGAGGCCACACCCCCTGTCTCCCTGGGCAACCAGAGGAGGCCACCGGTGTCACGGCTCACAAACCCAGAAGCCTCCAGGGCGGGGCCGACCCAGAGAGGTGTTCAGACGCAATTCTCCAGCAGCAAAGACGTTTGAACTCAAAACAGCCCGTCTCCTGTAGGCGATGACAGGAACAGAGACAGAACCTCACAAAGTTGTCTGTTCTGTTCTGTTCTGTTAGCAGCATCCATCAGGGACGGGGCTAAGCCTGAGTGAACACCTCCTTCCCAACACCTGCATCAAACACTCAAAGATGTCAGGCCCCATCTCCTCCTGCTAGATAGCGGCAGTCTGCGGGGGCCTGGCAGACTTCCTCGCGATTCAGGCAGGTGCAAACCCCTGGAGTGTCTGTTCACTGCAGGCAACTGGGTTAGCCATCTGCAGAGATACCAGTGACTGGGTCCGACGGAGGGGCAAAGTGGGGAAGGAGACGTCAACCTTCCCAGACTGCTCTGTTTGCGGGGTGGCTCCTCCTGACTCCACGCTGCACTGGGGTGAGCTGTCTCAGAGGAGTCACCAGGCCCCTGTGATCCAGTTCCCAGAGACCTCTTGAACCCTTCCACCCGAGACAAGTGCCGATTGAGACAGTTGATTCGGACCTTTTGAACTGGGCTAATAGACTGAGGACTTTTCAGGTGGTGCCCTGGGTGTGCGATTGTAGGAAGGTTTGATTCTCCTTTTCCAACTGGGGCCAGAGGTGGGCAGGCGGGGTGACTTAATTGCTGATTTTTTCACACAGCTGAGACTTCAAGCCAGAGTAGAAGTTGCAATAGGATCGAACAGAAACCAGCTGAAAACAAGACAGAACCACTTTGCTCCACCACACCAGACAGGGCCCCAGTTTCTCAGGCCACAACACTGTACGGGCCCTCGATAAAACCCCAGGGGAAAAACCAAAGGGAGTAAACCATGGGGCGGAATCAGCGGAAAAACTCTGGTAACATGAATAACCAGAATAGATCAACCCCCCCAAGAAAAGATACGGCAGATGTGATTGAAGATCCCATTCATAAACAACTGGCTGAGATGTCAGAAGTCGAATTCAGAATTTGGTTTGCAGACAAGATTAATAAAATGGAATTAGGAATTCGAGGAGAAATTCAAAAGTTGTCTCAAGAATTTAACGAATTTAAAGACAAAACCACCAAAGACTTAGACACACTGAAACAAGAACTTACAGCCCTCAAAGATATGAAAAATACAGTAGAATCCCTCAGTAACAGAATGGAGCAAGCAGAAGAAAGGATTTCTGACATTGAAGATAAAGTCTTCGAACGCTCCCAATCTCTCAAAGAGGAAGAGAAATGGAGAGCAAAAACGGATCACTCACTCAGAGAGCTCTCAGATAATTCGAAAAAACATAACATAAGGGTTATAGGAATTTCGGAGGCTGATGATGTGGCAGCCAAGGGCACAGAGGCCCTTCTACATGAAATTATGAAAGAAAATTTTCCAGACATGCCTAGAGAATCTGAAATTCAGATAGCAGACAGCTTCAGAACCCCAGCACGATTCAACCCCAAAAAGCCATCTCCCAGACATATCATAATTAGCTTCACTAAAGTTAACATGAAAGAGAAGATTCTCAAAGCAGCCCGGCGAAAGAAAACTATAACGTACAAAGGTAAGAATATTAGAATAACTGCAGATCTCTCTGCTGAAACTTTTCAAGCAAGAAGAGGCTGGTCATCAACTTTTAATCTCCTAAAGCAAAAAAACTTTCAACCCAGGATCTTGTATCCAGCTAAACTGAGTTTCATCTATGATGGAGAAATTAAATACTTCAATGACATTCATATGTTGAAAAAATTTGCCATAAGTAAACCAGCTCTTCAGGATGTTCTCAGACCTATCCTCCACAATGACCAACCCAATCCTATACCACAAAAGTAAACTCACTCAGAAACTTCGGATCAAACTCCAACTTCCACACTGGCGAAAGGATTAAAAATGTCCACTGGACCTTTGAAAAACTCGATACCCAAAATTCCACCAGACTTATCCTTACTCTCCATCAATGTGAATGGCTTAAACTGTCCTCTAAAGAGGCATAGGTTAGCTGACTGGATACAAAAACTTAAGCCAGATATTTGTTGCATACAAGAGTCACATCTCAACTTAAAAGACAAATACAGACTCAGGGTGAAAGGATGGTCATCCATATTTCAGGCAAATGGTAATCAGAAAAAAGCAGGTGTTGCAATTTTATTTGCAGATACAGTAGGCTTTAAACCATCAAAAGTAAGGAAGGACAAGAATGGTCACTTCATATTTGTTAAGGGTAATACTCAATATGACGAGATCTCAATTATTAATATCTATGCACCCAACCAGAATGCACCTCAATTTATAAGAGAAACTCTAACAGACATGAGTAACTTGATTTCCTCCAGCTCCATAATCGTTGGAGATTTCAACACTCCCTTGGCAGTGTTGGATCGATCCTCCAGAAAGAAGCTGAGCAAAGAAATCTTAGATTTAAACCTAACCATCCAGTATTTAGATTTAGCAGACATCTACAGAACATTTCATCCCAACAAAACTGAATACACATACTTCTCATCAGCCCACGGAACTTACTCCAAAATTGATCACATTTTAGGTCACAAGTCTAACCTCAGTAAATTTAAAGGAATAGAAATTATTCCATGCATCTTCTCGGACCATCATGGAATAAAACTTGAATTGAGTAACAACAGGAATCTGCATACCCATACAAAAACATGGAAGTTAAATAACCTTATGCTGAATGATAGCTGGGTCAGAGATGAGATTAAGAAAGAAATCACCAATTTTTTGGAACAAAATGACAATGAAGACACAAGCTATCAGAACCTCTGGGACACTGCAAAGGCAGTTCTAAGAGGGAAATTTATAGCACTGCAACCCTTCCTCAAGAGAACGGAAAGAGAGGAAGTTAACAACTTAATGGGACATCTCACGCAACTGGAAAAGGAAGAACATTCCAACCCCAAACCCAGTAGAAGAAAAGAAATAACCAAAATTAGAGCAGAATTAAATGAAATTGAAAACAAAAGAATAATACAACAGATCAATAAATCAAAAAGCTGGTTTTTTGAAAAGGTCAATAAAATAGATAAACCTCTGGCCAACCTAATCAGGAAAAAAAGAGTAAAATCTCTAATATCATCAATCAGAAACAACAAAGACAAAATAACCACAGACTCATCAGAAATCCAAAAAATCCTTAATGAATATTACAAGAAACTTTATTCTCAGAAATATGAAAATCTGAAGGAAATAGACCGATACTTGGAAGCACGCCACCTTCCAACACTTAACCAGAATCAAGTGGAAATGTTGAACAGACCCATAACAAGTTCAGAAATAGCATCAACTATACAAAACCTCCCTAAAAAGAAAAGCCCGGGACCAGATGGTTTCACGTCAGAATTCTACCAAACCTTTAAAGAGGAATTAGTACCTATATTACTCAACCTGTTCCAAAATGTAGAAAAAGAAGGAAGACTACCCAACACGTTCTATGAAGCAAATATCACCCTGATCCCCAAACCAGGAAAAGACCCAACAAGAAAAGAAAATTATAGACCAATATCACTAATGAATATAGATGCAAAAATATTCAACAAGATCCTAACAAACAGAATCCAGCAACACATCAAACAAATTATACATCATGACCAAGTTGGTTTTATCCCAGGGTCTCAAGGCTGGTTCAATATACGTAAATCTATAAATGTAATTCAGCACATAAACAAATTAAAAAACAAAGACCATATGATTCTCTCAATTGATGCAGAAAAAGCTTTTGATAATATCCAGCATCCCTTCATGATCAGAACACTCAAGAAAATTGGTCTAGAAGGGACTTTTCTTAAACTGATAGAGGCTATCTACAGCAAACCCACAGCCAATATCATATTGAATGGAGTTAAATTGGAATCATTTCCACTCAGATCAGGAACCAGACAAGGCTGCCCATTGTCTCCATTGCTTTTCAACATTGTAATGGAAGTTTTAGCCACCGCAATTAGGGAAGAAAAGGCGATCAAGGGTATCCATATAGGGTCAGAAGAGATCAAACTCTCGCTCTTCGCAGATGATATGATTGTGTATCTGGAAAACACTAGGGACTCTACTACAAAACTCCTAGAAGTGATCAAGGAATACAGCAGCGTCTCAGGTTACAAAATCAACATTCATAAATCGGTAGCCTTTATATACACCAACAACAGTCAAATTGAAAAAGCAGTTAAGGACTCTATCCCATTCACAGTAGTGCCAAAGAAGATGAAATATTTGGGAATTTACCTAACAAAAGACGTGAAAGATCTCTATAAAGAGAACTATGAAACTCTAAGAAAAGAAATAGCTGAAAATGTTAACAAATGGAAAAACATACCATGCTCATGGCTAGGAAGAATCAACATTATCAAAATGTCCATACTACCCAAAGCAATATATACTTTCAATGCACTCCCTATTAAAGCTCCACTGTCATATTTTAAAGATCTTGAAAAAACATTACTTCGTTTTATATGGAATCAGAAAAAACCTCGAATAGCCAAGACATTACTCAGAAATAAAAACAAAACAGGAGGAATCACACTTCCCGACCTCAGACTTTACTACAAATCGATAGTGATCAAAACAGCATGGTATTGGCACAAAAACAGAGAAGTAGATATCTGGAATAGAATAGAGAACCAAGAGATGAATCCAGCTACTTACCGCTATTTGATTTTTGACAAGCCAATTAAAAACATTCAGTGGGGAAAAGATTCCCTATTTAACAAATGGTGCTGGGTGAGCTGGCTGGTAACCTGCAGAAGACTGAAATTGGACCCACACCTTTCACCATTAACTAAGATAGACTCTCATTGGATTAAAGATTTAAACTTAAGACATGAAACTATAAAAATACTAGAGGAGAATGCAGGGAAAACCCTTGAAGAAATTGGTCTGGGTGAGTATTTCATGAGGAGAACCCCCCGGGCAATTGAAGCAGCTTCAAAAATACACTACTGGGACTTGATCAAACTAAAAAGCTTCTGCACAGCTAAGAACACAGTAAGCAGAGCAAGCAGACAGCCCTCAGAATGGGAGAAAATATTTGCAGGGTATAACTCTGACAAAGGTTTAATAACCAGAATCCACAGAGAACTCAAACGCATCAGCAAGAAAAAAACAAGGGATCCCATCGCAGGCTGGGCAAGGGATTTGAAGAGAAACTTCTCTGAAGAAGACAGGCGCACGGCCTTCAGACATATGAAAAAATGCTCATCATCTTTAATCATCAGAGAAATGCAAATCAAAACTATTTTGAGATATCATCTAACTCCAATGAGACTAGCCTATATCACAAAATCTCAAGACCAGAGATGTTGGCGTGGATGCGGAGAAAAGGGAACACTTCTGCACTGCTGGTGGGAATGCAAATTAATACATTCCTTTTGGAGGGATATATGGAGAACACTCAGAGATCTAAAAATAGATCTGCCATTCAATCCTGTAATTCCTCTGCTGGGCATATACCCAGAAGACCAAAAATCACAACATAACAAAGATATTTGTACCAGAATGTTTATTGCAGCCCAATTCATAATTGCTAAGTCATGGAAAAAGCCCAAGTGCCCATCGATCCACGAATGGATTAATAAATTGTGGTATATGTATACCATGGAATACTATGCAGCCTTAAAGAAAGATGGAGACTTTACCTCTTTCATGTTTACATGGATGGAGCTGGAACATATTCTTCTTAGTAAAGTATCCCAAGAATGGAAGAAAAAATATCCAATGTACACAGCCCTACTATGAAACTAATTTGGGACTCTCACATGAAAGCTATAACCCAACTACAACTTAACAATAGGGGGAAGTGGGAAAGGGGGGGGTGGGTAGAGGGAGGGGAATCGGTGGGATCACACCTGTGGTGCATATTACAGGGGTATTTGCGAAACTTGGTAAATGTAGAATATAAATGTTTTGGCACAGTAACTGAGACAACGCCGGAAAGGCTATGTTAACCACTGTGATAAAAATGTGTCAAATGGTTTATGAAGTGAGTGTATGATGCCCCATAATCATATCATTGTATACACTTATGATTTAATAAAAAAATTAAAAAAAAAAAAAAAAAAATGACCACTGGACTTTCAAAAAACTGAATACCCCAAATTTCACCAAACTTATCAATGTTCTCCATTAATGTGAATGGCTTAAACTGCCCTCTAAAGAGACATAGGTTAGCTGACTGGATACAAAAACTCAGGCCAGACATTTGTTGCATACAAGAGTCACATCTTAACTTAAAAGACAGACTCAGGGTGAAAGGATGGTCATCCATATTTCAGGCAAATGGTAACCAGAAAAAATCAGGAGTTGCAATTTTATTTGTGGACACAATAGGCTTTAAACCAACAAAAGTAAGGAAGGACAAAACTGGTCACTTCATATTTGTTAAGGGTAAGACTCAATATGATGAGATTTCAATTATTAATATCTATGCACCCAACCAGAATGCACCTCAATTTATAAGAGAAACTCTAACAGACATGAGCAACTTGATTTCCTCCAACTCTATAATAGTCGGAGATTTTAACACTCCTTTGGCAGTGCTGGATCAATCCTCCAACAAAAAGCTGAGTAAAGAAATTCTAGATTTAAATCTAACCATCCAGCATTTAGATTTA
The DNA here is from genome assembly GCF_027406575.1 of Nycticebus coucang. Lineage (NCBI taxonomy): Eukaryota > Metazoa > Chordata > Mammalia > Primates > Lorisidae > Nycticebus > Nycticebus coucang. The sequence goes on along the minus strand of NC_069789.1, from coordinate 32,098,044 downwards.
GCTGACATCTACAGAACATTTCATCCCAATAAAACTGAATACACATACTTCTCATCAGCCCATGGAACTTACTCCAGAATCGATCACATCTTAGGTCACAAGTCTAACCTCAGCAAATTTAAAGGAATAGAAATTATTCCATGCATCTTCTCGGACCATCATGGAATAAAACTTGAGATGAGTAACAACAGGAATCTGCATACACATACAAAAACATGGAAGTTAAATAACCTTATGCTGAATGATAGCTGGGTCAGAGATGAGATCAAGAAGGAAACTGCCAAATTTCTGGAACAAAACGACAATGAAGACATGAACTATAAGAACCTCTGGGACACCTCAAAGGCAGTTCTAAGAGGGAAATTTATAGCACTGCAAGCCTTCCTCAGGAGAACAGAAAAAGAGGAAGTAAGCAGCTTAATGGGACATCTCAAGAGACTGGAACTGGAAGAACAATCCAACCCCATATCCAGTAAAAGAAAAGAAATAACCAAAATCAGAGCAGAACTAAATGAAATTGAAAACAAAAGAACAATACAACAGATCAATAAATCAAAAAGCTGGTTTTTTGAAAAGGTCAACAAAATTGATAAACCTTTGGCCAACCTAATCAGGAAAAAAAGAGTAAAATCTCTAATCTCATCAATCAGAAATAACAAGGACGAAATAACAACACACTCCTAAGAAATCCAAAAAATCCTTAATGAATATTACAAGAAAGTGTACTCTCAGAAATACGAAAATCTGAAGGAAATCAACCGTTACTTGGAAACATGTCACCTTCCAAGACTTAATCAAAAACAAGTGGAAATGTTGAACAGGCCCATATCAACTTCAGAAATATCATCAACCATACAAAATCTCCCCAAATAGAAAAGCCCGGGACCAGATGGTTTCATGTCAGAATTCTACCAAACCTTTAAAGAGGAATTAGTACCTATACTACTCAACCTGTTCCAAAAGGTAGAAAAAGAAGGAAGACTATCCAACACATTCTTTGAAGCAAACATCACCCTGATCCCCAAACCAGGAAAAGACCCAACAAGAAAAGAAAATTATAGACCAATATCACTAATGAATATAGATGCAAAAATATTCAACAAGATTCTAACAAACAGAATCCAGCAACATATCAAACAAATCATACATCATGACCAAGTCGGTTTTATGCCAGGGACTCAAGGCTGGTGCAATATACGTAAATCTATAAATGTAATACAGCACATAAACAAATTAAAAAACAAAGACCATATGATTCTCTCAATCGATGCAGAAAAAGCTTTTGATAACATCCAACATCCATTCATGATTAGAACACTTAAGAAAATTGGTATGGAAGGGACATTTCTTAAACTGATAGAGGCCATCTACAGCAAACCCACAGCCAATATCATATTGAATGGAGTTAAATTGGAATCATTTCCACTTAGATCTGGAACCAGACAAGGCTGCCCATTGTCTCCAATGCTCTTTAACATTGTAATGGAAGTTTTAGCCACTGCAATTAGGGAAGAAAAGGCGATCAAGGGTATCCACATAGGGTCAGAAGAGATCAAACTTTCGCTCTTCGCAGATGATATGATTGCATATCTGGAAAATACTAGGGACTCTACTACAAAACTCTTAGAAGTGATTAAGGAATACAGCAGTGTCTCAGGTTACAAAATCAACATTCATAAATCGGTAGCCTTTATGTATACCAACAATAGTCAAGTTGAAAAAACAATTAAGGACTCTATCCCATTCACAGTAGTGCCAAAGAAGATGAAATACTTGGGAGTTTATCTAACAAAGGACGTGAAAGATCTATATAAAGAGAACTATGAAACTCTAAGAAAAGAGATAGCTGAGAATGTTAACAAATGGAAAAATATACCATGCTCATGGTTGGGAAGAATCAACATTGTTAAAATGACCATACTACACAAAGCAATATATAATTTCAACGCAATCCCCATTAAAGCTCCACTGTCATACTTTAAAGATCTTGAAAAAATAATTCTTCGTTTTATATGGAATCAGAAAAAACCTCGAATAGCCATGACATTACTCAAAAATAAAAACAAAGCAGGAGGAATCACGCTACCAGACCTCAGACTATACTACAAATCGATAGTGATCAAAACAGCATGGTACTGGCACAAAAACAGAGAAGTAGATGTCTGGAACAGAATAGAGAACCAAGAGATGAATCCAGCTACTTACCATTATTTAATCTTTGACAAGCCAATTAAAAACATTCAGTGGGGAAAAGATTCCCTATTTAACAAATGGTGCTGGGTGAACTGGCTGGCAACCTGTAGAAGACTGAAACTGGACCCACACCTCTCACCATTAACCAAGATAGACTCTCACTGGATTAAAAATTTAAACCTAAGACATGAAACTATAAAAATACTAGAAGAGAGTGTAGGGAAAACCCTTGAAGAAATTGGGTTGGGCGAGTTTTTTATGAGAAGTACCCCCCGAGCAATTGAAGCTGCTTCAAAAATACACTATTGGGACTTGATCAAACTAAAAAGCTTCTGCACAGCCAAGAACACAGTAAGTAAAGCAGGCAAACAGCCCTCAGAATGGGAGAAGATATTTGCAGGTTATGTCTCTGACAAAGGTTTAATAACCAGAATCCACAGAGAACTCAAACGCATTAGCAAGAAAAGAACAAGTGATCCCATCGCAGGCTGGGCAAGGGACTTGAAGAGAAACTTCTCTGAAGAAGACAGGCGCGCAGCCTTCAGATATATGAAAAAATACTCATCATCTTTAATGATCAGAGAAATGCAAATCAAAACTACTTTGAGATATCATCTAACTCCAGTGAGACTAGCCTATATCACAAAATCCCAAGACCAGAGATGTTGGCGCGGATGTGGAGAAAAGGGAATACTTTTGCACTGCTGGTGGGAATGCAAATTAATACATTCCTTTTGGAAAGAGATATGGCGAACACTCAGAGATCTAAAAATAGATCTGCCATTCAATCCTGTAATCCCCCTACTGGGCATATACCCAGAAGACTAAAAATCACACCATAACAAAGATATTTGTATCAGAATATTTATTGCAGCCCTATTCATAATTGCTAAGTCATGGAAAAAGCCCAAGTGCCCATCGATCCACGAATGGATCAATAAATTGTGGTATATGTACACCATGGAATATTATGCAGCCTTAAAGAAAGATGGAGACTTTACCTCTTTCATGTTTACATGGATGGAGCTGGAACATATTCTTCTTAGTAAAGTGTCTCAAAAATGGAAGAAAAAGTACCCAATGTACTCACCCTTATTATGAAACTAATGTAGGACCTTCACATGAAAACTATATCCCAGTTATAACCTAAGAATAGGGAGAAAGGGGAAAGGGAGGGGAGGGAGGGGGGAGGGAAGAGGAGGAAGAGGGATTAATGGGATTACACCTGTGGTGCATCTTACAAGGGTATATGTGAATCCTAGTAAATGTGAAATGTAAAGGTCTCAGCAAAATAACTAAGAAAATGCTATGAAAGGTATGTTAATTAGTTTAATGAAAATGTGTCAAACGATCTATGAACCAAGTGTATGGTGCCCCATGATCATATTAATGTACACAGCTATGATTTAACAAAAAAAAAAAGAACTCATTTGGAGCTAACGGAAGGAGTAAAGATGTGTGCTGAGACTTGTGGCAAAGAAAATTTCTCTTCCCATGTATTTTCTGAAGTTTTGAGGCTTAGAGCTGCTATAGCCATCTTGATTCCTGGGCTGTTTCAGCCCAAGGATGGAATCAACCCCTGGAGAAAGGCAGAGCAAAGCTATTGGAGAAATAGCTAGATGGTTCCTCTGAGTCTCAGGACTGAAGCGTCTGCAGTCAGCTCTGCCCTTGGACTTTCAGCTGCGTGAGCCAATAAGTATCCTTTGCACGCTGTCACCAACAACAGAAGGAAAATGAACTCGGGCACCTTTGGTGTTGGATGGAATATCGGGATATCACCATAGAGTGACAGGGATCACCAAGAGGTGAGCTAAGGATCATAAAGGAAAGGAGTCCAGCCCAGATTTTAATGGGGGAGTGAAGGGATTACATTTGGAAAGGCTATTTTAGTTGGGACCTGAGGAAAGAGCTAAGAAGAAAAATGGAGCAGTTTATACCAAGATGTTTATAGTAACCTTATTCCTAAGGAAATAATCCAAATACTTGACAACAGGTACATTATTAAGCACAGTGTTACATATAAATACAATGTAATACCTACCAGCATGGTGATAAGCAATAGCGTGTGGGCACTATTTGGATACGCGATGACAGCAATCTGGTTTTGTTAAGTACTCTCTTAACAGTGGGATATTAACATGAACTAGTTTAATGTTTTTCCAACCACTGTGCTCTATCAATTCCCTCTTTCTTTACCTTAGCAACATTTTTGGCAGAGCCGTAGGTTTCCAACCACTTTCAGTTATTCACATTCCAGGCTCAGCTCTGTTTTCTTTCTTTCTTTCTTTCTTTTTATTAAATCATAACTGTGTACATTAATGCATTTATGGAGTACAATTTGCTGGTTTTATATTCAATTTGGACTGCTTACATCAAACTGGTTAACACAACCTTCACCTCACTTAATTGTTGTGTTGAGACATTTATACTCTACTCTTAATAGGTTTGACATGTACCCTTGCTATATGCAACATAGGTGAGGTCCCACTGATTACCCTCCCTCCACCTAGCCTCCCCTCTCGCCTCCCCTCGCCTTCCTCCTCCCGCCTTCATTCTGGGCAATACTTGTGTTTTATCATTCCTATGAAAGTGTGGGTATTTATAAATTGGTTTCATAATAGTACTGAATACATTGGATACTTTTTCTTTCATTCTTGAGATACTTTACTAAGGAGAATATGTTCCAGCTCCATCCATGTAAACATAAAAGAGGTAAAGTCTCCATCTTTCTTTAAGGCTGCATAATATTCCATGGTATACATATACCACAATTTATTAATCCATTCATGGGTCATGGGCACTTGGGCTTCTTCCATGACTTGACAAGATTTGATAAGCTCTGATTTCAACCTGAGCTCATCCCTCCCACAAGCCTAGCAGAGGTCAGGGTCCTCAGTTAGGAGGGAAATGTGGGCTCTATTTCGGGACTCTTCAGTGCAGTACCTGAGAAGGAAAGTGTGTGTGTCTATGAGGTCTTATTTGAGGATTAGTATTCTCTCAAATCCCACCCATTTTTCAAGGCATAATTTTTGTGATGAGCAAGAACACTTGCCTTGAGATGGCCTTTCCCTTTGTAGCTTGGGCTGGAGTGCAGTGGTGTCATCATAGCTCACAGCAACCTAAAACTTCTGGGCTCAAGGGTTCCTCCTGCCTCAGCCTCCTGAGTAGCTGGGACTTTAGGTGAGCACCATCACACCCAGATAGTTTTTCTGTTTTGTAGAGATGAGCCTCAGTCTTGCTCAGATTGGTCTCAAACACCCGGATTCAAAGGATCCTCCTGCCTTGGCCTCCCAAAGTGCTGGGATTATAGGCGTGTCATTGTGGCTTCAGTCCCCTGTCTCCTTTGTCTTTGGGACTTCTAGTGTATGGGCCATAGCAACTCGGTTACCCCCTACCCACTTTCTGAGCTGCCTCCAGGGCTTGGAGAAGTGACTGTCCCTTTCTCTTGAACACTTTCACAGGCTTTGCCTCGCCCTCTGCCTTTACCTGTTCCTGTAAGCTTTTTGCCTTGAGAAATTTCCAGAGAAGTGCCTTTTTTCTAAATTCATAAGTGCTACAAAACTCCCAGGGCTACAGAACAATTTCTCCCAATAATTCTGTCAATAATGCCTTTTATCTAAAAGACAGGCAATAACAAATGCTGGCAAGGATGTGGGGAAAGGGGAACTGTTGGGCACTGTTGGTGGGAATGTAAGTTAGCACAACTGCTATAGAAAACAGTATGGAGGTGCCTAAAAAACCCGAAAATAAAACCACCATATGACTGAGCAATTCCACTGCTGGGTATATACCCAAAGGAGGGGAATTCAGTAAATCAAAAAGACATGTGCACTCTCATATTTACTGAAGCCCTATTCACAGTAGCCAAGACGTGGAATCAACCTGTGTGTTCATTAAAAATAAACTCACAAGTTATATGTGATCTACCATATATTCACATTAAATATAAAATGCATAGGTAGGTTAGAAGTAAAAGAACGTGAAAAAACATACCAAGTAAACACTACCCTTTTTTTTTTTTTAAAGCTGAAATCGCTGTATTGGCCTGGTGCTATGGCCCACCACCCAGGTTTGTGAAGGGGTGATCTTTTTTTTTGCTGCACATGCTGATAATTTTTATTATTTTACCTTTAAAATAAAGTCTTATTTAACCCCCTACATTGATTTCATTACCCACACCAATGGGTGCTGTACACTTGAGGCACTGCTTCCTAAAACAGGTATTAGTGGGAGATAGAGCCAATCATGGACTTTGGAAGGATAAAATTAAGAAGAAGCAAAAATGATTTGGAAAAAGACTTGGCTGCAGAATGCAGGATGGTGGTGGGGAGTGAATGGGAATGCAGAGATCACTTCAGGAGCTTTTCAAAAAGAGAATATTCTGAACTGACTGACTGACCAGATCTGCAGGGAAAGGGAGAGGGCAGAACTGTGGATCACACTGCGTTTTCCAGACCATTTTATAGAATTAGGGGTGGGGGTGGGGGAGAAGTTGGGATTAGACTCAAACAGAAATACAGGGTTTTACCCCAGAAAGGGCAGTTCAAATTATGACAGAAGATTAGATGCCCTGGAAAAAAATAGAAGAAAAAGTAGGATGAGGCTAGTACACCTTTATGGTTAGGGAAAAGGACCCAAGAGGGGGAGAGGCACCCTGAGGGAGTGAATGAAGCGTGGAGGATGCTGCTGAGATAGAGACGCAGCGCTCAGTCAGCCATCCTCCACACTGGGATGGCCACGCAGAGAGACAGCCATGGTAAATTCAAGTCTGTCCACACCCCTCGCTGGTTTTTGTTTTTATTTTGCAGTTGCTAGCCCTCCAGATAGTGCTATGAATAATCAAGTCAGGCTCTTCTTAAAGAAGACTAAGTGTCCTAGTCCAGGCTAACATCTGCTTGTGGGGTACAGCCAGGTTATCCTCACTCCCCACTAGCCCAGGCCTGCATGTGGAAGGGAAGGCGGTGAGCATTTCCAGGGCTCTGAGGTGGGCGCGGTGCATAGTCAGGTGAGGCCGTCTCCAAATAACACGGCAACGTGGGATCGGACCCACGGTGTCTCCCACCAGCGATCACCCAGCAGGTGGGAGCTGCAGAGCTCACCTTCTCACTGCTCACTGCCTGGAGGAGGGTCCACGTGGACTCCACGTTCTTCCCGGGAGGGCAGAGTTGAACCCGAACCTGCTCATCAGACTGGAGACCAAGCCCAGCCAAGGCAGAGGCCACCGTGACCTCTGCTCTGGAAGGTAAAAGTTTGCTCTTATGATGTTTGTGTGATGGCAAAATCATATAATGATGGCTCTCAGAATGTATCCCCATGAAGCGATGCATGAGTGTATTTTGCTTTAAGTAGTCAATTTTCTTTTAAGGAAACTAAAAATAATTAAAATGTCACATTTACCTGCATACTTAGGATAGATGGCATTTTTTATTTCTTTGTGTAGATCCAGTTCACATCTGTTGTCCTAAACTTGATGAATTACATTTCTTGTAGTGAAGATCTACTATTGAAAAATTCTTTTAGCTTCTGCTCATCTGAAAGTCTTTATGTCACTTTTATTCTTGCACTGGAAGTCAACCTAGAATTCTAGGTTGAAAGAGGTTTCTGGAGCTCTTCCTTCCGTACTCCCCTCCTATCTGTACTCTGCCCTAAATTCTAGCTTTCTTGACCCCCATGACATCTGATATCTATTATCTGAATTTGGTCAGAATTACAGAACCTGTTTGAATCTGGCTTCCTTCAGGAAGAAAGCAGGAAGGATTGTGTGACTCACTTTCCCTGTTCTGCAGTCTCTCAGGGGTCATCCTGTACTTCCTGTTGCTCATTGTCTGAAAGCTGTTGTTTCATATATTTTGTTCACTTTTCTACTTTTCTAGGTAATTTTGTACTCTTTTATTTTTCCCATGCCTGCAAATGGCTATTCCTTGTGATGAGAACTAGAAAAGACTATAGAGATATTATATATTTATGAGGATTTTATTTGGGAATGGGTTAAAGAAAATTACAACAATGTGTTTAATGGTATAAGCTTGTAGGCTTGAGGCAGGTGGGCTAATCTGCAAATGTATAAAAGGATTTCTTATAAAAAGAGGCAGAAATTAGCTGAGGTGACACCACAGAGGCAAATCTATGGGTAGGAAGAGCTGGGTCAGTTGTTCTAAAAGTCTAATGCAAAGAGAAGCATTTGGGTTTTTGTCAAAAGGGCAGATTCTATGCTTCCTACAAGAGATCCTGATTCAGTAGATCTAGGATGGAATCCCATAATTTGTATATATATATTTTGAGACAGAACTTTACTTTGCTGCCCTTGGTAGAGTGCCATGGTGTCATAGCTCACAGCAACCTCAAACTCTTGGACTCAAGTGATCTTCTTGCCTCAGCCTCCCACATAGCTGGGACTATAGGTACCCACCACAACACCTGGCTATTTGTTAAAGATGGGGGTCTCACTCTAGCTCAGGCTGTCTTGAACTCCTTGAGTTCAGGCGATCCACCCGCCTCAGCCTCCTAGAGTGCTAGGATTACAGGTGTGAGCTGCACCTGGCCGATAATTTGTATTTTTAACAGGCACCCTAATATGATGCTGATGCAGGTGGTCTGTGGATCATTTTTGGAGAAACACCAGCTAAGGATGCTAGTTAGGGAATTTTAAACTGAATCTATACAATTCCATCTCCAGCAGATGGGCAGTACCCTCTACATAGGCAAAAGACTAGAAGGGTAATGAGAATGGGCTGACAAGGGAGGTTTCTTGTCAAGGGAGGTCCAAGCAGATAGCCTTGGACCATGTGGAAGTTTGGGGGGATAAGAACATTGTGGCAAAAGGTGATAAGGTACTGGGCACTGACTTTGCCTTGGCCAGCTGCATATACTGTCTACAGAAGGTGTACCTTGGGGTCAGCTGGTCCAAGGTCTCTGACTGGGAAAACCTCAGACACGTGAGCAAGAGCAGCACTGGAGAAACAGCCAGAGTCAGAGCAGTATGAAACCTCACTTTGCCAGCTGACACCAGCAGCTACAAACACTGCTTTAGGCAAACTCTTTGCCTCAGTGGCAGTCTTGCCTTTATCATGAAATGCTCGTCTCCATCTCTGTGAGCTCTCTCAGGACATGATTCAACTTTGTGGTGATTCGTGTTGGGTTGTTCCATTGGCCAAATTGCCTTAGTGCTGTGTTGACGAACTTAGGAGAAACAGAGAGAGAGCTGGGTTTGTCTCTTCATCAGGGATGCTAAAGCCTGATCTCAGCAAGAATTCAAGATTCAGGCCAACTGAGCACTGCTCACAATCCTTTTATTAATTTTCTCTTGATGTATCATCAGTGCTGAATGGAATCCTCGGATCTCTTCTGAAGCCCACTGGCCTCCACTAATGCTGGGAGCCTTACAACTACAGACATGGAACTGAGGGAGAGAAGCCCTGGGAACTGCAGGGGAGGAGCCCTGGGAACTGTAGGGGAGGAGCCTTGGGATTAGGAACTACAGGGGAGGAGCCCAGGGAACTGCAGGGGAGGAACCCTGGGACTGGGAACTGCAGAGGAGGAGCCCTGGGACTGGGAACTGCAGGAGAGGATCTCTGAAAGGCAGAGAATGCATCGTCTCCTGCTTTGCTTCTTCAGAGCAGGACGTGCACGTGAACCTTGTAAGAATGGAGAGAACATGGAACTTTCATGTTAATTAATGGTGCTAAAGAGGAACAGAGCAGAAGTAAAATAGTGGTGAAATGTCTTTTTGGCTCATTTCACAGTCTTTGGTGATTGAGAACACGTGCCAGGAAGTGACCCTGTTCAGCCTCCATGGGCACTGAGGAAAGAAAAGTCATTTAATGGCGAACAAGCCTGCTGTGCCAGGAGCCATGAAATCTCAGTGTCAGAGGATGGTTTAAGTCAGTCACAGTTCCATGGTAGGATATTCTCTTTTTTTTTATTAAACCATAGCTGTGTACATTAGTATGATCGTGGGGCACCATACACTTGGTTCATAGATCGTTTGACACATTTTCATCACATTTGCTTCATAGAATGTGTTGGGTAGTCTTCCTTCTTTTTCTACCTTCTGGAACAGGTTGAGTAATATAGGTACAATTCCTCTTTAAAGGTTTGGTAGAATTCTGACGTAAAACTATGTGGTCCCCGGCTTTTCTATTTGGGGAGATTTTGTATGGTTGATGTTATTTCCGAACTTGATATGGGCCTGTTCAACATTTCCACTTTATTTTGGTTAAGTCTTTTAAGGTGACTTGCTTCCAAGTAACAGTCAATTTCCTTCAGATTTTCATATTTCTGAGTAAAGTTTCTTGTAATATTCATTAAGGATTTTTTGGATTTCTGAGGAGTCTGTTGTTATTTCGTCTTTGTTATTTCTGATTGATGAGATTAGAGATTTTACTCTTTTTTTTCCTGATTAGGTTGGCCAAAGGTTTATCAATTTTGTTGACCTTTTCAAAAAACCAGCTTTTTGATTTATTGATCTGTTGTATTATTCTCTTTTTTTTTCAATTTCATTTAGTTCTGCTCTGATTTTGGTTATTTCTATCTTCTACTGGATTTGGGGTTGGACTGTTCTTCCATTTCCAGTCTCTTGAGATATCTCATTAAGTTTCTTACTTACTCTCTTTCCGTTCTCCTGAGGAAGGCTTGCAGTGCTATAAATTTCCCTCTTAGAACTGCCTTTGAGGTGTCCCAGAGGTTCTGATAGTTCATGTCTTCATTGTCGTTTTGTTCCAGAAATTTGGCAATTTCCTTCTTGATCTCATCTCTGACCCAGCTATCAATCAACATAAGGTTATTTAACTTCCATGTTTTCGTATGCGTATGCAGATTCCTGTTGTTACTCATCTCAAGTTTTATTTCATGGTGGTCCAAGAAGATGCATGGAATAATTTCTATTCCTTTAAATTTACTGATGTTAGACTTGTGACCTAAGATGTGATCAATTCTGGAGTAAGTTCAATGGGCTGATGAGAAGTATGTGTATTCAGTTTTGTTGGGATGAAATGTCCTGTAGATGTCTGCTAAATCTAAATGCTGGATGGTTAGATTTAAATCTAGAATTTCTTTACTCAGCTTTTTGTTGGAGGATTGATCCATCACTGCCAAAGGAGTGTTAAAATCTCCGACTATTATAGAGTTGGAGGAGATCAAGTTGCTCATGTCTGTTAGAGTTACTCTTATAAATTGAGGTGCATTCTGGTTGGGTGCATAGATATTAATAATTGAAATCTCATCATATTGAGTCTTATCTTTAACAAATATGAAGTGACCATTTTTGTCCTTCCTTACTTTTGTTGGTTTAAAGCCTATTGTATCTGCAAATAAAATTGCAACTCCTGCTTTTTTCTGGTTACCATTTGCCTGAAATATGGATAACCATCCTTTTACCCTGAGTCTGTATTTGTCTTTTAAGTTAAGATATGACTCTTGTATGCAACAAATGTCTGGCCTGAGTTTTTGTATCCAGTCAGCTAACCTATGTCTCTTTAGAGGACAGTTTAAGCCATTCACATTAATGGAGAGTATTGATAAGTTTGGTGAAATTTGGGGTATTGAGTTTTTTGAAAGTCCAGTGGGTGTTTTTAATCCTTTTGCCATTGTGGAAGTTGGAGTTTGATCAGAAGTTTCTGAGTGAGTTTACTTTTGTAGTAGAGGATTGGGTTGGTTTTTATGGAGGATAGGTCTGAGAATATCCTGAAGAGCTGGTTTGGTTATGGCAAATTTCTTTAGCATATATATGTCATTAAGATGTTTAATTTCTCCGTCATAAATGAAAGTCAGTTTAGCTGGGTACAGGATCCGGGGTTGAAAGTTATTTTGCTTGAGATTAAACGTTGATGACCACCCTCTTCTGGCTTGAGAAGTTTCAGCAGAGAGATCTCCAGTCATTCTCATGTTCTTCCCTTTGAAGGTAATAGATTTCTTTCGCCTGGCCACTTTGAGAATTTTCTCCTTCATATTAACTTTAGTGAAGTTAATTATGATATGCCTGGGGGATGTCTTATTGGGGTTGAGTTGTGCTGGGGTTCTGAAGCTATCTGCTATCTGAATTTCAGGTTCTCTAGGCATGTCTGGAAAATTCTCTTTCATAATTTCATGCAGAAGGGCCTCTGCGCCCAGTGAGGCCACTTCATCTGTTTCAGGAATTCCTATGAGACGGATATTTGCCTTCTTCGAGTTATCCCAGAGCTCTCTGAGTGAGTGATCCATTTTTGCTCTCCATTTCTCTTCTTCTTTGAGAGTTTGGGAGCATTCAAAGGCTTTATCTTCAATGTCGGAGATCCTTTCTTCTGTTTGGTCAATTCTGTTGGTAAGGGATTCTACTGTATTTTTCATATCTTTGATGGCTGCAAATTCTTGTTTCAGTGTGTCTAAGTCTTTGGTGGTTTTGTCTTTAAATTCGTTAAATTCTTGAGACAGCTTTTGAATTTCTCCACTAATTCCTAATTCCATTTTGTTAATCTTGTTTGCCATCCAAATTCTGAATTCAATTTCTGACATCTCAGCCAGTTGTTTGTGAATGGGATCTTCAATTACATCTGCCGTATCTTTTTCCTTGGGGGGGTTGATCTATTCTGGTTATTCATGTTACCAGAGTTTTTCCACTGATTCCACCCCATGATTGTTTTACTCCCTTTGATTTTTCTGGTGTTTTGTTGATGACCCGTAGAGTGCTGTGGCCTGAGAAAGTGGGGCCCTGTTTGGTGTAGAGGGGCTAAGTGGTTCTGTCTTGTTTTCAGCTTGTTTCTATGTGACCCTAGTGAAACAGTTACTCTGGGTTGAAGTCTCAGCTGTGGAGAAATACAGCAATTACATCACCCCACCCACCACAGGCAACAAATGGAAAAGGAAAATCAAACCTTCCTACAACCACACACCCAGGGCACCACCTGGATAGTCCCTAGGTGAGTGACTCAATTGAAAAGGTCCAAGTCAATTGTCTCAGTCAGCAACTGCCTTGGGTTGGAGAGTTCAAGAGGTCCCTGGGAACTAGATCACAGGGGTCTGGTGACTGCTCTAAAATGGCTTGCTCCAGTGCTGCGTGGAGTCAGAAAGAGCCACCAGTAAATAGATCAGCCTGGGAAGATTGATGCCTCCTTCCCCACCTTGCAGCTCTGTCACATCCAGTCGCTGCTAGCCCCACAGGGCTGTGACCCAGTCAGTTGTCTGCAGTAAGCAGATACTCCAGGGGTTTGCACCTGCCTAAGTCCCAGGGTAGTCTGTGTCTGCTCGACTAGTCCACTATTCTCTGTCTTTATCCAGCAGGGGGTGGTGTGGCCTGTCAACCTCGGGCACTTGATGGAGGCTGGAGGTGTTCACTCAGTTCCAGCCCCACCCTTAGTTTATGTTACTGGGTGAAGGGAACAACCCTGTGGGAGTTTGTTTCTGACCTTGCCAGATTCCTCTGCAGAGGAGAGGCTGATTTGAGTTCCCAGACCCTGTGCCTCAGGCCCTGTCTTTAGTCCTGCGGGTTTGTATTTGCAGCACAGACGGTTGTTGGCTGTAGCCTCTTGGCCTCCTTTGTCTATAGGCTGGTGATCCCCTAAGGGCCAGGTGCATCTTAGGCTCAGTAGAGTGGTCCTCTGGATCAGCCCCACCCTGGGAATTTCCCGGCTCTGCGGGTGTGTTTTCTAGTCCCTGTGTTCCACCCAGGTCAGTACTGTCTCAGGAAAACCCTTTACTCACAGGGCCTGTGTTTCAGTCCCAGGTCTGTTGCATGGTGGTTACCATCTGAGAAGATGTTCGGCCTCATCTGGTTGCCCAGGAAGACAGGAGGAGAGGCTATGGGTTATCTGGGGGTAGGCCTTGTTATTGCTGAAGACAGCTGTTGCTCTGCACCTCGGGGCACCACCGTTCCAGTGTAATTCCCTCTCAGCCGACCATCATCTTCTCGCTCCTTTGCTACAGAGTCAGCACTGGCCAGCTGAGTCCAGGTCCTGTCTCCACCTCTTGAGAGTTCACCCAAGACTCTGGACTCTTGGGGGGGCAGGTCTCCAGATCACGGAGTGAGAGTGGAGGGGAGTGTTAGGAGCTCAGAGTTGTAGGTCATAACACCAAGCTCATTGAGACCAAATGAACAAATAAACAGATACAAAGGTTACCAGGCACATGGGCCCATAGATACAGAGACAGACGGAGACACATAGACATACAGGCAATAGCCACGACAACAGCAATATAAGAACAACTGCAATAAAAATAGTGATAATCATAAAATAATTGAAAGAAAGGAAAAAAAGAGAGAAAAAAGTGGTGTTAGAAGGAATGTTAAATGAGAAGAAAGAAGAAATTAAAATTATAAGACATAGAAATAAAAGATATATCTATATGAAAAGTAATAATAAAAAATTATTGAAATCTCCTCTAAGAAAATGGTGAGGAAAAAACAGACAAAAACAAAACAAAACAAAACAAGAAAAAAGGCACCAACTACAAAAATATTCTTGTGTGTAGAAATATAGCTATAAATATCTATATGTGTGCTGTAGGGATCAACTTTCATAGGAATATATTCATACTGTGTTATACTTTCTGGACACTAGGTGGCGTTGTGAGTGGTTCCAAGACTTATACCTGAAGTACAGTTTATACTGTTACCACGGTAACCACCTTCTATGCCCAATCGCCATTTTGGAGTTTCCTTAAAAGACTGTCGCCTAAGAATTGTGCAACCTCGGCTGTTCTTTTCCAGACAGCACTTGAGACCGACTTTCCCCCTCAGTGCAGGTGTCCACGCTTCCTAAGTCCCTCCACTCTGTTCCCAGGTTCCCCTGCAAACTGGCAACTGCAATTGGCCATAAGGGGTGTGGTGCTGAGTTAGCGCTTTCGTTGGTGGGCTCCCAGCTCTATCTCCTGTAGCTGGTTCCTGCGGTTTCAGCAGCCAAAGCCGGTCTAAGGCTTCAGTAGCTTCGCGGCTCCAGAAGCCAAAGCCGGGTCCTAGGCTTCAAGCCAGTTCCCATGGTTGGAGCGCTCGGGGGACTTATTCTGAGTTTTATGGATCAGAGTTTCCCATTTGGATGGGCGCCTGCCAGTTCGCTGAACCGCCAGCCCCCTCCAACTCCTGGGGGAAAGGTGCCCGCCCTTTTGGGTTGTTCAAAATGTCTGTTTCCTGGGCGGGATCCCTTCCCTTCAATTGTCCAACAGTTTGCTCAGCTCCCCGTGGTTTTCAGTGGCTCTCCTTTCAGAAGCCTCCCTCAGTTCAGGATTAATTATTTGTCAATTGGATTTTGTCAGCATTTACAAGCTGCTGATCTCCGTAGGGGAGGGGCCTGCTGGCCGGCACCACCGAGCAGGGAAGAATCTCTACAACAGAGTCTGTGATTTTAAATTACTCCTCATATATAGCAAACCGCCAGTTCACTGGGCATCTCCAGCTCTCTGTCCACTCCAATAATCCACACACAGGGAAGGTCCAGACCGCCTTTCCTCTCAGCTGGTGGCTTGGGAGAGGTGGGCCACATGTCCGTCCTGTCCACCATCATGCTCCGTCTCCATCTCCAAATGAGTTCTTTGCCATCTCAGAACCAATCGCAGTGTTCAAGTAGGTGTACCTTGGTGTGTGGAAAATCCATTACTATGGCATAAAATGAGGAAGGGATGTTTCCTCAGGAAGATTGGAACTACTGTTAACAGAAAGAGGGAGTATAAATTGCGGACCCCCCATAATATGTGTCCACTCCACCCATGAGAGCATTCCCTTCTCCCTCCAGGACTGTGAATACTCGGGTAGGGATTACATGGACTTCATCATTATACTCACAGTGCTCAGAACAATGTCTGATGCGAGCAGGTAACTACTTATCATTGACTATCAATGAATGAATTAAATTCCCCAGAGTGGAACTACCAGGTTGGAGGAGACAGTCTTTTTTAAAGACTTATGGTGTGTTGCCAGATTCTTCTCCAGAGGGGGAAAAAAGGGGACAAGGTTATAATGGAATTGTAGTAAAAGAATAGTAAAATATAATGGTAGTGTATCCTCAGACAGCTATTTCCCCCAAATATTGCTGACATTGAGTTTTATTGTTTTGATTCACTTTTGATAATACAATGAGTGTTTCATAGATTTTTAAGCTCCTCTCTTTTATATGCATTTAAATCATTAACAAAGTTGGTCATTTGCTTAGTATTAAATTCTACACTTGTCTATACTTTTTAAAAGACATTCAGTTAAATTTTATAACTCTCCTTCTCCAGCTTCTTCCAGTACATTTATTTCCATCGTAATTGGCCTCTGAGGATTATTTTAATTGTAGTAAAATACACATAACATAAAATTTAGCCTTGAGACCCTTTGTACCTGTATGGTTCCGTGGTGTTGAGTACCTTCAGTCTGTAGTGCAACTAGTCTCTCTAACCCTCTTCATCTTGCCAAACTGAAATTTTACACATGTTAAGCAACAACTCCTCATTCCCTCCCCACAGACCATGGCAGCTATCTTTCTACTTTTCATTTGGGAATTGGACTGCTCTAGATACCTCGTGTAAGTGGGGTACTGTCATTGGTCTTTCTGTCTGATTTATTTCACTCAGCATAATGTCCTCAAGCTTCATCCAGGCTGAAGCAGATGTCAGACTCTCCCTTCTTTTTAGGGCTAATATTCCATTTTATGGGTAAACCGTGTTTTGTCTGTTCTTCTGTTGATAGACACTTGAGCTGTGTCCACCTTTGGGCTACTGGGAGTAATGCTCCTATTGAGACAGGTGTACAAATGTCTGTTCAAGACCCCATTTTCCACAGCAGCTACATCATTTTACATTCTCAGCAACAGTGTGCACAAGTCTTCCAGCTGCTCCACGTCCTTGCCAGTGCTGGTATCTTCTGGGATTTTTTTTCTTTTTTTTTGGAGATAGTTTCACTTTGTCACCCACAGTAGAGTGCTATGGCATCACAGCTTACAGCAACCTCAAACTCTTGTGCTCAAGTGATTTTCTTGCCTCAGCCTCCCAAGTAGCTGGGACTACAGGCATTTGCCACAATGCCCGGCTATTTTTTTGTTGTAGTTGTCATTGTTGTTTAGCAGGCCCGGGTCGGGTTCAAACCTGCCAGCCCTGGTGTATGTGGCTGGTGCCTTAACCACTGAGCTATGGGCACCGAGCCTATCTTCTAGTTTTTTGATAGTAGCCACATAATGGGTGTAGTCTAAGGACTTTCTATCCCATGGAGAAGATGAACTGCACAAGGTGGGAAGTGATATGCTAAAGGTGTTGAGAGGTCTTCTACTCATTTTTCAAGAGGTTATTTGGGTTTTTGAGTTGCTGAGTCATATGAGTTGCTGGTAGAAGGCACAGAAGAGGAAACAGTCAACAAAATGAAAAGGCAATCTATGAAATGGGAGAAAATATTTGCCTACCAAATGTTGAATAAGAGGTTAATATCCAAAATACATAAGCCAAAATATATACAATAAAAATGGGCAAAAGGCTTTAAGTTTTTTATTTTTCTAGAGAAGGCATACAAATAGCCAACAGGTGAGCTGGCAAGCCACTGGAAACTGGAATGGAGGAGTAGTGTGACCTGACATGCTTTGAAAAGATTGTTCTGCTAGAGTATTTGGACAAGAAGAGGCAAATGTTCAGGGCCAGGTCAGAATAAGACAAGCTGGTTAGAAGGTCATTGCCATAATCCATGGAAGGTGGTCGTGCTGCTGTACTGATGATGAGGATGGAGGGATGGCAGAGGTGGGAAACCATCACAGCTTAGGTCTGTTTTGAAGGTTGCACTATCGACATTTGGTGATGGTGTGATTGTGAAGGATGAGAGAAGGAAGTGATTCAAGCGTGAGTCTGGGATTCTGCCTATGGAATTGTTAAGACTGGGCTGTCATTTACTGAGAAGAAAACCACAGGAGGAACAGTTTGGGACATGTTGTTCTGAGACACTGGCTTCATGGAACATGGTTGAATGCTAATTAATAGATCAGGGAAAAGGTTAGGGCCAGAATGGTGGTCCAAGACATAGTCCCAGACACCTCTGACTGTGACTTCTTACCAGCCACCTGTGTGGAAAGACTGGGAGCTAGATATTCCTCACATCACTCACATTTATGTGTTATAAGGTATATGTAATTAATTCAAAACTTTAGAAACTTAATAGCATTTTATAACAATAATATGCATGATATGACAAAGTATTTTCAAGTGGTACTCTCCAATAAAGACTAAACCCTCTGTGTGTGCCACACCCCCTTGCCCCTCTGTCTTCTCGGTGTTCTCCATTCCTGTTTTCTTCCCATTCATGCCTTGGATTCCCCCATGTTCCCACCCAACAAGGTGCTGCTTCCTCCACCCAGAGGCTCTTGGCCCCCTCACCACCCAGGAACCCCCTCCCCCTCATCCTTTCAATCTTCACTCTCTATCTCTTCCCTGGGATGCTCTCCCCACAGCCCAACCTGTCCATCCCCAAATTGCCAACTCTTCTTGAACATTGGTAGCTTCATATTTATTTTAATGATTGACTAATATCACCCTCACTCATTACAGTATAAAGCACAGTATAGGATGTCATTCACAATGATTTCTCCAGGACCTGACCTATATGTGGCACAAATACTCAGTCATTGTTAAATCAATGACTGAGCAGAGGAAGAAATCCAGACAAGATCTTTCCTTAATATCTTGAGAAATATGAAGAATAAATGTTGTTACTGAGATCCAAGTCTTCTACTTGCATGTTAATTATCCCTTAAAAACAATGCTAAGGTTAACTATGTGAAATTTATGGATCTATACACTGTAAGAAGGGATGGTTATGTTCACAAAGAGCTAAAAGGATTGTGAAATTCCTCCTTATGCCACACCTCCCAAATATATCATCTTCTTTGCCACTTGTGTGAACAGAATAGAGTCCTTAACTGTTTTTTATGTTGGTATATATAAAGGCTGCTGATTTATGAATGTTGATTTTGTAACCTGAGATGCTTCTGTATTCCTTGATCACTTCTAAGAGTTTTGTAGTAGAATCCCTGGTGTTTTCCAGATATACAGTTATATCATCTGTGAAGAGCAAAAGTTTGATCTCTTCTGGCCCTATATGGATACCCTTGATCGCCTTTTCTTCCCTAATTGTGCTGCCTAAAACTTCCATTACAATGTTAAAGAGCAGTGGGCAACCTAGCCTGGTTCCTGATCTGAGTGGAAATGGTTTCAATTTAACTCCATTCAATACAATATTGGCTGTGGGTTTGCTGTAGATGGCCTCTATCAGTTTGAGAAATGTCCCTTCTATAACAATTTTCTTAAGTGTTCTGATCATGAAGGGATGCTGAATATTATCAAAAGCTTTTTCTGCATCCATTGAGAGAATCATATGGTCCTTGTTTTTTAATTTGTTTATGTGCTGAATTATATTTATAGATTTACATATATTGAACCAGCCTTGAGACCCTGGGATAAAACCAACTTGGTCATGATTTATATAGTTTGTTTGATGTGCTGCTGGATTCTGTTTGTTACGATGTTGTTGAATATTTTTGCATCTATATTCATTAGTGATATTGGTCTATAATTTTCTTTTCTTGTTGGGTCTTTTCCTGGTTTGGGGCTCAGGGTGATATTCGCATCATAGAATGTGTTGGGTAGTATTCCTTCTTTTTCTATATTTTGGAAAAGGTTCACTAATATAGGTACTAGTTCCTCTTTAAAGGGTTGGTAGAATTCTGACGTGAAGACATCTGGTCCTGGGCCTTTCTTTTTAGGTATATTTTGTATGGTTGATGCTATTTCAGAACTTAATATAGGCCTGTTCAACTTTTCCACTTGATTCTGGCTAAGTCGTGGAAGGTGATGTGCTACCAAGTATTGGTCAATTTCCTTCAGATTTTCATATTTCTGAGAATAAAATATCTTATAATAGTCATTAAGGATTTTTTGAAATTCTGAGGAGTCTGTTATTTCATTTTTGTCATTTCTGATTGATGAAATGAGAGATTTTACTCTTTTTTTCCTGCTTAGGTTAGCCAAAGGTTTATCTATTTTATTGGCCTTTTCCAAAAACCAACTTTTGAATTATTGATCTGTTGTATAATCCTTTTGTTTTCAATTTCATTTAATTCTGCTCTAATTTTGGTTATTTCTTTTCTTCTACTGGGTTTGGGGTTGGAATGTTCTTCCTTTTCCAGTTGCTTGAGATGTCCCATTAAGTTTTTAACTTCCTTTCTTTTTGTTCTCTTGAGGAAGGCTTGCAATGCTATAAATTTCCCTCTTAGGACTGCCTTTGCAGTATCCCAGAGGTTCTGATAATTCATGTCTTGGTTGTCATTTTGTTCCAAAAATTTGGTAATTTCCTTCTTAATCTCATCTATGACCCAGCTATCATTTAGCATAAGGTTATTTAACTTCCTTGTTTTTGTAGGAGTATGCAGATTCCTGTTGCTACTGAGTTCAACTTTTATTCCAACTTTTATTCTCTTTTAGAAGATGCAAGGAATAATTTCTATTCCTTTAAATTTACTGAGGTTAGACTTGTGACCTAAGATGTGATCGATTTTGGAGTATGTTCCGTGGGCTAATGAGAAGGATGTGTATTCAGTTTTGTTGAGATGAAATGTTCTGTAGATGTCTGTTAAATCCAAATGTTGGATGGTTAGATTTAAATTTAAAATTTCTTTGCTCAGCTTCTTATTGGAGAATTTATCCAACACTGCCAAAGGAGTGTTAAAATCTCCGACTATTATGGAGCTGGAGGAAATCAAGTTGCTCATGTCTGTTAGAGTTTCTCTTATAAATTGAGGTGCATTCTGGTTGTGGGCATAAATATTAATAATTGAAATCTCATCATATTGAGTTTTACCCTTAACAAATATGAAGTGACCATTCTTATTCTTCCTTACTTTTGTTGGTTTAAAACCTATTGTATCTGCAAATAGAATTGCATCACCTGCTTTTTTTCTGATTTCCATTTGCCTGAATATGGACAACCATCCCTTCACCCTGACTCTATATTTATCTCTTAAGGTAAGATGAGATTTTTGTATGCAGCAAATATCTGGCCTGATATTTGGATCCAGTTAGCCAACCTGTGCCTCTTTAGAGGACAGTTTTAGCCATTCACATTAATGGAAAATATTGATAAGCCTGGTAAAATTTGGGGTATCGAGTTTTTCAAAAGTCCTGTGGACATTTTTAATCCTTTTGCACTGTAGAAGTTGGAGTTTGATCAAAAGTTGCTGATTGAGTTTACTTTTGTGGTAGAGGATTGTGCTGGTCATTATGCAGGATAGGTCTTAGAATATCCTTAGAAGAGCTGGTTTAGTTATGGCAGATTTCTTCAACATGTGAATGCCATTAAAGTATTTAATTTCTACATCATAAATGAAACTCAGATCACAAAATCTCAAGACCAGAGATGTTGGCGTGGATGTGGAGAGCAGAGAACACTTCTGCACTGCTGGTGGGAATGCAAATTAATACATTCCTTTTGGAAAGAGATATGGAGAACACTCAGAGATCTAAAAATAGATCTGCCATTCAATCCTGTAATTCCTCTGCTGAGCATATACCCAGAAGACCAAAAATCACAACATAACAAAGATATTTGTACCAGAATGTTTATTGCAGCCCAATTCATAATTGCTAAGTCGTGGAAAAAGCCCAAGTGCCCATTGATCCACGAATGGATTAATAAATTGTGATATATGTGCACCATGGAATATTATGCAGCCTTAAAGAAAGATGGAGACTTTACCTCTTTCATGTTTACATGGATGGAGCTGGAACATATTCTTCTTAGTAAAGTATCTCAAGAATGGAAGAAAAAGTACCCAATGTACTCTGCCCTACTATGAAACTAATTTGGGGCTCTCACATGAAAGCTATAACCCACTTACAACCTAAAAATAGGGGGAAATGGGAAAGGGAGGGGAGGTAGGGGGAGGTAGAGGGAGGGGGATCGATGGGATCATACCTGTGGTGCATCTTACAGGGGTATTTGCGAAACTTGGTAAATGTAGAATGTAAATGTTTTGGCACAGTAACTGAGATAATGCCAGGAAGGCTATGTTAACCATTGTGATGAAAATGTGTCAAATGGTCTATGAAGTGAGTGTATGATGCCCCATGATCATATCAATGTATACAGTTATGATTTAATAAAAAAAAAAATGAAACTCAGTTTAGCTGGATACAGGATCCGGGGTTTAAAGTTATTTTGTTTTAGGAGATTAAAAGTTGATGACCACCCTCTTCTAGCTTGAAAGGTTTCAGCAGAGAGATCTACATTCATTCTAATATTCTTCCCTTTGTAGGTTATGCTTTTTTTACATCTGGCTGCTTTCAGAATTTTTTCCTTCATTATTAACTTTAGTGAAGTTAATTATGATGTGCCTGGGGTATGTCTTATTTGGGTTGAGTCATGCTGGGGTTCTGAAACTGTCTGCTATCTGAATTTCAGAATCTTTTGGCATGTCTGGAAAATTCTCTTTCATAATTTCATGGAGAATAACCGCTGTGCCTTGCGAAGTCACTTCATCGCTTTCAGGGATTTCATGAGGTGAATATTATCTTTCTTCAAATTATCCCAGAGCTTTCTGAGAGAATGATCCATTTTTGCTCTCCATTTCTCTTCCTCTTTGAGAGTTTGGGAGCATTCAAAAGCTTTGTCTTCAATGTCAGAAATCCTTTCTTCTGCTTGTTCCACTCTGTTACTGAGGGATTCTACTGTGTTTTTCAGATCTTTGAGGGCTGCAAATTATTGCCTCAATGTGTCAAAATCTTTGGTGATTTTGTCTTGAAATTTGTTGACTTCTTGAGACAATTTTTGAATTTCTCCTCAAATTTCTAATTCCAACTTTTCCTCCATTCTATTAATCTTGTTTGCAATCCAAATTCTACATTCGATTTCTGCCATCTCGGCCATCTGTTTATGAATGGGATCTTCATTTAGTCTGCCATATCTTTCCTTCAGGGAGGGCTTGATCTACTCTGGTTATTCATGTTACCAGAGTTTTTCCACTGATTTCCCCCCATGATTATTTTACACCTTTTGACTAGATGAGTGGATAAGGAAAAGTTGGGTTCGGGGCTCTAGGAGTAGTGATTACCCAGCCCTTTGCCCTAAATCTGGGACTGGTGTCTGTACCTTTTCCCCAGGAGCTTTCCCAAGGACCCGTACAGTGCTATGGCCTGAGGAACTGGGGACCTGCTTGGTGTGGTGGGTCTAAGTGGCTCTGTCTTGTTTTCAGCTGGTCTCTGTTACTCTAATAAATAATAAATCTAATAAATAAATCCGTTACTCTGGGTTGAAGTCTCAGCTGTGGAGAAATACCAGCAATTAAGTCACCCTGCCCCCCACAGGCAACAATTGGAAAAGGAAAATCAAACCTTCCTACAACCACATGCCCAGGGTACCACTTGGATAGTCCTTGAGCTATTGGCCCAGTTCAAGAGGTCCAAATCAATTGTTTCAGTCAGCACCTGTCTCAGGTGGAAGAGTTTAAAAGGTCTCTGGCAACTAGATCACAGGGGTCTGCTGACAACTCAAATATGACTTGCTCCAGTGCTCTGTGAGGTCAGGATGACCCACTCAGCAAATAGATTAGTCTGGGAAGGTTGATGCCTCCTTCCCAACCTTGCACCTCTGTCACACTCAGTCACCGATAACCCTGCAGGGCTGTTACTCAGTTACCTCTAATAAGCAGATACTCCAGGGATTTATACCTGCCTGAACAACAGGGAGATATATGTCTCCTCAGGCAGGCTGATGCTCTCTGCCACTGTCTGGCAGGGGAAGATGAGGCCTGACAACCTTGAGGGCTTAATGGAGGCTGGGGCTGTTCACTTAGTTCCAGCTCTGTCCCTGATTGATGTTACTGACAGAACAGAACAACTTTGTGGAATTTGTTTCTGTCCCGGCTATATTCCCCCTGCAGAAGAGACACTGTTAGAGTTCACAGAACCTGTGCCTCAGGCCCTGTCTCTGCTACTGCGCGGTCTCGGCTGCTGTTTGTATTCGTGGCATGGTTAGCAGTCAGTTCCAGCCTCTGCCTGCCCTCCTTTGTCTTGGCTAATGATCCCCTAAGGGCTGGTACGTCCCAGGCTCAGTAAAGTGGTCCTCTGGGTCAGCACCACCCTGGGAATCTGCCAGCTCTGCACGTGCGTATTCTAGTCCCCATGTTCCGCCCAGGCCAGTACCACCTCAGGCAAACCCTTTACTCACGGGGCCTGCGTTTCCATCCCAGATATGTTCCCCCAGTGATTGCCACCAGAGAAGATACCTGGCCTCCTCTGGTTGCCCAAAGAGACAGGGGTGTGACTCCCGGATATCCCGGGTAAGCCCTATTGTTGCCCCAAATGGCTGCTGCTCTGTGCCTTGGGGCACAATTGCTCCTGTATGGTTCCCTCTCGGCCAACCATCTTCTCCTCACTCCTGTGCCACAGAATCAGCACTGACCAGCAGCAGTCCATGCTCCGTCCACACCTCTAGAGAAAATACCCAAGAATCTGGACTCCTTGGGGCACAGGCTTCCAGATCTCAGAGTAAGAGTGGAGGGGAGTGCTGGTAGTTCAGATTGCAGGTAGAGAATATATGTAGTTTTATACAGTTTTATGCCTGGCAGGAGAGCACCATGGCACCCTAGTAGGGGAAGTAGGTCCAGTTTTTAGAGGGTCTCTCCCATGGGATATAATGGGAGGATTTTTGAACTCTGCTCGCTTGTTTGTATGGAGTACTCTGAGCCTTTCTCATGGGAGAGAGGACTCCTGTCTGCTTGGCAATGGATTTGTACCTTTTGTTTATATCCTTGGGGTTGCAGCTCACCTCAGCAGAGTTGATGTGCATTGTTCAACCTTCTCTCTTGGCGCAGCTCTAATCTACCAGGTTACTTGCTAAATTTCTATCCTTCAACTCTCCTTCTGGATGGGAGCCTCTGTGGAAAGCTGGCTTCAGTCAGCCATCTTGACTCTTCCCCTAGTTTAGTAAACTATACCCCTCAACAAATAAAGTTCCACAATCTCTAAAGAGTAAAAGAATTAAATTTCCAGAGTTACAAAATATAATATTCAAAATGTCTGGTTCATAGCAGAAAATTACAAAACATGCAAAGAAATAGGAAAGTACTATCCAGTCATGGAAAAAAATGAATGTAAAAGAAACCATCTATGAGAAAATGCAGATATTAGAATTATTAAAGATGCTAAATTAACATGCTTAAATGTGCTTAATAATTTAAGGAAACTGTACATCAAAGGGAAAAATCCTAAAGGAAATCAAGAAAACAATGTATGACTTAAATCAGAATATCTATTAAAAGATATAAATTATTAAAGAGAATCAAGCAGAGATTCTGTTATGATAAATGAAATGAAAAACTCACTAGAGTAGTTCAACAGCAGATTTTAGTAGGCAGAGAAATGATCAGGGATCATAAAGATAAGACAAATGAAATGGTTCAGTCTGAGGAGTTGAAAGAAAAAAGAATGAAGAAATAAACAGAGTTTGAAAATCCTACAGGACACCATCAAACATACCAACAGAATAGAAGTCACATAAAGAGAAGGAAAAAAAGATAGAAAGGAATAGAAAAAATATTTGAAGAAATGATGGATGAGATCTTCCCAAATCTAGGGACCATCCACGAACCTCAGTGGAATTCAAGCAAAGTAAACTCAAAGAGACCCACACTGACACACATTGTTGAAAAATAACTGAAACCTAAGGACAAAGAAAGAATCTTGAAAACAGCAAGAGAAAAAGTGATTTTCTACAAACAAGCAATCCTCAATAAAATTAGCAGAGTTCTCCTCAGAAACCATGGAGGTCCAAGGCAGTGGGATGACATATTTAACTCCTAGAAAAAAGAAAATACTGTCAACCAAACTTTCTATAGTAGAAGAATTATCTTTCAAGAATGAAGGAAAAGAGCCACCCTGTGGCTCAGTGAGTAAGGCGCCAGCCCCATATACCGAGGGTGGCGGGTTCAAACCCAGCCCCGGCTGAACTGCAACCAAAAAATAGCCGGGCGTTGTGGTGGGCGCCTGTAATCCCAGCTGCTTGGGAGGCTGAGGCAGGAGAATTGCGGAAGCCCAAGAGCTAGAGGTTGCTGTGAGTCCTGTGTACATCATGGCACTCTACTGAAGGCGGTAAGGTGAGACTCTGTCTCTACAAAAAAAAAAAAAAAAAAAAAAAGAATGAAGGAAAAATCAAATCATTTCCAGGTATTAAAAGCTGAAGGAGTTCATTATCTTCCCTATAAGAAATCTAAAGGGAGTTTTTCAGATTTAAATAAAAGGATACTGGACAGTAATTCAAAGCCATAAAAAAAAATAATACAGAATACTGACAATGGTAACTACATAGGTTAGTATAAAAACCAGTATTATGGGGTGGCGCCTGTGGCTTAAAGGGGTGGGACGCCAGCCCTATATGCCGGAGGTGATGGGTTCAAACCCAGCCCAGGCCAAAAACTGCAAAAACAAAACAAAACAAAACAAAACAAAACAAAAACCAGTATTGTGCTTTTGGGATGATGGTTAACCTCTCCATTTTACCTATATGATTTTATAGGCAAATACTTGAACAGTAAATATAAATCTGTGTTTATGAGCATATAGTGTATAAAGATAAAGATGTGACCCGGGACAACAGCATAAAGGGACAGGAACAGAGATGTGTGGTAACAAAGTGTTTTCAGATGACTGAAACTAAATTTGCATCATTCAAACTATGTTTTTGTAAGTTTAAGATGTTAATCAGAATTAATAACACAACCACGAAGAAAATAACTTAAAAATATACAGAAAATGGGGGGACATGAATGAAAAGTACACATTATAAAAATCAATTAAATTTTTTATGTCAGTAATGGAATAAATAAGAAACAAAAAATGTGAAATACAGAAAACAGATAAATGGCAAGAGTAAATTTTTCTGTATAAGTATATTACACGAAATATAAATGAATCAAACTTTGATTAAAAGGCAGGGATTGGCAGATTAGCAAAAAAAAAAAAAAACCAGAACCTATCTACATGCGGTCTATGAGAGACTCACTTTAGAGTGAAGGATACAAAAAGATTGAAAGTTAAAGAATGGAGGGAGAAGAGGACCCCCATTGGTGGGGTCTCACCTAATGTGCACAATGTGAAGGTGCTCAGCACGTCCCCGGGTGAAGGGCTCTGGTACAACTTGAACCTTACGCTGGAAGTGAGAACAATGTGACCTAAAAATCTGCACTCTCATATTAATATGAAATTTTTAAAAAGGATAGAAAAAGACATTCTATGCAAAAAGCAATAAAAAGTCAGCTGGAGTGGGCAGTGCCTGTGGCTCAAAGGAGTAGGACCCCGGTCCCATATGCTGGAGGTGGCGGGTTCAAACCTGGCCCCGGCCAAAAGCAAAATAAACTTTAAGACCAAAAAGAGCACAAGAGACCAAGAAAGACATGATATATTGACTAAAAGTTTGATATAGCAAGAAGATAGAACAATTATAAACACATAAAGTGACACAGTTCTACAACAGAGGATACTTCACCCAGACAGAAGATCAGTAAGTGCTTGAAGAGTACTATTTAACAAACTAGATTCAGGACAGACCATGTGTTAAGCCAGAAAAAACCCTCAATAAATTTTTAAGAATTGAAGTTATACAAAGTATCTTTTCTGACCATAATGCAATGAATCTAAAGATCAATAATAAAAGTAAAAATGGAAAATTCACAAGTATGTGGAATTAAACAACACACTCCTGCACAACCAATGAACAGTAGATGCAATCACAGAGGAATTGAGAAAATACTTTGAGATAAATGGAAAAGAAAATACAGCATAGTAAAAATATGTAGAATGCAGCAAAAATGTTGCTAACAAGAATCTTGACATTGTAAATATATACAGTAAAAAAGAAGAACGATCTTAAATCAATTCACACTTCCACTATGTCAGGACATAGCAAGAAAATGCCACCAATGAGGAAGCTTCCCAGACCAGACACTAAATCTATGCCTTGATCTTGTTAGCCTCACTCCAGAACTGTGAAAAGTAGATTTATGTTGTTTATAAGCTGCCCAGTT
Source organism: Nycticebus coucang (assembly GCF_027406575.1). Taxonomy (NCBI): domain Eukaryota; kingdom Metazoa; phylum Chordata; class Mammalia; order Primates; family Lorisidae; genus Nycticebus; species Nycticebus coucang. The sequence continues at coordinate 32,069,857 of NC_069789.1, read as the reverse complement.
TATGGTATTTTCCTGTAGCATCTCAGATGAACAAGGACAACATCCTATAAATTCATGGATTAGATAATTTTATATTGTTAATATGAAAACACTAAGCAAAGTGATCTATAGATTCAATGCAATCCCTGTCAAAGTTTCAATGGCATTCTTTGAAGAAACAGAAAAAGCCATTCCAAAACCCACACAGAATTTCAAAAGGCCCCTAATAGCCAAAACAATCTTGAAAAAGAACAAAATTTTAGGTCTTGTACTTTCTGGTTTTAAAACTTGCTACAAATCTACACTAATCAAAATAGTGTGATACTGGCATAAGGATAGACACATAATAGACGAGACTAGAATAGAATAGAATAGAATAGAATAGAATAGAATAGAATAGAATAGAATAGAATAGGAGAGACCGGGAATAAACTTTTCACATTATGCACAATTGACTTTTGACAAGACCATTCAACAGAGAAAGAACAGTCTTTCAACAAATGATGTTGAGAAAAACTAGATACCCACATGCAAACAAATGAGCTGGTGCCAGGCACAGTGGCTCATACCTTTACTCCTAGCACTTTCTGAGGTCAGGAGAATCACTTGAGGCCAGGAGTTAAAGATCAGCCTGAGCAACATAGGGAGACCCCATCACATTTCTACAAAAAATTAAAAAATTTAGCTTGGCATGGTGGCATGTGCCTCTAGTCTCAGCCATGCAGAAAGCTGAGGCAGGAGGACTATTTGTGCTCAGGAGTTCAAGGTTGTAACGAGCTATGATGATGCCACCACACTCTAGCTCAGGCAGCAGAGTGAAATTTTTAAAAAAGGAAAGAGTTGGACCCATATCTTACACTATATAAAAATTAAATCAAAATGAATAGATGAATCAAACATCTAAACTTAATAGCAAAAACTATAAAAATCTTAGAAGAAAATATAAGGGGAAAACCTCATGACATTGGCAATGATTTTGTGGATATGATGACAAAAGAAAAAATAGATAAATTATACTTCATCAAAATTAAAAATTTCTGTACATTAAAGAATACTATCAAAAGAGTATAAAGAAAGGGACAAAATATTTGCAGATTCTATATCTGGTGAATATGTAAAGAACTCAACAACAAAGAAACAACCCAATTAAAAAATGGACATTGGCCGGGCTTGGTGGTTCATGCCTGTAGTCCCAGCGCTATGGGAGGCTGAGGCAGGTGGATTGCCTGAGCTTGGAGTTTCAAGACCAGTATGAGCAGGAGTGAGCCAGAGTGAAACCCCATCTCTACTAACATCAAAAACAGCTGGGCATTGTGGCAGGCGTCTGTAATCCCAGCTACTGGAGAAGCAAAAGGAAAGAGAATCGCCAAAGGAAGAACAGTAAAAAAAAACAAAAAACAAAAAAAAAGGAAAATAAACATACAAAAAATACCCCTTCAAAACAAAGAAGAATGAACAAGGAAGCTGAAATTAAAAATAAAAAATTGTTTTAAATGGACATTAATATTTATAATAGCATTATTCACAATAGCTAAAGTTGGTAACAACCTAAGTGACCATCAACAGATAGATGAAAGGATAAACTATGGTATACATACAATGGAATATTATTCAGCCATAAAAACGAATAAAATTCTCATACACACTACAACGTGAACTTTGAAAACATTATGCCAAGTGAGATAACAAAGTATTAAAGGAACAAATACTGCATAATTCCACATATATGAAGTACCTATAGACATGAAGTATCCAGAGGTGAGGGGAGAAGGGAAGGGGAATTATTATTTAATGGGTATAGAGTTTTGATTCATTATAAAGAAAATTTTTAGAAATAGTGGTGGTGGTTATATAATTTTGCATATGTGTACATTAATGCCACTGAATAGTTAAAATGGTAAATTTTGTTATTCATGTTTTATCACAATATATATAAAAATAAAGGGATCAATCTAAGCAAAAGAATGGAAGCCAGTGTTTCTTACCAGGATTGGAAAAGACACAGCTTGTTTGGGTGTCCCCATGAGTAGGTGCAGTGCCCTGCTTGGCTATGGGGAAGAAGCTTCAGGGTCTGTGGAATGAGTACCGGCTGGACCTGTTTGGTGCAGCACGACCTGGGCAATGACAGAGAATCAGGCAGGTCATGGAATGTAAGTTCCAGGACAGCAAGTGCTCTCTCTCCACTCAACATTTTATTGCCAGCCCCTGGCACATAGCAGATGCTCAAATAAGTATTTGTCAAATGTAGGAATCATACATAGCAGTGGCTCAAACTCTATGATACAGAATCAGAATGTATCTACATGTGTCAGAATCTCTGGAGGACTTGACAAAGCAAAGGTTGATAGGCCCAGAGCTTCAGATTCAATAGATGGGGGCGAGGCCTGAGAATCTGCGTTTCTGACAGGTTCTCTGTGGTGCAATGTGGTTTGGGGAAGGCAGACTGAGGAATGCTGAGTCAGCAGAAGGAACAACCACCGCCCTCGAAGGACCAGCTTCTGCTCAGATTTTCAAGTGTATTCTTTCAAAAAGTGTAGCCTGGGGCACCCTGAAACATGATTGAGATGAAATTTCTCACAGCCCCAAGGAAGGGATGTTCACACCTGGATTCAGTTTGATTAAGAAAAAGAAAGCATTATTGTTTTTCTTATGTGTGATTGCTAACATTTTGCTCAATAAAACAAGTGTAGAGCTCACTCTTTAAAATAAAGTTAATAAAGTTAATCCTCAGTGAGCCCAGAGATGGGCAAAGATAGAAATGGATTAAAATTCCAAATCAGCAACTCACACATTATTTTGGGTAAAATATCCAACCTCTCTGGACTTCACATACTATACCCATAAAAATAGAAATGATAGCAGCAAACTTATAAGGTTAGTATAAGGATTAAAGGCAATAGAGTAAGTAACAAATATGGGATGCTGTCTTACCCTATTTCTATCCACCTTGCCAATGTAGCCATCTGTCACCTGACTGACGACAGCTGCAGGCTCATGGACTGTATACCCTTCTACACCCAGCTCTCACCTGCTGAGATGGGCGTATTCCAAAATCAGGTGCATCTGTTATCAAGCCTGTTTGCTAATTGTAACTATGATATGCAATATGCAATCATGGCATTCTTGCCCCCACACTTGGCAGAACCCAGAGAGGCCCTTGAAGGTGGTCATGCAGAGAGAATCATCCAACTTTTAGCAAAAATAACAACATCTAACCTTTACACAGAACTCTAATGGTGATGAGTCCAGTGAAGATGCACGTTATTCTCCTGCACCCCTCTGAGCTGGGTCTGTGCCATTCTTTCCCACTTAGACGATAAGGGAGCAGAAGGAGAAAGGTTAATTGACTGCTCACGGCAGCACCACAAGTTAATAGAAAAGAAGGATTGAGACTCCAGGGTTGCAGAGGTTGCCAATATTAATTAAATATTGCTTAAATTCATGAACTATGAGTGCAAAAAGAAAGAGCCTTGTTGTTTCTATGGAAAATAACTTGAATGCTTCAGAAAGTCTCCATAAAGGCAAGTCATTAAAATAAATTATCATCAGTTTATGTGCATGTGAGATGACTGTAAAATGGAAATGTCCTGGGCCACAGCACTCTAAAGCTGGGTAAATGTCCTCTGCAAATAGCACTGGCTTGGTATGGCCTGGAGACACTTCAGCAGTGTGCATCTACTGACAAAATGTGACAGGAATGGCATTTGGGTGCGAAATCGAACTTTTGATGGTGGTGGGGTGGTTGACAGGGAAGAGCTAACATTTAGTGTAAACTATTCTTGTAAAAAAGGGAGGACATAGTAAAAATCTAGAAAGTCTTTCCATTCCCATTGCTCACACATACCTTTACATTCTTGCTATACTTTAAAGAATCCTAAACTGGAAATCTTAGATAATGGATTACAGATGTGGTTTATGCAAGAATAATGATTTGAAATACCTGTCAGAGATCCATCATCAAAGAAAGGTCTTGGTTTTGAATCAATAGATCAGCAAAGAACTGTACAGATCCATGTTTTAAGTTCAAGTAAAATGTTTAAGGTATGATTATATCACTGTGTGTGATTCCCCACTTCAACTGACTTTTTAACAGATCAAAATGCCATTCACACTGGATAAGAATTTTCCACAGTACTTGGCACTCACAAAATGTTAGCTCTTTCCCTGTCAACCACCCCACCATCACCTTGAAAGTTCAATTTCACACCCAAATGCCATTCCTGTTCTTTCACATTTTGTCAGTTGATGCACACTGCTGAAGTGTCTCCAGGCCATACCAAACCAGTGCTATTTGCAGAGGACATTTACCCAGCTTTAGAGTGCTGCAGCCCAGGACATTTCCATTTTACATATTTCAGAGGCAACCTTGCCCCCACATTTGGCAGAATCCAGAGAGGCCCTGGAAGGTGGTCATGCAGAGAGAATCATCCAGCTTTTAGCAAAAATAACAACATCTAGCCTTTACACAGAACTCTAATGGTGATGAGTCCAGTGAAGATGCACGTTATTCTCCTGCACCCCTCTGAGCTGGGTCTGTGCTGTTCTTTCCCACTTAAATGGTAAGGGAGCAGAAGGAGAAAGGTTAATTGACTGCTCACGGCAGCACCACAAGTTAATGGAAAAGAAGGATTGAGACTCCAGGGTTGCAGAGGTTGCCAACTGTGGGCCCTGATCTCCAGTCTTTTGATTTGGCTCCTTACCCAAGGACTCATGTGTGTGTATATGTCTGTAAGTATATATGTAAGTATTAATAGATGATGTGCACATGCATATGTTATATAGCACACATGTATATGTCTGTATGTGTATATGTAAGTATTAATAGATGACATGCACATGCATGTTATATAGCACGTGTCTATGTCCATATGTGTATATGTAAGTATTAATAGATGACATGAAAATGTATATGTTATATTGCATGTGTGTGTATATGTCCATATGCATATATGTAAGTATTAACATATGATGTGCACATGCATATATTATATCGCATGTGTGTATATGTCTGTATGCATATATATGTATTAATAGATGACGTGCACATACATATGTTATATAGCACGTGTGTATATGTCCGTACATGTATATGTATATGTTAACAGATGACGTGCACATGCATATATTATATAGCACACGTGTATATTTCCATATGCATATGTGTAAGTATTAATAGATGATGTGCACATGTACATGTTATATTGCATGTGTGTATATGTTCATATGTGTATATGTATTAACAGATGACATGCACATGCATATGTTATATAGCACGTGTGTATGTGCAAGTATTAACAGATGATGTTCACATGCATATGTTATATCACACATGTGTATATGTCTGTATGCGTATATGTATGTTTTAATAGATGATGTGCACATGCATATGTATTTTTTCTCCTTCATGAAAAATCCTGGAAAAGAAGAAGGGTGGGTGATTTCACCACACTTCATTTCCTCTACCAGGCATCCTCAAACTTTTTAAACAGGGGGCCAATTCACTGTTCCTCAGACTGCTGGAGGGTCAGACTATAGTTTAAAAAAAAAACAACTATGAACAAATTCCTATGCACACTGTACATATCTTATTTTGAAGTAAAAAAACAAAACAGGAACAAATACAATCACACCGCCTCATGTGGCCTGTAGGCCACAGTTTGAGGACCCCTGCTCTAGACCTTCAATTGATTGAGAAAGCTCAGCCTTCCCCAGCCTTGCCATGTTCACTGAGAACTCATTTACCAACGAAGCAGGTGTGTACTAGGACCATCTGATTGCACTCTGTCCATCCCCAGCAATGGGAAAAGCCAGAGATAGCCCAATGTAGACAAAGGATTAAGGCCTAAACCTCTCAGAAGACCTGGCTGCTCTTGCCCTCAAGAACTTGCTGAAGATAGGAAGGCAGCCTGTGTACATTTGAAGCCTCCCAGCATGTTAAATTTGCCTTCCCACCCACCCTTTTCCATCCCCCAACTGTGGCCATGCCACAGTGAGGACACATATGAAGGCTGATTATAAATCATTACAGTGGCATGTAAGTCATTTGCACAGTAAGAGCTATCTTATTTTGTTTGTTGGAGGAAAAGTTATGCAAACATCAGTTCAATCTGAGAGCACATACAGGTTAGCCACAGACAGACTATAAATAGGGAAGATTTATGAGCTCCTGTCTTCTCTTCTGAGGCCAACCTGGAGAGCCTCTGGGACCACCTTCTGGGTGAAGGTGCCTTCACCCACCTACGTTTATCAGGTGGTCACCATTCACAGAGCCCTGTGGGTGCACGGAGCCCTGTGGGAAGCTCTAGGCAGTGGCACTTAGAAAGAAACCCCAGGTGACCAGAGGTAGGAGAGAAGGAAATGTAGGGACAGACACATCAACATGATTTGCTGTGTAAACAAAGAGCAAGATTGAAGGTGACACAAAGACTTTGTGAAGTTTCTAACTCTGTAGTCACTGTGGGTTCCTAAGTTATTGTGTGTTAAACCAGAAACTCCACCAGAATTTCAGCGCTACTTCTTCCCACTCCTATGTTTCCTGCTTCAACCTCCAAACCACAGGAGTCCACCAAGGGCAGTTTTGTCTTGCCCCACAAGGACAGCAGGGATCTGTGTCATTCAAAACCAGCAGGAACATCATAAAACTACTCATTCTGCTCCTAGCAGGAAGGAGATTGGGAATGAACTTCAACTGCTTTGTTTCTCAATTAACTTGGACTTTCTAGGCCGCATGTGTATCTAGAAAACCACTCAGGCTGGATGGTGCCTGTGGCTCAGTGAGTAGGGAACCAGCCACATATACCGAGGCTGGTGGACTCAAGCCTGGCCCAGGCCTGCTAAACAACAATGACAACTGCAACCAAAAACAAATAGCCGGGCATTGTGGCAGGCACCTGTAGTCCCAGCTACTCAGAACTTGTTTTTTTTTTTTTTTTTTTTTTTTTTGAGACAGAGTCTTACTATGTTGCCCCTTTGTAGAGTGCCATGGCATCATAGCTCACAGCAACTTCAAACTCTTGGGTTTAAGTGATTCTCTTGCCTCAGACTTCTGAGTAGCTGGGACTACAGGTGCCCGCCACAATGCCCGGCTATTTGTTTTTGGTTGCAGTTGTCATTGTTTACCAGGCTCAGGCTGGGCTCAAAACTGCCAGCCCTGGTGTATGTGGCCAGTGCCCTATTCACTGAGCCATGGGCACCGAGCAGGTGGCTGCTCTCTACTGGCGGCTTCAGATGGATTTAAAGTAAACCACACCATAGGAAAGATACATTGGCAAAGGGTGCGGTCCCAGATCAGGCACTGTCAGTCATGGGCCAGTTGCTTTGTGACACTCGGTATGTTCATTTCAGCCACGTGTGTAGGGTGTGCATTCAGAAGGCATGTATAACCCCCTAGGCCCTGACTCTCAGGAGCATCAGAATAGTTCCTGCATTTCCCACCTCTGTAGAAAAAGTAGCCATTAGAATCTCTCTATGTGCTTGCTTATGTTGTCAGACAACTGCTCTGGACAGAGGCTGGCAGATGGTTAAGGTCAGAGCCTGCTTTCATTCCAGTCTTGCACCTATAGCAGAGGCTGTGGGGTGCCAAGAGCATCAAGGGCCTGGCTGCTAAGAATGCCCATCTGAGAACTGTCTGAGAACTGCCTTTGGCTGAAGGAATTCCATGGTACCCAGATAATACCTCTTCCTCAGGGCCAGCCTCATCCAATATCCAACATCTGGCCCCCGGTGTACAAAGTCCTAGCCCCTAGTCTTATTCTAGGACAACTAAGTGGGCTGTCCCATTGCAAAATACCCAAGAGAGAGATAGAGGCATTTTTTACAATTGCATCACAGTTTAGTTTCCGTTTCTGTTCCCTCCATCCTTTACAGGTGCCATTTTCCAGAGCAAGTAACCTATACAGAACCTCCATCTCAGAGGCTGTCTCTTGGCAGCCAGCCCCATTCAGGGCTGCCCTAAGCAAGGCTTGGTTGAGATGCTTTACCATGCAACACATGCACTTCTCCCCACCTGCTTCTGTGAAAAGATGACCATCTGCTTTCCCATGTTCAGGATGTACGTGTGTGTGTGTGTGTGTGTGTGTGTGTGTGTGTTAATACATTCCAAAAGAACCAAAAACAAACTGCGTGATATCCTACATGTAGCTGATGATGAGATTAGGTCAGGTTGGCTAATTAGGACTTGTTCATTGCCATCTCCTGAGATGAAAGTTGCTGCGGGATTGGCATAGAAAGAAATTAACCCTACTTGAGTTCAAAAGTGTATGTGAGCTGAGAGAGCCCATTTCTCCTTCTGGAGCCATTAATTAATGATTCTATTATTTTCACTCATTCTTCACTCCCATCTTAACATCCTTCACTGGTGTCATCAATTGTCATTCTGTGCAATTCCCTCACAGCACAAATGCAGATGTGAAGAGTGTATCATAAAGAGAGGCCAACATCTGTCTCTGCAGAGATGCTCCTTTTGCTTGAAAGTACGTCACAGCCTGGCTGATCTGAGGAGCAGTCTTGAGAGACACCAGCAAGAAGCTCAGGGCACTGAGAACCCTCACTAATATAAATGAGTGTGGCTTACATTTGGCAGAGCAAGGGGATGCATCTTTAAGTGAGAAAACATGAAGCACTGCAGGTAAAATAAGAGGCCTCCTCTCAGAGAGGTTCATGTGATGGATGGTAGCCACACCAACAGCCCTTTCAAATTGACCTGGACATTTGCAAACAAGGTTACTACTGTTGTTTTTATTTGTGCATTTCTAAAAGAGCTGCTCTTCTTTGTCATAGTACCATTTTTCTTTACATCTGTGGTTGTGATCTTAAATTTCTCTGACATTGCAATTGAGAGCAAAGAAAAGTCGGCCAGTTAGTTCAGCAGGTACTCCGTAGGGATGCTGTCAAAGACTAGCCTCTAGGAGGAGTAAGTAACACAGCAGGGCCACCAGAGCTAGGTGGGTGCAAAGGTCAGCTGGGAGAAGGGTGAACAGGCATTTCTGGAGACAGAAACACTCTCATCCACTATGCTGGACATTTCCTCCCTCACAAGTTATCTGAAAGAGTAATTGTGAGATTAAGTCTAGGAAGACTGTGGAAAATGAGCTTGGTGCTACCACAGATTTTACTGTTGAAGTAACTATAATTGCCAACACTTTTGAATTTAGAGACTTTTTCTCTCTCCATTAAATGATCCTAGATAGATATGGACAAACTCTTTGCCTCTGAACTTTTCTAAGTTCCATGTAAACTACCACCCACAGTAGGAAGTTATCATAAAAATGTTGCAACTACTAAGATTATTATTTATCTTATATTAATTAATAAACTGACTTTAAAAAAAATAAAATAAACTGACTTTGATGATGCCGTTATCTATCCTTGTTCTCCAGTCGTAGGGGTGTGGTTGTGTGCCATTTCTCCACGCACCTACTATACCCAGATTATTTTCTAGCACTGTAACACTGGGAGCCATATGGGGGCCTTTAGAACTGGGAAGTACAATTAGGGCTAGAGTTGATGATCTAAGACACAGAAAGGGACAGTATAGTTAACAATAAGAAAGGATGGAGGGAGGAAGGGTGAATGGACAAATCAGTGGATATGTTCTTAGAAAAATGAGACAAACTTTACACTCACATGTGAAAGGAATTTGGAAGACAGAATGTTCTAATACTGAACAAATCCTTGGTATAGGTCAAAGGCATCCAACTTACTAGTTGTGATCAGGAAGCCCAGGACACAAACTCCAGAATGCCACCTACTACCTCAATAGATTCGTAAGGGTTTCTTTAGTGGACAGCTGAAAACTCTACACCATTTTTAAACTCAAGTCCCTATCTTGTTTCCTATCTTAGAGAACTAGGCTGCAAAAACTTCTTCAGTCCCTCTAGAATAGGTTAAGAACTAAATTTCTGGTTTTAGGTCTCATTTCTCTTCCTTCCACATGGCTTTCTAAAGACAATGAGAAGAGAGGGCATACTTCTGAAGGCAGAGAAAAGACCTCCAAAATTTAGCTTCTCCATAAAAGTAACTAGAACATTGGTAACATTTACTAATATTGATGTTTCAGAACTCTGGAAATTAAAAGACTGCAAAAATCCAAGGAACATTTATTAAAGAAATACAACTGAATATCAGTAAGAACAATAAGCTTTATGACATATTCACTTGTCCTAATTTTATCCCTTTACCTCCATCCTTGAAAACCAATAGCCTTATAACTATGATAGCAGCTGACCAGCCACTGAAATGAGCAGAATTGTCACTATTTAAATATTTGAGAAGCTTATTAAGAAGTTCCATTCTCAAGACTTGTCTTTAAAAACAAAACAAAATGACAAGGTCTTACTACATTGCCCAGGCTGGATCCAAACTCCTGGGCTCAAAAGACTTTTTCCACTTCAGCCTTCCCAGTAGCTGGAACTCTAGGCACACAACACTATGCCCTTTCAAGAGATTTGTATTTATTTGAGCCAATTTAGAGCTAAGTACAAAGGGCCCTATTCCCAAGACATTTGTCAAAAACAATTAGAAGGAACTGTTTAACATTTCAGCTGTCTGAAGTAGCATTACCAGTTGAGACTAACAAGAGTATGACCATAAAACTTAAAAGGAACAACTTGGGAATGAGATACCTATAAAGGTACATTGAAAATCTCCACCATAATCCTGTGAATCTATAAGCCCACACACATGAGCAGGGCTACGTGCATTCCTAGAAACAACTGGAGAAGGCCCTAATTTCTTTCTTCTTGCTGAAATTCAGGCTCTTCCCTAAGGAGAGGGAAGGGAGGATTGCAAACTGCCTGCCAGTGCCATTGATAGTATACCCCAATACATACACAGAGCCACCTGACAAAGACTGGGAGACATATTGGTTCAAAGCATTTAAAGAACTCTCTGTCCAATCTTTGACTGACTACTAAGTTAATCAAGCAGAGATTTCAATGACAGTAAATAAAAAAGAACACAAGTTTTACAGGCTTAGTTCAGGTAGATCACTAAACAAACAGCAAAAATAACAAAGAAAAAACAAACCGTGGTAAGTGGGAGGAATCAGATTTCAACAGATTTCTCCCACTAAGAGTTGCCAGATGATATTATTTAAACTGCCCACTTTTCAACAAAAAATTATAAGACATGCAAAGAAACAGGGAAGTACAGCCATATACAAAAACAATAAGCAGTAAATATAAACTATCCTTGAAGAAGCCCAAATATTTGACTTAACAGAAGAAAAAAAGCTCTTAAATGAGCTATCATAAATAAGAATATTCAAAAAACTAAAGGACACTACATCTAAGAATTAAAGGAATTCATGAAAGTAATGTCTTCCCAAATAGAACATGTAGAAAGGGAAAAATTTCTTAAAGAATCAAATGGAAATTCTTTTTTATTATTTTTTGTTAGAATAATAAATTCTTTCTTTTATTATTCCAACAAAAATATAATAATAAAAAGACACAAAGTTAAATAAGAAGTCACAGAATCTTCTCTGTCCCATTGAGTGACAGTTGCCACCGGTAGAGTCCCAGGGCAAAGATGTCATGAAGAGTCTTCTCTCAGCACCAGGTACCACAAATGGAAATTCATGAATTGAAAATTACAAAAGGTGAAATGAAAAACTCATTTGAGGGGCTCAACAGAAGATATGGACTGCTGGAAGAACCAGCAAACTTGAAAAAATGCTACTTGAGATCATTCAGTTTAAGGAACAGAAAGAAAAAAATGAAGAAAAATGAATAAAGCCTATGAGACATTATCAAACATACTAATGTACACATAATGAGAGAGAATAGAAAGAATATTTGAAAAAATAATGGGCAAAAGATTCTCAAATTTGATGAAAGAAATCAATCTATACTTCTAAGAAGCTCAGTGAAAGTAGGACAACTCAGAGATTCACCCCAGACACATCATAGTCAAACTGTTGAAAGACAAGACAAAGAATCTTGACAGCAGCAAGAGAAAAGCAACTCATCACATTCAAGAGATCCCAGATAAGACTAACAGCTGAATTCTCATCAGAAAACATAAGAGCCAGAAAATAGTATGACAACACATTCAACATGCAAAGAGAAAAAGACTATCAACCAAGAATTCTGTATCTGACAAAACTGTCTTTCAAAAAATGAATAAATTAAGGCATTTCAAAATAAATGAAAATGAAAAAATTCATCATTAGCAGACAGGTCCTATAAAAAATACTAAAGAAATCACATTAATGTACACAGCTATGATTTAGTAAAAAAAATACTAAAGGGAGTCCTTCAAGATGAAAGAAAAACACTAGACAATAATTTGAACCCATATAAAGAAATAATAGTAACTACAAGGCAAATATGACAATATAGATATATTTTATTTGACCTAATTTAAAAGATAATTTCATAGAGCAATAATTATAAAACCATGTTGATGAGCTTATAATGTATAAAGATGTAAATTTGTATTACAATAATAGTAAAAAGGAGAGAGAAACAAAGCTATATTGGAGCAAAGTTATTGTATGTTAATAAAATGAAGCTGATTTTAATATGAATCATAGTGCTTTGAGTTAAAATGGTAATTGTAATCCCCAGGGAAGCAACTAAAATTTTTTTTTAAGTATAGTTAAGGAAACAACACAGGAATTAGAATGATATATTAAAAAATTTCTAACTCAAAATAAGGCAGTAATGGAGAACTAGAACAAAAAGGGCATAAGACAAACCAAAATAAACAGCAAGATGGCAGATATAAATTTTTCCTTATTGGTACAGATTAATCTTTCCTTACTTAAAATGCTAGGAACCCCGGGGGTGGGGAGGGGGGTGGAGCAAGACGGCAGCCAAGTAACAGCTTCCCTGCAACTGGGCATGTTGAGTCTGGGGATATAAGACTCCAGGCTTCTCTGGATGGTGGGATCTGCCTATAATCATCCCTTTGAGGATACAGGGAGTCAGCAAGGAACTTCTGGACCACAAGAGGAGGACAAAAACTGGAAAACTGGCAAGTGGTTGCCTGTGTTCAATTGATCTAATCCCGCTTGCAACTGTAAGTACAAGCAGCAGTGAGGCTACAAACAGGAAAGGCCTTACCTGTGAACTGTTTTGGTGTCTCTGGACTTGGCACTCAGTTGAACTGCCTTGGAGAGAGCTTGAGCAGGAGTGCGGAGAACTTTGGGCATTGTCTAGGGCCCCAGACTGAGCCCGTGGGCCAGACAGGGCTAATAGTATTCGGCTGTGGGCCTCAAGGAGCCATTGTCAGAGAACTGCCCTGGCAAGCTCTGCCCTCAGGGTCGCAGAGCAAGGATTGGGCAGGAGCTAGTAACCTAGTGACTGAGCATCTTAAAGGCAGGGACTGAGCTGCCATACAGCCTTAATCCTTAGGGGCAGAGTGAGACCGTTTTTGGCACACTGGAGCCCTGGGTAGAGTGCCATGGTGTCACAGCTCATAGCAACCTCAAACTCCTGGGCTTGGCATTGCCCAGACCTCCCTAAGAGCTGAGCCTTCTGGGCCTCCGCATGCCCTGACCAGGAACTGCGGGAACCACACAACCCCACGTCCTCCCACATCCTCCCTCCATCCTGTAACCTCCATTCCTTCTGTAACCTCCCTTCCTCCTGTAACCTCCCTTCCTCAATACTAGCCCACTTGTCTGGCCAGGGACAAGGGTAGCCCTTTGGAGCCCTCCCTGGCTCTGTGCAGAGCCCTTCTCCTGGCCAGAGACTGTGGAGCCTTTGGCTGTCTGTGCAAAACTCACTGGGCATCAGGCACTCCTGGAAACGTGCACACAACCTCCCACCCTGTTGCTGGATCCGGGTGTGTCACACTCTGGAGCTGCTTCCACAACCAGAACTCCCAAGCTGAGGCAGCCACTGAAGAACTACACAGGGTCACTCCCTACAAAGATCCAGCAACAATAGAGTGATCCCGCTGGAGTCTAATCTTGGAGAGACACCTCCCCAACTCTGAGGACGGCCAGAGGCAACAGTGAAAAACAATCATGAGGCAAAATCAACAGAAAAACTCTGGCAATATGAATAATCAGAGTAGATCATCTCCAACAAGGATCAATGGGGCAAACACAGCACAAGATCCCATGCACAAATAAATAGCTGAGATGTCAGAAATCAAATTCAGAATCTGGATAGCAAATAAAATTGAATTAGAATTCCAAGCAGTAACCCAAAATATATCTCAAGAATTCAACAAATTCAAAGACCAAATGACCAAAGATATTGACACATTGAGACAAGAAGTTGCAGCCCTCAAAGATCTGAGAAACACAGTAGAACCCCTCAGCAACAGAATGGAGCAAGCTGAAGAAAGAATTTCTGACATTGAAGACAAAGCTTTCAAATGCTCCCAAACTCTCAAAGAGAAAGAAATGGAGAGCAAAAACAGATCGCTCTCTCAGAGAGCTCTGGGACAATTCGAAGAAAACCAATATTCATCTTACAGGAATCTCTGAAGGCGATGAAGTGGCTTCACAAGGCACAGAGTCTCTTCTCCATGAGATGATGAGGAGAACTTTCCAGACATGCCAAGAGATTCTGAAATTCAGATAGCACAGTTTCAGAACTCCAGCATAACTCAACCCAAATAAGACATCCTCCAGACACATCATAATCAATTTCACTAAAGTTAATATGAAGGAGAAAATTCTGAAAGCTGCCAGATGAAAGAAAACCATCACCTACAAGGGCAAAAATGTTAGAATAACTGCAGATCTCTCTGCTGAAACCTTTCAAGCTAGAAGAGGATGGTCATCAACTTTTAATCTCCTAAAACAAAATAACTTTCAACCCAGGATCCTGTACCCAGCTAAACTGAGTTTCATTTATCACAGAGAAATTAAATACTTCAATGACATTCACATGTGGAGGAAATTTGCCATAACTAAACCAGTTCTCCAGGATATTCTCAGACCTATCCTCCATAAAGACCAGTGTAATCTTCCACCACAAAAATAAACCCACCCAGAAAATTCTGACCAAATTCCAAATTCCACAGTCGCAAAAGGATTAAAAATGTCCACCGGACTCTTGAAAGGCTTATCAATATTCTCAATTAATGTGAATGGTTTTAATTGTCCTCTAAAGAGGCACAGGTTGGCTGACTGGATACTAAAACTCAAGCCAGATATCTGCTCCATACAAGAATCGCATCTTACATTAAAAGACAAATACAGACTCAAGGTGAAGGGCTGGTCATCTATACTACAGGCAAATGGAAAGCAGAAAAAAGTAGGTGTTGTGATAGTATTCGCAGACACGATAGGCTTTAAACCAACTGAAATAAGGAAGGATAAGGATGGAAACTTCATACTTGTGAAAGGTTATACTCAATATGATGAAATCTCAATTATTAATATTTATGCACCCAACCACAACGCACCTCAATTTATAAGAGAAACTCTAACAGACATGAGCAACTTGATTTCCTCCAGTTGCATAGTAGTTGGAGATTTTAACACCCCTTTAGCAGTGCTGGATAGATCCTCCAAAAAGAAGCTAAGCAAAGAAATTTTAGATTTAAACTCAACCACACAACATCTGGACTTAACAGACATCTACAGAACATTTCATCCCAACAAAACTGAATACACATTCTTCTCATCAGCCCACAGAACATACTCCAAAATTGACCACATACTAGGCCACAAATCTAACCTCAGCAAATTTAGAAAAATAGAAATTATTCCTTGCATCTTCTCAGACCACTGTGGAATAAAAGTTGAACTCAATAACAACAGGAACCTGCATACTCATACAAAAACATGGAAGCTAAACAACCTTATGCTGAAAGATAGATGGGTTATAGACGAGATTAAGAAGGAAATCACCAAATTTTTGGAACAAAACAACAATCAAGACACGAATTATCAGAACCTCTGGGATACTGCAAAGGCAATCCTAAGAGGGAAATTTATAGCACTGCAAGCCTGCCTCAAGAAAACAGAAAGGGAGGAAGTTAATAACTTAATGGGACATCACAAGCAAATGGAGAAGGAGGAACACTCCAACCCCAAACCCAGCAGAAGAAAAGAAATAACCCAAATCAGAGCAGAACTAAATGAAATTGAAAACAAAAGAATTATACAACAGATCAATAAATCCAAAAGTTGGTCTTTTGAAAAGATCAATAAAATAGATAAACCTTTGGCCAACCTAACCAGGAAAAAAAAGAGTAAAATATCTAATTTCATCAATCAGAAATGGTAATGATGAAATAAGAACAGACCCCTCAGAAATTCAAAAAATCCTTAACGAATACTACAAGAAACTCTTCTCTCAGAAACATGAAAATCTGAAAGAAATCGACCAATACCTGGAAGTGCTCCACCTACCAAGACTTAGCCAGAATGAAGTGGAAATGTTGACCAGGCATATATCAAGTTCTGAAATACCATGAACTATACAAAATCTCCCTAAAAAGAAAAGCCAGAACAAGATGGCTTTACGTCAGAATTCTACCAAAACTTTAAACAAGAACTAGCACATATATTATGAAACCTCTTCCAAAATATAGAAAAGGAAGGAATATTACCCAACCCATTCTATGAAGCAAACATCACCTTGATCCCCAAACCAGGGAAAGACCCAACAAGAAAAGAAAATTATAGACTGATATCACTAATGAATATTGATGCTACATACTCAATAAGATCCTAACAAACAGAATCCAACAACACATCAAAAAAATTATACAACACGACCAAGCGGGATTTATCCAGGGTCTCAAGGCTGGTTCAATATACGTAAATCTATAAATGTAATTAAGCAAATAAACAAACTAAAAAATAAGGACCATATGATTCTTTCAATTGATACAGAAAAATCTTTTGATAATATCCAGCATCCCTTCATGATCAGAACACTTAAGAAAATTGGTATAGAAGAGACATTTCTTAAAGTAATAGAGACCATCTACAGCAAACCCGCAGCCAATATCGTATTGAATGGAGTTAAATTGAAATCATTTCCACTTAGATCAGGAACCAGGCAAGGTTGCCCATTGTCTCCATTGCTCTTTAACATTGTAAGGGAAGTTTTAGCCATGGCAATTAGGGAAGAAAAGGCAATCAAGAGTATTCACATAGGGTCAGAAGAGATCAAACTTTCACTCTTCGCAGATGATATGATCGCTATCTGGGAAACACTAGGGATTCTACTACAAAACTATTAGAAGTGATCAAGGAATACAGCAATGTCTCAGGCCACAATATCAACACTCATAAATCTGTAGCCTTTATATATACCAACAATAACCAAGCCAAAAAACAGTCAAGGACTCTATTCCTTTCACAGTAGCGCCAAAGAAGAAGAAATATTTGGGAGTATACCTAAAAAAGGATGTGAAAGATCTCTACAAAGAGAACTATGAAACTTTAAGAAAAGAAATAGCTGAAGATGTTAACAAATGGAAAAACATACCATGCTTATGGCTGGAAAGAATCAACATTGTTAAAATGTCTATACTACCCAAAGCAATATAAAATTTTAGTGCAATTCCTATTAAAGCTCCATTGTCATACTTTAAAGATGTTGAAAAAATAATACTTCGTTTTATATGGAATCGGAAAAAGCCTTGAATAGCCAAAACATTACTCAGCAATAAAAACAAAGCAGGAGAAATCACGCTACCAGACCTGAGACTGTACTATAAATCGATAGTGATCAAAACAGCATGGTTCGGGCACAAAAACAGAGAAGTAGATGTCTGGAACAGAATAGAGAACCAACAGATGAATCCAGCTACTTACCATTATTTGATCTTTGACAAGCCAATTAAAAACATTCAGTGGGAAAAATACTCCCTATTTAACAAATGGTGCTGGGTAAACTGGCTGGCAGCTGTAGAAGTTGAAACTGGACCCACACCTTTCACCATTAACTAAGATAGACTCTCACTGAATAAAAGATTTAAACTTAAGACATGAATCTATAAAAATGCTTGAAGAAAGTGCAGGGAAAACTCTTGAAGGAATCGGCCTGGGTGAATATTTTATGAGGAGGACTCCCCAGGCAATTGAAGCAGTATCAACAATACACTTCTGGGAACTGATCAAACTAAAAAGCTTCTGCACAGCCAAGAACATAGTAAGTAAAGCAAGCAGATAGCCCTCAGAATGGGAGAAAATATTTGCAGGTTATACCTCCAATAAAGGTCTAATAACCAGAATCTACAGAGAACTCAAACATATTAGCAAGAAAAGAAAACGTGATCCCATCTCAGGGTGGGCAAGGGACTTGAAGAGAAACTTCTCTAAAGAAGACAGACACATGATCTACAAACACATGAGAAAAAGCTCTTCATCCTTAATCATCAGAAAAATGCAAATCAAAACTACTTTGAGATATCACCTAACCCCAGTAAGAGTAGCCCACATAACAAAATCCCAAAACCAGAGATGTTGGCGTGGATGTGGAGAAAATAGCACATTTCTACACTGCTGGCAGGAATGCACAGTAATACATTCCTTCTGGAAGGATGTTTGGAGAATACTTAGAGACCTAAAAATAGACCTGCCATTCAATCCCATAATTCCTTTACTAGGTTTATACCCAGAAGACCAAAAATCACAACATAACAAAGACATCTGTACCAGAATGTTTATTGCAGCCCAATTCATAATTGCTAAGTCATGGAAGAAGCCCAAGTGCCCATCGACCCACAAATGGACTAGCAAATTGTGGTACATGTATACCATGGAATATTATGCAGCCTTAAAGAAAGATGGAGACTTTACCACTTTCATGTTTACATGGATGGAAGTGGAACATATTCATCTTAGCAAAGTATCTCAGGAATGGAAGAAAAAGTATCCAATGTACTCAGCCTTACTATAAAGCTAATTTATAGCTTTCACATGAAGGCTATAACCCAACTATAGCACAAGACTATGGGGAAAGGACCAAGGAAGGGGAAGGGAGGGGGGAGGTTAGAGTGGAGGGAGGGTAAAGGGTGGGGCAACACCTATGGTACATCTTAGAATGGGTAGAGGCAAAACTTACTAAATGCAGAATACAAATGTCTACATACAACAACTAAGAAAATGCCATGAAGGCTACATTGAACAGTTTGATGAGAATATTTCAGATTGCGGAGGCGGAGCAAGATGGCAGCCGAGTAACAGCTTCCTTGCATCTGGGCACCGTGAGTCTGGGGAGATAGGACTCCAGGCATCTCTGGCTGGTGGGAACTGCCTATCATCACTCCTATGAAGATACAGGGAGTCAGCGAGAGACTTCTGGACCCCAAGAGGAGGACTAAAACCGTGGAAAACCGGCAAGTGGTCGCGTGTGTTCAATCCGTCTAAACCCGCCCACAACTGTAAGTTCAGTAGCAGCGAGACTGCAAACCAGAAAGGCCTTACCTGTGAACTGTTTTCATGTCCTTGGACTTGGCACTGAGTTGAACTGCCTTGGGGAAGGCCTGAGCGGGAGTACGGAGAACTTTGGCCGTTGTCTAGGGCCCCAGTCTGAGCCGCTGGGCCAGACGGAGCTAATAGTGTTTGGCACTGGGTCACACGGATCCATTGTCAGTGATCTGCCCCAGAAAGCTCCGCCCTCAGGGTCGCAGAGCTAGAAACGGGTGGGAGCTGGTAACCCAGCAACCAAGTAGCCTAAGGGTGGGGTTTGAGCCGCCTTGCAGCCCTAACCCTCAGGGGCAGAGTGAGACCGGTTTTGGCACACTGGGTAAGTGGATAGCCACTTCAGCAGCGATTCCAGCGAGAAAGCTGGGAAAGCTTCTGCTCAGCAAGTTTACAAGTTCAAAGTGCCTTTTAAGTAGGCTGAAGAGAGATTTAGGGTGTCTACCTGCTGGGGTTTGAGAAATCAGCAGCCTCCAGTCGTATCAGAACTGTGACTAACATCTCATACCCCAGAAAACCACGTGTTGCCCAGACAATATTCAATAACATATACAAACTGCTTTGTGTTTGGTTGTGTGTTTTTTTCTTCTTTTTTTTTTTGGTTTGGTTGTTTTTTCTGTTTGTTTATTTTGACGTTGCTGATGTTCTTTTGTTTTTTCAATTTCAATCTTTCCACACAGATCCCTTTTTCTTTCTCAATTTTCCTAGTTTAATTATAATTTCCCATTGCTGCCTTTTTTAATAACTTCAACTTCATTTTTGCTAGTGTTTCTACCGATATAATTTGGTATTTCACCCAATTTTATCCCCGTAAAGTTTTCTGTTTGCTTCTTTTGGTTTGATTTATAGCATTTTTGTCTTTCCTCTCTACTTGGTGGAGGTGGGGTACTGTGTCTGATCAGGTTAGCAAAGAGCTGCTGACCTCAAGGGAACCACGCAACTGGGCACCCCCAGAAGGTGGGGCTTTTTAAGGTTGTGTCAAAGTACCCTACTGTACACCTATATTGCCCTGTCTCCCTCTTTCTGTGCCTCTCTTCTTTTTGTCAATATTCCTTATACCCACCCCCTCTCCTTTCTCTATCTTTCTTTTTTTCTTATCACTCGGTCCTCCTTTCTTTCATCCCCTTTTTTTGCTCTTCAACCTTCTCACCCTTCTGGTCCTGTAACCCTTAGTCCACAGGCACAAGAACTTAAAGAGCAAGAGGAAGTGAAAGGAAAATTAGGGCAAGGAAACAGATAAAAGAAATCACTCATGAGGAAGAATCAGCAGAAAACTCCAGGCAACATGAAGAACCAGTCTAGAACAACCCCACCAAGGGACCATGAGGTAGCTACTGCAGATGATTCCACCAGTATAGAAATGTTAGGAATGACAGAAAGGGAATTTAGAATACACATGTTGAAAACAATGAAAGAAATGATGGAAACAATGAAGGAAATTGCTAATAAAGTGGAAAATAACCAAAAGGAAATCCAAAAACAGAACCAAATAAGAGATGAACGATATGAAGAATATAAAAAGGATATAGCAGACCTGAAGGAACTGAAACAGTCAATTAGGGAACTTAAAGATACAATGGAAAGTATCAGCAACAGGTTAGACCATGCAGAAGAAAGAATTTCAGAGGGAGAAGACAAAGTTCTTGAGATAACTCAGACAGTAAAAGAGGCAGAAAAGAAGAGAGAGAAAGCAGAACGTTCACTGTCAGAATTATGGGACTTTATGAAGCGTTCCAACATACGAGTTATAGGAATTCCAGAAGGGGAAGAAGAATGCCCCAGAGGAATGGAAGCCATACTAGAGAATATTATAAAAGAAAATTTCCCAAACATCACCAAAGAGTCTGACACACTGCTTTCAGAGGGATATCGGACACCAGGTCACCTCAACTCTAACCGAGCTTCTCCAAGACACATTGTGATGAACCTGTCCAAAGTCAAGACAAAAGAAAAGATTCTGCAAGCTGCCAGGACTAAGCGCCAGTTGACCTACAGGGGCAAATCCATCAGAGTGACCACAGACTTCTCTAATGAAACTTTCCAAGCAAGACGACAATGGTCATCTACCTTTAACCTACTTAAACAGAACAATTTTCAGCCCAAATTCTGTACCCTGCTAAGCTAAGCTTCAGAATTGACGGAGAAATCAAATCATCTACGGATATACAAACATTGAGGAAATTCGCCACAACATGACCAGCTCTACAAGAAATACTTCAACCTGTTCTGCACACTGACCACCACAATGGATCAGCAGCAAAGTAAGAACTCAGAAATCAAAGGACAGAACCTAACCTCCACACTGATGCAAAAGATAAAACTAAGCAATGGACTCTCACCAAATAAGACGAATAGAATACTACCACACTTATCAATTATCTCCATAAATGTTAATGGCTTGAATTCCCCACTGAAGAGACATAGATTGGCTGACTGGATTAAAAAACACAAGCCATCCATTTGCTGTCTGCAAGAAACACACCTGGCCTCAAAAGACAAATTAAAGCTCCGAGTCAAGGGTTGGAAGACAACTTTTCAGGCAAATGGAATTCAGAAGAAAAGAGGAGTTGCAATCTTATTTTCAGATACATGTGGATTTAAAGCAACTAAAGTCAAAAAAGACAAAGATGGTCACTTTATATTGGTCAAGGGAAAACTACAACAAGAAGACATTTCCATTCTAAATATTTATGCACCCAATTTAAATGCTCCCAGATTCTTGAAGCAGACCTTACTCAGTCTGAGCAATATGATATCTGATAATACCATCATAACAGGGGACTTTAACACACCTCTTACAGAGCTGGACAGATCCTCTAAACAGAAATTAAACAAAGATGTAAGAGATTTAAATGAGACCCTAGAACAACTATGCTTGATAGATGCATATAGAACACTCCACCCCAAAGATAAAGAATATACATTCTTCTCATTACCCCATGGAACATTCTCCAAAATTGATCATATCCTGGGACACAAAACAAATATCAACAGAATCAAAAGAATTGAAATTTTACCTTGTATCTTTTCAGACCATAAGGCACTAAAGGTGGAACTCAACTCTAACAAAAATGCTCAAGCCCACCCAAAGGCATGGAAATTAAACAATCTTCTGTTGAATAACAGATGGGTGAAGGAAGAAATAAAACAGGAAATCATTAACTTCCTTGAGCATAACAACAATGAAGACACAAGCTACCAAAACCTGTGGGATACTGCAAAAGCAGTTTTGAGAAGAAAATTCATTGCTTTAGATGCCTACATTCGAAAAACAGAAAGAGAGCACATCAACAATCTCACAAGAGATCTTATGGAATTGGAAAAAGAAGAACAATCTAAGCCTAAACTCAGTAGAAGAAAAGAAATATCCAAAATCAAATCAGAGATCAATGAAATTGAAAACAAAAGAATCATTCAGAAAATTAATGAAAGAAGGAGTTGGTTTTTTGAAAAAATATACAAAATAGATAAACCATTAGCCAGACTAACTAGAAATAGAAAAGTAAAATCTCTAATAACCTCAATCATAAATGATAAAGGGGAAATAACAACTGATCCCACAGAGATACAAGAGATCATCTCTGAATACTACCAGAAACTCTATGCCCAGAAATTTGACAATGTGAAGGAAATGGATCAATATTTGGAATCACACCCTCTCCCTAGACTTAGCCAGGAAGAAATAGACCTCCTGATCAGACCAATTTCAAGCACTGAGATCAAAGAAACAATAAAAAAGCTTCCAACTAAAAAATGCCCTGGTCCAGATGGCTTCACTCCAGAATTCTATCAAACCTTCAAGGAAGAGCTTATTCCTGTACTGCAGAAATTATTCCAAAACATTGAGGAAGAAAGAATCTTCCCCAACACATTCTATGAAGCAAACATCACCCTGATACCAAAACCAGGAAAAGACCCAAACAAAAAGGAGAATTTCAGACCAATCTCACTCATGAACATAGACGCAAAAATTCTCAACAAAATCCTAGCCAATAGATTACAGCTTATCATCAAAAAAGTCATTCATCATGATCAAGTAGGCTTCATCCCAGGGATGCAAGGCTGGTTTAACATACGCAAGTCTATAAACGTTATCCACCATATTAACAGAGGCAAAAATAAAGATCACATGATCCTCTCAATAGATGCAGAAAAAGCATTTGATAAAATCCAGCATCCTTTTCTAATTAGAACACTGAAGAGTATAGGCATAGGTGGCACATTTCTAAAACTGATTGAAGCTATCTATGACAAACCCACAGCCAATATTTTACTGAATGGAGTAAAACTGAAAGCTTTTCCTCTTAGAACTGGAACCAGACAAGGTTGTCCTCTGTCACCTTTACTATTCAACGTAGTGCTGGAAGTTCTAGCCAATACAATTAGGCAAGACAAGGAAATAAAGGGAATCCAAATGGGAGCAGAGGCAGTCAAACTCTCCCTCTTTGCTGACGACATGATCTTATACTTAGAGAACCTCAAAGACTCAACCACAAGACTCCTAGAAGTCATCAAAAAATACAGTAATGTTTCAGGATATAAAATCAATGTCCACAAGTCAGTAGCCTTTGTATACACCAATAACAGTCAAGATGAGAAGCTAATTAAGGACACAACTCCCTTCACCATAGTTTCAAAGAAAATGAAATACCTAGGAATATACCTAACGAAGGAGGTGAAGGACCTCTATAAAGAAAACAACGAAATCCTCATAAAGGAAATAGCAGAGGATATTAACAAATGGAAGAACATACCATGCTCATGGATGGGAAGAATCAACATTGTTAAAATGTCTATACTTCCCAAAGATATCTACCTATTCAATGCCATTCCTATCAAAGTACCTACATCGTACTTTCAAGATTTGGAAAAAATGATTCTGCGTTTTGTATGGAACCGGAAAAAACCCCTTATAGCTAAGGCAGTTCTCTGTAACAAAAATAAAGCTGGGGGCATCAGCATACCAGATTTTAGTCTGTACTACAAAGCCATAGTGGTCAAGACAGCATGGTACTGGCACAAAAACAGAGACATAGACACTTGGAATCGAATTGAACACCAAGAAATGAAACTAACATCTTACAACCACCTATTCTTTGATAAACCAAACAAGAACTTACCTTGGGGGAAAGACTCCCTATTCAATAAATGGTGTTGGGAGAACTGGATGTCTACATGTAAAAGACTGAAACTGGACCCACACCTTTCCCCACTCACAAAAATTGATTCAAGATGGATAAAGGACTTAAATTTAAGGCATGAAATAATAAAAATCCTCAAAGAAAGCATAGGAAAAACACTGGAAGATATTGGCCTGGGGGAAGACTTCATGAAGAAGACTGCCATGGCAATTGCAACAACATCAAAAATAAACAAATGGGACTTCATTAAACTGAAAAGCTTCTGTACAGCTAAGGAGACAATAACCAAAGCAAAGAGACAACCTACACAATGGGAAAGGATATTTGCATATTTTCAATCAGACAAAAGCTTGATAACCAGGATCTATAGAGAACTCAAATTAATCCACATGAAAAAAGCCAACAATCCCTTATATCAATGGGCAAGAGATATGAATAGAACTTTCTCTAAAGATGACAGATGAATGGCTAACAAACATATGAAAAAATGTTCATCATCTCTATATATTAGAGAAATGCAAATCAAAACAACCCTGAGATATCATCTAACCCCAATGAGAATGGCCCACATCACAAAATCTCAAAACTGCAGATGCTGGCATGGATGTGGAGAGAAGGGAACACTTTTACACTGCTGGTGGGACTGCAAACTAGTACAACCTTTCTGGAAGGAAGTATGGAGAAACCTCAAAGCACTCAACCTAGACCTCCCATTCGATCCTGCAATCCCATTACTGGGCATCTACCCAGAAGGAAAAAAATCCTTTTATCATAAGGACACTTGTACTAGACTGTTTATGGCAGCTCAATTTACCATTGCCAAAATGTGGAAACAGCCTAAATGCCCACCAACCCAGGAATGGATTAACAAGCTGTGGTATATGTATACCATGGAATACTATTCAGCTATTAAAAAAAAATGGAGACTTTACATCCTTCGTATTAACCTGGATGGAAGTGGAAGACATTATTCTTAGTAAAGCATCACAAAAATGGAGAAGCATGAATCCTATGTACTCAATCTTGATATGAGGACAATTAATGACAATTAAGTTTATGGGGGGGGGAAGCAGAAAGAGGGATGGAGGGAGGAGGGTGGGGCCTTAGTGTGTGTCACACTTTATGAGGGCAAGATATTATTGCAAGAGGGACTTTACCTAACATTTGCAATCAGTGTAACCGGCTTATTGTACCCTCAATGAATCCCCAACAATAAAAAAAAAAAAAAAGAATATTTCAGATTGCATATGAAACCAGCACATTGTACCCCTTGATTGCACTAATGTACACAGCTATGATTTAACAATAAAAAAATAAAAATTAAAAAAAATAAAAAAATAAAATAAAATTCTTGGAACCAGAAGTGTTTCAGATTTGGGATTATTTTTTCAGATTTGGAATATATGCATATTTACCAAATGAGCATCCCAAATATAAAAATCTGAAATTCAAAATGTTCCAATGAGCATTCTCTTTGAACATGATATTGGCACCATGTTTTATATTTTGGAGCATATCAGATTTTAGATTTTTGGATTTGGGATGCTCAACCTGTAATTACATTAAATGTAAATGGACTAAACACTCCAGTCAAAAGACAGAAATTGGAAATGTCAGCAGAAAAGAAGCCATACTCTGTGAAATAATTTAAAGAGACTTTCATTCCAAGCCAAATTTAAGGACCATGACCTGGAGCCACACCCAATAAACCTTGAGCATGTGGACGCACTGTGATGGGATTATAATTTGGTTTTATACATTTCAGGGAGACATAAATTACAGGTAAAGTCATAAATCACTATGTGGAAGGCATATGTTGATTTGATCTGAAAAAGTGGGACATTTCAAAGCAGGGACTTACAGGTTATAGGCGGGTTTAAAGATTCCTTAGCCGACAACTGGCTGTAAGAGTTAGGCTTTGTCTAATAGACCAGGAGTCAGCAAAAAGGAATACTTGAATTCAGATAAGGGTCTGCTAGTCAGAAACTAACTACTGGACATAGCCCAGACTCATGTAGTTTGTTGTGTATATTGAGGACTTGAAGTTATGTCTTGTGTAGCCATAGGGCTTTTAGTGAGTCACAGAGCACATCTCTGAGAAGGCAGGGGGAGCTGATGAGGCATATATGATCTCCTTTCTCATGGCCAGCAACTCAGTTTCAGGGACCCCTTCAGCCAAGAGAGGGACCCAGCCAGTCAGATGCTGGGGTGAAGCCTTAAGATTTTATTTTAGTTCACATCAACATGGAATAAAAAAAAAAAACAAAACATGATCCAAAATATAAGCTGTCTAAAGAGGTACACACTAGATTCAAAGATGTGAAAAGTTTGAAAGTAAAAGGATGGGAAAAGATAAAAACAACTTTCGAAAGAGAGATAGAGTGGCTGTCATATCAGAAAAACAAACTAAGGGCAGTGCCTGTGGCTCAAAGGAGTAGGGCACCAGCCCCATATGCTGGAGGTGACAGTTCAAACCCAGCCTTGGCCAAAAACTGCAAAAAAAAAAAAAAGAAAGAAAAAAAGAAAAGAAAAGAAAGAAAAACAAACTAGAACAAAAATTATTCTTAGAAGCAAAGAAGGATATCATTAGTGGATCAGTCCATCAAGAAGACATAACAATTATAAACATACATGTCCTAATAAGAGTGTCTTGAAATACATGAAGAAAAACTGACCAAATTGAAAACAGAAATAGACAATTTGACAGTCATAGTTCGAGATTATGAGACTGAAAAGATACTTCTTTCCTGGTGGGAAGACAATGAGGACCAACATTATCACCTATGTCCTGTAGAGAAAGAAGTGGTCCAGAGCAGAAAAGGAGCTCCTTTTTGCTCCTTTGAAGGAGCAAAAGTTTTAACCTCTTTGTGTCTCCTGAATTAGTCTGTCCACCTCCTAAACTTTGCCCAGTTGCTGGCCAAGGTGAGGATGAGTTAAACTGAGGTCCTTGAGCTTTCCTCAGAAATAATTGAAGTTTTTGGCCTTTTTGAGCAAAGTTGAATTCCTGTTCTTTGACAGAGATGGGGACACAAGAGAGTGACATCAGCCTCCTGGCATTCCTGAAAATATCAAAGCCAAATCATTCATTCACCTGGGGAGGCAGGGAATACCAGAAAGTGGTCCTTAGCCTATCTTTGGTTTCGAACTCTTGATATGATATTTATGTTGAAAAAATATATTTGGAAGAAAAGGCATATACAAAATTTAATTGAACACCAATAGAAGAAAAACATTAAAGAATTTTTGTCTCACTTGAAGAGGTCTATATTTTTTTCCACACATAATTACCTGAGGAAAATCTGGTATTTTTTCTCCCCTAGAAGACTGCCGAACTTTTGTGGGTAAGCAATGATGAATGATTTAGGCTGCTGACTTCACTGGGAGTACACCAGGGCACACAGTAAAGCTGAGTACTGACAAATTTCTTTAATCAAGTCCATTTAAGAGCTTTAATAGTTTTCTAGTGCAGTTTAATGACTTTTTTCTCATGCCCTTTTTCACCAACTTTATAATCTATAATAAATTAATCTTCACAATACTCCAGTGAGTTAGATGAAAATTCTGTTTTTATAGAAGGCTCAATGGACTGATTCTTATGCATGAGTACACATCAAATTTCCATGGTTACTTTTTAAAGCAAACTTACTGTATTGTTCTTACTATTTATTTTTAACTATGTTGTAAGAATACAGTAAGTAGATTTTGCTGGATTGAGCTGGTTGCCTCCTGCTGTTGTGGAGAGGACGTTCTTCCTCCTGGCTTTTGGATCTTTTTCTGTAGATTCTATTTAGGTATTTTAAGCGTTAGCCTTTTTTTTTTTTTAATGGTTCAGCTCTTGAATTTTTCCCCTTCTTAATAATGTGAGTGTGGGTCCTGCGTATCCCCAAAGGCTGTCTTGCCCTGAAGCATCTGATTCAAGTGATTCTTCTTCAATGCCTATGATTTGTGGGCCTGAAGAAAATTATCCATCCTTGCAAATGTCTTCTACAGAGGTACCCTTCACAGAGACTGCCTATTCTCTTCCTACTTCTATGGATCTGCTGGCTCAGGACAGCCCTGACTCTTCCACTAGTCCCAAAGTAAAACAGCACACTTCTGTAGAGAAGAGTGTAGTGAAGAAGGAAGGTAAGATCCAGGTCAAGAAACAGAAAATCAGAACCATGTTCTCTACAACCCAGCTGTGTATACTCAATGATAGATTTCAGAGACAGAAATACCTCAGTCTCCAACAGATGCAAGAACTTTCCAACATCCTCAATCTTAGCTATAAACAGGTTAAAACCTGGTTCCAGAACCAGCGAATGAAATCTAAGAGATGGCAGAAAAACAACTGGCTAAAGAACACCAACAGTATGACTCAGGCTCAGGCCTCAGCCCCCATGGAATACCCAAGCTTTGACTCTTCCTATCACCAGACGTGCCTGATGAACACATCCGGAAACCTTCCAGTGTGGAGCAACCAAACCTGGAGCAGCCAGTCTTGGAGTAACCATTCCTGGAACAGTCAGACCTGGTGCACCCAAGCCTGGAATAGTCAGGCCTGGAACAATCCCTTCTTTAACTGTGGGGAGGAGCCTTTATAGTCCTGCCTGCAGGTCCAGCAAAATTTTCTTGCCAGTGATTTGGAAATTGCCTTGAAAGCTGCTGGAGAAAGCCATAATGTAATCCATCAAGCCACTAAGTATTTTAGCTCCCCACAAACCATGGATTCATTCCTAAATTACTCAGTGAATATGCAGTCTGAGGATGTGTGAAGATGGGTGTATTGCTCAGTGTGATCAGTGGCTAAATCCTCTCCTCTCAGAATTTTTCTTTCTTATTTTCAGTCTTTTTTTTTTTTTTTTGAGACAATTTTACTGTCACTCTGGCTAGGGTGCCATGGTGTCATAGCTAACAGCAACCTCAAACTCTTGGGCTCAAGCAATCCTTTTACCTCAGCCTCCTAAGAAGCTGGGACTACTGGCTATCACCATGATGCCTGGTGAGTTTTTCTATTTTTAGTAGAGATGGGGTTTTGATTTTGCTCAGGCTTTTCTCAAACTCCTAAGCTCAAGCAATCTACCAAAACACCTCAGCCTCCCAAAGTGCTAAAATTATAAGCAGGCTTGAACCCCCGTGCCTGGCTAATTTTTTATTTTTTTATTTTAGAGAAACTATTCTCCCTCTGTTCTGGCTCTCAGTGTGCCTATTGCAAGATTGGAGTCTAATCAGAGGTTTCAATAACCTTGGCTGTTATGGACAACATGATAGAACATGGCTCTGGTTGTAGATAAAGTAGTTATAGTAACTAGTTTGGATAGCTTTAGAAAGTAAAAAAAATACAAAGATGTGTGAAGGATTATTTCCACTTTCTGAGATTAGGAGGTCTTTTTTTTTTTTTCTCACAAGTGAATACTTAAAAGACAAGGATATTTTTTATTTTTATTTCCAATTAATTGTAATTGTCTGTGGTTAGAGTTGAATGCTTCAGGGATGGGCAAAACAAAAAGGTAAACTATGTAACCATTAGGTTATATCATTTACACATGAAAGGTTAAAGGCAGAGTTGTAGCTGTGTCCTGCACTCTGGGAATGTGCCATATATCCCATGCATTGTACCTCTTGGGTGGGAAGCTACTGAATCCTTTCTCTCTCCCTTTTCGAATTTGAGATTTTCTCTCTGTGGGTCTGTGATTCTTAATCTTCTTGTTTCAAATTGGTATAGAGTACATATGAGGATTGTTTTTCCATTCTTGTGATACTTAGGAAAATGTTCTCCAAATCCATCCATGTTGAAAAAGATGCAAAATCTCCATCTATTTTTGTGGCTGACTAGTATTGCATGGTATACATACACCACAATTTATTAATCCATTTGTTGAAGGGCACGTGGGTTGTTTTATTTCTATCTCTTTGCTTTGTGAATTATGCTGCTATAAACATTTGAGTACAAATGTCCTTTCTTAGGGTAAAAAGGCTTTGGGGTAGATATTTGGTAGTGGGATTGCAGGTTCAAATGATAGGTTTACTTTTCTTTTCATTTATTTATTTATTTATTTATTTATTTATTTATTTATATTGTTGGGGATTCATTGAGGGTACAATAAGCCAGGTTACACTGATTGCAATTGTTAGGTAAAGTCCCTCTTGCAATCATGTCTTGCCCCCATAAAGTGTGACACACACCAAGGCCCCAACCCCCTCCCTCCATCCCTCTTTCTACTTCCCCCCCATAACCATAATTGTCATTAATTGTCCTCATATCAAAATTGAGTACATAGGATTCATGCTTCTCCATTCTTGTAATGCTTTACTAAGAATAATGTCTTCCACTTCCATCCAGGTTAATACGAAGGATGTAAAGTCTCCATTTTTTTAAATAGCTGAATAGTATTCCATGGTATACATATACCACAGCTTGTTAATCCATTTCTGGGTCGGTGGGCATTTAGGCTATTTCCACATTTTGGCGATTGTAAATTGAGCTGTAATAAACAGTCTAGTACAAGTGTCCTTATGATAAAAGGATTTTTTTCCTTCTGGGTAGATGCCCAGTAATGGGATTGCAGGATCAAATGGGAGATCTAGCTTGAGTGCTCTGAGGTTTCTCCATACGTCCATCCAGAAAGGTTGTACTAGTTTGCAGTCCCACCAGCAGTGTAAAAGTGTTCCCTTCTCTCCACATCCACGCCAGCATCTGCAGTTTTGAGATTTTGTGATGTGGGCCATTCTCACTGGGGTTAGATGGTATCTCAGGGTTGTTTTGATTTGCATTTCTCTAATATATAGAGATGATGAACATTTTTTCATGTGTTTGTTAGCCATTCATCTGTCATCTTTAGAGAAAGTTCTATTCATGTCTCTTACCCATTGATATATGGGATTGTTGGCTTTTTTTCATGTGGATTAATTTGAGTTCTCTATAGATCCTAGTTATCAAGCTTTTGTCTGATTGAAAATATGCAAATATCCTTTCCCATTGTGTAGGTTGTCTCTTTGCTTTGGTTATTGTCTCCTTAGCTGTACAGAAGCTTTTCAGTGATTTTTTTTTTTTTTTTTGGCAAGCATGAAACAAGTTTTATTGAGGAAGAGAAAGGTAGGTTTACAGAGTAAGAGCAAGATACGTTTGCCATGGACACCGAATTGGACTCCACTGCCAGGGAAGTGGGCAAAGAGGCTTACTTTTACTTTGAGGAATAGAGGGATTTCCTTATTAAAATCCTCAACTGTCCAGATGAAGTGTTAGCTAGAATGCACTTCATGGATTTCCTCTGCCCCTTTTTGCTCTTGACTACAACCCCTGATTTGTTCATTACTCTACTGTTTGTAGAAAGATGTGTTGTTTGGCTGCATCGTGTATCAGTAACAGTTTACACAGTCTAAGTAAAAATAAATAAAATCCATTTTACCTATTTAAAAAAAATAATACAGTATATAATACAAATAACCTTAGTTTGTCTATGATTCACAGACCCTCAGCTTGACTCAAGCATTCTCCATGCTCCAGAAAACTTGTATTTAATAGGTAGGACTGAGGCCTAAAACCCTGTTCTTTAAGTAAGCAGTCCTAAGGATACTAATACAGATAGCAGAAAAACACATTTTGGAAAAACACTATCTTAATCCACACATCGGTAGACAGAGTAATCTTTAGCTTTTTTTTTTTTTTTATTGTTGGGGATTCATTGAGGGTACAATAAGCCAGGTTACACTGATTGCAAATGTTAGGTAAAGTCCCTCTTGCAATCATGTCTTGCCCCTCATAAAGTGTGACACACACTAAGGCCCCACCCTCCTCCCTCCTTCCCTCTTTCTGCTTCCCCCCCCCATAACCTTAATTGTCATTAATTGTCCTCATATCAAGATTGAGTACATAGGATTCATGCTTCTCCATTCTTGTGATGCTTTACTAAGAATAATGTCTTCCACTTCCATCCAGGTTAATACGAAAGATGTAAAGTCTCCATTTTTTTTTAATAGCTGAATAGTATTCCATGGTGTACATATACCACAAGCTTGTTAATCCATTCCTGGGTTGGTGGACATTTAGGCTGTTTCCACATTTTGGCGAATGGTAAATTGAGCTGCAATAAACAGTCTAGTACAAGTGTCCTTATGATAAAAGGATTTCTTACCTTCTGGGTAGATGCCCAGTAATGGGATTGCAGGATCGAATGGGAGGTCTAGCTTGAGTGCTTTGAGGTTTCTCCATACTTCCTTCCAGAAAGGTTGTACTAGTTTGCAGTCCCACCAGCAGTGTAAAAGTGTTCCCTTCTCTCCACATCCACGCCAGCATCTGCAGTTTTGAGATTTTGTGATGTGGGCCATTCTCACTGGGGTTAGATGATATCTCAGGGTTGTTTTGATTTGCATTTCTCTAATATATAGAGATGATGAACATTTTGTCATGTGTTTGTTAGCCATTCGTCTGTCATCTTTAGAGAAAGTTCTATTCATGTCTCTTGCCCATTGATATAAGGGATTGTTGGCTTTTTTCATGTGGATTAATTTGAGTTCTCTATAGATCCTAGTTATCAAGCTTTTGTCTGATTGAAAATATGCAAATATCCTTTCCCATTGTGTAGGTTGTCTCTTTGCTTTGGTTATCGTCTCCTTAGCTGTACAGAAGCTTTTCAGTTCAATGAAGTCCCATTTGTTTATTTTTGTTGTTGCAATTGCCATGGCAGTCTTCTTCATGAAGTCTTTCCCCAGGCCAATATCTTCCAGTGTTTTTCCTATGCTTTCTTTGAGGATTTTTATTATTTCATGCCTTAAATTTAAGTCCTTTATCCATCTTGAATCAATTTTTGTGAGTGGGGAAAGGTGTGGGTCCAGTTTCAGTCTTTTACATGTAGACATCCAGTTCTCCCAACACCATTTATTGAATAGGGAGTCTTTCCCCCAAGGTATGTTCTTGTTTGGTTTATCAAAGATTAGGTGGTTGTAAAATGTTGGTTTCATTTCTTGGTTTTCAATTCGATTCCAAGTGTCTATGTCTCTGTGTTTGTGCCAGTACCATGCTGTCTTGACCACTATGGCTTTGTAGTACAGACTGAAATCTGGTATGCTGATGCCCCCAGCTTTATTTTTGTTACAGAGAACTGCCTTAGCTATAAGGGGTTTTTTCCGGTTCCATACAAAATGCAGAATCATTTTTCCCAAATCTTGAAAGTACGATGTTGGTATTTTGATAGGAATGGCATTGAATAGGTAGATTGCTTTGGGAAGTATAGACATTTTAACAATGTTGATTCTTCCCATCCATGAGCATGGTATGTTCTTCCATTTGTTAATATCCTCTGCTATTTCCTTTCTGAGGATTTCATAGTTTTCTTTATAGAGGTCCTTCACCTCCTTCGTTAGGTATATTCCTAGGTATTTCATTTTCTTTGAGACTATGGTGAAGGGAGTTGTGTCCTTAATTAGCTTCTCATCTTGACTGTTATTGGTGTACACAAAGGCTACTGACTTGTGGACATTGATTTTATATCCTGAAACATTACTGTATTTTTTGATGACTTCTAGGAGTCTTGTGGTTGAGTCTTTGGGGTTCTCTAAGTATAGATCATGTCATCAGCAAAGAGGGAGAGTTTGACCTCCTCTGCTCCCATTTGGATTCCCTTTATTTCCTTGTCTTGCCTAATTGTATTGGCCAGAATTTCCAGCACTACGTTGAATAGTAAAGGTGACAGAGGACAACCTTGTCTGGTTCTAGTTCTAAGAGGAAAAGCTTTCAGTTTTACCCTATTCAGTAAAGTATTTGCTGTGGGTTTGTCATAGATAGCTTCAATCAGTTTTAGAAATGTGCCACCTATGCCTATACTCTTCAGAGTTCTAATTAGAAAAGGATGCTGGATTTTGTCAAATGCTTTTTTTGCATCTATTGAGAGGATCATGTGATCTTTATTTTTGCCTCTGTTAATATGGTGGATAACGTTTATAGACTTGCGTATGTTAAACCAGCCTTGCATCCCTGGGATGAAGCCTACTTGATCATGATGAATGATTTTTTGATAAGCTGTAATCTATTGGCTAGGATTTTGTTGAGAATTTTTGCGTCTGTGTTCATGAGTGAGATTGGTCTGAAATTCTCCTTTTTGTTTGGGTCTTTTCCTGGTTTTGATATCAGGGTGATGTTTGCTTGATAGAATGTGTTGGGGAAGATTCCTTCTTCCTCAATGTTTTGGAATAATTTCTGCAGTACAGGAATAAGCTCTTCCATGAAGGTTTGATAGAATTCTGGAGTGAAGCCATCTGGAAAAGGGCATTTTTTGGTTGGAAGATTTTTTATTCTTTCTTTGATCTCAGTGCTTGAAATTGGTCTGTTCAGGAGCTCTATGTCTTCCTCGCTGAGTCTAGGGAGAGGGTGTGATTCCAAATATTGATCCATTTCTTTCACATTGTCAAATTTCTGGGCATAGAGTTTCTGATAGTATTCAGAGATGATCTCTTGTATCTCTGTGGGATCAGTTGTTATTTCCCCTTTATCATTTCTGACTGAGGTTACTAGAGATTTTACTTTTCTATTCCTCGTTAGTCTGGCCAATGGTTTATCTATTTTATTTATTTTTTCAAAAAACCAACTCCTTGTTTCATTAATTTTCTGAATGATTCTTTTGTTTTCAATTTCATTGATCTCTGATTTGATTTTGGATATTTCTTTTCTTCTACTGAGTTTAGGCTTAGATTGTTCTTCTTTTTCCAATTCCATAAGATCTCTTGTGAGATTGTTGATGTGCTCTCTTTCTGTTTTTCGAATGTAGGCATCTAAAGCGATGAATTTTCCTCTCAAAACTGCTTTTGCAGTATCCCACAGGTTTTGGTAGCTTGTGTCTTCATTGTTGTTATGCTCAAGGAAGTTAATGATTTCCTGTTTTATTTCTTCCTTCACCCATCTGTTATTCAACAGAAGATTGTTTAATTTCCATGCCTTTGGGAGGGGTCGAGCATTTTTGTTAGAGTTGAGTTCCACCTTTAGTGCCTTATGGTCTGAGAAGATACAAGGTAAAATTTCAATTGTTTTGATTCTGTTGATATTTGTTTTGTGTCCCAGGATACGATCAATTTTGGGGAATGTTCCATGGCGTGATGAGAAGAATGTATATTCTTCATCTTTGGGATGGAGTGTTCTATATGCGTCTATCAAGCACAGTTGTTCTAGGGTCTCATTTAAGTCTCTTATATCCTTGTTTAATTTCTGTTTAGAGGATCTGTCCAGCTCTGTAAGAGGAGTGTTAAGGTCCCCTGTTATTATGGTATTATCAGATATCATATTGCTCAGATTGAGTAAGGTCTGTTTCAAGAATCTGGGAGCATTTAAATTGGGTGCATAGATATTTAGAATTGAAATGTCTTCTTGTTGTAGTTTTCCCTTGACCAATATAAAGTGACCATATTTGTCTTTTTTTATTTTAGTTGCTTTAAATCCACATGTATCTGAAAATAAGATTGCAACTCCTCTTTTCTTCTGAATTCCATTTGCCTGAAAAATTGTCTTCCAACCCTTGACTCGGAGCGTTAATTTGTCTTTTGAAGCCAGGTGTGTTTCTTGCAGACAGCAAATGGATGGCTTGTGTTTTTTAATCCAGTCAGCCAATCTATGTCTCTTCAGTGGGGAATTCAAGCCATTAACATTTATTGAGATAATGGATAAGTGTGGTAGTATTCTATTCGTCTTATTTTGTGAGAGTCCATTGCTTAGTTTTATCTTTTGCATCAGTGTGGAGGTTTGGTTCTGTCCTTTGATTTCTGAGTTCTTACTTTGCTGCTGATCCATTGTGGTGGTCAGTGTGCAGAACAGGTTGAAGTATTTCCTGTAGAGCTGGTCTTGTTGTGGTGAATTTCTTCAATGTTTGTATATCCCTATGATTTGATTTCTCCATCAATTTTGAAGCTTAGCATAGCAGGATACAGAATTCTGGGCTGGAAAATTGTTCTGTTTAAGTAGATTAAGGGTAGATGACCATTGTCTTCTTGCTTGGAAAGTTTCATTAGGGAAGTCTGCGGTCACTCTGATGGATTTGCCCCTGTAGGTCAACTGGTACTTACTCCTGACAGCTTGCAGAATCTTTTCTTTTGTCTTGACTTTGGACAGGTTCATCACAATGTGTCTTGGAGAAGCTCGGTTAGAGTTGAGGCGACCTGGGGTCTGATAGCCCTCTGAAAGCAGTACGTCAGAATCTTTGGTGATATTTGCGAAATTTTCTTTTATAATATTCTCTAGTATGGCTTCCATTCCTCTGGGGCATTCTTCTTCCCCTTCTGGAATTCTTATAACTCGTATGTTGGAACGCTTCATAAAGTCCCATAATTCTGACAGTGAACGTTCTGCTTTCTCTCTCTTCTTTTCTGCCTCTTTTACTATCTGAGTTATCTCAAAAACTTTGTCTTCTACCTCTGAAATTCTTTCTTCTGCATGGTCTAACCTGTTGCTGATACTTTCCATTGCATCTTTAAGTTCCCTGATTGACTCTTTCATTTCCTTCAGCTCTGCTATATCCTTTTTATATTCTTCATATCGTTCATCTCTGATTTGATTCTGTTTTTGGATTTCCTTTTGGTTATTTTCCACTTTATTAGCAGTTTCCTTCATTGTTTCCATCATTTCTTTCATTGTTTTCAACATGTGTATTCTAAATTCCCTTTCTGTCATTCCTAACATTTCTGTATAGGTGGAATCCTCTGCAGTAGCTACCTCATGGTCCCTTGGCGGGGTTGTTCTGGACTGGTTCTTCATGTTGCCTGGAGTTTTCTGCTGATTCTTCCTCATGGGTGATTTCTTTTATCTGTTTCCTTGCCCTAATTTTCCTTTCACTTCCTCTTGCTCTTTAAGTTCTTGTGCCTGTGGAAGTTGCGGGCGGGTTTAGACGGATTGAACACACGTGACCACTTGCTGGTTTTCCACTCTTTTAGTCCTCCTCTTGGGGTCCAGAAGTCTTTCGCTGACTCCCTGTATCCTCTCAGGGGTGATGGTAGGCAGATCCCACCAGCCAGAGATGCCTGGAGTCCTATATCCCCAGACTCACGGTGCCCAGATCCAAGGAAGCTGTTACTCTGCTGCCATCTTGCTCCGCCTATCTTTTGCTTTTAAAATATGGCAAACTCTCTACCTTGATTTCAACTCTAAAAGATTACTTTTATGTTATGTTGACATACATTCACTGATGTAAAAAACACAACTTTAAATGCACAATGAATCTTGGGAAAAGGTAAAAAAAATACGTAATAAAGAAAGTTAGAAATAAAGAGATAGCTTAGGCACTAAAGCCAGCTTTCATGATGAAAGCCTGTGCTAGATTTGAGTCTCAGTGTTTACACCCTCAAGAGACATAAGACATACAAGGTCAGAGGCTGCCTCAGGTGAGAACTTTATTTTAACAGACACCCTTATTATGCTAGTGTCCCAAAAGGTTATACTATTAATTTGAAAGTAAATTAGAAGTAAACCTGTTCTCACCCACAGTAGACCATGAAGAAAATTGCTCTTTCATATATTGATGCTACACAGAAGGGGGGGAAACTCCCCTGAGATTCATAGCCTAATCACAGTTCTCAGAAATGTTTGTATACCAAATTTTTATTCTGCCTGTTTGTTTAGAAAAACCTCAAACTAAGTCTTTTTAGAAACCAGGTCCTGAGTAACAGTTCCTCCCCAGCACATTCAAATCCTTGGAGAAAACTACTTTAATCAGGGGGCTCAAAGACTGCCCACAGATTAAATTGCAACAAATATGAAGTCACAAAAAATATATAGCATTTAATACAAAGAAAACAAATCTCTATGGGTGGAGCCTGTGGCTCAGTGAGCAGGGTGCCAGCCCCACATAACAAGGGTGGCGGGTTCAAACCCGGCCCTGGCCAAATTGGAATAAAAAAATAGCCGGGCGTTGTGGCAGGCACCTGTATTCCCAGCTACTCCAGAGGCTAAAGCAAGAGAATAACCTAAGCCCAAGAGCTAGAGGTTGCTGTGAGCTGTGACATGGCACTCCACTAAGCATGATAAAGTGAGACTGTCTCTAAAAAAAAAAAAAACCTCTAGAAGATATTATAATAAACATCAGAATTTGATCCACAAAGACTTCTGAAATTTAAATTAGAATTTACAAAAATATGTACAATATGTTTAAAGAATAAAAATTTTACATGACTGAAGGCGGAGCAAGATGGCGGCCGAGTAACAGCTTCCTTGCATCTGGGCACCATAAGTCTGGGGAGATAGGACTCCAGGCATCTCTGGATGATGAGATCTGCCTATCAACACCCCTGCGCGCATACAGGGAGTCAGCAAGAGACTTCTGGACCCCAAGAGGAGGACTAAAACAGTGAAAAAATGGCAAGTGGAGGCATGTGTTAAATCCGTCTAAACCTGCCCACAGCTGTAAGTTCAGTAGCAGCGAGAGTGCAAACCAAAAAGGCCTTTCCTGTGAACTGTTTTGGTGTCTTTGGACTTGGCACTCAGTTGAACTGCCTTGGGGAGAGCCTGAGTGGGAGTGCGGAGAATTTGGCCATTGTCTAGGGCCCCAGTCTGAGCCGCTGAGCCAGACGGAGCTAATAGTGTTTGGCTGTGGGTCAGAGGGAGCCATTGTGAGCGATCTGCCCCAGCAAGCTCCGCCCTCATGGTCGCAGAGCTAGAATTGGGTGGGAGGTGGTGACCCAGTGACCAACTAGACTAAGGGTGGGGTCTGAGCCGCCTTGCAGCCCTAAGCTTCAGCGGCAGAGTGAGACCAATTTTGGCACACTGGGTAAGTGGATAGCCACTTCAGCAGTGATTCCAGCGACAAGCACTTTCCTGGGAAAGCTTCTGCTCAGCAAGTTTACAAGTTCAAAGTGCCTTTTAAGTGGGCTGAAGAGAGATTTAGGGTGTCTACCTGCTGGGGTTTGAGAAATCAACAGCCTCCAGTCGTATCACAGCTGTGATTAGCATCTCATACCCCAGAAGACCACATGTTGCCCAGACAATATTCAATAACATATACATACTGCTTTGTTTTTGGTTGTATTTTTTTTTTGTTTCGTTGGGTTTTTTTGTTTATTTTGATGTTGTTGATGTTGTTTTGTTTTTTAATTTCAAGCTTTTCCATACAGATCCTTTTTCTTTCTCAATTTATCTCGTTTAATTATAATTTCCCATTGCTGCCTTTTGCAATAACTAGAATTTCATTTTTGCTAGTGTTTCTACTGCTATTATTTGGTTTTTCACCCAATTTTATCCCATAAAGTTTTCTGTTTGCTTGTTTTGGTTTGATTTATAGCATTTTTGTCTTTCCTCTCTACTTGGTGGAGGTGCGGTACTGTGTCTGATCAGGTTAGCAAAGAGCTGCTGACCTCAAGAGAACCACCCAACTGGGCACCCCCAGAAGGTGGGGTTTTTTTAAGGTTGTGTCAAAGTACCCTACTGTACACCTATATTGCTCTGTATCCCTCTTTCTGTCCCTCTCTTCTTTTTGTCAATAGTCCTTTTACACACCCGCTCTCCTTTCTCTATTTTTCTTTTTTTTTTCCTTTTCACTCAGTGCTCCTTTCTTCATCCCTTTCTTGCTCTTCAACCTTCTCACCCTTCTGGTCCTGTATCCCTTAGTACACAGGCATGAGAACTTAAAGAGCAAGAGGAAGTGAAAGGAAAATTAGGGCATGGAAACAGATAAAAGAAATCACTCATGAGGAAGAATCAGCAGAAAACTCCAGGCAACATGAAGAACCAGACCAGAACAACCCCGCCAAGGGACCATGAGGTAGCTACTGCAGAGGATTCCACCTATAAAGAAATGTTAGGAGTGACAGAAAGGGAATTTAGAATACACATGTTGAAAACAATGAAAGAAATGATGGAAACAATGAAGGAAATGGCAAATAAAGGAAAGGAAATCCAAAAACAGAATCAGATAAGAGATGAACGATATGAAGAATATAAAAACGATATAGCAGAGCTGAAGGAACTGAAACAGTTAATTAGAGAACTTAAAGATGCAATGGAAAGTATCAACAACAGGTTAGAGCATGCAGAAGAACGAATTTCAGAGGTAGAAGACAAAGTTTTTGAGATAACTCAGATAGTAAAAGAGGCAGAAAAGAAGAGAGAGAAAGCAGAACGTTCACTGTCAGAATTATGGGACTTTATGAAGCGTTCTAACATACGAGTTATAGGAATTCCAGAAGGGGAAGAAGAATGTGCCACAGGAATGGAAGCCATACTAGAGAATATTATAAAAGAAAATTTCCCAAATATCACCAAAAATTCTGACACACTGCTTTCAGAGGGATATCGGACCCCGGGTCGCCTCAACTCTAACCGAGCCTCTCCAAGACACATTGTGATGAACCCGTCCAAAGTCAAGACAAAAGAAAAGAGTCTGCAAGCTGCGAGGAGTAAGCGCCAGTTGACCTACAGGGGCCAATCTATCAGAGTGACCGCAGACTTCTCTAATGAAACTTTCCAAGCAAGAAGACAATGGTCATCTACCTTTAATCTACTTAAACAGAACCATTTCCAGCCCAGAATTCTGTACCCTGCTAAGCTAAACTTAAAAATTGATGGAGAAATCAAATCATTTACGGATATACAAACATTGAGGAAATTCACCACAACAAGACCAGCTCTACAGGAAATACTTCAACTTGTTCTGCACACTGACCACCACAATGGATCAGCAGCAAAGTAAGAACTCAGAAATCAAAGGACAGAACCAAACCTCCACACTGACGCAAAAGATAAAACTAAGCAATGGACTCTCACAAAATAAGACGAATAGAATACTACCACACTTATCAATTATCTCAATAAATGTTAATGGCTTGAATTCCCCACTTAAGAGATATAGATTGGCTCACTGGATTAAAAAACACAAGCAATCCATTTGCTGCATGCAAGAAACACACCTGGCTTCAAAAGACAAATTAAAGCTCCGAGTCAAGGGTTGGAAGACAATTTTTCAGGCAAATGGAATTCAGAAGAAAAGAGGAGTTGCAATCTTATTTTCAGATACATGTGGATTTAAAGCAACTAAAGTCAAAAAAACAAAAATGGTCACTTTATATTGGTCAAGGGAAAAATACAAGAAGAAGATGTTCCAATGCTAAATATTTACGCACCCAATTTAAATGCTCCCAGATTCTTGAAGCACACCTTACTCAGTCTGAGCAATATGATATCTGATAATACCATAATCACAGGGAACTTTTACACTCCTCTTACAGAGCTGGACAGATCCTCTAAACAGAAACTAAACAAAGATATAAGAGATTTAAATGAGACCCTAGAACTACTGTGCTTGATAGACGCATATAGAACACTCCACCCCAAAGACAAAGAATATACATTCTTCTCATCACCCCATGGAACATTCTCCAAAGTTGATCATATCCTGAGACACAAAACAAATATCAACAGAATCAAAACAATTGAAATTTTACCTTGTATCTTCTCAGACCATAAGGCACTAAAGGTGGAACTCAAATCTAACAAAAATGCTCAAACCCACCCAAAGGCATGGAAATTAAACAATCTTCTGTTGAATAACAGATGGGTGAAGGAAGAAATAAAACAGGAAATCATTAACTTCCTTGAGCATAACAACAATGAAGACACAAGCTACCAAAACCTGTGGGATACTGCAAAAGCAGTTTTGAGAGGAATATTCATCGCTTTAGATGCCTGCATTCGAAAAACAGAAAGAGAGCGCATCAACAATCTCACAAGAGATTTTATGGAATTGGAAAAAGAAGAACAATCTAAGCCTAAACTCAGTAGAAGAAAAGAAATATCCAAAATCAAATCAGAGATCAATGAAATTGAAAACAAAAGAATCATTCAGAAAATTAATGAAACAAGGAGTTGGTTTTTTGAAAAAATAAATAAAATAGATAAACCATTGGCCAGACTAACGAGGAATAGAAAAGTCAAATCTCTAGTAACCTCAATCATAAATGATAAAGGGGAAATAACAACTGATCCCACAGAGATACAAGAGAACATCTCTGAATACTACCAGAAACTCTATGCCCAGAAATTTGACAATGTGAAGGAAATGGATCAATATTGGGAATCACACCCTCTCCCTAGACTCAGCCAGGAAGAAATAGAGCTCCTGAACAGACCAATTTCAAGCACTGAGATCAAAGAAACAATAAAAATCTTCCAACCAAAAAACGCCCTGGTCCAGATGGCTTCACTCCAGAATTCTACCAAACCTTCAAGGAGGAGATTATTCCTGTACTGCAGAAATTATTCCAAAAAATTGAGGAAGGAGGAATCTTCCCCAACACATTCTATGAAGCAAACATCAACCTGATTCCAAAACCAGGAAAAGACCCAAACAAAAAGGAGAATTTCAGACCAATCTCACTCATGAATATAGATAAAAAAATTCTCAACAAAATCCTAGCCAATTGATTACAGCTTATCATCAAAAAAAGTCATTCATCATGATCAAGTAGGCTTCATCCCAGGGATGCAAGGCTGGTATAACATACACAAGTCCATAAACGTAATCCACCATATTAACAGAGGCAAAAATAAAGATCACATGATCCTCTCAATAGATGCAGAAAAAGCATTTGATAAAATCCAGCATCCTTTTCTAATTAGAACACTGAAGAGTATAGGCATAGGTGGCACATTTCTAAAACTGATTGAAGCTATCTATGACAAACCCACAGCCAATATTTTACTGAATGGAGTAAAACTGAAAGCTTTTCCTCTTAGAACTGGAACCAGACAAGGTTGTCCTCTGTCACCTTTAGTATTCAACATAGTGCTGGAATTTCTAGCCAATACAATTAGGCAAGACAAGGAAATAAAGGGAATCCAAATGGGAGCAGAGGAGGTCAAACTCTCCCTCTTTGCTGACGACATGATCTTATACTTAGAGAACCCCAAAGACTCAACCACAAGACTCCTAGAAGTCATCAAAAAATACAGTAATGTTTCAGGATATAAAATCAATGTCCACAAGTCAGTAGCCTTTGTATACAGCAAGAATAGTCAAGATGAGAAGCTAATTAAGGACACAACTCCCTTCACCATAGTTTCAAAGAAAATGAAATACCTAGGAATATACCTAACGAAGGAGGTTAAGGACCTCTATAAAGAAAACTATGAAATCCTCAGAAAGGAAATAGCAGAGGATATTAACAAATGGAAGAACATATCATGCTCATGGATGGGAAGAATCAACATTGTTAAAATGTCTATACTTCCCAAAGCAATCTACCTATTCAATGCCATTCCTATCAAAATACCAACATCGTACTTTCAAGATTTGGGAAAAATGATTCTGCATTTTGTATGGAATCGGAAAAAACCCCATATAGCTAAGGCTAGTAACAAAAATAAAGCTGGGGGCATCAGCATACCAGAGTTTAGTCTGTACTACAAAGCCATAGTGGTCAAGACAGCATGGTACTGGCACAAAAACAGAGACATAGACACTTGGAATCGAATTGAAAACCAAGAAATGAAACAAACATCTTACAACCACCTAATCTTTGATAAACCAAACAAGAACATACCTTGGGGGAAAGACTCCCTATTCAATAAATGGTGTTGGGAGAACTGGATGTCTACATGTAAGAGACTGAAACTGGACCCACACCTTTCCCCACTCACAAAAATTGATTCAAGATGGATAAAGGACTTAAATTTAAGGCATGAAACAATAAAAATCCTCCAAGAAAGCATAGGAAAAACACTGGAAGATA
This sequence comes from Nycticebus coucang, assembly GCF_027406575.1. Taxonomy (NCBI): domain Eukaryota; kingdom Metazoa; phylum Chordata; class Mammalia; order Primates; family Lorisidae; genus Nycticebus; species Nycticebus coucang. Next base: position 32,025,715 of record NC_069789.1, on the reverse strand, counting down.
ATGGCCTGGGGAAAGACTTTATGAAGAAGACTACCATGGCAATTGTAACAACAACAAAAATGAACAAATGGGACTTCATTAAACTGAAAAGCTTCTGTACAGCTAAGGAGACGATAACCAAAGCAAAGAGACAACCTACACAATGGGAAAGGATATTTGCATATTTTCAATCAGATAAAAGCTTGATAACTAGGATCTATAGAGAACTCAAATTAATCCACATGAGAAAAGCCAACAATCCCATATATCAATGGGTAAGAGACATGAATAGAACTTTCTCTAAAGATGACAGATGAATGGCTAACAAATACATGACAAAATGCTCATCATCTCTATATATTAGAGAAATGCTAATCAAAACAACTCTGAGATATCATCTAACCCCAGTGAGAATGGCCCACATCACAAAATCTCAATACTGCAGATGCTGGCGTGGATGTGGAGAGAAGGGAACGCTTTTACACTGCTGGTGGGACTGCAAACTAGTACAACCTTTCTGGAAGGAAGTATGGAGAAACCTCAAAGCACTGTCAAGGTAGACCTCCCATTTGATCCTGCAATCCCATTACTGGACATCTAGCCAGAAGGAAAAAATCCTTTTATCATAAGGACACTTGTACTAGACTGTTTATTGCAGCTCAATTTACAACCGCCAAAATGTGGAAACAGCCTAAATGCCCACCGACCCAGGAATGGATTAACAAGCTGTGGTATATGTATACCACGGAATACTATTCAGCCATTAAAAAAAATGGAGACTTTACATCCTTCGTATTAACCTGGATGGAAGTGGAAGACATTATTCTTAATAAAGCATCACAAGAATGGAGAAGCATGAATCCTATGTACTCAATTTTGATATGAGGACAATTAATGACAATTAAGGTTATGGGGGGGAAAGCAGAAAGAGGGATGGAGGGAGGGGAGTGGGGCCTTGGTGTGTGTCACACTTTATGGGAGCAAGACATGATTGCAAGAGGGACTTTACCTAACAATTGCAATCAGTGTAACCTCGCTTATTATACCCTCAATGAATCCCCAACAATTAAAAGAAAAAATTTACATGACTAAAATTTAAACAATAAAAAATATAATAACTGAAATTAAAATGTCTATGTTTGTTTAACAGCAGATGAGACGTAAATCAAGAGAGAATTATTGGGAAAAAAGTAAATCTGAATGAATTATGTAGAATGAAGCATCAGGAACAAGAGATAGGACTTTTGAAAGATCTGGGCACAGTGGTACTTGTCTGTAGTCACAGCAGGAGGATCCTTGAGTTCAAGCATTTGAGGCTAGCAGCAGAGGGGCAGAAGGAAGCCTGATAGGAGTGGTGTATGCAGGTGTGTTCACATTACATTTTGAGGGTAGCCACCGATGCATGTGCATCCCTTTTGGCTATACTATAAAAATATATAGATTAAGTAATTCAATGAAAACATGCCTTCTTGCTAATATTTTAATGGTATACATCTGATAATTACAAACATTATACTTAGCGTACTTTTGCTGTATGTTTCATTTTAAAGTGAGCAGTAAGGGAATGCAGTAATTTTTTTTTTTTTTGGAATGCAGCATTTTAATAGGAACTCTGCCAGTACTTTTATCTAGAGGCTCGTTGCCATTTTTGTCTTCTATGAAATTTTCGTCCCAAGAAAGGCAGGATTACACTCTTCCCTAACAGATTGAGTTGGTGTAGTATATTCTTGGTTATCAAAATACTCCTAGAGCTTTGAGATTGGGATTGGTAAATATTCATGACGTGTGAAAAAGCATGACACATAATGTGCAATCTCAATCCCAGGGAATCAGGTATTGTGTGTGTACACTCAGGATCTGGAAGGGTGTCAAACTAAACTGCTTATGATTGTGGATGACTTTGTTCTTTGCTTCTTGTGTTTTTCAGTTTCCTATTCTGCATATATTAACTTAAAAAAAAGTTATTGTAAAAAAAAAAAAAAAAAAGAGTTTGAGACCACCCTGGGCACCATAGCAAGATTCCATCTCTAAAAACAATTAAATTAAATTTTTAAATAAATTAATTAAAATTTTAAAATAAAATAAAAAATGTTTAATTTAAAAAACAAAAGACATTGTGGAAGAATTTCAAGCACAACATGGAGGGTACTACACCTGAGTGTGAACACCAGAAGATGAGAACACTCAGATTTTTATGACTTGGATCTATAGCAACCTTGCGTGGTGCGTGGACTGGTCTGCTGAGCCCCAGACAGTAGCTGTCCCCTGTGCTGGCGTGGCAGTGCCTGTGTTTCTCTCCTAGGCAGGCCTATCAACTCCAGGTGCTGTCCTAATAATTTTTACCCAGGGCCTGTCTTCTCAATCCCTCACCTTTCCCCCAACGAGTGTGTTGTTTTCTCTGTTTAAAAAAGTTACAAAAATAAATCTTAAAGTTAAAAAAAAAAAAAAGAAGAAGATGAGAACACTGACAGCCATCTTGGAGGCCAACTCCCACAACTGCGTTGTTCCAATTTTCTATATCCTTACTGATTCTTTTTGTCTCCTTATTTGTTTTAATTACAGACAGAGGAATGTCGGACTTTCCAACTATACTTGTGAATATGTCTATTTCTTCTTTCTTATCTTTTTTTCCCTTTATTTGGGAGCTGTGTTTTTAGATATATACACATTTTTTTTCCTTTTTTTTTTTTTTTTTTTTTTGTAGAGACAGAGTCTCACTGTACCGCCCTCGAATAGAGTGCCGTGGCATCACACAGCTCACAGCAACCTCTAACTCTTGGGCTTACACGATTCTCTTGCCTCAGCCTCCCGAGCAGCTGGGACTACAGGCGCCCGCTACAACGCCCGGCTGTTTTTCTGTTGCAGTTTGGCCGGGGCTGGGTCCGAACCCGCCACCCTCGGCATATGGGGCCGGCACCCTACTCACTGAGCCACAGGCGCCGCCCAGATAAATACACATTTAGGATTGTTATATCTTCTTAAGGAATTAACCCCTTTATCATATAGAAATTCTTCTTAACCCTGGGTGAAATTCTTGCTTTGGAAATTGACTTTGATATTAATATAAACACTCCTGCTTCCTTTGTTTACTGTTTACTTTGTTACTGTTTATTTGGTTTACTTTGTTTACTTATCTATTTACTCTTACCCTATATATTTCTTTATAGTCAACATAGTGTCACCCACATTCTTTGGCTTGTGGCCTTCTTTTACCTTCTTCAAAGCCAGGAACAGCAGTAATAATCTCCTGTAGCAGCCAAGAATTATTCTCTGCTCTTAAGGACTCATCTGATTATACTCAGCCCATCAACATAGCCCAGGATAATCTCCCCATTTCAAGACCCTTTACCTTAAGGATCTTTAATCTCTTCAAAGACTGCATACTCTGACCTTTTGCTCTTTCTGGAGTATTTTTTTTTTTATTTTTTTTTTTATTTTACTCTATTCCTTTTTATTGACAAATAATATTCCAAGTTTTCAATTCTCTTGGGTCAATACTTGGTTAAATTGCTATAGCTTGTGAATGTAAATGTTTTGGCACAGTAACTGAGATAACGCCGGAAAGGCTATGTTAACCACTGTGATAAAAATGTGTCGAATGGTTAAAAAAAAAAAAAAAAAAAAAAGAGTTAAAAACTAGGTGCATTTGATCACTTCTAAAGAAGTACAAATGTGAAAGTGAAAACAACATATTATTTTTAAAGATGCATAAATCTAAATGTGAAAACAAAATATTTATTATTTATTAAAACATCTTTTCATGATCTTGGAGTATTTTAATTTAAGCAAAAGATTCTATAGTCAGATCCTTGGTTTAATGATCTGGAATTCAATTCTCCAGTTTCCTTCACAAACTTAGCTCTATGAAGGCCTTGAAAAAGTTATAATTTTCTAAACTATCTGTATTTTTTTTTTTTTGAAACAGAGGCTCACTCTGCTTCCCAGGCTAGAGTACAGTGGCATCAACCTGGCTCACAGCAACCTCAGATTCCTGGGCTCAAGCGCACTCCTCCTGCCTCAGCCTCTGGAGTACCTGGGACTTACAGGCGCCTGACACAACATCCAGCTAATTATCTGGATTTTTATTGCTATCAGGGTAGGAGTGTCATGTTCTTGTAGCTTTCTGCATCCTAAACAACAGTGGAAAGTATTACTATTTAATAAAAGCATTTTTCAAAAAATAAGAATAAGAAGAAAAGAAAACATAGTATTGCTTGTGAGGTAAGCCAGTATAATTGTTAGTCATATAACTAAGGGGTTTATTATAAGACATTCAAATAGGCAGGGGAAAAAATAAGATCTGTGATAGAATTATTTATTTATTATTTTTTTTATTTTTTTTTGCTTTTTAACTAAAAACAAAAAAAGGAGGCTGGGCACGATGTCTCATGCCTATAATCCTAACACTCTGGGAATCCTAGGTGGGTGGATTGCTTGAGCTTAGGAGTTTGAGACCTGCCTGAGTCACTAAAAGATAGCCAAGTATTGTGGCAAGCACCCATAGTCCCAGCTACTTGGGGCTGAGGCAAGAGGATCGCTTGGACCCAAGAGTTTGAGGTTGCTGTGAGCTATAATGCCATGACACTCTACCCAGGGTGACAGAGTGAGACTCTGTCTCAAAAATATGAATATGAATAAATAAATAAAACAAAAAAAAGGTAATGTCCAAAAATATGATCCCTGAATAAAGCATCCCTATGTCCTCACAAAAAAATGGGCAGATTTTATTACTATAAAATAACCAAATTGGGTTCATTGCCCAATTTACACAGTGAATCAATATGCCAAGACCCCAGGTTGCAGCACAGAAAAAGGTTTAATAATACACTGCCAAATGAGGACACAGGAGGAAACCTCAAGTCCACCTGTTTGAAGAGACTGGGGTTAGAGATTTTAAATGTTTTGGAGTGGGCAGAAGTGTGGAGATGGTTGGCTGGGTGAAGAGTACAGGTGCAGTAATGATAAGGAAACTGCATTCCCAGCTGACTCAGGGATCTGCAGGGGTCTTCAAACTTGTTAGGGTCAACTGTTCCACTGGAATTGGAGATCTGAAAAACATTATAAGCAATGCTTTAAAAAAAATCCTGATGACTCTAAAGGCAGAGATCCTGTCTACAGGAACAATGGAATGCAAATTAATTCTTAAACAAAAGCCTCATGAGTCTAAGTCAGAAACCCCATCTATGGGAGCAGTGGGGATGCACATAGTCATTCGGATGCTACCTGAGATTTTTGGTTACAAGGTAGAAGGCCAAAGTGCAGCCTGAAAAATGCTTAATTATAGCTACTTTCTGTATAGCTTTTTTTTCTTTATACTTTTTTTCCCCTTTTTGTGCAGAATTCTTTTTAACCTTTGAGGACAGTTTCAATCTGGTAAGCAAGATAATCTCTTGCTTATCATTAATAATTATTAATCCAACTTACCTTCATCACCAGTGATTAGCAGAATATGATCATAGATTAATACATAGCACATTTTTCTCCCTCCTGCCAGCAAGGGCACCTCCACGATCCCAAGCCTGGGACAAGGCACCACTAACACTTGCAATAAAGGGCAATATGTGTTGGAAGCAAAATTTGTCCTGGGGTCTGGGTAAAAGTGAAGATATCTTCCTTCGATTCTGATTCTTGCCCTAAAAGGAAGTAAAACATGAGTTTACAGCCCCATACTTTAGGGGCAAGGGTTTGTCTCTGTCACAGAACTGGAGACTTGTAAGAAATCCCATGTGTAGCTCCTCACTCCAGGCAAAGCCAGCATATAAAGTGGTTTTGAGACATCCATATCAGGATCAGTGACACACACATGTATCCCTAGCAAATGTATTGCTCCTTTGAGCTGTTTCCCAGAAATGATGGATTATCGCCAAGACCAAGGGGTGGAGATTCCTGACCCAGGACTTGCCACCTCCAGGTAAGTGCCCCCAGGCACGTGGCCCTCCTTTAAAAGCCCAGGATCTGCCATGGTTGGACAGGCAGTTTTCCTGTTCTCCTGACAAGTCTGTGGCATTGAAATTCCTTTCTTCCTTGGCAATCTTGTCTCAATAACTGGATCCTTGTGTAACAAACAACTGTACCTAGACCAAAACCCCAGTGCAGTTTTGACAACAGTATGATATCTATTTCTTATTTTTCTGCATATTTAATAGAAATAACTAAAACTTACATGAAAGATTTTACTTAGTTCATGATCTCAAGTCATTTATACATGGTCAGACTTTTTCTGTAGACCTGCTGAGACATTGTTGGTCAAGCTAAAAAAAACAAAACAGAAATACATAAAAAATAAAAAAGCAAGTGTAATCTCTGCCAAGCACATTCCTCTTCCTCTTCTATAAGTCACAGTCAGGAAGGCCCAGCCAGCATACAACTGTAAGTATCAATGCTTCTCTCTCATCACTGTAGAAATGTTCTTGTTTCCTTAGAATGTATTCACCCGGGAAAAATATCTAGCATAGGGAAGAATATCTGTCTTATCACGGAAGTCCCTAGAGGTGCATGTACGTTGTCTTATGCAGTGTGCATTTACAAAATTGAGGCCAGCAAGCAGGAGGGAAACTAAGGTCACTGGGGTCTGTGCACAGCAATGATTTGGGGAACGTGTCTTTGGTTCCACAGCTTTGGCTGTTTAAGTCCAGCCTTGCATAGGAGTCCCAAAGGAGTAAGCAAAGTTATTCATGTATAACTTTATCAATAGTTATACGTGAATTTTCAACTGTGCAGGAGTCGGCACCTCTAACCCTCACATGGTTCCAAAGTCATCTGTGCAGTCGGCTACCACACAGACTTAGGCATCTTCAATGCCTCTGATCTCGCTGCTTCATCTGTCCTGTCCCAGACAATCTGTTGAGCAGTCCCTGTTTCCTCAGAACACATAAAATGCCAGCTGTGTCCAAACCCTCCATTAAGACACAAAGACACTAAAGCAGAGAACATTCAAACACCTCACCCAAGGTCACCCTGCTTTCAGTGAGAGATCCCATCCTGGGGTCCGAGGCCACCTCAAGCTTGGGGCTGCTCCCACCAGGTGTCAGCTATCTACACCAGATAAAAAAATGTCCCTGCAAATTAAAGACGCTGCATAATCTCAGCTGTGAAGTTCTTTGGTGCAGAGGCCAGTGCAGACTAAAACAGAATCACACCTTCTGCCTTGGACACAGATTTGTTAGCAGGTACACACCTTCACAGCATGCACTCCCAGCTTGTCCATCTTCCTGAATCTCACCTATTCTTTGAGGCTCAGGTCGAGCCCAGTCTCTCCCAACGTCTTCCTTGACCACATAGGCCTTTCCAGTAACTCTTCCTGCCTCTGAAATGGACAAGCCCTCATGATAGCTGCTCTCTATGTGGCAATAAATCAGGCCCTCCCACTCTGTGCTGCTCTTGTCCTGTTGTCTGAAGCTATCAATTGGCCATACACATGACTCCCTGAGCAAAGTCATGCTTTACGAGATTCTGACCCCTGAGGTTCCAACACACAGCCCCTGGTAGGAGCTCCAGATATGCTTGTTTGCTAGATCCTCACCTTTCTCCTTGGGCAATGACTCCAACTCAGCAGTCCCTAAAAGTTAGGAACAAGAGGAGGGGCAAACTGGGGAGCCCTTGGTGTGGCTGCCATCATTCCCCGATGTGTGTGATGCCCCTAGCTCAGCCTGGCTTCCAGCCAGGGGAAGCTGTGCGAGCACCTTCCTGGCTGGCCCTGCCTCTCTCCCCTGCACCTTTGGCAAGGCCTGGCTTGGCTTTCCTCCTGTGTAGATGTACACACTAACAGTATTCATCTATGGGCCTTCAGGTTGGGGGGAGTACCGTAGATAACACACAGAATTGGCCTGCACAGAGCAGGACACAATACATGTTTACAGTTTTGATTTTTCTTCCTTGCACATACCATTGTTTGCTATTGCATGTGCAGTGTTCATGTGTTCCAATGTTCGACTAATCACTGCTTGTTCCACTAAAGGACACACCTGGTGAGGCAGGGACTGTCTCTGCTGGCTCACCCCTGCACCCTCAGTGCCTCTTAAGCACAGCCTGGCACCCAGGTTACTGGTACATATGTGGGAAAGAGGCAAACATGGGAGGTGACAGGAGCCACTTAATAAATGTGTCTGGGTGACAGAAGAACACAAAGCTCTGGAAATGCTGGTCATGCTGCTTTTTGACCTGGGTTCTGGTTATATCCCTAAGGCAATATATATATGTTTTAAAATGTAGGTTATATTATTATTCAGGTATGATGAGGCCAACAGATCAGGAGAAGGCTGCTGTTGGAAGATGGTCAGTGGCCAGATGTGGTGGCTCACACCTATAATCCTTGCACTTTGAGAGGCTGAGGAAGGAGGCTCCCTGGAGCTCAGGAATTCAAGACTAACTTGATCAAGACTGAGATCTCATGTCTACTAAAAAAAGTTAGTCAGGTGGTTGTGATTGTGGTAGGTACCTGTAGTCCCAGCTGCTCGGGAGATTGAGGCAGGAGGATCACTTGAACCCAGGAGTTTGGAATTGCTGTGACCAAACACCATAGGACTGACACCATAGCACTCCAGCCTAGGCAACAGAGTGAGACTCCATCTAACAATAAATAAATTAAATAAATAAGATGGGTAGGAGACTTTACAATGGTTTCAGTGGGTAGGAATAGGCAAAGCAGGGAAAGCAGATTTAGGATTAGCTAGTTTGAATAATTTCAGCAGTGTCTGGAATACAGGGACTGTCCCTAGCTGTTTGATGCAGGTAGGGCTGAGGAATAGTGACCCAGAGTGTGAGAGTCTAATACAGGAAGTGGGTCTTTCCCCCAAGTTATGTTCTTGTTTGGTTTATTAAAGATTAGGTGGTTGTAAGATGTTAGTTTCATTTCCTGGTTTTCTATTTGATTCCAAGTGTCTATGTCTCTACTATTTTTGTGTCAGTACCATGTTGTCTTGACCACTATGGCTTTGTAGTACAGACTAAAATCTGGTATGGTGATGCCCCCAGCTTTCTTTTTATTACTAAGACCTGCCTTAGCTATACAGGGTTTCTTCTGGTTCCATACAAAATGCAGAATCATTTTTTCCAAATCTTGAAAGTATGATGTTGATATTTTGATAGGAATGGCATTGAATAGGTAGATTGCTTTGGGAAGTATAGACATTTTAACAATGTTGATTCTTCCCATCCATGAGCATGGTATGTTCTTCCATTTGTTAATATCCTGTGCTATTTCCTTTCTTAGGATTTCATAATTTTTTTATAGAGGTCCTTCACCTTCTTTGTTAGGTATATTCCTAGGTATTTCATTTTCATTGAAACTATGGTGAAGGGAGTTGTGTCCTTAATTAGCTTCTCATCTTGACTGTTATTGGCATATACAAAGGCTACTGACTTGTGGACAGTAATGTGAGACATTACTGTATTTTTTGATGACTTCTAGGAATCTTGTGGTTGAGTCTTTGGGATTCTCTAAGTATAAGATCATGTAATCAGCAAAGAGGGAGAGTTTGACCTCCTCTGCTCCCATTTGGATTCCCTTTATTTCCTTGTCTTGCCTAATTGTATTGGCTAGAACTTCTAGAACTATGTTGAATAGTAAAGGTGACAGAGGACAACCTTGTCTGGTTCCAGTTCTCAGAGGAAAAGCTTTCAGTTTTACTCCATTCAGTAGAATATTAGCTGTGTGTTTGTCAGAGATAGCTTCAATCAGTTTTAGAAATGTGCCACCTATGTCTATACTCTTCAGTGTTCTAATTAGAAAAGGATGCTGGATTTTATCAAATGCTTTTTCTGCATCTATTGAGAGGATCATATAATCTATATTTTTGCCTCTATTATACGGTGGATAACATTTGTGGACTTGCATATGTTAAACCAGCCTTGCATCCCTGGGATGAAACCTACTTGATCATTATGTATGTCTTTTTTGATGATAAGCTGTAATCTATTGGCTAGGATTTTGTTGAGAATTTTTGTATCTATATTCATGAGTGAGATTGGTTTGAAATTCTCCTTTTTGTTTGGGTCTTTTCCTGGTTTTTGTATCATGGTGATGTTTGCTTCATAGAATGTGTTGGGGAAGATTCCTTCCTCCTCAGTTTTTTGGAATAATTTCTGCAGTACAGGAATAAGCTCTTCCTTGAAGGATTGATAGAATTCTGGTGTGAAGCCTTCTGGACCAGGGAATTTTGGGGGTGGAAGATTTTTTATTGTTTCTTTAATCTCAGTGCTTGAAATTGGTCTGTTCAGGAGCTCTATTTCTTCCTGGCTAAGTCTAGGGAGAGAGTGTGATTCCAAATGTTGATCCATTTCCTTCACATTGTCAAATTTCTGGGCATAGAGTTTCTGGTAGTATTCAGAGATGATCTCTTGTATCTCTGTGGGATCAGTTGTTATTTACCCTTTATCGTTTCTGATTGAGGTTATTAGGGATTTTACTTTTCTATTTCTAGTTAGTCTGGCCAATGGTTTATCTATTTTATTAATTTTTTCAAAAAACCAACTCCTTGTTTCATTAATTTTCTGAACGATTCTTTTCTATTTTCTATTCTTTTGTTTTCAATTTCATTGATCTCTGATTTGATTTTGGATATTTCTTTTTTTCTACTGGGTTTAGGCTTAGATTGTTCTTCTTTTTCCAATTCCATAAGATGGCTTGTAAGTTTGTTGATGTGCTCTTTTTCTGTTTTTTGAATGTAGGCATCTAAAGTGATATATTTTCCTCTCCAAACTGCTTTTGCAGTATCCCACAGGTTTTGGTAGCTTGTGACTTCATTGTTCAAGAAAATTAATGATTTCCTGTTTTATCTCTTCCTGCACCGATCTGTTATTCAACAGAAGGTTGTTTAATTTCCATGCCTTTGTGTGGGGTCGAAGATTTTTGTTAGAGTTGAGTTCCACCTTTAGTGCCTTATGATATGAGACGATACAAGGTAAAATTTCAATTCTTTTTATTCTGTTGATATGTCCCAGGATATGATCAATTTTGGAGAATATTCCATGGGGTAAGGAGAAGAATGTATATTCTTTGTCTTTGGGATGAGTGTTCTATATGCGTCTATCAAGCACAATTGTTCTGGGGTCTCATTTAAATCTCTTATATCTTTGTTTAATTTCTGTTTAGAGGATCTTTCCAGCTCTGTAAGAGACGTGTTAAAATCTTCTGTTATATAGTATTATTGAATATCATATTGCTCAGACTGAGTAAGGCCTGTTTCAAGAATCTGGGAGCATTTAAATTGAAAAACTGTCTTCCAACCCTTGACTGAGAGTTTTAATTTGTCTTTTGAAGCTAGGTGTGTTTCTTGCAGACAGCAAATGGATGGCTTGTGTTTTTTAATCCAGTGAGCCAATCTATGTCTCTTCAGTGGGGAATTCAAGCCATTAACATTTATTGAGATAATTGGTAAGTGTGATAGTACTCTATTCATCTTATTTTCTGAGAGTCCATTGCTTAGTTTCATCTTTTGCATCCGTGTGGAAGTTAGGTTCTGTCCTTTAATTTCTGAGTTCTTACTTTGCTGCTGATCCATTGTGATGGTCAATGTATAGAACAGGTTGAAGTATTTCCTGTAGAGCTGATCTTGTTGTGGTGAATTTCCTCAATGTTTGTATATCCGTAAATGATTTAATTTCTCCATCAATTTTAAAATTTAGCTTAGCAGGGCATAGAATTCTGGGCTGCAAATTCTTCTGTTTAAATAGATTAAAGGTAGATGACCATTGTCTTCTCACTTAGAAAGTTTCATTAGAGAAATCTACAGTCACTCTGATGGATTTGCCCCTGTAGGTCAACTGGCACTTACTCCTGGCAGCTTGCAGAATCTTTTCTTTTGTCTTGACTTTGGACAGGTTCATCACAATGTGTCTTGGAGAAGCTCAGTTAGAGTTGAGGTGACCTGGGGTCCGATATACCTCTGAAAGGGGTGTGTCAGAATCTTTGGTGATATTTGGGAAATTTTCATTTATAATATTCTCTAGTATGGCTTCCATTCCTCTAGGGCATTCTTCTTCTCCTTCTGGGATTCCTATAACTCATATGTTGGACTGCTTCATAAGGTCCCAGAATTCTGACAGTGAACGTTCTGCTTTCTCTCTCTTCTTTTCTGCCTCTTAAACTATCTGAGTTATCTGAAGAACTTTGTCCTCTACTTCTGAAATTCTTTCTTCTGCGTGGTCTAACCTATTGCTGATACTTTCCATTGCATCTTTAAGTTCCCTAATTGACTGCTTCAGTTCCTTCAGCTCTGCTATACCCTTTCTATATTCTTCATATCATTAATCTCTTATTTGATTCTGTTTTTGGATTTCCTTTTGGTTATTTTCCACTTTATTAGCAGTTTCCTTCATTGTTTCCATCATTTCTTTCATTGTTTTCATCATGTGTATTCTAAATCCCCTTTCTGTCATTCCTAACATTTCTTTATAGGTGGAATCCTCTGCAGTAGCTACCTCCTGGTCCCTTGGTGGGGTTGCTCTGAACTGGTTCTTCATGTTGCTAGGAGTTCTCTGCTGATTCTTCCTCATGAGTGATTTATTTTATCTGTTTCCTTGCCCTAATTTTCCTTTCACTTCCTCTTGCTTTTTAAGTTCCCATGCCTGTGGACTAAGGTTTCGATGAGTCCTTTTGGTACAGGACCAGAAGGATGAGAAGGTTGAAGAGCAAGAAGGGATAAAAGAAAGAAAAAGAAAGAAAGAAAAGAAAAGAAAGAAAGGAGAGGGGATGTGTAAAAGGGAATATTGACAAAAAAAAAAAAAAAGAGAGAGGCACAGAAAGAGGGAGACAGGAGCAATATAGGTGTACAGTAGGGTACTTTGGCCCAACCTTAAGAAATGAAACCAACCTCTGGGGGTACACAGTTGAGTGGTTCCCTTGAGGTCAGCAGTCTTTGCTGACCTGATCGGAAATAGTACCCTACCTCCACCAAGTAGAGAGGAAAGAGAAAAATGCTATAAATCACCATTAAGGCTACATTGAACAGTTTGATGAGAATATCTCAGATTGTATATGAAACCAGCACAATGTACCCCTTGATTGCACTAATTTACACAGCTATGATTTAACAATAAAAAAAAAGAGAAAATACTATAAATCAAACCAAAACAAGCAAACAGAAAACTTTTTGGAATAAAATTGGGTGAAAAACCAAATAATAGGGGTAGAAACACTAGCAAAAATGTTCTCATTATTGAAAAAGACAGCAATGGGAAATTGTATTTAAACTAGAAAAATTGAGAAAGAAAAGAAAGAATGAAAAAGGAAAGAAAAAATCTGTACGGAAAAGGTTGAAATTAATAAAACAACAACAACAACAAAATAAACAAAAAACAAACAAACGAACAAAAAAAGCAGCATATATATCTTGTTGAATATTGTCTGAGCAACAGGTGGTCTTCAGGGATATGTGATGTTAATCACAATGCTGATACAACTGGAGGCCTCTGCTGATTACTCAAACCCCACAGGGTGGAGACCCTAAATCTCTCTTCAGCCCTCTTAAAAGGCACTTTAAACTTGTAAACTTGGCTAAGCATAAGCTTTCCCAGGAAAGTGATTGTCACTGGGATCACTGCTGAAGTGGCTATCCACTTACCCAGTGTGCCAAAACCAGTCTCAGTCTCCCCCTGAGGGTTAAGGCTGTAAGATGGCTCAGTCCCCACCTTTTAGTCTGCTCAGTCACTATGTTACCAGCTCCCGCCCGATCCTTGCTCTGTGACCCTGAGGGCAGAGCTTGCCGGGGCAGTTATCTCATAATCACTCCCTGCAGCCCATAGTCAAACACTATTAGCTCCGTTCAGCTCAGCAGCTCAGTCTGGGGCCCTAGACAATGCCCAAAGTTCTCCACACTTCTGCTCAAGCTCTCCTCAAGGCCGTTCAACTGAGTACCAAGTCCAAAAACACCAAAGCAGTTCACAGGTAAGGCCTTTCTGGTTTGCAGTCTCACTGCTGCTGTACTTACAGCTGCCGGTGGGATTAGACCAATCAAACACATGCAACCACTTGCCATTTTTCCATCCTCTTGGGGTCCAGACATCTCTCGCTGACTCCCTGTATCCTCAAAGGGATAATTATAGGCGGATCCCACCAGTCAGAGATGCCTGGAGTCTTATCTCCCCAGACTCACAGTGCCCAGTTGCAAGGAAGCTGTTACTCGGCCGCCATCTTATTCTCCCTACCTATAGTAGTAAAGACTTTAATAGTTCACTTTCAATAATGGATAGAACAACCTGACAGAAAAATCAATAAAAAAAATAGAGTCCCTGAACAACACAAAAAACTAATTAGACCAAATAGACATATACAGAACAATCTACCCAACAGAATATATTCTCAAGTGTACGTGAAGCTTTCTCTAGACTAGACCACAAAACAAGTCTTAATAAATTTTAAAAGACTGTAATTAAACAAAGGGTCATTTTCCAACTACCATGGAATGAAACTAGAAATGAAAAACACAAAGAAAACTGGAAAAAATCATAAATGTGTAGAAATTGAATAACATACTGTTAAATAAACAATGAGTAAAATGAGAAATGACAAGGAAATTAGAAAACATCTTGAGACAAATGCAAATGACACCCAACACACTGCAGCTGGTGCATCAACAGCATGACTAGTGGGGTGCTATAGCTGTGAACGCTTACATTAAATGTCAGAAATGCCTAAAATTGATCATCTAACTGTACATCTTAAGGCCCTAGAAACAGAAGAACAAGATAAAATGATAGCTAGCTGAAGAAACAATAAAAATGAGTGGAGGTAAATGAAATAGATAATAGAAAAACAATAGAGAGAATAAATAAAGCCAAACGCTGGTTATTGTTAAAAACCCACAAAGTTTAGCCAGGCGTTGTGGTGGGCTCCTATAGTCCCAGCTGCTCAGGAGGCTGAGGCAAGAGAATTGCGTAAGCCCAAGAGTTAGAGGTTGCTGTGAGCCGTGTGACACCACGGCACTCTACGGAGGGTGGTACAGTGAGACTCTGTCTCTACAAAAAAAAAAACCCACAAAGTTGACAAGCCATTTCCTAGATTAAGTAGCAAAGAAGAAAGGAGAGAATACACAAATAACTAAAATTATGCACGAAAGTGGGTAAATTATTAAAGGTGTAAAGAAATAAAAAGGATTATAAGAGGATACTGCTGTGAACAATTACACACCAACAAAATAGATAACCTAGACAGAATGGAAAAATTCCTAGAAACATGTGAAGTATCTGTAACTGACTCACAATGCAATGGAAATTCTGAATACACCTATGACAAGCATATAAATAGAATCAATAACCAGAAACCTCAAAACAAAGAAAAGCATAGGAGCAGATGGCTTCACTGGTAAGATCTACCAAATATTTAAAGAAGAATTAACACCAGTCATTCTCAAACACTTTCAGAAAATAGAGAAATTAATATTTCCTAACTCATTCTATGAAGCCAGCATTACCCTGACACCAAAGCCAGATAAAGCCATCACAAGATAGAAAACTACAGACTAATGACCTTTAGAATATGATACAAAATCCTCAATAAAATACAAGCAAACCAAATTCAGAATAATTTTAACAGGACTGTATGTTATGACAAGTAGGATTTATTCCTGGAATATAAGGTTGTTTCAACTATAAAAATCAATAAATATAATACACCACATTACAAGAATGAAGGGGTAAACAAACCTCAAATTATCTCAATTGATGCACAAAAAAAATTGAAAACTCTAACACCCTTTTATGATTAACACCTTGACTGCCACACTAGAAAAGGATTTTTTTTTCCTTTGGGCCATGGTGTTTTACTAGGTCAAGATAGGTCAAGAGACATGTGAGTTACATATCCTTATGACTTCCCAGGCTCAAAACTAGCATAAATTTAATAGAACTTACACAGAAGTCACTGTTTAAAATAATAAACTAGGGCAGAAGAAAAGTTCCTTAATATAACAAAGCCATCTATTGAAAACCTGCGGCTAACATCATACTCAATGGTGAAAGACTGAAAACTTTTTCTCTCAGATGAGGAACAACATAGAGTGTCCATTGTCATGACTTTTATTGAACACAGCAGTGGAAATTAGGGAAAGAAAGTGAGGAGAGAAGGAGGAGAAGGAAGGAAGTAAATATGAAAAGAAAGACAAAATTAGGCATTAAATGAAAAGGAAGAGCCCCTAAATGGGGGCTTGCTGTCACCCAAGCTGGAGTGCAGTGGTGCAATCACAGCTCACTGCAGCTTCAAACTCTTGGGTTCAAGCGATCCTTCTGCCTCAGTCCCCCAAGTAGCTGGGATTACAGGCATGTACCACCAAAACTGGCTAATTAAAAATTTTTTTTTAGAGATGGGATCTGGCTATGTTGCTCAAACTGGTCTCAAATTCTTGTCCTCAAATGATCCTACCACCTCAGCTTACTAAAGTGTTGGGACCATAGGTACAAGCCACCATGTCCAGCCCACCCTTAAATTGACCTAAGGAAGGGACAAAAATTTGCCTATGTTACCTGCCTTTTCCTGATTCAATTAACTGTGACCAGGAGACAGTGTCACATAGCACAGATAGCTACAAAGTGCTCGCCATGTGTATCAGGAGAATCTGAGAGGAAAAACTGCAGAAATATCAAAAGGCCGTCCCCACAGTGGATGGGAAATGTCAGAACATGACCAATGGCACAGTGTGAAAGTTCACGGTAAGCGCAGGATTCAGGACTCAAAGGGGACCCCAGGTCTACACCGTCGGGCAGAGACATACGTCATAGTGAATATAGCAGCTATACACAGGCTGATACTTTTTGTTTTTTATTTGTTAAAGCCCTAACTAAGAAAGAGAGTTCTAGTGATGTAGAAATGGAATTTGAGATTGGTCAGGAGAGCCAAAAGGATTCACAGTTCAAATTCACACAGCTAGTGACTTACAGATTGAGATATTTTGTTTTGTTTTGTTTTTATGAGACAGAGTCTCACTCTGTTACCCTAGATAGGGTGCCATGATGTCATCGTAGCTCACAGCAACCTCCAACTCCTGGCTAAAGTGATCCTCTTGCCTCAGCCTCCTGAGAAGCTGGGACTACAGGTGTGCACCATCACATCCTCTGGCTAGGTTTTCTTTTCTTTTCTTTTCCTTTCCTTCCCTTTCCCTTTCTTTATTTCCTTGTCTTTTCTTTTTAGTGGAGATAGGGTCTTGCATTGCTCAGGCTGGTCTCAAACTCCTGGGTGACCCAGAGTGCTAGGATCACAGGCGTGAGCCACCATGCCCAGTCTTGCAGACTGAGTTCTGACATCAATTCTATCCAATTCCAAAGCCCAAGCTCATTCTTCAACTCATCACTACCTCACTTTATGTTCTTACCTGTTAGGCTAAACAGCTGAGATATAAAGGTAGTGAAAAAACATAGCTAAGAAATTACAGCCTGATTATCCTCTGGAATTTTATCCCATATTGTCTTGATTGGAAGACAATAAAAAAACTAAAGATTCCTAGTGGCCAATGCAAAACAGGAAGAAACTCATTATAAGAGTTACAATATCTCTGAGATAAAAATAAAGATATCCCTCAAATTTTTATACCTGTGTCCCATGAGTCTTTATACAGAGAATACTGCATATCATGAATAACATCCTTGACAACGTCCTTACAATGAATACCACGATAACTTTTATGCACATTTATTTGCAATCCACCCAATTAACTGCAGTCAGCATAAAGTCAAATAATGGGAGTTTAGGAAATTCTACGTGAGGCCAAACCAACACAGTCCAGTTCACAACTTTCTCAGAGGACTGGTTTGAACAAGAAGTGTGTGTGTGTGTGTGTGAGTGAGAGAGAGAGAAAGAGAGAGAGAGAGAGAGAGAATTGCATTTTCTTCAGGGAATCTACCATACATATTTTAATAGGGATTTATCAAATTCAGTGGCTCATGCCTATAATCCTAGCACTTTGGGAAGCTGAGGTTGGAAGATAGCTTTAGATCAGTCTGGACAACATAGCAAGACCATATTTCTACAAATAAATAAAATATTAGCCAGTAGTGGAGGTATGGGCCTGTAGTTCCAGCTACTCAGGAGATTCAGGAGGATCACTTGAGCCCAGGAATACAATCAAGCTGCTGCAATCCAGCCTGGGTGACAAAGTGAGATTGTGTCTTTTAAAAAGGAGACAAAAAATAAGAATTGTACAAAAGCCTTTCTAAGATAAACCTGGAGTGCACATGGTCTACATTGCTGTTAGAAACAGAGCCCCAGAGAGAGAGAAGAAGCTTAAGATTAAGGAACTAGTAAAGATTTACTTGGCCATGGAATACCGTTTAGCCATAAAAAAGATGGAGAATTTGCATCTTTTTTATTAACCTGGTTGGAGTTCAAACACATTCTTCTTAGTAAGGTTATCACAAGAATAGAAAAAACAACTCAGTTCAAGTTGGGGTGAGTGGGGAGACAGAGGAGGGAGGGGGGTTGGTGTGCTTCCACTTAATGGGCACAAAGTTAAGGTATATGGCACACCTCCTGGGTGAGTGCACAACTACAATAGGGAGTCTACCTAACAAATGCAAACATTATAACCTAATTGTATGCTTGCATTAATAAAAAAACTCCCCAGACTGAAGTGGGCACTTCCCACTTGGGTTCCCCCACTTCTACTGCCAGAGGTTTTTTTTTCCCTCTTTTACTTATCCATCTTTCTCTCAATATCTGTCAATAAACTCTATACTATCGCTTTAAAAAGAAAAGATTTACTTAGATTCCTACCTAAATGGAATAATTTGGTTTTGATAATACAAATCAATATTATCTCATAACTATTATTTCTAAATGTCAATAAGCAAAATTCTAACCTATTTTAAGAATAACATATAAAATACAAATTTATATAGTAATGCTATTTTTGTGTTCCTTCTAAGATTTTGAAAATAAAAAGAGTGACCCTCACAGTTTAATTATAAATAGAAGAACATTTTAATCTTGTAAATAATGACTAGGGCTTGCAACCAGGTTATAGGTAGAAGCAAATGAGGCAGCTCCTTTTAAAGTATGGCTTTGATCATGCAACACAGTATTATGGCTTGAAAGATGTTCTTTTCTTCTTTATAATGGAAATAAAGTTGCTTTATAAATAAAGATTTTATTAGGTATTGAAAGAAAGCAAGGAGAATACTTGAAATGAGATGCAGTTAGTGAGGAAGAAGTATTAGTACAATATACATCAAAAAATCTGAAGACATCAAGTAAAATATCACTTGGACAGTCAGCCAGGTAATAGTCATCATGCAGCTTAAAATATAGAAGAAAATACTCAGGTGTTTCTATTTGTCAGAAATAAAATGAAAAACTAACATGTGTGGTGACAGAAAGGATTCACAACCTGGCTCAGCAAAAAGTATTGGGTTTCAACATAAAAGCAAAACTATTAAATCCATTTGAGAATCATCTATGATAATTTTTACTCATAAGGTAGTTTGCATAATACACATTAAAATTAATGGTGGCTCAGATCGAAGGGCTGTGCACAAGTGGAATATATTGAGTGCAAATCCTAATGAGAAAGAAAATGGGCTGATGATTAGTGAAAATTGGCTTATATCTTTATAAAACAAATTACGGAAACCAGAAAAAATTCACTGAAGAAAAATTTGGACCTGTGTCAACTTTTTAAGCAAGATTTTTACTGCTCTGGCATATGGCAAAGAAATTATGTATTAATATTTAAATTATAGTACTGAGTTTAGGAAAATTCCTCAGTTTCAGTTTTAACTAGAATTAAAATAATTTGGTGAAAATACTTTTTCCTTTCTTGTAGTCTCATTCACAGAATACCTTTGTAATCAGAGCCGATCACCATTGCATCACTAGAAGGTAAGCCCCACGAGGGCAGACTTGGCGATGTGCATCAGTTCCACACCCTGACACCTGGAACAGTATGGCACATACTTCCTACTCACGAAGTATCTGTTAAAAGGATGAGTGAATTTTTCTATAGAAGATGTCATTTAGATGCAGAAGGAAAATGCCTCCAAAACTTGGAAATAAGGTTACCCTGTGTAAATGAAACTATTAGTGAATAAAACATACTAAAAACCATAGTTAACTATAAAAATAACACAACAGGTTGCCTACATGTGAAAATGAGAAGATTTAGGACTCCTAAGAATAATCAAGACACAGAGTATGATATCAAGAAACTATGACATAAATGTGATTGCAACCAAGAAAACAGAAACCTAATTTTTATATGTTGCTAGAAAAAAATCTATAATGAAATAGGGACCTGGGAAATAGGGAATAAGAGATAAAGAAGAATCTTTTTTTATTTCTCTGGCTCCTTTGCTTGTGAAAAAGTAAGTTTTGTGAGGGCAGAGGGTTTTTTAGTTTTTTTGCTTTCCTTCTGTTTGAATGGATGAATGGGAGGACAGATGGATGGATGGTTGGAAGGAAGGGTGGTGGGATACAGGGATGGACAAGAGATTCCTTCATTCATTTATTCATTATGGAAGAATTTCCCTGTGCTAATCCAGCAGATTCAGAAGAGAATAATCTGGCCATTAGAATGAGATGCTCCATTTGGGGACAAAGATGGTTCCCCTAGCCACACTGTGTCTCAGTTCAGTTAACAGACATCTATCGAGTACTTACTATTGAATAGTTCTGAGTTGAGATATCAAGACTTACGGGTGTTTGTTAGGATATAGGACCAGATGGCTGTGATTTTTAAGAAAAACAAACAAACAAAAAAAAACAGTGGACTAAACAGGACAGAATGGTATTTCTCTCTGCATATGTGTCTAGACTAACATGGTGGCTCTCCTCTATGAAATTGCTCCATCAAGAGTTCGTGGACTCTTCAGGTTAGGTTAAGCTGTGCTGACAGGGAAAAAAACAAAACCCCAAAATCTCAGTGGCTTAACAATAAAACATATTTTGGTTCTTCCCCTGTTTGCATAAATGGTTGCTATGGGTCTGACTGCTCTCCAAGGAAGCTCATTCAATGGCAGTACAAGGATCCAGATAGATTCTTCCTTTTTTGTTAAGCACAAGGCTGAGTAAGGCACAGGCCTTAAAAATTTAGCCAGTAGGAGAGCCGTTGACCTGGGACGCCGCCGTCCGGGGCAGGAGCGCAGAGCTGCCAACTACTCTACTGTCTCTGGTGCATGGGGACCGGCTGAGGAGCCAGCATGGGCAACTGTGTGGGGAGACAAAATAGGGAGAGGCCAGCTGCCCCGGGACACCCCCGCAAGCGAGCAGGCAACTGTTAAAAACTGGAAAGTTGGAGGCGGAGCAAGATGGCAGCCGAGTAACAGCTTCCTTGCATCTGGGCACCGTGAGTCTGAGGAGATAGGACTCCAGGCAGGTCTGGCTGGTGGGATATGCCTATCATCACCCCTGTGAGGATACAGGGAGTCAGCAAGAGACTTCTGGACCCCAAGAGGAGAACTAAAATAGTGGAAAAATGGCAAGTGGTCACGTGTGTTCAATCCGTCTAAACCCGCCCGCAACTGTAAGTTCAGTAGCAGCGAGACTGCAAACCAGAAAGGCCTTACCTGTGAACTGTTTTGGTGTCTTTGGACTTGACACTCAGTTGAACTGCCTTGGGGAGAGCCTGAGCGGGAGTACAGAGAACTTTGGCCATTGTCTAGGGCCCCAGTCTGAGCCGCTGAGCCAGACGGAGCTAATAGTGTTTGGCGGTGGGTCACAGGGAGCCATTGTGAGCGATCTGCCCCAGCAAGCTCTGCCCTCATGGTCACACAGCTAGAATCGGGTGGGAGCTGGTAACCCAGTGACCAAGTAGCCTAAGGGTGGGGTCTGAGCTGCCTTCCAGCCCTAAGCCTCAGGGGCAGAGTAAGACTGGGTTTGGCACACTGGGTAAGTGGATGGCCACTTCAGCAGTGATTCCAGCGACAAGCACTTTCCTGAGAAAGCTTCTGCTCAGCAAGTTTACAAGTTCAAAGTGCCTTTTAAGTGGGCTGAAGAGAGATTTAGGGTGTCTACCTGCTGGGGTTTGAGAAATCAGCAGCCTCCAGTCATATCAGAACTGTGATTAACATCTCATACTCCAGAAGACCACGTGTTGCCCAGACAATATTCAATAACATATACATACTGCTCTGTTTTTGGTTCTGTTTTTTTTTTTTTTTTTGGGGGGGGGGTTTGGTTGTTTTTGTTTGTTTGTTTATTTTGATGTTGTTGATGTTGTATTGTTTTTTAATTTCAAGCTTTTCCATACAGATCCTTTTTCTTTCTCAATTTTTCTACTTTAATTATAATTTCCCATTGCTGCCTTTTTCAATAACTAGAACTTCATTTTTGCTAGTGTTTCTACCACTATTATTTGGTTTTTCACCCAATTTTATCCCATAAAGTTTTCTGTTTGCTTGTTTTGGTTTGAATTATAGCATTTTTGTCTTTCCTCTCTACTTGGTGGAGGTGCGGTACTGTGTCTGATCAGGTTAGCAAAGAGCTGCTGACCTCAAGGGAACCACCCAAATGGGCACCCCCAGAAGGTGGGTTTTTTTTAAGGTTGTGTCAAAGTACCCTACTATACACCTATATTGCTCTGTATCCCTCTTTCTGTGCCTCTCTTCTTTTTGTCAACAGTCCTTTTCCCCACCAACTCTCCTTTCTCTCTTTTTTTTTTTTTTTCTTATCACTCGGTCCTCCTTTCTTTCATCCCTTTTTTGCTTGTCAACCTTCTCACCCTTCTGGTCCTGTAACCCTTAGTCCACAGGCATGAGAACTTAAAGAGCAAGAGGAAGTGAAAGGAAAATTAGGGCAAGGAAACAGATAAAAGAAATCACTCATGAGGAAGAATCAGCAGAAAACTCCAGGCAACATGAAGAACCAGACCAGAACAACCCCGCCAAGGGACCATGAGGTAGCTACTGCAGAGGATTCCACCTATACAGAAATGTTAGGAATGACAGAAAGGGAATTTAGAATACACATGTTGAAAACAATGAAAGAAATGATGGAAACAATGAAGGAAACTGCTAACGAAGTGGAAAATAACCAAAAGGAAATCCAAAAACAGAATCAGATAAGAGATGAACCATATGAAGAATATAAAAAGGATATAGCAGAGCTGAAGGAACTCAAACAGTCAATCAGGGAACTTAAAGATGCAATGGAAAGTATCAGCAACAGGTTAGACCATGCAGAAGAAAGAATTTCAGAGGTACAAGACAAAGTTCTTGAGATAACTCAGATAGTAAAAGAGGCAGAAAAGAAGAGAGAGAAAGCAGAATGTTCACTGTCAGAATTATGGAACTTTATAAAGTGTTCCAATGTACGAGTTATAGGAATTCCAGAAGGGGAAGAAGAATGTGCCACAGGAATGGAAGCCATACTAGAGAATATTATAAAAGAAAATTTCCCTAATATCACCAAAGATTCTGACGCACTGCTTTCAGAGGGATATCGGACCCCAGGTCATGTCAACTCTAACCGAGATTCTCCAAGACACATTGTGATGAATCTGTCCAAAGTCAAGACAAAAGAAAAGATTCTGCAAGCTGCCAGGACTAAGCGCCAGTTGACCTACAGGGGCAAATCCATCAGAGTGACCGCAGACGTCTCTAATGAAACTTTCCAAGCAAGAAGACAATGGTCATCTACCTTTAATCTACTTAAACAGAACAATTTCCAGCCCAGAATTCTGTACCATGCTAAGCTAAGCTTCAAAACTGACAGAGAAATCAAATCATTTATGGATATACAAACATTGAGGAAATTTGCCACAACAAGACCAGCTCTACAGGAAATACTTCAACCTGTTCTGCCCACTGACCACCACAATGGATCAGCAGCAAAGTAAGGACTCAGAAATTAAAGGACAGAACCAAACCTCCACACTGACGCAAAAGATAAAACTAAGCAATGGACTCTCACAAAATAAGATGAATAGAATACTACCACACTTATCAATTATCTCAATAAATGTTAATGGCTTGAATTCCCCACTGAAGAGACATAGATTGGTTGACTGAATTAAAAAACACAAGCCATCCATTTGCTGTCTGCAAGAAACACACCTGGCTTCAAAAGACAAATTAAAGCTCCGAGTCAAGGGTTGGAAGACAATTTTTCAGGCAAATGAAATTCAGAAGAAAAGAGGAGTTGCAATCTTATTCTCAGATACATGTGGATTTAAAGCAACTAAAGTCAAAAAAGACAAAGATGGTCACTTTATATTGGTCAAGGGAAAAATACAACAAGAAGACATTTCAATTCTAAATATCTATGCACCCAATTTAAATGCTCCCAGATTCTTGAAACAGACCTTATTCAGTCTGAGCAATATGATATCTGATAATACCATAATAACAGGGGACCTTAACACTCCTCTTACAGAGCTGGACAGATCCTCTAAACAGAAAATAAACAAGGATATAAGAGACTTAAATGAGACCCTAGAACAACTGTGCTTGATAGACGCATATAGAACACTCCATCCCAAAGATAAAGAATATACATTCTTCTCATCACCCCATGGAACATTCTCCAAAATTGATCATATCCTGGGGCACAAAACAAATATCATCAGAATCAAAAGAATTGAAATTTTACCTTGTATCTTCTCAGACAATAAGGCACTAAAGGTGAAACTCAACTCTAACAAAAATGCTTGACCCCACCAAAGGCATGGATATTAAACAATCTTCTGTTGAATAACAGATGGGTGCAGGAAGAAATAAAACAGGAAATCATTAACTTCCTTGAGCATAACAACAATGAAGACACAAGCTACCAAAACCTGTGGAATACTGCAAAAGCAGTTTTGAGAGGAAAATTCATCGCTTTAGATGCCTGCATTCGAAAAACAGAAAGAGAGCACATGAACAATCGCACAAGAGATCTTATGGAATTGGAAAAAGAAGAACAATCTAAGCCTAAACTCAGTAGAAGAAAAGAAATATCCAAAATCAAATCAGAGATCAATGAAATTGAAAACAAGAATCATTCAGAAAATTAATGGAACATGGAGTTGGTTTTTTGAAAAAAATAAATAAAATAGATAAACCATTGGCCAGGTTCACGAGGAATAGAAAAGTCAAATCTCTAGTAACCTCAATCATAAATGATAAAGGGGAAATAACAACTGATCACACAGAGATACAAGAGATCATCTCTGAATACTACCAGAAACTCTATGCCCAGAAATTTGACAATGTGAAGGAAATGGATCAATATTGGGAATCACACCCTCTCCCTAGACTCAGCCAGAAAGAAGTAGAGCTCCTGAACAGACCAATTTCAAGCACTGAGATCAAAGAAACAATAAAAAAATCTTCCAACCAAAAAATGCCCTGGTCCAGATGGCTTCACTCCAGAATTCTATCAAACCTTCAAGGAAGAGCTTATTCCTGTACTGCAGAAATTATTCCAAAAAATTGAGGAAGAATGAATCTTCCCCCAACACATTCTATGAAGTAAACATCAACCAGATACCAAAACCAGGAAAAGACCCAAAAAATGGGAGAATTTCAGACCAATCTCACTCATGAATATAGATGCAAAAATTCTCAACAAAATCCTAGCCGATAGATTACAGCTTATCATCAAAATGTCATTCATCATGATCCAGTAGTCTTCATCCCAGGGATGCAAGGCTGGTTTAACATATGCAAGTCCATAAATTTTATTCACCGTATTAACAGAGGCAAAAATAAAGATCACATGATCCTCTCAATAGATGCAGAAAAAGCATTTGATAAAATCCACCATCCTTTTCTAATTAGAACACTGAAGAATGTAGGCATAGGTGGCACATTTCCAAAACTGATTGAAGCTATCTATGACAAACCCACAGTCAATATTTTACTGAATGGAGTAAAACTGAAAGCTTTTCCTCTTAGAACTGGAACCAGACAAGGTTGTCCTCTGTCACCTTTACTATTCAACATAGTGCTGGAAGTTCTAGCCAATACAATTAGGCAAGACAAGGAAATAAAGGGAATCCAAATGGGAGCAGACAAGGTCAAACTCTCCCTCTTTGCTGATGATATGGTCTTATACTTAGAGAACCCCAAAGACTCAACCACAAGACTGCTAGAAGTCATCAAAAAATACAGCAGTGTTTCAGGATATA
This sequence comes from Nycticebus coucang, assembly GCF_027406575.1. NCBI lineage: Eukaryota > Metazoa > Chordata > Mammalia > Primates > Lorisidae > Nycticebus > Nycticebus coucang. The sequence continues at coordinate 31,999,706 of NC_069789.1, read as the reverse complement.
AAATCAATGTCCACAAGTCAGTAGCCTTTGTATACACCAAGAACAGTCAAGACGAGAAGCTAATTAAGGACACAACTCCCTTCACCATAGTTTCAAAGAAAATGAAATACCTAGGAATATACCTAACGAAGGAAGTGAAGGACGTCTATAATGAAAACTATGAAATCCTCAGAAAGGAAATAGCAGAGGATATTAGCAAACGGAAGAACATACCATGCTCATGGACGGGAAGCATCAACATTGTTAAAATGTCTATACTTCCCAAAGCAATCTACCTATTCAATGCCATTCCTATCAAAATACCAACATCGTACTTTCAAGATGTGGAAAAAATGATTCTGCGTTTTGTATGGAACCGGAAAAAACCCCGTTTAGCTAAGGCAGTTCTTAGTAACAAAAATAAAGCTGGGGGCATCAGCATACCAGATTTTAGTCTGTACTACAAAGCCATCGTGGTCAAGACAGCATGATACGGCACAAAAACAGAGACATAGACACTTGGAATCAAATTGAAAACCAAGAAATGAAACTAACATCTTATAATCACCTAATCTTCGATAAACCAAACAAGAACATACCTTGGGGGAAAGACTCCCTATTCAATAAATGGTGTCGGGAGAACTGGATGTCTACATGTAAAAGACTGAAACTGGACCCACACCTTTCCCCACTCACAAAAATTGATTCAAGATGGATAAAGGACTTAAATTTAAGGCATGAAACAATAAAAATCCTCAAAGAAAGCATAGGAAAAATACTGGAAGTTATTGGCCTGGGGAAAGACTTCATGAAGAAGACTGCCGTGGTAATTGCAACAACAAGAAAAATAAACAAATGGGACTTTATTAAACTGAAAAGCTTCTGTACAGCTAAGGAGACAATAACCAAAGCAAAGAGACAACCTACACAATGGGAAAGGATATTTGCATATTTTCAATTGACAAAACCTTGATAACTAGGATCTATAGAGAACTCAAATTAATCCACATGAAAAAAGCCAACAATCCCATATGTCAATGGGCAAGAGACATGAATAGAACTTTCTCTAAAGATGACAGATGAATGGCTAACAAACACATGAAAAAATGTTCATCATCTCTATATATTAGAGAAATGCAAATCAAAACAACCCTGAGATATCATCTAACCCCAGTGAGAATGGCCCACATCACAAAATCTCAAAACTGCAGATGCTGGCGTGGATGTGGAGAGAAGGGAACACTTTTACACTGCTGGTGGGACTGCAAACTAGTACAACCTTTCTGGAAGGAAGTATGGGGAAACCTCAAAGCACTCAAGCTAGACCTCCCATTTGATTCTGCAATCCCATTACTGGGCATCTACCCAGAAGGAAAAAAATCCTTTTATCATAAGGACACTTGTACTAGACTGTTTATTGCAGCTCAATTTACAATCGCCAAAATGTGGAAACAGCCTAAATGCCCACCAACCCAGGAATGGATTAACAAGCTGTGGTATATGTATACCATGGAATACTGTTCAGCCATTAAAAAAAATGGAGACTTTACATCCTTCGTATTAACCTGGATGGAAGTGGAAGACATTATTCTTAGTAAAGCATCACAAGAATGGAGAAGCCTGAATCCTATGTACTCAATTTTGATGTGAGGACAATTAATGACAATTAAGGTTATGGGGGGGGGGGGAAGCAGAAACATGGATGGAGGGAGGGGAGTGGGGCCTTGGTGTGTGTCACACTTTATGGGGGCAAGACATGATTGCAAGAGGGACTTTATCTAACAATTGCAATCAGTGTAACCTGGCTTATTGTACCCTCAATGAATCCCCAACAATAAAAAAAAATAAAATAAAATAAAATAAAAAATTTAGCCAGTAGGGAGACGCCATCTTCCAGTAATTCACCAAAATAACAAACACAAAGGGAAAGAGGAGAGGCACCTGATACATGTTCTCTAGGCCTTTTAGAAAACATGGAGTTGTTCCTTTGGCCACATATATGCGAATCTACAAGAAAGGTGATATTGTAGACATCAAGGGAATGGGTACTGTTCAAAAAGGCATGCCACACAAATGTTACCATGGCAAAACTGGAAGAGTCTACAATGTTACCCAGCATGCTGTTGGCATTGTTGTAAACAAACAAGTTAAGGGCAAGATCCTTGCCAAGAGGATTAATGTTCATTTTGAGCATATTAAGCACTCTAAGAGCCGAGATAGCTTCCTGAAACGTGTGAAGGAAAATAATCAGAAAAAGAAGGAAGCCAAAGAGAAAGGTACCTGGGTTCAACTGAAGCACCAGCCTGCGCCACCCAGAGAAGCCCACTTTGTGAAAACTGATGGAAAGGAGCCTGAGCTCCTGGAACCCATTCCCTATAAATTCATGGCATAATAAGCATATAACATAGCACACAGTAGTACTAGTGGACCCATGTTTTTAGGCGCAAGAACCTATTTATTCCCCATGAGCTCATGGCATAATATGTGTACAGCATAGCACACAGGATAACCAATAGTCCCCATGTAACAGTGATACAAGGTGCTGGAACCTATTTCCCATGAATTCAAAAGTCGATCAACACTTTGTCACATTCAATGGCAAGGTGCCTCCCTGAGCTAATTGGAACCTCTTTCCCTATGAATTCATGGCATGGTAGATACAAATAATAGCATAAAAATGTTTCTTGTTCATTCACTACAAGTGTGTTTTTTTTTTTCCCCAAATAAGTATTAAAACAAATTTTAATGTTTCCTAAAAAAAAAAATTCAGCCAGTAAAGGCTCAGGGCCTGTAACTCAGCGGCTAGGGTGCCAGCTACATACACTGGAGCTGGCGGGTTGGAATCCAGCCCGAACCTATCAAACAACGACAACTACAACCAAAAAATAGCCGGGCAATGTGGCAGGTGCCTGTAGTCCCAGCTACTTGGGAGACTGAGACAAGAGAATCGCTTAAGCCCAAGAGTTGGAGGTTGCTATGAGCTGTGACGCCGCAGCACTCTACCCAGGGTGACATAGTGAGAATCTCCCCGCAAAAAGAAAAAAGTTCAGCCTGTAAAGCAACAAGGAGCCCTTTGTGATTTAGGCCAATTTCTAATTACACAGACAGTGAAAAGCAGAGCCAACGGTGGGCAATCCAAGGTCCTTGCCCCACATACCAGAAGGACTTGAGTCATGGGACTCCCAGTTGCAGCAGAGCTAATTCCAAGCTTCAGCCAACTGGTTTTAATGTCTGCAGCTTTATTCTGAGCAGGCTGGCAGGAAGTGCCATATCTCCTCAGAACACAGAAAGAGACCGTAACAGTGGAGTAGGGGACAGGGAGGCCATTGGCGAGGGCCTGGAGCAGCCCCACACAAGCCTGCCAAGCCTCACATTCGGAAAGCACTGTGGGGCTCTGGCAGGACTCAGAGTCACCAGGTGGGCCAAGGTGCTGCGCCTCCACCACCTCCATCTGCCCCAGAGGAGAGGTTCAGACTGTGCACGCCCCAACCCGGAAGTTACCATACACCACAACCAAACATAGCTCTGCCTGACTTCCAGGGAGGGGGAGACCTTGAGGGTGTTTAGTGAATAAACTGTGATCAATGTCTCTGCTCTAACAGGTACGGCAGGCAGGGGACACAGGCGCCTTCTTCCTGGTCAGCAACTGTCCCCCATGTATTTGTCTTGTCTGCATGGTCCAAGGTGGCTGTGCTCCAGGAAGCAGGAAGGACAACTTATTTCCCTTCTTTATTTGAAGAAACGACCCTGCAGATGCATGCATTACTTCAGCTCATTACATAGTCTTCACCTTTGGCAGCCACATGGCTGGCTAACAGTTCAGTTACACTGCAAGACAGTGAGGACAGATACTGGGGACAATGTGCAGACTTGGTCACAGGTGTGTTGGGATAATTTGTAAGGTGTTTTCTAGGTAATATGGAATCAACAAAAGTTAAAATATAAAAGTTTGTGAAGTGTTTTTTCAATTTGAAATTCATATCTCTGTCATTGTGTTTCACTTTGACATGATTTTGAAGGAGGAGCAGAGCCACAGGTAGCATGTCTGGGAAAATGGATGCAGCCTTGGGGGCAAGGCCTACGTGAAACACTCTTTAGGATGATGCAGCTCCTTTTACACAACATCAGCCTCTCCAGGCAAACCCCAGCCGGTGAATCCAGCACCCCAAGGCTCCTGAAACTGGGTGGAACTATGGCGCTTTAGTTAAGAGTGCAAATAAGATAGTCACTATAAGTGAATCTTATCTGGGGTAGACCTTTTCAGTTGATAATTGTGATATTGTCAGTGAGTGCTCAAATCCAGCCAATACTGGTTTACCGATATAGCAAAGTTTCTGAAACTGCTGAGCTGAATCAAGTTCCCCCTGTGCAGGGGCTCTGCAGGAGAGGCCTGCCTCGCTGTGAACCCAGCCTGTGCAGACAGCCGGCTTCTACTGTGGGCATGTCTCAGAACAGCAGGCTTCTCTGATGCTGTGCAGCCTCACAGCATGAAAGCACACACTTCACCAGGATGATTTCCAACCAGAAGCCAAAGTATGAGGGCAGAGTGTGTCTGTCCATCTCTTTGGGACAAGAAGAGCTAACTAAAGTCACCAAGAATCACAGAAACCCACAGGGCAAATAAGCATGGAATTCCCAAATGCCTTTTCCTTAGCACTAAAAACTAGGTCTATTTCAGTATTTCTGAATTAACATCTCTGAATTGAGATTCATTTACCAAGGGAGGAAAAAAAGGAACAGATCTCATTCCAACATGAGACCTTGGAAATAAAATCACCACCACCAAATCAGAAATACATTGCAAATATGATACAAGGTACAAAGCACACTGCCTATCAATTTCCTTAAATGCTCATTTCATGTTCTCTGGAAATTAAAAACACAGCTATTCTCAATTAATGTGTAATTTGAATAGAGAAAAGCACAGAGCTGGCATGAAACTCGTCTCTATCCGTTGGCTTTCAGATGTTTCTAAAATGAAATAGAGCAGAAACTATTTCAACGCTCTGAGAAAGTGAGCTATTTCAAAGCAGCAGCAAATAAAAATGAAACACCTGCAAATTCTGCAGAGAGACAGGTATAGCACCCCCAGCCTCCGGCTTCCAGGCCCAGTGGTAGGTATTTTGATTCCAGAAGGATCATGTCCACATTAGGAACCCAAAAAGCCTTTCTTTTTTGTGCCAAAACATTTATTATTGTCTATGGCTAGGGATGGCAACTCAAGTGTAATGACCCAATGGCAAAGACACAAAGATGATAATAGTAAAGGAGTTCAAGGTTTTCCTTAAATTTCATTATGTATTTTATTATCACTGATTCTGTGACAACTTCTGACTTTTGAGAGCAACCTCAGTGTACATAGACACAACCCACCAAACCCCATCTCAAAACTCTGTGATCTCTCTACATAAATGTCCTCTTGAGTTTGAAGCCAACCTGGGCATCATAGCAAGAAACCCATCTCTCAAATAAAAAAAGTCCTTCTCCTGGGCCATTCTTCCCTAGAAACACTCCAAAAATGACATCGTAAACACAAGCATCCCACTTTCCAGTCAAAACCTGCATAATCATATCCAATAACAAACTCCTCTTAAACTACTTGAAATGTCCTCACCAAAGTGTATAACACGCCTTTCACCAACTAGTTCTTGCTTATCTTTATAACAGCTGTGTTAGAGCAGCATGATGACTCAAGATAGTCTCCAAAACAGTTGAAGAAAGCAAGTAAGGTTTTAGTAAAAAGAAAGTATTTATTAATAACGTGTACAGCAAGCTGGGCCCTGTCAGTGTGACTGCAGGCACTGTGGAAAAGTGCGGTTTGGGGTTTTATACACAACTTTGAGGAATATCAGCTACTTCTTGGAAGTCCTCTAGGGTCTTTATTAACTCTGTTCTTAAAATAGAGTTTTGAAAACGACCCACCTGCAAGGTCTTAATTCCCATAACAGCCCAGGTCAGCCTAACCCAGACCAATCCAAAATAGCCTACCCACATCCATCATCATCCCTACTCATATCGCACTAGCTACCTAACATTAGCTTCTCAGAATGTTTCTTGTACTTTTTATTTAGTGATGATGTGTAAGAAGAAGGTTGGTTGCTTTTGTTTTAGGACCTTATCCAGATTCAAATATTGCTGGGTTTATCTCTATAGTCTTAATCTCAAATAATCCTTTTACCTTTTTCTTTCTTTCATGACTTTGGCTTTTTGAAAAGTTTTATAAAATGTCCCAATTCTAGTTTTATCTGATAATTTCCTTGTGATACCACTTGTCTTGTTCCTTCATCCTCTAACTTTCTGAAAATGAGATTTCAAGCAGCACCATCCAATACAAATGTGATATGGCCACAGATATTGTTTAAATTTTTCTAGGAGCCACATTTTTAAAAATTAAGATAGGTGAAGATAATTATAATTATGTGAACATGCTTTTGAACTCACTAAATACTATAATTTCAATACCTAACCAATATTTTAAAAATATTAATGAGATATTTTATATTATTTCTTCGAAGTGAATCTTCAAAACATTGTACATAATTTATACTTACAGTACATCTGAGTCTGGACCAGCCACATTTTAATGTTTAATAGCTCATATGGCCAGCAGCTACAGTATTGAACAGTGAAGGTCTAGAGGTTAGATTAGATTAGAAGCAGAATTTTTGGCACAGATGCTTCTTTTGTGGTGGTGTGTGCTACATACTGCACTACAGCAGACTGCTACTTTGCAGTCGTACATTTAGTTAACAAGGCCAGATCTCTGTATGTAAATGTACCTCCTCCCTTTTTGTACTCAGTAGGTAATCCTTAGGGTTATTCTCTGGCACTATGCAAATATTTTTCTTGAGACAATTGAAAATTTTTGAATATACAATGAACATTAAAGGATTTTTTGTTGTTGTTGTTGTTTTGGCTCAGCACCCAGGCTCAGTGGTTAGGGCATTAGCCACGTACACTAGGGATGACTGGTTCAAACCCGGCCTGGGCCTGCTAAACAACAATGACAACTATGACACCACCACCAACAACAACAAATAGCAGGGCATTGTGGAATGCGCCCGTAGTCCCAGCTACTTGGAAGGCTGAGGCAAGAGAATCAGGCTTAAGCCTGAGAGTTGAAGGTTGCTGTGAGCTGACACCACAGCACTCTACCAAGGGAGACATAGTGAGACTCTGTCTCAAAAAAAGAAAAAAGAAAAATAAAGGGTTTTTAAATTCCTTTGATTTTTCTGATATGTGAGATAGGCATTGTGGCTATGTAGTAACATCCTTACTGTAGCAATAAGGAGAACGTCCTTATCACTAGGAGCAGGATGATGATTTGAGGAATTAAATATAGTCAGCAGCTTCTCTTCACGCTACACTGGCAAAAGTTTTATATTTTTTGTACGTATACACACACACACACACACACCTACATACATAGAGAGAAATAAAGCAAATATATCAAATAGTAATAATTTTTTAATCTAGGTCGGAGCATATGGGTGTTTGCAGTACTATTTTTTTCAACCTCTATAATTTTGATATTTTTCACCATAAAGAGTTTGGGACAACACTTAAAAAATAATAATAAAAGCACTTATTCTTTTCCTGGGACTTTACTAAAGGATACTTATTCATTAAATCCTTGAGACAACCATACAAGCACTTACAATTATTATCCCATTTTTCCTGACAACAAAACCAAGCCACAGAGAAGTGAAGTGTGCACAAAGTCACACAGATAGCTTTATCAATGGAAGGTGAGATTCAAATTAAGTATGTCTGGCTTGGATTGGAATCCATGTTCTGAATCACAAAATTACAGTGCCTCCTCAGAATGAAAAAAAAAAAAGATTTGTAATTCAGAAAAGTGAGGTTTCTAGGTGTTCATAGTTCAATTTTTATTCTAAAGACCAGTAGTAATGGGATGTAAACCCAGAGACTGGCACCCTAACTTAGGGCCCTGGACAGCAAGGCCACCTGCCGTGACTACAGCACAGGGCGCCCACCTACTTACAGGCCCAATTCACTGTGCTCTTCCAGGAACAAACCTTCACACTGGCTCAGTCTAATGTTTCCAGCAACTGATGGTTTTCTCCAACTACCCACAAGGAAGAGGCCGTCACAAGTAATTTCAAATATGACTGGCTCTTAAGCAACGCTGGATTTCAACTCACTCCTCCCACTGGTGATGAATTATGATGAGGATGATGACAGCTACTATTTATTGAATCCTTACTATGTGCCACACACTGTTCTAATTTCTCTTCATATTCTAACCAACTTAATTCTTCCAGCAATTCTGTGAGGTATGTGCTAGAAGGAAAATGAGGCATAGAAGCTGCAAATACTAAGTAGTGCTGGGATAGCATAATTCCGGAGTGCATACTCTTACCACCACACAGCGGGATGGGGGGGAGAGCCCCTGGAGGGACCCTGCATACCTGGGACTGGGCATAATAGGCCACGAGCTCCTGGGCACAGCCACTTCACCATGTTCCTTGGGAAAGGGAAAGGATTGTCAGGGGGGACACCCTGCAGCAGACAGAGCCTGCCAAAATTTGTCTTGTTTAAGGTATAGGACTACCCTGGAGTAAAACATTATTACCTCCATGTCAAGGACAAGAAAATGAAACTCAGGAAACTAAGTAACTTATCCAGAGTCTCACAATTAGAAAAAGTTAATAATGTTGGTGAAATCAAAGTATGAATGAATACATATGTATATAATTTCATAAGTTTAAAAGTAAAAATACAAGGGCTGTCATACATCTCATAAGCTACATATATTGTTCACCAAAGGATCCCATATTGACAGAGGCAGGCCTGGCACGGAGGCATGCTAGGACCACCTCGCAGAAAGGAGGGAAGGAGCTGAGGGGAGCCGACAGGAAAGAAAGGGAAAGAACCTAGGGCCACATCCACGTCTGAACAGGCGTAAGAAACCCAAGACAATAGCAACTGTGCCAAGAAAAATTGTTTTTCAACCTTTTTTATCTCATGGCACATCTGAACCTATACACTTCCACAGTACACTTAAATTATGTTGATCAAAAAAAAAAAGAGTAAAAAGCATATTTTTACTGTGCTTTGAACTCTTTTTGAGAATAATTTAATTAATGATCTTTAAAATTTTTCACAGCACACTGGTTGAAAATCACTGGTCAAGAATAAAATCTGGGCAGGTGAGAAGATAAGCAGCCCCAGCAGCAATGGCTCTGCTCGTGAAAGTGCCTGGTTTGTGCAGGAAGAGGCATGATGGCTGGCTGGAGCCAGCTGTCAGCAGAAGCTCCTGTCCAGAGGGAAAAATAATAGCCAGAACCATTCCAATAAAGCTGAAGATCGGGAGCTGAGCTGAGAGAGAGGATTGATGGGTTCATGTCATCCCTGCTGAGGCAAGCTGGGACTCCAAAGAAGAAAATTTCAGGTACAAAACCCACCACAAAGAGGATGAGAATCCTTCCCCTACCCCCGCTCCAAGAGAGTGGTTGCCATGTTATCTCTACAAGCGAGTAGTGAACAGAAGACCTCTTGTATCACCACATGGGAGAGAGTGGCTGAAGGCCAGGACTCCTTCTCCAGAGAGATCCCACTGCAAGCCCAGGCAGTCTCTTGCCTAGAATAAAAGTTGAACAAATATTTTCCCTACCTTCCTGAACTCTCAATCCACCCTTTCTCCACTCCTGGCGGTCTGGAAGCCTACCCACTGCAGAATCCAGTGTCTGACAGATTTTTGCTAGGGAGGGGCATCTCATGGGCTGTGGGGCAACTGCACTGAAACTGTAACTCTGGTAGAAGCAGGGAATCGCAAGGGGAGAAAAACGTGCCCCCGTGCTGTGAAAGTGCAAGTGTGTAGCTTGGGACACACACCACCGACTGGGGGACCAAGACGGCAGCACTGCCCACCAGCAGCTGCGGCTCCTCTGACCAGTGCAGCAGCAGTGGCACTGCCCCCACCCCCACTCTTTCAACACAGCGGCCCAAGAGCAGCAGTGCCACCCCTGATTGAGCTGGCAACTCCACAGACCCTCCCTGGCACATTCCCACTGGGGTCAAATTTTGGAAAGACACCTCCCCAGTTCTGTGGAACATGGAGGAAGCCTGACCTCACCTCACAGGGGTCCCAGAAGCGGAGTGTGGCCAGGGCAGAGGGGTGGTCTCTGAGTGAGAGAACCACACGCTGCGACAGTAACCCATGGCTAGGTACAGACACAGGTGGAACACTCCCCAGTTTCCAATGAACACAGGAGGGAGTCAGGCTTGAACTCATCCCACCTGCAGGTCACACAGTGAGACGCCCAGTTGTGGAGGCATTGACTCCCCTTTGACTCAGGTGCAAATCCCTGGTGTACTTGAGTATTAGAGAGAGCTGGACTGCAGCCCTGTGGGGTTACCGGTGACTGGGTGTGATGGAGGTGCATGGTGGGAAAGGAGGCACCAGCCCCCATGGACTAATTCTTTTGCTGGGAGGGCTTTCTGACTCCATGAGCATCAGAGCGAGTCACACATGAGCTGTCTAGTTGCTAGCAACCTTTTCAACTCTCCCACTTGACCTGCATTTGTGCTGATGGAAACAACTAGTTTGGAACTCTTGATCTGGGCTGATCACCCAGGGACCCTCCAAGGTTGTACCCTGCTTGTGTTGTAGTGGGAGGGTTTGATTCTCCTCTTCCAGTTGTTGCGGGGAGTGGGGCCAGGGGCGGGGTGTCTTAGTTGCTTTTATTTCTCCACAGCTGAGATATCAATCTAAAGTCACTGATTCACTAGGATTGGACAGTGTCTACCTGAATACAAGACAGAGCCACCTAGCCCCATCACACCAAGCGATTCCCCAGAGTCTCAGGCTATAGTACTGAACAGGACCTTTGTAAAGCTATAGGGGAAAAGCCACCATCACCAGTCTCAGCTCTTTGGTAAAAGACGGGTAAATTAAAACTCCAGGAGCCCTCAATTCAGTTTCACCTTACCCAGCTTCTCTAGCCAAAGGGTGAAAAATAACCATAGGGTGAAATCAGCAGAAAAACTCTAGCAACATGAATAATCAGAGTAGATCGACTCCCCCAAGGTATGACAAGGAGATGCAGTAGAAGATTCCATTCATAAACAAATGGCTGAGATGTCAGAAATTGAGTTCAGAATTTGGATGGCAAATAAGATTAACAGAATAGAAGCAAAGGTGGAAGTAGAAGTTCAAGGAGTAATTAAAAAGTTGTCTCAAGAATTCAATGAATTCCAAGACAAGATCACCAAAGATTTTGACAAAATTAAGGCAAGAATCAAAGACCTGAGAAATACAGTAGAATACCTCAGTAACAGAATGGAGCAGACAGAAGAAAGTATCTCTGACATTAAAGACAAAGCTTTTGAATGTTCCCAAATGCTCAAAGATGAAGAGAAATAGAGAGCAGAAACAGGTCATTCCTTGAGACAGTTGTGGGACCACTCCAAAAGAGCAAACATTCACCACATAGGAATGAATGCCTGAAGGAGAAGAAGATGGCCAAAAGGCACAGATGCTCTACTCCAAGAGATAATTGAGGAAAACTTCTCAAACATGGCAAGAGATACTGAAATTCAGATAGCAGTTTCAGAACCCCAGCACAACTCGATCCAAATAAAGCATCCCCTAGACACATTGTTAATTAATTTCACCAAAGTTACTATGAAGGAGAAAATCCTGCAAGCAGCCAGTCATAAGAAAATCATAACCTACAAGGGGAAAAATATTAGAATGACAGCAAATCTCTCTGCTGAAACTTTTCAAGGCAGAAGAGGATGGACATTGACCTTCAATCTCCTAAAACAAAACAACTTACAGACCAGGATCCTGTAAACTGAGTTTCATTTATGATGGAGAAGTCAAATACTATAATGAAATTCACATGATGAAGAAATTTGCCATAACTAAATCAGCTCTTTAGGATATTCTAAGACTCACCCTCCACAATTACCAGCACAATGCTCTACAACAAAGTAAACTCACTCAGAAATTTTTGATCAAAACCCAATTTCCACAGTGGCAAAAGGATTAAAAATGTCCACTGGTCTGATGGTGGGAATGCAAATTAATACATTCCTTTTGGAAAGATGTTTGGAGAACACTTAAAGATCTAAAAATGGATCTGCCATTCAATCCTATAATTCCTCTACTAGGTATATACTCAGAAGATCAAAGATCACATTATAACAAAGACATGTGTACCAAAATGTTTATTGCAGCCCAAGTCGTAACTGCTAAGTCATGGAAAAAGCCCAAGTGCCCATCGATCCACGAATGGATTAATAAATTTTGGTATATGTACACCATGAAATATTATGCAGCCTTAAAGGAAGATGGAGACTTTACCTCTTTCATGTTTACATGGATGGAGCTGGAACATATTCTTCTTAGTAAAGTATCTCAAGAATGGAAGAAAAAGTATCCAATGTACTCAGCCCTACTATGAAACTAATTTATGGCTTTCACATGAAAACTATAACCCAGTTATAGCCTAAGAATAGGGGGAAGGGGAAAAGGGAGAGGAGGGAGGGGGGCAGAGGGAAGGTCATTGGTGGGATTACACCTGCGGTGCATCTTACAAGGGTATATGTGAAACTTAGTAAACGTAGAATGTAAATGTCTTAACACAATAACTAAGAAAATGCCAGGAAGGCTATGTTAACCGGAGTGATGAAAATATGTCAAACGGTCTATAAAACCAGTGTATGGTGCCCCATGATCGCATTAATGTACACAGCTATGATTTAATAATAAAAAAAAGAAAGAAAATAGTAAATATAAAAAAAAAAACCTACTAATTAGTGAAAAAAAAAAAGAAAGATAAAGACTTTACCTCTTTCATGTTTACATGGATGGAGCTGGAACATATTCTTCTTAGTAAAGTATCTCAAGAATGGAAGAAAAAGTATCCAATGTACTCAGCCCTACTATGAAACTAATTTATGGCTTTCACATGAAAGCTATAACCCAGTTATAACCTAAGAATAAGGGGAAGGGGGGAGGGATGGGAGGGAGGGGGGAAGATGGGCGGAGGGAAGGTGATTGGTGGGATTACACCTGCGGTGCATCTTACAAGGGTATATGTGAAACTCAGTAAATGTAGAATATAAATGTCTTAACACAATAACTAAGAAAATGCCAGGAAGGCTATGTTAACCAGTGTGATGAAAATGTGTCAAACCAGTGTATGGTACCCCATGATTGCATTAATATACACAGCTATGATTTAATAATAATAAAAAAAGAAATTCAAAACAACATACCACCTTTCTCCTATTGAGGAAGCATTAAAAAATAAAAATAATATTAAAATAAATGCTAAAGTTGATTCACTAGTGGGAAAATAAATTAGTATACTCTCTAGCAGGAAATTTGGTCATATTTATGTAAATCCTTTAAAATTGGCATGGTTTTCTCATAAGCAGTACAACTCATGGGACTTCTTCTTATGGAAGTAATTCAACTTCAGGCACCATCCATCAAAGGAAATTTGGAAAGATCCTAGTGTCTGATTATGGAGGACTCAAATAAAAATAAATAAAACAGCTGTCTACTCAATGAACTACCACATAGCCTCTAAAAGTGGCCATGTCTCATTGATTGACCCAATAGTGTTACTGAAATACCACACAGGGAAAAGGTTAGGCAACCCTAAATTTAAAAAAAAAATTTGATTCATTGTGGCCACCATATATTTATATACATATCTACATACATATTATGCACAGTACAGGGGATGAGATAAGATGCTCCAATGTGACAACAGAGATCATTTGGGTAGCTCAGACTTAGAGTGAATTTTTTAAAAGTTTTTTATGTTTATTTCTGCAGTTGCTACAATAAAAATATATTGCTTAGGTAGTAGGAAAAAACAAGTAAAATTATTTCCTAAATTGAATAGAAAAAAATTCCAGAAGAAATGTCACAGAGCTGAAGCAGAGACCAGGCAGGAGCCAGAATCATTGCTAACAGAGCATCCACTACCTGACGGGTGCCCGTGCTCTGCCCTGCCCAGACACCTCAGGCACTGGGCACTGACTTCCCTCAGCTTGATCAGAGGGCACACTCACAAGGCAGGCAGAAAAAGTGATACTTTTGAGAATGCTTCCCATGTTACTTAAAAAAATTAAAAGGCAAGAATGTTAAATAGAGCTTAATTATATACTCATGTACCTTAAGTAAAAAACTAAGTTCTGCAAAATTCCTAGCGGGGAGAGGGGACACCAAACAAGTGTCTTGAATCAAGACAAGAACCACGTATAGAAAGGTCACAATACAGTCAGCAATTTTTCTACTGGATCCATCTCATTATGCCAGGGTCTAATTTCAGGATTCTACTGCAACACTTAATGCATAAAAATATAGAGTAAAAACTATTCAGTAAGAAAAACATTATGTAAATTGCATCAAAATATAATATAATACATAAGCCCCAAAGGATTTGCATATGGATCACACTGCAAATCCCATTATCTGAAGTCTCATTCTCCAACTTGTTCGGCAAGGCCCCTGTAAAATGTCAGTGATGGCCTTAGACGGTGTATCTTCTCTCTCCTTCATGTTTAGCCTTGTGGTACTTGAGATAATCATTGTACAGCTCCTTAAATACATCTCTTGCTCCTGGCTGGAGTGAGGCCCGTAGGAACTGGACATCCAGCTCAATACAGAGGTCCAGGATGAGGTAGATGCCCTCCTGCAGCAGGCTTTTCACAGCTGGATACAAGGTCACCTGGGAAGAAAGGCACACCCCTGTGAGATCACACCGGAGCAGAGATCCACATCTGCCAACATCATCCTGGGAAGTAATGTCAACTTCCACTGCCAAGCTGATAATAAACAGACATCCACTTTTAAAATGTAATTTTGTACCTAACTCAAATAATTGAATACATATATTTTTAAAGTTCATATTCTTGGGAAATAGAAGCTAAGTCAAGCAAACAAACATGGAATAAAACCCCCCAGAACGGCAGGGTGGCCTTGCCATGTGTAGCATGTCGCCTGCATGTGTACCAGGGGCAATGAAAACACTGGGCTCTTAAAATTCAAAATCCTACAGCAGCAGCCACCTGACCACTGTGTCAGACTCCTCCACACAGCTGGTCACCTTGGAGCTGTGCTATAAGACTGTATAGGACAACTATAAGACTGTAACCCCATCTCACCCAGAACATGACAGGAGGGTTCTGACACTATCAAATTGATCACCCATAGACCTCATTAGGTACTCCACTAACATCACATCACCCAAGCACAGAAGGGATTTATGACTATCACTAACAGATACCGTTTCATTTCTGTCAGCAGGGACACAATATGCCCTCAACTCCTAACTGCCCAGGAATGGCTGAATTGGTCCTCCTGCCTTCTTCCCTGATGTTTGGATCTAGCAGCCGGGTGGCAGACAGCTCCCACCTGGCCATACCTCGTGCTCCACCAAACTTCCAGAGCAGAGACTCAGACTAACATTTAATCAAAGATGCCAGGATTTACCACAACTGTTCAAGTTTCAGTTGAACCTCAGTAGCCGAAATCAGAAAGCAGCAATAATAAAGAATTCTGGGGACAGATGACAGTGATGGTTGCATAACATCATGAAATGTATTTAATACCACTAAAGTGCACACTGAAAAGGGTATAAGACGGTAAAGTTTAATCTTATACTACAGTATATTACCACAATAAAAAAAAGTAGAAAAAAATAAAGCAGTGGTAAGGTACTGGCCAACAGGCCTAGGATTTTACCACTCTGCTGGCATGGAAGAGTCAGGGCCTCTCTGCAAACAGTTTCCAGTGAGGACATATTTTATCAGCTAGGAGGACTCTGGTGCATGATGGCATCCATTGGGATGTATGTTCCTGAAGAGGCCATTTGTGTCTGTCACTAAGATGATGCTGTTATCAATGTTATGGTCCTTTTCATGTAACAGTTCAAAAATTTTTGACAGGTGACCATGTTAAATTTAACCACCTTATAGATGATAGGAACACATAAGAACCAAAGGTAAAATGGTTTGTCTGTAATTTCACAGCAAGGCAATGGAAAGGAAAGACCAAACAAAATGAACAAACAAAACCTCGTAAGTCACCGTTGGTCTTAAAAATCGAGAGTGGAGCAGTGGGGGTGAAGGTGGGGGCTTTGTAGTGGAGTGCCTGCTCCTTCATTTAATCAATGCTTACCAAAGAAATAATTCTACTTCCAAAGGTTCAGATCCTGTGCTGCCAAATAATCAAATATTTTTGACTCACTGGGTTTATCAGGATGTAGCCCCATTGTAAGTCGAAGGGCAGATACAACTGCTGGTAGGAAGTAAGACAAGCAGGCCTGTAGAATCATCTCTAATCTTGACCCTGTCCTGAAGGGCATCTGCCTTGACGACCAACAGGTTCTACCACCAATACCCCACTCTGCAGAAATGTGAGTGGAATGCAGAGGAGACCTATTTAGCTATACTTGCTGCCTAGCATTTAGTTACACAGGCTAGTCCGGAAAGAGCTACGGCTTCCTCAGTTAGAAACTCTAATGCATATAGAATGTTTTCTTCATTAGTAAACTTAAAAAAATGAAAGATGAAACCAGAGACTGTTGCCAATGGATTCTGGGGATGTTATACCCTTAGATGATTCCCAAATAAAACTATAACTGATAAACATACATTAGACACAAATAATGAAGCCAGGAAACCAGAGACTTTTCATAATGTAAATCTCAGAATAATAATTAGTAATTAAAGGTTCAAATTACTGCTTCCCTTAGCAAAGTGACACTCCAGTGCCTCATTTTATTCCCAAGTAAAACAGAAAATAATGCCAGCTTTTCTTTCATCAAAAACTCATTTTAATGGGCTTGGCGCCTATGGCTCAAGCAGCTAAGGTGCCAGCCACATACACCTGAACTGGTGGGTTCAAATCCAGCCTGGGCCTGCCAAATGATGACGGCTGGGCCTGCCAAATGACGACGGCTGCAACCAAAAAATAGCCGGGCTTGTGGCAGGCGCCTGTAGTCCCAGCTACTTGGGAGGCAGAGGCAGGAGAATAGCTTGAGCCCAGGAGTTGGAGATTGCTGTGAGCTGTGATGCCACGGCACTCTACCCAGGGCAACAGCTTGAGGGTCTGTCTCATTAAAAAAAAAAAAAACAAAAAACTTATTAATGAAACAAGTGATTGGAAAAAAAATCAAGACTATAAAAATGCTAAATAATATAAGGAAACAAATTACAGACCCACATCTTAGTCAAAGAATGATCTGAAGGGGTTTTCTCATGCTCTGAGGCCCTCATCAGGTGAAGACCCGGGCCCGACCCATTTGGCCAGGCTGCCCCCTCTCCCTTACCCACAGGTAGGCAGCTTCATCCACTGAGTGAGTAGGGCCAGCGGGGTCTACAAGTCACTGGAGATAGGAGGAGGGGTGGAAGCTGGTGCAGCTCTGGGTTTTCTGAGGAGCCCCATTCAGCCTGCCTCCCTGGAGAAATGCTGACAGGTCCACCATTAACAAGCTTACCAGTGATTTTATCATTGTTCTCATAAGATTTATAAAAGTTTTATACAGGCAGAAAACAAGGTAAATATAGATCTGTACACACACAAGTGGACAGATACACAGATAAACTACACCTTTCTTAAGCCTATGACAGTCAATTTAAATGAAATAAGATTTATATAGCCTAGATTTATAAAGTCATGGAGTGAACTCACCATAGGCTACACAGCTTAGGGAATTTTGAAATTAGCACATTGACATTTGAAAGTAAGATAACCATTAAATAATGAATCATCCAGAACATTAAGTCAAAGAGTCAGATTAATTTGGACAAAAGTATTTTTCCTTAATCTATCTGAACAAATCTACCTGCATCTCTACCTTGCCAGCTGGAAGCAACTGAGTCACGTGAACGGCAGACCCCAGGAGCACAGATCCATCAAGTCCTGCTAATGAAGGGGACTCCAGAATCCTGAAGCCCAGCACCACACTTTCAGGTCTCCATGAAGCCTGGTCCCACGAGCACTCCTGTTCCTGGATCATTTCATTTCATCTCGCTATTCTATTACTCAAGAGCCTAACCAAAACAGGCCCAGGGTTGTGCTAGAGCAACGGAGAACAAGTACTGAGCACCTTCCATGCACACAACCTGTGTGCATCCCTGCAGCCAGTGCTCACCATGAACCTGCAGGTGCTGGACACTCGCCACCCACAGACCACCACACACACTGCTGCCAGACCCAAGTATCACTTGCCATTTTAGTTGAGGAACTCTGCATAAAGTCCAAAGCCTTCTGTGAGAGACAGGTAACCTGATTTACCTTCTGCACCTCCGACACATACTGGGCCACCATAAATGGGGAGAAGACAGTGAAGTCTTCAGCGCGTGCAGCGACGTGACTGTACATCCTTTCCACCAGGCGTGCACACTCCAAGACTACAGGCAGGCCATCTGTGCTTCCTACACACAGCAAAGCATATCCCAATGCATTAGTTCAAAAACAGTGCATTCAAACTTCACAATTTTTAGGATGAAATCTAGGATTGCTATTATATATAAAAGGGAGGTGGATTTATATAAGACAGACATAAAACAAAAAAATTTGGAAAATTATCTTAAAGGAAAAAATCATTTATTGGTATCATATGATTTAAAAGGTACCCTAATTATATATTTGCGTTTATTTTTTAAAAACACAATCTGGGCGCCGGCCACACACACCGAGGCTGGTGGATTCAAACCCGGCGGGGGCTGGCTAAAATCAACAATGACAACTGCAACAAAAAAAATTAGCCAAGAGTTGTGGCGGGTGCCTGTAGTCCCAGCTACATGGGAGGCTGAGGCAAGAAAATCACTTAAGCCCAAGAGTTTGAGGTTGCTGTGAGTTGTGACACCATGGCACTCTGCTAAGGGTGACATAGTAAGATGCTGTCTCAAAAAAAAAAAAGAGTCCTACTCTGTTGCCTGGGTTAGAGTGATGTGACCTCACCATACAGCTCACAGCAACCTCAAAGTCTTGGGCTGAAAGGATCCTCCTGCCTCAGCCTCCCAAATTTTAGCAGAGACAGAGCTCACTCTTGCCTAAACCAGTCTTGAACACCTAAGCTCATGTGACCCACCGTGCCTGGCCTGCCTCTGTCTTTTTAAGTTTCAAAAATTGTGTATTTGCCTTTTAGAGGCAGATAGATATAAGATGCTACTGTCACCAGCAGATCTCCCATCTCCCCAGGTTTACTTCTGATTCTTAGTTCTTCCTACCATATGGTGCCAAGACCATCCATGCCCTTTTGGCAAATTCCTCCCAAGAATTCAAATTGCCTAATGTGTCTCCACAGCTTGACTTAGAGCCATGGGGAAGTCCCAGCACACACCAGAGTATGCTCCCAGCTTTCTTTCATATAGCATAATGGTGAGCCCACTTTTATAAAATTCTAGAAAATATACATGAATCCACAGTGACAAAAAGCAGATGGCTGGGTGCCTAGAGCTAGAGCCAGAATGAGGGAAGGACTGAATAGTAGTAAGAGAAAGCTTTGGGGATGTTGGAAATGCTCTATACAGAAGGCAGCAAAAAATATATGCACATGTTAAGAGATCGTGATGAAAGTAAAACTGATCATCCCCCAGAAGTGTACGAACTACAGGTAAAATGGACATACACAGCATGTTCAGGTACACTTGACCAGTGATGGCATCAACTCCACTTCCATGGGCAGAATCTTTTACAATGTGTGCACTTTTTTTTGGCATCCTCCGTATTTTGATTGTGTTGTTGGCTTCATATACACACAACTGTCAAAACTCACTATGTTGTATACTTGAAACAGATTCAAGTTGTTATACTGACATTGTATATATCTAAAGTAGATTTTTAGAATGCACAGTACCTTTTATAAAGACACAGAATAAGTGTCCAAAGATCTTGTATGGATGCAATTTTGCTAGATCAATGTAATTTTATGAAATTTATGAATATCGTTAATATTCATGGGGCATTTCAATAGGCAATAATCTTTGGTGAGATGCTTTAACCTCTAACATAGACTATTCCTTCTCTTTTTCAGACTGCTTAACACATACATGATCGTGATGAAAGTAAAACTACTGTAATGTATTTACAACATGAATACTTGGCACTTATTATTTCTGCCACAGAATATATGGTCAATAAAAAGGGGGCATTAGGACACCAATAAAAAGAAAATAAGCTGGGCATGATGGCAAGAGGATTGCTTAAGCTCAGGAATTCAGAGTGAGTCAGTGGTTGTGGTGGGTGCCTGTAGTCCCAGCTATTCAGGAGACTGAGGCAGGAGGATCGTTTGAGTCCAAAAGTTTGAGGGTGCTGAGAACGATGATACTATAGCACTCTAACCTGGGTAACTGAGTTAGACTCTGTCTCAAAGAAAAAAAAAAAAATTAAAAAATAGAAATTCTCATTTTATGTGTAATTTTTTTATTTTTTTGAGATATTATCTCACTCTATTGCCCCAAGTAGAATGCAAATGGCATCATCTTAGCTCACAGGAACCTCAAATTCATGGGTTCAAACAATCCTCCTGCTTCAGCCTCTTGTATAGCTGGGACTACAGGCACCCACCACCACACTTAGCTAGTTTTTCTATTTTTAGTAATAGGGTCTCGTGCTTACTCAGGCTGGTCTTGAACTCCTAAGATCAAGTGATCCTCCTGTGTCAGCCTCCCAGAGTGCTGGGATTACACAGTGAGCCACTGTGCCTGGCTACAGTTTTTTTAAACGAGAACATCTCCTCAAAATTAGGAGTTCAGCAGAATCAACAAACTTCAAAGATGAAGAATGAACTGCACACATAATACTCGCTATTGCCATGTGGCACTTTGTTTCAAAGGTAAGCAAGCACAATTTTGCTGAGACTGGGCTGGAAAGGCAAGACACAAGAACTCACTGCCTTTATGCAATGAGAGAGCTCTACAACTTCCCACTGCTTCCAAGCTCTCACTGAACTGCAAACTCCTTAAGGCCAGTGGTTCTCAACCTTCCTAATGCCGCGACCCTTTAATACAGTTCCTCGTGTTGTGTGGCCCCCATCCATAAAACTATTTTCGTTGCTACTTCATAACTGTAATTTTGGTACTGCTATGAATCGTAATGTAAATATCTGATATGCAGAATATATTTTCATTGTTACAAAGGGGTCACGACGCACAAGTTGAGAACCGCTGCCTTAAGGGCATATATGCTCCATAAATATTTCCTAAATTTAGGCTCTTTTTGCCCAGAAAAAGAACTATTTCATTTAGGAGATGCTAGATGCAGCCACTGTTTGGAGACGGTAAAATATGACAGTTTGAAATTTTTTAAAAAATTATTTTGAGTAATCATTTGATGATCTGAACATTTCTCTTAAGTAAACCCAACTGAGTAGTTTTATTTCCAGCAACATCACATAATAAACACATTCGAAACTGTGTCCCTCTCTGATACTGTTACTCTGGGTTACCTTTGTCCTTCTGTCGCCCTTCATGCATAACTGAAAACACCAATCTATTAAAAGAGTTCAAGAAAGAAGGGATGGCTTTCAGCATCACCTGTGATAACAGATAAAAGAACATAAAAGTGCATAAGTGACTGCTTATTTTAAGGTTTTCTAATTTAAAGGAGCACACACTTGCTTTCTTCTGAGCTTTGTCTATGAGGACACTAAGAACAGCAGTGTGCACCCAGGCATAGTCACCGGCATGGTGTTACTGTTCACCCACCTGGGGGGTGGGGGGGAGTAACTTTTTAACCCTTGCTTGACCATTTGGAATAGGGATTCCATACTGCATAAACTTCAGGAATCTAAGGGGCAAACCTAGTTTAGAATTTGCTGACTCTGTATGTTTTACTCTAAACTAGTACTAATCTATTCTGGTAATGAGTAGTAATAAATAATAAAAGGAACAAAACTAACCAATTTATTCAAGTAGAATTGGTATTTTAAAAAAAAAGATTACATAAAGAAAATTCACTTAAAATGGGGACCAAAACTGCTCAAGTAATAGAGGTGAGAAGGTCTACTTTGGGATTTTATCTTGAAAAATGAGATTACAATGGCAAGCATGCTTCTTTTATACTCCACCATCCTTAGGTCAGATCACAACTAGACACTGTCCAACAGAGCAGCCATAAGCCACATGTGACTGCTTACAATTAAATTAACAAGAATTCAGTAAAATTAAGCACTCAGTTTCTGTCACACTGGACATACTTCAAGTAGTCAAGACACCTGTGGCCAGTGGTCACTGGGCTGGACAACGCAGATACAGCACAGGCCCATCACTGCCAAATAGTCTACTGGACAGTGCTGCACTAATACTTAAAATGAATAAACAGTAAAGCACGTGTTGGGATTCTCTTTGGCATAATCTGTCCAACAAAATTCTTTTTTTTTTTTTGTAGAGACAGAGTCTCACTCTGTTGCCCTCAGTAGAGTGCTGTGGCGTCACACAGCTCACAGCAACCTCCAACTCCTGGGCCCAGGCGATTCTCTTGCCTCAGCCTCCCGAGCAGCTGGGACTACAGGTGCCTGCCACAATGCCCGGCTATTTCTTTGTTGCAGTTTGGCAGGGGCTGGGTTTGAACCTGCCACCCTTGGTACATGGGGCCGGCGCCCTACTCACTGAGCCACAGGTGCCACCCCCAACAAAATTCTTGATAGCATAATACTTCACCCTGCATGTCAAATTATCTGTAGCATGTTCAGATATAGGAATTTTTTGCAAAAGTATTCCAGAGTTTCAGCAAATTCTCCAGGACCATCCTCTCTTAATCCTTTGCTGCACACAAATCTGAGGGCAGACTATGTGGATGCACACACTCTGGCTCCTCTTGGACAAACCATCTAGCTTTTTCCATACATGTGTGCCTCAGTTTCCTCATCCACGAAATGAGGATAAGAAGTTGTTGTTGAGGATTACCCACATTAAAACAGGTAAAATGCTTAGCACAGCCCCAGCTGCTCATCGTTCTGCTGGGTTTTCTGACTGTGCTGACTGCCTACCATACAAATGCAGACCTACTATGTGTGTGCTCACACGCTCGGCCTTGGGCCCACTTGTCAGATTCCCTACTCAATCCCTCATGTAATCCTACGTGCAAGCTGCCAGGATGAGTCACATCCACCATGTTCCTACTTATTAAATTATCTAATTCCACTAAGTGGTCATTTGTTAATGGTTGGCAAGAGACTTTCTAATATTACTTTCATCAAGTTCATGAAATCCTGCATCTTCTGCAAGATCTTC
The DNA here is from genome assembly GCF_027406575.1 of Nycticebus coucang. Classification (NCBI taxonomy): domain Eukaryota; kingdom Metazoa; phylum Chordata; class Mammalia; order Primates; family Lorisidae; genus Nycticebus; species Nycticebus coucang. Next base: position 31,976,495 of record NC_069789.1, on the reverse strand, counting down.
AGTTTTAGTTTGTAATTAATTTGCAGTGTATATATATCATACAGTAAATCAGCAGAGAAATTTAATAACAGAAATGCTATAAGATAAGCTGGACCAAAGGTCAACTGCCAACTGGAGGATACTTTAGAGTGAGGCCCAATTTCATCAATGTTTAGTTTGCTAGAGAATATTTTTTTCTTAAAAACTGCATTGCTGGTGGATCTCTAGCCTCATAACGTCAAAACACTTAAAAAAAAACAACATCTGGGCTCAGAGCCCATTCAACAGTGGTTAGGGCACCAGCCACATACACCGAGGGTGGCAAGTTCGAGCCCAGTCCAGGCCAGCTAAACAACAATGACAACTGCAACAAAAAATAGCCAGGTATTATGGAGGGCGCCTGTAGTCCCAGCTTCTTGGGAGGTTGAGGCAGGAGAATCACTTACGCCCAGGAGTTTGAGGTTGCTGTGACGCCACAGCACTATACTGAGGGCAACACAAAGAGACTCTGTCTCAAAAAAAAGAAAAAAAAAAAAAAAAAGGAAAAAAACCTCTGTGCACCTATATATATGTGACATACAATCATGCGTTAAAAAGCAACACTTTGGTCAATAACTGCAATGAGAGTAGTCCCATAAGATGAAAACACTGCATTTTCACTGGGCCTTCTCTATATTTAGCCACATTTAGATACACAAACACTTACCATTGTGTTACACCTGCCTACTAAGCTCAGTACAGTAACAAGCTGTACCAGTGTGCAGCCACAGCTGTGCCCTAAAGCCCAGGTGTGTGACAGGCTGCACCATCCAGGTCTGTGTAAGTGCACTCTGATGTCTGCAGTGACACAACTGCCTAACAACACACTTCTCAGAACACACTGCTGTCATTAAGCTACACATGACTGTATGTCATATCTGAGTTCCCACTTGTCAGCCACATGGATAGTGGTGGCAATATTAGATTTAGACTCAAAGAAGCAGACTTTGACTACATTGTTTAGTGGTGCTGAGCCTCAGCTTACCCATCAGTTAACTGAGGTTACCACGTCCTTCACAGGGTTGCTAACGGGGTGAAACGTAGCAAACGTTCAGTTAGCTGAACTGCAATCTTTTCCCTGAGACATCAGTTTAACTTAAAAGGCAGCACATATGCCTCACTCCCTATACTCATTTCAATTATAAATCCAACAAGAGATGTAAGCGAGTGACTTAAATATGTGCCCAGCAAAAACAGCCTAATTGCTAGTAAGCTTCCTTAAATAGTATAGTCTTAGTATCAAACTTATCCAAAAGGCTTATGACCAGAAGATTTTAGATTTTGGATTCTGGAATATTTGGATATACATAATCCCGTATCTTGGAGACGGGACCCAAGTTTAAGCACAAAATTCACTTCTGTTTCATATGCATGTTGCACACAGAGCCCCAAAGTAATTTCATACAATATTTTTAATAGCTTTGTAATGAAACAAAGTTTTGCCTGTGTTCTGGCGTGACCCATCACGTTGAGGTCGGTGTAAAGTCTCCTCTTGTGGCATCTCATCAGCACTCAAAAAAGTTTGGATTTTATTGCCTCTGGCTGGAGTATTAGGTAAATAGAAAAGGTTTTAGATATTGGACCATTCTGGATTTCAGATTAGAAGCTCTCAAACTACAGCACACCAATATCATCCAAAGTGCCAGACTCAACACAGATGAACTAGCTCAAGTAGCCTGGTGGGACTTCTGGACTTGAAATACCTCTTGGCCCTGAAAATTACTGAAACCAGGAAGTTTGCCTGACAAATCATTATTTTTATTATCCCTCAAGAGTAAAGTTTGCCTGCTGCTTTTCTACCAGCTTACATTGCCCTATTCATAAAGGACGAGCTGACTGAGGGTCTCTCCCTCCGTCTCACCTTGGGGTGGCACTGTAGGATGGAGAAGAGCACGTTGTGCACCCTTAGGAAGATGCTTCCATACTCTGCTGGCTTCACGTGTTGCAAAGGAACTGTGAGCAGGATGCTGAAGGCCAAGCTGACATGGTGGGGGTTGCCAATGGCCTCCTCCCCCTGCCGTAGCAGGGCAGCCAGGACGTCTAGGATAGACTCGATCACAGTAAGGGGCACAGGCTGCTTCTGACAAGCCTCTCGGTTTTGCAGCTGTAGCAAACGGGGGAAAGCAGGAAGGAGAAATGAAGTTGATACTCCAAAATAACACAAAACACAATGACACGAAAAGCATTGAGTGACTGTCACAACAATGTCCCTGCTTCAAAATAAATGGACGCAGTCAACAGGCAGGTGGGTGTCACTTGGCTCACACCTGTCATCCCAGCTCTCTGGGAGGCCGACATGGGTCGATCACCTGCGCTCAGGAATTCAAGACCAGCCTGAGCAAGAGCAAGATACTGTCTCTAAATAGAAAAAAAAAAAGAAAAGAAAGAAAGAAAGAAAAAGAAAAACTAGCCAGGCATTGTGGCAATCGCCTATACTCCCAGCTACTCAGAAGGTTGAGGCAAGAGGATCAACTGAACCCAAGAGTTTCAGGCTGCTATGAGCTATGATGCCACGGCACTCTACCCAGGGTGAGAGTGAGATTCTGTCTCAAAACAAAAAACAAAAAACATTGTTCTAGAAAATAATGAGAACAGGATGAACATGAGGGTACCCGAATCTTACCTACACAACCAAGGAGACTTTACCTGTGACACTAATGCCCTCAAACACTGAGCCCGAGGCCTTCTGGGATCCATCTCTTGCAATGCATCTTTTGGCCAGCTGTTCTGGCTATGCAGACTCCTTGTTACATTCTAACAGGATTCTAGGCTCCTGTTCCTATCAGAGCAGGCCTGCTATGGTGTCATCAGAACAGGTAAACCTCTCCATTCACACCCACTAGTGCAGTATTTGGAAAACTGACAAGTCAGCAAAGCTGACAACAAGAGGACAGGGGGAGGAGCAAGATGGCGGCCGAGTAACAGCTTCCTTGCAACTGGGCACAGTGAGTCTGGGGAGACAAGACTCCACGCATATCTGGCTGGTGGGATCTGCCCAAAACATCTCTCTTGACAATACAGGGAGTCAGTGAGAGACTTCTGGACCCCAGGAGGAGGACAAAAGCAGTGGAAAACTGGCAAGTGGTTGCGTGTGTTCATTTAGTCTAATCCTGCCGGCAGCTGTAAGTACAGCAGCAGTGAGATTGCAAACTAGAAAGGCCTTACCTGTGAGCTGCTTGGGTTTTGTGGACTTGGCACTCAGTTGAACTACCTTGGGAGAACTTGGGCAAGAGTACGGAGGATTTTAAGTGTTGCCTAGGGCCCCAGACTGAGACGCTGAGCCAGACAGACCTAATAGTGATTACCCGGGCCATGTGGAGCCAATGTGGGAGAACTGCCCAAGCAACTTCCACCCTCAGGGTCGCAGAACAAGGATCGGGTATGAGTGAGTAATCTGACTGACTGAGCAGCCTAAAGGTGGGGACTAAGAGGCCTTACAGCCTTAGCCCTCGGGTATAGAGTGAGACTGGTTTTGGCACACTGGGACTCATGGAAAACCCTAGTCCAGAGGCACGGCAACTTGAAGATCAAGAAGAAGTGAAAGGAAAATTAGGGTAAGGAAACAGATAAAAGAAATCACTCATGAGGAAGAACCAGCAGAAAACTCCTGGCAACATGAAGAACCAGTCCAGAGCAACCCCCTCCCCACCAAGGGACCATAAGGTGGCCACTGCAGAGGATTCCACCTATAAAGAATGTTAGAAATGACAGAAAGGGAATTTAGAATACACATGATGAAAACAATGAAAGAAATGATGTAAACAATGAAGGAAACTGCTGATAAAGTGGAAAATAACCAAAAGAAACTCCAAAAACAGAATCAAATAAGAGATGAACGATATGAAGAATATAGAAAGGATATAGCAGAGCTGAAGGAACTGAAGCAGTCAATTAGGGAACTTAAAGATGCAGTAGAAAGAATCAATGACAGATTAGATCATGCGGAAGAAAGGATATCAGAGGTAGAGGACAAAGCTGTTGAGATAACTCAGATAGTAAAAGAGGCAGAAAGAAAGAAAGAGAAAACAGAACATTCGCTGACAGAATTATGGGACTTTATAAAGTGTTCAAACATATGAGTTATAGGAATCCCAGAAGGGGAAGAAGAATGTCCCAGGGGAATGGAAGCCATACTAGAGAATATATAAGTGAAAATTTCCCAAATATCACCAAATATTCTGATACACTGCTTTCAGAGAGATATCGGACCCCAGGTCACCTCAACTATAACAGAGCTTCTCCAAGACATATTATGATGAACCTGTCCAAAGTCAAGACAAAAGAAAAGATTCTTCAAGCTGCCAGGAGTAAGCACCAGTTGACTTACAGAAGCAAATCCATCAGGGTGACTGCAGACTTCTCTAATGAAACTTTCCAAGCAAGAAGACAATGGTCATCTACCTTTAATCTACTTAAACAGAACAATTTCCAGCCCAGAATTCTATACCCTGCTAAGCTTTAAAACTGACAGAGAAATCAAATCATTTACTGATATACACTGAGGAAATTCACCACAACAAGACCGGCTCTACAGGAAATACTTCAACCTGTTCTATACACTGACCATCACAATGGATCAGCAGCAAAGTAAGAACTCAGCAATTAAAGGACACAACCTAACTTCCACACTGATGCAAAAGATAAAACTAAGCAATGGACTCTCACAAAATAAGATGAATAGAATACTACCACACTTATCAATTATCTAAATAAATGTTAATGGCTTGAATTCCCCACTCAATAAGCATAGATTGGCTCACTGGATTAAAAAACACAAGCCATCTATTTGCTCTTTGCAGAAAACACACCTAGCTTCAAAAGACAAATTACAACTCTGAGTTGAGGGTTGGAAGACAATTTTTCAGGCAAACGGAATTCAAAAGAAAAGAGGAGTTGCAATCTTATTTTCAGATACATGTGGATTTAAAGCAACTAAAGTAAAAAAGGACAAATATGGTCATTTTATATTGGTCAAGGGAAAAATACAACAAGACGACGTTTCAATTCTAAATATTTATGCATCCAATTTAAATGCCAGATTCTTGAAACAGACCTTACTCAGTCTGAGCAATTTGATATATCCTCTTACAGAGCTGGACAGATCCTCTAAACAGAAATTAAACAAAGATAATAAGGGATGTAAATGAGACCCTAGAACATCGGTGCTGGACAGATGTATATAGAACACTCCATCACAAAGATAAAGAATATACATTCTTCTCATCACCCCATGGAACATTCTCCAAAATTGATCATATCCTAGGACACAAAACAAACCTCGACAGAATCAAAAGAATTGAAATTTTACCTTGCATTTTCTCAGATCACAAGGCACTAAAAGTGGAACTCAACTCCAACAAAAACGTTCAACCCCACACAAAGGCACGGAAATTAAACAACATTCTGTTGAATGACAGTTGGGTGCAGGAAGAAAAAAACAGGAAATCATTAACTTCCTTGAGCATAACAACAATGATGACATAAGCTACCAAAACCTGTGGGATATTGCGAAAGCAGTTTTGAGAGGAAAATTCATCACTTTAGATGCCTACATTCGAAAAACAGAAAGAGAGAGCATCAACAAACTCACAAGCAATCTTACGGAATTGGAAAAAGAAGAACAAGCTAAGCCTAAACCCATTAGAAGAAAAGAAATCTCCAAAATTAAATCAGAGGATCAATGAAATTGAAAACAAAAGAATCATTCAGAAAATTAACGAAACAAAAACTTGGTTTTTTGGGAAAAATAAATAAAATAGATAAACCTTTGGCCAAACTAGAAATAGAAAAATAAAATCTCTAGTAACCTCAATCAGAAATGATAAAGGGGAAATACCAACTGATCCCACAGATATAAAAGAGATCATCTCTGGGGCGGCGCCTGTGGCTCAGTCGGTAAGGCGCCGGCCCCATATACCGAGGGTGGTGGGTTCAAACCCAGCCCCGGCCAAACTGCAACCAAAAAATAGCTGGGCATTGTGGCGGGTGCCTGTCATCCCAGCTACTCGGGAGGCTGAGGCAAGAGAATTGCTTAAGCCCAGGAGTTGGAGGTTGCTGTGAGCTGTGTGAGGCCACGGCACTCTACCAAGGGCCATAAAAGTGAGACTCTGTCTCTACAAAAAAAAAAAAAAAGAGATCATCTCTGAATACGACCAGAAACTCTATGCCCAGAAATTTAACAATGTGAAGGAAATGGATCAATATTTGGAATCACACCCTCTCCCTAGACTTAGCCAGGAAGAAATAGAGCTCCTGAACAGACCAATTTCTAGCACTGAGATTAAAGAAACAATAAAAAAGCTTTCACAAGAGGGACTTTGCCTAACAAATGCAATCTTTGTAACCTGGTTTATTGTACCCTCAATGAATCCCAGTCAATAAAAAAAAAAGCTTTCAACAAAAAAATGACCTGGTCTGGATGGCTTCACACCAGAATTCTATCAAACCTTCAAGGAAGAGCTTATTCCCGTACTGCAGAAATCATTCCAAAAAATTGAGGAGGAAGGAATCTTTCCCAACACGTTCTACAAATCAAACATCACCCTGATACCAAAACCAGGAAAAGACCCAATCAAAAAGGAGAATTTCAGACCAATTTCACTAATGAATATAGATGCAAAAGTTCTCAACAATATCACAGCCAACAGATTAGATTTTATCATCAAAAAAGTCATACATCATGATCAAGTAGGTTTCATCCCAGGGATGCAAGCCTGGTTTAACATACACAAGTCCATAAACGTTATCCATCATATTAACAGAAACAAAAATAAAGACCATATGATCCTCTCAATAGATGCAGAAAAAGCACTGGATAAAATCCAGCATCCTTTTCTAATTAGAACATTGAAGAGTATAGGCATAGGTGGCACATTTCTGAAACTGATTGAAGCTATCTATGACAAACCCATAGCTAATATTTTACTGAATGGAGTAAAACTGAAAGGTTTTCCTCTTAGAACTGGAACCAGACAAGGTTGTCCTCTGTCACCATTACTATTCAACACAGTGCTGGAAGTTCTAGCCAATGTAATTAGGCAAGACAAGGAAATAAAGGGCATCCAAATGGGAGCAGAGGAGGTCAAACTCTCCCTCTTTGCTGATTATATGATCTTATACTTAGAGAACCCCAAAGACTCAACCACAAGACTCCTGGAAGTCATCAAAAAATATAGTAATGTCTCAGGATATAAAATCAATGTCCACAACTTTTGTATACGCCAAAAACAGTCAAGATGAGAGGCTAATTAAGGACACAACTCCCTTCACCATAGTTTCAAAAACAAAATACCTAGGAATATACGTAACAAAGGAGGTGAAGGACCTCTATAAAGAAAACTATGAAATCCTAAGACAGGAAATAACAGAGGATATTAACAAATGGAAGGACATACCATGCTCATGGCAGGGAAGAATCAACATTGCTAAAATGTCTATACTTCCCCAATCTACCTATTCAATGCCACTCCTATTAAAATACCAACATCGCACTTTCAAGATTTGGAAAAAAATGATTCTGCGTTTTGTATGGAACCAGAAAAAAACCCGTATAGCTAATGCAGTTCTTAGTAATAAAAATAAAGCTGGGGGCATCACCATACCAGATTTTAGGCTCTACCACAAGGCCATAGTGGTCAAGACAGCATGGTACTGGCACAAAAATAGAGACATAACATTTGGAATCTAATAGAAAACCAGGGAAATGAAACTAACATCTTACAACCACCTAATCTTCCATAAACCAAATAAGAACATATTTTGGGGGAAAGGCTCCCTATTCAATAAATGGTGCTGGGAGAACTGGATATCCACATGTAAAAGACTGAAACTGGACCCATACCTTTCTCCACTCACAAAAATTGATTCAAGATGGATAAAGGACTTAAATTTAAGGCATGAAACAATAAAAACCCTCAAAGAAAGCATAGGAAAAACACTGGAAGATACTGGCCTGGGGAAAGACTTCATGAAGAAGACTGCCGTGGTAATTGCAACAACAACAAAAATAAACAAATGGGACTTCATTAAACTTAAAAACTTCTGTACAGCTAAGGAGACAACAACTAAAGCAAATAGACAACCTACACAATGGGAAAGGATATTTGCATATTTTGAATCAGACAAAAGCTTGATAACTAGGATCTATAGAGAACTCAAATTAATCCACATGAAAAAAGCCAACAATCCCATATATCAATAGGCAAGAGACATGAATAGAACCTTCTCTAAAGAAGACAGAGGAATGGCTAACAAACATGAAAGAATGCTCTTCATCCCTAATTATTAGAGAAATGCAAAGCAAAACCACCCTGACATACCATCTAACCCCAACAAGAATGGCCCACATCACAAAATCTCAAAACTGCAGATGCTGGCGTGGATGTGGAGAGAAGGGAACACTTTTACACTGCTGGTGGGACTGCAAACTAGTACAACCTTTTTGGAAGAAGTATGGAGAAACCTCAAAGCACTCAAGCTAGACCTCCCGTTTGATCCTGCAATCCCATTACTGGGCATCTACTCAGAAGGAAAAAAATCCTTTTATCATAAGGACACTTGTACTAGACTGTTTATTGTAACTCAATTTACAATCGCCAAAATGTAAATTTTGATGCCCACCAACCCAGGAATGGATTAACAAGCTGTGGTATATGCACACCACGGAATACTATTCAGCCATTAACAAAAATGGAGACTTTACATCCTTCGTATTAACCTGGATGGAAGTGGAAGACATTATTCTTAGTAAAGCATCACAAGAATGGAGAAGTATGAATCCTATGTACTCAATTTTGATATGAGGATAGTTAATGACAATTAAGGACATGGTCGGGGTGGGGAAAGGGGAGAGCAGAGAGAGAAAGGAGGAGGGAGGGGTGGGGAAATGAAGAGCAGAGAGAGAGAAGGAGGGAAGGGGGTGGGGTCTTGGTGTGTGCCACACCTTTTGGGGGCAAGACAGGATTGTAAGAGGGACTTTACCTAACAAATGCAATCAGTATATCCTGGCTTCTTATACCTCAATGAATCTCCAACAATAACAAAAAAAAAAAAAGAAAAGGAAGAGGACAGACCACCAAGTCTGCTGGTCGGACCCTCAGGAGGACAGGACACCAAGGCTGCTGGTCGGACCCTCAAGAGGACGGGACACCAAGTCTGCTGTCCAGACCCTCAGGAGGACGGGACACCAAGTCTGCTGGCCATACCCTCAAGAGGACAGGACGCTAAGTCTGCCAGTCCAACCCTCAGGAGGACGGGACGCCAAGTCTGCCAGTGAGACCCTCAGGAGGACAGGACACCAAGTCTGCCGGTCAGACCCTCAGGAGGACGGGACACCAAGTCTGCCGGTCAGACCCTCTGGAGGACGGGACACCAAGTCTGCCGGTCAGACCCTCTGGAGGACGGGACACCAAGTCTGCCGGTCAGACCCTCAGGAGGACGGGACACCAAGTCTGCCGGTCAGACCCTCTGGAGGACGGGACACCAAGTCTGCCGGTCAGACCCTCAGGAGGACGGGACACCAAGTCTGCCGGTCAGACCCTCAGGAGGACGGGACACCAAGTCTGCCGGTCAGACCCTCAGGAGGACGGGACACCAAGTCTGCCGGTCAGACCCTCAGGAGGACGGGACATCAAGTCTGCCGGTCAGACCCTCAGAGAATGGGACACCAAGTCTGCTGATTAGACCCTTTTGTCCTGGACATGTGCTCACCCAGGGCAATTTTCTCAGGTAGCAAAAGCTAGAATTGGGGCTGAGGATGACGGTAAAACACACATTGTTCCCCTGCACCTAGACACGAGAGCACTCAGTATCTCTACAGGACAATACAGTCCCAGTCTGAATCAGACTTTTGTTCTAGTGACATGAAAGCCAAGCAGCTCCTGCACACAAAATTTAGCATCTCAGTAAGATTACAATAACGTTCTGTGGGGCAGCACCTGGCGCCGGTCCCATATACCGAAGGTGGTGGGTTCAAACCTGGCCCCGGAGGAACTGCAACCAAAAAATAGCCAGGCATTGTGGCGGGCGCCTGTAGTCCCAGCTACTTGGGAGGCTGAGGGAAGAGATATGCTTAAGCCCAGGAGTTGGAGGTTGCTGTGAGCTGTGTGATGCCATGGCATTCTACCAAGGGCAATAAAGTGAGACTCTGTCTCTACCAAAAAATAAAAAACAAAAAAAAACCAAAAAACAACATCCTATCCACAACATTACTGTCTATTCTATAAAGTACTTTTTCTTTCACTGTATCATGAGTCTTACATACCTCTACAAATAAACACACACACTAAACTTACTACAACACTTTGTTGGGGCAGAGAAAACCCCCTAATTCCTTCCTATCTCATCTGATTAAATAGGCTTTAACGATAGCCTTACCTCACCACCATATTCCTTACTACTGCCCGTCTGATGCCCCCGATGCTCCTAAATGTCTCCTGACACCACACTCTTCCCACAACTTCTACTGCCAACACCAACGTGTTCAGACACCCAAATTGGCACCCTACACGCACCCATCTCAGGAAGCATCCATCCTATACTCTCCTACAAACCAGGAGCAGAGCCTATGTGGCCAGATTTTGTCTTTAGGGGAAGAGGGAGGGGATGGACTGGAGGGCGCCTCCCCTAAGGGTACTCACCGTTAGAGCCGTGACTATTTGGGGACATGCAAGCCACAACAGACTTGCTTTCTCTCCACAGAGTGGGCAGGTCAGTAGCAGCTTGAGCAATGTAACAGCTGACAAAACGGCCTGAGCCAAAAGGGAAAACAGTTAGCAGCAGACAGCCACTCTCTCGTAAGGGGAACTCCACCTGGGGAAGAAGCTTGCTATGGGGCTTAAGTGACAGAGGGGAGCCTGAGAGCCCTGTGTCAGGGAACGTGAACAAGGCTTGGGTAGGGTGCGTTCCTTCACAGCAGCAGCAGGCAGAGACCAAGTGAGAAAGGGTAGAGCTGGGTCTTTCAGCAGCATCTCACTAAGCCATAACAGTGAACAAGTAATGTGTTTTGTGACCTAAGATGCTGGCTGTGACTTCACTGAGCAAGAACTATCTATGCAGCCAGGCATGGTGGCTCACGCCTGTAGTCCTAGAACTCTGGCTCACGCCTGTAGTCCTAGAACTCTGGGAGGCTAAGGCAGGCTGATTCCTTGAGCTCAGGAGTTCGAGACCAGCTTGAAGAAGAATGATACCCCATTTCTACTAAAAATAGAAAAACCAAGGCAAGAGGCAAGCCCAAGAGTTTGAGGTTGCTGTGAGCTGTGACATCATGGCTCTCTAGTCAGGGCGACAGAATGAGACTTTGTCTCAAAAAAAAAAAAAAAGGGCTCGGCGCCCATAGCACAGTGGTAACGGCACCAGCCACATACACCAAGGCTGGGGGGTTCGAAACTGACCCGGGCCAGCTAAACAACGAGGACAACTACAAAAAAAAAATAGCCAGGCGTTGTGGTGGACTCCTGTAGTCCCAGCTACTTGGGAAAAAAGAACCAACTATGCTCACACATAAAAGAAGAGGCCTTAAAGCAGTGGTTCTCAACCTTCCTAATGTCGTGATGTATTTTCATTGTTACAAAGGGGTGGCGACCCACAGGTTGAGAACTGGTGCCTTATAGAAAGACAAAAAGTAAGACAATTGGGTCAGGTGCTGTGGTCATGGGCAACAGTTTGAAAACACAGGACTACGAGGGCCAGGCCTCCCTCTACTGAGTGCCCATGCCAGGCATCTCACGTGATCAATTTCAATTCCAACCTTATGCCAGCCTCTTCCTCCTGACCCCCTAATGCTGTGCAGCCCCACAATCCTGACTTCTGTCCTTTGCTCTCATCCTTCTTCCCCTTCCTCGTGCTCAGAGACCAGGTTCTCCCAGCTGCCGGAGACTTGACCTGCCCCTCCTGGAAGCTCCCAAATTACCCTGTTGCTCTTCTTCCTGCAAATCAACATCCACTGCCAGTATGCTGCTTAAGGCCAGGTGTCAAAAAGCCACTTGTAAGGCAGAAAAGGCCTGGACCTGGCTGTAGTCCGGCCATGCTGACCACTGGCTCTGTGGCCTTCCTCATTATGTGAAAGTGGGGACAGTCTAGTGCCCAGTAGAGAAGCAACTCCCAGTATGGTAGCTATGTACAAAGGACTCCAGCAAATGCACCATCACACAGGGCCTTATCAGTAACTCCAGGGCAAGCCAAAGGGGCCCTCTGACCTGCATGCTTCTCAAATGCTGGCATGTGGGCTATATGACCAAATCAAATGAAATTTTTTAAAAAGTACAGTGGGAGAGGTCTTAAGCAAAGGATGAACAGAATTTACATAGTATTTTGTGTAAGATTACACATATGTAATTTGAAGAAGTTCCTTTCTGAAAAATAAGTCTGCTTTCTACTGCTGCCCCATAGGCCAGCTCCCTTCCATGGGTCCCTCTGTGCTTACAGTCTCCATTAGCTTGAACTTTTGTTGGTTTGATGAGTTTCGGGGATGACACTGCACCTCAGGTAAGTTTTCCCACCTGAGTAACATCATTTCTGGGCCCACCATGCCACCCACCTGCAGATCTGCTTTCCACATATTACTGATGTCTAGTCCTTGAAGAATATGCCACATCACCAGCCTAAAGTCCTCTGTCGTTGCTGCCTCTAACATTTGGGTGAACAAGGATCTCAAATGAGGCTCAATATCCTGCATTACCTGAGCAGGAATTGCAGGATCTGTATAGAAAAGGAACCAAGACTGTTAAAATTTGAAAAACCACAGACAGGTGAAATACAGGGTAGCCAGAAGATGAAATTGTGTACAGGCATGCAATGCTATACAGTTAAAGTCATGCTGTTAGGGGCATGGTGACACAGTGCTGGTGGACAAAGTGGGGACACAATGAGAGCGTCATGCCCTCTCTCACACACACGCCTGTGTGGGGTAAGCCCCCACAAAGACTACCCATGCTCAGAAGTAGCTAAATTTGCGCCACAGAAGATAGGTGACTATTATTTTATGTAGTTGGCTCCTGAACACAGATGTGGACTGCATGGGTCCACTGACACAGGAATTTCCTCCACTTCTGCCACCTGGGACAGTTAAGACCAACCCTCCCTTCCCTTTCCCTCCTCAGCCTCCTCAGTGTAAAGAGGAGGAGGAAGAAGACCTTTATGATGATCCACTTCCACTTAATGAATGCTAAACTCATTTCCTCTTCTGTATGATTTCTTCAACATTTTTTGTTCTCTAGCTTGCTTTATTGTAAGAATACAGTATATAATACATAACACACAAAATGTGCCTATTGATTACAAGTTATACATGGGTTTTTGTCTGTGTGAGTATTAGCACCCTGACTCCCATGTTGTTCAAGGGTCAGCTTGAAGCTATTTTCCTTGTATTTCTATTATGAAATCAGTAGGGGTGCAGGAGTGAGGTGATATTTTTAAACAAACAGGAATGTCAAAAAGATCAAGAGTACCCTACATTTTGGGAGGCTGTCTTTTGAAGTCATCCAGCTGCTTCCCAGCATCTCCAGTGTCCTCTGCCCCACGGTCTTGTGATAAAACCCAAAGTCAGGGCACTCAAAGCCCCTTTGTCACCTGACCCAATTCATCTTTCTCGCAATTCAGCCCTATCGTGATTACTCCACGTTCCAGAATTCTTGCTGAAACTCCAGTTTTTGCTTACTTATTTACAGCACTGGGAAGGGAGACCAAAAAAAGCTCTGAGAGACAAAGATTCAAGTCTCTGACAATCTGTAAGACTCTAGAACCACGACCTTGGGGCGTACCAGCACCAAATCTGGTGGTCAGCAGACAAAAAAGGGCACTGAACTCACTGCAGCAGCCCCGGATGGAAGGTCCTGCCATCTGCCTCCTGAAGGCCACTCAAGCTTGGCCCGCCCCGGATGGAAGGTCCTGCCATCTGCCTCTTGAAGGCCACTCAAGCTTGGCCTGCCCTGGATGGAAGGTCCTGGCATCCGCCTCTTGAAGGCCACTCAAGCTTGGCCCACCCCAGATGGAAGATCCTGCCATCTGCCTCTTGAAGACCAGTCAAGCTTGGCCTGCAGGTAGCCTCTCCACCCAGTCCCACAGTTCTGAGTCACTCCCCTGCACTTCACTATCCTCTAGTAACTAGAGTCTAGTCTGTGCTGTGTGGATGTCTGTTTAGTTAGACAAGCCAGCTCAACACCTCACTCATCTCCAGAGCAGGATACAATTCCACACACACAGGAAGCAATTAAAAGTGGTGGTTTCCATAATCCATCCTGCTGTCCAAAAGCATCCTTTATAAAAGCTCTCTTTACAGGTGAAACTGCCTCTGAGCTGCCGCCCCTGAGGACACAGGAACTGCCACTGGCTGCCCTCACAGTCTGCTCCCTGCCACAGCCCTGGGCCACTCCTCCATGGGCATTTCTTCCAGAACACCCACCACTCTGGCTCCTCTGGACAGAGTCCAAGATCTCAGGTATATGAGGCCTGGATACAGCAAGCTCCAGGCTGGTGGGCTATGGGCAATGTGGCAAGCTGGCCTTGTCCAAGCCTGAACTCGCTGTGACCAAGGTGCTCTGTCCCTGGGGTAAGTCCAGAACACACATTTAGGGCTTCAAGATTATCTCAACTTACTAGGGCTGGGGGCAAGGGGGAATAGGGTACTCTGGTTAACAAAGGGGCCAGGGCTTTAGACCACCAGCTGCCATTTCTTAGGAGATTCTTTAGAATGCTGTAATTAGTCTTAATAAAAGACTTAATTTTAGTTGTTGGGAAAGTGAACACCATACCCTAAGAGTCACTGACAGATGATGGAAGAACACAATTATCAAAGCTTTTTTAGTTAATCCACAATCCAGCCAGAGACAGGGAGGCCACTGAGCGGGAGGCCACAGCACATCATTCTCCTGGCACCAGCCTACGCAGACCAGGGGGCTTGACTTCCTAGACTGAGGCAAGCCTGTGGCCCTAGCCTGTCCCTGCTATTCCACTGGAGATCATACAATTCAGCATGTACTCTGAGGGTCAGGGTTAGGTGTGCTTAACAACCCCTGACCTCAACTCAAGACTGTCCTAAGCCCAACTCCTTCATAACCACCAAAATGAAAAAGAAAAGACCCACTACCACTGTAGTGTAGCTATCTTGAAACAGAAAAAATGTCATCTGCTAACCTTTTTTTTATCCTTTCAGGGGAATAAAAGCATATTTTATTTTTATATACTAATAACAAATCTTAATGATCTTTTACTATACTAAATATAGCTACTTCTAGAGAAAAATCATAACTAGCGCTAAATGGCCATCCAAAAAATATTATCATCTATCCCTTGCTTGTGGCAAGTTTAATTAAATCATAGAAAAGCATTTTAATTATTAAAATATAATATTAAAATGGTATAAAATAAGAAAAGAGCAGATGGGCGTGGTGGCTCATGCCTATAATCCCAGCACTCTGGGAGGCTGAGGAGAGTGGATTGCCTGAATTCATAGGTTTGAGACCAGCCTGAGCAAGAGTGAGATCTCATCTCTAAAAATAGCTGGGCATTGTGGCAAGTGCCTATAGTCTCAGCTACTTGGGAGGCTGAGGCAGGAGAATTGCTTGAGCACAAGAGTCTGAGGTTGCTGTGAGCTGTGATGCCACAGCACTCTACCGAGGGCAAGAAAGTGAGACTGTCTCAAAAAAAAAAAAGAAAAGAGCAACAATTTCAACACTTCAATGCAATAATTATTTTAATTTTTGCATGTGTTTCTAGCTTGTGTCTACAGGTATATATACTTACACAGTTGCAATCATGGCATATTTAACATTTTATATAGTAAGTTTTCTGATTAACGTTACTATTTTTTAGATATCCCTCAACAGTTTTCATAACTATTATTTTGAAGGTAACCATTAACCTCTGACCTAGTGAATTGCAGATAACTCTCCATGCAAGAAGACTCAAGCTCTCACCTCTAGCTGTGTTTGGGGTTAGTTGTGGGCAAGGTGACATCTGACTCTCTGATGACACAGGCAGGCCTACACCTGACTCCCTGAGCCCTGCGGGGTTGGACTAAGCAGGTACAATCCTGCCCTCAGGGAACTGTAGGAGTCTCCTAAAAAATTAAGTCATTTCTACTTTTTTGAAATTGGCAGATTTTGCTTCGTGTTAAGGTCAATTTATGGCACGGACAGCCTTATGCAGTAGAACCTCCTGAGCATGTGTTATTTATGTGACTCTTCCCTGGTCAGGATAAGCTAAAGGCTAAAAAACAGGAGGGGAACAGATTTCACAACTATAAACATAAATATATATATACCTTCAAAATAAGTGAGCTACAGAGGTGCTGAGAGACATACCTGGGAGGCGATCTGCATGAATAGTAGGGAGCAACTGTAAGGGTTACACGTGCCTAGAATGTAGCCAGTAGCCAGGAAGTTGTGGGGCCAGGCCTAGGAGGCAGATGTCCTCCCTGCTGCCATGCGGTGCCTTTGGAATTACACCACGAGTTAACTTACTCACTGTTCCAATAATCGTGGAGGGAGGCAGCAACCTCCATAGCATAGAATTAGCTTGAGAAAATATCTTACCTGCAAGAACTTTTCCCACAGACTGAAACATGGAGATAAACACAGAGTTCTTCTTGGGATGGAGTTCTGGGGCCAAAAAGAACAGGGTTAAGAACTGCAACACTGCCTGAAAAGACTGACCATGCCCTGCCAGAGCCGGCAACTGTGACAGCACCTGCACGTACACCCCCTGGTAGAGAGCAGCACGGGAGGGAAGTGTGTTGTCTGCCTCCTGGGAAATCTCGGTCTCTCCATCCCGGTAGTGCTGCTGGCTCAGGTCTGCTTCCAAGAGCACGCTGACAGCCATGACAAGATGCGTGGGAAAGCGCTGGGCCTGGGTCCCTGGTGGGAAGCAGAGCTGCACCACAGCCCCTGTGTGCTGCACGGCCTGCTGCAGCAGCTTACGGAGCACTGTGAGGGCCTCCTGGCCCAGCCTTGCTTCTTTGACACAAGGTCTTAGCACTTGGCACAACTTGGTTAACAGCACCAGAAGGAGCTGCCTGCTCAGAGCTTTTTGATTTTCCAATTGTTTGCCAGAAGCTACCTCAGTGTAGAGTTTATAACTAGAGAGGCATGTGGTGATTTTTCTAAAATTGAGCACCACACTCAGCTTCATTTGGATAAGCATCTGCATTAGTTCCTCTAGGAATGTCCCTATCACTTGGAGAAATTCCAGCCAAGAGGGGTCATCAGTCTCAGTAAGCAATCTACCACTGGCTTTGAACAATGAGGTTAGTATGATCTCAAAAATATCACTAGCATACATGATCTTGAACACCAGGCGGGCACTTCTTCCCCTTTGCAGGTGACCAAGAAGCCTGTAGCAAGTCACCAAGAACTTGAGGGCCAGTGAGGAGGGGCAGGAGTGCCCCAGTTTGCTAACAGCCATGGACAGAAACAGGAGAAAACAATGCACATGATGGGGTGGCAAGAGGCTGTCCAGAGCCTCTTGCAGAGCGGAAATAACTTCTAAAAGCCCCAAGATGCTTTCTACTTGTTCCTCCTCCAGCTGTATGGGGAAGTCACTTTTGACCAGGGACAGTAAATTCTGTGCAATTTCTTTACTGGGTTCTATACCTTCGGGTCCAACTTTCACAAATCTGTTTTCCCAACGAGCCACAGCTGTGTGGCCCTTTTCAAAAAGCCAAGGAAGCTGCTGACTAAGACGACTCTGGTCATTTGGGGCCCCAGAACACAGAACACTGGAACATCTGCCAGTTATGCACATTAAGAAAGCAGAGTGAAGGGGCTGCATCTCCACAAACAGGGGGCTGTGCAGAACAGCCTTGGATACATTTCCCAGCGTGACACCCAGCTCTTCACCTACTGAGCCTTCCTGGGCTTTGCTCATTGGTAAAGTTCTCAGCAGGACACCTGCCAGGTATCTCACATCATCCAGACAAAGATAGGATACCAAAATTGTGAGATTCGATGCAATTAAGTGCCAGTGTGCTGAAGGGTAGGTGGATGCATTCACTGTCCCTACATGGCCATCCCAGGAAGCCATCATTTCAAGATTCAAGAGATTCAAGCTTTCTCTGCCAGAAGCAATAACACAGGCAGCGTCACACCTCACAATTTGAAGGGCTTCTTCAGACAGGAAACTGGTTTGCATTAAAGTCTTTTTAATTTTTTGAACATAGAGCTGTTCTAAGCAATACCTGCCAAGAGAGTTGAACTGAGCTACACACATCTCTATCTTCTTCCAATGCCGTGCTTCTACACCTGGGAGCAACGAAGGGAAGCTGGAGTCCTCCAGAGCAACACCAGCCCGGGACCCACACACAGAGTGGTACTGGCTACAATTCAGACTGAACATGGTGTCCACTTGGGCCCAGGTGTGAGACAGCAGGAGTGCAGAGTCACTGACCTTCTGTAGCCATAGCTCAGCCTCTGGGCCAACGGGGTCCAGGAGAAGAACCAGCAGGGGCTGCACTATCTCTCTCAGCATCCTCTCCATTGTACACTGTGTCCGTCTGATGAAAGGCAGGGGTGTGCTGCTGTCCAGGCTCATCATGTTGAACATGATGCAGTGCAGCAGTGAGCTAAGGGACACCAACTTCAGGGCCATGTCAGCATCACTCCACAAACAGGGCAAGACTAAAGACTGGATCTTCTCCAACACAAAGGACCACGTATCCAGGATCTGGCTCAGAGGCAGCTCCAGGAGGCACGCACAGAGCACTGTGGAGGGGCCTAAGGCCAGCACAGGCTGCCTCAGCACCTCTGCAGCTGGACGGCAGATCACCCCTAGAACCTCCTCAAATAACCGTGGCACTTGCCGGAGTTTGGCATACGTCTGGAAGAGAGTGTGAATAAGTGCCTCCTGGGCTTTTCTGGTCCGAAAATCTGTTACTTCTGCATCAATCCAAGCTGAAGCCAGCAGGTCATCCAGGTCTGGCTCCAAAATCAAATGATTCAGAGATATCAAAATTTTGAGGCAGCGGAACCAGGCTGGAATGGATGCTTGTGAATGGTTTATCAGCAGCTCAGCCAAACGGCGGTAAAAGTGGAACTGCGCCTCTCCATGACGGATCCTGTCAGCAGCAATGTTATAGATATTGTTGCTGACCACTGTGCTGAGCAGCTGTTCCACAACCAAAAGTTCTGTGGTCCAATCTGAAGTAGACAGGGCTTTTACCTGCTCCTCCTGCAGCCGTGAAATCCTCAAGCATCCAAACAGCCTGGGCAGAACCTGGAAGCAGAGAAGCTGGTTTCCTTCCTTGGAGTAAGAATCTATAAAGAGCTTATACAGCAAGGCCACTGAGTTCGCCACAACAGTTGCATGAATGGATGGTGCACAATAGCCAGCACTGACCAGCTTGCTGATCATGGTGTCCATGGGGGCTAGAAGATTCTTCATGGCTCCCATCCTCGTGTCCTCTTGTTGCTGGTCCAAGAGCTCCTCTTTGTAAGATGACAGCAGCTCGGGCCGAAAAATTCCACCCCGGAGCATGGTCTCCAGCTGATTCCTAATGTCCCGGTTCAGCACCTGCCGCAGCTGGGCCTGACCAGCCTGCATCCACGTACCCCCAGAGAGTAAATTCCTCAAGACCAAGCAGGGCTGAAAAAGATGCCCACTCACATCTCCAAAAGCACGTCTTGGGTTGACCTGCTGCTGCTGGATCAAGAGGTAATGACCAAGAGCCAGGTGAATGACCTCTAACAGCTGGGCTGCTATGGCTCTTTCCAGCTGCCGACAGGCTGACCAGCAAAGCTGGCTCAGCAAGGCCACCAGCAGCTCCTGTTTGGCTGTGTAGATGACAGCGAGGGCAGGCACTGAGAGGATGCCCTGGCAGCAGCTCAGGATAGCACAGATGTTCCTCTGGGATCCCAAATGAGAGAACTCAGTTATTCTCTCATTTATGATCTGAGCATTAAGAAAGAAAGCAAACTCATTACTGGCCCTAAATCCATGCATATACCAAAAAAATTCAAAGGACCAATAAACTGACCCCTTACCCTTATTTGGGTAAGAAACAAATGTCCAGATTATACATCTCAGTGAACTTGACATTTGCTTAATGCACTAAAATAAGGCAAAGTGCCTGCTTTACAATTCCCTCACACATCCATTTCCTACTAATACAAATCTGGAAAAGAAGCTGGCCCTTTGTAAATTTACTGTCCCTTTCTAAAAAGCTAGGTTTTGTAAAGCTTAATGCCAAAGATTACTTCCTCTTTGATCTTAAACCTATAATTCACCTTGGATGTTACCAGACGGATGGACATCAGCACTTTGGGTTATGATCCTATGGTCCAAAACAGATGTTTAAGGTTAACTGTACTTCCTTGTTAAAAAAGCCAAAGCAAACGGGCACTCTCAAAAAAGAAAAGCCAATGTTGCCAGTTACTACTTACAGTAGTAAGTCCACTCAAAAGACTTATCTACTGCTCTCAAAAGTCCAAAACTCACAAACATCAGAAATTAAGAGAGCCAGGCAGGTTCTGAAGTTCACCTACTGGCTATGTGATTTGCTCCCAGACTTAGGAAATCTGAGAATCAAACTGATCCTAGGTGCCCAAGAAGATAGGTATTATTATTATCATTATTATTCACATAACAGCCAAGCAAGGCCCTTAGAATCCTTATGGAAAAAGCTGTTAACAAAAATATCAATTCCTTAAATGCCAATGCATTCCAAATTTTTGAGTATACAACTCATGAGTAAAAATCATTTCCGCATTTACATCCAATCAGTATAATTTATTTCTAAACTGTATACACATGTTATATACTCAGTACTATTTTATATAATTATAAAATATACATAAAAATAAAAATTAAAGGGCAGCGCTTGTGGCTCAAAGGAGTAGGGTGCCGGCCCCATATGCTGGAGGTGGCGGGTCCAAGCCCGGCCCTGGCCAAAAACTGCAAAACAAATTAAATTAAATTAAAAGTTAAAATTTAAAAAGTGTATTTCTTTTTATCTTAGACACATTCTAAGATTTTCTTCCTACACCCCAAAAGACCACTGAGAATAACCCTCTTTGGTAACCATTAGTCTATTATTTATTTTTTTTTTAGGACAGAGTCTCACTATGTCACCCTTGGTAGTGTTGTGGCATCACAGCTCACAGCAACTTCAAACGCTTAAGTGATTCTCTTTGCCTCAGCCTCTCATGTAGCTGGGACTACGGGTGCCCACCACAATGCCCGGCTATTTTTTTGTTGTAGTGTCATTGTTGTTTAGCAGGCCTGGGCTGGTTTTGAACCTGCCAGCTGTGGTCTATGTGGCTGGCACCTTAACCACTGAGCTACGGGCACCAAGCCCAGCAGTCTATTATTTCAACAGTGACACAGTTTGGAACATAATTTCAAGAACCAGCTGGGCCTAGACTACAAAACCATCAGGCAGTTCAACTATTTCATTCTCTTTTACAAGCCTCTACCAATTTTCCCTGCCTGCACACTCATGTGGGTAAGGTTTCACAGCACAAGCTTTGCATTCAGGTAGACCTGGGTTCAAATCCCACTTATTAACCCCATTACTTTAGGAAAGTTCCTTAACCTCTTTGAACACTAGCACACTAAGTAATAGTTTTTATTGTAACTAGTTAAACTCTTAATATTTTAACAGACTTAATTTTGACAATGAAATTCATTCAATATACTTCAAAACCTGAGACTTCAAAATCAGTTTCAGTCAGAAACCTTTGAGAAAAGTTTCATCCAGATTTTGGCCTTTGATCTCCCTTCAGGCAAAAGAAAGGTGAAGGAAAAAAACATAAAACTCAGGGTACATAATTTGCTGGCTACTTTTTCCAATTAAGAAAGTAATCTACAACCTGTTCATGAAACCGTTCTAGCTTTTCTTGAATATCAAATTATCAAAGTGCTTAACAGAGTATAAAATTTCTATTCAATAAATGTTTTTATAATTCTAATATTATTTCCCTCTCTACTTCCTAGACATTTCCTATACACTCATATAGGATCCTCAAACAAATAAGCCTCCAGCATTAACAGGAAATGAACAGACATGCAAGTAACACAGACAGTACAACACAACAGACAGCGTTACCTTGACGAGGGAAATCTGAAGGTTAACTGTCTTTCCATTCTTGAGGAGATTCTGCAATTTCTTGCTATGTAAAATGCTGTCTATATAGATCCAAAGCCTTTCAACAATATCTTCCGTCAGTTCAAGTTTTTTCTTATAAAATGCAACCAATGACTGTCTTGCCCAATCAAGCAATACCTGAATTTGGAGAAAACAAACACTGAAAATAAATAAATTTCTTTGCCAAGAGAGAAAGATGCTAGACTTTATCCAAATCCAATTATCAGGGGGGAAAAAACAAAACTCTCCTTCAAAACTTACCTTTGGTAATATTATATGGCATACTAAGTGTATGGTGCCCCATGATCATATTAATGTACCCAGCTATGATTTAATAAAAAAAAATTAAAAAAAATATACATAAATAAATAAATAAAAGGGGGGGGAGAGCAACTACATATATCTTCATCCAGGAAAAATAAAGTTTCTAGTGAGATTCACATGTCTTACCAACTTGTCTGAAGCTCTGCAGACACACCCCATTTTACTGTGCTTTGTAGATATTACTTGCATCATGAATTGAAGGCTAGTGGGAGCCCTGCATCAAATGAATCTATCAGTGCCATTTTCCCAACAGCATGTGCTCACTTTGTTTCTGTATCACATTTGATAATTTCCAGAATACTTCAGATTTTTCAATATTATTAATCTGATATGGTGATTTGTGATCAGTGATATTTGAAGTTTCTATAAGTGTTCCAGGGTACCACAAACTCTGTCCTTACAAGGCAGCAACCCTAAATGATAAATGTTTTATGTGCTCTGACTGCTCCACCAATGGGTTATTCCCCCATCTCTCTCCCTATCTTCTGGCCACTCTTATTCCCTGAGATACAGCAACGAGGTAGGTGAATAACTCTACAACAGCCTCCAAGTATACAAGTCAAAGGAAGAGTCACATAACTGTCAATTTAAATTCCAAGCTAGAGATGATTATTAAGCTTAGTGAGGAAGGCATGTTGAAAGGTGAGGCAGGCATACGAAGACAGGCTGAGAGCCAGGACTCTTGAGCTAAACAATTAGCCAAGTTCTGAATGCAAAGGAAAGCTTCTTGAAGAAAACTAAAAGTGCTACTCTGGTGAACCCACGAATGATAAGAAAGGGAAACACCTTATTGCTGAGATGAACACAGTTGGAGTGGTGTGGATGGAAGATCAAAACAGCAACAACATTCCCTCAAGCCAAAGCCTAATCCAGAGCAAGGCCCTAACTCACTTCAGTTCTCTCAAGGATGAGAGAGGAGAGGAAGCTGCAGAAGAAAGTTGGAAACTATCTGAGGTCAGGGCAGGACATTTAAGGTATAACATCAAAGTACAGGTTGAAGCAGCAAGTGCTGATGTAGAAGATCTAGTAAGATCATTGATGAAGGTGACAGCACTCAACAATAGATTTTCAATGTAGATCAGTGGTTCTCAACCTTCCTAATGCTGCGAGGTATTTTCACTGTTACAAAGGGGTTGTGATCCACAGGCTGAAGTTGATGAAACAAAATTCTACTAGAAGAAGATGCCATCTAGGACTTTCACAAGTCAATGCCTAGTTTCAACACTTTAAAGGACAGACTGACTCTCCTGTTAGGTGCTAATGCTGCTGGTGATCTGAAGTGGAAGCCGATACCCATTTATCATTCTGAAAATTCTGGACACTTTCCTAGGGATTTTAAGAACGATGCTGAATCTTCTCTGGCTGTTCTCCATAAATAGAAAAACAAAGCCTGGATGGCAGCACATCTGTTTGCAGAATGGTTTACCAAATATATCAAGACCATTATTGAAACCTATCGCTGCTCAGAAAAAAAAAAAAAAAAAAAACCTTTCCAAATATGACTACTCACTGACAACACACATCGTCATCCAGGAGATCCTGATGGGAGGTAAAAGGACATGAATATTGTTTTCAAGACTGCTAACACAACATCCGTTTTGCAGTCCATAGACCAAGGAGTATTTTTGGCTTTTTTTTTTTTTCTGAGACAGTGTCACACTCTGTTGTGTAGGCTAGAGTGCCATGGCATCAGCCTAGCTCACAGCATCTTCAAACTCCTGGGTTTAAGAGATTCTCCTGCCTTCAATCTCCCACGTAGCTGCGACTACAGGTGCCCGCCATGATACCTGGCTATTTTTTCTATTTTTTAGTAGAGATGGGATCTTTAACTCCTGAGCTCAAACTTCATGTCTTGGCCTCCCAGAATTCTAGGATTATAGGTATGAACCACCACACCTGGACTGACTTTCAAGTCGTATTACTTAAGAAAATACATTCCATAAGGTTATAGCTGCCAGACATAGTGATTCCTGTGATGAATCGGGGCAAAGGTCAATTGAAAATCTTCTGAAAAGAATTCACCTTTATAGATGCCATTAGGAACCTTTGTGATAAAGCATGAGAGGAAGCCAAAATATCAACATTAACAGAAATTTGGAAGGACCTGACTCCAATGCTCTTGGATGACTTTGAGGTGGTTAAGGCTTCAGTGCAGGAAGTAACAAAAGATGGGGGAGAAATACCAAGAGGATTGGACTTAGAAGAGGAGCCTGAAGACATGACTGAATTACTGTAATCTCATGATAAAATGGGAATGGATGAGGAGTTGCTTCTTAAGGATGAGCAAAGAAAGTAGTTTCTTGAGATGGAATCTACTCCAGGTGAAGACGCTGTGAATACTGAAATAACAAATGATTTAGAACATTATGTAAACATAAAACTGATAAAGCAGTGGCAGATTTTAAGAAGACTGACTCCAATTTTGAAGGAAATTCTTCTGTGGGTAAAAATGCTATCAAACACCATTCTAAGCCACAGAGAAATTTTTTGAGAAAGGAAGAGTCATTAGATGTGAAAAACCTCGTCTTATTTTAAGGAACTGCCACAGCCACCCCAACCCTTGACAACCACCCCGATCAGTCAATAGCCATCAACATGGAGGTAAGACCTGTCCCACCACCAGCTGAATCTTAAATTCAGCTAATTAAAAAAAGACCTTCGAGAAGCAAAAAATATATGAGTCATTAATACTTTTTAGAAATAAAGTATTTTTA
Source organism: Nycticebus coucang (assembly GCF_027406575.1). Taxonomy (NCBI): domain Eukaryota; kingdom Metazoa; phylum Chordata; class Mammalia; order Primates; family Lorisidae; genus Nycticebus; species Nycticebus coucang. The sequence goes on along the minus strand of NC_069789.1, from coordinate 31,951,367 downwards.
CTTAAAGGTATGCTCATTCTTTTTAGACACAATGCTATTATATACTTACTAGGCAACTTTTACATGCACTGAGACCAAAAAATTTGCATACCTTGCTTTAAATTGCAATATTCACTTCACTGCAGTGATCTAGAACCAAACCTACAATATCTCTGAGGTATGCCAGCACTAAGTTTTAAAAGTTAGAAGTACAACTGCTCAGAACTACCACAGAATGAAATCACACAAACAAAAAAGAAACGAAAGGACTAGCAAAAGTTAAAGGACTAAGATGCATGTCCTAGCTTCCCTATGTTACTTGTGAGCTAACCTTTGAAACTATTAGATAGTCAAAATGAAATAATGCACAAATACTTTACAAAAAAGTGGATTATACATATGTAGTTTCCATTATTGTATAATGTTTTCTCGTTCACATTGAGGAAAGGTGGTCAGGCCACAGTCCACAATGCCAGAGCTGTTAACAGCAGTACAAACAGTGAGAGATACCAGAAGGAAAAAGCCTCCCAGGATGAGGATGAAAACAGTGACCGAATTGCCTGCCAGGACCTCCCCTGTTTCACCCTGGGCAGATCTGCCAGGCTGACCGTCAGCCTTTCAAGATGACTCTCGTGTGCAGTCAAGTGACATATGAGACAGGAGACATACGCTACTTGCTTATCCTCGATAAATATTGTGCTATATTAAAGAATCAGTTCTTTAATACAGTGAAAGAATCATCCTCATGTTTATCACGTTGTCATCCTTGTGTTTATCATATTAACTATTTTTTAGCCAAAAAAATTTTAAGAAACATTAACACGGGCGGTACCTGTGGCTCAGTAAGTAGGGCGCCAGCCCCATATACCAAGGGTGGAGGGTTCAAACCCGGCCCCAGCCAAAATGCAACAAAAAAAATAGCTGGGCGTTGTGGTGGACGCCCTGTAGTCCCAGCTCCTGGGGAGCTTGAGGCAAGAGAATCACCTAAGCCCAAGTGTTAGAGGTTGCTGTGAGCTGTAGCACTCTACCAAGGGGGACATAGTAAGACTCTGTCTCTAAAAAAAAAAAAAAAAAAAAAGAAAAAGAAAAATATTAACACTATCTTTCTTGGTACCTACCTTACTTCTATAATGGCTTTGTTAAAATACTAATACTCTTCTACTTCCAACCTTCCATTTATCAAATCCCGAATATTTTTATCAAAGCACTATCAAGCAGCTACTTACAGAACATCATTTTACATTTATAAACAGTTACCAACACACTATCAGAACCTAACTAGTATAACTTCTCTAATGCATATATGTAATGCATGATACGATGCTTCCAAACAAAATAAATGCTAAATGAGGTTTTGTAACAGAAAAACTTTGTTAATGAATTACCTGACCCCTTACTTTTTATGCAGATACTACTTTTAACTTTCAAAGAAATTTCCTCCCCAATATTTAATCTTTTTTTAACTAAATGTCAATATGTGCAATTTATGTGCAAGGAGTGATAATTATTATGATAGACTATAAAAATATAACTTTCACATTAAACTTACTTGTTCTTTATTTGGAAGAAAGCACTGGTGGGAAATCCATGCAAAGTGAGCTAGTTTTAGTTTGTCTTCCCAGGACGTTGTCTTGCTCTTAAGCTTAAAGGAAACGCCAGAATAAACCGCAGCCATTGCTACACTTTACCTACAATTAACAACAATGAAAAAAAAAAAAAATATATATATATAGTAAAGTCAAATTGAATAGACAACATAAAGTGAAGTGTTATGTATCTTACTATCTACATAATATACAGGGTGGCAATTTAAGATTCCACATGAACTTTATGGCCACCCTGTATATTGTTTCAGACAAAAGTAGGTAGAAAACGGATTGCAGGCGCAGAAGGTGGATTACAAGTATTGCAATTATAATCAAACATCACACCCATAAAGGTGAATGGGCAAAAATTCAACAAGGCAAAAACAAAAGTATTCAGATTACTTGTGGAAAGAGTCATTCTTACAAGGTTTTAGATTGAAAGGAAACACGTATCTTCTAGCAATTATTATGTATTAGGTCTACCTCTATTAAATAGTTGATAATTAATTGATAAATAACCAATATTTTGGGAAAGTAATATTTCTGCAAGTGAAAAAGATATACAATATTAACCTAATCCCCAAATACCATTACTTCAGCTGCAAAACTAACATCCACTATAATTATTATTAATGTATTCATTCATGTACCAATTCACAAAGACAAACACCTTCCAAAAGACTCTACAAAAGATATTTACACAATTGAAAGACTATAAAAGTAGAATACAATAAAACCATAAATAGCAAATATACCAACCACTAACAGTTACCATAAAACTGAGGTGTTTAAACAAGTCAGTTCCTCGTGAAAGAGAAAAACTTACTGATACTTAACACAAAAATAAGATTATCATATATAAAAACAAATAAGAACAACACCGATACTATGGATCACCTGCATTTTTTCGAAATCTTAAAATCCTATTTTCTGAATTTATTCTCAGCAAATAACTACATAACTAAAGAGTGAACACTGGATAAAATATCCTTCACTCCATTACACAGAACAGGAACAGTCAAGTGCTATCAGTTTTCCTGTTTTGTCAAAATATCCGAGACAAGTTAAACAACTTAACTTTTAAGTTCATCGAGACGGGTACAAAGCGCCTAACAAGTGTTTGCTGAATTGGCTACAATGATGCCGGAGATACTCTAGTCCTGGACTCTATAGAGTTGTGCTCTCCAGGACCCGCCCACCGTCACGCGACCGCCAGGAGCGCGAGGCTCTGATCCCGCCCGGGTCGGGGGTCTCACCTGGGGGCTCGTCGCAGGTGGAAAGAATCACCTGGGGTCACACCGCGTGTGTGCGGGTCATCTCGGGGCCCACGGGAGGGCTCACGTCGAGACCCAGGGGGAATGGGGGACTCACCTGGAGACCTACTGCCGGTGGAGGCAGGACTCAACTCGAGGCACACCGCAGGTAGGGAGCTAACCTCGCGACCCACCTCCAGGTGAAGACAGCGGACGGAGACTGAGGTCGCCGCCGTGGTGCGATTTCGCAGATCCACCACGTGGGCTCCACCGCTCGCTCCTTCCGCCCGACGCCGGCGGCGCAGCGGGGCGGGGCGGCACGCTCGCCAGGCATCGCCAGCCGAGCGCCGAGGCGCCTCGCCCATTGGCGGAGACCGTTGCGCGTTGAGACCCAGCCCAGCCCGCCGCCCGCTCAGTGTCAGTCAGACATGGAGCTGCAGCCCAGGGCCGCGGCGGGGGCGGCGGGCCGCGGGGCGCCGAGGCCCAGCTGAGCCGGCCGTGGGAGCGAAACCCCACAGCAGAGACGACGGAGGCGGAAGCAGTCCGGAGGCGGCGGCGGCAGCCTGGGCAACCGGAGCCGCCTGGGATGTTCAGTGAGTGCGGGGCACGCGGGCGGAGGGCCGGGGGGCGCCAGCCGAGTCCGGGCGGCCGGGGGCGGGGGCGGGGGAGGCCCGGCCGGGCGCGCTGCGGCTCTTGCCGGCGGGCGGTAGGGGTGGGGCTCGCGGAGGCGGGGCGAGGGGGCGGGGGCGCGGCGAGCGGGCGCGGTGGCCTCCGAGTCCTGGCGGCGGCGTGGCCTGCGCTCGGCAGCCGCACCTGGGCCGGCTCGGCGTCCCGGTTCCGGCGGGGTCCTGCCGGACGGCGTCGGGGCGGGCGGAGGAGGTGGGGGCATCTGCGGGGAAGGGGTCCCGTTCGCGCCCTCCACGTCTACCTTTCATTTAAAGGAAACGGAAGTGTCTTTGGGGCGAACTCGGGATTAAACTTGGCACATGGTTGTGCGTGGGTGGGTGTGGAGCCGACCTCTGCACGTGACACCGCGGGCTGGAGAGGCTCGCCGGCGGGGATGCCGCCCCGCAGGGTTACCTCCTGGGCTCGCTGCCTAGTGACCGCCGCGTAGGGGCGGGCAGCTCTGGGTCCCGGGCCCTGCTCCTCGGCTCGTGACCGTGTGTCAGGTAAGGCCTTGGTCAGAAGCTAGTGGATGGTTGGAAGCAGCTGTGTCATTTTAGACCTAGCAGAAGCGTCCCCTAGAGTACGGGGACGCTCCGTGCACTTTCCCCATCAGTTGTGGAAGTCGTTACAACGCGGATCTCGCAGCCTGTGTGGTTCTGGGATCAGAAGGTAATGCCAGTTCCATGCGGCGTCTGTCTTAAATTACTGTACCTGAACTCTGACCTTGCAAATTGAAGTCTGGGAATGGTGACTCCCGCTGACAAGCAGTTGGGAGCTGTTAGAGGAGGAACTGTGAGGGCGGAGGTTGTCTCCTGGTGGGTGACACAGAATATCCCCTGAGGGATGGTGCTACTACATCTGAGCTGGGGGGTCGGGGAGGACACGGTGGCGATTGCCCAGTCTTGGTCACAGCCCTACTTAGAAAGTGAGAGTAGGAAAGGAAGTATGTGCTTAACAAGTTAAATGAGCCTGGCTACATTTTTAAACTAAGAGGAACGTAATGTAACCCATAGAGTTTGTTGACAATGTAGATCTGGAATTGAAACCGTGTAGCTACCTGTATCACCTCTCTAAGCCTTAGTTTCTTTATCTATAAAATAGGATGATGACTGATAACTTAAAAGTAGACCTTTTTAAAGGTGCCCAGAAAGAGAATGATGTATATGAAAATGCCAGACATAGAAAAGGCACTCTATACATACTACTTATTATAATTTCTTTTTGGCAAAATACCTCATAGGTTCCTTGTAGGCCTAAGTTTTTTGTGTTAATTGTAATAGATGCTAACTTTGATTTTCTTCATGAGTTGTAAATCATGCCTGTCTTAAAAATCCATGTTAAAGTGGAAAACTGTAGAAAACCCCAAGGTGTTCTTGCCTCAAGTGCTTTTCTTTTCTTTTTCTTATTTGTGGTTTTCTGCCGGGGCTGGGCTTGAACCTGCCACCCTGGCATGTGGGACTGGTGCCCTACCCCTTTGAGCCACAGGCGCCACCCTCAAGTGCTTTTCTTTATCCGCCCTCAAGTGCTTTTCTTTATCATCAACCACAAATTAGATTCATGTATCTTGTTGCTCCAGCCTTTAAATGTGAAGTTTATGTGTGTTTCGTTGCTGGGGGGCTGGATAAAGTCTTCATGTAACTTGCTTTTGTTTTTGCAAACAGTATGTTAACCCCTATGAAGGACCTCTCTGGGGAAAGAGAGGGGATTTTGATTTTGCTGATTTATTTTAGCTGGAAAGGGGCCCTAGGGATCATCTTTTCAACTAGTGGACAGTACTAGAAGACAAGTTTCCAACCTTCTCGCCATGTAACCAGTGGCTTCTTAGATAGTAACTATTCTGATAATCCTGTCAGCAAACACCTGCTGAGTGTTCACTGTGTACCCTCTGCATGAAGCCTCTGGTCAAATGGAGAGTCCTTTGAGCAGCAAGGTACTACACAGGGTAAGTGCTCAGACCCTTCAGCCCAATGGTCTGGGTCCACTTCCTGACATTACATTACTCTGGGCAGATTATTAGACTTCTTTGAGACTCAACTTTCTCTCTGAAGAATGTTACCTACCTCGTGGAGTTGTTGTGAGGTTAAAGAAGATAATCCGTGTAAAGCACGTCAGATAGCATCTTACAGTGGTGTATAAATGGTATTAGGTGTTACTGGTGGTTGTAGGAAAGAGACAGTAGTGAGATGAGTACTGTGGTTGAGGTTATTCCTGGGTCTGGCAGGTGGAGGGAACTATAATCAGGAAGCTCTAAAGAGGAAGAGGTGCCTAAGCTGTGCTATGAAGCTTGGATGAGACAGGGTGCCATTGGGGTGCTTCCATGTAATGGAAGGGCCTTGACCAGGGCTCCTGAAGTGAGGAGAACCCAGAATTGGTCCTGTTATGTGAACGAAGGTGGGTCTGAGTAACCTGGAAATGACACAGTATCCTCCACACTAGTGAAGTTAATATAAAATGTTTACACATAGCACAGATGACATCAGATTAGCTTTTAATAAAGATTGTGCCTGCAATAGTGTGATACTGGGTGGAAAGTAGGGAAGGGCCATCTACTTATCTTAGCAGCTCCATATCTTCCTATGACTCCAAAGGAAAATGACAGTTGAGCAGAATTAGGCATTTTAATCCAAATTTGGAAGCTTGGGGAATACTTACAGAAGGCATTAAGGAAACAGATCATTCCAAATCAGTTAAACAAACAAACAAAAAAAGTTTAGTCATTCTTGGGGAAGGTGGTTGATGTCTCACAAAGTGCAAATGTTACATGCCATTGAAAACAGATCTTTTACAGATCTCCCCCCCAAAAAAATTAGTATAGTAATTGATGAATGAAAAGAAACTCTCCCCGCCTGATAGGTATTGATGGCTTGAGCTGAGATGTCTAGGAAGAGCTTGTGTGGATTCAAAAATTGTATTATCATAACCGATATAGTAGATGTGAAGATAAAGTGTTTTGGGAAATAGAATTTGATGATTTGTAGTGGCTTAATTGATGATTTGTAGTGTAGATGATGTAGTGGCATAGACACTGGTGTTTAAGATATGAACAGTGAGAGTAAAATTGTTTCATGAATTAATATATTGCCTTATATTTTAAATAAATATAAATTTATAAAAATTATATTAATAGACATTTGACTTTCATCTACCATCCTAAAAGGTTTCTTATTAATTTTCTAAATTTAAGTTGATCTAAAAGTTTACTTTTTAATTTTTTCATTGCAAAGATAAGATTATCTTAGGTTGGAGCTTACTTTTTTTTTTTTGTTTACCTTCCCACACCCCACACTGCTGAGGGCCATTTTATTATTAGGCTCTGTTTTGGTTTTTTTTTTTTTTTTTTTTTTGAGGCAGAGCCTCAAGCTGTCACCCTGGGTAGAGCGCTGTGGCATCACAGCTCGCAGCAACCTCCAACTACTGGGCTTAAGTGATTCTCCTGCCTCTGCCTCCCAAGTAGCTGGGACTACAGGTGCCCACCACAACGCCCAGCTATTTTTGGTTACAGCCGTCATTTTTGTTTGGCCGGCCGGGCCAGCTCAGGTATATGTGGCTGGCGCCTTAGCCGCTTGAGCCACAGGCACCGAGCATTTTTTTTTTTTTTTTTTTTTTGAGTCTTGCTATGCGTGGCTAATTGTTGTTGTTTAGCAGGCCTGGGCTGGGTTTGAACCCACCAGCCCTGGAGCATGTGACCCGCGCTTTAATCACTGAGCTACGGGCGTCGAGCCACGCTTACCTTTTAGTTGAACATTTTACAGAAATTAACTGCTGCTCTGTTTTTCTGCTAAAGCAAATTCCCTTTTACTTCCCCATTTTTTGATTTTTAAGAAGATCTGAAGATCACTGTATACTGGCAGCGTTTAGAAAACACTATAAAGATCTTCCATTCATAATTCTTTGTTTAGCAGTCAAACAAAAAAGATGTCTTTCCAGCAAGATGTATTGAAATGTATCTGTATCTTAAAAACTTTACAGTGTGGGCAAAAGGTAGCTGTTTTTGCAAACAAATTACTAACTTTTGGAGATTCTGTAATTATTAATCAGAAGTGTTAGGCAGAACTTTGTGAATTGACATTTTTAGGGTAAGGCACTTATGCATTAGTTCCACAAAGTAATGAATGTTATGCTATAGAATTAATGCTGTTATCCAATGCAATGATCGCAGGCAATATTTAACCACATAAAATTAATCAAAACCATTCAGTTCCTTAGTTTCAGTAGCCACATTTTAGTGACTAGTGGCTACTGTTCTGAGCAGTACAGATCTAGAACGCTTCCGTCTTTGCCAAAAGTCCTCTTGAAGAGTACTGGTTTGCCATAAAAAATTGAAGATCATTCCACTCTACACATACATGCATGCATAAACATCATCATGTCTTTAAAACAGCTCTACAAACCACACTTGGAAGCATAAGAAAACATTCCCCCTTATTCATTCTTCTATCTGTAGGTGCATATGCAGATGGAGCATACATCAGAGTTTTTGTTTCTATTTTTATTTTGATAACTTTGGTACCAAGAAACTTTTAAGTAGTGAAACAAGTGGTGTAGATAATCCATTCTATAAATTGTGCCATACTCTTCCATGTTAACAAGGTTTTGTATAGAAGCAATTTTTCTGTGCCATAAAACAGTATTAAAGTAGAAAAAGTAAATTGTCAAGTTATTTCAAGCAGAAGCTAGATAGTACTCACTTTATTTTTAACATGAATTTCAAAATTAATAATAGCTTCAACCCTAGGGAACTCTGTCTGGGGAAGCTGAGAAATAGTGATATCAAGAGCAGCCAACCTGCATGGAGCAGGAGTGATTTTAGTCTTGAGGGTGACATAATTAGCTCTGTCCTGTGATCTGGCTACATTCCTAAAGGGTGAGTAGAGAATGGGCTAAAGGTGGGAGAATATTGGAATAGTCCTGTTGAGAAGTGATTTGTGTTGACAGCAGCAGTGAGGGTGGGGTACCAGGCTGGGTCAGTTGCACTAGCCATACTTTTTTTTTTTTTTAAATTTCAAATTAATATGAGGGAGCAAATTTTTAGGTCACATTGTTCTCACTTCCAAATTCAAGCTGTAAAAGACATTGCTCTGAATACCCTGTCATTGTGTGCATTGGGCAAGATCCCACCAAATGCCCTCCCTCCTCCCACCAGTCATCTTCTCTTCTCCCTCCTTCCCCCTCCCCCTTGCTAGACTGTATTTGTGTTTTATCCACATGAGCGTTTTTATATATTGTTTTTGTATTAGTATTGAGTACATTGGATACATCCCCCCCCCATTCTTGAGATACTTTACTAAGAAGAATGTGTTTTTAACTCCATCCAGGTAAACATAAAAGATGTAAAATCTCCATCTTTTTATGGCTGAATAGTATTCCATGGTATACATATACCCAGTTTTGTGTATTGACTGATGTACTTTGGATTGATGGGTGTTTGGGTACACATTTAAGTTAAGTTGGGAGAATTCCCATTTAAAATAGGCATTGGTGGCCCCTTAGAAGGGAGAAAAAGAAAAGAATCTTAAGATGATATCTGGGTTTTTTGCTTTAATGATAGATAATGACATCTTTAAGCTGGCTAGAAAAGCTGGGAAAAAAGGGAAGACATCTTAAAAGAAAAATAAATTCTGTTATGAGTAATTTCAGGTAGAAGTTGCAAGCATCCAAATGGAAATGTCTATTGATCTGTTGAGCTCAGGAAGGTGGTCTGACTAGAGGCTGTAAGTAAAGTTATGATTTAGGGAATATGAAGAATGAGAAGCAATAGGAATAGAAGCAGGAGAACTAGAAAACAGGCCTGCAATGGAGAGGGACCAAGGAGGAAATGTTTTGGGGGGGAGGCGGGGACTCCTGGACTCCTGCATGTTCAGGAGCATCAGATCCAGGCAAGACACCAAGAAGGATAGTGCTGAAAGTGATCAGTTAGCTTGGACAAGAGTTGAGGTCAAGTCTCAATCAATAGCCTGCTGAGGTTGGAAGCAGAGTCACCTGGCTGGGTAAAGAGACTGTTGAAGATTTATGATGACTGTAGGGAAAGCAGTTGGTAAAAAAAAAAAAAAAAAAAGACTTCTGGAACATCTTGGAGGTCCTAGCTGATGTTGGAGAAAGTTGGTTTCTCTTGGCGTCTGTCGGTGGAGTTTCATGCTTTCTGTCTAGTCACCATCACCATCAAAACTCCAGGTTCTGCCTTGCATCCTGCGCCCTAGCTGTGGCCTTATTCATATGCCATTTCATTTCTTAAAACACCATGGGAAAAGAACATAGCTTCTAGTTCAAGTGTCAGTCTTGAGCAAAGACTGAATAGGACAGGCCATTATAATTCTGAAATTATATGAGTTATGACTGAAAATATGAGTAGTATGGCTCATTTATTTTTCAGCTGTGATTTGTATTTTCACAAAGCTAATTGAGTGTACTTTATCATGATAATTAATGCAAAAGCTGGATCTTTAGGTCCTATTTAGAAAGACTTTTTGATAGATATTGTAACCATTTAGATTATTGCAAATAAGAGAACTAATATTCAAGTTCTAGTAGATACTTTACAAAAAATGCAAAAATAACTTTTTCATCTGTTTTATTGACAATTGGAAAAAAGTTATTTAGAGAAAAAAAGTAGCCAACTGTCAGAAGACTGATTTGGGGAGCTAATTTGAGGATTATATGGTGAGTTTGCCTGGATTTATCTTGAACTCACCTTTTCTCAAAGATGCCACCTTATGGGGAAGGAGGAAGATTTCTTAACGTGCCATATGAGAGGGGGACACCTCTCCAAGCGCTGCTCACCCCACCACATCCATTAGAACATGCGCGGGTGGGGTTAGAAGGCAGTGTCACCACTGAAGAGATTATCCAGACAGGAGTCTGACACTGTCATCTCAAGAGTGCACCTGGGTGCCATGCATCACTGCTGCCCCGCATTTCTACAGTTAAAATGTGGCTGTGGTGCTTCCTGTGCAGAGGTACACTGACGTGATCACGCAGGTTCATGCAGTAACTTTGCTGAGCTATCAGTGGGGGAGCAGGCAGCTCTTACACTATATGAGAAAGAGATACACGTTTTGTCAAGATCTTCATTTTTATTTCCAGAAATGCTGTGATATGAAAAGGGTATTTGATGTCTATTTTTACCTTTAAAATTTAGGTATTTTTATATAAGTTAGAAATTATAGGAAATTTTGAAATGTTAAAAAGTATGTAATTATATTCAAACCCAATTTAAATTTAAAAGATTTTATAATTATAGGAAGAGCTAAGCAGGTAACTTGAAATTCTACTGAATAGTCTTGTGTCTGAGTCTCTCAAGAGTCTTAGGTCTATTTTATGGATTATTGTATATGTGTCCCATTATGGATATTAGTACTGCCAGAGTGTGAGGTGGGGGGGTGGGTAATTTTTCTGAGTCCAGCTAAGCTGATTCAAGTCTCTGGTACTTGAGTTCAACGTGATTATAAAAAAGAGTGACTACCAGAATTCTTGCCATTAGATCTATGACCCTGCAGTTGGCTTATAAATGTTGGTTTGGATTCAAAGAAATTGGCAGGTCCTTTGTCATAAATGTTGGTTTGGATTCAAAGAAATTGCCACTTTGAGCAGCAAATTTGGACACGTTTACCAGAATAAGAGTTTACAAACTAGGTTCTGGCAATGCCAGATATGGCCAATTTTTACATTGTGTGTTCTTATTCTAGTCTGTTTATAATCTTTCCTAACTTTGATGTCTTATCTCACCTTGAGGACACTGTGTCATCCCAGGGTCTGTTGCCCCTTTGATCTTTCTTGTGCAGAGCTTTTCCCTGTCAGGTTCTCTCAGAGAACCAGTCTCCTGGGATGCAGGCCTGCATTCCCGTGTAATCTCCACAAGCGCAGTGGGAAATATGGAAAGGTTCTCGTCTCAGCTAAAGTACGAAACGGGGCAGGTTTGGGAGAGTGTAAGTCTAGGCCCTCTTGGAGTTAAATGCAGCTTTAGCATGCTATATGGAGGTTGGAAGTGGGGGAACTGATTGGATTGACTAGGATTGACTTTGGGCCACACTGGAAAAGGGCAGTACTGTCACAGCCTCTATATGCATTTAATTTGCTTATCTAAATATGACATTGAATCAGAGTCTCTGAGCTGAAATTATTTATACACATACACTCAAAGGTATTCTTGTGTATGCCACATTAGAGAACCATAGAGGATCATTGATGATGTAATGCTGATTTGTGGCTTAGAAAAGAAACAATTATCTGTCTTCATTGATGGGCAAATATTGAGAGCAGGGAATCCTACCATCAAAAGTATCAGAATGCTGGTATTAGCTCTCTTTCCTCAAGTAGCGGGTGCATTCAAAGTTCAGCTTCGCCCATAACCCCTGCCTGTCCAAGGAAGGCCTTGCTGCTGCAGGTGTAGTGGACCTTAACAGTGCCTTACAAGAGGTACTAAAGACCACCCTCATTGACAGTTGCCTCGCGTGGGGGATCCACAAAGCTGCCGAAGCCTTAGACAAGTGCCAAGCCTGTCTTAGTTGTAACGATCCTGTGTATGTCAAGTTGGGGGAGGCCCTTTTTGCTGAGCACCTAATTAAGGTTGAATAACTACAAGAAACTCACTACTTATTTGCTTGTAGGTCTCCAACCTTCACTGTTAGCTGTGTTCTATGATTTTTAAGGAATTTAAAAAGTATGTCTTCACAATATATTTTAAAAGAACTATCAAAAATCAGTTTGGAGGAAAAAGGTATTTACAGATGATTTGGGGACAGGGTGTTGGCTATAGTTCAGTTATTCACTACACATCATGCATGAAAAGAAATTGCAGATGGATAAAAATTAGATGCAAATAAAGGTTTTTAAGTACTTAAAGGAAAAATAAATAATAGATTTCTGAAAAGAGTGGAATTTTAAATCTTAAAAAAAGGATGAAGGAACTCCCAAAGGAGAACACTGCATGTAACTGAAACTGAAAACTTAAACAGATCCACATAAATGATCAAGAACAGATCTCCCTCACAAAGACCCTGGGAACCCTTGATGCTGAGAATTTTACTTTGGTGGGAATCATATGTGTATGGGGATGTTGTATGCCTTCCAGAATGCACGTTCCGTTTAATCCTGGAGGGAAAGTGTTTCTGTGAAACAGTAGACAACTAACCCAGCTCCTGCTGGTCATCTGGACTGCAGCATTCCTTATTTCTGGCAGAGTAGTATTTGTGGCCATGTTAATAAATACTAAGGGTTCCTGTCATTCTTGATAATAAATTTAGTAGTGAAGGGAAATAGTCCCTTTTTTCTTTTTTTTTTTTTTAATTTCTACAAACCTTCAAATTCAAAGCTTGAATTATTCAAAATTAACGCTCTTGTTCATCTCACTTCCTACCACTCTCCTCTCCTTTCTTACAGGAATGTAAGAGACATGTTCTAATATGTATACAAGCGCTGCTCTTACTGTTCTGTTGCTTTTCTGTACTTGTGGTTTAAATAAAGAATAAAAGAGGTGATAATATGATTAAAATGAAAATTCATTGTTCAAATCTTTGACTTAATGCTGGCAGCCTTTTCCTTTCTATTAAGAAAAAAATATTGCAGTCCTTTTCCTCGTTAGTAACTTCATACTTTGTCAACATCTATTTACCGAGTTTCTGAATTTCTTAGGTCTTTGATTTTGTATTGCCTCCTGCCTTCTTTTTTTGCCTGGTTTGCTGCTAATTAACTCTGGGAGGCTGAGTTCAAGACCAGCCTGAACAAGAGTGAGACCCATCCCCCATCTCTACTAAAGATAGAAAAACCAACCAGGCATTGTGGTGGGTGCTTGTAGTCTCAGCTCCTGGGGAGGCTGAGGCAGGAGAATTGCTCAAGCCCAAGAGTTTAAGGTTGCTGTGAGCTGTGATGAGGCCACGGCACTCTCTTGAGAGTGAGGAGAAATAAAAATCCCTGACGCTTACACTGGCCCTGTTTGTTCCTTGTTAGCATCTCTAATGAAAATGTTCATGGGGCTAGTTGAAATCATGGTATTAAACAGTATTTGGTGGCTCGGCACCTGTAGCTCAGCGGCTAGGACACCAGCCACATACACTGGAACTGGCGGGTTTGAACCCAGGCTGGGCCTACCAAACAATGACAACTACAACAACAACAACAAAAAAAATAGCCAGGTGTTGTGACGAGCGCCTGTAGTTCTAGCTATTTGGGAGGGTGAGGCATGAGAATCACTTAAGCCCAAGAGTTTGAGGTTGCTGTGAGCTGTGACACCATGGCACTCTACCAAGAGCAACATAGTGAGACTCTATCTAAAAAATAAACACAAACAGAACTTGGAAGTGACCTATGGGTTTTATTATCCATGCTGTTCTTATTTTCCATGGTTGAAGTTGGGTGCTTTGTCACTGGAGAGACAGACAAAATGGTAAAGGGTAGTTTGTATTAAGGAACTTAGTTTGCATCTTTTTCTTTTCTTTTTTTTTTTTTTTGAGACAGAATCTCACTCTGTCACCCTGGCTAGAGTGCCGTGGCCTCATCATAGCTCACATCAATCTTAAACTCTTGGGCTTGAGCAATCCTGCTTCAACCTTCTCAGTAGCTGAGACTATATGCACCATCACAATGCCTGGCTAGTTTTTCTATTTTTAGTATAAATGGAGCGGGGGCCCTTGCTCTTGCTCAAGCTGGTCTTGAACTCAGCCTCCTAGAGTGCTAGGATTATAGGCATGAGCCACAGCACTTGGCCTTAGTTTGCATCTTGAGGAAGCCACTTAGCCAGCTGTGTTGGTGTTCTTTCCCTGCTGTGTACTGAACCTGTTTGTGCTGTGGTGGTGAGATAAGTTGCTCTCCCAGCCCCTGATGTTTTGGCACCTTGTGGTTCCCTCCCCCTCAAAGGTCATGAAACGAGTGCGCGCCGAGCAGATTCAGATGGCAGTGTCCTGCTACCTCAAACGCCGGCAATACATGGACTCAGATGGTCCCTTGAAGCAAGGGCTGCGGCTGTCACAGACTGCTGAGGAGATGGCAGCCAATCTCACAGGTAATGATGGGGGCTCCTGGGATGAAGTGAGCCTGAAGCACGAGAGCTCATGTCATTGTCTGTGTAGAATTACTTCTCTTCCCAAGGTAGTGCCAGGGAAAGCAGACTGTCCTGAAGCCTCAGTGACCTGTATCCATAAATGTTGTTGACCTCAAGAGTCCCATCTCCTTCAAAGCCATGCTCACATGCCACTTCTGAAAACTTCTTGTGTGTCCCCAGGTGAAGTCATATTTCCTTCCTCAGAACTTCTCAGTTATTTTATCGGTACTGACGGTATGTGCCACTTTTTCCTGTGTAAACCATTATCCTTCGTGACCCAAACTTCCGCACAGGATTTCTAACCCTCCTTGCACAGGTCCCCTCTCGTCTGGCACGGCCTCGCCCCTGGAAGTCAGATGTGCTGGGTAAGTGATCAGTGTTTGGAAATCGGATGGTATAGATACATTGCTGAGGTTTAAAATTTTTCTTCTTGTTTTTTATTGTTTCGAAATCACATTCTCCTTTAGAAGAACTTGAGTTAAATCCACCAGTGTAAGCTTGGTGCCACCAGTGTAAGCTTGGTAGCTCAAGTGGCTAGGGCACCAGCCGTTTACACCAGAGCTGGCCAAACAACAATGACAACTACTTGGTGGCGCCTGTGGCTCAATGAGTAGGGTGCCGGCTCCATATGCTGAGGGTGGCGGGTTCAAACCCAGCCCCAGCCAAACTGCAACCAAAAAATAGCCGGGTGTTGTGGTGGGCGCCTGTAGTCCCAGCTGCTTGGGAGGCTGAGGCAAGAGAATCGCATAAGTCCAAGAGTTAGAGGTTGCTGTGAGCCGTGTGACGTCATGGCACTCTACCTGAGGGCGGTACAGGGAGACTCTGTCTCTACAAAAAAAAAAAATGACAACTATAACCAAAAAATAGCCGGGTGTTGGGGGTGGGGGGCACCTGTAGTCCCAGCTACTTGGGAGGCTGAGGCAAGAGAATCGCTTAAGCCCAAGAGTGAAGGTTGCTGTGAGCTGTGTGATGCCACAGTACTCTACCCAGGGTGACAGCTTGAGACTGTCTCAAAAAAAAAAAAAAAAAAAAAAAATTCATCAGTGTAACGTGTACATCTGTCCGTTGGTATCTGTGTGATATTGGTTCCAGGACCCCTCTTGGATGCCAAAATCCATGGATATTCAAGTCCCTGATGTAAAATAACATAGTGTTTACATATAACATGCATGCATCCTCCTGTGCACTTAAAACCAGCTCAAGGTCACTGCCAATGCCAGCACACCACTTCATTTACATGAACTCAGTGTAGTTCTTGGCACAGCAGACCCAGGCTTTGCTTTTTGGAATGTGTGTATGTGTGTACCCATGTTCAATCCAGTTGAATCCATGGAGATGGAATCCATAGACATGGAGAGCTTCCTATAATTGTTACTCCCCTACTTTGTGGGTTCAGATTTTAATGTGATATAATTTTATATTGAATTTATGTGCTGGAGATTCGGGGGGGATTGCTATGATGCTTTAGGGTATCATGAACTATTTTAGGCTATGTGGGGAAGTGGTGTTAGCAATGCTTTTGCAGCCCTGGTTCCCCTTATGTGCTCAGCCTGTGTCCTTTTCTCTTCTTGATTCTTGGACTTCCTCTGCTCTCAAACATCTGTCACCACCTGCTCTATTCCTTAATGGTTTCACCCTCTATACTAGTAATAGCAGTTACTTCAGCTCTCTGTTTTCCTGCCACCATCAAAGTCAAGGACCCAGGGTTTATGCCACTGCTGTGAGAAGAGTGATAGATAATAAAGACCCGAGGGTGGTTCCCAACTCCCCCTGAGACACTAACAAGCCCCGTCAGCAATCTGCCTTCACTTTAGAGTCAGACTCATCCATTCTTCCTTTACTTCAGACCCCATGGGGACAGCCTGGATGAGATTATGGCTAAGATGGTGGCCTTGGCATGGAATAATAAGTACTTTATTGATTTTGGTAGTATAGTCAATTCACAAGGCTTCTGTCCCACTCCAGACTAACTCCTTCTGAACTTGCCATCACAGCCTTTACAGTGCATGAAACATCTCCTGCTGCCCCTCATTCTTTGAAGCCTGGGGGCAATAATTCTTTGAGGAAAGTAGAAATGATCACTGTTAAATGATAGTCCAGAGCTCTACTATTCCTAGTTAGCTTAGTTTAGATATAACAGCTTATTAGGAACGTTGGTATTATTTCTGGAAAGCCACCAGGAAAAGTGAGAAATGTGAAATATGACCATAATAACATTTTGTCTTGGGTCTTTCTGTTAACAGAGTAATCTGCATAATTATGTCTTTGTTTAGCAGACATTTACTGAACATCTGCTGTAGGCCAAGTGCTGAAAGGTTCTAGAGATAGCTAAGATTTAGTTCTAGCTCTTAGCAATGTTCTAGTTGGGAAGCAAGGCAGGTAAGTCAGTGTTTATAGAAGAGGATGATGTAGTAAGTTCTGGGGACGGAGGGGAGTACCTCAGGTTTAATGGGGGCAGAGGAGATGATTATGTAAATTAGGATGGCAGGTCATGAAATGTTCCCCAGAAGGTCTCATGGTTCATTTACCAAGCAGGGACAAGTTGGAGGAAGGTAGCCAGGTTATCATGTGAATTTTAGAAAAACCACTCTGGTGGCAGCATTGATTGGGAAGGGTCCAGGTTAGAATCTGGTAATTAGTTAGAAGGTATAACCCAACAAGAAGTGAGGACAGCCTGAGGGACAGCAATGGAAATAGAAAGGCAAGAATAAATGTTAGGAATTGGTGGGACTTAGTGATGATTAACTGAAGATGGGGCAACATGAGGGAGAGGGAGAAGGCCTGCACCTCCCAGTCAGCCTTGCAGCAGATCTCCTGCCTCTGCTGGCTCTTGATTCTTGGACTTGATTCTTGGATTCAGAGTAGGTTGACTTTCTTATTACCTGTATCCCCTATCTATGTTTTATGTTGTGGCTTCCTTAATCCTGCTGCATTAATCACCATTCCTCCATCCATGTAAACAGGGTAAGGGGATTCAGGTTTTCTTTTCAGAATGGCAATTAAGTGCATGTTTACATACTGAATATTGAAACCCCAGCCTTCTTCCCCCCGTTCACCTGTTCAGAATGCTATAGCCAGGCACCCATCCTCTAGGAAGGCAGGTAAAAGTTCCTCCCTGGTGAGACCGATCTGCCCAAGAGAAAAAAGCAAAAGACATTGACATTGCAAAATTGCCCTCCCAAGTCATCCTGGATGATGAGCCATGGTACCCACAGAATTCCAATCGGTGGTAGATTGTCTCACTTTCAGACAGCCAGGAGAAGGGGAAAAAAGATGTCACATAGTAAAAATGAAAAATCATTAGGTGTTTCCAAGTAACCTAGGGGAAAAGTCAGAAGGATTAAAAGGTGAAGAACCCGCCCATAAAGAAGAGCTACAAGGCAAAAAAATGGATTATGGGAGAGAAAATTAGAGGATCTGTTCAGAAGATTCAACTTTGAAATTCTAAGAGTCAGAGAATAGAAAGGAATTACCAAACTGACTCAGGAAAATTTTTCTTAACTGAAAGACTTGGATTTTCAGATTGAAGGGGCCCACTGAGTACCCATCACAATGGTTGACAGTGGATCCTCGCCAAGGCATGATGTTGTAAAATGTCAGAACATGGGGTTGAACATCTCCAGATAAATCTATACAAACTTATGTAACCATCCTCTCTCACTCAGCTTACTCTATACTTTATACCTTCTCATTTCCCTGTCCTCATGTCAAGTGGGAAAGGCAACACACAGGTGTCCTCAGTCTACCTCACTTCACCATGACCCCCAACGCACTCCCAAAATCTGCTGAAACTTCAACACCCTCCTCCATCCATCCCGCCCTTATTGGGTTAATAATTCTCTTTCCTGCCCTGTCTCGTATATCTTTTCCTCTTTAGTTCAGTCGGAATCTGGTTGTGCCAACATAGTGTCTGCAGCCCCTTGCCAGGCAGAGCCCCAGCAATATGAAGTACAATTTGGACGCCTGCGGAATTTTCTCACTGGTAAGTATTCAGCACGAGAAACATTTTCTTACTAAGAAATCGAGTAATGCAAATCTCCTTCAGAACTACTATATTCCCAGCATGGTGTTAGGTAGTAGAGATTCAAAGGTACTTTAGTGAGACCAGCCTGAGCAAGAGCAAGACCCCGTCTCTACAAGAACTAGAAAAATTAGCCAGACATGGTGGTGGGCACCTGTAGTCCCAGCTACTCAGGAAGCCAGGGCAGGAGGATCATTTGAACCCAGGAGTTCAAGGTTCCTGTGAGCTGTGATGAGGCCACTGTACTCTAGCCTCTGCAACAGAGTTGAGACACACACTCAAAAAAAAAAAAAATGTACTTGGTTCTTGACATTCAAAGTTATGGTCTGTTAGTATTCCTGAGAGAGTTAAATCATGAGGTTAAAGTTGACAAGGGCAAGGGCTCTGAGTTTTTTGTTTAGTTTTATTGGTGGCCGTCAGCACCATGACTGATGTTGAATAAGTAAAAACTAAGTCAGCCACGTGAAGAAACATCTATAAATGCAACATGTTTGAAATGTACATTTTATCTGTGCTAATAACACAGTACATCTTAAAATGATCTTATTTCCAAACATGTTAGACAGTAGTCCTCATGATTCAGCAGGCAAAAAGTCAGACGTTCTAGTTCAGGCCAGTTCATGGGTGGCAGACTAACCACTTGAGATAGGAATTTTTAAAAATGCTATACCACATAATAGGGGGAAAAAAACAGTCCCATTAAATACAAGAAGTCAGTAACCATTCTACAGGAAGAGCTTGGCAAATAGTTGAGGAAAAACATCAAGAGCCCCAAAAGGAAAGGGATGTGAACGTGAAAATTTTCACCGGGGTGAATCACCTCAGTGATGAACTAGATGTCTTAATGCTTCACTGCAAAAATCATTGCAATTCTGTAATAATAAAATTATTCCCAGTTAGTCTATTTTACATAGCAATGCTTCAGTGATTAAAAAAATACAAACAAGAGCCAGGAGTGGTGGCTCATGCTTCTAATCCTGCACTCTAGGAGGGTGAGTCAGCCTGAGCAAGAGTGAGACCCCCGTCTCTAAAAAATAGCTGGGTGTTGTGGCAGAGTCATCCCAGGTACTCAGGAGGCTGAGGCAAGACAATTGCCTGAGCCCAAGAGTTTGAGGTTGCTGTGAGCTATGATACCACAACACTCTACAGAGGGTGACAAAGTGAGACTGTGTCTCAAAAAAAAAAATCAAACAAGGCCAGGAGCAGTGGCTTACACCTGTAATCCTAGAACCTTGGGAGGCCAAGGCAGGAGGATCGCTGAGGCCAGGAATTCAAAACCAGCCTGGCAACATATTGAGACTCAGTTTTTACAAAAAGGAAAGAAAGAAAGGAAAAGAATTAGCCAGGTGTAGTGGCATGCACCTGTAGGAAGCTGAGCCCAGAGAATCCCTCAAGCTCAGAAGTTTGAGGCTGCAGTTAGCTATGATTATACCAATGCACTCCAACTTGAACAGAGTGAAACTCCTGGCTCTTGCTGGGTATGATGGATCATACCTGTAATCTTAGCACTCTGGGAGTCTGAGGCAAGTTGATTACTTAAGCTCAGGAGTTTGAGACCAGTCTGAGCAAGAGCAAGATCCCATCTGTACTAAAAACAGAAAAACTTGCCAGGCATAGTGGTATATGCCTGTCCAGCTTCTTGGGAGGCTGAGGCAAGAGGATTGCTCAAACTCAAGAGTTCGAAATTGCTGTGAGTTATGATGCCATGGCACTCTACCCAGGGTGACAGAGTGAGACTCTGTCTCAAAAAACATAAATATTATATATAAATATTATATATAATGGCTCCTGCCATTTCGCTGGCATAAGTATACAGAGTACATCACTAGTATCTGTTTGGTGCTTTACTTTGTGTCTTTCTCATTGGAAGATATTCTCCTGGAGGGCAGGGACCATATCCATACATCTTAGGACAGTATCTGTCCTAGCATATAGTTAGTGAGTAACACAAACACAGGCTGAATGAATGAAAGAGGTAATATGAATGTGGTAAGATGAATCTATCATGGAGAGATAAATACAGTCATTTTTAAAGTGAGTAAAATAACTTCATAAAAACAGAGCTAAAGTTTTCCATGATTATGTACAAATAAAAAATGGGAAAGATTTTTTTAAAAAAAATGTTAAAAATTTTTTTAATTGCTTAAAGCCTGGAAAACTAATGCCAATGATTAAAAATAACTCTTTGTCTCCAAGTTCTTGCTTACCTCTGAAATGAAACTTTTTTTTTTTTTTTCCAAGACAAGAGTCTCTCTGTGTCATCCTTGGTAGAGTGCGGTGGCATCACAGCTCACAGCAACCTTTAACTCTTGGGCTTAAGAGATTCTCTTAACTACAGGTGCCCACCACAATGCCCAGCTATTTTTTGTGCAGTTGTTGTTTAGCAGGCCCAGGCCGGGCTCAAACCCGCCACCCGTGGTGTTATGTGGCCAGCGCCCTAACCACTGAGCTATGGGTGCCAAGCCTGAATGAAGCTCTTATATAAATTCACTTTTACTTTTTTTATCCTTAGCAGGAATGGATTGCTGTTCTGAGATGTTTAACGTTCATATGATATGAGTGCCTTATGTAGCTTCTTTCTTATCAGTTTAAACATAATAGACTCTTTTTACTAAACATTTAATCTTCATTATTTTTCAATTTTGTGACTGTTTAACAGACTATTCTCTATTTATGAATTCCATCACTCAACAACTACGAAACTGACAAGATAATCCTCTTGAGGGTTTAATTTGTATCTTTTCATTTCCTATAACATTTTGGCCATTTTCTCCAAATATAGACTGTAGTAAATATAGAGATAGATACTTTCCTTTAAAATATCATTATGGGGGTCAAGTAAAACTGGGATAACTCTTAAGTGTTATAAGGCTAAGTATATTGTATATTCTACTTTACATAATGATTACCTTACAGCATCACAGCTCACAGCAACCTTTACTGTTAAAAAATCAACACAAGGATTGGTTTCCCAGAACTTTACATTTCAATAGATTATAATCTATCAACCATTTCCTTTGTAATTTTTTTTTGTCTTATTTCAAAACTGAGAAAGCTGCTGTTTTGCCTATAATTTGATTCTTTAATCCTTTGGTCACAGATTATTTGGAAGTAGTTCATATATTGTTCCCTATGAACTGCTTTTCCTGGACCATTTTTCTCTACCCTTAGGTGTCTGAAGAGCAGTCAACTAAACCAAATGAACAAGTATTTCCTGAGCTCCAAGATAAAGTGTATAATATAGCTATTAATCTAATTTGTAAGCAATACTAATAAAAAAGGCTACAAGTAAAAGTTTTTGCATGAAGTTTGAATATAGTAGAAGCACTTTCACACACCAGTACAAGGTCAATTGCTGAATGATATACATATAGGAATTCCATTTGTAATGAAAGGAGAAAGGGAGTTAGTATGGAATAGTCAGGGAAGGCTTCACTGAGCCAGTGGTAGGATTTTTGTTTTTCCTTGCTATGTCTTCTAGGCTGAAGTGCAAGGGTGTGATCATAGCCCACAGCAACCTCAAACTCCTGAGTTTAAGCAATCCTTCTACCCCAGCCTCCTGGGAAGCTGGGACTATAGGTACGCCCCACCACACTGGCTAATTTCATTTTTTGTAGAGACTGCAGTTTTGCTGTGTTGCTCAGGCTAGAAGGTAGGATTTAAGTCACTACTTGAAGGGTGAGTTGGGTTTCAATATACTGGAAGAGGAGGAGAAGATTTGGGGATGTGAAAGAACATGATAAAAGGCGAGAGATGGCAGCTCTTTGTGCAGAAACAACTAAGGAAGCAGCTGTGTTGAGTATGAGGTTTTTAGATTGAAGATAAATGAATATTAGTGTGAAAGCAGTTTATAAAATGGTTAGTAAGAGGGGTAGCTGGGAGGCTGACCAGTCAGTAAAAGTCCATGGCAATGCTTGAGGAATGAGGTGAGAAGGGATCAGAGCTTGACAGTGTTATGGAAATGCAGTGGGGTCTTGATTTCATAGTTAAGTTACAAAGGTAGAATCTCCAAGGCTCAGGAATGAAGGAAGAAGAGGTGAGGATGACTCAGGTTTTGAGACTAGGGCAAATAATAATACCTTACTGAACAGAAATCAGCAGAGAAATTACACGTTTTAATGACAATAGCATCCTATTGTATATCTTGCAATGGGCATTTGGGGCTGGAATTTAAGAGAAAGAGACTTAAAGGCATCAGCTACTTAGAGGCACAAATTAAGTGTTAGGAAATGATAACAAACCTCAAAATACTAGGGAAGGATATAAGAGTATCTCAGGTTGAAGCAACCTATAGTTCAGTCTTAATGACATACAGATGTCCATTATAAATTAGCACTGCAAACGAAAAGTTTTACTTTTTAACCATAAAAATCAAAACAAGTACACGGATGGGACAATTACAAATAAATGCTGTCATCTTAGTATTAGGACATGCCATCCCATATAGCCAGAGAAGTTAATGAGCCCACTAGAAAAAGTGCTTTGATTTCACTTGAGATGATGGATGCCAAAAGCAATCATAAAGCACAAACTAGAGCACTTTTCCTGCTAAGTGGCCATTTAGACACTCTATCCTCAAGCTCATGGATTTTTAGATTATTATCAAGTTAAAAAAAAGTGTGTGAAGAACTCAAAGTGTCCCAAGAATACATCCCAGAGGTCTAAGGTCCCCAGTATGAGAAATACTCATATATCGAGAAAAAATACTAAACTTTGAAGACAGGGGTACAAGCTACTGAAGTGTTGCTAGAACTTAGACAAGTCGCTTAAATCCTCTGGGTGTAAAGTCTCTGATCTGGGTTTGTGGACTTCAGAGTGCATGCTCTTCCTTCTCCAATCAAAGGATTTTGAAATTCCAAAATTCCGTGTTAGGTTTATATTTCAATCAGTAGTTTCAAAAAATGGGGTCCTGGCAAGAGAGTGTTACTATGTGATGGTGGGCTCCCCAGGACAGTCACAGCACTTTGTGAGATAATGTTGATTATAAAGCCCTCAATTCTTTTCTTCCTAGATTCTGATTCCCAGCACAGCCACGAAGTGATGCCTCTCCTCTATCCTCTCTTTGTCTACCTCCATCTCAACCTGGTCCAGAACAGTTCCAAGAGCACAGTGGAAAGTTTTTACAGCCGCTTCCATGGAATGTTTCTGCAGAATGCTAGCCAGAAGGATGTCATTGAGCAGCTACAGACCACTCAGACCATCCAGGACATCCTGTCTAACTTCAAGCTCCGAGCATTCCTAGATAACAAGTATGTAATCCGTCTCCAGGAAGACAGCTACAACTACCTTATCCGCTACCTCCAAAGTGACAACAATACTGCCCTGTGCAAAGTCCTTACCTTACATATTCATCTTGATGTGCAACCTGCCAAGAGAACAGACTACCAGCTCTATGCCAGTGGCAGCTCCTCTCGCGGAGAGAGCAATGGCTTAGAGCCCCCTGATGTGCCCAGCCCTATTCTACAGAATGAGGCCGCTCTGGAGGTCCTTCAGGAGAGCATTAAGCGTGTCAAGGACGGACCTCCCTCCCTCACTACCATCTGCTTCTATGCCTTCTATAACACAGAGCAGCTGCTGAACACTGCAGAAATCTCCCCTGATAGCAAGCTGCTTGCGGCTGGGTTTGACAACTCTTGCATAAAACTTTGGAGTTTACGATCCAAGAAGTTAAAATCAGAGCCCCATCAAGTAGACGTGTCCCGTATCCACTTGGCTTGTGATATTCTGGAAGAGGAGGTATGAATACCATTTTTTCTTCCCTGCACCTGCTTTTCCAATTTGCTTAGACTATTCTTAACAAACACAACAGACCTTATGGAGAACGGACTTCCTTATTTCCCTCATCATGTAGCTAAAGCCACATAACCTGTAGCCATTGAACTCCTGCACATGCCTCACCTGAAAGATGAAAACTATTTTTAACAATATTAATATCATTGATGGATGGTTACTATTTATTGCTGTCTGAAATGTAGATAACATCACTAATCCTAAAAACCTTTAACTAATACTGACTTTAGTTGAGATTTACAGTATATATTCATTTTTGTATGTGCACATTTGCAAACATATATTGAGAAGTAAGATTATTGGGTCAGAGGGTCTACATTTTAAA
Organism: Nycticebus coucang; assembly: GCF_027406575.1. Taxonomy (NCBI): domain Eukaryota; kingdom Metazoa; phylum Chordata; class Mammalia; order Primates; family Lorisidae; genus Nycticebus; species Nycticebus coucang. The sequence goes on along the minus strand of NC_069789.1, from coordinate 31,926,715 downwards.
CTGTTTTGCATATTATCATTTCCCCACAAAAGTTGTGCCATTTCATGGTTCAGCAGCAGCTAGCTTCCCTGCAATCTCACCACACCGGAGTAGCTGGCTTTTGAGGCCAGAGCCTAGCCTCTGGCTGGGTGTGCCTCAGGGTGATCCCAGACCCCAGTTTGAAGAGTAACATGGAAGCAAATTGCCAGTTCACCTGTCAGTCAGTGTGACCATCTGTTGTCAGATCTTATTTAGTTTGTTTTGGGATCGTCTTTGAAAAGGGCAGACCCTGTGACCCGAGTTGCAGGTCACTGAGAATCATAGTCTTAGAAAGAACGTGGGCCAAGGAGATATAAGGGAAACCCCACGCAGAGCTAACTTTCTCTGAGCATGGTCCCACTAGAGCTGTGGACACAAGTATTTTTGTCCTGTCACTGCTGAAATTTAGGTACCTCTGCCTCAAGTTACTTGAGGTGAAAAATTCTTTACATGGGGTTGATATATTAAGGAGTAAACATCACTCTAGCTAAAGTACAATTAAGGATGTCAGGAATATTGGGTACACTAAACCCTTATTTTCCTGCTCTTTTCTTAGTATAGCCTTTGAAATTTTGAATTTTGGATTCTTGCCACTAAGACAATATAATTAGAGAATTTTGTTACAATGAATAAAAGAGTATGGATTCTCAGGTACAAGCTCTGATTTCTAGAGTACCCTCCAAAGGTATTTTTCATTGCACTTGTGTTTGAATTATCAGGCTTCTCTTTTCCTTGGACATAGTTCTTGCTGCTTGGGAGTTCTTCACATACAACTGAAGGATACTTCCCTCATCTACTTTTGATTTTCTGTAATTTAAAAATAGGATGGGCTGGGCAAGGTGGCTTACCCCTATAATCCCAGCACCCTGGGAGGCCAAGGTGGGTGGATCACCTGAGCTCACAGGTTCAAGACCAGCCTGAACAAGAGCAAGACCACGTCTCTAAAAGTAGCTGGGGTTGTGGTGGGCACCTGTAGTCCCAGCTACTTGGGAGGCTGAGGCAAAAGAATTCCTTGAGCCCAAGAGTTTGAGGTTGCTGTGAGCTGTGACCCCACATCACTCTAACAAGACTGTGTCTCAAAAAAAAAAAAAAAATTGGATGGGTGGAATGGGTCATGCCTGTGATCCCAGCATCTTTAGGGGTCAAAGTGGGAGGATCACTTGAAGCCAGGAGTTTGAGACCAGCCCAGGAAGTAACAAGACCCCTGTCTTTACAAATTACAAATGGGGTAATATTTTTTTTTATTATTAAATCATAGCTGTGCACATTAATGCGATCATGGGGCACCATACACTGGTTTTATAGACCGTTTGACATGTTTTCATCACACTGGTTATCGTAGCCTTCCTGACATTTTCTTGGTTACTGTGTTAAGACATTTACATTCTACATTTACTAAGTTTCACATATACATCCTTATAAGATGCATCGCAGGTGTAATCCCACCAATCACCCTCCCTCTGCCCACCACAAACAGGGTAAATTTTTTTTTTTTTTTTTTTTTTTTTTGCAGTTTTTGGCCGGGGCTGGGTTTGAACCCGCCACCTCCAGCATATGGGACTGGAACCCTACTCCTTGAGCCACAGGCACTGCCCTTAAACAGGGTAAATTAAAAAAAAAAAATTGGGCAGTGCCTGTGGCTCAAAGGAGTAGGGGGCTGGCCCCGTATGCCAGAGGTTCAAACCCAGCCCCAGCCATAAACTGCAAAAAAAAAAAAAAAAATTAGTTGGGTGTGTGGCACATGCCTGTGGTCTCAGCTACTTGGAAGGCTGAGGCAAGAGGATCACTTGAGCCCAGGAGTTTCAGGCTGTCGTGAGCACTGCTATTCTCTGGGTGACAGAGTAAAACCCTGTTTCTTAAAAAAATTATGTCTCTGACCTTATTTGCTTTAATGATGGAAAGTTTAGAGATTATTCTGGGCATTAAGGAAGATAGCATTATGGCATGGTATCTTAGAATAGTAAACTAAAAAAGTTTTAAGACTCTTCTCTGGCCACCACTGAAAACTAGCTCTGTGACTCTGTTGTCCTGTGGGGATTTCTGGCCATCAGAAGAAGTGTATTTGAAGATTCAGAAGTGAGGAATGACATGAGTTCTTTCAGGAACTGAAAGAAATTAAGTATGGCTGGGGTTGGGAGCGAAGGTGAGACAGGAAGTGATGCAGGGCTGTTTCCGGCAGCCAAACTAGGTGGTGGTAGTGGAGGGAAAGGCAACCGTGCGCAGACTGGTGAAAAGCACAGTTACTGATTATTGCAGGGGATGGGGGAGAGGAAACCTCGGGGTGGGGTGGGAGACACGGCTGTCTCAGTTCAAATGCTGGGTGAATGGCAGTGCTGTGTCAGTCAAGACAAGAGCAAGGTGCTTTATTTATCTTTCTGGTTTATTCATCATCTATATTGAAAGTACTGTAGATTCCAGCCTCTGCTTTTTTAAGAATATATTTTTTTCTTTTAACTTTAGAATTAAAATCAAGATCCTCCTATTTTGTTGTTGAGGAGTTTCCTCCTGCTTGGGATTTCTGTACTCTCACCCCATTCTGTCACAGCACTTGGAACCCAAAGTCTTATATTTGGTTTCTGACAAAGTTGGCCACATAACACCAGGGCTGGCAGGTCTGAACCCGGACTGGGCCTGCTAAACAACAACTGCAACCAAAAAATAGCCGGGCATTGTGGCAGGTGCCTGTAGTCCCAGCTATTTGAGAGGCTGAGGCAAGAGAATTGCTTAAGCCCAAGAGTTTCAGGTTGCTGTGAGCCTTGACTCCATGGCACTCTAATTAAATAAATAAATAAAGCAAATTATTTATGACAGTTTGGTTTTAATGCTTCCTCAGAGAGAAATTGGACTTTCTTTTTTCCTTATAGAATTCACAGTTAAAATCAAGACTCCTAAAGCAGGGGTTACAGACTCAACGTGCCTGTAGCAAGCAGCTAAGCAGGTCAAAGTAAATGGTGAAGATGCATGGATTAAAGAGGTTAATAGGAAGTAAGAACCATGTAAACCAAATTAAAAAGTTAGTTTCTACTCTACTCCATCCTTTCTAAAGTAATAAGTATGTCCTTAAACTCAGGATTACAACATTTTAACAGTATTTAACAGTGTTCAGATCTAGCAATTCCACTTCTAGACATATACCCAAGAGAATCAAAAACATACGTTCCCTTGAGAACTTGTATGTGAATGTTCATAGCAGCATTACTCACAATAGTAGAAACAGTCTAGATGTCCATTGTCAGATGAATGGTTAAGTAAAATGTGGCATATGCATACAGTGGAATATTACTTGGCCATAAAAAGAAGTAAAATACTAATACATGCTGTAACATCCATAAGCTTTATGCTAAGCAAAGAAGTCACAAATGGTCACATATTGTATGATTGCATTTATAGGAAGTAACTAAGACAGGCCCTTTGGTAGAGACAGAAAGTAGTTTGGTTGTCAGGGGCTGAGTGTAGAAGAAAGACTGGGGTTTCTCTACGAGTCATTGAAAATGTTCTGTATTAGATAGTGATGACTGTTGCATAACTCTGTGAATACACTAAAAGCATTGAATTGTACACTTTTTTAAAAGACTGAATATTATATGTGAATTATATCTTTAAAAAAAAGAAAAGAAAACAATAACCAAGAGCCTGCTATGTAAGCATAAAATTTTCTCTATTAATTATGCTAAATAAAACTGGATTCATAGTGCACAATGAATACAGTTTCCATTCTCTCCCACTTGAAGATAATCTAGGCTCACCTTTGGAAATGTGTTAATTGACATGCCAGTCTCTCACTGTGCCTTGGTACAGCAGCCCTCCTCCAGTTTCAGACACTAACGTGAAGGGTGAGATCATCGCTTTCCATTCCTTGTTCCATATGAAATGGAGATAGAAATGATATCCAACTTTTGTCTGTTAATTGATAAGTATGTATTTTTAATATTTGAGCAACATGCCAAAACCACAGATAGGAAATCAAGGATTTGCACTTTTCTTTTCAGCTATGTGTACACAATTACCTTCATCACTGTCAGCATCCTGCCCCCTTAGCCTGACAATAAAACTCCCATATTCAGTTCACTTATTGTCTGATGACTCTTTCCCCAAGCTGGTCTTTAAATTTGAAAAGAAAGAAGCCAACATTGTCAGCAACATTCAGTTCTAGATTTGGATATAAAACGTTATTTACGTCAGTGCTGTCCAATGGGAATATAATGTAAGACATATATGTACTTTAAATTTTTTTAATGGTTGCAGGCAGCACCTGTGGCTCAGTGAGTAGGGCACCAGCCCCACATACCGAGGATGGCGGGTTTAAACCTGGCCTGGGCCAAAGTGCAACAAAAGAATAGCCAGGTGTTGTGGCAGGCGCCTGTAGTCCCAGCTACTCGGGAGGCTGAGGCAAGAGAATCGTGTAAGCCCAGGAACAGGAGGTTGCACTCACACATGGCACTTAACCGAGGGCCATAAAGTGAGACTCTGTCTCTACAAAATAAAAAAGAAAAATTTTTAATAGTTGCATTTAAAGAGGAAAAAATATTATCAAATAATTTTAGTATTATACTTCATTAAATCCAAGATGAACAAATTATCATTTAAGCATGAAAATGATATAAAAGATTATTTATGGAATATGTTACATACCTCTCATTTTTGGTCCTAATTCTTAGAAATCTGATGTGTATTTACGTGAACAGCACATGTGGATCTGCCCTGGCCAGTGGCCTCCCTTTCTTTTCTGGTTCACACTGCTATCTTTTCTCATGTAGATGGCCATCACTCACTTCTAAATTGTAACCAGCCAAGTTGAATTCTTTTAGTTCCATTGATGGCTAATTAAAGAATAGTCCAGGGGTCAATTTCAAACCCCATGGAGGACCCCTGATGTAGGAAGACTAGAGAGCTTCTTCTGAACTGAGTGGACAAGGAGCCTTTTGGTCCAGGAACAGGCAGCTGTAACAAACGTGAGACTTGTGGGAACTCTGTGGCCCAGAGCAGGGTTGGCAGACTACAGCACAAAGATCCATTAGATAATATTTGGAGATCTGTTGATTCTTATTTTTTTTAACCTTTAAATTTCTACTTTCTGTATGTTTTATATGTACATAGTTTAAGACTCATAGTTTTGGCTCAGGGCCTCATGCCTGTAATCCCAGCCCTCTGAGTAGCTAAAGCTGGATCTCTTGAGGCCAAGAGTTTTAGAGCAGCCTGTGCAAAAAAACCAGACCTTGTTTCTACAAAAAATTTAAAAATTAGCCAGGCATGGTGACACGTGCCTATAGTCCTGGCTTACTCAGGAAGCTGAGTCAGGAGAATTATTTGAGCCTAGTAGTTCAAGGCTGCAGTGAGTTCTTGATTACACCATTGCACTGCCACCTGGGTGACAGAGCCTACTGTCTTAAAAAAAGAAAAAAAATGAAGACTCATTATTGCATGAATACACTTCACAGATTAAACATTTCTATTTGGCATGCACACCCTTTCAGAATCCCATCAGAAGCACAGTGAGTTGTGGAAAATCATCCTATCTGTGGGAGAGAATGAGAACCTGTGAATCAGCCGCCCCTTTGTGCTGAGGCCCTTGTGGGAGGGGGTGAGCCACAGAGAAACATGGCTGTGTTATTTTAAGCTGTAGCCTGGCAAAGAGCTGAGAGTGATAGCCAGCAAGAGCATTCTGGTTTCTCTGTTTCTTGGTCCACCAACCCAGGACAGTCAAGGGGGCCATTGAGAGTGCCAATTACTTTCCTGGCGTGCATGTCTCTCTACCTCTCCAACCAGGACATGAGGTCCCCACTGGGAGGTGAAGGCCCACGTCCATGGCTTCCTCTTCCAAATGATTACCATTTAGGCCTCAGCAATAGTAACAAGCCCTTTAGTTCACAGTTAACTTTCAAAAGATCTTTAATTCATCTGGTGTCATTTTAGCTCCCACATTCCATAATTCTTAAACTTGAAATTTTAAAGTGCTGTAAGCTGTGTGGAAAGGAAAGTTACAAATATTCTTGGTGGCACTCATTAGAATGTTAATGCTTATATATTTTTAATGTCGAGTATGTGAAACAGCCATTTAGAATATTCATGGACATCAGTGTTTATTTTCTCTTAACTTTTTCTCAAATATGTACAGTCCAGGTGTCCTCAAAACTTTTTAAACAGGGGGGCAATTCACTGTCCCACAGACAGTTGGAGGGCCAGACTATAGTTTAAAAAAAAAACAAACTTAACAAATTCCTATGCACACTACACATATCTTATTTTGAAGTAAAAAAACAAAACAGGAACAAATAGAATCACACCACCTCATGTGGCCCGCGGGGCGCAGTTTGAGAACCCCTGATGTACACATTGGAGACATTCCTTTATTTTGAATGTAATGTTTTTCAAGTAAAAAAAGTGTCCTTCCTAAAAAAATGCCCCTTTCCTTTGTAAGACCTAAAGGCTCCCACATGAGTCAACAGAGTTGATCAGTTCAAGAATCTTCATCTTACTCCTTTCTTCTAGTGTTTAATTAAAACCCTTTGTAATTTATGAATTCCAGGATAGAGAAAGCTGTAGTTGTCAGGAGCTTATCTATTAGGGAATAAAGAAAAAAATGGGTTTTGAAAATAGGCAATACACTTGTGGGGAAGGAGAGAGGGGCCTTTTCTGAGTACAAGTGGCTGTCTTCTGTCCTCCACACAGGAAGCTGTTTCCAAGCATCCATCACAGGAGTTGCTTGGCTTTGGCTTTTTGTGTGTGTGTGTGTGAGGCGGGGGGGTGAGGGGGGGTTGGTTGGTTTTTGGCCAGGGCTGGGTTTGAACCTGCTACCTCCAGCATATGGGGCGCCGGCACCCTACTCCTTTGAGCCACAGGCGCCGCCTGCTTGGCTTTGTTTAAAGCAGTGGTTCTCAACCTTCCTAATGTCGCAACCCTTTAATACAGTTCCTAGTGTGTGGTGACCCCCAACCATAAAATTGTTTTCATTGCTACTTCATAACTAATTTTGCTACTGTTAATGAATTGTAATGTAAATGTCTAATATGCAAGATGTATTTTCATTATTACAAAAGGGTCACAACCCAAAGGTTGAGAACCACACATTTAAAGCAATTCTGAATCCATGCCTTGTTTTGTAACTCGGGGAAAAGGGGAGAGTGTGATTTACAAAGAACCACACCTTTCTAGCTTAGTGTTAATTTTCACATATCCAGCTTTATTTTGGCTAAATTCCTTTAATAGTTCTGTATTAATCTGAAAGTGAGGCCACGTCTGCCTTCATTAACCCCAGCTGTGGGTGTAACAGGTCAGAATTTTTTCCAGTAGAATAGAAATAGCAGTATGGCTTGTAAAGCATCAAAAAGTGACAGCTGAAGACAATGCCTATATAATAAAAGAATCTAAGTACTTCATATAAATTCAGAAGTAAATGCTTCCAAATGGCATATATCAGAATTAACAATGAAAATCACACAGGCTAACTTTTTATCAGATTTTGAAATCATGTGTTATCTTCAACCAAAGAGTAAGGTCCACAGTCATTATTCTAGAATAATAGCCTTGCATTTCTATATCTTGTAATCTGGTATAGTCTTACCTGCAAGATGAATTAAAGAAAAGCAGCTTGTAAGAGACTTTATATTCAGTTATGCAGTTTGGAGTTGCTTTCCTGGGATGACCTTTAAGGGCAAGACCACTGTCATTTATTGGGGTAAATACTATTTCCCAAGAAGTTTCTGTTCTCTTTTTTTTTCTTCCTGGACTCATTTTTTTTGTCAAACCACTAAACATTTTTTTTCATGTACATTTCCTTTCCCACCCACCCCCAATGTTCCCAGGATGACGAGGATGACAGTGCCGGCACAGAGATGAAGGTACTGCGGGGACACTGTGGACCCGTGTACAGCACGAGGTTCCTTGCAGACAGCTCAGGGTTGCTCTCTTGTTCTGAGGACATGTCCATTCGATACTGGGACCTGGGGAGTTTCACCAACACTGTGTTGTACCAAGGACATGCCTACCCTGTGTGGGACCTGGACATTAGCCCTTACAGTCTGTACTTCGCCAGTGGGTCGCACGACCGTACTGCCAGGCTGTGGTCATTTGATCGGACGTACCCGCTGAGGATATATGCAGGACACCTGGCAGATGTGGACTGTGTCAAATTCCACCCGAATTCAAACTACTTAGCTACAGGCTCCACCGACAAGACTGTGCGTCTGTGGAGCACCCAGCAGGGGAGCTCGGTGAGACTCTTCACAGGCCACCGTGGCCCTGTGCTTTCTCTTGCCTTCTCTCCCAATGGTAAATACTTGGCATCTGCAGGCGAGGACCAGCGGTTGAAGCTGTGGGACTTGGCCTCTGGGACCCTTTATAAAGAACTGAGAGGCCACACAGACAATATCACCAGCCTCACTTTCAGTCCAGACAGCGGCTTAATCGCCTCTGCCTCCATGGACAACTCAGTGCGAGTCTGGGACATCAGGAACACTTACTGCAGTGCGCCTGCCGACGGCTCCTCCAGCGAGCTTGTGGGCGTATACACTGGGCAGATGAGCAACGTTCTGAGTGTGCAGTTCATGGCCTGTAACCTTCTTCTGGTGACTGGAATTACACAAGAAAATCAGGAACATTAATTTTTTTTCTTTGTTGGAATGGACCGGCGCAGTGGTGAAGGCCTCCAGTTGCCGTCCTTCCACAAGTTGAGATTGAATCACTGACTGTGAAAGAGCACCCTGCTCCCCTGTCTCCAGGGCTCTCATCCCAGGCAGGTCCTCCTTCACTCAGCCCCCCAGCATCAAAGGCCTGGGTTGGGGTTGGAGGCTGAGGCAAGGCAATGGGGAGTGGACACGAGATCTAGACTTAGGATGCTGCAGAGGTCCCGTGGCATGCCCTGCACCAGCGAGCATCTTCCTGTCTCTGTCTCATCTGTCCCGTCCCCTGTCCAGGGCTGGTCTGCTTAGACGGTGGTTGCAGAGCACTCTAGAAGTAAATGGCAGAGGTGTCACCTACCGTCCTGCCCTTGGTAGAAAGGAAGTCCTTATTGGTGGAGGGATGTTGGGGTGGGAGCTAGTAAAGGGGAGGGGATGATCCTGACAAAAAGTCTTTCCTTTTCCATAATTACAGAGAATGAGGATTTTTTATTATTGTTATTATATTATTATTATTATTATTGAGAAGAGGAGACCTAGCACTGGCCGAGGGGACCTTCTCTGCTTTTCTCCTTCAGGTTTGACTCCTGCCACTGGCTTTGATACTTGGAATTTTGAGGTTCAGGGAATTCAGAGAATTTGGTATCACAGTGTTGAGGGAGAAAGGGAAATTTGGGGTGGTCAATTGATCGCCTCGGTTGACATGTTCCTGGAAGGGGGTGGGTGGGTTTGATTGAGAAAGTTTGGGCTCTTGGGCTTTTGCAGGGATGGTGGGGAAAAAAATTCTTTCCATGGCTGCACTTCTATTATTAATTCTCTCTGCTCAAAAGAAAGATTATGATAAAGAATAACTTGGAGTAATAAGTCACAAGATAGAATTAGAGAAATGTGGAATTTCCAAATGACCCTTCAGAGGTATAGCTTTCTCTGTATCTTTCTAGCCTGTGATGATCCGCTCCCACCTCCTGCACTGCAATACCAGGCTAGTGAACACTTTGTGAAGTGAATCCTAAGTATGTACGCACGCATATCAAAGTATGCTCTAGAAAAAGGCAAGTTCTAATTTGTGGAAAAAGGATTAAATATTTGTTTTCTGAAAAGAGTTATTTTGTATTTTGTTTTCTATTAAAATACATTTAGTTTCAAAAAAAAGTGTCGGCATCTCATTTAAACTGAACACAGGTGAGTGTGGGATGACACTCCCGTCATTTCGCGTCAGGGTAGCAGCAGTGAACAGTGAAGGTGTGCTCTTATCCATTCTGCGTTCCCTTCAGCTTACTTTAAATTGTGATTTACCTTGGCATTCCCTTGGATAACTGATGGCATTTTATGTTTTTACATGCAAGTTGATGGTTGCCGACTGGATACGACATTTATTTTACCATCTAGAGATATTTGGTAATGTCCTACTTCCAGCTTCCTTTAAAAGACCACTCTCTACTGCACAGCATAAGGCTTGGGTTCTTTAATAAACTCAATTCCAGATAAAGGACTCATTCAAAATTAAGTGTACTTCAAAACATAATTTTCTGGCAAGGACACCACGAGTCATCATATTTTGAACAACAATGATAAATCACTGTGATGTGTATGAGGAGGGGAATGTGTTGGGGAAAACCAGCTGAAATTCAATGAGAAGACTAGGATTTCTTTTTTTTTTTTTATTGTTGGGGATTCATTGAGGGTACAAGAAACTAGGTTACACTGATTGCATTTGTTAGGTGAAGTCCCTCTTATAATCGTGTCTTGCCCCCAAAAGGTGTGGCACAGACCAAGGCCCTGCCCCCCTCCCTCCTCCCTCTCTGCTCTTCCTTTCCCCATCCCTCCCTCCTCCTTCCTCTCTGTGGTCTCCCCTTACCCCACCCCCACCGTGCCCTTAATTGTCATTAATTGTCCTCATACCAAAACATAGGATTCATGCTTCTCCATTCTTGTGAAGCTTTACTAAGAATAATGCGTTCCACTTCCATCCAGGTTAATACAAAGGATGTAAAGTCTCCATTTTTTAATGGTTGTATAGTATTCAATCATGGTGTACATATACCACAGCTTATTAATCCATTCATGGGTTGGGGGGCATCTAGGCTGTTTCCACATTTTGGTGATTGTAAATTGAGCTGGGATAAACAGTCTAGTACAAATGTCCTTATGAAAAAAGGATTTTTTTCCTTCTGGGTAGATTCCCAGTAATGGGATTACAGGATCAAATGGGAGGTTTAGCCTGAGTTCTTTGAGGTTTCTCCATACTTCCTTCTAGAAAGGTTGTATTAGTTTGCAGTCCCACCAGCAGTGTAAAAGTGTTCCCTTCTCTCCACATCCACGCCAGCATCTGCATTGAGATTTTGTGATGTGGGCCATTCTCACTGGGGTTAGATGCTATCTCAGAGTGGTTATGATTTGCATTTCTCAAATAGGGGTGATGAGCATTTTTTCATATGTTAGCCATTTGTCGTCTTTACAGAAGGTTCTTCTATTCATGTCTCTTGCCCATTGATATATGGGATTGTTGGCTTTTTTCATGTGGATTAATTTGAGTTCTCTTCTATATACAGAACCTAGTTATCAAGCTTTTGTCTGATTCAAAATATGCAAATTGTGTAGGTTGTCTCTTCGCTTTGGTTGTTGTCTCCTTAGCTGTACAGAAGCTTTTCAGTTTAATGAAGTCCCATTTGTTTATTTTTGTTGTTGCAAATACCACGGCAGTCGTCTTCATGAAGTCTTTCCCCAGGCCAATATCTTCCAGTGTTTTTCCTATGCTTTCTTTGAGGATTTTTATTGTTTCATGCCCTAAATTTAAGTCCTTTTGCCATCTTGAACCAATTTTTGTGAGTGGGGAAAGGTGTGGGTCCAGTTTCAGTCTTTTACATGTGGATATCCAGTTCTCCCAGCACCATTTATTGAATAGGGAGTCTTTCCCCCAAGGTATGTTCTTGTTTGGTTTATGGAAGATTAGGTGGTTGTAAGATGTTAGTTTCATTACCCTGGTTTTCTATTAGATTCCAAATGTGTATGTCTCTATTTTTGTGCCAGTACCATGCTGTGTTGACCACTATGGCCTTGTAGTACAGCCTAAAATCTGTTATGGTAATGCCCCCAGCTTTATTTTTATTACTAAGAACTGCCTTAGCTATACAGGTTTTATTCTGGTTCCATACAAAACGCAGAATCATTTTTTCCAAATCTTCAAAGTACGATATTGGTATTTTAATAGGAATGGCATTGAATAGGTAGATTGCTTTGAGAAGTATAGACATTTGTTTTCCACTTCTGTATTTATTTATTTATTTATTTTATTAAATCATAGCTGTGTACATCAATATGATCATGGGGCACCATACACTTGTTTCATAGAATATTTGACACATTTTCATCTCATTAGTTGACATAGCCCTCCTGGCATTTTCCTAGTTACTTTGCCAAGACATTTACATTGCACATTTTCCAAGGCTCACATGTACCCTTGTAAGATGCACTGCAGGTGTGATCCTTTCAATCCCCCTCCCTCTACCCATCTCCCCCCTCCCTCCCCACACTTTCCCCCTTCCCCCTGTTCTTAGGTTGTAACTTGGTTATAGCTTTCATGTGAAGGTCCTAAGTTAGTTTCATAGTAGGGGTGAATACATTGGATATTTTTTCTTCCATTCTTGAGACACTTTACTGAGAAGAATATGTTCCAGCTCCATCCATGTAAACATGAAAGAGGTAAAGTCTTCATCTTTGTTCAAGGCTGCATAGTATTCCATGGTGTACATATACCACAATTTGTTAATCCATTCGTGGATCGATGGGCACTTGGGTTTCTTCCATGACTTAGCAATTATGAATAGGGCTGCAATAAAGATTCTGGTACAAATATCTTTGTTATGATGTGGTTTTTGGTCTTCTGGGTATATGCCCAGCAGAGGAATTACAGGATTAAATGGCAGATCTATTTTTAGATCTCTAAGTGTTCTCCATATATCTTTCCAAAAGGAATGTATTAGTTTGCATTCCCACCAGCAGTGCAATAGTGTTCCCTTTTCTCCACATCCACACCAACATCTCTGGTGTTGAGATTTTGTGATATAGGCTAGTCTCACTGGAGTTAGATGATGTATAGACATTTTAACAATGTTGATTCTTCCAAGCCATTAGCATGGTATGTTCTTCCATTTGTTAATATCCTGCTATTTCCTTTCTTAGGATTTCATAATTTTCTTTACAGAGGTCCTTCATTTCCTTTGTTACATATATTCCTAGGTATTCCATTTTCTTTGAAGCCACGTGAAGGGAGTTGTGTCCTTAATTAGCTTCTTATCTTTTTTTTTTTTTTTTTTGGCCGGGGCCCTACTCCTTTGAGCCACAGGCACCACCCAATTAGCCTCTCATCTTAACTGTTATTGGCATTTACAAAGGGTACTGACTTGTGGACATTGATTTTATATACTGAGACATTACTGTATTTTTTGATGACTTCTAAGAAGACTAGGATTTCATGCCAACTTTTTTTTTGGCAGTTTTTGGCCGGGGCCGGGTCTGAACCCACCACCTCCGGTATATGGGGCCGGCGCCCTACTCCTTTGAGACACAGGTGCCACCCCATGCCAACTTTCATTTTTTCTGATGTTAATTAATGGGAAATGTTTCTTATTCACAAAATCTGTAGATTTGAGACATTGTAAAAAGGATACTTTGGTAAAGTCTGACAGCATCACCTTCCACTTGTTCTGGAGGTAATCCTAGAGTAAGAACAAATATGTTCTTATCTGTACATGCAAACTCTTAGGTTCTGTGTGGTCTGTTATGTATTAAAAACAACAACATTCCTGAATGGAATTACTCTCAGAAGTGAGAGTATCGCTGATTTAGAATGATTTGGAAAGGGTTTATGTGTGTTTGTGTTAATACAGAATTTCCTTTGTTAAACTATTATCACCAGTCATGTTCATCTTTATGATTTCCATTGAAGTTAGTGACCTGCATAGATAGTTGCCCTTATTTTTTTCTTTCATGAACTAATTTTAATGTGGGGTAATATGACTTCCCCAAAATTCCTAAAATTATTACAAGGGGCGTGTGTTGTGTTTGTGAGTCTTTGTCCGTGCCCACTTGAATGCTGTCACCCTCCAAGCAGCCCTATGGGGCTGGCAGTAGCACCGTTTCATAGGTGAAATAGTGAACACCTAGCACAGCTCTGTTGTCCATACACACCCCCAATATGGACATAGCTTGAAAATGTTCCATAGTTTCAATATCTTCACTTTCTTTTTTTTTTTTTTTTTTTTGGTAGAGACAGAGTCTCACTGTACCACCCTCAGGTAGAGTGCCGTGGCGTCACACAGCTCACAGCAACCTCTAACTCTTGGGTTTACGCGATTCTCTTGCCTCAGCCTCCCGAGCAGCTGGGACTACAGGCGCCCGCCACAACGCCCGGCTATTTTTTTGTTGCAGTTTGGCCGGGGCTGGGTTTGAACCCACCACCCTCGGCATATGGGGCTGGCGCCCTACTCACTGAGCCACAGGCGCCGCCCAGGATATAGTCCAAAGATAGCAAAAATAATTTTTTAGCTCCAAAAAAGAAACATGAATGTAAATATATAAATGATTTTTTTTTTTTACTCCCCTTGGCAACATTTTTTTTTTATTAAATCATACCTGTGTACATTGATATGATCATGGGGCATCATTCACTAGCTTCACAGACTGTTTGACACACTTTCATCACACTGGTTAACATAGCCTTCCTGGCATTCTCTCAGTTACTGTGCCAAGACACTTACATTCCACATTTACCAAGTTTCACATATACCCTTGTAAGATGCACTGCTGGTGTAATCCCACCATAAATATATAAATGATTTAATAAGTGCATAGATAGCATTTACTATGGACGAGAAACTACTCCAGGAGTTTTATGAAAATTAACTTCTCTTTGGGGTGAGTGTATTTTTATCCCCATTTCCCACGTAACGAACCTGAGACACTGGTGGATCAAGGCACTAGCCGAGGGTCACACAGCTGTACTTGGGAAGGTCAGTTTGGACCTGGGTGTTTAGCTGCAGAGCTCCTGCTCTTACCCATGCTCTGGTGTCTCTTTTCATTCTTGAAATACCAGGTAAAATAAAGAGCGAACTGGGATGGTAGTAACTGAATGTTCCTGGCAATCATTACAAGGCTCATGCTTCTCTGTGCCAAATAAATCAGCAGCACAAGTAGATCAGGACCTAGCAGTAAGAACAGACCTAGACAAAAGATTACTAAAACAAACTTAAGAATATCCCATTATTTTGAACCACAATGATAAATCACTGCAATGTGCTTTTTTTTTTGGAGGGGGGGCGGGGCGGGAACATGTTGAGGAAAACCAGCTGAAATTTCTTAGAATGAGAGGCTCAGAAAATCTGACTGTAATTTTAATCTGGCACGAGACAGGCCAAATGGAAGAGAGAGAAATTAAGATAAAGTAATGAGAGAGGAAATAGGAAACCATTTAAAGTTTTTAGATTCAGAATCCAACTTCTAAAGATACGATTACTATATTTTCCTTTATTTAAAATGTCTTGGTTGCATAAAAAAGATTATTGAGTAGCAGTCTTCTGACTTTGCTGTTGATGAGATTGGTATTTAAGTATATGGATTAAAGCACTAGTCTGTATTTCAGTTTGGCTTTCAGTTGCATGTTTTAAGAGAAGTATTCATTGTTTATGCCCAGCCCACACCAAAAATTTATATTATTAACACCTACATAGCAGCCAAATGACTCTGAAACTGCTTTGTGATAAACAGAAACTGTCCAGTATAGAACTTAAGGAATGCAAAAGTTCCTTGGATTCATTGAAGTACAACTTACTAAAATTCCTAAGAGAAATTTTTACATAAATTTCTATTAGCAGACATTGTGTTAGTGGGTGGAAATATAGTGGTAAGCAAAACTCATGTAGTCCCTGGCTTAAGTTTATGGTTTAGAAAGGGAGAGAGATTAATCTGCACCATAAAGATACAGTTTCAAACTACAGTAAACACTATTTAGGGTGCTACGGAAGAATCTATGAGGGGATCTAATTTACAGTAAGTATTCAAGGATCTCTGAAGAAGTAATAATTACTCTGAGACCTGGAGTAGGAGTTAGGCAGGCACAGTTGAGTGCTTCAGACAACCAAATCAGAGACTGGGAGTGAGGCGGCACAAGGCACAGGACAGCATGGCACGAGGTTGGGTAGTGTCAGGGCTCCAGGAGGAGTCTGGCCTTTCTCCTCAGTGAGATGGAAGCCATCAAAGGATATAGAACAGCTGTGATGCCATCCAGCGTCCACCTGGGTATCACTGGCCATAGGAGGACCGAGCACATTGACAACTAGAAGTCTGTTTCAACACTGGGAGAAGAGCATTCACTGACCCCAGTCTGTGCTAAGCACTACAGGGCACAGCTGATGATTGACAGCTGCACCATGGAGCAGACAGCCCTTGAGGCCCTGAAACCTGCCACAAGGACTCAAGTGTGATACAGATCCTGTCCTAGCTGAGCTTTCATTTGAAACCAAAGCCCTGACTGACACTTTTCTGCCTTGAGGCAGAGGCACCTAGCTAATCATGTCTAGATTCCTGACATGCAGAAGCTGTGAGATGAATATTATTTCAACTACTAAGGTTTGGGGTAATTTGTTGTGCAGCAATAGACAGATAACTATCCCATCTGTCCCGCTCCACAGACCATTTTTTTTAACTGCTGCATGATAGAAAATAATTGCTGATTTTGAGCTGGGCACAATGGCTTGTGCCTGTAATCCTAGCTAGGGGGGAGGCTAAAGTGAGAAGATTGCTTGAGACCAGGAGTTCAAGGCCAGCCTGGGCAACATAGCAAGAACACATGTCTTATAAAAATAATAATAGTATTAATTACTGATTTTTTTTATATTTTTATAAATATATATTTTTTTTTTTTGTAGAGACAGAGTCTCACTTTACTGCCCTTGGTAGAGTGCCATGGCGTCACACAGCTCACAGCAACCTCCAGCTCCTGGGCTTATGTGATTCTCTTGCCTCAGCCTCCCAAGCAGCTGGGCCTACAGGCACCCGCCACAATGCCCGGCTATTTTTTGGTTGCAGTTTGGCTGGGGCTGGGTTTGAACCCACCACCCTCGGTACATGGGGCCGGCGCCCTACTCACTGAGCCACAGGTACCGCCCTAATTACTGATTTTTTAAGGTCACTGGCACTTACAAGGAACATGGGTTGGAGAGTCTGGACAGAGAGAGGAAAGAGCCCAGTTAAGACCATCAGGGAACAGAAGAGAGCAATGGGACTAGGAGACCACTGTGGAAGTGGGGAGAAGGGGCAGACCTGATGTGCACCTCAGAGGTGGGTTTGGCTGGACTTCATGCTGGGCTAGACAGGAGGAGAAAAAAAGAGGAGTCATAGATGACCCACATCTTTTTGTCATGAGCAGCTCAGTGGACTGGGTTGCCATTTACTGTGGTAAACAGAAACAGAAGAAGAGGAGGATGGGGGCAGCACCAAGAGTTCAGTTTTGAACTTCTTAAGTTAGAGGTTTTTATGAGAGAACCAAGCACAGACACCAAGTAGGTAGTTGAATAGACAACCCTGGAGCTCAGGTGGGGCCTGGGCTCGTGCTAACTTGGGAGTAGCATTAGAGTGCTACAAGGGACAGAAACTTGACTCCCAGTGGTTTTTAAAGTAAGGAATTTTACTGGTTCACATGATGGAAAGTCTGGAGGTCAGGTGGGTCTTTCTACACCTCACGTAGGCACCTGTGTTCTGCAGTGCAGCTTTGTACTCTTCAGTGGCTGATTTTATCCCAGGCTGGCTTTTCCCATAGTTATGAGAGGGCTATTGATGGCAAGCAGGGCCAGACAGTCCTCATTCCTGTCTTGTACAAATGGGAGCTTACTTCTTATTCTTCACTCTTTTTAAAATAGGGTTTCACTCTGTCACCTGGATAAAGTGCAGTGGTGTCATCATAGCTCACTTCAACCTCAAACTCCTGGAACCAAGTGATCCTCCTGCCTCAGCCTGCTAAGTAGCTGGAACTATAGGCACATGCCCAGCAGATTTTTCTACTTTTAGTAGAGAGACATCATATTGCTCTTGCTCAGACTGGTCTGAAACTCCTGGCCTCAAGCAATCCTTCCATTAGGCCTCCCAGAGTGCTGGGATTACAGGCCTGAGCCACTGTGCCCGGCCTGAAAGTGTGTGTAACATATCAAAATAAAATTTCTTCATACTACATAAAGAACAATTCTCAAAAAAGCACACTTGGCATAGTCAAGAAGTAAAACATCCCAGGCCTCTCCCTTCCTGGTCAGGCACCTGCCCGTTGCCTTTACAGTTTTGTTTTCTTTATATATGTACTAAAAGTATACAGTTGGATTTTGTGTGATTTTGAACTCCATGTAAATAGAATCGTTCTGCAAGAATTAGTTTGCTTTTGGTTTTTTCACTCAACATTGTAGGGTACACTGACTATCTTTCTTCAGCTTTGCTAAGTAATACCACATCTTTTTCCAAATTGGTTACAAATTTGCATTCTCACCAGACTTCCTAATACCCCACGCCCTTGTCAACACTTGACACTCAAGTGTTTACATTTTTGTTAATTTGATGGGTACATAACGGTATCTCATTGCTTTAAATTTGCTTTAAAATTTCCATGAAGAATAAATGGTTAAGTAACTTTGTATTGGTTTGGGACATTTAGATTTCTTTTGTGAAGTAACTCTCTGAACTTTTGCCCTTTTCCCCTATTGGCTGCTTTTTTCTCACTGATTTATAAAAGTTCTTTCCATCTTCTAGAATTCTGAACAGTCTAATATGGTAACCCCAAGTCTAATGTATTTAAATTTAAATTAGTAAAATAAGGAACTCAGTTCCTCAGTTGCACTAGCCCTATTTCAAGTGCTCAGTAGCCACAAGTGGCTGGCCGGCTACCTTGCTGGATGGCAGAGCTGCAGCAAGGCCCCACAGCAGGTCCCACAGACTCACTCTTTCTGGACACAAGGCTGGTTTTACTAGTATCTTCTCACAGTCTGTAGCTAGTCTTTTCATCTTTTGACTTTTTCAATTTAGTCGATCTTTTCTTTTTTGGCTGGTGCTTTTTTTCTTTTAGACATCTCCTCCTAGCTCAAGGTCCTGACGACATTCTTTTTAATACTTTATAGTTTTGTCTTGCACATTCAGATCTTTAATTTATCTGGAATTAATTTCTGTGCATAATGAGATAGGAGTCTAGTTTCTTTTTTTTTTTCTTATGGATTGCCAATTTTCTTAGCTACTATGGTAAAATGTCTGTTCTTTCTTCATTACTGTGATATGTCAACAGCCATAAATGAAATGTTCCTATTTCTGGTTCTCTTAACTTTCCTCTATTCAGTCCATTTTCATCCTATTTCCATTTATATTTCTCAGCCAAAAGTGCTAGTGCTAAGATCATCAACCTGCTCACCAATAGCAATGGACACTCTCCAGTCCTCACCCTATTTGAATTCTCACAAGCGTTAGTACAACTGATGATCCCTATTATAAAGGACCTTCTCCTCCAAGGTTCCAGGATGCCGTCCTCTCCTGTTTTCTGGCCTTTGTTGACTGTTCCTTTCTGAACTCTAAGTTTTAGCAAACCTCCAGGCATCAGCCTAACCTCTCATCTCTTCTTACTCTACGCTCTTATCCTTGGCCATCACATTTTTTTTTGCAAGACTTCAAATTCCAACTACAAGCCAATAACTCTTGTAGAAGACCCTGTGCTTGACTCTGGTCTCACTTTTCCCTACATAGCAGTAGTGTCAGGTTTGCAGGACTGACCTCAGCTTATTATAAGCCAATATGACTATCCCTCATCAGGAACTGCTTCAGTGATTGGCAGAACTAATGCAAGCTGGAGAGGCTTGAGAGGGTTTCTAGAAACTTTTTTCTTGCTCTTTAGAGCACACACTGCTCCCCAAAGAGAGCAAGTGTCTCCAGAGTTTCCTCCCAAGGCTGTATGTGGTGGCTCACACCTGTAATCCTAAAAAGTAAGGGGAGCATTTAAGGTTGGGAGTTCAAGACCAGCCTGAGCAAGAGCAAGACCTTTTCGCTACAAAAAATTAGAAAAATTAGCCACATGTGGTGATATGATCCTATAGTGCCAGCTTTTTGAGAGGCTGAGGCGAGAGGACTGCTTGGGCCCAGAGATTGAGGTTGCTGGGAGCTACGATGACCCCACTGCATACACTTAAGCCTGGGCAACAGAGCAAGACCTAAAACACTATGGAAGCCAGAACTGTGTGTCTGTGCCCTAGTTTTCTTTGTCTTTATTTACTTGTAATGAAAGTTCCTAATAGGGGCGTCCGAACTTGTAAAACTCAACCCGCAATAGAAAAAAAAAATTTTTTTTTATTAAATCATAGCTGTGTACATTAATGTGATCATGGGGCACCAAACACTGGTTTTATACACCATTTGACATACTTTGATCACACTGGTTAACATAAACTTCCTGGCATTTTCTTAGTTACGTGTTAAGACATTTATACTCTACATTTAGTAAGTTTCACATGTACCCTTGTAAGATGCACCATAGCTGTAATCCCACCAATCACCCTCTCTCTGCCCATCCTCCCCCACCCTTCCTCCCTCTCCCCGTTCCCCATATTCTTAGGCTGTAACTGGGTTATAGCTTTCATATGAAAGCCATAAATTAGTTTCATAGTAGGGCTGAGTACATTGGATACTTTTTCTTCCATTCTGGAGATACTTTACTAAGAAGAATATGTTCCAGCTCCATCCATGTAAACATGAAAGAGGTAAAGTCTCCATCTTTCTTTAAGGCTGTATAATATTCCATGCTGTACATATACCACAATTTATTAAACAATTCGAGGATCAATGGGCACTTGGGCTTTTTCCATGACTTAGCAATTATGAATTGGGCTGCAATAAACATTCTGGTACAAATATTTTGTTATAATGTGATTTTTGGTCTTCTGGGTATATACCTAGTAGATGAATTTTAGGATTGAATGGCAGATCTATTTTTAGATCTCTAAGTGTTTTCCAAACATCTTTCCAAAAGGAATGTATTAATTTAAATTCCCACCAGCAGGGCGGCGCCTGTGGCTCAAGGAGTAGGGCGCTGGTCCCATATGCCGGAGGTGGCAGGTTCAAACCCAGCTCCGGCCCAAAACCACAAAAAAAAAAATTTCCCCACCAGCAGTGTAGAAGGGTTCCCTTTTCTGCACATCCACGCCAACATCTCTGGTCTTGGGATTTTGCGATATGGGCTAATCTTACTGGAATTAGATGATATCTCAAAGTGGTTTTGATTTGCATTTCTCTTATGATTAAGGATGATGAGCATTTTTTCATATGTCTGTAGGCCGTGCACCTGTCTTCTTCAGAGAAGATTCTCCTCAAGTCCTTTGCCCAGCCTGAGATGGGATCACTTGTTCTTTTCTTGCTAATATGTTTGAGTTCTCTGTGGATTCTGGTTATTAAACCTTTGTTGGAGACATAACCTGCAAATATCTTCTCCAATTCTGAGGACTGTTTGCTTGCTTTACTTACTGTGTTCTTGGCTGTGCAGAAGCTTTTTAGTTTGATGAGGTCCCAGTAGTGTATTTTTGAAGCTGCTTCAATTGCCCAGGAGGGTCCTCCTCATAAAATATTCACCCAGACCGATTTCTTCAAGAATTTTCCCTGCACTTTCTTCTAGTATTTTTATAGTTTCATGTCTTAAGTTTAAATCTTTGATCCAGTGAGAGTCTATCTTAGTTAATGGTGAATGGTGTGGGTCCAGTTTCAGTCTTCTACAGGTTGCCAGCCAGTTCACCCAGCACCATTTGTTAAATAGGGAATCTTTTCCCCCACTGAATGTTTTTAATTGGTTGGTCAAAGATCAAGTAACAGTAAGTAGCTGGGTTCATCTCTTGCTTCTCTATTCTGTTCCATACATCTACCTCTCTGTTTTTGTGCCAGAACCATGCTGTTTTGATCACTATCGATTTATAGTATAGTCAGAGGTTGGGTAGCGTGATTCCTCCTGCTTTGTTTTTATTTCTGAGTAATGTCTTGGCTATTTGTGGATTTTTCTGATTCCATATAAAACAAAGTATTATTTTTTCAAGATCTTTAAAGTATGACAGTGGAGCTTTAATAGGGATTGCATTAAAATTGTTTATTGCTTTGGGTAGTATGGACATTTTAACAATGTTGATTCTTCCCAGCCATGAGCATGGTATGTTTTTCTATTTGTTAACATTTTCAGCTATTTCTTTTCATAGAATTGCATAGTTCTCTTTATAGAGATCTTTCACGTCCTTTGTTACATAAACTTCCAAATATTTCATCTTCTTTGGCACTACTGTGAATGGAATAGAGTCCTTAACTGTTTTTTCAGCTTGACTATTGTTGGTATATATAAAGGCTACCGATTTATGAATGCCAATTTTATAACCTGAGACACTGCTGTATTCCTTGATCACTTCTAAGAGTTTCGTAGTAGAATCCCTGGTGTTTCCAGATATACAATCATATCATCTGCGAAGAGCAAAAGTTTGATCTCTTCTGACCCTATATGGATATCTTTGATCGCCTTTTCTTCCCTAATTGTGATGGCTAAAACTTCCATTACAATATTAAAGAGCAGTGGAGACAATGGGCAGCCTTGTCTGGTTCCTGATCTGAGTGGAAATGATTTCAGTTTAACTCCATTCAATACGATATTGGCTGTGGGTTTGCTATAGATGGCCTCTATCAGCTTAAGAAATGGCCCCTCTATAACAATTTTCTTAAGTGTTCTGATCATGAAGTAATGCTGGATATTATCAAAAGCTTTTCCTGCATCAATTGAAAGAATCATATGGTCTTTGTTTTTTAATTTGTTTATGTGATGAATTATATTTATACATTTATGTATATTGAACCAGCCTTGAAACCCTGGGATAAAACCGACTTGGTCATGATGTATCATTTGTTTAATGTGTTGCTGGATTCTGTTTGTTAGGATCTTGTTGAATATTTTTGCATCTATATTCATTAGTAATATTGGTCTATAATTTTCTTTTCTTTTGGGGTCTTTTTCTGGTTTGGGGATCAGGGTGATGTTTGCTTCATAGAACGTGTTGGGTAGTCTTCGTTCTTTTTCTATATTTTTGAAAAGGTTTGAGTTATATAGGTACGAGTTCCTCTTTAAAGGTTTGGTAGAATTCTGACGTGAAGCCATCTGGTCCCGGCCTTTTCTTTTTAGGGCGATTTTGTATGGTTGATGCTATTTCAGAGCTTGATATAGGCCTATTCAACATTTCCACTTGATTCTGGCTAAGTCTTGGAAGGTGACATGCTTCCAATTATTGGTCAATTTTCCTTCAGATTTTCATAATTCTGAGAATAAAGTTTCTTGTAATATTCATTAAGGATTTTTTGAATTTCTGAGGAGTCTGTTCTTATTTTGTCTTTGTCATTTCTGATTGATGAAATGAGAGATTTTACTCTTTTTTTCCTGGTTAGGTTAGCCAAAGGTTTATCTCTTTTATTGATCTTTTGAAAAAAACAACTTTTTGATTTATTGATCTGTTGTATAATTCTTTTGTTTTCAATTTCATTTAAGTCTGCCTTAATTTTGGTTATTTCTTTTCTTCTACTGGGTTTGGGGTTGGCATGTTCTTCCTTTTCCAGTTGCTTGACATGTCCCATTAAGTTGTTAACTTCCTCTCTTTCTGTTCTCTTGAGGAAGGCTTGCAGTGCTATAAATTTCCCTCTTAGGACTGCCTGTGTGGTATCCCAGAGGTTCTGATAATTTGTGTCTTCATTGTCATTTTGTTCCAAAAATTTGTCAATTTCCTTCGTAATCTCATCTCTGACCCAGCTATCATTTAGCATAAGGTTATTTAACTTCCATGTTTTTGTATGAGTATGCAGATTTTTGTTGTTACTGAGTTCAACTTTTATTCCAACTTTTATTCTCTTTTAGAAGATGCAAGGAATAATTTCTATTCCTTTAAATTTACTGAGGTTAGACTTGTAAAGTAAGATTTGATTGATTTTTGAGTATGTTCCGTGGGCTGATGAGAGGTATATGTATTCAGTTTTGTTGGGATGAAATGTTCTGTAGATGTCTGTTAAATCCAAATGTTGGATGGTTAGGTTTAAATCTAAAATTTCTTTGCTCAGCTACTTATTGAAGAATCTATCCAACCCTGCCAAAGGAGTGTTAAAATCTCCGACTATTATGGAGCTGGAGGAAATCAAGTTGTTCATGTCTGTTAGAGTTTCTTTTATAAATTGAGGCACATTTTGGTTGGGTGCATAAATATTAATAATTAAAATCTCATCATATTGAGTATTACCCTTAACAAATATGAAGTGACCATTCTTATCCTTCCTTACTTTTGTTGGTTTAAAGCTTGTTGTATCTGCCAATAGAATTGCAACACCTGCTTTTTTGTGATTTCCGTTTGCCTGAAATATGGACAACCATCCTTTCACCCTAAGTCTATATTTATCTTTTAAGGTAAGATGAGATTCTTGTATGTGGCAGATATCTGGCCTGAGTTTTTGTATCCAGTTAGCCAACCTGTGCCTCTTTAGAGGACAGTTGAAGCTATTCACATTAATGGAAAATATTGATAAGCCTGGTAAAATTTTTGGTATCAAGTTTTTCAAAACTCCAGTGGACATTTTTAATCCTTTCGCCACTCTGGAATTTGGAGTTTCATCTAAAGTTTCTGAGTGTGTTTACTTTTGTGGTAGAGGATTGGGCTGGTCATTATGGAGGATAGGTCTGAGAATATCCTGAACAGCTGGTTTGGTTATGGCAAATTTCTTCAACTTGTGAATGTTATTAAAGTATTTAATTTCTCCATCATAAATGAAACTCAGTTTAGCTGGATACAGGATCTGGGGTTGAAAGTTATTTTGTTTTAGGAGATTAAAAATCGATGGCCACCCTCTTTTGGCTTGAAAGGTTTCAGCAGAGAGATCTACCATCATTCTAATATTTTTCCCTTTGTAGGTTATGGTTTTCTTACATCTGGCTGCTTTTAGAATTTTCTCGTTCATATTAACTTCAGTGAAGTTAATTATGATGTGCACGGGGGATGTGTTATTCGGGTTGAGTCATGCTGGAGTTCTAAAACTGTCTGCTATCTGAATTTCAGAGTCTCTTGGCATGTCTAGGAAATTCTCTTTAATAATTTCATGGAGAAGAGCCTCTGTGCCTTGCAAAGCCACTTCATTGCTTTCAGGGATTCCACTATGGCGGATATTAGCCTTCTTTGAAGTATCATAGAGCTCCCTGAAAGAATGATCCATTTTTGCTCTCCATTTCTGTTCCTCTTTGAGAGTTTGGGAGCGTTCAAAAGCTTTGTCTTCAATGTTAGAAATCCTTTCTTCTGCTTGCTCCACTTTGGTGTTTTTTTATTTATGTATTTTTTTTGTGTGGATTTTGGCCTGGGCTAGGTTTGAACCCGCCACCTCCGGCATATGGGTCTGGCGCCCTACTCCTTGAGCCACAGGTGCTGCCCCAACTTGCTCCACTTTGTTTCTGAGGGATTCTACTATATTTTTTCAGACCTTCGAGGGATGGAAATTCTTACTTCAAGGTGTCAAAATCTTTGGTGGTTTTGTCCATAAATTCGTTGAATTCTTGAGACAACTTTTGAATTGCTCCTTGAATTTCTAATTCCAACATTTCTTCCATTCTATTAATCTTGTTTGCAATCCAAATTCTGAATTTGATTTCTCACATCTCGGCCATCTGTTTATGAATGGGATCTTCAGTTACATTTGCCATATCTTTTTTTGGGGGGGGAGGGTGATCTACTCTGGTTATTCAGGTTACCAAAGTTTTTCCACTGATTCCCGCCCATGATTATTTTACACCATTTAACTAGATGAGTGGATAAAGAAAAGTTGGGTTCATGGCTTCAGGAATAGTCATTAACCAGCCCTTTGCCCAAAAGCTGGGACTAGTGTCTGTACCTTTTCCCCTAGAGCTTTGCCAAGTTCCCGTACAGTGCTACCGTCTGAGAAACTGGAGACCTGCTTGGTGTGGTTGGGCTAAGTGGCTCTGTCTTGTTTTCAGCTTTTCTCTGTCTGACCCTAGTGAAACAGTTACTCTTTGTTGAAGTCTCAGCTGTGGAGAAATACCAATAATTAAGTCACTCCTTCCCCCACAGGCAACAATTGGAAAAGGAAAATCAAACCTTCCTACAACCACATATCCAGTGTACCACTTGGATAGTACTCGGGCGATTGGCTCAGTTCAAAAGGTCCAAATCAATTGTCTCAGTCAGCACCTGTCTCAGGTGGGAGAGTTTACAAGGTCTTTGACAACTAGATTACAGGGATCTTCTGACAACTCAAATATGACTTACTCCGGTGCTCCATGAGGTCAGGGGGACCCACCTAGCAAATAGATTAGTGTGGGAAGGTTGATGCCTCCTTCCCCGCCTTGCACCTTTGTCACACCCAGTTACTGATAACCCCACAGGGCTCTGACCCAGTTGTCTCCAATGAGCAGCTACTCCAGGGGTTTGCACCTTCCTGAATCACAAGGAGATCTATGTCTTCTCAGCCAGGCCGCTGCTCTCTGCCACTATCCAGCAGGGAGAAGTTAGGCCTGACAACCTTGGGCACTTGATGGAGGCTGGGTCTGTTCACTCAGTTCCAGCCCCTCCCCTGATTGCTGTTACTGACAGAACATAACAACTTTGTGGAATTTGTTTCTGTCCCTGCTAAATTCCCCTGCAGAAGAGAAGCTGTTTTGAGTTCACAGAACCTGCGCCTCAGGCCCTATCTTTGGTGTTGCCCGGTAGTTTGTATTCGCAGTATGGTTAGCTGTCAGTTCTAGCCTCTTGTTCTCCTTTGTCTAGGCTGATGATCCCCTGAGGGCCAGGTGTTTCTTAGGCTCAGTAAAGTTGTCCTCTGGGTCAAACCCGCCCTGGGAATCTGCTGGCACTGCGCATGCGTTTTCAAGTCCCCGCGCTCCACTTAGGCCGGTACCAACTCAGGCAAACTCTTTACTCACGGGGCCTACGTTTCCGTCCCAGATCTGTTCCACCGGTTGTGCCACCTGAGAAGATGCCCGGCCTCCTCTGGTTGCCCAGAAATACAGGGGGTGTGACTCCAGAATATCTAGGGTTGAGCCCTATTGTTGCCAAAAATGGCTGCTGCTCTGCGCCTCAGGTCACCGCCACTCCAGTGTAGTTTCCTCTCAGCTGACCGTCCTCTCCTCACTCCCGTGCTGCAGAATCAGTACTGACCAGAAGCAGTCCAGGCCCTGTCCACACCTCTCGAGAAAACACCTAAGAATCTGGACTTCTGGGGGACAGGCCTCCAGACCTCAGAGTGAGAGTGGAGGGGAGTGCTGGGAGCTCAGAATTGCAGGTAGAAAGTATATACAGTTTTACACAGTTTTATGCCTGGCAGGAGAGTACCATGCCACCCTAGTATAGGGAAAGTAGGTCCAGTTTTTAGAGGGTCTCTCCTGTGGAGTATAATAGGAGGACTTTTGAACCCTGCTCATTTGTTTTAGGGGTACTCCGAGTTGTTCTCATGGGGGAGGGGACTCCCGTCTGCTCGGTGATGGATTTTGTACCTTTTGTTTGTATCCTTGGGGTCGCAGCTTGCCTCAGCAGGGTTGTTGTGCATTCTTCAACCTTCTCTCTTGGAGTAGCTCTAATCTGCCTTGCTAAATTTCTGTCTTTTAACTCTCCTTCTGGACGGGAGCCTCTGTGGAAAGCTGGCTTCACTCAGCCATCTTGTCTCCGCCCCCCGTAGCTAATTTATTTCACACTGGGCTGGCGTACACATATGCTGTTTTGCTACATCTGAGACTCCCTCAATTAGAAAATGCACTATTATTATTTTATGTTCCATTTTTAGAAGACTGTAAGTCAAATGATGGATAATGCTTTCTTTTCATTGAGAAGTTATATTTTATGTTTATTTAAAACTCTTTCACACTTTACATTGTTTTTATAGTATAAGTGAAATCCATCAGGGCTGGTATCTCTAAAATTCCTCGTGCCAAGTCCAGCTTTGTGAGTGGACTATCAGTGTCTGAGCATTCCCTTCTGCGCTCTCAGAGACCTGTCACATGTCACATGCAGAGCCCCCAAAGAGCACACACCACTACCATCTTTAGGGTTTCCTCCCAAGTCACTAATGTCCATTCTTTAGGTTTTATGCAGAAGGTATCAACAGAATCCTTTTAGACAAAAACCAGGCTTCATATTCCTGCCTTACATTGTCATTAAATATTGTTCTGACAGAGCTGATGAGGGTGTCAGCAGTGCAGTTTTGCCACCTGGACTGATAGCCCACTTTATGTGTTAGAAATACCCACTGGCAAGATGCCATCCCATTGTAAATCCTTTCCTCTCCTAATTTCAGAAATATCCCCCCAAAATGTATTTTCAATTATATCTGAGATTCAACAGAGGGTAGTATACATATAAAAACCATTTCTACATGTGATGTACAGTGATGTGTAACTTCTAATACTGGGCACTAGCTGCTAATTAATTGTGTGCCTCAGTAATGAGGCCATTACATGCAAAATGGAAAGTGCAGTAGGGCCTGTCCACATGCTGATGGAAAGCATCCACAGTGGGGAGGGATCACAGGACAAGGAGGCTGGCAGTGGAGTGGACTTTGGTCAGAAGTCTTGGGCATGGGCTTGGCCGTGGACTGCCTTGGCCCTGCCTCATTGTTACAGGTGGGAAGAAAGAAAGGATGGTGGCACCCATAGCTCACTGGGTAGGCCACATACACCAAGGCTAGCAGGTTCCATCCCGCATTGGCCGGCTAAAACAACAGTGACGACTGAAGCAAAAAAAAAAAAAATAGCGGGGTGTTGTGGTGGGCACCTGTAGCAGGCAAGAGAATCACTTAAGCCCAAGAGTTTAAGGTATCTGTGAGCTGTGACACCATGGCACTCTACCAGGGCAATAGCTTGAGAATTTTGTCTCCAAGAAAGAAACGAAGGAAGGAAGGGAATCAGGGAGGGAGGAAGGAGGAAAGGAGGGAGGGAGGGAGGGAGAAAGGGAGGGAGGGGATTAGGAAGCAAGTTGTAAATAAAAGAATAAGAGTATGAACCAATTTGGTCAACACTGACTTTAACTAATTTGGTTTATTTTGGTTCATGTAGATCAATGTTATGCATCAGGCTTTATTTGCAACGTTTTCCTATAACAACCATCTTTCCCAAACTTGGAGCAGGGTTGAGGGGGACCTCGAGAGAGGCCAACTGACACTGGCCATTGTCTGGTGAAATTACAGTACTTTCTACCCCTTTAGCCTCGACTTGATTTTCACCTAGCTAATAGGCTTCACTTTCCATCTAGATTCTAGCAGAAGTAGAAGGACACACAGTTTACTCTCTCTCCGGCATTGCAGACTCTGAATTCGGATGTTACGGAATACATGCACTGCTAAGAAAACTGGGCTTTTTAGGAAGGAAAAAAAGTACTTTTTCAGTGGACTCACTTAGTCTGGGCTGTTGCACCAGGGCCGAGAAGCAGAGTGTGCTGCTGCGCTGCAGCCTGAGAGAGTATGTGCGTGGCCTAGGGAAGCACTTGGCTGCCCCAAGCCAGTTGGCTCACTTGTGAATTTGAACCAAGTTTGTTAACAAGATTAAGTAACATAAAGTGCCCAGCCCATAGGACATTCTCAGGGTTTATGTTTTCCTGCTTCACAACAAATCACCTGACATAACTTTTTCAAAATGTAAATACAGAATTGCATCAGCATAGTGTAGGAGGAAGAAGAACCTGCCAGGCTTGACTTCGTCCTCTTTAGGATTTATTGTAATTTTTTTTAATTTTCTTTTTGGGGACAGGGTCTTGCTCTGTTGCCCAGGCAGGAAATGCAGTGGCGCTATCTCCTCTCTGCAGCCTCAAACCCTTGGGGTCCAGCCAGCCTCCTGCCTCAGCCTCCTCTATGAGATGGCCACGTCCTTCCTGACTTTCCATCTCCTACTGAGATCCACTGCTCTTGTCACCAGATACGTCAGGCACTCTGCTAGGTACTGAGCAGGACCAGACCTGGCCCCGCCTCAACTAAGCTGCCCTTCCCTCCCTCCTTTCCTTGATGGTTTGTTCTGTTCTTGGCTGTGTGAGAAGAAATGTTCAGTCAGATTTATAGGGAGGATTGCATTTTAAGAAATCAAGTGAAAAAATGAAAAACTATAATATTTTTAAAAGAAGAAATGGTTAAAATGGTAAATTTTCTAATCTATTTTACTAGAATAAAAAAATCAATCTAAAAAAAGGATAAAGGAAAAATAATAAATAAAAATTAAAAATGATAAAGGTTCAGGACCAGCCTACTGGGAAATATAGTGAGACCTTGTCTCAAAAAAAAAAAAGAAAGAAAGAAACTAGTGGGGTGCAGTGGGGCATACCTGTAGTCCAAGGCCTTCAAGGCTAAAGCAGGACTGCTTGAGCCCAGGAGTTCATGACTGCAGTGAGCTGTGATTGTGTAATGACACTCCAGTCTGGGCAAAAAAGACAGACCCTGTTTCTAAATAAAAAATATATATATAAAGCACCTTCCATATGTAAGTACCTACTTACTATATAAAGATCATATAAGCGGCTCCTGTGGCTCAGTGAGTAGGGTGCCGGCCCCATATACTGGGTATGGTGGGTTCAAACCTGGCCCCGGCCAAATTGCAACAAAAAAATAGCTGGGTGTTGTGATGGGCACCTGCAGTCCCAGCTACTCGGGAGGCTGAGGCAAAAGAATCGCCTAAGCCCAAGAGCTGGAGGTTGCTGTGAGCTGTGACACCATGGCACTCTACCGAGGGCGACAAGATGAGACTCTGTCTCTAAAAAAAAAAAGAATTAAATTCAGGTCTGGGAGAGAGAGAATTGAAGTAGCATTTAAGAAGGTGAATTTTTTTTAAGGCTTAAAACAAATTTATTATTTCATACTTTTTTTTTATTTTATTTTGAGACAGTCTCACGCTCTTGCCCAGGTAGGGTGCAGTGGCATCATCATAGATCACAGCACTCTAAAACTTCTGGAATCAAGGCATCCTTCTGCTGCACCCTTCTGAGTAGCTAGAACTACAGGTGCCCACCATGATGTCTGGCTAATTTTTTCTACTTTTAGTAGACACTGTGTCTCGCTCTTTCTCAGGCTAATCTTAAACTCCTGAGCTCAAGGGTTCTTCCCACCTCAGCCTTCCTGAGCGCTAGGATTATAGGTATGAGCCATTGAGCCTAGCCACAATCATCTTGTCTGTTAATGACTATATAAAGATATGACAGAGACATCATAAAAACACCTGTTAGGGTGTTGCTCATGCCTATAATCCTAGCACTCTGGGAGGCCAAAGCAAGAGAATCCCCTTCTACTAAAAATAGAAAAATTAGTTAGGCATTTTGGTGGGCACCTATAGTCCCAGCTACTCAGGAGACTGAGGCAGGGAATTGCTTGAGTCTAGGAATTTGAAGTTGCTGTGAGCTAGACTGATGCCGCAGCATTCTAGCCAGGCAACAGAGTGAGACCTTGTCTGAAAAAATAAAGTAAAAGATTCCTGGATTCGAACCTGCCAGCTCTGGTGTATGTGGCTGGCACCTTAGCTGCTTGAGCTACAAGCAGCTATTTTTAATTCCTATTAAAAAAAAAAAAAACAGGCTTGGCGCCCATAGCTCAGTGGGTAGGGTGCCAGCCACATATAGTGAGGCTGGTGGGTTCAAACCCAGCCTGGGCCAGCTAAACAACAATGACAACAACAACAACAACAACAACAACAACAACAAAACATAGCCAGGCGTTGTGGCAGGTGCCTGTAGTACCATCTACTTGGGAAGCTGAGGCAAGAGGATTACTTAAGCCCAAAAGTTTGAGGTTTCTGTGAGCTGTGATGCCATAGCACTCTACTGAGGGCTACATAGTGAGACTCTGTCTCAAAAACATAAAATAAAATACTATTAGAGGACAGAAAACTGTCTCAATTAGAAATCTTTCCCTTTAAATTTAAACTTTTATTTAATCCTCAAAAAAGAATAAACACCCTAGATTCTGGTACTGTTGAGAATCCACCTCATCTAAAGTTCAACTCACTCCTTGGAACACCCTCTTTATTTCTTACCTTCCTCTCTCTTTTCTCAGCCACTTCCCAAATTGTTTTCAAGCTTTATGTCTTTTTTGTCCTTGCTAAGACCTCCCAAACTGATCATGGCTTAGTATCTGACTGGAGACCCCAGTAAGGGCAGAGTCCAGCCACCTGGAGTGCAGAGCCCGGCAGAGCCAGGATCTGGCTAGCAGTTCCCAGCAAAGCCCTGTGAACAGGCAGTCCTGGCCTGGCATCCTGCTCTGGCACAGAATACTCCATGGGTCCTGTAAATGGCTGTCTTCTGAACAATGAGAGGGGAGAAAAGACATGCTGTAGCCTTACTTCCAGCTGCGGATGCCAAAGCACACAGAGGGCCTGCTGACTGCAGCTCAGGAGTCCTGAAATGGCCTTCATGTATGCGGCTGCCATTGAAGACACAGTCCAGAACAGTGCCATTATAAGGACACTGTGGCTTCAATGGCAGCCACATACATGAAGGCCATTTCAGGACTCCAGAGCTCAGTACCTGCAGCACAGCCTCTTGCCAGTGTCTCTCACCCGGTCTGCTGAGCTCTGAGCAGTATTTAAATGATCTGGAGGCAGGCCAGGAGTTAACCTCCTTTCCCCTCTTCTGTGTGTTCCGCCTTACTCTCTAGGGCTCTGTGTCTTATGACACAGCTCTTGCAGCCAGCTGCCATTACACTGCTCTTTGAAGGTCCTGTAGCTCCTCCTTGCTCCCTTGTTCTTTCACCTTCTGGAGAATGAGGAAGAAGGCGAAATATGAAAGTGAATCCCTTGAAGAGGAGGAGTGCAGCTCTTTCCCTTTCTGCCCGGCATTTCTTTTCTTTGGAGTCCCACAGCATGGCAGCAGGACGGGCCCCTAGGTTAAAATCAGTGTTAAACCAAAACAAAGCTATGGTAAAATGCTAATAGACTCTTGGAGCCATTTTCAGAGGTTGGAGGGAATAGACAGAGGAGGAAGCAGGGAATAATAAAAGCAACCGTTTATAGAATCTATTCTGGGTGCTGTGCATTGTGCTAGATGCCAAAGACACAGTGATAAAGTAGGTAGAGATGGAGTTCAGCTGTCACCTTCACTTCTCAGTTAACAGGTGCCCTGCTCACAGTAGGGTCTCAACATCACAGAACTGAAACGTTCATTTGCAGGCTGAGCATTGGCAACATTTGCTCAAGATCTGCCTGCTTCATGTGTGTGCAACAGTTCAAGAAATTCCTATGTATGAAGGAAAAAGAAGGTAGGCAAAAAAAAGAAAAGAAATTCCCATGAACAGTAATACCATGAATCTAGCCTACTAATGAAAAATAAATACTGGAAAAATACTTCTGGCCAATCATGGGGAGTTGGGGCAGTACAGTACTGCACCCTGTGTATGGATGCAGTGTTCTGCAAATTCACAGTGGAGAGAGTTTAAGTGCAGTGCAGACTATGAGCCAATGTAAAGTATGTCATTACATTTAGCATTACTTATACTAAGCCTCTAACTGTTCAAAGATGGCATCCACTTCTGGAAGAAGTTATCAGGCCTGTTCGTTAAGGGACAGAGAAAGCTGGCCTCGTACATGATATGTACTCAGACATCTGTTGAATCTAAGTATTTGCTAAGCCTGCCTGATAAATTGTTTTGACTTTATTTCTTGGCTGGGCATGGTGGCACATATCTGTAATCCCAGCACTTTGGAATGCTGAGGTGGGAGGATCACCTGAGGCCAGGATTGGAGACCAACCTGAGCAACACAGCAAGACATCTCTCTAGGGTGGCAGCTGTGGCTCAAAGGAGTAGGGCGCCAGCCCCATATACTGGAGGTGGCAGGTTCAAACCCAGCCCTGGCCAAAAACTGCAAAAAAAAAAAGACATCTCTCTACAAATTTTTTTTTTAAACATTAGCTGGATATGGGTTTGCACACCTGTAGTTCCAGTTATCCAGGAAGATGAAGTGTATCACTCGAGCCCAGGAGTTTTAGGTTGCAGTGAGGTAGGATCATGCCATTACACTCCATCTTAAGTGACATCTAAATTATAAAAAAAATTTTTAAGTATATTTCTTGGTAAATATGCCCAACAGTTTAAGAAATTCCTATGAACATTAATGCCCTAGATGTAGATTATTAAGAAAAAAGCAAATTTCTTCTCTTTTAAACTTAACATACTTAAAGCATAGCTCAAAGTCAAAGTTTATGGAAAAGTTCAATACTTGGTCTAAAACTTAATTCTTATCTATCCAATAAAGTGGCCCCAAACACAGCCATAACATTGAGACAGTGAAATATTTTCCTTAATCATTCTTGTACTGCTTTAAGACCACATTTTTGGCCAGGTGCAGTGGCTTACGCCTGTAATCCTAGAGATCTGGGACGCCAAGGTGGGTGGATTGCTTGAGCTCAGGAGTTTGAGACCAAGCTGAGCAAGAGTCAGACCCCATTAAAAGTAGGAAAACTATCCAGCCATTGTGGTACACACCTATAGTCTCAGCTACTCAGGAGGCTGAGGCGAGAGGATCACTTGAGCCCAGGAGGTTCAGGTTGCTGTGAGCTGTGACACCACAGCACCCTACCCAGGGTGACAGAGTGAGACTCTGTCTCAAAAACAAACAAAAAACAAAACAAAACAATATTTTCATATCAGAGATACTTGCCATGTTTTTCTGCCTCTTTATGGGCCTAACCCAACCACTGGAAAGGTAGCTGACTTTTCCAGGTATTTGGATTTTCTGATGCTTTAAGAGATCCATTTATTAAATTACGGATAACCTCTCCCCACCTCACCAACTTACCAATGTAAGCTGCAGCTCCTGGGAAGAGTAGAGGGTGGGATGGAGAGACCAAGGAGCTCTGCAGAGCAGCTAAGAGCAGTGCTGTGGCAAACCACCCAAGTCTGGAATCAGACCCATCCACATTCCAGCACCATCACCTACTTGAGCAAACCATGATTTCTGTGCCTCTGTTTTATCATTTGCAAAATGCAGATAATAAGCTGCCTTATCACATTGCTGCAGTGATAAAAATTAGATGTCAGTGGGTTCGCCTGTGAAAATCTTTCAATAAATGACCATTACTAGCATCACTCTAGGAAAGTCTGTCACTTCTCTGGCTTCCATTTCCTCACATGTGAGTGTGAAGGTTTAGGCAACCCCTGCTTCAGCTGTAATCAAAGTCTCTGGTTATAATACCACTATATGCAAAGAGCTGGTATACACAGCTTTCCCCATCTACCAATACAAGGTAACAGAACTTTCTTGACTTCAAGATTTAAAGGGTCTCTCTAAGCAATTCAGGAAAAGCAGGTGTTTTCCTGTTGTTAGCCATGACAAGCAGAAATGTATTCTCTCTCAGTTTAGAGGCTAGGAGTCCAAGGTCAGGGTGTTAGCAGGGATGGTTTCTCCTGAGGTCACAGTTTAGAGGCTAGGAGTCCAAGGTCAGGGTGTCAGCAGGGATGGTTTCTCCTGAGGCCTCACTTTGTCGGCTTCCCAGTATCTCCATGCACCTGGGTCCTAGTTTCCTTTTTAGGAGGATACCAGTCATGTTGGATCAGTGCCCACCCTAATGACTTCATGTAACGTTAATCACCCATTAAAGGCCCCATATACAATACATTCTGAGGTACTGGGAATAAAGACTTCAACATATGAACTTTAGGTGGGGGAGACATAATTCATCCTACAAATGCTCTGTAATAAAAGTATCTCTTGGGTGGCACCTGTGGCTCAGTGAGCAGGGCGCCGGCCCCATATACCAAGGGTGGCGGGTTCAAACCCAGCCCCGGCCAAACTGCAACAAAAAAAAAATAGCCGGGCGTTGTGGCGGGCGCCTGTAGTCCCAGCTGCTCGGGAGGCTGAGGCAAGAGAATCGCCTAAGCCCAGGAGTTGGAGGTTGCTGTGAGCTGTGTGATGCCACGGCACTCTACCAAGGGCCATAAAGTGAGACTCTGTCTCTACAAAAAAAAAAGTATCTCTTACAGCAGAGTTCTGTACATCTCACAAAACATTGCTATGTTGCAATGACATTATACTAATCTAACAAGAAGTAACGAGCAAGCTGGAGGCCTCTGTAAGAAATGAGGGCTCCAGAAGGTGAGAGATAAACTATAGAAAGATTTAGGAGCTTGCCCCATCAGTGTGGCATTTAGGGGTATGGTGGTCAGGGCTTGTTGAGACACTCCTGCAAAGTAAAAGACAAATCACTACTTTTTGCATCCCTCAAAGAAAGAAGCCTCATGGATTCTGGAGGCAACACATTCCATCCCCTTCAGTCCATATGCCATGTGATACAAGAATAGGGGCTGTGGAGCAGGAAAGAGCTCTTCATCAGGCCCAGGCTGCCCGCACAGTGTTCCTGCTTGGATCTTCAGACCCAGCAGGTCTGAAGATGCTGGAAGTATCCAGGGTGGAGAAGATGCTGGAAGTATCCAGGGTGGAGAAGATGCAGTAAGGAGTTGATGCCAAGCTCCAAAACGAGAGACACAGTGCAGTGCTCTCAA
Organism: Nycticebus coucang; assembly: GCF_027406575.1. Classification (NCBI taxonomy): domain Eukaryota; kingdom Metazoa; phylum Chordata; class Mammalia; order Primates; family Lorisidae; genus Nycticebus; species Nycticebus coucang. The sequence continues at coordinate 31,890,551 of NC_069789.1, read as the reverse complement.
ACAAGACTGTCATGTCTGCTACTGTGCCCTGAAAGAGAATGGATGTTTGACTAAGCAACAGCAAGTAACCATCCATCCAGAACTCTCAATCATGCATGCTGGCTTCTGTCAAACTCATCAAATCACAAGATCAGGTGAGGCCAGAGACTATCCATTGTGAGATGGAAATGGTACATCTGGATTGAGCCCAAGGAGGACAAGAGGATACAAGTAAGCCACATGAGCTGGTAGCCAGCCCCTCATCACTCATCCACATCATGGTTGCAACAGTGCCCCCTCTCAACTTACACTAATGCCACATACGGTCAGTGGGGGTGGTCTCATACAACCAGTTGAAACAGGAAGAAAATTTGTGAATTTGATTTATCCTGAGTTGGCTTAATGAGTAAGTCCAAGCCAAAAATGGATAGCAGTCCCCTTGTAGCTGCATTCAGGGGCTGGCCTTGAAAGACACTGAAGAGGAAAACCTGAAGAGTACTGGGCAGAATGCTGAGCACACACCGGGTTACATATGTTGTGTGGAAGATAAAGCAGCCCAGGATAAAAATATGTCTGCACTATGGGCAGTAGTAGGAGACCTGACTGTCAGGGAAGGCTAGAGATGGAAGGTCTGGAAAGGAGGCTTGTGGCTGGACATGTGGGAAAGGACACGAAGGAGAAAGTCTCTGAAGTGCACACTGTGCTCAGCAGAATGCATCCACCTCATGAACACTGATTAACTGACAAAATGACTCTGCTATTAACGTTAGCCAGCTCTGTCAGCAGCCACCCCAGAAGTGGATACATGGGCACAGGGCAGCATGGCCATATGGCCAGAGATGGACACCATATGTGCCCCAAATGCAAGAGGATGGAGTACACTTTCCTGTTTCTGATCTTAGTAAAAATGCCTCTAGGGTTTCTCTTTAAGTAAAAGGCTCGTCTGGAACTAAGGCACCTATATATTTTATCAGCTTAAAAAAATATTTATAAATTTTTATTTGCTTCATGTTTTTGTAAAATCAAGAATAAGTGTTGAATTTTGTCAAAGATTTTTCAGATTCTATGGAGATAATCGTATTATTTGTTTCTTAAATCTATTAATATTGTATGTTACATTAATGAATTTTCAAATATCGAACCAACCTTTCATTCCAAGATTAAATTGTATTTGTATGTGGTGTATTATTTTCTTAATATGGTATTAGATTCTATTTACTAATATTCTGTTTAGTATCTGCTATAAGCTGAATTGTATCCCTTCAAATTTATGTGTTGAAGTCCTAATTTCCATATATCTCAGAATGTAATTGTATTTGGAGATAAGATCTTTAAAGAGGAAAGTATCATATTTTGCCATGTTTAATGCTCACTTTTTTTTTTTTGTTTTTTTTTGTTTTTGTTTTTGTTTTTTTTGGGTTTTGGCCGGGGCTGGGTTTGAACCCGCCACCTCCGGCATATGGGACCGGCGCCCTACCCCTTGAGCCACAGGCACCGCCCTTAATGCTCACTTTTTTGCCCAAATTTTTGAGGGAAAAATAAGGATGTACATTATCCATGGGTAGTATAGCTCCAGACTAGGGGAGCCTAACAGGCCTCCCAGGGCCACCCTCCCCTCCCACCTAGGCCCACCTGGCACACAAGGTTCTAGTCTCAAAGGATTTGAGATCCTATGGGACTGGTCCAGAGTGACCTCCACAAAGTGCCACAATTAGGGAGAGTGTGGTGGCAGGGCTAGCAAGGTGGGCTGCAGCCATGTGGAGTGAGGGGTGAGGCCTGAGGCCCAGCCATATGGAGGAGACTGGGAGCCCTGCGCAGGCCCCAGGGACCCACCTAGTTGCCCATGGGATGAGCAGTCTCAGAAGCTTCCCCCCACCAGCCATGCCTGTGACCATCTCACCCACAGCCCCACATGTGGCAAGGAGGAAAGGACTCCTGGGAGAGAGGGAATGGGCAACCTTCACAGAGCAGGGGGCTGTGGGAAGCTGGTGCAATCTACTTGCGTACTAAGGAAGTGTTAACTCTCCCTACCTGTGTCTCTCCCATTCATCTCCTTGAGGAGCATTTTCCTAAAAGTCTGGGCCAAATGTGGCTATGCATTATACCTGAGGAGCATTATACACAGTGAAATGTGGAAACTAAAATGAAATCTCCAGAATGGGCCCTAATCCTGTGTATTGGCTGTTCCTACAGGAAGAGGATGTTAGGACACAGACACACAGAGACTATGTGAAAAAATGGAGAAGATGGGAGTGTACAAACACACAGACACTACATGAAGACATGGAGAAGATGAGCATCTACACGCCATAGAGACTATGTGAAGAAATCGAGAAGATGGGCATCTACAGACACACAGAGACTACGTGAAGGCATGGAGAAGATACATATCTACAGGCCAAGTTGAGAGCCGTCCGGGGTTAGGACATAGACACACAGAGACCATGTGAACACATGGAGAAGATGGGCATCTGCAGACACACAGAGACTACATGAAGACATGAAGAGGAGACGCATCTACATGGATACCACATGAAGACATGCAGAAGATGCATATCTACAGGCACACAGAGACCATGTGAAGACGTGGAGAAGACAGGCATCTACAGACACACAGAGACCATGTGAAGACGTGGAGACGACGGGAATCTATAGACACACAGAGACCATGTGAAGATGTGGAGAAGACGGGCATTTACAGACACACAGAGACCATGTGAAGATGTGGAGAAGACGGGCATCTACAGGCACACAGAGACCATGTGAAGACGTGGAGACGACGGGAATCTATAGACACACAGAGACCATGTGAAGACGTGGAGACGACGGGAATCTATAGACACACAGAGACCATGTGAAGACGTGGAGAAGACGGGCATCTACAGGCACACAGAGACCATGTGAAGACGTGGAGACGACGGGAATCTATAGACACACAGAGACCATGTGAAGACGTGGAGACGACGGGAATCTATAGACACACAGAGACCATGTGAAGACGTGGAGACGACGGGAATCTATAGACACACAGAGACCATGTGAAGACGTGGAGAAGACGGGCATTTACAGACACACAGAGACCATGTGAAGATGTGGAGAAGACGGGCATCTATAGGCACACAGAGACCATGTGAAGACGTGGAGAAGACGGGCATCTACAGGCACACAGAGACCATGTGAAGACGTGGAGAAGACGGGAATCTATAGACACACAGAGACCATGTGAAGACATGAAGAAGACGGGCATCTACAGACACACAGAGACCATGTGAAGACGTGGAGAAGACGGGCATTTACAGACACACAGAGACCATGTGAAGACGTGGAGAAGACGGGCATTTACAGACACACGGAGACCACGTGAAGACATTGTGCATCTACAGGCACACGGAGACCATGTGAAGACGTGGAGAAGATGTGCATCTACAGACACACAGAGACTACCTGGAGACATGGCGAAGACGGGCATCTAGACACACAGAGACTATGTCACAAAGACTACCTGAAGATGTGGAGAAGACAGGCATCTACAAACACGTGGAGACTACGTGAAGACATGGAGAAAATGGGCATCTACACACCACATTGAGAGCCATCAGAGTAACCAAATCTGACAACACTGAGAATGTGTCAATAACTGTGCGACTTTTTGTTGCTTAAGTCGCCCAGTTTGGGGTGTTTTGTTATGGCTGTCCTCACAGACTAACACAGTATCTTAGCTTTGATATTCATAAGTGATTCAGTAATTTTTGTATTTTTTTTTACTAGAAATAGATGTCAATATGCTGGCTTTATAAAAAGAGCCTAGAAGTTCGTTTGTTTTTTTTCAGTTTCTAATATTCTGGAACAACTTATGCAGAGTTGTAACTATTTGGCTTTTAAAGATTAGGTTAGAATTTCTTTGTGGAATCATCAGAGCCTGCTGCTTTTTGGGGGAATTTCCTTGATAACTTTCCCTATTTTTCCTGTGGAAATATGCCAGTTTGAGTTTTCTATCTCTGGAAAATTCCAGTATAATGCCGTTTCCTACACAATTATCTATTGCATCAACATTTTCAACTTTATGTGCAATGTGGCTTGCAAAATAGTGTCTTAGGGTTTTATAAATTTCTTCTCCATAAGTATTTCCCCCTCATCATGGCATGTTTTGTGTGGGGTCTGCCAATTAAGTTCACAAGCTTGCTACGTGTGCTTGCATTTGCAGCACTGTACAAATAGCTCAGTAAGGTTTTGTGACCTTGGCATATGGGTGTCCCACAGCTGAATTCGTGTTGATGTGTGGTGGCGTCTTGCTCAATGGTGTTCATTAGTGTTGTTGTGTGGTTTTCTGTACCATCAGGAAAATATTGGAGCTTGAATTAGAGTAGCAAATAAACATTAAATTTCTTGTTAAGGGCGGTGCCTGTGGCTCAAAGGGATAGGGCACTGGCCCCATATGCCGGAGGTGGTGGGTTCAAACCCAGCCCCGGCCAAAAACTGCAAAAACAAATAAATAAATAAAAATTTGGGCGGCGCCTGTGGCTCAGTGAGTAGGGCGCCGGCCCCATATGCCAAGGGTGGTGGGTTCAAACACAGCCCCAGCCAAACTGCAACAACAACAACAAAAAATAGCCGGGCGTTGTGGCGGGCACCTGTAGTCCCAGCTGCTTGGAGGCTGAGGCAAGAGAATCACATAAGCCCAAGAGCTGGAGGTTGCTGTGAGCCGTGTGATGCCACAGCACTCTACTGAGGGCAGTAAAGTGAGACTCTGTCTCTACAAAAAAAAAAAAAAAAAAAAAATATATATATATATATATAAATTTCTTGTTAAACTTGGCAAGAGCGAAAGTGAAATCAGGGACATGGTAGTTCAAGTTTATGGGGATAATACCATGAAGAAAGTGGCAGTGTACAAATGGGTTAAACATTTTTCTGAGAAGAAAGTGTCACTGACAAAGAGAGTTCAAGGCAGCCAGCAACAAGCAGAACTGACAAAAACATTGCAAAAATTCATTGCATTGTGCATCATCAGCTGGCTGTGAGAAGTATAACAGACTAAGTAAACATTGATAGAGAAACAAGAAAATCTTAAGTGAACATCTTGGCCAAAAACTCATGGCTCTTGCATCACAACAATGCAGCAGCTCACACAGCACTGTCTGTGAAAGAGTTTTTAGCCAGTAAACAAATAACTGTATTGGCACGCCCTCCCTACTCACCTGATCTGGCCCCTAAAGACTGTTTCCTTTACACAAAGATAGAAAAAATATTGAAAGGAAGACATTTCGATGACATTCAGGATATCAAGGGTAATAAGTAATATGACAACATCTCTAATGGCCATTCCAGAAAAAGAGTTCCAAAATTGCTTTGAAAGGTGGACTAGGGACTGGCATCCATGCATAGCTTCCCAAGGGAGAATACTTCAAAGATGACCATAGTGATATTCAGCAATGAGTTATATGTAGCATTTTTCCAAGTATGAGTTCACGAACTTAACTGTTCAGACCTCATACAGTCATGTGTTGCTTAGTTGTGGGGATATGTTCTGAGAAATGTGTCAGCAGGTGATTTTGTCATTGTGCAAACATTATAGAGTGTACTTACGCAAACCTAGATGCTACAGCCTGTTATGGAACCAGTGTGGGGCATGTGGCCCGTCATGGACTGCAGCGGCTCTGCAGAGTGCAACTGCATGTGCACTTTCTTCCTTCTTTTCTTAATTGTTTGAATACTTTGTTAATTTACACCCAATAGTATTTTGTTTATTAAAACAACATCTTGGCTATTGTTTATCTTCTCTTTCATAAATGTCTGCTTTTATTTTTAATACTTTCTTGCTCATCTTTTCTTTTGGCTTTACTTTTTGGTTCTTTTTCTAACTATTTGAGTTAAGAATATAATTCATTAATTTTTATTGTTTTACTTCTATTGATATAAATGTTTAAGGCTGTGGATAGCCTGATTGGCATTTTAAATGCATCCTATAGATTCATATATTGGTACTACAGGTTGATCTTACCCAAAATGCTTGGAACTAGAAGTTTTTAAATTTCAGTTATTTTTTGATTTTAGAACATTTGTGTTTGCATAATAAGATAGCTTGGGGATGGGACTCTAAACACATAAATTCATTTGTGTTTCATGTATACCTTATAATATAGCTTGGAGGTAATTTTACTCTGTATTTTTAATGATTTTGTGCATGAAAAAAATACATTGAGCCATCAGAAAGCAGTGGTGTCACTGTCTCCGCCCCCCTGTGTGGGTGGTCTGTAGTTTTTTGGCATCACTGTCATTTGCAACTGAATTTATATGCCACTGAGAAGCAATCATTTTCTTATACTTATTCATGTGAAGTATTAAAACAGTAAAACATATGACATTAATAGAGTGATAAAATAATGTGTTCAAGATAACTTGTGGCTTCATGTTGGTGCTCAGAAATTTCAGATTTTAAATTTTTGAATTAAGGGTGCTCCACTTCTGTTTTCATTATGATTTACTTATTTAAATTCTGTAATTTTTTTCATAATTTCCCTTTCATTAAAGAATTGTTTTTTGTTTTTTTGGGGGGGTGTTTATTTGTTCTGTTTTTTTGAGATAGAGTCTCACTCTGTCTCCTGGGGTTGAATGCCATGGTGTCATCATAGCTCACAGCCTCAAACTCTTGGGCTCAAGCAATCCTCTTGCATCAGCTTTCCAAGTAGCTGGGACTACAGGCATGGACCATTACACTCAGCTAATTTTTCTGTTTGTAGTAGAAATGGGATCTCACTATGTTTTTATTTTCTAATTATGAATTCTGAATTTTATTGGATTGTAATCATAGACTGTGTTGACATAGTGTTTTTTGTGGTGACATATAATCATTTTGTGTGATATTCTATTTTCAATTGAGACGGAGTCTCTATTATTAGGGCATGAAGTACAATATATATCCACAAGCTCTACCTTGTTGGTTTGGTGCTTAGATTTTCTGTTTTCTAACTGATATTTAGTCCACTCTGGTCTGAGTGATATGCTAAATAACGCTGCTGTTCGTGTGTTTTTGTTTATCCTGGCATTTCCTGTTCTGTTTGCTTGCTGTAATATCACTATTGGTAATTGTGACTTTTACTTTAGAATGTGTACTTCTTTATATTCAGTGGTTTTTTGGTTTGAATTCTATTTTTTATTATTTATGTATTTATTTATTTATTTATTTATTTTGAGACAGAGTATCACTATGTAGCCCTTGGTAAAGTGATGTGGCATTACAGCTCACAGCACCTCAAACTCTCGGACTTAAGCGATTCTCTTGCCTCAGCCTCCCAGTAGCTGGGACTACAGGCACCCGCCACAATGCCCAGCTGTTTTTTGTTGCTGTTGTCATCATTGTTTAGCAGGCCCTGTGCAGGTTCGAACCCACCAGTCCCTGTGCATGTGGCTGGCGCCTTAACCACTGAGCTATGGGCACTGAGCCTAAATTCTACTTTGACATCAAGACCATAGCACTTGTTTTGCTTCTATTTCTCCATTCTCTTATTTTTAGCCTTTCTCTTAAATAAGAATATAGTTGGTCTTATTTTATTAGCCAAATTGGAAATCTTTCCACTTCACATATTAATTAAATCCATCCACATTTATTCATTTTATGTTAAAATTACAGTGTACATAGTTATTTGCTGTTTCTCTATGTGATATGTTTTCTTTACTCTGTTATTTTTAATTTTTCTTTTGTTATTTATTTATTTATGTTTTTTTGTAGAGACAGAGTCTCACTTTATGGCCCTCGGTAGAGTGCCGTGGCCTCACACAGCTCACAGCAACCTCCAACTCCTGGGCTTAAGCGATTCTCTTGCCTCAGCCTCCCGAGTAGCTGGCACTACAGGCGCCCGCCACAACGCCCGGCTCTTTTTTGGTTGCAGTTTGGCCGAGACTGGGTTTGAACCCACCACCCTCAGTATATGGGGCCGGCACCTTACCAACTGAGCCACAGGCACCGCCCAAAACTTTGTTATTTTTAAAGTAATACTTTGATATCTTTACATTTTTTCCCTTTGTTCCTACAAAGGAGGGGGGGTTTTGTTGTATAAATGAAACATTTTTTTTGAGACAGGATCTTGCTTGTTGCCCAGGCTACAGTTCAGTGGCATCATCAGAGCTCACAGCAACTTCAAGCTCCTGGGTTCAAGTGATCCTCCTGCCTCAGCCTCCTGAGTAGCTGGGACTATAGGGGAGCACCTCCATGCCTGGTTAATTTTCTATTACTTTTTAAAGATGGCGTCTCACTCTCACTCAAGTTGGTCTTGAACTTCTGGCCTCAAGTGATTCTCCAGTCTTCACCTTTCAAAGTGCTAGGATTATAAGTGTGATCCACAGTCCACTCTGTTTTTAAAATTTTGAGTTAGTGTTTTATTTGTTTTTGAATATATGGCATAAAATTTGAAAGTGACAAAAGAGCACATGCCCCAGTTATTTACTTTTCCCCAAAGGCAACCACTGTCTGTTTCTTGTATATCTTTCCAAAGATATTCTGAGAATATAAGAATTTAAGTGTATGTGTGCATACGTTTGTTTTTAATTTTTTGCACAAAATACAGCACATATACACACAGTCCTGAACCTTGTTTTGTCTTTTTCATTGTACATGGTACCAAGATGGTACCAAGATGGTACATGAAGAGCTGCCACATTCTTTCTGAGGATTACTAGTCTTCCGTTGTTCAGGAGTACCACTATTTATTAATGCTGGAATGCAGTTTCCAGTCTTGTGCTATTATAAATAATACTGCAGGGACTTGCTTTGTATATACTTATCACTTCACACATGTGGGCGTGTATATGTAGCTTAAATTCCTCAAAGTGACACAACTCTTAGAACAGCCCAAGTCCAGAATGCTGACAACTCCAAATGTTGGCGAGAATGTGGAGCTGTCTTGGTGGAGTCCAGGATGGCACAGATGCCTTGGGGGGGCAGTTTGGCAGTTTCTTACAAAATCAAACATACGCTTATTTACCATATAATCCAGCAATTGCGTTCCTTGTTTTTTTTCCCAAATGAGTTGAAAACTCATGTCCACACAAAAACCTACACAAGGATGTTTATAGGAGCTTTATTCAGAATTGCCAGGACTTGGAAGTGACCAAGATGTCCTTTAGTAGATGAGTGGATAAGCTGTGGAACACCAAAACAATGGAGTATTATTCTGCACTAAAAAGAAAATTAGCCATTGTGCTAATGTTAAGGTAACTTAATTGCATATTACTTAGTAAAAGAAGCCAGTCTAAAAAGCCTACATAGCACATAATTTCAACTGTATGACATTCTGGACATTCTGGAAAAGGCAAAACCATGGAGATAGTAAAACGATTAGTGATTGGCAGGGATTGGGGGGAGGGAATGATAAACTGGCAAAACACAGAAGATCTGTAGGGTGATTCAACAATGGTGGACACATAATTCTATTAATAATGAATACATTGTCCAAACCCACAGATTATGTAACACCCAGAGTCAATCTTAATTTTTTTCCCTTCCTGATATTTTATTTGGCAGATGACCTACAGGATGAGGAAACTGTAATAAGTAGTTTCTGTAACCAGTACAGTCTATGGTTTATGTGAAATATTTAAAAATTCACAGCAAAATAATCTAAAACGTCTCATGACTTGTTGTTGTTCTGGAGCACTCTGACACTAATGTGGCAGCTGGAATTGGAAGAAAATGAGTAAAAACACGTGACAGTACTTTCTGAAAATGTAGTTTTTTGCTTATATATTTCTTGGTCTAGTTGTCCTAGTGATAGAAGTCCACTTGTTGTATTATATCTTCAGGACTTTAAAAGGATGCCCAGAAAAAAACAGTAAAACACTAACCTATAAAAGATGACAGGTCTCCTTCCCCTGCCATATTGGGCACATCTAGTGCTTAGTGGGTCCTCTCCCAGCCTACCCCCAAATTCTGATCTTTCCTCATTCTAGATTCACTTCCTAAGATCTTTGAGACCAAGCACAGGACCACATCACACAAAGTAAGGAGGAGTGAATCTTAATTTAAATCATGGACTTTGGTTGATAATGACTTGGTAACGTAGGCCCATCAATTTGTAACCAACATACCACTCTGAGCGTACACCTGGTAGTGGGCTAGGCTAGGTTTTTGGGAGACAGGGGAATATGGGAACTCTTTGTACTTTGCACTCAATTAAAAGTTTTCTAAAAATAAAGCCTATTTTGAAAAATCCTAGAAATGATATTGCAAAGTCAAAGGATGTATACATTTAATTTTGTAATACATACATAGAATACGAAGTGCTTTTCACAAAAACTGCTACAATTTACATCTCATTGGATTTACCTAATTTTACACCTCATCCTCATCAATACGATGTCATTGAACTTCATGGTCTTTTCAAAACTCATAGAGGAAAAAGACATCTGCTTGACATTTACTTTTCATGTCTCCTGTTATTTGATATAAATTAGATAGAATGTCTCTTTTCTCCTTTTAATATGTTTGAGCCTTTGAATTTCCTTTAGTGTAAACTGCCTTTAGTTATCTTTGCACTTTTTTTTTAGGTTTGTACATATTTTTATTTTATAAAATAAAATGGACAACAATTGTATATATTTAATGTTCCAATGCAAGTATACATTCTGGAATGATCAAATCAAGCATGTATTTTTATTATAAATCCACAAATTGAAGTGCGAATGATAGTGTTGCAATTCTCTGTCACACCAAAGCATCTCATTTTTCTTTCTTTCTTTCTTTTGAGACAGAGTCTAACTCTCCTATTGCCCCAGGCTAGAGTGCCATGGCACCACCCTACTTCACAGCAACCTCAAACTCCTTGTTTAGGAGATCCTTCTGCCTCAGCCTCCTAAGTAGCTGGGACTACAGGTGCTGGCCAGATGCTCAGCTTATTTTCCTATTTTTGGTAGAGACGAGGTTACATTTTTGCTCAGGCTAGTCTCAAACTCCTAAACTCAAGGTATCTTCCCCCCTTGGCCTCTTCCCACCTTGGCCTCCCGAGAGTAGTAGGATTACAGGCATGACCCACTGTGTCTAGCAGGAGTTTCATATTTTGGATTGAAATATATATTTAATTTATCATAGTTAACTATGTCACTGTCAACCACGCATGTCTGAGCATGAGGTGAAACTAGACAAGAATGAGAAAAGTTATGGGATATGGATTCAGGAATCCCACTTCTGGGTATATACCCAAAGGAATCAAAATCAGTATGTTGAAGACATTATCTGTGTTCTCATGGTCATTGCAGCGTTATTCATAATAGCCCGATCAATCTTGTGTTCATCAGTGAATGAATGGATAAAGAAAATGTGGTGTGTATACACACACACACACACACAATGGGATACTACTCAGCCTTAAAAGGGGGAAATTCTTTTCATTTGTAACAACATGGATGCACCTGGAGGACATTAGGCTTGAAACAAGAAAGAAGAACATCACATGATTTCATTTACATGTAGAATCTTAAAGAGTCAAATTCACAGAAGCAGAGAGTAGAAAGGCTCCAGGGACTAGGAACAGAAGGAGGGAGGGATCAGAGGGATATTGGTCAAAGGGTACAAAATTCGGGTTACAAGGGAAGAGTAAGTTTTTGAGCTGTAGGTACAAAGTGTAACTGTAGTTAATAACTATGTATATTTCTTTTTTTTTCAGTCCCATGTATATTCTTTATTTATTTTATTATTATTTATTTATTTATTTTTATTATTAAATGATAGCTGTGTACATTAATGCGATCAGGAGCACCATACACTGGTTTCATAGACCGTTTGACACATTTTCATCACACTGGTTAACATAGCCTTCCTGGCATTTTCTTAGTTATTCTGTTAAGACATCTATATTTTACATTTACTATGTTTCACATATACCCTTGAAAGATGCACCACAGATATGATACAACAATCACTCTCCCACTGCCCATCCTCCCCCCTCCTTCTCCTCCCTCTTCCCCTTCCCCATATTCATGTGAAAGCCATAAATTAGTTTCATAGTAGGGTTGAGTACATTGGATCCTTTTTCTTCCATTCTTGAGATATTTACTAAGAAGAATATGTTCCAGCTCCATCCATGTAAACATGAAAGAGGTAAAGTCTCCATCTTTTTTAAGGCTGCATAATATTCCATGGTGTACATATACCACAATATATTAATCCATTCGTGGATGGATTAGCACTTGGGCTTTTTCCATGACTTAGCAATTATGGACTGGGCTGCAATAAACATTCTGATACAAATATCTTTGTTATAATGTGATTTTTGGTGTTCTGGGTATATACCTAGTAGAGGAATTATAGGATTGACAGGCAGATCTATTTTTAGATCTCTAAGTGTTCTCCAAACATCTTTCCAAAAGGAATGTATTAATTTGCATTCCCACCAGCAGTGTAGAAGTGTTCCCTTTTCTCCACATCCACACCAACATATCTGGTCTTGGGATTTTGTGATATGGGCTAATCTTAATGGAGTTAGATGATATCTCAAAGTAGTTTTGATTTGCATTTCTCTGATGATTAAGGATGATGAGCATTTTTTCATATGTCTGTAGGCCGTGCACCTATCTTCTTCAGAGAAGTTTCTCTTCAAGTCCTTTGCCCAGCCTGAGATGGGATCACTTGTTCTTTTCTTGCTAATAGGTTTGAGTTCTCTGTGGATTCTGGATATTGAACCTTTGTCAGAGACATAACCTGCAAATATCTTCTCCCATTCTGAGGGCTGTTTGCTTGCCTTACTTACTGTGTTCTTGGCTGTGCAGAAGATTTTTAGTTTGATCAGGTCCCAGTAGTGTATTTTTAAGCTGCTTCAATTGTCCAGGAGGGTCCTCCTCATAAAATAGTCGCCCAGACCAATTTCTTCAAGGGTTTTCCCTGCACTTTCTTCTAGTATTTTTATAGTTTCATGTCTTAAGTATAAATCTTTGATCCAGTGAGAGTCTATCTTAGTTAATGGTGAAAGGTGTGGGTCGAGTTTCAGTCTTCTACAGTTCTCCAGCCAGTTCACCCAGCACCATTTGTTAAATAGGGAATCTTTTCCCCACTGAATGTTTTTAATTGGCTGGTCAAAGATCAAATAACGGTAAATAGCTGGAGTCATCTCCTGGTTCTCTATTCTGTTCCAGACATCTGCTTCTCTGTTTTTGTGCGAGTACCATGCTGTTTGGATCACTATCGATTTATAGTACAGTTTGAGGACCGGTAGCGTGCTTTGTTTTTATTTCTGAGTAATGTCTTAGCTATTTGAGGTTTTTTCTGATTCCATATAAAATGAAGTATTATTTTTTCAAGATTTTTAAAGTATGACAGTGGAGCTTTAATAGGGATTGCATTAAAATTGTATATTGCTTTGGGTAGTATGGACATTTTAACAATGTTGATTCTTCTGAGCCATGAGCATGGTATGTTTTTCCATTTGTTAACATTTTCAGCTATTTCTTTTCTTAAAGTTTCATAGTTCACTTTATAGAAATCTTTCACATCCTATGTTAGATAAACTCCCAAATATTTCATCTTCTTTGGCACTACTGTGAATAGAATAGAGTCCTTAACTGTTTTTTCAGCTTGACCATTGTTGGTATATATAAAGGCTACTGATTTATGAATGTTGATTTGTAACCTGAGATGCTGCTGTATTCCCTCATCACGTCTAAGAGTTTTCTAGTAGAATCCCTGCTATTTTCCAAATACACAACATATCATCTGCAAAGAGCGAAAGTTTAATCTCCTCTGACCCTATATGGATACCCTTGATCGCCTTTTCTTCCCTAATTGCGGTGGCTAAACTTCCATTACAATGTTAAAGAGCAGTGGAGACAATGGGCAACCTTGTCTCGGTTCCTGATTTGAGTGGAAATGATTTCAGTTTAACTCCATTCAATATAATATTGGCTGTGGGTTTGCTGTAGATGACCTCTATCAGTTTAAGAAATGTCCCTTCTATACCAATTTTCTTAAGTGTTCTGATCATGAAGGGATGCTGGATTTTATCAAAACCTTTTTCTGCATCAATTGGAGAACCATGTGGTCTTTGTTTTTTAATTTGTTTATGTGCTGAATTATACTTACAGATTTATGTATATTGAACCAGCCTTGAGACCCTGGGATAAAACCGACTTGGTCATGATGTATAATTTGATGTGTTGCTGGATTCTGTTTGTTAGGATCTTGTTGAATATTTTTGCATCTATATTCCTTAGTGATATTGGTCTATAATTTTCTTTTCTTGTTGGGTCTTTTTCTGGTTTCGGGATCAGAGTGATGTTTGCTTCACAGAACGTGTTGGGTAGTCTTCCTTCTTTTTCTACATTCTGGAACAGGTTGAGAAATTTAGGTATGAGTTCCTCTTTAAAGGTTTGGTAGAATTCTGACATGAAGCCATCTGGTCCCGGGCTTTTTTTTTTTTTTTTTTTAATTTCAGTGTGCTTGTTCATCTTTGTTTGAAGTACTCCTTTTTTGTTGATTTTCTTCTTTCTCCTGCACTGCAGGCTGTTTATAATGTTGTTAGTAGAGACGGGATCTTACTCTGGCTGACTGCTGCTCATATGAGTTTTGAACCTCTGAGCTCAGGCAATCCACCTGCCTCGGCCTCCCACAGCTCTGGGACTACAGGCGTGAGCCACCACGCCCAGCCACGGGCTTTTCTTTTTAGGGAGATTTTGTGTAGTTGATGCTATTTCAGAACTTGATATTGGCCTGTTCAACATTTCCACTTGATTCTGGCTAAATCTTGGAAGGTGACATGCTTCCAAGTATTGGTCAATTTCCTTCAGACTTTCATATATCTGAGAATAAAGTTTCTTATAATATTCATTAAGGATTTTTTAAATTTCTGAGGAGTCTGTTCTTATTTTGTCTGTGTTTTTTCTGATTGATGAAATGAGAGATTTTACTCTTTTTCCTGGTTAGGTTAGCCAAAGGTTTATCTATTTTATTGACCTTTTCAAAAAACCAACTTTTTCATTTATTGATCTGTTGTATAATTCTTTTGCTTTCAATTTCATTTAATCCTGCTCTAATTATGGTTATTTCTTTTCTTCTGCTGGGTTTGGGGTTGGAAGGTTCTTCTTTTTCCAGTTGCTTGAGATGTTGCCTTAAGTTGTTAACTTCTTCTCTTTCCCTGGTCTTGAGGAAGACTTGCAGTGCTATAAATTTCCCTCTTAGGACTGCCTTTGTGGTATCCCAGTGGTTCTGATAATTTGTGTCTTCATTGTTGTTTTGTTCCAAAAATTTGAAAATTTACTTCTTAATCTCATCTCTGACCTAGCTATCATTCAGCATAAAGTTATTTAAATTCTATGTTTTTGTGTGAGTATGCAGATTCCTGTTGTTAGTGAGTTCAACTTTTATTCTATGGTGCTCTGAAAAGATGCAAGGAATAATTTCTATTCCTTTAAGTTTACTGAGGTTAGACTTGTGACCTAAGATGTGATCGATTTTGGAGTATGTTCCATAGGCTGATGAGAAGTATGTGTATTCAGTTTGGTTGGGATGAAATGTTCTGTAGATGCCTGCTAAATCCAAATGTTGGATGGTTAGGTTTAAATCTAAAATTTCTTTGCTCAGCTTCTTATTGGAGGATCTATCCAACACTGCCAAAGGAGTGTTGAAATCTCCCACTATTATGGAGTTGGGGAAATCAAGTTGCTCATGTCTGTTAGAGTTTCTCTTATAAATTAAGGTGCATTTTGGTTGGGTGCATAAATATTAATAATTGAAATCTCATCATATTGAATATTACCCTTAGCAAATATGAAGTGACCATTCTTATCCTTCCTTCCTTTTGTTGGTTTAAAGCCTATTGTGTCTGCAAATAGAATTGCAACACCTGCTATTTTCTGATTACCATTTGCCTGAAATATGGATGACCATCCTTTCACCCTGAGTCTATATTTGTCTTTTCAGGTAAGACATGACTCTTGTATGCAGCAAATATCTGGCCTGAGTTTTTGTATCCAGTCAGCTAACCTGTGCCTCTTTAGAGGACAGTTTAAGCCATTCACATTAATGGAGAATATTGATAAGTCTGGTAAAATTTTGGCTATCAAGTTTTTCGAAAGTCCAGTAGACATTTTTAATCCTTTTGCCACTGTGGAAGTTGGAGTTTGATCAAAAGTTTCTGAGTGAGTTTACTTTTGTGGAAGAGGATTGGGCTGGTCATTATGGAGGATAGGTCTGAGAATATTCTGAAGAGCTGGTTTGGTTATCACAAATTTCTTCAAACTATGAATGTCATTAAAGTATTTAATGTCTCCATCATAAATGAAACTCAGTATAGCTGGATACAGGATCCGGAGTTGAAAGTTATTTTGCTTTAGGAGATTAAAAGTAGATGACCACCCTCTTCTTGCTTAAAAAGTTTCAGCATAGAGATCTACAGTCTTTCTAATATTCTTCCCTTTGTAGGTAATGGATTTTTTGCGTCTGGCTGCTTTGAGAATATTCTCCTTTATATTAAGTTTAGTGAAGTTAATTATGATATCCCTGGGGGTTGTCTTATTCGGATTGAGTCGTGGCTGGGGTTCTGAAACGGTCTGCTGTCTGAATTTCAGAATCTCTTGGCATGTCTGGAAAATTCTCTTTCATAATTTCATGGAAAAGAGCCTCTGTGCATTTCAAGACTTCTTCATCACTTTCAGGGATTCTGATGAGGCAGATATTAGCCTTCTTCGAATTATCCCAGAGCTCTCTGAGAGAATGATCCGTTTTTGCTCTCCATTTCTCTTCCTCTTTGAGAGTTTGGGAGTGTTCAAAGGCTTTGTCTTCAATGTCACAAATTCTTTCTTCTGCTTGATCCACTCTTTTACTGAGGGATTCTACTGTATTTTTCAGATCTTTGAGGGCTGCAAATTCAGTGCATCAAAATCTTTGGTTTTTTTGTCTTTAAATTTGTTAAATTCTTGAGACAACTTTTGAATTTCTCCTCGTATTTCTAATTCCGACTTTTGAATTGCTCCGCAAATTTCTAATTCCAAATTTTCCTACATTCTATTAATCTTGTTTGCTATCCAAATTCTGAATTCGATTTCTGACATCTCGGCAAGCTGTTTATGAATGGGATATTCAGTTACATCTGCCATATCTTTCCTTGTGGGGGGTTATTTTATCAGAGTTTTTCTGCTGATTCCACCCCATGATTGTTTTACACCATTTGATTTTTCCCTTGGAGCTTTGTTGAGGTCCTGTACAGTGCTATGGCCTGAGAAACTGGGGACTTGTTTGGTGTGCTGGGGCTAAGTGGTTCTGTCTTGTTTTCAGCTGGTCTCTGGTCATCCCCAGTGAAACAGTTACTGTGGGTTGAAGTCTCAGCTGTGGAGAAATACCAGCAATTATGTCACCCCGCCCCCAGAGGCAACAATTGGAAAAGGAAAATCAAACCTTCCTACAACCACACACCCAGGGCACCACTTGACTAGTCCTCGGGTGATTGGCTCAGTTCAAAAGGTCCAAATCAAATGTCTCAGTCACCATCTGTCTCAGGGTCTTTGGCAACCAGGTTTCAAAGGTCTTTGGCAACTGGATCACAGGTGTTTGGTGACAACTCAGATATGACTTGCTCTGGTGCTCCGTGAAGTCAAGAGGACCCACCCAGCAAGTAAATTAGTCTGGGAAGATTGACGCCTCCTTCCCCACCTTTCACCTCTGTCACACCCAGTCACTGATAGCCCCACAGGGCTGTGACCCAATTGCCTCTAGTGAACAGATACTCCAGGTGTTTGCACCTGCCTGAATCATAAGGAAATCTATATCTGCTCAGCCGGGCCCACCGCACTCTGCCTTTATCCAGCAGGGGGAGGTGAGGCCTGACAACCTGGGGCACTTGATGTAAGCTGGGGGCTGTTCACTCAGTTCCAGCATCGCCCCTGGTTGATGTTACTGACAGAACAGAACAGAACAACTTTGCAGGAATTTGTTTCAATCCCTGCTAAATTTCCCTGCAGAAGAGAAGGTGTTTTGAGTTCCCAGAGCCTCTGCTTCAGGCCCTGTCTTTGGTCCTGCAGGTTTGTATTTGGTTAGCTGTCAGTTCTAGCCTCCTGCCTTCCTTTGTCTATAGGCTGATGATCCCGTGAGGGCTGGGTGTGTCTTAGACTCAGTAAAGCGGTCCTCTGGGTCAGCCCTGCCCTGGGAATTTCCTGGCCCTGCACATGTGTTTTCTAGTCCCACACTCCACCAAGGCCGGTACCACTTCAGGCAAACCCTTTACTTATGGGGCCTACGTGTCCGTCATAGATCTGTTCTGCATTAGTTGCCACCTGAGAAGATGCCCTGCCTCCTCTGGTTGCCCAGGGAGACAGGGGTTGTGGCTTCGGAATATCCAGGAATGAGCCCTATTGTTGCCAAAAACGGCTGCTGCTCTGCGCCTTGGGCACATCCACTCTGGTGTGGTTCCCTCTCAGCCAACCGTCCTCTCCTCATTCCTGTGCCACAGAATCAGCACTGACCAGCTGCAGTCTAGGCCCTGTCCACACCCCTCGAGAAATCACCCAAGAATCTGGATTCATGGGGCACAGGCCTCCAGACCTCAGAGTGAGAGTGGAGGGGAGTGCTAGGAGCTCAGAATTGCAGGGAGAGAATATACACAGTTTTATAGTTTTATGCCTGGCAGGAGAACATCGTGGCACCCTAGTAGGGGAGGTAGGTCTAGTTTTTAGTGGGTCTCTCCCATGGAGGGTAGTGGGAGTACCTTTGCACATTTCTCATTTGTTTGTGGGGCACTCAGATTAGTTCTCATGGGGAAGGCACTCCTGTCCGCTTGGTGATGGATTTTGTACCTTTTGTTTGTATCCTTGGAGACCCAGCTCGCCTCAGCGGGGTTCATGTGCATTCTTCAACGTTCTCTCTTTTTTTTTATTGTTAAATCATAGCTGTGGACATTAGTGCAATGAAGGAGAACAATGTGCTGATTTCATATACAATCTGAAGTATTCTCATCAAACTGTTCATGGAGCCTTCATAACATTACTTAGTTATTGTATGTAGACATTTCTATTCTGCCTTTAGTAAGTTTTGCGTGTCTATACTAAAATGCACTGTAGGTGTGGTCCCGCCCATTAGCCTCCCTTCACCTAACCTCCCTCTTCCCTTCCCCTTCCTTGGCCCTTTCCTCATAGTCTCGTGCTATAGTTGGGTTATAGCCTTCATGTGAAAGTTATAATTTAGCTTCATAGTAGGGCTAAGTACATTGAATACTTTTTCTTCCATTCCTGAGATACTTTGCTAAGAAGAATATGTTCCAGCTCCATCCATGTAAACATGAAAGAGGTAAAGTCTCCATCTTTCTTTAAGGCTGCATAATATTCCATGGTAGACATATACCACTATTTGCTAGTCAATTCATGGGTCGATGAGCACTTGGGCTTCTTCCATGACTTAGCAATTATGTATTGGGCTGCAATAAACATTCTGGTACAGATGTCTTTGTTATATTGTGATTTTTGGTCTTCTGGGTATATACCTATTAAAGGAATTATAGGATCGAATGGCAGGTCTATTTTTAGGTCTCTAAGTATTCTCCAAACATCCTTCCAGAAAGAATGTATTAGTGTGCATTCCCACCAGTTGTGTACAAGTGTTCTCTTTTCTCCACATCCATGCCAACATCTCTGGTATTGGGATTTTGTCATGTGGGCTATTCTTACTGGGGTTAGGTGATATCTCAAAGTAGTTTTGATTTGCATTTTTCTGATGATTAAGGATGATGAGCTTTTTTCTCATGTGTTTGTAGATTGTGTGTGTGTCTTCTTTAGAGAAGTTTCTCTTCAAGTCCTTTGCCCACCCTGAAATGGGATCACATGTTCTTTTCTTGCTAATATGTGTGAGTTCTTTGTGGATTCTGGTTATTAGACCTTTATCGAAGGTATAACCTGCGAATATTTTCTCCCATTCTGAGGGCTGACTGCTTGCTTTACTTACTATGTTCTTGGCTGTATAGAAGCTTTTTAGTTTGGTCAGGTCCCAGTAGTGTATTTTTGATACTGCTTCAATTGCCTGGGGAGTCCTCCTCATAAAATATTCACCCAGGCCGATTCCTTTAAGAGTTTTCCATGCACTTTCTTCAAGTATTTTTATAGTTTCATGTCTTACATTTAAATCTTTTATCCAGTGAGAGTCTATCTTAGTTAATGGTGAAAGGTGTGAGTCCAGTTTTAATCTTCTACAGGCTGCCAGCCAGTTTACCCAGCACCATTTGTTAAATAGGGAGGCTTTTCCCCAGTGAATGTTTTTAATTGGCTTGTCAAAGATCAAATAATGGTAAGCAGCTGGATTCATCTCTTGGTTCTCCATTCTATTCCAGACATCTACTTCTCTGTTTTTGTGCCAATACCATGCTATTTTGATCACTATCGATTTATAGTACAGTCTCAGGTCTGGTAGCATGATTCCTCCTGGTTTGTTTTTATTGCTGAGTAATGTTTTGGCCATTCAAGGTTTTTCATGATTCCATATAAAAAGAAGTATTATTTTTTCAACGTGTTTAAAGTATGACAATGATTCCATTAAAATTATATATTGCTTTGGGTAGTATAGACATATCAACAATGTTATTTCTTCCCAGCCATAAGCATGGTATGTTTTTCCATTTGTTAACATCTTCAGCTATTTCTTTTCTTAAAGTTTCATAGTTCTCTTTGTAGAGATCTTTCATATCCTTTGTTAGGTATACTCCCAAATATTTCAACTTCATTTTCACTACTGTGAAAGGAATAGAGTCCTTGACTGTTTTTTCAGCTTGGTTATTGTTGGTATATATAAAGGCTACATATTTATGGGTGTTGATTTTGTAGCCTGAGACATTGTGGTATGCCTTGATCACTTCTAAAAATTTTGTAGTAGAATCCCTAGTGTTTCCCAGATAACGATCATATCATCTGCAAAGAGTGAAAGTTTGATCTCTTCTGACCCTATATGGATACTCTTGATTGCCTTTTCTTCCCTAATTGCACCAGCTAAAACTTCCATTACAATGCTAAAGAGCAATGGAGACAATGGGCAACCTTGCCTGGTTCCTGATCTAAGTGGAAATGATTTCAATTTAACTCCATTTAGTACAATATTGGCTGTGGGTTCGCTGTAGATGGCCTCTATAGTTTAAGAAATGTCCCTTCTATACCAATTTTCTGAAGTGTTATGATCAGCATGAAGGGATGCTGGATATTATCAAAAGCTTTTTCTGCATCAATTGAAATAATCATATGGTCCTTATTTTTCAGTTTATGTGCTAATTACATTTATAGATTTATGTATATTGAACCAGCCTTGAGACCCTGGGATAAATCCCACTTGGTCATGGGGTATAATGTTTTGATGTGTTGTTGGATTCTGTTTGTTAGGATCTTATTGATTATTTTAGCATCAATATTCATTAGTGATATTGGTCTATAATTTTCTTTTCCTTTTGGGTCTTTCCCTGATTTGGGGATTAAGGTGATGTTTGATTCATAGAGTGTGTTGGGTAATATTCCTTCTTTTTCTATATTTTGGAAGAGGTTTAGTAATATAGGTACTAGTTCTTCTTTAAAGGTTTGGTAGAATTCTGACGTAAGGCCATCTGATCCTGGGCTTTTCTTTTTAGTGAGATTTTGTATAGTTGATGCTATTTCAGAACTTGATATAGGCCTGTCCAACATTTCCACTTGATTCTGGCTACGTCTTTGTAGGTGGCGTATTTCCACGTATTGGTTGATTTCTTTCAGATTTCATATTTCTGAGAGTAGAGTTTCTTGTAGTATTCATTAAGTATTTTTTGAATTTCTGAGGTGTCTGTTGTTATTTCATCATTACTATTTCTTTTTTTTTTTTTTTTTGGCCAGGGCTGGGTTTGAACCCGCCACCTCTGGCATATGGGACCGGCGCCCTACTCCTTGAGCCACAGGCGCTACCCTAAAATGCTGGGTTTTTTTGTTGTTGTTGTTGCAGTTTGGCCGGGGCTGGGTTTGAACCCGCTACCCTCGGTATATGGGGCCGGCGCCCTACTCACTGAGCCACATGCGCCGCCCCATTACTATTTCTGATTGATGAAATTAGAGATTTTACTCTTCTTTTCCTGGTTAGGTTGACCAAAGGTTTATCTATATTATTGATCTTTTCAGAAAGCCAACTTTTGGATTTATTGATCTGTTGTATAATTCTTTTGTTTTCAATTTCATTTAATTCTGGTCTGATTTTGGTTATTTCTTTTCTTCTGCTGAGTTTGGGGTTGGAGTGTTCTTCCTTCTCCAGTAACTTGAGATGTCCCATTAAGTGGTTAACATCCTCTCTTTCCGTTTCTTGAGGAAGTCTTGCAGTGCTATAAATTTCCCTCTTAGGACTGCCTTTGCAGTATCCCAAAGGTTCTGATAATTCATGTTTTGATTGTTATTTTCTTCCAAAAATTTGGTGATTCCCTTCTTAATCTCATCTATAACCCATCTATCCTTCAGCATAAGGTTGTTTAGCTTCCATGTTTTTGTATGGTTATGCAGGTTCCTGTTGTTATTGAGTTCAACTTTTATTCCATGATGTTATGAGAAGATGAAAGGAATAATTTCTATTTTTTTAAATTTGCTGAGGTTAGATTTGTGGCCTAGGATGTGGTCGATTTTGGAGTATGTTCCATGGGCTGATGAAAAGAATGTGTAGTCAGTTTTGTTGGGATGAAATGTTCTGTAGATGTGTGTTAAATCCAGATGTTGAATGGTTAAGTTTAAATCTAAAATTTCATTGCTTAGCTTCTTTTTGCAGGATCTATCCAGCACTGCTAAAGGTGTGTTAAAATCTCCAACTACTGTGGAACTGGAGGAAATCAAGTTGCTCATGTCTGTTAGAATTTCTCTTATAAATTGAGTTGCATTCTGGTTAGGTGCATAAATATTAATAATTGAATTCTCACCATATTGAGTATTACCTTTAACAAATATAAAGTGTCCATCCTTATCCTTCTTTATTTCAGTTAGTTTAAAGCCTATCGTGTCTGTGAATACTATCGCAACACCTACTTTTTTCTGCTTTCCATTTGCCTGGAGTATAGATGACCATCCATTCACCTTGAGTCATTATTTGTCTTTTAATGTAAGATGTGATTCTTGTATGGAGCAGATATCTGGCTTGAGTTTTTGTATCCACTCAGCCAACCTGCGCCTCTTTAGAGGACAATTTAAACCATTCACATTAATTGAGAATATTGATAAGCCTTTCAAGAGTCTGGTGGACATTTTAAATCCTTTTGAGACTGTGGAAGTTGGAATTTGATCAAAATTTTCTTGGTCAATTTACTTTTTTGGTGGAGGATTACACTGGTCTCTATGGAGCATAGGTCTGAGAATATCCTGGAGAGCCAGTTTAGTTATGGAAAATTTCTTCAACGTGTGAATGTCATTGAGGTATTTAATTTCTCCGTCATAAATGAAACTCAGTTTAGCTGGGTACAGGATCCTCGGTCTAAAGTTATTTTGTTTTAGGAGATTAAACGTCGATGACCATCCTCTTCTAGCTTGAAAGGTTTCAGCAGAGAGATCTGCAGTTATTCTAATTTTCTTCCCCTTGTAGGTTATGGTTTTCTTACGTCTGGCTGCGTTCAGAATATTCTCCTTCATGTTAACTTTAGTTAAATTGATTATGATGTGTCTGAGGGATGTCTTATTTGGGTTGAGTCATGCTGGAGTTCTGAAACTGTGTGCTATTTGACTTTCAGAATCTCTTGGTATGTCTGGAAAGTTCTCCTTCATAATCTCATGGAGAAAAGACTCTGTGCCTTTTGAAGCCACTTCGTCACTTTCGGGGATCCCTGTAAGATGAGCATTGGTTTTCTTCAAATTATCCCAGAGCTCTCTGAGAGAGTGATCTGTTTTTGCCCTCCATTTCTCTTCCTCTTTGAGAGTTCGGGAGCGTTCAAAAGCTTTGTCTTCAATGTCAGAAATCCTTTCTTCTGCTTGTTCCATTCTGTTACTAGGGATTCTACTGTGTTTCTCAGATCTTTGAGGGCTGCAACTTCTTGTCTCAATGTGTCAAAATCTTTGGTCATTTGGTCTTTGAATTTGTTGAATTCTTGAGATATCTTTTGGGTTACTGCTTGGAATTCTAATTCGATCTTATTTGTTATGTAGATTCTGAATTCGATTTCTGACATCTCAGCTATTTGTTTGTGCATGGGATCTTGTGCTGTGTCTGCCCCATTGATTTGGAAGAGTTGATCTACTCTAATTATTTATATTACCAGAGTTTTTCTGTTGATTTTGCCTCATGATTATTTTTCACCGTTGCCTATGGCCATCCTCAGAGTTGGGGAGGTGTCTCTCCACATTAGACCCCAGCGGGATCACTCTATTGTTGCTGGATCTTTGTAGGGAGTGACCCTGTGTGGTTCCTCTGGAGCTGCCCCAGCCGTGTAGTTCTGGTTGTGGAAGCAGCTCCAAAGTGTGACACACCCAGATCTAGAAACAGGGTGGGAGGTGGTGCGCACGGTTCTGGGAGTGCCTGGCACCCAGTGACACAGAAAGCCCAAGGCTCTACAGTCTCTGGCCAGGAGAAGGGCTATGCACAGAGGCAGAGAGGGCTTTGGAGGGTACACAGCTACCAGAGTCCCTGGCCAGACCAGCTGGCCGGTGTGGAGTCATGGAGGGTACAGGAGGGAGGACGCAAAGTTGCGCAGCTCCTGTAGTTCCTGGTCAGGGTATGCAGAGGCCCGGCGGGTGTGGGTTGTGGGTTGGGGGTCGTGGCTCAGCTCTTATGGAGGTTCGAGCAGCACCAAGCCCAGGAGTTTGAGGTTGCTATGAGCTATGATGCCATGGCACTCTACCCAGGGCAACAGGCCAAGGCTCCAGTGTACTAAAACCAGTCTCACTCTGCCCCTGAGGGTTAATGCTGTATGGCAGCTCACTCCCCCTGCCTTTAGGCTGCTCAGTCAATAGGGTACTAGCTCCCACCCGATCCTTGCTCTGTGACCCTGAGGGCGGAGCTTGCAGGGGCAGTTCTCTCACAATGGCTCCCTGCAGCCCACAGCTGAACACTATTAGCTCCTTCTGGCTCAGCAGCTCAGTCTGGGACCCTAAACATTGCCCAACGTTCTCCACACTCCTGCTCAATCTCTACCCAGGGCAGTTCAACTGAGTGCCAAGTCCAAAAACACTGAAACAGTTCATAGGTAAGGCCTTTCCGGTTTGCAGTCTCACTGTTCCTTGTACTTATGGCTACCAGCGGGATTAGGTCAATCGAACACATGCAACCACTTGCAAGTTTTCCACTGTTTTTGTCCTCCACTTGGGGTCCAGAAGCCCCTTGCTGACTGCCTGTATACTCAAAGGGATGATTATAGGCAGATCCCACCATCCATAGATGCCTGGAGTCTTATCTCCCCAGACTCACTGTGCCCAGTTGCAGGAAAGCTGTTACTCAGCTGCCATCTTGCTCCACCCTCTATGACCTCCTTGAATCACACCTTAGACTGGCTGGTACCCGCATTAGCCTGTAAAATCATTTATCAGCCTTAAATGGATTAATCCTGCCCAGCCCACCCTGCATCTGCAATTTCCACCCAACCTTCTCTCTTGATGCAGCTCTAATCCACCAGGTTACTTGCTAAATTTTTGTCCTTTAACTTTTCTTCTGGATGGGAGCCTCTGTGGAAAGCTGGCTTCAGTCAGCCATCTTGTCTCTGCCCCAATAATTATGTATATTTCAAAATAGCTACCAGAGTAAGTTTCAAGTGCATCACAAAAGCATAAGTGGTGTGGTGGATATGTTAGTTTGCTTTTATCATTTCACATAGTAGGCATGTATCAGAAAATCACACTGTACCCCATAAATGTATACAATTACAAATTATCCATTAAAAATAGTATTAAAAAATAAAAAAAGTGGCTTGGCACCTGTATCTCAGTGGCTAGGGCACCAGCCACATACACCAGAGCTGGTGGGTTCAAACCCAGCCTGGGCCTGTCAAACAACAATGACAACTACAACCAAAAAATACAGCCGGGCCTTGTGGCGGGCACCTATATTCCCAGCTAGTTGGGAGGCTTAGGCAAAGGAATCGCTTAAATCCAAGAGTTTGAGGTTGCTGTGAACTATGATGACATAGCACACTACCAAGAGTGACACAGTGAAACTCTGTCTCAAAAGTAAATAAATAAATATTGTAAAAAGTGACAGGACATGGATATCTTTTCTATTTGTCTGAGTGTAATCTTAGACTCAACATGAATGAATGGATAAATGAGAAAATGGATATGAAAAAATACTGCATGTAAATACTATAAAACATGTAGAATCAGGCTCCCTGTTTTAAGTGGAATGGTCTTGAGCTACACTTCATTCCATCATGCGAGGGTCTTTGTGTAGCTTAAACTCTGGATGACTGTTGAACATAATTACAGTAGAATAATGTTACATATTATAGCAGATATGAGCTGCACACTGACTATTTAAAATAGCTGCAATAATGTTTGCTTTTTAGACCAAATAAGAGTAAACAGATAAATATCGAGTATCTACTGCAGTATTATACAAGACATTGATGCCAAGGCTTTGTATTAGTTTGCCAGGGCTGCCATAAGCCATAACAAAGCACCATGACTGGGGGCTTATAGCAACAGAAATTTCTTGTCTCATCATTCTAGAGGCTTGAAATCCAAAATCAAGGTATTGGCAGGGCTCTGAAACCTGTCACAGGAGTCCTTTCATGTCTCTCTGCAACTTCCCATGATCTGCCAGCCACCTTTGGCCTTCCCGGGGGCTCTGGGCCGCACAGCTCCCACCCACCACTGCCTCCTTGTGGTGCGGCGTTTTCCCTTATGCCTTCTCTGTCTTCACACAGCCATCTAATTGTAAGGACACCCTATTCCAATATGACCTCATCTTAAGTAAATTAATTATACCTGCAATGACACTATTTCCAAATAAGACCACATTGTGCTGGACGATTAGGACTTCAACATATCATATTATGGACGGACACAATTCAACCAGGAACAGCCTTTCTTTGGGTACTTCTAGAGGAAGGTGAGAGAAAGACTGTGAAAGCTGAGGATGCTGAAGCCTGAGTCCTACTGCTAAGGGAGGTGGTTAGTCTCAGCACTCACTCTGATGCACACAGTGCAAACAAGTGACCAGAAGCTTCAATTCCTGCCCTCTCAGAGGACCTTACAAAGCACTTCTGCTCCAAGTGGACCCCACACCTTTGCTGGCACTTCACTGAGCTATTTGCTTCACCTTCAGCCACTGTCCTGACGCCCTGTACTTGACAGAATGAACTGCAAGCTTGAGTTAAAGGAAAGAGAAATGTATTAACGATCAAATGACCTTCTCCCATCAGATCACGAACTACAAGACAGGCAGCCTTCGTTTGGCTTGTGCTATTGCGCTTCCTTTGCCCCTTGCTGTAGTCCCATTGGCTCCCTCATCTGCTGTCCTTTCAGAGGGACAAGTGCCTGCAAGTGGAATTGCTCTTGAAGTAATCTCAACTGCTCTTACGTTGCATCAGAAGTTCCTTTTGAATTTGACACCTCTTGGCCAATAAATCTATTGAGAGTCTATTCACTGAGGGCCTGATTTTACTTCTTGGTTCAGTCATCCCTCTACCAAGAGCCTTCTGTCTTTCTTGTGGGCAGGATTTGAACTTTTGCTTGTTGTTATCTCTGCATTAATACAGTCCTCCCAAACTTTGCTCTGGCAT
Organism: Nycticebus coucang; assembly: GCF_027406575.1. Lineage (NCBI taxonomy): Eukaryota > Metazoa > Chordata > Mammalia > Primates > Lorisidae > Nycticebus > Nycticebus coucang. The sequence continues at coordinate 31,862,928 of NC_069789.1, read as the reverse complement.
TTTATGCTATTTCCACTCATATATAAGCAGCCTGCTTTGGTTCTTTCCCAAATGCCCCCTTTTCAGAGGCCAAGGAACTTTATCCTAATTTCTAAAGAGGCAGTGAAAAGTTTCATTTTTATTTATTTATTTATTTATATATTTTTTTTATTATTAAATCATAACTGTATACATTGATATGATCATGGGGCATCATACACTCGCTTCATAAACCATTTGACACATTTTTATCACAGTGGTTAACATAGCCTTTCCGGCGTTATCTCAGTTACTGTGCCAAAACATTTACATTCTACATTTACCAAGTTTCGCAAACACCCCTGTAATATGCACCACAGGTGTGATCCCACCGATCCCCCTCCCTCTACCCACCCCCCCCTTTCCCACTTCCCCCTATTGTTAAGTTGTAACTGGGTTATAGCTTTCATGTGAGAGTCCCAAATTAGTTTCATAGTAGGGCTATGTACATTGGGTACTTTTTCTTCCATTCTTGGGATACTTTACTAAGAAGAATATGTTCCAGCTCCATCCATGTAAACATGAAAGAGGTAAAGTCTCCATCTTTCTTTAAGGCTGCATAGTATTCCATGGTATACATATACCACAATTTATTAATCCATTCGTGGATCGATGGGCACTTGGGCTTTTTCCATGACTTAGCTATTATGAATTGGGCTGCAATAAACATTCTGGTACAAATATCTTTGTTATGTTGTGATTTTTGGTCTTCTGGGTATATGCCCAGCAGAGGAATTACAGGATTGAATGGCAGATCTATTTTTAGATCTCTGAGTGTTCTCCATATATCTTTCCAAAAGGAATGTATTAATTTGCATTCCCACCAGCAGTGCAGAAGTGTTCCCTTTTCTCCGCATCCACGCCAACATCTCTGGTCTTGAGATTTTGTGATATAGGCTAGTCTCATTGGAGTTAGATGATATCTCAAAGTAGTTTTGATTTGCATTTCTCTGATGATTAAAGACGATGAGCATTTTTTCATATGTCTGAAGGCCGTGCGCCTGTCTTCTTCAGAGAAGTTTCTCTTCAAATCCCTTGCCCAGCCTGCGATGGGATCCCTTGTTTTTTTCTTGCTGATGCGTTTGAGTTCTCTGTGGATTCTGGTTATTAAACCTTTGTCAGAGATATACCCTGCAAATATCTTCTCCCATTCTGAGGGCTGTCTGCTTGCTTTGCTTACTGTGTTCTTAGCTGTGCAGAAGCTTTTTAGTTTGATCAAGTCCCAGTAGTGTATTTTTGAAGCTGCTTCAATTGCCCGGGGGGTTCTCCTCATGAAATACTCACCCAGACCAATTTCTTCAAGGGTTTTCCCTGCATTCTCCTCTAGTATTTTTATAGTTTCATGTCTTAAGTTTAAATCTTTAATCCAGTGAGAGTCTATCTAAGTTAATGGTGAAAGGTGTGGGTCCAATTTCAGTCTTCTGCAGATTGCCAGGCAGTTCACCCAGCACCATTTGTTAAATAGGGAATCTTTTCCCCACTGAATGTTTTTAATTGGCTTGTCAAAAATCAAGTAGCGGTAAGTAGCTGGATTCATCTCTTGGTTCTCTATTCTGTTCCAGATATCTACTTCTCTGTTTTTGTGCCAATACCATGCTGTTTTGATCACTATCGATTTGTAGTAAAGTCTGAGGTCTGGTAGTGTGATTCCTCCTGTTTTGCTTTTATTTCTGAGTAATGTCTTGGCTATTCGAGGTTTTTTCTGATTCCATATAAAACGAAGTAATGTTTTTTCAAGATCTTTAAAATATGACAGTGGAGCTTTAATAGGGAGTGCGTTGAAATTATATATTGCTTTAGGTAGTATGGACATTTTGATAATGTTGATTCTTCCCAGCCATGAGCATGGTATGTTTTTCCATTTGTTAACATTTTCAGCTATTTCTTTTCTTAGAGTTTCATAGTTCTCTTTATAGAGATCTTTCACGTCTTTTGTTAGGTAAATTCCCAAATATTTCATCTTCTTTGGCACTACTGTGAATGGGATAGAGTCCTTAACTGATTTTTCAATTTGACTGTTGTTGTTGTATATAAAGGCTACCGATTTATGAATGTTGATTTTGTAACCTGAGACGCTGCTGTATTCCTTGATCACTTCTAGCAGTTTTGTAGTAGAGTCCCTAGTGTTTTCCAGATACACAATCATATCATCTGCGAAGAGCGAGAGTTTCATCTCTTCTGACCCTATATGGATAACCTTGATCGCCTTTTCTTCCCTAATTGCAGTGGCTAAAACTTCCATTACAATGTTGAAAAGCAATGGAGACAATGGGCAGCCTTGTCTGGTTCCTGATCTGAGTGGAAATGATTCCAATTTAACTCCATTCAATATGATATTGGCTGTGGGTTTGCTGTAGATAGCCTCTATCAGTTTAAGAAAAGTCCCTTCTACACCAATTTTCTTGAGTGTTCTGATCATGAAGGGATGCTGGATATTATCAAAAGCTTTTTCTGCATCAATTGAGAGAATCATATAGTCTTTGTTTTTTAATTTGTTTATGTGCTGAATTACATTTATAGATTTACGTATATTGAACCAGCCTTGACACCCTGGGATAAAACCAACTTGGTCATGATGTATAATTTGTTTGATGTGTTGCTGGATTCTGTTTGTTAGGATCTTGTTGAATATTTTTGCATCTATATTCATTAGTGATATTGGTCTATAATTTTCTTTTCTTGTTGGGTCTTTTCCTGGTTTGAGGATCAGGGTGATGTTTGCTTCATAGAACGTGTTGGGTAGTCTTCCTTCTTTTTCTACATTTTGGAACAGGTTGAGTAATATAGGTACTAATTCCTCTTTAAAGGTTTGGTAGAATTCTGATGTGAAACCATCTGGTCCCGGGCTTTTCTTTTTAGGGAGGTTTTGTATAGTTGATGCTATTTCTGAACTTGATATGGGTCTGTTCAACATTTCCAGTTGATTCTGGTTAAGTCTTGGAAGGTGGCGTGCTTCCAAGTATCGGTCTATTTCCTTCAGATTTTCATATTTCTGAGAATAAAGTTTCTTGTAATATTAAGGATTTTTTGGATTTCTGATGAGTCTGTGGTTATTTCGTCTTTGTAGTTTCTGATTGATGATATTAGAGATTTTACTCTTTTTTTCCTGATTAGGTTGGCCAGAGGTTTATCTATTTTATTGACCTTTTCAAAAAACCAGCTTTTTGATTTATTGATCTGTTGTATTATTCTTTTGTTTTCAATTTCATTTAATTCTGCTCTAATTTTGGTTATTTCTTTTCTTCTACTGGGTTTGGGGTTGGAATGTTCTTCCTTTTACAGTTGCGTGAGATGTCCCTTAAGTTGTTAACTTCCTCTTTTTCCGTTCTCTTGAGGAAGGTTTGCAGTGGTATAAATTTCCCTCTTAGACCTGCCTTTGCAGTGTCCCAGAGGTTCTGATAGTTTGTGTCTTCATTGTCGTTTTGTTGCAAAAAATTGGCGATTTCTTTCTTAATCTCATCTCTGACCCAGCTATCATTCATCATAAGGTTATTTAACTTCCATGTTTTTGTATGGGTATGCAGATTCCTGTTGTTACTCAATTCAAGTTTTATTCCATGATGGTCGGAGAAGATGCATAGAATAATTTCTATTCCTTTAAATTTACTGACGTTAGACTTGTGACCTAAAATGTGGTCAATTTTGGAGTAAGTTCTGTGGGCTGATGAGAAGTATGTGTATTCAGTTTTGTTGGGATGAAATGTTCTGTAGATGTCTGCTAAATCTAAATATTGGATGGTTAGGTTTAAATCTAAGATTTCTTTGCTCTGCTTCTTTCTGGAGGATTGATCCAACACTGCCAAGGGAGTGTTGAAATCTCCGACGATTATGGAGCTGGAGGAAATCAAGTTACTCATGTCTGTTAGAGTTTCTCTTATAAATTGAGGTACATTCTGGTTGGGTACATAGATATTAATAAATGAGATGTTATCATATTGAGTATTACCCTTAACAAATACGAAGTGACCATTCTTGTCCTTCCTTACTTTTGATGGTTTAAAGCCTACTGTATCTGCAAATAAAATTGCAACACCTGCTTTTTTCAGATTACCATTTGCCTGAAATATGGATGACCATCCTTTCACCCTGAGTCTGTATTTGTCTTTTAAGTTGAGATGTGACTCTTGTATGCAACAAATATCTGGCTTGAGTTTTTGTATCCAGTCAGCTAACCTATGCCTCTTTAGAGGACAGTTTAAGCCATTCACATTGATGGAGAGTATTGATAAGTCTGGTGGAATTTTGGGTATCGAGTTTTTCAAAGGTCCAGTGGACATTTTTAATCCTTTTGCCAGTGTGGAAGTTGGAGTTTGATCCGAAGTTTCTGAGTGAGTTTACTTTTGTGGTATAGGATTGGGTTGGTCATTGTGGAGGATAGGTCTGAGAACATCCTGAAGAGCTGGTTTACTTATGGCAAATTTTTTCAACATATGAATGTCATTGAAGTATTTAATTTCTCCATCATAGATGAAACTCAGTTTAGCTGGATAGAAGATCCTGGGTTGAAAGTTATTTTGCTTTAGGAGATTAAAAGTTGATGACCAGCCTCTTCTGGCTTGAAAAGCTTCAGCAGAGAGATCTGCAGTTATTCTAATATTCTTACCTTTGTACGTTATAGTTTTCTTTCGCCGAGATGCTATGAGAATCTTCTCTTTCATGTTAAGTTTAGTGAAGCTAATTATGATATGTCTGGGGGATGACTTATTGGGGTTGAATCGTGCTGGGGTTCTGAAGCTGTCTGCTATCTGAATTTCAGATTCTCTAGGCATGTCTGGAAAATTTTCTTTCATAATTTCATGCAGAAGGGCCTCTGTGCCCTCGGAGGCCACTTCATCATTCTCAGAAATCCCTATAATCCTTATGTTCCTTTTTTTCGAATTATCTGAGAGTTCTCTGAGTGAGTGATCCGTTTTTGCTCTCCATTTCTCTTCCTCTTTGAGAGATTGGGAGCATTCGAAGACTTTATCTTCAATGTCAGAAATCCTTTCTTCTGCTTGCTCCATTCTGTTACTGAGGGATTCTACTGTATTTTTCATATCTTTGAGGGCTGTAAGTTCTTGCTTCAGTGTGTCTAAGTCTTTGGTGGTTTTGTCTTTAAATTCGTTAAATTCTTGAGACAATTTTTGAATTTCTCCTCGAATTCCTAATTCTATTTTATTAATCTTGTCTGCAATCCAAATTCTGAATTCGATTTCTGACATCTCAGCCAGTTGTTTATGAATGGGATCTTCAATCACATCTGCCGTATCTTTTCTTGGGGGGGTTGATCTATTCTGGTTATTCATGTTACCAGAGTTTTTCCGCTGATTCCGCCCCATGGTTATTTTACTCCCTTTGGTTTTTCCCCTGGGGTTTTATCGAGGGCCCGTACAGTGTTGTGGCCTGAGAAACTGGGGCCCTGTCTGGTGTGGTGGAGCAAAGTGGTTCTGTCTTGTTTTCAGCTGGTTTCTGTTCGATCCTATTGCAATTTCTACTCTGGCTTGATGTCTCAGCTGTGTGGAAAAATCAGCAATTAAGTCACTCCGCCTGCCCACCTCTGGCCCCAGTTGGAAAAGGAGAATCAAACCTTCGTACAATCGCACACCCAGGGCACTGCCTGAAAAGTCCTCAGTCTATTAGCCCAGTTCAAAAGGTCCAAATCAACTGTCTCAATCGGCACTTGTCTCGGGTGGGAGAGTTCAAGAGGTCTCTGGGAACTGGATCACAGGGGTCTGGTGACTCCTCTGACACGGCTCACCCCAGTGCAGCGTGGAGTCAGGAGGAGCCACCCAGCAAACAGAGCAGTCTAGGAAGTTTGACGTCTCCTTCCCCACTTTGCCCCTCCGTCGGACCCAGTCACTGGTATCTCTGCAGATGGCTAACCCAGTTGCCTGCAGTGAACAGACACTCCAGGGGTTTGCACCTACCTGAATCACAAGGAAGTCTGCCAGGCCCCCGCAGACTGCCGCTATTTAGCAGGAGGAGATGGGGCCTGAGATCTTTGAGTGTTTGATGCAGGTGATGGGAAGGAGGTGTTCACTCAGGCTTAGCCCCATCCCTGATGGATGCTGCTAACAGAACAGAACAGAACAGACAAGTTTGCGGGGTTCTGTCTCTGTTCCTGTCGAAATCGCCTACAGAAGACGGGCTGTTTTGAGTTCAAACGTCTTTGCTGCTGGAGATTTGCTTCCGAACACCTCTCTGGGTCGGCCCCGCCCTGGAAGCTTCCCGGGTTTGTGAGCCGTGTCAGGAAATCCCCCGCTCACGGGTGGCCTCCTCTGGTTGCCCAGGGAGATAGGGGGTGTGGCCTCAGAATATCCAGAAGTGAGCGTTCTGCCATTAAAGAAAAAACTGCTGTTGATCTACCTCCAGGGAACTGCTGCTCTGGTGTGGGCACTGAGGCGACTCTTTTCTCCTCTGTCCCGCGCCCCAGAGTCAGCACTGGGCCACAGTTTGTGCTGGGTCCACACCCCTCAAGAGATCCCCCAAGAATCAGAACTCTTGGGGGATGGGCCCCCAGACCCCGATTGGGAGTGGGGGGGGGAAGCTAGAGTTTCATTCAGTTTTACGCAACACTACGGCCCGGGGAGGGCTCCTGCACTGCACCGCAGGGAAGTGCCGCCAAGGCTTGATTTCCCCTCAGCAGAGTGCCCTCTCCTCGCTCACGTGTCTCAGAGTCAGCTGACCTGACGCAGCTCAGGCACTGTGCACTCCCCTCGAGAAATCACCCAAGGATCCGAACTCCTCGGGGATAGGCCCTCAGACTCCGAGTGAGAGTAGGGGCTCTCAGCTCTCAGCGGGGAAGCTAGAGTCTTATTCAGTCTTGTGCCTGCCACTTAATGTTGCCCGGGGAGGGTTGCTGCACTGCACCGCAGGGAAGTGCCGCGAGGCGTGACTCCCCCTCAGCCCGGTGCCCTCTCCTCACTTGCGCGCCTCAGAATCAATGCTGACCAGTCGCAACTCGGGGACTGTCCACTCCCCTTGAGAAATCACCCAAGGATCCGAACTCCTGGGGGATAGGCCTCCAGACCTCAGTGGGCAGGAGGGGAGCGCCGGGAGGATTCCCAAGTTTTATTCAGTTTTATGCCTGGCAGGAGAACGCCACGACACCCCAGTAGGGGAGGTAGGTCCAGTTTTTAGAAAGTCTCTCCCGTGGAGTGTAGTGGGAGGGCCTTTAATTTCTGCCCGCTTGTTTAATTGTGGGGCTCTTGAGCCGGTCTCATGGGGGAGGGGGACTCCCGTCCTCTGGGTGGTGGATTTTGTACCTTTTGTTTGCGTCCTTGTGATCACAACTTGCCTCAGCGGTGTTGATGTGCATTCTTCAACCTTCTCTCTTGGTGAGGCTCAAGTCCACCAGGATACTTACTAAATTCCTGTCCCTTAACTCTCCTTCTGGATAGGAGCCTCTGTTGAAAGCTGGCTTCAGTCCGCCATCTTGTCTCCCCTCTCGAAAAGTTTCATTTTTAAATGGCTGAAAAGGTAATAGTAATGCAAAGCAGTAACTCACACATATATGTATTGTTTTTAGAGCAGGTCATCTTTCTTTCTTCCTTTTTACTTTTTTTTGTATGATGACTATATAAGCCCATATATATTCTGCTAATATTCATTCCCCACTTCACTCCTTGTTGTATGTTTAACAGCCAAGGACATTTTCTGTAGATTTTATGCTAGTAAAGAATTCTTGCCTTGGGCCAGGCATAATGGCTTATGTCTGTATTCCCAGCACTCTGGGAGGCCAACGTAGGAGGATCACTGGAGCTTAGGAGTCTGAGACTAACCCAAGCAAGAGTGAGACCCTGTCTCCCCCCATCCACCCTCTCTCTACTAAAAATAGAAAATCTAGCCAGGCACTGTGGCTAGAGGCTGAGGCAGGAGGATGGCTTGAACCCAGGAGTTTGAGGTTGCTATGAGCTAGCGTGATGCCATGGCACACTAGCCTGGGCAACAGAGTAAGACTCTATCTCCCTACCCACCCCCCCAAAAAAAGTCTTGCCTTTCTATTAATATGGTTAATAGTAATCGGATTTTTCTTTTTAGCCCTGACATTTCTTTTTTTTTGTAGAGACAGTCTCACTTTTTCGCCCTCAGTAGAGTGTTGTAGCATCACACAGCTCACATCAACCTCCAACTCCTGGGCTTAGGTGATTCTCTTGCCTCAGCCTCCCAAGTAGCTGGGACTACAGGCATCTGCCACAACGCCCAGCTATTTTTTGTTGCAGTTTGGCCGGGGCTGGGTTTGAACCTGCCACCCTCGGTATATGGGGCCTGCACCCTACCCACTGAGCCACAGGCGCCGCCCTAGCCCTGACATTTCTGTTGGGATTGGGAAAAATTATTTTCAGATGATTTCTCTGAGTTTTAGGTATGTAAATAACGAGAATTTTTATTGTTTTACTCAGCTACACTTAAGTTATTTTTCTGTTGACTTTAGGCCCCAGAGAGGGCTGGCTGAAAAGGAGGGAGAAGATGCCACACCAGGGAAGGCAGGGAGTGAAGGCCGGTCCCACGTTCCCTGACCCTTGAAACAGCCAGTGGTTTCAGAAAAGTGGAAAAGAGAAAGTAAGAGGAACATTATATTTCAGTTAAAACTGTGACTTTCTCTCCAGCCAGGAGGATGTCATTGCCTAATGTTTCTTCAACCTGGCTCCAAAAGGAGGTAGCAGGCTGCAGGAGGAGGAACTATCTGCTGCTTTGCAGAAGTCACCTTGTAAAATCTTTCCCAAAAGGAATATGCCCACTCATAAGTCACTGGAGTCCGCTTCACATCACAGCTTCAGTTCTAGAATTTCTGCATGGATGAGAGGCTAACTTAAATTGAAGTTACTCTTGGGGTGGGAGGGACTCTGCAACCCCCTCGATTAAGAGGTTGGATTTTAGAGAACGACAGGCTTATTTCTTAGTTCACAGGTGCATTTAAGTTTCTTTTTATCCTTGATCCTTCCTCTTTTCACTCCTTACCACATACTTGAGGCATTCTAGGGACAAAATTTAAGGGTGTGCTTAAAAAGCACAGTAATCTAGAGAAACAATGCAAAATTTATCTTAATGCAAACTTTTTAAAAAGTCAGATTAACAAACTAAGAGCAGGTGCTAACTGCCAGCTTTTGTAAATGAAGTTTCCACCCACGGAGAATTCGGGTGAGAGGAGAGACACAGGGTCAATGAAGTTCAGGAGGGAATCCTGCATTTTTTTTTTTTTTTTTTTTTTGTACCGACAGAGTCTCACTTTATCGCCCTCGGTAGAGTGCCGTGGCGTCACACAGCTCACAGCAACCTCCAAATCCTTGGGCTTAGGCGATTCTCTTGCCTCAGCCTCCCAAGTAGCTGGGACTACAGGCGCCCACTACAACGCCCGGCTATTTTGTTGTTGTTGTTGTTGCAGTTTGGCCAGGGCTGGGTTTGAACCCGCCACCCTCGGGGCTGGCGCCCTACCCGCTGAGCCACAGGTGCCGCCCGGAATCCTGCATTTTAAAATGTGATATTTTGCATTAAATTTGAGTTTAAAATTTCACTAAAATATTTTTGTTGATTATTGAGGGTTTTGTTTTTGTTTTGTGAACCCATGATTTCTGCAATTGAGGCGGGTACCCTTATTCTGGTCCAGTGAAAATACCTAGGACACAACAAATATCCACCTTCCTCAACCACAACTCGCATAGGAACTAGGCTGTTCCTCACCGTGCTGCAGGTACACACCCTCCACCGCCAAGTCTCCGTAAAGTGTCAGTGAGTTTTCAAACCCTGCACTGCATCCTGGTTGGGCTTCTGCACCAAGTGCAGCTGAAGTGCCTGGACCTCGTCTGCCCCCGCACTTCTCCTCAAAGTTATCCACATTTCACTTTTCACAGACCACACGCCTTCCAGAACTGCGCGGGAAGTCCTTTTAGCAGTCTTCCGCACCTCCGCCCTGTTCTCTGCGCCAGGACGGATAACAGACCCGCCCGCCAGGGTCGCCAGGGTCGCCAGGGCCGCAGCCCCGCCCCACGCCCGGTCCAGCGCGCTGTCCTTTCGCCCCATCCTTGTGCCGGGCATCGTGTGGTCCTGTCTGCGCGCTCCGCCGAGTCCGCCGGCGCGAGAAAGGGCTCACGCCGCTCCCGAGTTCATACCAGAGTGGAAGAGGAAGCGCGAAAAAGCTTCCTGAGCAGCAGTGCGCAGGCGCATCGGCTCTTTTGGCTTTTCCCCGGCCGCGTTCCCGGTGGTGCGCTGGGTGTTCTGCTGTGGGCAGACAGTTGGGGGCGCTGGAGCCGGGTGGGGGGTCGCTCGGGAGGGTTACCTGCAGGCCCGGTGGCTGTCCTAGGGTGGGGCCCATGCTGGCGTCGCGGACCCGGATAGGGTGGGCGCAGCCCGGGGCACGGGCTGGGGGCGCTGGACCGATAAGGCGAGTGACAGCGTGGGAGGGGCGGGCGCCACCGCGTCCACGCCTTCCGCTCGGGGCCGGCCCGGGAGGGTCCTCGGCTCTGTGCTCGCGGGGCAGGAGGGCTGAGGCGCGCAGGTCGGACGCGGCGCCATGCGCGGTCCCCCTGCATGGCCACTACGGCTACTCGTGCCGCGGGCCCGGGCCGCCTGCGTGTGGGCCCCGGTCGTCGGCGCCCCCGGATCCCTGCCGCTGCTAGTCGGTCTGGGGCCGAGGTTCCTCGGGGGCGCTGGGGCTGCGCGCCGTTGGAAGAGCGGCTGTCGGGGCGGGGGCGCGGGCCTTACGCGGCTCCTGGGGCTGTGGGCTCGCGGTCCCAACACCTGCAAGTGCGGAGCGCTCGGCCGGCCAGGCGCTCTCCAGCTCCCGCGCGCCGCGCTCCCTGGATGTTCCGCAGCCACCGCCCGGGCGGGAGGCGAGGCCTGGCGGCGCGGGCCGGCGGTGGCCCCCGGGGATGACAGGCGGCTGCGCCCCGCGGCGATCCGGTTCTCGGAGACCCGGAAGCTCCTGCAGCTGGCCTACCCCGAGCGCCGCAGGCTGGCAGGTAGGGCCTCCTCGCCCCGCGCGCCCGGCTCTGTCTGCCGGGCTGCTGGGCCTGCGGAGAGGGACATTGTCGGGCGGCGGAGAGCCTGACTGTGCCGCCTCCCTCCGGCCACGCAAATCCCCGGAGGAGAGCTGGGATGGTTTCCCGGGAACTTCTGCCCCAGAGCGCTGGTCAGGGAGCTCACCCCAGAGTGGAGATGTCAGGATTTTAGTTTTGCTGGGGAGTGGTTGGAAGGTTGGGTGGATGTTTTTTCTGTTGCTGACAATTCGTACTCCTGGCGCAGGAGCACCTTGTTGGAATCTTTGAGTCTGTTCTGCCGGCAACTCAGTTGGTGCAGTGTTTCGGCGTTGGTAGCATTCTCAGGATGAGATGGAGGGTATTTTTTCTTTAAAAAAAAATTAGCCCCCCAAATGCCTATTGTTAGTATGCATTTACACTGTTTTAAGGCCACATTTGCTTTAGGCAAGTTTATCAAGCAGTGAGCAGCATGTGTAGGACTAGGCAAACAGGCCGAGGTGCTGTGGGCTGTGGAAGCAGAACGCACTGCGCACTCTGCTTGAAACAGCCAGCGATCTGTGAGCTGTAGCCGCTCATCACCCAACTAAATCATCATGGAGTCCTTTTTAAAAAGAAACCCAAACGCGTATTTTTAGAAACAAAATCCAAATAAAACAACTTTCTATAGTTCCTCATTTTTAGCTGTAATTGGAGAAATGTTTCAGTGTGAGGGCCTTGTAAAATTTTGAGATTTCTCTAAATTTCCTTTTCTTCTATAAAAATGTGTGCAGTCCTCATTCTGTGCAGGGCCTCCGGTTACCCTGACAGAAACATACACGTTCCCCGCTCCTGCCAGGGCTTCTGGCTTAGTGGGGAGAAATCACACAACTACAGATAAACTTGCAGCTTCAGAGAGGGTTTCGGGAGAGGGTCTGTGAGGCTGTCAGGTACAACATCAGAAACAAGAATTCTTAGTTACAAATCTGTGGCTTTAGAAAGGATCTTCCTACTGATTTGGGATTCAGAGTAGGGCTGCCAGGTGGAGAGCAGTCAGAATGGCAGTATGTCTTCTGCCACTGACTACGTAAGCTTGGGGGAATTCTTGGTACCATTAAGGTATAAAAAGTATTATTTCATTGTTCCGTGAAATATCTTTCTGTTTTTGTTTTTTAAAGAGACAGGGTTTTGCTTTGTGACCCAGGCTGTTCTTGAACTCCCGGCCTCAAGCAATTCTCCTATCTCAGCCTCCCAAAGTTGCTGGTATTACAGGTGTGAGCCACCATGCCCAGATGAGTGTAGATTTTGATATAAAAGATCTTTTCTTCGCTTTTTCTCTTTTAAAAGTGGAGACTATGAGCTCTCTCTGGACTGTGAGCTGTGTCTGATTGATCTTTCTGCTTCCAGTTCTTAGCATGTTTGTGGCACGGAGCAAGGATTCAGATTCCTTAAGTGAAGGAAACAATGAACACCCCCCCCCCTCAGCCTAGCAGCTTCTAGAGACCCCCATTAGAGACCCTCACCTCTGTGTGGTACGTCCACCACTCCTGTGTGTGACTCAGGAAGCTTGAGGAAATCTACTTTTGTTTCTGAAATGTTATATGTCGAGAAAGTTGTTTGGGTGTCAGGTTTGTTGGTATCTGCATTGTGCCCATTCCTGCCTATCCTCTGACCATCGTCCTTGTGACTTCTTACCCTGTCAGCATAGGCTCTGCCATGCTGCTGTGGTGTGGGATCAAGTCTGTCTCACTGTGTTGTCCAGCTCATCTTGACCTCCTGGATTCAGGCAGTCCCCACTTTCCCAGGAGCTGAGATGACAGGTGTGTGCCACTGCCCCCGGTTTCTACCCACTTTTAAGAAGAGGAGCTATTTTGTTCTGCTACATTGAAAAATTATGGGTATATAATTTGGGGGAATAAGCCTGGGGTTGGCACACTATTTTTTTTTCTTTTTCTTTTTCTTTTTAAACAGATAATAAATACATATTGTATGTTATGAGGAAATCTGATGAAATATGATTATATGTATTAAAGTCTATGTAGAGGTTGGCATTTGTGGGATTAAGAGAGAGTGGGAGGTAATTTATTTACTTATATTTTTTTTGAGACAGAGTCTCACTATGTTGCCCTGGGTAGAGTGCTATGGTGTCACAGCTCACAGCAACCTCAAACTCTTGGGTTCAAGTGATTCTCTTGCCTCAGCCTCCCAAGTAGCTGGGACTACAGGCACCTGCCATAACTCCCTGCTGTTTTTTTGTTAGTGATTGTTGTTTAGATGGCCTGGGCTGGGTTTGAACCCGCCACACTCAGTGTATGTGTCTGGCGCTGTAACCACTGTGCTACAGGCACAAAGCCGAGGTAATTTATTTTTAATTTGTAATCTATCATCTTAAGAGCAGCCTCAGGTGTTGGCACATCGCTTTGAAACTCCAGAGGTAAAGAATAGTGTTGTTTGTGTGTGAGAGCATTTAAATCAAGAGACCAAAAAAAGAGTTGAAGAGAAGGAATTCCAATGTTAACTTTTAATTTTTAGAAAAACAAGTACAAGAATCCTTTTTCAAAAACACAGCTTTTCATTTGAATAATAATCCTTCCATCTGTCTTCAGTTGTTTCTTAAGTATGCCCCTGTTTAAAGTGTGACCTGAAAACTTTGATAAGTTACTGGTATCAGAAGCTTTATGTGCAGAGTCTACCACTTGGAAAGCTTACAGATCTAAGCCAAGAGCAGCCTTCACATTATTTCCATTTTTTCTGAAGGAACTGCTGTCATTCACCTGCCAGGTTCTCACTTTAGATAGGAATTCGCAGCTATCTTCCTATAGCTGTGGCCTACAAAGTTTCCCTAGAGCCCTTTTGCACTGATAACTCCTCGTCTTATCACTTTAAACAGAAGGAATCTTTTGAAAAGATGCAGAAGGGATGGAAGGTGGGCTGGTGGGATAAGCAGCACTTCATGAACCTTCTGGCTGTGCCTGGCAGATAGAGGTGGTAACACTCTTGGCGAATTAAGGGCAGGGTCTTGGGAGTGGGCCTGGGTGAGATTAGAGGAGGTTCTTTGTGTGGTGGGCCTCAGACCAGGGCAGCAGGCCTTCCCACTCTTCCTGGCAGTGCACACCTTCCCCACATCCCCTGGTGTTCCCCTAAGAACTCGGAGGGCTCCTCTCCCTTCAAATGCTGGTAAGGACCACTCTTAGACCCAAAGCCAGCAGCCTTTTCTGAGTCTGTAGTTCTTCTTTATGGAAGTAGACCATGAGATGACTGTGGGGAATAGTGGGTAACAGCAGTTGGTGCAGTGGGCAAGGCGGGAACCAGGAGTACTGAGAGTGGCTGTGTCCTGGAGCCCACTCAAGACAGAGGTCTACAAGCAAAAAGTGCTTGTTTCAGAGAAAACATTAGCATTATGCAACTGTGCTGTGAGGTGTGGCTGGTTGGAATTAACCGTGGTATAAAGTACACATCAGATTCTAAAATGCCAGTAGGGAAAAAATTCTAAAGTATCTTATTAATGTTTTATTGATTATTTTATTGAATGTTGATTACATGTGGATAATATTTTAGATGTATTGGGTCAAATAAAATGTTATTAAAACTAATTTGACCACTGTGGGAGGCCGAGGCAGGTGGATTGCCTGAGCTCACAGGTTCGAGACAGCCTAAGCCAGAGCAAGACCTCATTTCTAAAATTAGCCAGGCATTGTGGTGGGCGCCTGTAATCCTAGCTACTCTGGAGACTGAGACAAGAGAATCACTTGAGCTCAAGAGTTTGAGGTTGCTGTGAGCTGTGCTGCCACAGTACTCTATTAAGGGCTACAAAGTGAGACTCTGTCTCTAAAAAAAATAATAATAATTTTACCTATTTTTTCCTAATATGGCAACTAGAAAATTTTTTTTCTCATATACATGGCATAAGCTAGTTGTAAATTACACAGGTGGATCCCATCACATGTGTGCTGAGCAGGTGAGCCCCTGGTGCATGGGGCAGATACCACTAACTCTGTAGGACTTGTTGCCATTGTGCGGGAGGAAGTCTGGCCTTCTACCAGACACGTGGCAACCTGGGTCTCCATGAGCCTGAGGAGTGTCTGGAGCCTCTGAGTCTATTCTTCTCTCCTCATCTGTCAGCCACTCATATCCTCACTTCCTTCTGTCTGGCTCAGATCCTGGGTCCCTTCACTCAGCTGCCGTCTTCCACACGCTCCATTCTTGTGCTTCCTGCCATACCCACCTGCATCCATGGAAGTGTCTCTCAGATTCCCCCTAACCCAACATGCCTAAAAAACCAGTTACCTTCTTCCCTGAAGCTACCTCTCCTCCTCTGTCCTTTGATTCAGCCAAGGGGGACTGCTGTGTGAACCCCTTGGGCCAGGTAAGAGACACAGGTCACTCTCATGGTAGCAGCAGTAATAAAGATAATGCTTGTATTTCTTATATTTCTTATTTACTTGGTACAGGGTGCTATACCACGTGCTTTACATATGTGTCTAGTTTACTCCTTATGACAGTTCCTTGAAGGAGGTATTGTTCTTATGGCCATTTTACATATTAAAAACGCATGCAAGGTCAAACAGCTAGATGGTATAGCTAGGGTTCTGATTCTATCAGACTAAAGTTCAGAGCTAGCCCTCCTAACCTGCTGCCTAAATCCAACCAGTCATCATGTCCAGCGTCTAAGAGTGAGAGTTGGATCTTAAAAATATCTTCCTGTAATCCCAGCACTCTGGGAGGCCCAGGTGGGTGGATTGCCCTGAGTTTACAGGTTTGAGGCCAGCTCAGCAAGAGCGAGACCCTGACTCTAAAACTAGCCAGGGGTTGTGGTGGGCATGTGTAGTCCCAGCTACTCGGGAGGCTGAGGCAAGAAAATCACTTGAGCCCAAGAATTGTAGGTTGCTGTGAGCTATGATGCTGCAGCACTCTACTGAGGGTGACAAAGTAAAACTCTGTCTCAAAAAAAAAAAAAAAACCCTCTAATCCAGGCCAGACATGGTAGCTCACACCTGTAATCCCAGCACTTTGGGAGACCAGGGCAGAAGAATTGGTTGAGGTGCTAGGAGTTTGAGACCATCCTGGGTAATGTAGCGTATCTCTACCAAAAAATAGAGAAAGCTGAATATAGGGTGGTGGCATGTCCCTGTAGCCCCAGCTACTCAGGAGGCTGAAGCCAGAGGATTGCTGGAGCCCAGGAGTTCAAGGCTGCAGTGAACAATGATTGTCCTACTCCACTCCAAGCCTGAGTGACAGAGTGAGGTCCTATCTCAAAAGAAAAAGAAAAAAACATCTCCAGTCCTTCTCACTGTCCTTTATCCTTCTGCTCCCATCCTGGTTCACGCTAGGGTACCAGCACAGCTTTCTGTGTCCCCACCTGCAGTTGTGCTGGCCTCTCTTCTTGCTCTGCAGCCAGTGTCGGTCATTTAAAAACACAAATCTATCAGTCCCCAACAGAAAACACTTTTAAGCCTGCCTTCCCACAAAGTCCTTATTCTGTTTTATAATCTGGAAACTTTATTTCTCAGCACTGCTTCTTGTGTGCCCACAATGTCTCTACTCCCACTATGTCTTGCCAGCCTTTCTGCTCCCTGGCCTACCCTGACCCCCACGTGAGGCCTATGCTGCTTCTCTGCTTGAAGTGTGGCAAGATGAGGACAGGTTTTGTCACAGAATGTGGTTCTGCATTTTGTAAACTGAGAGACCTTGGGCAGGTTCCTTCATTTCTCTGTGCTTCAGTTTCCTGTCTGAAAAAACAAGGAAAATGTGAGGATTGCTGGGAGGATATCAAATGCTTCAGATGGTAGTGGGGACTTACCGTAAGTGCTGCCTTTTTAGTCCTTGAGTGATAGTGAGGAAAGCTATCCCTATTACTGTCCTGTGTTCAGCAGTTGGCAGGTGGAAGGCACACTGTACAGCTTCTTCCGTCCACCCCCAAACCTCTGTCCTCTTCCCATGAGCTAAATATCTCCCAAAGTCCTTATACCAGCAATCTGCATTTTAGGTTTTTTTGTTAGTGTTTCTTCTGAAGGATATTTCTTCTTATCTTTTGAATGCCTTGATTCAGTGCAATAAGGGTAACATAGTTAAAGACATCTGCTAAGAGAGATAACAGTAGAAGTTATAGGCGAGGGTGGGGACACACTGAGAGGCTTAATCATGGAGAAAAGGGGAAGAGGGTTTCAGAAGAGCCACACTTCAGCTGTGTCTTGAGTTTGGTGTAGAATCTGAAATAATTTTATGGTGCCGTCTAAGTTATTCCTTACTGTCAGAAGACAATGATTTGCAATAAACTCTTGATTAACAAGATTCCAGCTAACCAAAAACTGAAGAAATGTTTCACTTTTTTAACATTGAAATTAGACAGAGAGGCAAATGGCAATAAAACAACTGATAATTTTTTTTTTTTTTAACACTAAAACTGTGAGGAGGGTATCCTGGAATGTGTTTGGATTCAGCTGAATTCCTTCTTCTTCGTAGTCAGCATCCTTACTGTGTAAGAACTCGACTCTGAATTAGAATCATGGGGCATTTCATTTCAGACAAGCAGATTCTTACTGTGAAATCCTAACTCCGATTCAGGAAACTAGAGGAGGAAGCGAGCATATCACATCTCACAAGGCTGGAGAAGTGAACTGCTGATGAAGGACAAAACCAGGATTTTCTGCTGAATCCCAAGTTTTCCAGGGTAGCGCCTTCTGGAGCTGCCAGTTCATCGTGGCCAAGCTAAGCCCTACGGGCTTTCAGTCCTGCTTGGAGCATGGTGCTTTGCAACAAGACCCCAGCCCTTCTATCAAAGTGAAACAGCCGTTGGCCAGGTTTATATTACTTGGTTGAATTGTGGCTATGGGTTTTTAAGCAGGTACATGCACTTTCCGAGCTGCCAGAGCCTACTTAGGCTGTTGGAGAACTTTGGTTGGATAGACTTTCCAGCCTCCTTTGCAAAGTTGAAATTCATTTACCCGTTGAGCAAATCCTGATTGAGCTCTTCCTACGTGCCTGGCACTGTAGGCAAGCGATGATGCATCAGACCCCAATCTGTTATGTCTTAATGGAGAGATGAGATAGATAATAACAATAAACAGGTGAAATACTGAGAATGCTGGGGAGTGGGAGGGACAAGCAGCATAGGGTATCTGTACTTTAAGGGAGGTTGTTAGAGCAGGCCTTTTGGGGAGGGAGTATTAGAACAAAAAAGGGGCAAGAGTGATTGTTCAAAATGTCCCCCCCTAAAAAACTCCCTTTTCTCCTAGAACTCTGCCCTATCACCCATCAGCTCAGTGTCCAGTGGCACTGAGTTTGTTCTGCACCCTTTGGTAATTTTATAAAAGCAGTTCCTGTGCTGAAGTGTCAGAACTAGTCACACCACAAAGAGAGAAGCATTTGCTGTTTGTAGAGTGTGAGGAACTTCTGTCTCCTTGGGCTCACTCCGTGGTGTGCCCACCTGGGAGCCTTGCCATAGACTCTGTTCTAGGAGACCTATCAGGAACCTGGCTGGTACCCCTGCATTTTTACACACTCATAGTTCCAACCTCAGAGGGCACCCAGAGGCAATGAAGCCTCCTTCTCACCCTGCCTCCCAATCACTGAATGCCATCTTAGAAGGAACTTGTGACACCTGTTTGTTATGAATCTTCCAGAGATGTTCTGTGCTTATATAAACTTGAAAAACCAGCAAGTGGGCTGGGCACAGCGGCTGATGCCTATGGAGGCCAAGGCAGGAAGATATTTTGAGGCCAGGAGTTTGAGACTAGCCTAAGCCCCATCTCTACAAAAAGTAGAAAAACTGAGCATAGTGGCACACACGTGTAGTCCCAGCTACTTGGGAGGCTGAGGCAGATGGATTACTTGAGCCTAGGAGCTTGAGGTTGCAGTGAGTTATGATGACACCATTGCACTCTAGCCAGAATGACGAGTAAGGCTCTGTCTCAATTAAAAAAAAAAATTTGTGCATGCCTTTTATGAATGCAATTATCTGTGACATGAGTTATTTCTAATTGGGTTTTCTTAATATTTTTCTTTCTGATAAAACTCCCTTTCTTCTTTAACTACATGATCAGTTATATTCATATTTATTTTCATATCATGCTGGTATTCCCCAAAGCAGTAACATTAAGGAACATATTACATGTGTAACAGATCCCTGAAACTGCTTTCTGAAGGTTATTCAGAGTGTTCTGAATGCTCGATGTCATCAGGGCTTTACTTGCAAGCTGTGCACAGGTAGATGCCAAGGTAACACTGCAGTGTGAGTGGAGGAGAAACATGACCTACAATGAGCACCAAGATCCAGAGGCAGGAGGGCGGCCAGAACTGGTGATCACTCGCTTCATCCCATCTCTACATCCCCTGCTTGCTCTCACCCTGGCACCACTTGGTCCTTGGAGCATGGGGTCTGGCAGGGAGAGGGAGGGAAGTGCGAGCTGCCGAGATGGATGTACACACTCTGAAAATAGTCCTGTGGGAGGGAAGCCTCCTGGGTTAGCACCATGAGCATAAGCATGTGCTGATGTTTTCCAGCTGCAGTTGGATTTCTGGCCCTATCCAGTGTCATCACCATGTCCGCCCCTTTCTTCTTGGGGAAGATCATTGATGTCATCTATACCAACCCCACTGTGGACTACAGTGGCAATCTGACCCATCTCTGCCTCGGGCTCAGCGGTGTGTTTCTCTGTGGTGCTGCTGCCAATGCCATCCGTGTCTACCTCATGCAGACTTCAGGTAAAGGTCTCTGGGGGAGTGAGCCATCCTGGAGAAGACAGGGGAAGCCTGTGGATTTGTTCAGATATCGGAGTCTTTGTGCTCTAGGCCACATTCTCTCCTCTCTTCCCAGCATCCCATCCAGTAGGGACAGCTCCCGGTGTCTGCCAGGTGCCGGAGTTACAGGTTTGACACCAAGCAGTCTTCTCAACTCTGTTTCCATAGCTGGAGCTGAGCAGTTGGGCAGGTTGCTGTATATGTCTTATGGGAATCTGAGAGCGAGGCCCTTGGCCATGAGGCTGGACTTCCAAGCCTTCTTCAGGGAGCTTCTGAAACTCATTAACCTGCTCCATGTTGTGTCTCCCCTTGAGCAGTAGCTGGGATGGCCACTTCTGGAACACCACCTGGGAGTCTGTTGCTCCCCAGTTAGCTAATAAAATACTCTGTAGATAATTAACCAGTTCTTAACATTTAAATAAAGTTTTAATACAGAACAAGGTTTCCAAGGAGGAACAAAATGAGCTTTTGGAAGTTAATATAATAAAACTTATTTGCAAATGATACTTTTTAAAAATGTCTTGGTCATGTTGTATTTATTCTTTGTTTTTCCCTTTTTTTATTAAATCAGAGCTGTGTACATTAATGCAATTATGGGGTACAATGTGCTGGTTTTATATACAATTTGAAATATTTTCATCGAACTCGTTAACATAGCCTTCATGGCATTTTCTTAGTTATTGTGTTCAGACATTTATATTCTGCATTTAGTAAGTTTCACGTGTACCCTTCTAAGATGCACCATAGGTGTGGTCCCACCAGTTACCCTCCCTCGACTCATCTTCCTCCCCCCTTTCCCCTCCCCTCCCTTGCCCCTTACCTGCTCATCTAGCTAAACAGTAAAAAACAATCATGGGGCGGAATCAGTGGAAAAACTGGCAAAATTAATAATCAGAACAGTTCAACTCCCCCAAGGAATGACAAACCAGACAAACCAGAGGATCCTGTTCACAAACAGATGGCTGAGATGTCAGAAATCAAATTTAGAATTTGGATGGCAAATAAGATCAACAGAATGGAAATAAAGTCGGAGTTAGAAATTCTAGGAACAATTCAAAAGATATCTCAAGAATTCAATGAATTCAAAGACAAAATCACCAAAGTTCTATTTTATTCCTGTATCGTTCCCTTAGCAGTCACAGCCTCTGGTTACTAGGAGAAAAGTAGTGTTCCTTACAAAAGCAATACTGTTAACCATGCTGGGGCTTGAGTTACTCTCTCCCCACCAAGGGCACACTTTACAAGGACATGGTCTAGCAGGTTGACAGCACCAGGCCAAGCTGCCACATGGCAGGTGATACCAATGACAGTACCCAATGGCAGCCGATTTCTGTTTGCTTTTGCAGGTCAGCGCATCGTGAACAGGCTGAGAACATCATTATTCTCCTCCATCCTGAGGCAGGAGGTTGGTTTCTTTGACAAGACCCGCACAGGAGAATTGATTAACCGCCTCTCCTCAGACACTGCACTGCTGGGGCGGTCATTGACGGAAAACCTCTCAGACGGGCTCAGGGCTGGGGCCCAAGCTTCCGTAGGGATCAGTATGATGGTACGTCAGCCAGGTTCCCTGGCACCTCCAGTCAGGCTGAGCTGTCCTCAGCATTCCCGCATTCCATGAGCACAGAGCACCGGAGCCTCTGCCAGATGCTGCAGGAGCTGGATTGTCTTTTCCTGCAGTCTCCTGCACCTTCAGCTCTTCAGACTAAATGATTATCCAGACAATGGAGTCTTGTGTTACTGCCAGGTTTTCCGAGAGTGAGCCCAGGGTGTGAGGGCAGGGAGCGTCAGGAGAAGGAGCCCCGTAGTGGTGCCAGGCACTGAGTTAACTCCTTCTTGGTGTCTGTTAGCAGCCCTGTGTTCCTGTGGCTGGTGTGCTTTTCCCTGCAGCCTTCTTTCCTTCCCTAACTGGAGGGGTCAAATCTCTCCAGTCTGCTTCACTTCTTCAACCTGTGTTTCTGTTCAGACCGGTGCTGCTGGCCAACAGAGACATACAGCAAGCCACCTATATAATTTTAATGTTCTAGCAGCCACCTGTAAAAAAAAAAAAAAATCTCATCAAAAAAGCATATGAAATTAATTTTAATAATGTTTTGTTTAACCTAGTATAAATAAAATGTTATCCCCATATGTAATTAATATCAACATTGAGGTTGTTTTGAGACAGGGTCTCACTCTGTTGCCTAGGACATGGTCTAGCAGGGTGACAGGACCAGGACAAGCTGCCACATAGCAGATGGCTACCCCTTAATGGTACCTAATAACAGTACCCAACCTATTACTACTGGGTTCAAGTGATCCTCTTGCCTTAGCCTCCCGAACAGCTGGAAATACAAGTACCTGCCGCCACACCCAGCTAGTTTTCTATTTTTTTTATTTATTGTTTTTAGTTTTTCTATTTTTAATAGAGATGGAATCTCACTCTTGCTCAGACTTGTCTCGAACTCCTGAGCTCATCTGATCCTCCTGCCTCAGCCTCTGAAAATGCTAGGATTACAGACATGAATCATTATGCCCAGCCAATATAAAAATTATTAATGAGATATTTTATATATCTTTTTAATATTACAGTTGATCATCTAACTACATGAGAGATGGGGCCCTAACCCCTGCACAGTCAAAAATCTGTGTATGACATTTGATTCCTCAAAAGCTTGACTAATAGCTTACTATTGACTAGAAGCCTCACTGATAACATAAACAGTTGAGTGACATATAGTTTGTATGTTATGTGTGTTCTTACAATAAAGTAAGCTAGAGAAAAAAAAGTGTTACTAAAGAAATCATAAGGGGCCACTTGAATTCTTCTATGCCATTTACTCCATTGACTGAAATACAGCTCTTCCTCTTATAAAAAAAAAAAAAAAAAGAAAGAAAGAAAATCATAAGGAAGAGCAAAGGTAGGCTTGGCGCTTATAGCTCAGCGGTTAGGGTGCCAGCCACATACACTGGGGCTGGCAGGTTCGAACCCGGCCCAGGCCTGCTAAACAACAACAACAACAGCAACAAAAAATAGCCAGGCATTGTGGCAGGCTCCTGTGGTCCCAGCTACATTGGAAGCTAAGATGAGAATCACTTAAGCCAAAGAGTTTGAGGTTGCCATGAGCTGTGATGCCACGGCACTCTACCACAGTGACATAGTAAGACTCTGTCTCAAAAAAATAAAAAAAACTATTATTCCATTTACTGTCACACTCCTTTCTGCCTCAGGGCCTTTGTGCACCTGCTCTTTCCTGTTGTTGGATACCTGAAATTATACTCTGTCCTTTACTTGTTTGTCCCATCTCTTCTCTCTTCTTGCATGAAAACTGTAAGGGTTGGTTGTCTTCTGGGTGCCTGGAATAGTGTTTGCCATGTGTAGGCATTCAGTAACAACTTGTTGAATGAATAAACAAATGAATGGTTGGTTTATCCATCCAGTGCCTTACATTTCACTCTGTAACTTTTCCTTAGCCTTATTTAAGATAGTTCTGTACTGATTATACTAATTTCTGTGCGAATGATGTTTGGCAGACTTTAATAATTTATCAAGGAGATGCTAAGACCATTTAAAATATAATTGCCAAACTGCAGGGTTGACATGAAAATCCATTGTTATTTCCAGGCATTGGGTTTTGCTTTTAGCAACTCCAATCATTAGAAGCTTCTGTTTATGCCGAGCCCAGATCCATCCTGCTGACTTCAGTTCCCGGAGCCAGGAAAACAACTCTAACTCTTCTTCTGTTTGTTACTTGTCCTGTTTGTTACTGTCTGTTTGTTACTAAGTCCTCCTTGAATGGTTCATCATGTGATGAGGGAGTTTTTTTTTTGGTGACTTTGCTATCTTAGTCGTGTCAGTGGCACCTGCTACTCTGGCTGTTTAGTGCCTTGAAGTGGTTCTTGGATATAGAACCCCTGGTGTGGTCTGCCCCTCCCCCCATCCTGTCCTCTCTCTTTGTTGTTAAACTGTACCGTCCAATGGACATGGTGTCGGTCAGGAGAAAATGTTCCTGTCCTGTTTCCAGCAGCTGTCACATTACTTCTGCTCGGCATGCTGAATACTCAGGAGATTCTGTGAAAATTAAAGGTGTCTGAAAAGTTCCACCAGCACAGGATGTACAACAGGAGCCTACACCTTCGAGCCTGTTGTTATTTTATTTTATTTTTTTAAGACAGACTCTCAACTCAGTCACCCTGGGTAGAGTGCCATGGTGTCACAGCTCACAGCAACCTCAAACTCGTGGCCTTCATTGATTCTCTTGCCTCAGCCTCACAAGTAGCTGGGACTATAAGCTCCTGCTACCATGCCTGACTAGCTTTCCTATTTCTAGTAGAGACTGGATCTTGCTCTTGCTCCAACTTCTGAACTCAAACAATCTGCCCGTCTCAGCCCCCAGAGACTGGCCCCTGCTGTTAATTTAAACATGTCCCTCCTCCACCTCTGCAGTAGATAACAGTCTTGCCACTCTAGGTAACACACAACTCTTAAAACTTTTTGTTTTAACAGTTTTTTGTCTCACCTAACCTGGCCACATTTGTTTTGAGCGTGGTGCCTCCAATGTCCATCATTGCTGTGATTTATGGACGATATCTAAGGAAACTGACCAAAGTCACTCAGGATTCCCTGGCTGAAGCCACTCAGGTAAAGGTCCCTTCTCATCCTCGTGTTCCCTGGCACTGGAGGGCACACCCTAAAGGGTATGCTTCAGCTTTTCCTCCTTCAGTTTCTTCCTTTCCTCACATTAGACCTCAAGATCCCAGAAACCTGCACTCTGCCATCTCAGTTAGGTTTCTACCCATATCTTGAAGTAGACCCCAATTGACTGAACATTGTATGAAGTTCTCAATTCTTACCATCACTTACAGGACAAAAAAGTTAATCTTGTTTTGAAAATAGTTACTCATGACACTATGACTTTTCATTAATAAAGCTAGCTTTGCAGAGCTGTACAATATTATCTTTATAAAAATTAAAAATAACTTATGTTTTCATGTTATATTACAAAAGCCATGCATGTTTGTCATTGAAAAATATGAAAACGTAAAGAGAAAAAACAAAAGCACATATAATCTTCTCTTACCAAATTAACATTAGCATTTTGGAGTCTAACCATTCTGTCATTTTCTCTGCATAAAAATATATTTGTACATCTACCTACTCTCTTGTTTTTCTGTCTACCTATATATGTGATATATATAGGAATAGGTATTCCCCCCCAAATAAGATTGTTCTCTATATTCTGCTTTGTTACGCTCCCCCGCCCTTTATCACCTAGGCTGGAGTGCAATGGCATGATCATAGCTCACTGCAGCCTCAAACTCCTGGGCTTAAGTGTTCTCTGCCGTGGCCTCCCAAGTAGGTCACACACCACCACATTCAGCTAATTTTCCTATTTTCTGTAGAGATGATATCTCACTATGTTGCCCAGGCTGGTCTTGCACTCCCGGCCGAAAGTGATCCCCACTCCTTCCAAAGTGCTGGGATTACAGGCAGTGACACATGGTCTTGCCTTTTTTCCTTTTTTTAAGTCAGGTATCAAGAGTGGCTTTCTGGCTGGGCATGGTGGCTCACACCTATAATCCTAGCACTCTGGGAGGTCAAGGTGGGTGGGTTGCTTTGAGCTCAGAAAAAAAAAGCAGCTTTCCGATGATAGTATCTTTAAAATGAGAACCACATGTAAGTTCTGCTTCTAGAAACTCTCAAATCATGACCCTCTTCCTCCTGAAATGTATTTATTATTCACCCAGCTAGCTGAGGAACGTATTGGAAATGTGAGAACTGTTCGAGCTTTTGGGAAAGAAATGACTGAAATAGAGAAATATGCTGGCAGAGTGGACCATGTGATGCAGTTAGCAAGGAAGGAGGCGTTTGCTCGGGCAGGCTTCTTTGGAGCAGTAAGTAGATCATTTTGGAAAGAGTAAAAGGGGCAGATGTTATGACTATGAGAGAGTTTTATTCTGTGGTTCTTGACATGAGCAGAAAACAATTTTATTTCCCTTCAAGACCGACTTTCTCTAAAGTATTTTTGTGAAAGAGCAGGAAAACAAATATCATTGAGAAAAGTCAGTGCATGGTGAGATAGATCAGGCATCCTTACCAGCTGATCAGCTTTACTGGGGGTTAACCTTGCCAGTACCCAGAACTCCCCCCCACTCCCCCCGATCTATGGAATTAGAAACTCCAGGCTGGAACCCCTAATCTATTTTAATAGGCCTTCCTATCATTCTTCTTTTAAAAATTGTTTTGAGACAGGGTCTCACTATGTTGCGCAGGCTGGAGTGCAGTGGGTAGTCACAGGTATCATCATAGCTCACTACAGCCTTAAACTCCTGGACTCAGGGGATCCTCCTGCCTTAGTCTCCCATGTAGCTGGGACTACAAGTGGGCACCACCATGCCCAGCACGTCCTCTGGGTCATTCTAATGCAGGTCTGATACCTACTGAGGATTAACTGAAATAACCTTAGTGTGTTTCAAGAAAGAAGTATTAAAAAAAAAACAAAAAACGTGAGGGCAGCTCCTGTGGCTCAGTGGATAGGGTGACGGCCCCCCATACACAGAGGGTGGTGGGTTCAAACCCGGCCTCGGCCAAACTGCAACAAAAAAATACCCAGGTGTTGTGGCGGGTGCCTATAGTCTCAGTTACTCGGGAGGCTGAGGCAAGAGAATCGCCTAAGTTTAGGGGTTGGAGGTTGCTGTGAGCTGTGATGCCACAACTCTCTACCAAGGGTGATAAAATGAGACTCTTTCTCTAAAAAAAAAAAAGTGACAACAAGCTCAAATAGAACACTGAAATAAAAAATCACCATGAGGACAAATTCATGGTATGTTTAAACTGAAAGTAATTTTTGAGGTGATTCTCTCATTGCCCTAACAAGTAAGGAAACAGCAGCCTTTACCAGAGACCACACACCTGACAAAGGTAAAAACAGGTCACAAACACAAGACTTCAGAACATTTCATGTAATATGTCAACACATAATAACAGATTTTTATTTGTTTCTTCTCACTAGGTAGGGAATCTTTAATGCTACTTTTTCCCTTTGCAAATGAGTAGGTTGAGTAAATGGGAATTGGATGGGTTATGTTCACGGGGATGAGACTATTTTAATACTGCAATATTTCAAAAGTATTTTTTATTTAAAATTCAGGTGACATTTAGTATTTTGGAAAATCTTTCTATGGCAGTTAAATGCAAAAAGGACATAATAGGTCATGTTCCAACTCTTTGCATTCTGGTTTTTGGCTCCCATCTGACTTCTGTGTTTTCTCCCTTCTACAGACCGGGCTGTCCGGAAACCTGATTGTGCTTTCTGTCCTGTACAAAGGAGGGCTGCTGATGGGCAGCGCCCACATGACAGTGGGTGAACTCTCTTCCTTCCTAATGTATGCTTTCTGGGTTGGAGTAAGCATTGGAGGTACATAATTTAAGTAGGCTTGGGGAATTACATTAAAAATTGGGTATCATTTCTGAATTAGAAACTGAAGTTTTCATATTACCTCTCATCAACCAATTTGGAATGAAAAAGGTATTTCCTAGAATGTCATTATTCCCTTAGGCTTTCAAAAACAAAATATAATAAAATGAACATGACCCTCCTGTGCAGACAAGTGAGCAGCTCTGTGGTCAGGAAGTTTGCTGTGGCTCTGGAGCAGAGTTTCCCAGCTGGAACGCTAAGACACTTGCTCTCAGGTGCAGGAAGGAAGAGGGTGGTGCTAAGCAGGTGTGACACAGAAACCCACAGCTCATGGTTAGAAAATCACTGGAAAGTAACACTTTTTGTACAAAGCTAACCATATTTAAAACCAATGGACAATCAAAAAATATTTATGAATTATAAAGTGCATGAAACAGAGTTGCTTGTTTTTGTGAAGAATGTCTAGAGTTTAGCTTTTATTGTCCATTCCTGGGTGAAGGGAAGCAAAAACCGTGGAGCCAAAGCTGTGTGCAGTCTGAGAAGTTTTCTGTGCTTTTTTCTGTACCTTTCCTGTTCCCCCAACAAGAGACAAATGACTTCCTGGTTTTTGTTTTCCTTCTTCCTGCCTTTTTTTTGGAGATAGAGCTGTTGCTCAAGCTGTGGTGCCAGCCTAGCTCACAGCAACTTCAATCTCCTGGGGTCAAGCGATCCTCTTGCCCTCAGCCTCGTGAGTAGCTGGACTATAGGCACCCACCATATTGCCCAGCTAATTTTTCTATTTTTGGTAGAGACAGGGTCCTGCTTTTGCTCAGGCTGGTCTGGAACTCCTGAGCTCAAGGGATCCTCCTGTCTGGGCCTCCCAGAGTGCTAGGGTTAGAGGCACCAGCCACCTTCCTTCCTGTCTTTGAAAACTGAGATGAAATGGTTAGGTTAGCTAAATAACCTTGAGGTCTGGTTAACCGTCATTAAGTGTCCAATGGTGTCACTTCAGCCAGAGTTTCATTTCCAGGGTTTGGTGTCTAATTGTTGCAAGTAGAGGCTTTTCCTTAGATGTTTTCTATCATGAGACTTGCAGAGACTCTTGAAAAGAGCATTTTAGTTGTTGGATGGTCTTCAAGAAAGGCCTGATTAAGAGGTTACAGGGCGCTGAGTGATTAGAGAAGCCAGAGGGCCCAACTTCTCAGGAGGACCCAGGGACAAAGTATGGCTCTTTCCTCTCTATCCCCTGGGGTAAGCCTGCTGGGCTGGAGGACAGCACACCCTGTTGTGGTCCTGTTCCTTCCAGTCTTTTGTCTTGCCTCTCAGTGGCCTTTCTGTTCACCTCTTAGCCCTGACCACAGTCAGGTTTCTTCCCTGGCTTCCCCTAATGTTCTATTCTCTGCCATATTTGACATGCTTTTTCTTAGTCCCTCCTCTGTACTCTTGACATGACAGAGGCTATCTCAGGTTTGGGTTTTTCTATTCCCCCCTTTTCACAAGGGACAAGCTCACAACTCTGCCTTAACAGAATGGGTTGGAAAACAGTCCAGTCCATTGGCAGTCGGTCACCACCGTTGGTCATAGAAGGCACTGCGGAGTCTGTGTCTGGGGCACACACTGGTAACCTGAGGCTGTGTCTGAGTGTGGAGACTGGGGACCTGAGGCTGTGTCTGAGTGTGGAGACTGGGGACTTGAGGCTGTGTCTGAGTGTAGAGACTGGGGACCTGAGCCTGTGTTTGAGTGTAGAGACTGGGGACCTGAGGCTGTGTCTGAGTGTGGAGACTGGGGACCTGAGGCTGTGTCTGAGTGTGGAGACTGGAGACCTGAGACTATGTTTGAGTGCAGAGACTGGTGACTGGGCTCTCTTAACCAGAGGTTAGCCTATCCAGTGGGCAAATGTCTTCTTGAGGACCCGCCATCTAGGGTAAGGAGGGTGGAGGTCCGTGTGCCCTGTTTGCCTCCTGCACACTTCCGACACAGTAAGCTCCTCAAGGTGATGGCCGTTTCCTCTAACAAGGTGAATTGGTTTTTAAGTGCTTTTGTCTCTTATACTCTTTTTTTCTTTGATTTTGAGACAGGGTCTCACTTTGTCACCCTTGGTAGAGTGCCATGGTGTCACAGCTCACAGCAACCTCAAACTCTTGGGCTCAGGCTATTCTCTTGCATCAGCCTCCCAAGTAGCTGGGACTATAGGTGCCCGCTACAACACCCACTCATTTTTAGAGACAGGGTCTGGCTCTTGTTCAGGCTGGTCTTGAACTCCTGCGCTCAGGCAATCCACCCATCTCCATCTCCTAGAGTCCTAGGATTACAGGTGTGAGCCACCGCGCCCAGCCCCTTTTATACTCTTTTAAATGATTCTATAATGAACCTGCAAAATCATAAATCCTATTTTGTTTATTAAAGACTTAAGAATTTTTTTGTTGGTCTCTTCTTGGGACAACATACTGAAAAATAAAAGAATTCCAAGTATATTCTCTGCTGAGAGGAAGTCAGTTATGTCTGAAGAAAAGCAACACTTAACTATTTTCAAGTTTACAATTGAGTGGTACTTAGTACATTCACAAACGTCACCTCTATCTAGTTCCAAAACAGTTTCATTTCCCTACAGAAAACCCTTGCTCATTAAGGGGCCGTCTCTGTCACCCTCTCCCTTTCATTCCCTGGCAGAGTTATCTGCTTTCTAGATGCTTCAGAACCCACGTATGTGTGCCCTTGGCAGCTGGCTCCTTCCCCTTAGCAGGACATGCTCAGAGCTCACCTGTACTGTAGCCTGTCTCAGCACTCTGTTCCTGTCTATGGCTGGGCCATACTCCATTATATGGAGAGACCTCATTTTGTTTATTCAAGCCCATTTTAGTTTTGTTTTCCAGAGTCTAAACTCTTACTAATGTTAAACCACCCCTGACTCTCTCCCTTCACTTCTTTCTTTCTTTTCCTTCCTTCTCCTTCCCTCCCTTTCTTTCTTTTTATTACTTATTATTATTTTTTTTTTTTTGCAGTTTTTGGCTGGGGTGGGATTTGAACCTGCTACCTCCTGTATATGGGGCTGGTGCCCTACTCCTTTGAACTACAGGCGCCGCCCTTATTATTTATTTATTCGTTTATTTCTTGATACAGTGTCTTACTCTGTCACCCTGGGTAGAGTGCTGTCAGAGCTCACAGTGGCCTCAAACTCTTGGGCTCAAGTGATCCTTTTTTCTTAGCCTCCTGAGTAGCAGCTGGGACTACAGGCGCCCACTACAATGCCTGGCTTTTTTTTATTTGTTTATCAGGCCCCGGACTGGGTTCAAACCCACCAGCCATAACCACTGAACTACGGGTCCCCCCTATTTTTTTTTTTTTTTTTGAGACAGAGTATTATTTAGTTGCCCTCCGTAGAGTGCTGTGGTATCATAGCTCACAGCAAGCTCAAACTCTTAGGCTCAAGTGATCCTCTTGCCTCAGCCTCCTGAATAGTTGGGACTACAGTCACCCACCACAACGCCCGGCTATTTTTTAGAGATGGGATCTCACTCTTGTTTATGCTAGTCTCGAACTCCTAAACTCAGGCAGTCCACCCTCCTTGGCCTCCCAGAGTGTTAGGATTACAGGCGTGAGCCATCACACCCATCCTCTTTCTTTCTTTTTAAAAATTAGTACTTTTTTTATTTGAGACAGAGCCTCAAGCTGTCCCCCTGGGTAGAGTGCTGTGGCATCACAGCTCACAGCAACCTCCAACTCCTCGGTTCAAGTGATTCTCCTGACTCTGCCTCCAGCTAGTTTTTGGTTGCAGCCGTCATTGTTGTTTGGCGGGCCCGGGCTGGATTCAAACCCACCAGCTCAGGTGTATGTGGCTGGCACCTTAGCCACTTGAGCCACAGGCACCGAGCCAGAATTAATACTTTTTTTTAAAAAACAGTTTTGGATTGATGGCAAAATTGAGTGGAGATTTTTCTGTTATCACCCCACACCGATGACCTCCCTCACTGTCGACACCCCACACTAGAGTTTGCACCATGTTGACACTGCATTGTCACTGAAGTCCACAGTACATCAGGGTTCACTCCTGGTGTTGTGCATTCTGTGGGTCTGGACAGATTTTCAAAGGCATGTGCCCACCATTGCTTCACACAATCATTTCATTGCCCTAAAAATCCTCTAAGCTCTGCTTATTTTTGTTTGTTTTTTGTTTTTTGTTTGTGAGACAGTGTGTCACTATGTCACCCTGGGTAGAGTGCTGTGGCGTCACAGCTCACAGCAACCTCAAACTCTTGGGCTTAAGTGATTCTCTTGCTTCAGCCTCATGAGTAGCTGGGACTACAGGCACCTGCCACCATGCCCGGCTACTTTTGGTTGCAGCTGTTATCGTTCTTTAGCAGGTCCAGGACAGACTCAAACCCGCCAGCCTCCGTGTATGTGGCCAGCACCCTACTCACTGAGCTGTAGGCGCCAAGCCAGAGCTCTGCTTATTTGTCCTTTCCTCCTCAATCCATGACCACTGATCTCTTCACTGTCTCCATGGTTTTGCCTCTTTTGCAGTGTCATACCATTGGAACCATACAATAGGTAGCCTTTGGATTGTGTCTTTTCAGAGAAACAGGCATTTAAGATTCTCCATGTCTTCATGGCTTGATAGCTCATTTCTTCTTGGCACTAAATAATATTCTGTTGTCTGGATGAACTAGTTTATTTATTTATTTACCAACTGAAAGATATCTTGGTTGCTTCCAGGTTTTTTTGTTTACGTGTTTTTTATTTTTTTGTTTATGTGACAGAGTGAGACTAGAGTGCTGTGGCATCAGTCTAGTTCACAGCAACCTCAAACTCCTAGTCTTAAGCCATCCTCCTGCCTCAGACTCCAAAGTAGCTGGGACCACGGGCATCCACCATGATGCTCAGTTAATTTTTTTGTTTTTAGTAGAGATGAGGGTCTCGCTTTGCTCAGGCTGATCTTGAACTCCTGAGTTCAAAGGATCCTCCTACTTTGGCTCCCAGAGTGCTGGGATTGCAGGCCTGCGCCGTTGTATCTGGCCTGCGAGTTTTGACAGTTACAAATAAACATCTGCACGTGGGGGGTTTTGTGTGGACATAAATTTTTGAGTAATTTGGGTAAATCAGAGTGCAATCAGTGGGTCAGATAGTAAAAGTATATTTAGTTTTATAAGAAACTGCCAAACTGCCCTCTAAAGTGGCTGTCCCCTATTGCATTCTCACTAGCAGTGAATGAGGGCTTCTGTTGTTCTGCATTCTTGTCAGCATTTGGTGTTGTCAGTGTTTTGGATTTTAGCCATTTTAATAGGTGTGTGCAGTATCTCACTATCATTTTCATTTTTCTGATAACACATGTTGGGCATCTTTCTTTTTTTTTTAATTTATTTATTTTTATTGTTAAGTCATAGCTGTGTACATTAGTGCAATCAAGGGATACAATGTGCGGGTTACATATACAATCTGAAATATTCTCATCAAACTGTTCAACGTAGCCTTCATGGCATTTTCTTAGTTACTGTATGTAGGCATTTGTATTCTGCCTTTAGTAAGTTTCGCCTGTACCCATTCTAAGATGCACCTTAGATGTGGCCCCATCCATTACCCTCCCTCCATCAAATACTCCCCCCTCCCTTCCACTTCCTTGGCCCTTTCCCCATAGTCTTGTGCTATAGGTGGGCTATAGCCTTCATGTGAAAGCTATAATTTAGCTTCATAGTAGAGCTGAGTACATTGGATACTTTTTCTTCCACTCCTGAGATACTTTGCTAAGAAGAATATGTTCCATCTCCATCCATGTAAACATGAAAGAGGTAAAGTCTCCATCTTTCTTTAAGGCTGCATAATATTCCATGGTATACATGTACCACAATTTGCTAGTCCATTCATGGGTCGATGGACACTTGGGCTTTTTCTATGACTTAGCGATTATGAATTGGACTGCAATAAACATTCGGGTACAGATGTCTTCGTTATATTGTGACTTTTGGTCTTCTGGGTATAAACCTGGTAAAGGATTATAGGATCGAATGGCAGGTCTATTTTTAGGTCTCTTAAGTATTCTCCAAACATCCTTCCATAAGGAATGTATTAGTGTGCATTCCCACCAGCAGTGTAGAAGAATGCCCTTTTCTCCACATCCACGCCAACATCTCTGGTTTTGGGATTTTGTTATGTGAGCTACTCTTAACTGGGGTTAGGTGATATCGCAAAGTAGTTTTCATTTGCATTTCTCTGATGATTAAGGATGATGAGCTTTTTTCTCATGTGTTTGTAGATTGTGTGTCTGTCTTCTTTAAGGAAGTTTCTCTTCAAGTCCCATTCCCACCCTGAGATGGGATCACATGTTCTTTTCTTGCTAATACGCTTGAGTTCTCTGTGGATTCTGGTTATTAGACCTTTATCAGAGGTATAACCTGCAAATATTTTCTCCCATTCTGAGGGCTGTCTGCTTGCTTTACTTACTATGTTCTTGGCTGTGCAGAAGCTTTTTAGTTTGATCAGGTCCCAGTAGTGTATTTTTGATACTGCTTCAATGGCCTGGGGAGTCCTCCTCATAAAATATTCACCTAGGCTGATTCCTTCAAGAGTTTTCCCTGCACTTTCTTCAAGTATTTTTATAGTTTCATGTCTTAAGTTTAAATCTTTTATCCAGTGAGAGTCTATCTTAGTTAATGGTGAAAGGTGTGGGTCCAGTTTCAATCTAATACAGGTTGCCAGCCAGTTTACCCAGCACCGTTTGTTAAATAGGGAATCTTTTCCCCACTGAATGTTTTTAAATGGCTTGTCAAAGATCAAATAACGGTAAGTAGCTGGATTCTCTTGGTTCTCTATTCTGTTCCAGACATCTACTTCTCTGCTTTTGTGCCAGTACCATGCTGTTTTGATCACTATCGATTTATAGTACAGTCTCAGGTCTGGTAGTGTGATTCCTCCTGCTTTGTTTTTATTGTTGAGTAATGTTTTGGCTATTCGAGGTTTTTTCTGATTCCATATAAAACGAAGTATTATTTTTTCAACATCTTTAAAATATGACAATGGAGCTTTAATAGGAATTGCATTAAAATTATATATTACTTTGGGTAGTATGGACATTTTAACAATGCTGATTCTTCCCAGCCATGAGCATGGTATGTTTTTCCATCTGTTAACATCTTCAGCTATTTCTTTTCTTAGGGTTTCATAGTTCTCTTTGTAGAGATCTTTCACATCCTTTGTTAGGTATAGTCCCAAGTATTTCATCTTCTTTGGCACTACTGTGAAAGGAATAGAGTCTTTGACTGTTTTTTCAGCTTGGTTGTTGTTGGTATATATAAAGGCTACAGATTTATGGGTGTTGATTTTGTAGCCTGAGACATTGCTGTATTCCTTGATCACTTATAAAAGTTTTGTAGTAGAATCCCTACTGTTTTCCAGATATATGATCATATCATCTGTGAAGAGTGAAAGTTTGATCTCTTCTGACCCTGTGTGGATACCCTTGATCACCTTTTCTTCCCTAATTGCAATGGCTAAAACTTCTATTACAATGTTAAAGAGCAATGGAGACAATGGGCAACTTTGCCTGGTTCCTGATCTAAGTGGAAATTATTTCAATTTAACTCCATTCAATACGATATTGGCTGTGGGGTTGCTGTAGATGGCCTCTATTAGTTTAAGAAATGTCCCTTCTACCAATTTTCTTAAGTGTTCTGATCATGAAGGGATGCTGGATATTATCAAAAGATTTTTCTGCATCAATTCAAAGAATCATATGGTCCTTATTTTTTAGTTTGTTTATGTGTTGAATTGCATTTATAGATTTACATATATTGAACCAGCCTTGAGACCCTGGGATAAATCCCACTTGGTCATGGTGTATAATTTTTTTGATGTGTTGTTGGATTCTGTTTGTTAGGATCTTATTGAGTATTTTAGCATCAATATTCATTAGTGATATTGGTCTGTAATTTTCTTTTCTTGTTGGGTCTTTCCCTGGTTTGGGGATTAAGGTGATGTTTGTTCATAGAATGTGTTGGGTAATATTCCTTCTTTTTCTACATTTTGGAACAGGTTGAGTAATATAGGTACTAATTCCTCTTTAAAGGTTTGGTAGAATTTTGACGTAAAGCCATCTGATCCTGGGCTTTTCTTTCTAGGGAGATTTTGTATAGTTGATGTTATTTCAGAACTTGATATAGGCCTGTTCAAAATTTCCACTTCGTTCTGGCTAAGTCTTGGTAGGTGGCGTACTTCCAGGTATTGGTCGATTTCTTTCAGATTTTCATATTTCTGAGAGTAGAGTTTCTTGTATTCGTTAAAGATTTTTTGAATTTCTGAGGGGTCTGTTGTTATTTCATTGTTACCATTTCTGATTGATGAAATTAGAGATTTTACTCTTTTTTTCTGGTTAGGTTGGCCAAAGGTTTATCTATTTTATTGATCTTTTCAAAAAACCAACTTTTGGATTTATTGATCTGTTGTATAATTCTTTTGTTTTCAATTTCATTTAATTCTGCTCTGATTTTGGTTATTTCTTTTCTTCTGCTGGGATTGGGGTTGGTGTGTTCTTCCTTCTCCAGTTGTTTGAGATGTCCTATTAAGTTATTAACTTCGTCTCTTTCCGTTTTCTTGAGGAAGGCTTGCAGTGCTATAAATTCCCCTCTTAGGACTGCCTTTGTAGTATTTCAGAGGTTCTGGTAATTCATGTCTTGATTGTTGTTCTGTTGCAAAAATTTGGCGATTTCCTTCTTAATCTCGTCTATAACCCATCTATCCTTCAGCATAAGGTTGTTTAGCTTCCATGTTTTTGTATGGGTATGCAGGTTCCTGTTGTTATTGAGTTCAACTTTTATTCCATGATGGTCTGAGAAGATGCAAGGAATAATTTCTATTTTTTTTAAATTTGCTGAGGTTAGATTTGTGGCCTAGGAGATGGTCGATTTTGGAGTGTGTTCCGTGGGCTGATGAGAAGAATGTGTATTCAGTTTTGTTGGGATGAAATATTCTTTTTTTTTTTTTTTGTAGAGACAGAGTCTCTACAAAGAGAGAGTCTTTGTAGAGAGTCTCTACTCTTTTTTTTTTTTTTTGTAGAGACAGAGTCTCACTTTATGGCCCTCGATAGAGTGCCATGGCATCACACAGCTCACAGCAACCTCCAACTCCTGTGCTTAAGCGATTCTCTTGCCTCAGCCTCCCGAGTAGCTGGGACTACAGGCGTCCGCCACAACGCCCAGCTATTTTTTGGTTGCAGTTCAGCCAGGGCCGGGTTTGAACCCACCACCCTCAGTATATGGGGCCGGCGCCTTACCGACTGAGCCACAGGCGCCACCCCGGGATGAAATATTCTGTAGATTGTTAAGTCCAGATGTTGAATGGTTGAGTTTAAATGTAAAATTTCTTTGCTTAGCTTCTTTTTGGAGGATGTATCCAGAACTGCTAAAGGGATGTTAAAATCTCCAAATACTATGGAAGTGGAGGAAATTGAGTTGCTCACGTCTGTTAGAGTTTGTCTTATAAATTGAGGTGCATTGGGTTGGGTGCATAAATATTAATAATAGAGATCTCATCATATTGAGTATTCCCTTTAACAAATATGAAGTGTCCATCCTTATCCTTAATTATTTTGGTTGGTTTAAAGCCTATTGCGTCTGCGAACAGGATTGCAACACCTGCGTTTTTCTGCTTTCCATTTGCCTAGAATATAGATGACCATCCCTTCACCTTGAGTCTGTATTTGTCTTTTAATGTAAGATGCAATTCCTGTATGCAGCAGATATCTGGCTTGAGTTTTTGTATGCAGTCAGACAACCTGTGCCTCTTTAGAGGACAGTTTAAACCATTGACATTAATTGAGAATATTGATAAGCCTTTCGAGAGTCCAGTGGACATTTTTAATCCTTTTGCGACTGCGGAAGTTGAATTTGATCAAAATTTTCTGGGTGAGTTTACTTTTGTGGTGGAGGATTACGCTGGTC
Source organism: Nycticebus coucang (assembly GCF_027406575.1). NCBI lineage: Eukaryota > Metazoa > Chordata > Mammalia > Primates > Lorisidae > Nycticebus > Nycticebus coucang. The sequence goes on along the minus strand of NC_069789.1, from coordinate 31,825,941 downwards.
TTTATGGAGGATTGGTCTGAGAATATCCTGGAAAGCTGGTTAGTTATGCAAAATTTCTTCAACATGTGAATGTCATTGATGTATTTAATTTCTTCGTCATAAATGAAACTCAGTTTAGCTGGGTATAGGATCCTGGGTTGAAAGTTATTTTGTTTTAGGAGATTAAAAGTTGATGACCATCCTCTTCTAGCTTGAAAGGTTTTAGCAGAGAGATCTGCAGTTATTCTAATATTCTTCCCCTTGTAGGTAATGGTTTTCTTTCGTCTGGCAGCTTTCAGAATTTTCTCCTTCGTATTAACTTTAGTGAAATTGATTATAATGTGTCTGGGGGATGTCTTGTTTGGGTTGAGTCATGCTAGTTCTGAAACTGTCCCCTGCTATCTGAATTTCAGAATCTCTTGGCATGTCTGGAAAGTTCTCCTTCATAATCTCATAGAGAAGAGACTCTGAGCCTTTTGAAGCCACTTCGTAACTTTCGGGGATCCCTATAAGACGAATATTGGTTTTCTTCGAATTATCACAGAGCTCTCTGAGAGAGTGATCTGTTTTTGCCCTCCATTTCTCATCCTCTTTGAGAGTTTGGGAGTGTTCAAAACCTTTGTCTTCAATGTCAGAAATCCTTTCTTCTGCTTGCTCCATTCTGTTACTAGGGATTCTACTGTGTTTCTCAGATCTTTGAGGTATACAACTTCTTGTCTCAATGTGTCAACATCTTTGGTCATTTGATCTTTGAATTTGTTGAATTCTTGAGATATCTTTTGGGTTACTGCTTGGAGTTCTAATTCAATCTTATTTGCTATCCAGATTCTGAATTCTATTTCTGACATCTCAGCTATTTGTTTGTGGATGGTATCTTATGCTGTGTCTTCCCCATTGATCCTTGGGGGAGTTGATCTACTCTGATTATTCATATTGCCAGAGTTTTTCTATTGATTTCACCTCATGATTGTTTTTCACCATTGCCTCTGGCTATCCTCAGAGTTGGGGAGGTATCTCTCCAAGATTAGATCCCAGCGGGATCACTCTATTGTTGCTTGATCTTTGTAGGGAGTGACCCTGTGTAGTTCCTCCGGGGCTGCTCCAGCTAGGGAGTTCTGGTTGTGGAAGCAGCTTCGGTGTGTGACACACCCGGATCCAGCAACAGGGCGGGAGGTGGTGCGCAGTTCTGGGAGTGCCTGGCACCCAGTGACCTTGGCTCAGAGAGCCCAAGGCTCCAGCAGTCTCTGGCCAGGAGAAGGGCTCTGCGTAGAGGCAGGGAGGGCTCCAGAGGGCTCGCGGCTACCAGTATCCCTGGCCAGACAAGCGGGCCAGTGTGGAGGCTGGGAGGACACAGGAGGGAGGACGCAGGGTTGCACGGCTACTGCAGTTCCTGGTCAGGGCATGCAGAGGCCCGGTTGGTGCGGGGTCACGGCACAGATCTTATGGAGGTCTGGGCAGCTCCAAGCCCAGGAATTTGAGGTTGCTATGAGCTGTGACACCACAGTACTCTACCCAGGGTAACAGCCCAAGCCTCCAGTGTGCCAAAACCGTCTCAGTCTGCCCCTAAGCGTTAAGGCTGTAAGGTAGCTCAGTCCCCACCTTTAGGCTGCTCAGGCACTAGGTTACTAGGTCCCACCCGATCCTTGCTCTGGGACCCTGAGGGCGCAGCTTGCCGGGGCAGTTCTCTCACACAATGGCTCCCTACAGCCCAGCTCAGTGGCTCTGTCTGTGGCCCCAGACAATGCCCAGAGTTCTCTGCACTCGTGCTCAAGCTCTCCCCAAGGCAGTTCAACTGAGTGCCATGTCCAAAAACACCAAAACAGTTCACAGGTAAGGCCTTTCCGGTTTGCAGTCTCACTGCTGCTTGTACTTACGGTTGCCGGCGTGATTAGGTTGATCGAACACACGCAACCACTTGCCAGTTTCCCACTGTTTTTGTCCTCCTTTTGGGGTCCAGAAGTCCCTTGCTAACTCCCTGTATCCTTAAAGGGATCATTATAGGCAGATCTCACCAGCCAGAGATGTCTGGAGTCTTATCTCCCTAGACTGACCGTGCCCAGTTGCAGGGAAGCTGTTACTTGGCTGCCATCTTTAATCCCTCCCATCTTGGGCATCTTTTGATACGTTTTCTACCATTTGTGTATCTTCTCTGGTGAGGCGTCTGTTCAGATCCAGTTTTTAATCAGGCTTTTTATTTTTTTACTATTGAGTTTTAAGAGTTCTTTACATATTTTGGATAATAATTCTTTATTTGCTATGTATTTTACAAGTATTTTCTCCAGTCTATGGCTGGTCTTCTCATTCTTTTGTTATGGTCTTTGACAGAGCATAAATTTTTAATTCTAATGAAGTCCAGCTTACCAATTCTTTCTTTCATTCATTGTGCCTTTGGCATTGTATCTAAATGTAAAGTCATCGCCAAACTTAAGATCATCTGTACTTTCTCCTATGTTATCTTCTGGGAGTTCATAGTTTTGCGTTTTGTATTTAGGTCTGTAATTCATTTTAAGTTAATTTTGTGAAGAGTATAAGGTCTATGTCTAGTTTACTTTTAGGCATGTGGGTATCCAGGAGTGGAGAACCATTTGTTAAAAAGACAGCACCTGCCTTGTCATTGCTTCTCCATTTTATTGCCTTTGCTTCTTTGTCAAAGACCAGTTGTCTATAATTGTATGTGTCACTTGTACCTAGTGCATTTTCAACCTGATTTTTTTTTTTTTTTTTTGAGACAGAGCCTCAAGCTGTTGCCCTGGGGTAGAGTGCTGTGGCATCACAGCTCACAGCAACCTCCAACTCTTGGGCTCAAGCGATTCCTGCCTCCTCTTCCCAAGTAGCTGGGATTACAGGCACCCACCACAACACCTGGCTATTTTTTGGTTGCAGCCAACATTGTTGTTTCACAGGCCCAGGCTGGATTTAAACCCGCCAGCTCTGGTGTATGTGGCTGGCGCCTTAGCCGCCTGAGCCATAGGCACCGAGCCTCAACCTGAATATTTTAGTTAACTGTGTCTTGCATAAATATTCACACCATAGAAAGAACATTTGGATCTTGTTTTCCAGCACCCTAACTGAGGGAAAACGCTTCAAATGTTTGTCCTCACATTTGATGTGGACCATTGTACTTGGAGTTTAAGGTGTTAATTAAATTACATTTCAAAGGTAACTTCAAAAAGTACTGGAATATTTAAAATTAACAAATTTCCTTTTCAGTTTTTTGCCTATGTGAAGTTTGAAGCACCCCCTTGAGTGGCTGATAAGGAGGTTTGATTTGGTCGATGTCTTTAAAATGAATTTTGAAATATTTTATGTTTTCTTAAATGATGAGATTAGATAATATTTTGTTTCTCTTGCTATGTTTTTGACTAGGTAGACTTCCTCTGTAGCATTATGATACTTCAGTGGTTGATTAGTATGAGTGTATGTATTTTTCAATCCCGTGATCGGACATTAAATCCTCATTAGAAATTAATGAAATTGGAGGAGCAGAAGCCGAAAGAAGGCCAGCTTATGAGAGAGTGGGAATTTTGAAGATTGATTCCCAGGCAGCTGCCTCACATCAGATTTTGAAAGTAACAAGTTTTATATTAAAAGCAAATTATTGTCAGTGTTCTCAGGGGGACGGGCGGAGCCGTGGCCATGTCCTGGTGCTGGTGATGGACGTGTGTATGGACTCTGCTTTTTGTCCTCAGGTCTGAGCTCTTTCTACTCAGAGCTGATGAAAGGACTGGGCGCTGGGGGGCGCCTTTGGGAGCTCCTGGAGAGAACACCCGAGATGCCTTTTAATGGTGGGTCTAAAGTGGGATTGTTCTTCTTTGGTGGGACTGAACAAGTGTGACTTCGGATAATTAGACAAGCTCCCTGCCCTGTCTGTGAAGTGTGAGCCACAAGGACATGTCCCATACCACACGGCAGGGAAAGGGTCATATTTTCTATGAGGGGGTTGAAGAAGGACAGCCACTGGGGCACAGTGTGGGGCTGGGTTATCCCTGGAGACAGGGGGCTGGCCACAGAATGTATGCCCACCATTCATCTCATCACAGCTGACTGTCACCACCAATGGCCAGAGAGAAGCAGCACAGCCAGGGTATGAATAGGAAGGACCCAGCTCGTGCACAGATTTCCTTAGAGAGTCTGATCTGTGTGGAGAACTTGGGCAGGATGAAGGGAGGAGGGATCATAATATATAAGCCTGTAAATTTCTTGGCATTTCAGGGTAGGGTGGGGGGTGCTGGTATTAGTTGGTGAGAGCCATCTCCTGTATCAGTGACTTCCTAGAGCAGTAGGCCAACTAGCTAAACCCAGGGAAGTGGCTATAAGTAGTAACCACTCCCAACTACCTACTGACTACTAGGAGGTCATTAGGTAGCCCCTGGTCAACAAGTGAGACCTCAATATTCTCCAAAATGATGGCCTTAAGAGATAATCCCCACTGAGTGAGGTTGAGCAGGTCTCCCAAGTCAGCAGCAAGTCATTGCCAGGCGCAGCAGACCTCCGACCCCCTGCAGTTCTGTGGCTCTTGTGCAACATTCCCCTGTTCATTGTTGTTCTATCAGAACGTTTCTGTAGGGAAGATAAGATAAACTGCGGCCCAGGGAGCTACACAGAGGCAGTGGCATGGGGGGAGGCCGCTGAATTTGAAACAAGGCTGCTCCCAAGGTGAATCCCACCTCTACAGCTCACTCATTTGCTTGAGCAAGTTATCTGTTGTCCTCATCAGTAAAACCGGAATTGTAATTTCTGCTTCTCAGAGTTGTGGGATCACACAGGACTGAGCATGTGTATGACAGCAGGTGTTTGTAGTGGGTGCAGAGCCAGCGCAGCACGCAGTACGCGTGGGGAGGCCTGCTTTCTTTTTTTTTGTTGTTGTTGTTGTTACAGTTCTGCCGAAGCCGGGTTTGAACCCACCACCCTCGGTATATGGGGCCGGCGCCTTACCTACTAAGCCACAGGCGCCGCCCGGGAGGCCTGCTTTCTAGGTGGTAGGTGCAGAGCCAGCACAGCACGCGGTATGCGTGGGGAGGCCTGCTTTTTAGGTGCCACAGTTCGTGTTCTAAGACAAGTGGGCGGGGTATCCATCCACAGTCAGACAAGTGGGAGGACTGAGTTTAGCTGTGAGTTCGATTTTTGCTTGTAAGTAATTAATATTTCATCTTGTGTTTCAGAAGGGGTCATCTTAAATGAGAAGAGCTTCCAGGGAGCTCTGGAGTTTAAGAATGTGCATTTTGCCTATCCAGCTCGCCTGGGGGCACCCATATTTCAGGATTTCAGCCTTTCCATCCCATCAGGATCTGTCACGGCACTGGTTGGCCCAAGTGGTTCTGGCAAGTCCACAGTGGTTTCACTCCTCTTAAGGTTGTATGACCCCGTTTCTGGTAAGTGGTTCACCACACTGTGGTTCAGGGGACATGCCCAAACCCTTCTATTACTCCTGTGCCCTGGGAGAGGATGTAACTATGCAGAGACCTCCCATCACGAGAGTCCTGAGTGCCACCAGCTTTCTTCCTGGGAAAGAAATCCCTCAAATAGAAGATAGCACTTGTAGGGGGATGACAGCTCCAACCAGGAACTTTGTGTGTTTTGTGTCCTAACTCTTCTGATCTGGATTGGCCTCCTGGATTATACCTCTTTACCTCCCATGCTGTCATCTCCTCATGTGCCCTTTCCTGGGTGAGGCTGTGCCGGGTAGCTAAGAGCAGGGGCTCCATGTGCTGGAGGACATCCTTGCCCATTGGGGAACACGGCTTTGTGCAGTGAATGTGAGTGCAGGGCCCTGGAGAGCTCCGGGGAAGCCTCTGCTGGTGGCCATTCTGTAGGTAACATGGAGACAGTCAAACTGACAACCAGGGACTCACTTCTATGGGGCTGAAAGTACACCATTGAAAGTACTTTGAACTAGTAGAGATTTTCTTAATAGATTTTTGTTATTCTGGTTTTTTTTTTTTTGAGACAGAGTCTCATTTTGTTCCTCCCAGTAGAGTGCTGGTGTCATCACAGCTCACAGCAATCTCAAACTCTTGAGCTCAAGTAATTCTCTTGCCTCAGCCTCCTAAGTACCTGGGACTACAGTTGCCCACCACAATGACTGGATATTTTTTTTAGAGATGGGGTTTCACTATTGCTCAGGCAATCCACCCACTTTTGCTTCCCATAGTGCTGGGATAACAGGCATGAGCCATCAAGCCTGGCCTCTCTCTTTTTAAGTTTTTTTTTTTGAGATAGAGTCTCAAGCTGTTGTCCTGGGTAGAGTGCTTGGCATCGTAGCTCACAGCAACCTCCTATTTGGGCTCAAGTGATTCTCTTGCCTCCATTTTTCTATTTTTAGTAGAGACAGGGGTCTAGCTTTTGTGCAGGCTGGTGTTGAACTCGACCTCAAGCAATCCACCACACCCAGCTTCTTCTCAATTTTTTAAAGTAGATTGTAGCATCTTCAAGGGCAAAGAGCACATACTTTACTTTTTTATATCCTGCCTAGAGTAGATGTTTTGTGTGTATTAATTTGATTTTGGAGAAAGCAAGGTGTTTGTTAGTAAAAATCAAAACATGTATTAATTTAATTTGATTGATTAATTTTTATTTATTTATTTTTTGTTGTTGTTGCAGTTTGGCTGGGGGCCACTCTGGGTATATGGAGTCAGTGCCCTACTCACTGAGCCACAGGTGCCACCCTAATTTATTTTTAGAGACAAGGATTTGCTCTGTCACCCAGGCAGGAGTGCAGTCGCCTGATCATAGTGCACTATAACCTCAGACTCCTGGGCTCAAGTGATGCTCCCACCTCAGCTTTAGTGATCCTCTGGGATTGCAGACGTGAGCCACCTATGCCTGGCCTACACCATGAATCTAAAAGAAAAATGGTTTCTGTCCTTGTGCTTGTGGTTTTTGGTTAAAATACAATGTGAGAACCAGTTATATGTCAGATAATTATTTGACTTATAAATCTTTACCCAGGAATCAGCACCTGTGTTAAAAGTTTTACTGTGCTGTTTGCCTTTAGAATCACTGTCTTGATTCACTATTGACTTTCTATATAAAATTCTGAGTTTAAAAAAATCTTAAGGCCAGATGTGGTTGCTCACACCTGTAATCCCAGCACTTTGTGAGGCCAAGAGTTTGAGACCAGCCTGGGCAACATAGGGAGATCCTATCTCCAAAAAAATAAGAAAATCAGCTAGATGTGGTGGCACAGCCTATAGTCCCAGCTGCTCAGGAGGCAGAGGTAGAAGGATTGTGTGTGCCCAGGAGGTTGCTGTGAGCTATGATAGCACCATAGCACTCCCCCAGCCTGGGTGACAGAGCAAGACCCTGTTCCCGCCCCCCAAAATACTATTAGTTCCGTGGGCACAAATCTAGTGAAAATACCCAGTTTCTAGTTTTATCATGGTGAATAAATCAAGGAGAAAGGAAATCATACATAAATTCCTGTTGTGTACTCTCTAGAGTGCTTTGTACTTTTTAGTCTAAGACCTTGAGTTTTTGCCAGTTGATGAAAGTTCCAGCTGGCTTCCAGAATCCCACAACACTAACGGAGAAGGAGTGTAGTCATCATCTCCAAGTGTCGCTGGTACCTTCAATGTGTAGAACTAATTCAATTAGTGAAGGTCATGGAGTTAGCGTCTGATTATTTAAAAGCTCTCCCACAATATCGATCAGATTCTTTGTCACAAATAACAGATTCTACTTTGACTGAGTTTATATAGAGAGGGATATTTTATTTTTTTCTTTATTTACTTAATTATAGTGTGCACGTTTTACAGAAAGAAAGAGATATTTTGAAGAGTAATAAAAGTTCTCAAAAATCACTGGCTGGGTTGACAAAATAGATTCTAGGTTGAACTTCTGAGAACCTTCCCAGAACTTCACCCAGAGCCAGGCCTTCAAGGTAGCTGCTGACATGGGCATGATCAGGACACTGCCTAATTAGGCCACTGCCTTGGGTGCAGATGCAGAACTGTGCCACCTCTGCCATTATCTCTGCCAGTAGGTGGAAACCTTATAGCTTATCACATGTAATTCTCTTCTGAATTAAGACTTTGCACCAGGGCATCTCATTGGTGGGATCCTAAGTCACCTGAGGGGGCTCTGGGGAAATTCCTGGATGGATGAACAAGGTGAAATAGTCATGTAACCAGCATAGGGGGGCAGTAGACTTGGACAGTCCAGAAAGCCCTTTAGGTCTGAAATTCCATGATATATGATAGTTTTAGATTTCATTTAGAAATGTTCAGTATATTTTTAATCTTTAAAAAACTGAGTCTGGAATTTTTCCACTGGATCCTTTCTGTGTTAGCCATTGGCCCCATGATGGTTGGTGGTATTTTCTTTTTCTCTACAAGGAACTATCAGTCTTGATGGCCATGACATTCGTCAGCTAAATCCAGTCTGGCTGAGATCCAAGATTGGGACAGTCAGTCAGGTAAAAAGACAGACTTCTATTTCTGTTTCACTTTCTGTCAAAATTGCTTTTAGCATTGGCTTTTTTTCTTGGTCTTGCACTTCTCAAGAGAGAAGGCATGCAAGTTTTCCAGATGTATTAAACTCATTCCATATGACAGATTGTTTAGGTTTGCAAATAGTGCTATTTCCTGGAGAACCCTAAGTAGTTGAACCCATCAAAGCATTGGCTTGTTAATCAAAAGCTGGAGGCTGATATTACTTGGTCCTGTCCATAGAGGATGGGGGGAGGGACCGCGGAAATGACAAAAACTTTTACTGACTTTTTTAGCTTTTACTGATTCTTACCCAGTTCCCATTTTCATCCCAGCCAGTCTACAGTTCTGCATGAGTTTCAGAAAGAAGCAACCAAAAACTAGGGCAAGAGCCAGAGTCCCCTTGCAAAGAAATTACAGATTTCAAAGCAGAATGTTAACAGAATGTGGTCTCTTTGATGAGACTGATTTCACAAGGCCATCTGGGGCAGGGAAGTGTTGCCACAGCTTTTATTTTTTATTTTTATTGCCTATCTGTGCCCAGGTAGACGAACCTGAGCCTCCTGGCATTTCTGAGCCTCTCTACATTGAGCTCACCTTTGCCTCACTTAACTAGGTAAGGGCAGGTGGGCAGTGATGGGGGAACCCAGTGGTGTAGGGGTATTATCAGTGTGTACTATTAAGAATAGAGAAAAGAGGCTGGAAGTTGGCTTGTTTTTTAGAACCACTTCATGGGGTTCTGTCAAAATTTCATCTTCCTACTTTCTGTATATTTCAGAAAGTAATGAATAGAGATGGATTCCCCCTTTGTCCCTAGTGGAAGGTAGGCAGATGGAGTCAGGGTCACCGAGGGCCTCATAATTCCTAAAGGAGAGGACTCACATTTATGAAGTTCTTGCCCTAAGTCAGGCACCTTATGAGCACCTGTTGTGGGCTCGCACAGCCTTTAGTATGGGGAGGATTATAGATGATCAGTCCTATTTGTGGTAAAACATGGATTTCTTAAAAGTCTGCTGGGTAGGCCGGGCGTGGTGGCTCACGCCTATAGTCCCAGCGCTGTGGGAGGCTGAGGCGGGTGGATTGTCTGAGCTCAGAGGTTCAAGAACAGTATAAGCAGCAGTGAGCCAGAGTAAGACCCCGTCTCTACTAACAACATCAAAAACAGCCAGCACCACCAGAGGAAAAAGAAAATGAACAAAAAAGGAGTACTTCAAACAAAGAAGAATGAACAAGCAAACTGAAATTAAAAAGAAAAAGAACAATTAAAAAAAAAAAGTCTGCTGGGTAAATTTATTGAGAGTGATGAAGGAGAACCAAGAAGGAGAACCAAGAAAATAGCACATTGATCATTTCTTAGATGGAAGACAGCACTAACCTCTGTCCTATTTACTAGACATGGTAGAAGTCTGTTTTGAAATTTGTGATAAATAAGTTTTATTTCCAATTTTCAGGAACCCATTTTGTTCTCTTGCTCTATCGCTGAGAACATTGCTTATGGTGCCGACGACCCTTCTTCAGTGACTGCTGAGCAGGTGGGGAGAGTGGCTGAGGTGGCCAATGCGGCTGCTTTCATTCGGAACTTCCCCCAAGGGTTCAACACTGTGGTCGGAGAAAAGGGGATTCTTCTCTCAGGTGCGTTTTTGTTACTGCTTTATAGCAAAATCCTCTAGTCAGGTGCTCCAAAGAACTCTGCAAACATTTACATATTGCAGTGTTTTTCTTTGTTATTTTATTTTATTTTTAGAGACAAAGTCTGTCGCCCAGGCTGGAGTGCAGTACTGTAATCACAGCTCACTGTGGCCTCGGTCTCCTGGCTCAAGCATCCTCTTGCCTCAGCCTCCTGGGAAGCTGAGAGTTCGGGTGTGAGCCGCTGTGCCTGGTTCACAGAAAATTTAAAACAAAAAGGTTTTATACATATCGTCTATGATTTTTATAAAATGTAGGCAGTTTAAAAATGGAATTGGCACAAACAACGTAAACTGGAAAGAGTGTGCTCTCTGGGACTTTCCAAATATGACTTTGGAGTAGTGTCCCTAGAGGAAGGGAGGGAGTGAGGACAGAGTGAGGGGAATCACCACGACTTCCGCTGACCTCTGTCCTCACCTGTCTCCACACCTATCCTCAGTTGGTTTGCTTGCTTCTAGTAGAACTTGAGTTTAAGAAAAGAGCAGCTTCCTCTGCCTGTAACCTCCAGGTCCACACGCACATGCTGCCATGGTCTCTGGGGCAGGAGAAGAAGAGAACATTGTGAGAATGGCAGGTGTGGAGTGGGACCGTAAGGTGAGTCACTAGACCCACCGTCACTGATGCTCTGTGCTCCCAGACATTTCAAGCACTCTTTGGAATCCTCCAAATATCTTGGAGTTTCTGGTTTCCTTACTATGCTGGATATTCTATGTGGTGGCTCATGGCTGGGACCCCAACACTTAGGGAGAGCGAGGCAGGAGGATCCCTTGAGCTCAGGAATAAGCAAGAGTGAGACTCCCATCTCTACTAAAAATAGAAATACTAGCTAGGGTTGTGCTGGGTCCCTATAATCCCAGCTACTTAGGAGGTTGAGGCAGGGGGGCTCACTGGAGCCCAGGTGTTTGATGCTATGAACTATGATACCACAGCATCTACCTAGGGGGGAAAAACAAAAGCACAGTCCTTCACACTTTGTAGGTTCAGATTGTGGCTCTGCTGCTTACCAGCTGTGGACCTTGGGCACGTTACTTGGTTTCTCAGCTTATTATCTGTAACATGGGCAGTTATAGAGTATAATGGGTGGCGCCTGTAGCTCAAGCGGCTGAAGCGCCAGCCACATACACCAGAGCTGGCAGGTTCAAATCCAGCCCAGGCCTGCCAAACAACCATGACAACTGCAACCAAAAAATAGCTGGAAATTGTGGTGGGTGCCTGTAGTCCCAACTGCTCAGGAGGCTGAGGCAAGAGAATTGCTTAAGCCTAAGAGTTTGAGGTTGCTGTGAGCTGTGACGCTACAGCACCCTACCCAGGGTGATGGCTTGAGGCTCTGTCTCCAAAAAAAAAAAAAAAGAATGCCTGGCATATGGGAAATTCTCAATTATTGTTAGCAATGATAACTTTTGTTATTAATTTTGAGATCAGGGTGGCGCCTGTGGCTCAGTGAGTAGGGCGCCGGCCCCAAATACCGAGGGTGGTGGGTTCAAACCCAGCCCCAGCTGAACTGCAACCAAAAAATAGCCGGGCGTTGTGGCGGGTGCCTATAGTCCCAGCTGCTCGGGAGGCTGAGGCAGGAGAATCGCTGAAGCCCAAGAGCTAGAGGTTGCTGTGAGTCCTGTGACATCATGGCACCCTGCTGAAGGCAATAAAGTGAGACTCTGTCTCTACAAAAAAAAAAAAAAAAAATTTTTTTGAGATCAATAGGGATGAAATTTGAGAACAATATATTTAAAGTAAGTTTCTATTCTTTGTCCCTCAGCTTGTGTGGAAGAAATTACTATCAAATTACTATATGGCTTACCAAAAAGCCTCTTACCAAGAATTGTTGTTAAGGCTTCCTCCCCCCCCCCTTAATATTGTCTTTGTTAGGTGGGCAGAAACAACGGATTGCAATTGCCCGCGCTCTGCTTAAGGTAAGACTGAAGCTGCTTGGCTGAGTTTTTTTGTATTGTTTTTATTAGGGACTTTGTAATTTGTATTTACTATTTATCTTCTTCCTTTTTGTTTTTTGGAAGGGGGAGAGTAGGTATCTGAGAGACATTTGTGGTAAAAGATTAATTGGGAGTTCACTGAGTGCCCAGTGTCCAAATTTAATAAGTACCTCTTGGGTACTGGGAGCCCAGTACTGAGCTAAGGTTGTCAGAGGAAGAAGCTTTTAACATGTGGTCCTTATGTCTAGAACCATGACATGTAACGAGTGAAACAGTGAGTATTGACTCAAATATCGAAATAGAACAGGATCCACACTGTGTGCTCTGTAGTCATCTGCTGCGCTGAGCAGTGCAGACTGGCGGGGCTTAGACAAGCCTCCTTCGGAGAAGAGGGAAAAGCCATTTTAGCGGAAGGCCAGGTATTTATTTTTGAGGAAAGGCTATCCTTCCCCTTTGTCATGCAACTGTTCTCAGGTTTATAAGTGATTTTTTTAAAAGCAGCTTTATTGAATTTTGAATGTACTTTTCAGCGATTTTTAGTAAATTTGCAGAGTCGGTTATACACACAATCCAGTGTTAGACATTCATATCACCCCACAAGATCCTTCATGCCCATTTGCAATCTTCCCCCTTCCCACCCCCAGGCCCAGGCCACCACACATCCACTGTCCGTCTGTCTGGATTTGCTCTTTTGAACATTTTGGCACATGCTCTTAGGCCTCTCGCCTCTTTTACATAGTACAGGCATATGGTTTCTGAGGCCTCTGCACTCCGTGATGTCCATCAGCACTGCTTCCTTCCTGCTACCAAATAGTGGATGTGCCTCTGTTGCTTGATCCCTTCAACAGTGGATGAACATTTGGGCCATTTCTAGTTTGGGGCGATTGTGAATAATATATGAATGAATGGTATCTGTAAGAGCGAAATCCTAGGCAAAGCCAGAATTTAGTGTGTTATGTATGTCAGCTTGCTCTTACGTTTTTCCATTTTACATGTTAGTTTGATCTTTCTACATGAATGAAAAGCAAGCCCTGAGAGTTAGAGATCCCATCTTACTCATTGCAGATTCCCTTCTCACACTGTTAGCTGGTTGACCAGCAGGATAACACTGTGCTGTGAACAACATCCACTCAGGTGATCACCATGATAAAAGTTTAAAATTGGCTTTAGGGCAGCACCTGTGGCTCAAGGAGTAGGGCACTGGCCCCATATACCGAGGGTGGCAGGTTCAAACCAGGCCCTGGCCAAAACTGCAAAAAATAAATAATAAAATTGGCTTTAGCACTTCCATTTATGTACTTAACCAAGACAGAAGTTTGTGTTTTTCTTTTTTTAATAACAGCTTTACTGAGATATAATTCACTTACTATATAATTTAACCATTTTCTTTTCTTCTTTTTTTTTTTTTGAGACATGTCAACCTATGTCAACCTCAGTAGAGTGCTATGGCGTCACAGCTCACAGCAACCTCAAACTCTTGGTTTAAGTGATTCTCTTGCGTCAGACTCCCAAGTAACTAGGGCTACAGGTGCCCACCACAACGCCCGGCTATTTTTTGGTTGCAGTTGTCGTTGTTTAGCAGGCCTGGGCCGGGCTCAAACCCACCAGCTTCAGTGTATGTGGCTGGCACCCTACTCACTGAGCTACTGGCATCAAGCCCTATTTTCAATTCAGTAGTTTTTCGTACATTCAGAGTTGTGCATCTCTCCTAACGATCATTTTTGGAACATTTTCATCACCATCAGCCAGAGACCTGCTCCCCTTTAGCAGCATCCCCCCATCTCACTTCCTTCATTGGCCCTAGCCCCCACGTGACCGCAGACCTGCCCGCTGTTTCTGGACGCTTCACAGAAGCTAAATCATACAATGTACCATCCTTTGTGTTGGGCTTGTTCACTTACCATAGTGTTTCCAAGGTCCATCCACATTGGGGCACATGTCAGAATTTCATTCCTTTTTATTGCTCAGAGTTTGTGTTTTTCTAATAATACCCTTTTTTCTTTTCTTTTCTTTTCTTTTTTTCCTTCTTTAGAATCCCAAAATTCTTCTCCTAGATGAAGCCACCAGGTGAGGATATCTTAATAATCTTAATAATATATATAATTGTATTAAACCAAATTCTTCCTTAACCAAAAACCTTAGTTCTGTACTTCCAAGTGGTACAAATGAAAACACTTTTTCCTCCCATTACTTTAAAGTGATGGCATCTGAATTAATAATGGCAGGCGAGAGGCAGTGAGGAGAATGAACCTGGAGTCAAGGTTCTGGTTCTGATGCAGACGTGTGTGATGAATCGCTTCTCATTCCTGACCACTGACTGTACAGGGTGCTTTACTACTCAGGTCACAGTCAATGGGGTGTCCCAGAAGTTGCCATGTGTACGGGAAATGGGAAATCATAGCAACATGTACCTTTTTAGAAAATATTCATTACAAAATTGTACAAAACATTTACAAAATATTCTCTACGTGTCAGCCACCTCTTTCTCCACACACACACTCACAAAGACTTCTCTCCCACTCGTGGCAGACAAGGTCCAAGACATCTGTTGTTATACTTTTCCTATGTATGAAGATTTTTGGAATGCCCTGTAGTTTTATGGCGACCCAGGAGCCCTAAGCTTCATTCTCTTTTTTTCTTCCCCTATTTATTTATTAATTTTTTTTTTTTTTTTGTAGAGACAGAGTCTCACTTTATGGCCCTCCGTAGAGTGCCGTGGCCTCACCCAGCTCACAGCAACCTCCAACTCCTGGGCCCAAGCGATTCTCTTGCCTCAGCCTCCCGAGTAGCTGGGACTACAGGCGCCCGCCACAACGCCCGGCTATTTTTTTTTTTTTTGGTTGCAGTTTGGCCGGGGCTGGGTTTGAACCCGCCACCTTTGGTATATGGGGCCGGCGCCCTTCCGACTGAGCTACAGGCTATTAATTTTTTTATTGTTAAATCATAGCTGTGTACATTAGTGCAATCAAGGGGTACAATGTGCTGGTTTCATATGCAATCTGAAATATTCTCATCAAACTGTTCAACGCAGCCTTCATGGCTTTTTCTTAGTTATTATATGTAGACATTTGTATTCTGCCTTTAGTAAGTTTCGCCTGTACCCATTCTAAGATGCACCATAGGTGTGGCCCCACCCATTGCCCTTCCTCCACTCTAACCTCATAGACCTTTCCTCATAGTCTTGTGCTACAGTTGGGTTATAGCCTTCATGTGAAAGCTATAATTTAGCTTCATAGTAGGGCTGAGTACATTGGATACTTTTTCTTCCATTCCTGAGATACTTTGCTAAGAAGAATATGTTCCAGCTCCATCCATGTAAACATGAAAGAGGTAAAGTCTCCATCTTTCTTTAAGGCTGCATAATATTCCATGCTGTACATATACCACAATTTATTAATCCATTAGAGGATCAATGGGCACTTGGGCTTCTTCCATGACTTAGCAATTGTGAATTGGGCTGCAATAAACATTCTGGTACAGATGTCTTTGTTATATTGTGATTTTTGTTCTTCTGGGTATAAACCTAGTAAAGGAATTACAGGATCGAATGGCAGGTCATTTTTAGGTCTCTAAGTATTCTTTAAACATCGTTCCAGAAGGAACGTATTCGTGTGCATTCCCACCAGTGTAGAAGTGTGCCCTTTTCTCCACATCCATGCCAACATCTCTGGTTTTGGGATTTTGTTATGTGGGCTACTCTTACTGGGGTTAGGTGATATCTCAAACTAGTTTTGATTTGCATTTCTCTGATGATTAAGGATGATGAGCTGTTTTCATGTGTTTGTAGATCGTGCGTCTGTCTTCTTTAGAGAAGTTTCTCTTCAAGTCCCTTTCCCACCCTGAGATGGGATCACGTGTTCTTTTCTTGCTAATATGTTAGAGTTCTCTGTGGATTCTGGTTATTAAACCTTTATTGGAGGTATAACCTGCAAATATTTTCTCCCATTCTGAGGGCTGTCTGCTTGCTTTACTTACTATTTTCTTGGCTGTGCAGAAGCTTTTTAGTTTGATCAGGTCCCAGTAGTGTATTTTTGATACTGCTTCAATGGCCTGGGGAGTCCTCCTCATAAAATATTCACCCAGGCTGATTTCTTCAAGAGTTTCCCTGCACTTTCTTCAAGTATTTTTATAGTTTTATGTCTTAAGTTTAAATCTTTAATCCAGTGAGAGTCTATCTTAGTTAATGGTGAAAGGTGTGGGTCCAGTTTCAGTCTTTTACAGATCGCCAGCCAGTTCACCCAGCACCATTTGTTAAATAGGGAATCTTTTCCCACTGGATGTTTTTAATTGGCTTGTCAAAGATCAAATAATGGTAAGTAGCTGGATTCATCTCTTGGTTCTCTATTCTGTTCCAGACATCTACTTCTCTGTTTTTGTGCCAATACCATGCCGTTTTGATCACTATTGTTTTATAGTACAGTCTCAGCTCTGGTAGCGTGATTCCTCCTGCTTTGTTTTTATTGCTGAGTAATGTTTTGGCTATTTGAGTTTTTTTTCTGATTCCATATAAAACAAAGTATTATTTTTTCAACATCTTTAAAATATGACAATGGAGCTTTGATAGGAATTGCATTAAAATTATATATTGCTTTGAGTAGTATAGACATTTTAACAATGCTGATTCTTCCCAGCCATGAGCATGGTATGTTTTTCCATTTGTTAACATCTTCAGCTATTTCTTTTCTTAAAGTTTCATAGTTCTCTTTGTAGAGATCTTTCACATCCCTTGTTAGGTATACTCCCAAATATTTCATCTTCTTTGGCACTACTGTGAATGGAATAGAGTCCTTGACTGTTTTTTGGGCTTAGTTATTGTTGGTATATGTAAAGGCTACAGATTTATGGGTATTGATTTTGTAGCCTGAGACATTGCTGTATTCCTTGATCATTTCTAAAAGTTTTGTAGTAGAATCCCAAGTGTTTTCCAGATTTGCGATCATATCATTTGCAAAGAGTGAAAGTTTGACCTCTTCAAGCTTCATTCTTAATAGTATCTTTAGCCCAAGCAGTCAAAATTTTGGTCACAGTAAAAATTCACCACTCATGAGGGGCCTTGTGCATGCTTTGGGAAGCATGTGGGTGTAGGATGTACATGGCCCTGACATCTTTTGCTCTTGCTCCTGTGTCCCTCTGTCAGCGCTCTGGATGCTGAAAATGAGCACCTAGTGCAGGAAGCTCTGGATCGCCTGATGGAAGGAAGAACCGTGCTCATTATCGCCCATCGTCTGTCCACCATTAAGAATGCTAATATGGTTGCTGTTCTGGACCAAGGAAAAATTACTGAGTATGGAAAACATGAAGAACTACTTTCAAAACCAGATGGGATGTACAGAAAACTAATGAACAAACAAAGTTTTATTTCATCATAAAGTAACAATCATTGGTAAATTGAATATGAGAGACTTTAAAGCAAAACAGTGTTTTTGCAGAAGAAAAAACTTAAGAGACTATATAAAATCTGTAAATCATATATCAAATTATTTGAAATATGCCTATTTTTCCAAAGTGTATAAAATATTGTTTTGAAATGTACCTGTTCTCAAGAACTTTTTCTTCAGTGTTTTAACAACTGTAACTTTCTAAATGTCAGTAGCACTGAAGTTACTTTCAGGTTTTGTACTTTCTTTCATCTTGGAACATTTTAATTAACAGCACAACACCTCATTTTCTTATACCTGCTGTTAATGATTGAAACTATTGTCAAATGACAACTTTAAAAAGGGAATTATAAATCAAAGCCTAATTATTTTAGGCCCATTTACCAATCACTGTGTAATTCTTTGGTAGTATTCCACCTACTTTCACTCCGATTTTACTAGTTAATGAAAATGAAAAGCTAGCCTTTTATTTTTATCCTGATAATCTCACAAAGTGAATCTGACTTATAGACAAATTGTCAACATCACATGGAGAGAAGGGAACATTTTTATTGCCTGTCTCCTGTGTCTTCAAAGGTGTGAAAATGTAGGAGTCTGTATTCCTTTGGGAGATGACTGTGTTCATATTTGTGCAGATTTCAACATTTCGGCACATGAAAGCCTAATGAGTTTTAAAAAGGGAAGAAGACCCATGCTGTGAACAGACAAACTTCTATTTCTTAATTCACGTATTTGTATGAGTACTTTGGGGAAGGAAGGCATGACCTGCCAGTTATTATCAAGAAAGATAAATAAAAATGAATTTTACATTTAACTTGTTTGAATTTATGTATTTTGAAATATTTTATCTCTTAAAAATGTATAATTCCCAGGCAAATTTTACAGCATTTTATAATACTTTGGAATTTCATTAATAAGGCTAAAATCTGAAGATTATATATAACTAATTTTCAGCCTCAAGCCATTTGAAGACAGTTTGAAGTCTTCGCTGTTCTATCAAATAATAAGAAACCTTAAGAATGTGTCAGTCTCTTGAAAAGAAGGCATTAAATAGTATCCTTTTTTTTTTTAGAGACAGAGTCTCACTTTGTCGCCCTCTGTAGAGTGCTGTAGCATCGTGGCTCACAGCAACCTCCAGCTCTTGGGCTTAGGCGATTCTCTTACCTCAGCCTCCCAAGTAGCTGGGACCACGGGCACCCGCCACAATGCCTGGCTATTTGTTGTTGTTGTTGTTGCAGTTTGGCTGGGGCCTGGTTCGAACCTGCCACCCTCAGTATATGGGGCCAGCGCCCTACTCACTGAGCCACAGGCACCGCCCACCTCTTTCTTTTATTTATGGTTATAGCTTGATTCACCTAAATATTTCAAATTTCCTAAGGCAATGAATGCTGACAACCACCAAATTTGCCATATTTCATATCAGTGTTGTTAATTTGATGTTGCCTCAAGAAAAAGTGCTTATTCTACATTGATGATGCCAGAACCTAGGAAGTAACTATGTTGACATAAACAAAATGGAAGTTTTCTCCTGCACTAAGTGTTTATTAGTTCCCTGATTATACCGGAAGAAGAAAGCACCATTTCATGAATAACTTAGTGTATTGTATTTCCTTCTACATAAAGGAATTTATTAGTGAATATAACAGAGCACATGAATGAATTTAATATTCTTTGACTTAATAAACAGTATGTCTGTGACAATCTTTTTTTTTTTTTTTTTTTTTTGCAGTTTTTGGCTGGGGCCAGGTTTGAACCTGCCACCTCCAGCATATAGGGCTGGCGCCCTACTCCTTGAGCCACAGGCGCCACCTGTGACAATCATTTTAACAAGCTTTACTTGTGTTCTTTATAGTTTGATGTTATCATTTGGTTTACAGAAAGCAAAACACAAGGTTGTATTGGAGGAAAATCTTGTGCCTGGGCCTGCCAAACAATGACAACTACAACCGAAAAATAGTTGGGCCTGTGGCGGGTGCCTGTAGTCCCAACTACTTGGGAGGCTGAGTCAGGAGAATCGCTTAAGCCCAAGAGTCTGAGGTTGCTGTGAGCTGTTACAACACGGCACTCTACCCATAGTGACAGTTTGAGACTCTGTCCCCCACAAAAAAAGAAATTGTACTCTATAAGGAATATTTTCTTATATCTTTATTCATCATATATATCCACATGTATTCTTTACTATAAAGAATTCCATAATGTGGATGCACTGTAAATCTAATGTTGGCCATTTATGCTACTTTCTATTTTCTTTCTTATTATAAACAATATGATCTATCTTTTTTTTTTCTTTTTTTTACAGATAAATTTCTAAACCAATAATGGTGGTGTATGCCTATTGTCCCAGCTATTCAGGAAGGATCAGTTGAGCCCTAGGCTGCAGTGAGGTATAATTGTGCCACTGAACTCCAGCCTGGGAAACGGAATAAGATTCTGGTCTCTAGAAATAAATAAAGAACTTAAAAATTCTTAAATATGAAATCACCAAGTTTAGAAAGCACATTCAAACTAGGCATTTTGATAGAAACTGTTCTCTTAAGATCATATTAATTTACAAGCCCACCAGAAGCAAGCAGTGCTTGCTTCCAGAGGTCTTTTCAACATGAGCTTTTATCATTTTTAAAAACACATCTGCTATGGCTCTATAGCTCAATGGTTAGGGCTGGCAGGTTCCAACCTGGCCCGGGCCTGCTAAACAACTACAACAACAACAGCAACAAAAAATAGCCAGGCGTTATGGCAGGCGCCTGTAGTCCCAGCTACTTGAGAGGCTGAGGCAAAAGAATTGCTTCAGCCCAAGAGTTTGAGGTTGCTGCTGTGAGCTATGACACCATAACACTTTACTGAGAGCAACATGGTGAGACTGTCTAAAAAAAAAAAAAAAATCTGCTAATTTAATGGCAATGCTGATGAGTGGTTTTAACTTGCATTTCTTTAATGACTAGTGAAGTTGAAGACCTTTTCATGTGTTTTTGGTCACTTTTATTCTTTAATGCCAGTTCACACCCTTCATACATTTCCACTTTTTCTATTGGGGTACATTGCTTTCCTTTACTGATTTTTTTGTTGTTGTTGTTAGAGACAGAGTCTCACTTGGTCACCCTCGGTAGGGTGCCATGGCGTTACAGCTCACAGCAACCTTCAGTTCTTGGGCTTAGGCGATTCTCTTGCCTCAGCCTCCCAAGTAGCTGGGATCTTTTACTGATTTTTAAAAGAATACTATCTTATTGAAAATTTTTTTTCTTTTGGCTTATTTGCCTTTCTATTATGTCTTTTTGATATCCACAGATGTAGCTTATTCTATGTAATATTATCTAATTCCCATAAATGTGTAGTATTGTGAGAATTAGCTACTAGGCTCAGCACCTGTGGCTCAAGCGGCTAAGGCGCCAGCCACATACACCTGAGCTGGAGTGTTCGCATCTAGCCTGGGCCTGCCAAACAATGATAGCTACAACCAAAAAATAGCCAAGCATTGTGGCTGGCGCCTGTAGTCCCAGCTACTTGGGAGGCAGAGGCAGGAGAGTTGCTTGAGTCCAGGAGTTGGAGGTTGCTGTGAGCTGTGATGCTACGGCACTCTACCCAGGGCAACAGCTTGAGGCTCTGTCTCAAAATAAATAAATATAAAAAAAGAGAGAGAGAGAATTAGCTACTACATTACAGATTTGACTCCAAAAGGTGACACAAATATTAAATGTCAGAGTTGGAATTTTCAGCAAGTCCCATTTAATTCCATAGTCTATCCATTCCTTAATGACTATACCAGTGGTTATCAGAAGGTAATTCCCAGGCGGCAGCGTCAACATCACCTCACCTTGAACTTGTTAGAAATGCAAATTCCTAACCCTCAGCCCAGAGGTGAGGTGGGGTTCAGCATTCCCACTCCACAGGCTCTCCAGGTGGTGGTGATGGGTGTTTAAGTTTGAGAGCTACTGCACCCTGCTGTCCTCTCTTCTGAGTTTCCAGTGTAGGTGATGATGCTAGATGCCTTAGTCTGTTTTGTGCTGTTCTAATTTAAAATACCACAAAGTGGGCTCGGCGCCTGTGGCTCAAGCGGGTTCAAATCCCTGAGCTGGCAGGTTCAAATCCAGCCAGGGCCCGCCAAACAACAATGATGACTGCAACCAAAAAAATAGCCAGGCGTTGTGGCAGGCACCTGTGGTCCCAGCTACTTGGGAGGCTGAGGTAAGCCCAGGAGTTGGAGGTTGCTGTGAGCTGTGATGCCATGTCACTCTACCCAGGGCGACACCTTGAGGCTCTGTCTCAAAACAAAACAAAACCAAAGAAACAAACAAAAAACACAGAGTGGGTAATTTATTAAGCAAGGAAACTTACTTCTCACTTCTGGAGGCTGGGATGTCCAGTGTCAAGGTAACAGTCTCTGGTGAGGGCCCTTCATGCTGTGTTATCTCATGGAGGAAGGTGGAAGTGCAAGACTGAGAGCGAGCGAAAGCACACACTTGATGTTGTCATGCCTACTCTCACAGCAACAAGCCTGCTCCAGTGACAACTGTGCCAATCTGTTCCTGGGTACAGTGCCCTCAGGACCTAGTCATCCCTTAGTAGGCCTCACCTCCCAATACCATTGTATTGGAGATTAAGTTTCCAACACACCAAACACTTTGGGAGACACATGCAAACCATTAGATAAGAAGATAAATATATGGCAGCCACTAGGAAAAGAGAAAACACTGAAGAGTCATAAAGGAGCATTTGTGCTGTCCCAAGACACAGTCTAGTGTATCTTCTGGGCCTGCTGCCACCTTCTCCATTATACATATGTACTTGGGGAGGCTGGTCTCCATGACCCCACTACAGTCCTCTCTCTGGCTTCCAGAGACGGCTGGTGGGCAGGAGCAGAGTGAGGATGGATACTTACTCCTCCAGTCCTTCTCTTGCTGGGTTGCTATGGGTTGTCTGTATCTCCTGACCAAAAGCCCTTTCTCTCAGTTTCTGGTGAGTCCTGCCTTCCTTGGCCTGTTTGTTAGGAGCCTCAAGGTTCTATGCCATCTCTAACGTTGCTTTGTTAAACTCCTTTTAATGCCCCAGCTGGAGGGTGCCATCTCTTTCCTCTAAGGCAGTGGTTCTCAACCTTCCTAATGCCGCAACCCTTTAATACAGTTCCTGTGGGTCAAGACCCACAGGTTGAGAACCGCTGTTCTAGGGTCTTACTTGACAGAGCCTACAAAGCCCTTTAAGGTCCCTTCTTATTACTCTGATTTCCTCTACTTTCAGTCATTTTGAGGTTGGTCTGTTTCAAGTCCCTGGAATGCACCAAGCTCTTTGGTGCTTTGGGGCCCATGCCTGAGGATCCTCTGCTTTGAGACACTCTTCCTCCCACTCTCTCATGCTTCATTTCTCATCTTAAGTATCCTTGTCTCCCAGAGGCCTTTCAGACCTCTGTCCAAAGTCAGGTGGCCCCAGTTCCTCTTGCCTACACTCTGCTCTTTTCTTTCACAGTACAAATAGTCTATAGTTGTGTCCTTATTTTTGTGTCCTGTTTAGTGTTTGTCTTTCTCAATGGTCTGCGATCTCCATGAACATAAGGTCCATGTCTGCTAGTTATAAACCTTAGTGCTTATTACATAGTGTGGCACATAGTAGGTACTCACCAAACCCATAACAAATTAAAGAATTTTAGTGCTGTGTACTTGGCATCCTTCAACATTCATACATTTTGACTCCAGGAAAAGTTCCTGCTCAAAGCTGCTGGTAAGTCACTCTAGCTCCTACAAACACAGGATTTATGATGGGATAGTGGGAAAATCACTAACCAGTCCAACGGAGCACAGGAACAAAACTGACCCCACCAATCCTCTTGCAGACATGACTATTCTCCAAGTAAGAATGAAACAAAGGGTAAATTCAAGGGGCTCTAAAGGCTGTAACACTCAAAGCAAGCTGCAAAGCTGGCTATATACCCAGGTGGAAGAAAGCAGCTTGCCTATATAACCTTGGTGAGACAATTGCCCAGATGCAATTAATGTGCATAGATGTCCCAGAGCACATCAACAACTGGCACCTCTACTGTGGTCTCCCACCTGGAGACATGCCTGTGTTTAATCATTCTCTTATTTCACCAGATGTTTAATGGAAGTGTGCCTATGTATTTGTAATGGTGTGCACAAAAAGGTAACAAAGTCACTGTCCCTACTGTCAAGAAATTTATAAGGATTTGAGAGATAGTTATGAAAACAAACTCTTACACAGAATAAAAATATTATGATCTACACACAGCAGCAGAGGAGAAAAAGGATAAAGGGTAATCCTGTGGAAGGTTTCACTGAGAAGGAAGCACTGAACTAAGATGGATACATGAGGTAGATACTTGCTGGGTTAACAGGGCAGGGAGCACATTCCAGGGAAAGAAACGTGCAAAGGCATTGCGTGTGTGCGTATGTTGGGTGGGAAGTGGTGGAAGTACAATGGGGACAAAAAAGCCAACAAGAGTTCAATCACAAAGGACCTTGCAAAGGAGCTTAGCAAATAACTTATAGGCAATGGTCAGTCACTGGAGCTTTCACAAGCCCAAAAGCAAGATCAGGTTTGTTTGCATTAATTCAGGGTGTTAGCAGTGGGGGAGGGCAGAGTTGAGTAAGACCCCCCCACCCCAAGAAGCTAGATGTACTACCAGAACCAGGGCCAAGACAGTGCAAAAGTGTGATCTACTAAATACTCAGGAGCTACAATTTGCAAGGATGTTAGGGCGAGGGAAGTGTGAAGCATGAATCTAGGCTAATGCCTCTCTGCCTTGGATACCTGAGCAGTTTTATCAAACTGGGAGGAAAACACAGATGCAGCTTTTGAACAAGGGGATTGTGAGGGTCCGCTAGGAAGCTGTTAGGGGTCTAGGGCTGGACCTGGGTTAGACATGGATTTGTGGAGTCATCAGCGTGGACGAGATCGCGCAGAGCTGACGGGGACAATAACAAACCCAGAGGGGAACAAACATAACACCAAGAGTGAACCAGTGTCAGCTTTACGGTCTTTCTCCCTCCTCAGCGTGGACAGCGAAACACCTTTCATTTCTCTAGAGATACAGGAACCACCACTGTGCGAAGAGGCCCGCTCAAGCTGCCGGTCGTACCCAGCACGGCCTAGAAGGCCTCCTGGATTTTCGTGGTCACGTCCCTGCGAGCTCGCCACTCGTGCAATTCCGGGCCAGGAGCCACCGGCCGCCTTCTACGCTTTTCACCCCTGTGACGTCATCACAGATCGCTCGCCCCTGCTCCCCACCACACTCGGCGGGACCGGCGCTTCCCTGACGTCATCGGCGCGCGTGCTCCCTCCCCTTGCGTGTTCAATCTGCGCGCGCGGGCCATACTGCAGCTTTACGGTCGGAACTCTAGCGCTCCTCTCCTCTCGCTCTCCGGTCATGTTCCCCGCCGTCCCTTCTCCACGGACCCCGGGTCCCGGGTCCCGAAGGGGCCCGCTGGCTGCAGTAGGGCCTGGCTCCACTCCCCGGGCGTCTAGCAGGAAGGGTCTGTCCTTGGGGTCTGCAATCAACTCCCCGGTGCTCTTCTCGCCAGTCGGCCGGCGGAGCTCAGTGAGCTCTCGGTGAGTGATCGCCCCCAGGTGGGCCTGGCGACCGGCGGGCTCCCGGGCCGCAGTGGGCTGGGTGGGGTAGTGTGTCCGGAAGCTTCCGGAACCGGGCGGCGGGGTGGGGTGAGTGGAATGCCAAAGTATTGAAAATAGACCATCTGCAGTCTCTACAGGTTATTTCCGCTTCACTTTATCAGTTAAGTCCTTGCTTTGCACTCTTCATGAATTTACTATTGCGCAAAGGTGAAGAACAAACTGGGTTTAGGTCAGTTGTTACCCGTATCTCTGTGATCTGGTGTAAGCCATTAGTGATTTTCTGTGAAATGGCGATTATGTATATGACCTGAGCCTGCTTCCCTAAGGCCAAAGGAATTGCCACAATGCAGATGTAAAGTGACGGTGGTAATGAGGACATCCAACCCAGGGAAAAAACTTTGTTTAACGTCTAACATATTGATTACTATTAACATCTTCTGATTGATAAAGGGCTTTTAGCTACAGAATTTAAATTTGTAGCTAAATTATAGGGAAAATTCTTCACATAAGCAGTGAGGTAAGAGTACTGTAGTAGTTTAATTACAAAACTACTAGTGTGAAGCACCAGTCCATGTCACTAGTAAAATACTGCTTCCTCCATGTTTATAGTTATCTAAAACTATAGAAGATAACATGTTTCTGTGTAGTTTCCTCTGAATTCATCTATCAAAAATGAATTTTCCCCTGGAAGAAAACAATGCATGCTAGGTCTCAGACTTATGAATCAAATTTGTAAAGTTTTGCATACTTTTAAGGGATAAGTGTTTTTTTTTCTTTTTGAGACAGAGTCTTACTTTGTTGCCCTGGGTAGAGTGCTGTGGTGTCATAACTTCACAGCAACCTCAAACTCTTGGAGGGCTCAAGTGATTCTCTTGCCTCAGCCTCCAGAGTAGCTGGGACTGCCGGTGCCCACTATGAGGCCTGGCTATTTTTTTCTGTTTTTAGTAGAAATGGAATCTCTCTCTTGCACAGGCTGGTCTCAAACTCCTGAGCTCAAGTGATCCACAAACCTCGGCCTCCTAGAATGCTGGGATTACAGGTGTAAGCTATTGGGCCAGGCTGGATATGTTATTTTTGAAGAATATACTGTATCCCATACTTTCCTCATGAGTTAGATAAAAAAAGAATACACTGTATTCTTGATTTCTTTGCATATTTTAAAAAGTGCTTTTCAGACTGCCAGTCTTATTGTTTTCTATTTCTTTTGAGAAAAGTTGGAGAATAAAACCCATACTTTATATAAAGTGTGTACAGTTTAAATCTCTTCTTACCTTCTGATGATTAATTAAACAAAAACCTTAGTTATAAAACTCAGGAGGCTTGGCACTCGTAGCACAGGGGTTACGGGGCCAGCCACATACACCGAGGGTGGCTGTTTCGAACCTGGCCTGGGACAGCTAAACAACAATGGCAACTGCAACAACAACAAAAAATAGCTGGGCATTGTGGTGGGCACCTTTAGTCCCAGCTACTTGGGAAGCTGAGGCAAGAGAATCACTTAACCCCAAGAGTTTGAGGTTGCTGTGAGCTGTGACACCACAGCACTCTACCAAGGGCAACATAGTGAGACTCTGTCTCAAACAAACAAAAAAAAACTATCAGGAAACAAAGCTGTGCACCATTCTGTATGTGGATCTTGTTTAATTTTCATGATAAGAGAAGAGCTTTTGTACTGGTGATTTTTCATTAGTCTGAATGTTAAGAGAGAAGAAAATACATTGTTATGTCTACTGTTGAAGACTAAGAGCAGAAGCTGTCTCTTTTTCTCTCTTGGTTACATAGACCTGATAGATTCTTATAATTTTAAAGCTAGATGAAAATTTAAGATCATCTAACCTAATGTTTATAAAACATATGGTAAAGGATGATGTTTTATATTCTGTTTTGTCTTTCAAAAATATGGAGACCTGGCTTGGTGCCTGTAGCTCAGCAGCTGGGGCACCAGCCACATACAGTGGAGCTGGCAGGTTCAAACCCACCCTGCCCAGCTAAACAACAATGACGACTACAACAACAAAACAAATAGCTGGGCGTTGTGACAGGTGCCTGTAGTCCCAGCTGCTTGGGAGGCTGAGGCAAGAGAATTGCTTAAGCCTGAGAGTTTGAGGTTGTTGTGAGCTGTAACGCCACAGCACTTTATCAAGGATGACATAGTGAGACACTGTCTCCAAAAAAAAGAAAAAAAAAACTGAGACCTACAAAATGACCTGCACATTGAAAAACTTCAGAGTAGTGCAGCCTTCTTCATAGCTAAGGAAGCAGAGTTATAAAGAGTTTAAGTGAATAGAGGCATACATCTGATAACTAGAGAATAAAGGTCTGAAGCCAGGTTTTCCTAAATCCTGTCTGTCTTTTTTTTTTTTTTTTATGAATTTAATTACTCAGTATGGATAAGCCAGTGTTTTTTTTTTTTCCCCCATAGTATACACGAGCCAGTATTAATTCTTGTTTATCAGAAAGCTTATTGTGAAAATTAGAATAGTGGAAAATTTTAAGTTGTAAATGAAGTAACATGGACTCTTTTCTTTAGAGGAACACCTACACGAATATTCCCGTACCACTCCATAACTGAGTCTATGAACTATGATGTGAAAACATTTGGATCCTCTCTTCCTGTTAAAATCATGGAAGCCTTAACACTGGCTGATGGTAGGTGTCGTCTTCCCATTTGTCTCTACTAGCAATTCAGAATGAAACGTGTCTAGCATGCAGAGTGAACTTTGTGTTTTTTTCTGGTATTTTATTTAAAGAATAAATAATTTCTTGGTTGCTAGTTAAGCTTTCTTTTTTTTTTTTTTTTGTAGAGACAGAGTCTTACTTTACCACCCTTGGTAGAGTGCCATGACGTCACACGGCTCACAGCAACCTCCAGCTCTTGGGCTTACGCAATTCTCTTGCCTCAGCCTCCCGAGCAGCTGGGACTACAGGCGCCCGCCACAATGCCCGGCTATTTTTTGGTTGCAGTTTGGCCGAGGGTGGGTTTGAACCCACTACCCTGGGTATATGGGGCAGGCGCCCTACTCACCAAGCCACAGGCGCCACTGCTAGTTAAGCTTTCATTCGCCAATTTCCAAATAGAGAAGTACTTTTACCTAAATAGAGAAATACAGTGCTTCACTGTAATTGAAACATATTTATGTAATAAATTTGAGAAACAGTCAAAATCTGGAACTACTGTAGCGCTTTCAGGAAAAATGAATTACTGAGTGGATAATACGTTTAGCAAAAAGCCCACACTTTGTCTGCTTTTATATGCTATTTTAACTTATACTTTATTGATACTTTTTATTTTGCCCCTTCACCCTTTCTTTTTGTTTTAGAGACAGTTTCACTCCGTTGCCATCCGTAGAGTGCTGTGACATCACAGCTCACAGCAACCTCCAGCTCTTGGGCCTAGGTGATTCTCTTGCCTCAGCTTCCCAGTAGCTGGGACCACAGGCGCCTGCCACAACGCCTGGCTATTTTTAGTTGCAGTTTGGCGGGGGCCAGGCTTGAACCCGCCACCCTCAACATATGGGGCCGGGGCCCTGCTCACTGAGCCACAGGCGCCGCCCACCCTTCACCCTTTCTTTAAGGAGAGGGCAGAGCTTGAACAATTAAATTTTCAGGGCTGTTAACACATTTATAGTCTACCACCAGTGCTTAAGACATAACAATATGCTAATTTCGTTTTGTTGCTTAATAGAAATGTAACTCTGTCTCCATCTAACAAAACAATTTGTTATACCTTTAAAGAGCTCCTCTTTGAAAGTACATGATTTTTCCTTGAAATGTTTTATATAATCAGTAAGGGGTGGTTATAATCTGTATTTCTTTATCAATGAAATTATAAATATTGCTAAATATTTCTTATAGAAAATAAGATAATTTATCTGTTATAACAAAAACTAAGGAATATTAAACATAGACCCCAAATACGTCTTTGGCTTGTAGATTTTCTTTTCTTTTTTTTTTTTTTTTTTGTAGTTTTTGGCTGGGGCTGGGTTTGAACCTGCCACCTCCAGCATATGGGGCTGGTGCCCTACTCCATTGAGCCACAGGCACTGCCCCCCGCTTGTAGATTTTCTAATGATTGTTTATTGAAATTCTAAATAGACCTTGTTTTGGATGTTGATAATTTTTGAATATTCAAAAGTATGTTTTGGCTTTGTGCCTGTAGCTCAGCGGCTAGGGCAGCCACATACACTGGAGCTGGTGGGTTCGAATCCAGCCCGGGCCTGCCAAACAACAATAACAACTACAACCAAAAAATAGCTGGGCATTGTGACGGGCACCTGTAGTCCCAGCTACTTGGGAGGCAGAGGCAAGAATATCCCTTAAGCTCAAGAGTTGGAGGTTGCTGTGAGCTGTGATGCTACAGCACTCTACCGAGGGTGACATATTAACACTCTGTCTCAAAAAAAAACAAACACAAAAGTATTTTTTGTTGTAAACTAGTCTTTTTTGGTCTTTGACAGTTTTCTTTCTGAAGAATATAATAATAAGATTTTTTTTTTTTTTTTTGTAGTTTTTGGCCGGGGCTGTGTTTGAACCCACCACCTCCAGTGTATGGGGCCGGCACCCTACTCCTTTGAGCCACAGGCGCCACCCAAAAATTTTTTTTTTTTTTTTTTTTTAGAGACAGAGTCTTACTTTGTCACCCTCAGCAGAGTGCCGTAGTGTCACAGCTCACAACGATCTCTAGCTCTTGGGCTTAGGCGATTCTCTTGCCTCACCCTCCTGAGTAGCTGGGACTATAGGCACCCACCACAATGCCCGGCTATTTTTTGTTGCAGTTTGGCTGGGGCTGAGGCTGGTTCTGAACCCACCACTCTCAATATATGGGGCTGGCACCCTACTAACTGAGCCGTAGGTGCCGCCCATAAGATTTTTTTTTTTTTGAGACAGAGTCTCAAGCTGTCACCCTTGGTAGAGTGCTATGGTGTCATAGCTCACAGCAACTTCCAACTCTTGGGCTCAAGTGATCCTCTTTGCCTCAGTTTTTCTTTTTTCTTTTTCTCTTTGTGTTTTTTGAGACAGAGTCTCAGTTTGTCACCCTCGGTAGAGTGCCATAGCGTCACAGCTCCCAACAACCTCCAGCTCTTGGGCTTAGGAGATTCTCTTGCCTCAGCCTCCTGAGTAGCTGGGACTACAGGTGCCTGCCACAACGCCTGGCTATTTTTTTGTGGCAATTTGGCTGGGGCCGAGTTTGAACCTGCCATCCTCAGTATATGGGGCTGGCGCCCTACTCACTGAGCCACAGGGGCCGCCAGTTTTTCTATTTTTAGTAGAGACAGGGTCTTGCATTTTGCACAGGCTGGTCTTGAACTCATGAGCTTAAGCAGTCCACCTGCCTTGGCCTCCCAGAGTGCTAGGATTATGGGCCTGAGTCACTGCGCCTGGCCAGTAATAAAGATTTTTGTATAAGGATGTTTTAATAACTTCGCATACTCACTATAAAATTAATTATCACCTAATTTTTTTTTTTTTTAGTTGATGATCAGCTGACTGTTTACATAGAGGAAGGTGGATGGGCTTGTCTGGTCTGCAAAGAGAAACTCATTATTTGGAAGATTGCTCTGTCACCTGTCACTAAGGTAATGGCTTTTAGAGAGCTACAAGGAGATGGAAGAGAAGGATGCCAATTAGTTTTTAATGATGTGAAATAATGAGCATGCATACGTGGTTGTGTGCTGGGCAAATAAT
This sequence comes from Nycticebus coucang, assembly GCF_027406575.1. Taxonomy (NCBI): domain Eukaryota; kingdom Metazoa; phylum Chordata; class Mammalia; order Primates; family Lorisidae; genus Nycticebus; species Nycticebus coucang. Next base: position 31,795,284 of record NC_069789.1, on the reverse strand, counting down.
TTCTTCCCTTTAATAATCTTTAAATAAAATCTTTATTGTTTACATTTAAAAAAATTAGAGATATTGAAATTTTCAATGAATATAATGCTAACCAATCTGCCTAATGAAGTGTAAGACTAAATGCTATCCACATAAATTAATGAACTGTGAGTTTGCTTACTTCTGAGAGGATAGAACTGTTTTGTTCGGTCTATTGAATCATGCCTAATAATATAAGGAAAATGATACCAATTGCTAGTTCAGCTTTCATTTGCCAATTTCCAATAGTGAGTTATCATTTGCTTATCTACTAGCACCCTCAGCAGCCTCATTTTTGTCTGTTGTAGCTCAGGCACGTGCTGTTGCACCACTCATTGCTTATGGGGCCTTTGCTGTAACTCAGGGCTCCTGCTCACCTCAACTCTTCACACCTGCTGACCTCTGTGCTACTGTTTTCTACAAAATAATCTACAAAATAATGTAGTTAGAAGCAATAGATGGGAGAAACGTTCTGGGATATATGCTGAATTAGCAGGATCTTGATGTTTGGCTAAGTGTCTAAGAAATATTTTATAGGAAACTTTGTATAATTATTCTTTGGTCATGCTAATTTTAAATGTCAAACAAATCAAGCCTAAGCATTTCTTGTAACCAGTAGACTTTTGGCCCAGGAAGAGTTTGGGATCACTGATGTTCAGGGGCTGGTCTAGCTCTTATGTTTCCTGATTCTGTATCTCTTAAAATACTTTGTTTTAAAATTACTGAAAGTCTGATCCAAAGGACATGTGAGAAGAAAGATGGTAGAATAGTGTTTACAGCAATGAGTCAGATCTAAAATTGAAGAGAAAGGAAGTAGAGGTGTATATTCAGGACATTGGATTGATGGAAAGATTATTTTGTTCTGATTTGTTCTACAGTTATCTGTTTGTAAAGAACTTCAACTGCCACCTAGTGAATTCCACTGGACTGCTGACCTGGTGGCTCTCTCTTACTCCTCCACTTCAACTGAAGCACAATCTATTCAAGTAGGTAACTTGAAAACTTGCTGAAATACTATATTGTGAAGTTTGGAGAAATCATCTGACCTGATTTTGAGACATAACTATGAAGGACATAACTAATCAGGATACCCTGTTATTGGCAAAGAGAGAGACATAGGTCAGTGTAACAGAATAGAGAATAAACCCACACAAAGGCAGCTGTTTGATCTTTGACAAAGGTGCAAAACAATTCAATGGAGAAAAGATGGTCTTTTTAATAAATGGTTGTTTGTTAACATGGTGGTCATTTGGAATTTTTTAAGAAATGAATTTTCCCCTAAACCTCCTAACTAATACAAAGATTATTTTGAAATGGATTGTAGATCTAAATGTAAAATGTGAAACTATAAAAGTATTTTAGAGGAAAACATAAGAAAAAATTATCATGTTTTAAAATTAGTCAGAGTTCTTGGAGATCACCAGAAGGATAACCCATAAAAGAAAGAATTTGATAAAATTAACATTACACTAAAATAAGATCAAAATTAAAAACATTGCTCTGCCAAATATTAGAAAATGATAAGATAAGAATTTGATAAAATTAACATTACACTTTCTCTAAAGATGACAGACGAATGGCTAACAAACACATGAAAAAATGTTCATCATCTCTATATATTAGAGAAATGCAAATCAAAACAACCCTGAGATATCATCTAACCCCAGTGAGAATGGCCCACATCACAAAATCACAAAACTGCAGATGCTGACGTGGATGTGGAGAGAAGGAACACTTTTACACTGCTGGTGGGACTGCAAACTAGTACAACCTTTCTGGAAGGAACTATGGAGAAACCTCAAAGCACTCAAGCTAGACCTCCCATTTGATCCTGCAATCCCATTACTGGGCATCTACCCAGAAGGAAAAAAATCCTTTTATCATAAGGACACTTGTACTAGACTGTTTATGGCAGCTCAATTTACAATCACCAAAATGTGGAAACAGCCTAAATGCCCACCGACCCAGGAATGGATTAACAAGCTGTGGCATATGTATACTATGGAATACTATTCAGCCATTAAAAAAAATTAGAATAGAATACTGTTCAGCCATTAAAAAAAATTAGAATAGAATACTATTCAGTCATTAAAAAAAATTACATCCTTCGTATTAACCTGGATGGAAGTGGAAGACATTATTCTTAGTAAAGCATCATAGGAATGGAGAAGCATGAATCCTATGTACTCAATTTTGATATAAGGACAATTAATGACAAGGTTATGGGGGGGAAGCAGAAAGAGGAACGGAGGGAGGGGGGTGGGGCCTTGGTGTGTGTCACACTTTATGGGGGCAAGACATGATTGCAAGAGGGACTTTACCTAACAATTGCAATCAGTGTAACCTGGCTTATTGTACCCTCAATGAATCCCCAACAATAAAATAAAATAAAAAAAAATTAACATTACACTAAAATAAGATCAAAATTAAAAACAGTGCTCTGCCAAATATAAGAAAATGATAAGATGAACTATGGACTGGGAGAAAATATTTGTAACAAGCCACAGATCCAGCAAAGAACTTGTATCCAGGATGTAAAAAGATGTCTGAAAGCTTGAAAGAAAATAATCCAAATTAAAAATACAGCATAGAATTTGAACAGACACCTTACCAAAGAGGACGTAAGGTTGGCAAATAAGCACATGAAATGTTCAGCATCATTACCCACTGGAGAAATGCAAATTAAAACATCAATGAGTTCTTTTTTTATTTTTGTTGATCAAATAATAGCTTGTCCTGTTTCTTATATCAGTGTCATCACTTTCCCAGTTTTCGAGTCTTTCTTTTATTGTGGTTGCTGATTGGGTTATGATCTTGTTTCGAGGCTGTTGCTGTCATGGTTGCTACCAGAGAAGGATCCATCCGATATTGGCCAAGCCTTGCTAGTGAAGATACCTACACAGAGACTTTCGTAGATTTGAGTGGTGATAAGACTTACAGTTTCCTAACAGCAGTGCAGGTATATGATGGACGTTTCTTTATACTTATTGGAAAGTTGTGACTTGGCTTGGAAGTGAGATTTGACTGACTAAAAAAGTAGGGTTTTGAACAGACCATACAGTTCAGGGAAGGATCAAAAAGAGATAAGGAAGAGAGGAACCTTTTAACTGACATTGTCAGTGAAACACAGGAGTCCCTCCTCAAGAGACTCTTCAGTGTCAGTATTGAATAGTGGCTAGTGGTGTTCATTTCTCTCAGGAAAATTTTACAAGAATGGATTAAAAACTCTTAGATACTGTGAAGAGTGGTTTGCCATTGTCTTCTCTGCAGGTTCTCCAAAGAAATTATCAGTACCTACTTGATTGAAACTGTAGTATGGTGAACCTATAACTTAAAAATCAGATTAAAAACACATGATGAACTTTATTCCTGCTGTGAACTTTTTTTTTCTTTTTCTTTTTTCTTTTTTAATATTTTTTGAGACAGAGAGTCTCACTCTGTTGCCCAGGCTAGAGTGCCCTGGTGTCATCATAGTTCACAGCAACCTCCAACTCTTGGGCTCAGGTGATCCTATTGCCTCAGCCTCCCTAGTAGTTGGGACTACAGAGGCTCACCACTACACGTGGGTAATTTTTTCTGTTTTTGGTAGAGATGGGGTCTTGCTCTATCTCAGGCTGGTCTCAAACTCCTGAGCTCAAGCAATCTACCCTCCTCAGCCTCCTAGAGTTCTAAGATTATAGGCTTGAGCCACCTGCCTAGGCTGTGAAAGTTTTTTTTTTTTTTTTGAGACAGAGTCTCACTATGTTGCCCTTGGTAGAGTGCTGTGGCTTCACAGCTCACAGCAACCTCTAACTCTTAGGCTTAAGCAATTCTCTTGCCTCAGCCTCCCACGCAGCGAGGACTACAGGCACCCTCCACAACGCTCAGCTATTTTTTTTTTTTTGTTTGTTTGGTTCAGTTGTCTTTGTTTATTTCTGGCCCAGGCTGGTTTTGAACCCACTAGCCTTCGTGTATGTGGCTGTGGGCACTGAGCCATGGAAGTTTTTTTTAACAAAAGTTTTTCTGTGTAGAAAAAATTAAGTGAATGAATTCTTAAGTACATTATTTTAATAAAGTAGCATTGTTTAGGAAAGATTTTTAGAATTCCAGGAAAACAAACAAATAAAAATAACATTGTTTCATTTTTATTCTTTCAGATTTAGGAAGCAGATGGTTTTCTTTGTATCAAAGCATTTTTTTGGTTAGTTTTCTATATGTAAGTGGTAGATGTCTGACTGAACTAATGCCACAATATTTGTTCACAGGGAGGAAGTTTTATTTTGTCCTCGTCTGGAAGCCACCTAATTCGGTTGATACCTGACAGCTCGGGAAAGATTCATCAGCATATCCTGCCTCAAGGGCAAGGCGTGCTTTCAGGAATTGGTCGAAGGGTTTCTACTCTTTTTGGAATTTTCTCTCCTAGTAGTGATTGCATAGTAAGTTCATAAACTGTTTTACAAGGTTACTTCTTAGATCAGTAAGTAGAGAGCTTCCCGTGAGGTTTGTGTTGCCTTTATAGGAACAACAGTGCACATGGAATATACCTTCTACCTTTCCTGTGAGCCACTGTTTCTATAATCATTGGATGAGTTCATAGTTACACCCCCACACTCTAACATTAGGGTCTTTAAGTCAGACACATTATCTCAGAAGTAAATTTTTTTTTTTTTTTTGGAGACAGAGTCTCAAGCTGTCACCCTGGGTAGAGTGCTGTGGCTTCACAGCTCACAGCAACCTCCAATTCTTGGGCTTAAGTGATTCTCTTGCCTCAGCCTCTCAAGTAGCTGGGATTACAGGCATACGCTACAATGCCTGGCTATTTTTTTTTTTTTTAAGTTGTACTTGTCATTGTTTGGTGGGCCCAGGCTGGATTCGAACCTGCTGGCTCCAGTGTATGTGGCTGGCGCCCTAGCCCTTGAGCTACAGGTGCCAAGCCATAAGTATGTTTTGTTTTGTTTTTTTTTTTGAGACAGAGCCTTAAGCTGTAGCCCTGGGTAGAGTGCTGTGGCATCACAGCTCATAGCAACCTCCAACTCCTGGGCTCAAGCGATTCTCCTGCCTCCGCCTCCCAAGTAGCTGGAAATACAGGCGCCCGCCACAACGCCCAGCTTTTTTTTTCTTGGTTGCAGCCATCATTTTTGTTTGGCGGACCTGGGCTGGATTCGAACCCGTCAGCTCAGGTGTATGTTACTGGTGCCTTAGCGGCGTGAGCCACAGGCGCTGAGCCCATAAGTATGTTTTTTTAATTAAAACTATTATGTAAACTTTAAAATGTGTTTCTTAAGGATTAATTTGACATTTTAGACTTAACCTAAAGTGTGTCTCCACTCCCATGACTGCAGCTGTCTGTGTTCTGTGTGGTGACTTGAATCTAGGTCTGTCGTTCCCCCGCCCCCCACCCAAGGGAGAATGATGGGAACTGACATTTATGGATCATCTACATTCTGCTAAGTGCTTTGTATTTGTTATCTCCATACTGTGTAATCGTTATGACAACCTGTAAAGTAGAAAGCTTTTCCTCCAATTTATAGATAAGGAAGTGGCCTCAGCACAGCTGAGGTTTTTTTTGTTTGTTTGTTTTGTTTTTTGAGACAGAGTCTCAAGCTATTACTGCCCTAGGTGGAGTGCCGTTGTGTCAAAGCTCACAGCAACCTCAAACTCTTGGGCTTAAGTGATTCTCTTCCCTCAGTCACCCAAGTAGCTGGGACTACAGGCACCAGCCACAGTGCCCGGCTATGTTTTGGTTGTAGCTGTCATTGTGTTTTATAGCTGGCCCGGGCCAGGTTCAAACCTGCCAGCTTCGGTGTATGTAGCCGGTGCCCTACCCACTAAGCTGTGGGTGCCACCCATGGCTAAAGTTATGTGATTGCTGAGTGACAAGGCTGGGGGTCATACCCAGGCCTATCTGAATTTAGAGCAAATGCTCTTTTTATGTGCTGTTTGCCTCTCATTTCAGGTAACTATCATCATCTGTTTCATTGAATTTTTTTTTTTTTTTGAGACAGAGTCTCATTATGTTGCCCTTGGTAGAGTGATGTGGTGTCACAGCTCACAGCAACTCAAACTCTAGGGCTTAAGAGATTCTTTGCCTCAGCCTCCTGAGTAGCTGGGACTATAGGTGCCCACCTAGTTTTACAGGTGGCCGGCTATTTTTTGGTTTGAGTTGTCATTGTTGTTTTAGCAGGCCTGGGCTGGGCTTGAACCTGCCAGGCTCGGTGTATGTGGCTGGCACCCTACTCACTGAGCTATGGGCGCTGAGTCTGAATATTGTTTTGAACCTAACACTTACCTTAACATGTCTAAAACCAAATTTATCATATTCCCTCTTTTTTCCTATTAACTATATACTTAACCCTGCAGAACTTGTTTCTCTTTAGACCTATTTCTGTTAGTGGCACCATTTTTCTTCAGTGACCCATTTATAAAACCTTTTTTTTTTTTTCTTTTTTGTGTGTCTGCTCCTTATATAGCACATAGTTATTTACCAAGTACTGTAGATTTGACTTCTGTCAGGACTCATTCTCCATCCTCATCCATTATTATGCCCTAATCTTCACTCTTGGTAAATTTCCCCTAAGTTCCTGGTGAAATTCAGTCCAGTTACACACTATTGGTTCCTTCTGCCCCATCTCAGTGGCCAGAGTTATGGTAACAGGAGAAATGGAGGCAAGTAGACTTTTAACTTCAAACACATGTAAACCCAGCTTAAAAAAATCTACAGTTACACTTCAGAAGAAATGTGTGCTGAAAAGGTAAAATAACACAGCCACACCCATGTATATCTTAACTACATACATCCTGTCAAAGTCTTTTTTTTTTTTTTTTTTTTTTTTTTTGCAGTTTTTCGCTGGGGATGGGTTTGAACCTGCCACCACCTCCGGCATATGAGGCCGGCGCCCTACTTCTTTGAGCCACCCTACATCCTGCCAAAGTCATTGAACACAGCTCCGTGTTCAGAAGTCACTGATAATATCTCCTTTGCTTGCTAGATTTTCAAATTCACATGTAACACTTTGTCATCTATCCCTAAAATTTCACTGTTTTTTAGAGTCCTTGTTCTTGCTTCATTTACACATGTTGTACACATTCCAGTGTAATAGCATGACTACTTACTCTCTAAAGACCCTCCAGTTTTCCCACCTCCCTGCTCTGCACTTCCTGGGCCTTCTGCCTTTATACTTCTCTCCTTGGAAGTTCTTCCGTGCTTTTAAGGTCTATTTTAGGATCATTCCTTCCCTGGAATCTTGAGTGAAGAATTCTCCTAGGATTACTAATCAAATGGTTCTAAATACATGTAATGAATTTCAGAAAAATGGTTCATTAACATTAGAACTAACAAAGTCGGCCTTTCTTATCTACATATAGCTTTCAAGTGTTCTTTGGGATAGAGAGAGATCAAGCTTTTACATCCTGACAAGCTCAAACATCAGTAAATGGGAATTAGATGATTCTTCAGAAAAACAAGCACATAGTTGGGATATAAACAGAGTTCTGAAGGAGAACATTACTGATGCTATTTGGGTAAGAAACAGTAATAATTATGTTTGTAATTTACACATATGGTTGGATAATAATATTGACACTTCATTTGTTTTACTTATTTATTTACTTTATTTAATATTAATATGAGGGTACAAACCATTAGGTTATGTAATTTACACTTGAAAGGTTAAAGACAGTTGTAGCTGTGTCTTACACTCGGTGACAGTGGCTTTATTTGCTTGAAACATTTCAGTGTAATAAACCACATAATATGTAGCCCTCAGATAAGCAGAAATGGATATTCAATCTCTGGGAATATTAGCGCTCATCAATTTACTTTCTTAGTATTTTTAAAAATGTAAGACATATTCATTCAGCAATTGAGCCACCATGGGTGAGGCACTCTACTAGGAGCTGGGAATATAAAAGCAAAAAGAAATGATTCCTGCATTCAAGGAGCTTATGTTACTGATATTTTTATATAGGGATCTGAAAGTAACTACGAAGCTATTAAAGAAGGGGTCAACATTCAATATTTGGACTTGAAGCAAAACTGGTAAGCAATTGATTTGCCATAAAGAATGTAGATAATAGTTTGGAAATATAAGTTGATGTGCATTATAAAATGAATAGCAGCTTACTCTTCTTCTGATACTAACCTTCTCATACCATCTATTAAGGCTTACTGAATGGTCTTTCTCTTTATCTAGTGGTGCTAGTTCATTTGGGAAGTGCAGGCATTTCTCACCCTTGAATGGTATATACTTAGTGTCTGCTCCTCAGAGGTGCAGCTTTTCTGCTTTTACAGCTGGAGCTTCCCTTTCTTCACTGCCAAGAGATGCCCAAGACCCTGTCTTTTTTTACTACTATGGGTGCCCCCATTGGACTTATTAGGCACACACCTCCCACTTTATTTCTTTATTTTGTTTGTTTTGAGACACAGTCTCACTTTGGCTCCCATAGTAGAGTACCATGTATCATAGCTCACAGCAACCTCAAATTCTGGGGCTCAAGTGATCTTGTTGCCCCAGCCTCCTAAGTTGCTGGGACTATAGGCGCTCGCCACAATCTCCGGCTATTTTTTAATTTTTATTTATTGATTGATTTTTTTGAGACAGTTTTACTTTGTTGCCCTTGGTAGAATGCCGTGGCATCATAGCTCACAGCAAATTCAAACTCCTGGATTCAAGCAATTCTCTTGCCTCAGCCTTCCAAGTAGCTAGGACTATAGGCACTCAACACAAAACCTGCCTATTTTTAGAGATGAGGTCTCGCTCTGACTCAGACTGGTCACCAACCTCTGAGCTCAGGCAATCCACCTGCCTCCGCCTCCCAAGTGCTGGGATTACAGGCATGAGCCACTGTGCCCGGCCTCAGATAAATTTTTTAAAACACAACGTACAGAAGGTAAAGGCCATTTTTTATATGTTTTAGGTTCATTTTTATTGTGTTTTGGTTTAGTAAAACATAGTCCCACTTACTTCATAGAGGATGTTGAGATACTGGAGTAGTTGTGACACTGCGTAATTTTTCTCTCTTAAAGGGTCCTTTTTTTACAGTCTCTGAAAACCTAATAAGCTATCAAAGAGGTAGAATAATGCTACTTAATTTCTGTAAAAATTTTAGTTAAATACAATTGAGCTGTTTTCATTTGACTTTACCAGACTTTTGGAAAATTAGGACTGCTGCAAGGGCACAGTCCAGACATTTTCAAATGTTGTTTTTGGAATTGAGGTCATAGGATTGAGAATGGAGAGAGAAACACGCTTGGGGGATGTCAGTGCCAGGGCCTTTCCCCAGGGTTGTCGGTGGGGCTTCTTATTCCCCTTGACCTTCCTGCCCTCTTCACTCTGCATGGCCCTGTTGTCACCCGCCGTGTCCTCAGGGTTTGGTGCTCAGAGCTAAAGTATTTGTGGAGTGCATGGGTTTCTTCTATTTGGGAATAGTGTTTGTTCTACTCACAGTCACTCTTGCGCATTGATCTCTTGTCATTTTCCCAGAGCTGCAACCTAAGTTTGTAATTTCAGTGAACAGCCTTGTGAGTCTTTTTTTTTTTTTTTAAGAGACAGAGTCTCACTTTGTTGCCCTCGGTAGAGTGCTGTGGCATCACAGCTCACAGCAACCTCCAGCTCTTGGACTTAGGCGATTTTGTTGCTTCAGCCTCCCAAATAGCTGGACCACAGGCACCTGCCACAATGCCCGGCTATTTTTTGTTGCAGTTTGGCTGGGGCCAGGTTTGAACTCACCACCCTCAGTATGTGGGGCTAGTGCCCTGCTTACTGAGCCACTGGCACTACCCAGGCTTGTAAGTCTTTTACTGGATTGTTACTGGTATAATACAAATATGTCTTCATTTTAGGCATAAAGTTTGAGTATTTTTAATCTTAAATTCACATTACAACTTATTTGTCAAAGTTTTACTGATTTATAAAATTCCTGTGAATCTTCATTATTTAAAATAGCTTCATGTTTACTTGAATGTGAAATTTTTAAATACAGATTTCAGATAAAACAGGTTTTAGCAGCATTCCTTAAGGAACTCTATTTGTTAGACATGTCCACGTCCAGTACCATTATCTTTAGAGTAACTTCATTGTGGAGCCTCACTGGTAGGTGTACCCAACTGTATCACCCTACTTGGTGGAGAGAGGAGACTCAAGACCATATTCACGGAGACCTCATGTAAACCCTTATGTGTAACATTCTTTTTTTTTTAGACAGTCTCACTACATCGCCCTTGGTAGAGTGCTGTGGCATCACAGCTCACAGCAGCCTCAAACTCTTGGGCTTAAGCGATTTTCTTGCCTCAGCCTCCCAAGCAGCTGGGGCTATAGGGGCTCGCCACAAGGCCCGGCTATTTTTTGTTTTGGTCGTAGTTGTCATTGTTGTTTAGCAGGCCTGGGCCGGGTTTGAACCCGCCAGCTCTGGTATATGTGGCTGGCGCCCTAGCTGCTGAACTACACAGGCGCCCAGCTGTGTAACATTCTTATGTATCATCTTTAGGCTCTTTAGGACACTGCCAATAATATGTCACAAGTTTGGGCCAATTTTCTAGAAGAGTCCAGGTGAAAGTGATATGGGTTGGAAATATGGGGGAAGAGAACCATGAAGAAGGAAAACTAGGGTAATTTTAGGGTTGCTTGATTTGAAGTGTCATAACATTTAGTCACTTGATTTCTTATTTTTAGTTGTCAATAGAGGGTGCTTCTCACCCTGTTAGTATTTCTGAGACTTGAATAAAAGTTGCAAATAATGCTGCTAGATGTTTTGAGAGCATTAAGATTAGAGACCATTCTTTATTGGGTGCGACAACTGTGACAGACTAAGAGGTTGAACAAGTAGGTTTTAAGATCCTGAAGAGATTAATTTTCATATGTAGAGCAGCTTAAAATTTCTATAACTCACAGGTAAAATTTTTAAAAATATTTTCTCTCTGGGGCAAGTGCCTGTGGCTCAAAGGAGTAGGGCGCTGGGTTCAAACCCAGCCCTGGCCAAAAAAACTCCAAAAAAAAAAGAAAGAAATTTTCTCTCTGGACAAAAGTAAGTAAGCTTTAAATAACTGACTTGATCAGGGGTTGGCAAACATTTTTTTAAAGAACCAAAAGAAACCATTTTTGGCTTTGGGAGCCATATAGTCTTTCTTGCAACTACTTGATTCTGTCTGTGTTAGCACAAAACATTCTTAAATGAGTGAATGGTGCAGCTGCCTTCCAACAAAACTTACAAAAACTAGCCTGGGCTCAAATTGGCCTGAGGCCTGCACTTTGCCAAGCCCTAGATTACATGATTTATTGATCATTTTTTTGTTTATTTGTAAATTGAGCTGTAAATTATATATAGTAAAATTCATCCTTTTTAGTGTATAATTCTAAGAGTTTTGACAAGTGCATACAGTTCAATCATTTTATTTATTTATTTATTTAGACAGAGTCTTACTCTGTTGCCCCAGGCTAGAGAGCTGTGGTGTCAGTCTCCCTCACTGCAACCTCAGACTTCTGGGTTGAAGAGATTCTTTTGCCTTAGCCTCTCAAGTAGCTGGGACTATAGGCACCTTCTACACAACCTGGCTAATTTTTCTGTTTTTAGTAGAGAGGACATTTCACTCTTGTTTAGGCAGGTCTCAAACTCCTGAGCTCAAGTGATCCTCCTGCCTCAGCCTCCCAGAGTGCTGGGATTACAGGTGTGAGGTACTGAACCCAGCCAGTCTAGTCATTTTAATCGCAACCACAATCAACATAACAGAACAAGTCCATCCTCCCTAATTCCCTTGCGTTCCTTTTTACTCAACCCCTCCCTTCACATCCAGCCCCTAGAAATCATTTATCTGGTTTTTGTACATATAGTTTTGCCATTTTCAGAATGCCTTAGAAATCCAATTGTGTAGTATAAAGCCTTTTGAGTCTGGCAGCTATCACTTAGCATAATGAATTTGAAATTCATTCAGAAATTTCTTTTTACTACTGAGTCGTATTTTTTTATGAATGGCAGATAATTTATTAGTTAAATACATAGTTTCAATGGCAGTAATAAATTAACTTGAACAAGAGACAATAATCAAGTCAAAAGAATAAATTTTTGCTAATCATCAGAAAATGTTGGCTGTTAGGGCTGTCACGTAGAAATCCAAAGTCTTAAAGGAGACTCATTGTCTCATTAGTCCACATGGAATAAATCCATAGTACCTTGAATCTGTAGAATTCTGAGATTATCACCTTCTAGACAAACAAGACCTGTTGGCACATCACTGTGGCTTTTAAAGAAATCTGATGAACTAGTAGTGAGGGTTTTGTCTCCTTCCAAACCAGTTAACTCTCTTACAAATATTTGATTTTTGATTACTTGGGCTTTTTGCAATCATAATGTCATCTCTTTGGACACTATAGAAATGTCAACTAAGATATTCTGCAAAGACAATATCTGAAATTTTTTTTTTTTAGAGGCAGAGTTTTAGTTTGTCGCCCTCAGTAGAGTGATGTGGCGTCACAGCTGACAGCAACCTCCAGCTCTTGGGTTTAAGAATTCTCTTGCTCAACGGGGTAGGGTGCTGGCCCCATATGCTGGAGGTGGTGGGTTCAAACCCAGCCCCACCAAAAAAAAAAAAAAAAAGAATTCTCTTGCCTGAGCTTCGCTGGGAATACAGGCGCCTGCCACAATGCCTGGCTATTTTTTTGTTGCAATTTGGCTGGGGCCGGGTTCGAACCCACCACCCTCGGTATATGGGGCTGGCGCCCTACTCACTGTACCACAGGCGCCGCCCTGACAATATCGGGAATTTTTAATTATACGCTCCATTGATTGTTCAGGACACATAACAACACTGCGAACATATTCAAAAGCACAATGAGCTATACAGCTTTACTGAATAGTATAGCCAACAAGTTGAAAGGTTTTTCCCAGAACCCACTAAACCTAGTTCTTTGTAGATTCTGCCACCATTGGCCATAGGTCTGTCTACAATACATTCAATTTATAAGGAAGTTGCAGGGCTTCAAGAAAAAGAAATCTAAAGCATGTCTCAAAGCATATGTGGGTGATTTGGGATTCCTGAGCCCTGCTGAAGCTGGCTGTCCTACTACTGAATAATATTCTATTGTAAGGATATAGCAAGGTTTGTTTATTCAGCACTTGAACGACATTGGGTTGTTTTCAGTTTTAGGCAGTTATAAATAAAGCCACTAGAATCATTCATACACAGGTTTTGTATAAACATGTTTTAATTTTTTTCCTCTTAGGTAAGTATCTAGAGTGAGATTGCTAAATTATATAGTAAGTGTATGTTTAACTCTGTAAGAAGCTATCAGGTTGTTTTCTGGAGACTGCACATCCTTTGTTTTTCACTTACTAGTGATGGGCTCCTGATTTTGGCAGCAGCATGGCACCCTGCAGATAATCCATGTCTCATCTACTACTCTCTGATAACAGTAGAAGATAATGGCTATCAAATGTCAGATGCAGTTACTGTAGAAGTCACTCAGTATAATCCACCTTTTGAGGTAAGATCCACCTTTTGAGGTAAGACTTGTATCTAGAAGTTAAATTACAAAGTGGCAAAGATACTTTGAGTTTTTTTCCTATTTTGAAGTCAAATTTGTTAAGAGATTCATCTGTAGGGCCTGGAAATATTTTAAAATAGCTTGTTTTTAGACATTGCTGCATTTTCTTGCTATCTCACACTTGTTCCTTTACTCAACTACAGCTAAAGAGAAATGAGAGTGGAAGCAGCCACTAGCAGCCAGTTGGTTTCTTCTTTGAAAGGGTTCTCATTTCTGTATTATTAAGTAGAAAGTATTGATGATGAACTGCAGGGTGAAAGTAAGGGAAAAAAACCTCATAGTAGTTGGGGTTTGGTTTTGAGTCCTGTGTATTATGGAAAAATTAGCCTTTTTGCCCAAAGCAGGATTGTCTTTGTAGGTAGTAGCTTTATATATTCCTCAAATTCTTGTAAACAATTAAAAGCCAAGCTATCTAATTTTAAGCTTATTGATGACAATTAAATGTTAACTGTGATATTTATGAGGAAAAGCCTTAACAGATATTAAATTCATTTTATTTAACGTTATGTAGTATCTAATTCTGTTAAATCCTTTTTTTTTTTTTTTTGCAGTTTTTGGCCGGGTTTGAACCCGCCACTTCTGGTATATGGGGCCGGTGCCCTACTCTGTTAAATCCTTATTAATATGATTTGTTTAACTGAATCCTATAAGAAAATTTTATGATTTGTTCTTTTATTTCAAGCAGACTTTTTCATGTATTCTGATTGTGCATGAAAAACATGACTAGTGTTAAAAAATTTCAGATAGTACAGAAAGGTAAAAAGAAAACAATTTGAGAATTAAAAAAATCCTAGGATCTTACTTGCAGTGTTTTGTTTGTAAAGTTACTTTTTAATAATGGTTTATTATTTTAGCATTTGCTGATTTCATGATTTAATTAGGTCTTATTTCTATTTCTTCTTCTGATTTTACATATGAATAAATCAACTAAATTTTCTTGTGATTATCATGACAGTAAGGTAACCAAAATGTTTGTTTAATGTGGATCATTTTAAAAAATTGCCAATTCTTAAATTATATAATGAATGTTGCATTCATTTTGTCTCTCTGCTTTGTTGTAGGCATCTAGTTATAGTCTGATTATCATGGAAATGTTCAAAATTTGTTATTTGCATTTCATCAAAAATTTAACTGATGTTTATAAGCTTATTCTATCACATTTTATAAATCATTTCATGGGCAGTATTTAGATTTTCACAGGAAAATTAGTAAATTATCATTTTTATGTTCTAATATGCAAAAAAAAATTATAAAATTGTACCAATACTTTTGTGTCAATTCTCATTAAATGTTATCTTAAATTTGACTTTCAGTCTGAAGATCTGATTATGTGTCGGTTGATGGTCCCAAACTTTGCAAACCAGACTGCGTATCTGTACAATGAAAGTGCTGTCTATGTGTGCTCCACAGGGACGGGGAAATTTTCTCTTCCCCAGGAGAAAATTACCTTTAATATACAAGGTATAGTAGCAGTTTTGGAAAGCATCATTAGCAAGCTCATTAGTTATTCTCAGTGGTTTTGTTCTCTTTCCATGGGTATTGCTTCCAGCAGGCTGCCTCCCAGTGTTGCTGAGACATTTAATACCACACCTATAGCCCTAAAGCCACCATCCTCCTGAAAAATCAAAAGGGCGGTAGAATTCTCCTTATATTTATGGGCCAAAAAATAGTAACATATGTCCCAAGAGATGAGGCCAAGAATGAAAGAACTGACGCTAACAGAAGTAATTGCTTATTCCTGCTTTGTTAGAGTGACTTAGTCTGGGTTTGACTTGTCCAGATCCTTGGGTAAGAAGAGTTTGGGGTTCTGGGTTGTGTGGGCAGGGCTTGTAAGGAGAGAAAAGAAGCCAAGCAGAGACTTGTCTTACAGGGGCTGAGGGGAGGATTGAGGTGAGGCCATGGTGGAGCCCAGGCTTTCTAGTCCAGCACAGGAACCTTGGTGGTGGGTAGGATGTCATTAAGGCACTTAATGCAAGTGTAGTTTTTTTGCCTCATTGACTGACCTGGTAAGTGAAGACAGAATTGGGCAAAGGGACTCCATGGCATTGACAAAGTGCTCCGAGTGGCTCAGAATGAATAATTTTCTTTTTTGGCTTGTTAGACATGAGGCTTTTATAACACTAGTTTTTATTATCCTTAAAGCTGGATGACACAGAACTTACTTCTTGACATTTGATTCTGGGATTTAAAAGCTGGGTTTGAAGTAGGAATAATGTAAAGGGAAAAAAATAATGTTCTCCATATACATATTGCAGGATGATTTTCTGCTTAGGGGTATAGATTTTAGAAGACTTTCTTTTCGTCACAATTATTTGACTATGTATTTTTCTTTTTTTTAGGAGATAATATTTTAGGTGCTGGTTCCTGCGGTGGTATTCCAGTTGTTTTTTCTAGAAACAGTGGACTAGTGTCTATTACTTCTAGAGAAAATGCGTCTATATTAGCAGAAGACCTGGAAGATTCCTTGGCATCTTCAATTGCTGGACCAAACAATGAGGTGATGTGGTTTTATGATTTTTAAATTTTCATATTTATCAGAGTATTTCACACTGGTTTTTTTAAAAAAGTTAGACTTTTTGTTGTTGTTGTTATTTTTTTGAGACAAGAGTTTCACTTTGTCTCCCTCAGGGGGGTGCTGTGGCGTCATAGTTCACAGCAACCTCAAACTCTTGGGCTCAAGCAATTCTCTTGCCTTAGCCTCTCGAGTAGCTGGGACTACAGGTGCCTGCCACAATGCCCGGCTATTTTTAGAGATGGCGTGTCCCTCTTGCTCAGGCTGGTCTTGAACCCATGAGCTCAGGCAGTCCCCTCACCTTGGCCTCCCAAAGTGGTAGGATTACAGGTGTGAGCCACTGCACCTGGCCCTGAAGAGTCAGTTTTAAAAAACATGATGAAGTTCTTTTATCTTACTCTGTTTGTCCTCTTTCCCAGAAGCAGCTATATTTAAACCTTTTAGCTATTTTTTCTATTGTTTTCCTCTATATTAATTTTTGTATCTTGCTGCTTCTTGATTAATCAACTTTAGGCATCATCGATTTCCTACTATGGAAGGTGAGGTTTTGGGTTAACTTATACTCCTTCCTCAGTCTTTGTCATTCCAACATGAATTTTTTTCATTATAATTACAGTGTATTGTTTACAGTTTTCTGACCCAAATAATATATTGATTACATTTCCTTTATTATACAATTTTGTGTGACTCTTGGAGCATATAATGACCTCATTTTATGTGTGTGTACTTTCCTTTAATATCTGACTTAAGCTTCTCATACCCTCTAGCAATTCTATAAAATTCCTCTTACTATAGGAACTATTTTTAACTCATATAAAATGTTAAGTTAGATGTTAAGGAACGTTCCATCTGCATTACTGTCACCCGTGGCACCTCGTATCCACTGTCCTCACATCGTCCTCAGGACCTAGCCCTGTGCCACACACAGAGCTGCCTCCTCACTCTCTGCTCCGCTGTTTGCTGCTCCTTCCCCTGTTTCTGTCCTCCTGTGTCTTAGTTAGAATCACAGGTATTTCTCTGGAGCTCTTTTTTCCGTTTCTTCATGTTATTCTGGGACTGAGAGGAATACTGGTATAAAACCCATCAGTTTTCTTTCTGTCATCTTGAAACCTGGACTACCCCCACTTACAAGTTTTTGTTTTTTGTTTTTTTGAGATAGAGTCTCAAGCTGTCACCCTGGGTAGAGTGCTGTGGCATCATAGCTCATAGCAACCTCCAACTCTTGGGCTTAAGTGATCCAAGTCCCTTCCCGAGGAGCTGGGACTATAGGTGCCCTTCACAACACTTGGCTAGTGTTTAGAGATGGGGTCTCACTCTTGCTCAGGCTGGTCTCGAACTCCTGAACTCAGGCGATCCCCACCACCTCGGCCTCCCAGAATGCTAGGATTATAAGCGTGAAACACCTCATTCAGCCTCACCCATAAGATTTTTATCATTCTTTTACAGGAGACTAATACTTTTTGGAGTAATTCCTTTTGAATAATGTATGAAATGCACAGACTATTATTGTAACTCAAAATTAAGGTAATTTGGTACAATTTCAGCAGGAAGTAACCTTTTTTTGCTTTGAGTCTTTTGTAACCCTGTGATTATTATAGTAGTTTATGTTATGCAGTTATTTTACACTATTCCATTTCTTTGAAATTTTTCTATATCTTAGTAGTATACATTATGTTGAGTTGTGTAAGAGCAAACTTATAAAAAGTTTCTGTTGACTGTGAGGAAATCCCCAAATAATTTTAATCACCGTATAATCTCTGAATTATCTATACATTTTTATAGGACTTTGGTTGATTATTTGTTGGTGTTCATAGTGTTTTAGTAAGCATATAATTGAATAGACAGTATGGTAAACTGCTTTTGTGTGTGTCTTTCTGCTGTCACGGGGGGGGGGGTCCAGTTTGTAGTCCAATAATTAAGAATTTCAAATATCGGGCGGCGCCTGTGGCTCAAGGAGTAGGGTGCCGGTCCCATATGCCGGAGGTGGCGAGTTCAAACCCAGCCCTGGCCAAAAAACCAAAAAAAAAAAAGAATTTCAAATATCTTTACCTCTAAACTATGGTGTGTTATTTTACAGAGTATGATTTTTGAGACCTCTACAAAGAATGAAACTGTAGCACAGGAAGATAAAACCAAGTTGCTAAAAGCTGCTTTTCTACAATACTGCAGGTATAATGAGTTTTTAAAATTGTGGCTTATTTTATGTCTGACAGTATGTTTTACTGACGTACATTACTTATTTGTTGACTGGTGGGAGCAAGTTGGAGAAATGACTCTGTCAAGAGGAGAAGGTGTTTCAGAGCTTTAGAACTTTAGCAGGCTCTTATTCTGAGCTTGGTAGTCATGGGAGGTTCCAGTTAGCTAGGCTAGGAAAAAAATATAGGATGTAACATACCTTTTCCACTTTATGAAAAACAATGCACGTTAAAAATCGTGTTCATGGAGACATACTGCAAGGGTCTTATAATGTTAAGGTGCAAATAAGTTGCATACAAAGTTTTGCTAGTAGTACAGAAGAATTGGACTTTGGCTGGGTTTCGCTGCTTAAAAAGTGACCACAAAGCTTAGTGTCTTAATAGCTCACGATTCTGCAGTTTGACTATTTGGGGTTGGGCTCAGGTGGCAGTTTTACTGGTCACAGCTGGGCTTACTTGCTGGTCACCTGCAGGCCAGCTGCTGCTGCCTGGACCCATGCACATTCCCTGCCAGGTTCTCTGCGTGTGGCGTCTCATCGTCTGGCAGGTTGCCCTGGGGTACATACTGGAGGGTACGAGAGTGGCACAAGAGCATGTGTTGGTGCACAAGTACCCTTCAGTCTCTGCTTGGGTGGTGTTTGCTAGTGTCCTGTTGGCCAGAGCAAGTCACTGGGGCCAGCTGTAGTGGGACAGTGTTCAGACTGTGTGCCTGCGGGGCCAGGAGTAATTGTACGCTGTCATGTTTGCCAGTCTTAACCCTCTTCTGGGTTTAGGATGAATGCAGTTTATCCTAGCTAGACATGTATTCTACACCCCATGTTTCTACACCTTTCTTTTTTTTTTATTTTTGAGACAGTCTCACAATGAGACTCCATAGAGTGCTGTGGCCTTGGTAGAATACCATGGAGTCACAGCTCACAGCAACCTCAAACTCTTGGGCTTAAGTGATTCTCTTGCCTCAGCCTCCCAAGTAGCTAGGCAGCACCCATCACAATGCCCAGCTATTTTTTTGTTATTGTTTTTTTTTTTTTTTTTAGAGACAGAGTCTCACTTTGTCACCCTCAGTAGAGTGCTATGGCGTCACAGCTCACAGCAACCTCCAACTCCTGGGCTTAGGTCATTCTCATGCCTCAGCCTCCCGAGTAGCTGGAACCACAGGCGCCTGCCACAACGCCTGACTATTTTTTCTTGCAATTTGGCCAGAGCCGGGTTTGAACCCGTCACCCTTGGTGTATGGGGCTGGCACTCTTACCCACTAAGCCACAGGCACCGCCCTGTTATTGGTGCTGTAGTTGTGATTGTTGTTTAACAGGCCTGGGCCGGGTTTGAACGTGTCAGCTCCTGGTGTATGTGGACCGTGCCCTAACCACTAACAACAGGTGACAAGCCCCTAGCCCAGGGGTCCTCAAACTTTTTAAACAGGGGGCCAATTCACTATCCCTCAGACTGTGAGAAGACCCATGTGATCAGATTCCACTGCAGGAAAAAAGAAGGCACTATGCCTTTTTTCTTCCAAATCTAATGCGAGTTCAGCCATACAAGCATATGGCTGAACTCACACTGCTCAGAGATCGCAACAGTGTGAACCGAGGCTTACGCAGCACACAACATACAACATCATACACAATTGAATAGCAGTCAGAATATAAATGCACTTACTGGCACTTAAATTGAGTTTCCTACTCCTCGGCTGTCTGCAGAGCTGGATTAAGTTCCCACGGGGCCCTAGGCAGATTACCAGTTTGGGGCCCCCATGCGATAACACTGAGCACTGACCATTTGCATTAACACTGACCACTGACCATTTGCAATAACACTGACTGCTGACAATTTGCATTAATGCTGAGCACTAACAATTTGCATTAACACTGAGCACTTACAATTATCATAATCACTGAGCACTGACAATTTGCATTAGCACCGAGTGCTGACTATTTGAGTTATCACTGTGATGCAACTCCCCGTAGAAACTACCCGCAACCAACCAACTTAAAAAAAAGGCTCTTCTAACTTCAAAAAAGGTGCCCCCTATCTGCAAAAAAAAAAGAAAGACCTCCTAACTTCAGGAAAAAAGGCCCTACTAACTGCAAAATAAAAATAAAAAAATCCTAACTTGTTCTTACCTTGGTCCTTAGGCAGCAGCAGGCTCTGCACAGGCAACCTGGTGACTCCTCCAATCACACCAGAGACTGAGATGAGGAGTCGAGAGACAGAGAGAAGGAGGAGCAGGGAGATACAGACAGAAGGAGCAGAGTCGGAGAGTAGGAGGGGAAGTGGAGAGTGTGGGGTACATTCCACACATGCTCACTGCGGCCCGGGACAAGTTGGCTACTAAGCAGGACAGGCAGCTGTGGCAAAAACACCCGGCGGGCCGCATGCGGCCTGTGGGCTGTAGTTTGAGGACCCCTGCCTTAGCCCTTTCCTAAAGTTATAGTAAAGTCATACATGGGTAAACACTCAGGAAAATTGTGACCCAGTCCTTGTTCTTCCCCTGGTTGGCTGTGGGAAGGTTTGGGGGCAAATTGTTTCACAATTCTGATGTTGCTTCCTTTCCAAA
Organism: Nycticebus coucang; assembly: GCF_027406575.1. Lineage (NCBI taxonomy): Eukaryota > Metazoa > Chordata > Mammalia > Primates > Lorisidae > Nycticebus > Nycticebus coucang. Next base: position 31,774,488 of record NC_069789.1, on the reverse strand, counting down.
GTGCTGAGTGGGGTGAAAGTTGGGATGGGTTAGGGATTGTTAGTTTATCTGTCAGGTCTTTGTTTTAAAGAAATATGGTGAGTTTACTGCTTCCATTTCCCCCAGTCCTCAGCACATGATTCCGTAATACACTGTTAGGGGCATCTGATGCATAGAGGCTCCCTAACATAAAGATAACAGTTAGATCCTAACGTGTTTTTTTAGTTTTAAAATTCTTTGCCCCTGGTGGTCTGCTCAGCTTAGTTTACTGTCCCTAAGGGGGCACCATTAGGCAAGTTTTTGTTTTTATCTTATTCTTTTACATGGTTCATTCTTACTAGAAAAATTTGGATTAAAAAGACTGTGATTTTATCTTGCATAAGTTTATTCTATAATTATAATTCAGTCAGATTTGTGTCATCTCAAAATGTAAATGATAATGTAGTAAGTCACCACATTCATTGTATTCGTTTCGTATGCCTGCCGTAACAAATTGCCACAAACTAGGTAATTTGTCTTAAATTATTCAGCTTAATCTAGCTTAATTAAAGTAATCTGACTTAAAACAACAGATGTTTATTCTCTCACAGTTCTGGAGGCGAGAAGTCTGAATTGAGGTGTCCACAGGCTGTGCTCCCACTGCAGGCTGAGAAAAGCCCTCCTGGTCTCTGTGGTGGCTGTCAGTCCTCGGCTTGCAGATCTGTCCGTCCAGTTTCTGCTTCTGTTGTCATGAGGCGAGGCCTTGTCCCTGTGTAGCCCCCTGACGTGGCTTTTTATGGACAGCAGTCCTTGGATTTAGAGCCTGCTCTAATCCTTACCTTAAAAAAATCTTATTTCCGGCGGCGCCTGTGGCTCAAGGAGTAGGGCGCTGGTCCCATATGCCAGAGGTGGCGGGTTCAAACCTAGCCCCGACCAAAAACCAAAAAAAAAAAAAAATCTCATTTCCAAATAAGGTTACATTCTGAGGCATTGGGTGGGCATGAATTTGTGGGGGTCACTAGTCAATCCAGTCATTTAAAAATATTTTATGAGGAAAGATCATTAGGAACAAGAAGGGACCCCTGTCCCTGACCTAAGTCCCAAGTGAGTGGTAACCACAGGAACAGTATCTCTAGGCCTCCAGCACAATGGACTAGATTCCAGTGTGGGTGAGGCTCTGTGGGTTTCACAAGTAACCCGGGGTCGTTACAAGCAGGATTGTGGTACCTTTAAAGTGGGATTTGTCAACTCTGTCAACACTAACATTTGTGGCTGGATAATTTTTTGTTGTGGCAGCTGTCCTCTTAGTTGTGAGCTGTGTAGAAGCATTGCTGACCTTCCTAGGACACCTGTAGTACCCTTTCTCCCCACCGTGGGACAATCAGAGTTGTCTGCAGATATTGCCAAATGCCCCCTCAGGTGAAGTTTGGTAGATAACACCAAGTGGTATCTGTTTGATTTTTTGCTAAGGTAATATTACTATTTTCATGGCATGCTTTCTTTGAAATTAATTTTTTTTTTTTTTTTGGTTTTCATTTTACTTAACAAAAACCATAAATATAAAAACTTGTGTTCATGGGCGTTTGGGGGAATTTATTCTGCAGTTACTGATTAAATCTTGCCATGGTCACTTTGCTTTCCCACCAGCCAGTGTAGCATAACTAGTGTGCCAGCTTGGCCTCTGGCCTTTTATACTTTCAGGCAGTTTTTCTGCATTTCTCTAATCAGCTCTGTCACACATTCTACCCACAATTTCAGCCCTTGTCTGTTCTCTTCCTCCTCCTTCACACTTAGTGACAACTTACCTCTAACTCACTCCACAGAGATCAGAGAAGCCATTTGACAAGAACTTTCTGCATTTATTACCTGCAAATTTATCCACATTCCAACTTTTCATTTTTTCTCTCCTGGTAAAGTAGGAGGGTAAGTTCTTCCTATGCAAGACTGATCTCTTTGACTTTTTGGTTTTTGTTTGGTTTGGTTTGGAGATGGAGTGTCACTCTTGTCACCCAGGCTAGAGTGCCTGGCATCAGTCTGGCTAACAGCAACCTCACATTCTTGGGCTCAAGGGATCATCCTGGCTCAGCCTCCCAAGTCTTTGGGACTACAGACGCTCACCACAAAGCCCAGCTAAGTTTTTTTTATTTTATTTTATTTTATTTGTTATTAAATCATAGCTGTGTACATTAATGCGCTCATGGGGCACCATACACTGGTTTTATAGACCATTTGACACATTTTCAGCACACCAGTTAACATAGCCTTCCTGGCATTTTCTTATTGTGTTAAGACATTTATATTCTACATTTACTAAGTTTCACATGTACCCTTGTAAGATGCACCGCAGGTGTAATCCCACCAATCACCCTCCCTCCGCCCATTCTTTCCTCTCCCTCTCCTCCCTCTCCCCCTTCCCCATATTCCCCAGCTAAGTTTTTTATTTTTAGGAGAGATGGGGTCTCACTCTTGCTCCGGTTGGTCTTGAACTTCTGAGCTCCTCCACCTTTGCCTCCCAGAGTGCAAGGCTTCTGGTGAATTTTGAAAATGTTTTGCCATCCTTAATACTCGTGTTTTCTGATTTTATTTCAGAAAAGATTTAGGTCAGGCTCAGATGATGGTTGATGAACTGTTTTCCTCTCACTCTGATCTGGATTCTGATTCTGAACTGGATAGAGCTGTTACCCAAATCAGTGTAGACTTGGTGGATGACTATCCAGCTTCTGATCCACGGTGGGCTGAATCTGTCCCTGAGGGTAAAAATGCTTTGATTTTAATATTATCGAGTGATCAGTTTTGAGAAGAATATTCTGGTTTTATTACTTAAAACATTTCTCAAGGGAAATTTTTTTGTTTCTCAATTTAATATTAATTCAATATATATATATTTTTTAAAAAAAAACTGTAACCTTCCTTATAGTAGATTTTGGAGGGGCTCAGAAGAGATTTAGATAATAGAATAAGAAGTTGGAGCAAATCCTAATTGTTCTGTCTATGGGAAATTAGATTTCTCTGCTTTTTTTTTTTCTAAAAGGAAACTGGTAGATTCTGACACTTGCTTCCAAATTAAATGTTAACTTTAACATGATCAGTGTATTTAGCTAATTGAAATTATCCATTTCTCTAAAAGCAGCAGTGGGTATGTCACGTTCTACCTGCCCCAGGTCATGGTCCCTCTCACACTTGCTTCCACTTTAGTGTCAAGGGCACCCGTGGGATCCCCAAGTGCCAGAGAACTGTCTCAAATGTATTTCTTCCTTTAACTGCCCTACTTAACAAGTCTACTAAGCTGCGTTAGAGATTCAGGAAGATGACATCAGTGCTCACCTTCTTTCTTTTGACTGTTCACTGTCAGGCTTAAAATGATACAGATGACTAAACTAATAGTACACATTTTGAATAAATATAATCTGAATTGTATCAAATTCCCCAAATTTTCTTTTAAATATTTTAAACTCCTAAGTGATGTTATAAATAGTTTTATTGAAAGGTCAGTACTTTCCCTTTTATATAGATTTTTTTTTTTTTTCATTTAAATAGCAGTAACTGTTGTAGAACCAATATGTTACATGTTGAAGTATTGTTACTGTGTTCTAACAGAAGCACCTGGGTTCAGCAATTCATCACTGATTATCCTTCACCAGCTAGAAGACAAGATGAAAGCCCATTCTTTCCTTATGGATTTTATTCACCAAGTAAGAGTCCAGATTGCTGGGGGCAGGGGTGTCTGGGAATGCCTTCTCTGCCTGTCATCAGGTCTCTCTAGAAACCCTTCTCTATTCCAAGCTGTTTTGTTGGTTTGGTGGACCATAACTATTGTCTTCTATTTTTTGTGCTGATTTAAAAGTAGATTGTTTCAAGGTTGTGTGAAGGCTTATTATTCCAAGTATAAAAACAGGATTTCAAAAAAAGGAGGGACTGTAGGTTTATGAGACTTGCCATAACCAGTGTGCCATGACTCACTGGTGTGCTGTGAAAAGTTTTTAAAGATCATTATTTCAAAAGAAATTCAAAGCACAGTCTTTCAATTCTTGGCAGAGTAGCTCAAACCTCTTAGCTCTCTAGACACAGTACAAAACTGAGGAAAGTAAAAGACAGCTGATTTATAAAGTGGGGTTTATAAAGTGGATGCTGCTACAGAAGAAAAAGACTGTGTGAACCAGCACCAATAATGGGATGGGGGTCTCTATGGGATGTCTAGAACGTTTAGATCTTTAAATAAGATTGGCATAACTGGACAATTTAGGTAATTATCTGAAGTTTAGGGTCAAAATATTTCCCCTTTCTCAAATTTCTGGGCCTTTTATTTAAAAATTAGACACGAAGAACAATGGAGGTGGCTAGAGGCACTGACACCCCTCATAGTAAAAAATCTGCATATAACCTTTGACTCCCCCAAATTTTACTTCTGTTGACCAGAAGCCATACTGATTCACATATATTTTCTGTTCTATGTATCATATACATACTACATTTTTACAATAAAGTAAGCTAGAGAAAAGAAAATGTTATTAAGAAAAAAAAAAAAAACAGGATTTCATTCAGATTTCCTTCATATACTTATGTGAAAACTTAGATTTTCATGAGCTGATTTTGTATTATTCCAAAGATAGTAATGTTAAGATGATGGCTGATTTTTAATTTTGAGATACCATTAGAATCAACTCCTCATTTAAAGTATTCTTTCCCTTTTTTGTAAGCAGCTGTCCTCATATATATTGAACCTAAATTGTGAAAGTGTTTTTGCTGTTGGACAGAATAGTTAACATAAATTCACCCATTTTTGTCTTGTCAGTAAGTGGTAGCTGCCAGGCATATTACATCTCCAAATGAATGAATTTTGTCCTGGTTTAGATTGTTTTTAAACTCAATAATGCCTCCATGTTAAGGGGACTCTAGTCATTGCTACCCAGTAGAACTTTCTAGAATGGTGTGAATGTTCTCTGTGCTGTCCACATAGCTGCCACTAGCCACATGTAGCCACTGAACAGCTGAAATGTGACTAGTGCAAACAAAGAGTGAAAGTGTTTTAAAATTTAATTGTAATTAACAAATTTAAATAACCACTGTGGACAGTGGCCATCCTACTGGACAGTGCAGCTCTAGGTGATTCCAGAAGTGACTTGATTGGTCCTAATCCCACATTGCGCTTCAACTTTAATGCATGTTTTGGCTGCTGCTTTCTACTCTATTATTATCTTGGCAAGAAAACTTTATTGAGTCTTTTTTTAGCATTTTAAATGAGGTATAGATTGGAAAGCACAGCATTTCTTCATGATATAATTTTTTAATTAGCCAAGTATATCAGTTAACTATTATGTTGCAAACCAACCCAAAATGTGGCTTAAAGCAGTTCTGTGGGTTAGCCAGGTAGTGCTTCGGCGTGTTTCTCCTAGGGCCACTCCTTGCCCTGCATGTGAGGTGTGCTGAGCTGGAAGTTCCACAAGCCTCAGCCAGCTCACCTTCCTGGCAGTTGGTGCTAACTGTCAGGGAGGGCCCCCTGGGTGTCATCCTCCTATGGGCTGTGCTGGCTTCTTGTGGTCTCAGGGCAGCATTCCCAGGGGATAAACGTAGAGGCTATAGCCTTCTTAAGGGTTCAGTTTAGATGTCAAGTAATGTTACTTACACTAAAGTGACCTTGGTTAAAGCAAGTTACAAGGCAGTCTGGATGAAAGGTATTGAAGGATTGATTCTGTCTCTTGAAGGGAAGAGTGGCAAAGTCACTCGTGTTGTAAAAGGCTATGCGTCCTGGGCTAGGAGGAACTGGTGGCCCCTCTGCCACACTGAATGCACACTGATCTGTCAGAGGCCAGCTGAGAACGTGAGCATTGTGGCCTCTTGTGGCTCCAGAGACCTTAACAAGGTCTCACAGCTCCTGGTAGCAGTGTCCATTGCAAGGCAATGTTTAGCCCTAAAAATCCCATTCTGGGTATGCCTTTTACCTTTCCAATTTAATATTCGGAGCTTTTTTATTAATCAGGAGGAATTTATGTTAATCATTGGGAAAAATGTGTAACTAGATACTTTGTCTTAGTAAGTATTTCTGAATATAGTGCTTTGCTTCTGCTCAAGCCTAACTTGGGATCAGGAAGGCTGTATCCTCATTTTGAAGGGAAGGGAAGAAGCATCAGCATCTCAAAGGACCTGCTCCGTTTTCTGGTGTTGAGGGAAGCCTGTCCCTCATATGTTGTATGAGGGAACTGTAGCAGAGTGTTAATTCAATCATCTTCCTTGTGTGACCAGAGTGATTTTAATCTAGAACTGTTGCTTCACCATCAGGGCTGTAAAACCAAAGTAGTATAAAGCAGGCAGTTGAGATGATCTTGCATAAAAACTATGCTTAAATTATTTTTTGAGGGAATCAGCAAGTGGATTCAAATCAAGAAAGACTATGTATCTCTTATGTTTAAATAGCCATGTGAGCAGGTTGACTAAATTGAGATACTAATTAAGGTACTTTGGTGAAGTATTCCATGCTCATTAAATATGACTGTCTAAATGTGTAATAAAAAAGAAGATTCCATAGGCTCGGTGCCTGTGGCTCAAGCGTCTAAGGCACCAGCCACATACACCTGAGCTGGCAGGTTTGAATCCAGCCCAGGGCCACAAAACAACAATGATGGCTGCAACCAAAAAATAGCCGGCCATTGTGGCGGGTGCCTGTATTCCCAGCTACTTGGGAGGTGGAGGCAAGAGAATCGCTTGAGCCCAGGAATTGGAGGTTGCTGTGAGCTGTGATGCCATGGTACTCTGCCCAGGGTGACAGCTTGAGGCTCAGTCTCAAAAATAAAATAAAAAAGAAGATTCTATAAAATCAAATAAGGTACAGAACAGTATATATAGTATGACTCCTTTGTGGTTAAAAAAAAAGACGTCTCCTAGCTTGTAAATGCCATAAAAGCATATAGAAAATGAATGAGATAAAAATTAAATCACTTATTAATGAATTATGCTTAAAAATGAGAAAAGTTTTCATTATGTATGTCTTTTGGCTGTTTTCTAGTTCAGATCTTGTAAGATTGTATCAAATGAGAAAGCTTAGAAAAACTCCTAAAACTACGGAACACTCCAGAAATGGGTGTCAAGCAAATCAGAAGTAGATGCAAAAGTTAGACTCCTCCACTCTCCCTACAGTTTTGGGGTTCTGGAAATCAGTCTTTGAATATGAAGGCTGCTTAGTTTTTTGTTCCCATAGGGCTGAGTTTTAGGAGAGTTAATTGATAGAGATAGAAAAGGGAAGTATGACTTGAAACAATAGTTTGGAAAACATGATAGGTAGAGACAACAGAGTGGGCAGAAGCTCTGCAGTGACCTTGATCTTAGAAACATCTGCCCTTTCTTACAGGCCTGAGCTGAAATATGCTTTGTGTCAGAAATAGCCAAAATGAGAGGCAGCTGGAGGTGCTTGCGGAAGAGCTAGGGCCAATGGTTGTGCTCAGTGTGCTTCTGGTGGAAATAGGATGGTGGTATTTTGCATGTTGCCGTAACCATAAACGTTTTCTAAGAAATGTGTTTGCCTTTTTGCAAGGTTGGCTTATTTGAACGTTTGGCCACTTTTCCAGTTAGAGGAATGCCGATGGCAACCCGGCTGTTGCTCTGTGAGCATGCTGAAAAGTTGTCAGCCGCCATTGTTCTCAAGAACCACCACTGCCGGCTCCCTAACCTTGTCAACACAGCAATATTGATTGCTTTGAACAAAAGGGAGTGTGACATCCCCTCCAACTTGACTCCTGCAGATGTCTTTTTCAGAGAGGTAAGATGAGTTCCCTTTCATGTGGCTTTGTAGACCTGTGCTATTTACTCATTTACTGATCACACCCCAAGCAGGACGACAGTGAGATCTTGTTGTAGTTTTAAACTGGACTCCTTATTTTCTGCATAAAGAATCACTCAGAAGTGCTTATTCATTGCTTATCCTTTACGTAGAGCTTGCAAAGTTGACTAAAAGGGCTTCCTGTTTTCTACACGTGCTGGATGTTTCCTTTGTCTCTGCCACAAGGTGGTTGCCTCCCTCCCTCAGCACGCTTCTCTGCCTCTGGCTTCCTCTCAGGTCTGATGAACATGAGGCATGCTGGAAGGTCATTGTTGGAATAGTTACCCCCCAGCTTCCCTCCTTGCACTTCAGAGACCCCGGCTCCTATCTGGCTGCTCTCTGTGTTTCCAAGAACTTGCCCTCCCCACACTTCCTCAGGTCTGCAGTTGGTCATGGTTGCATGTGTCAAACTATCCCTTCTTGGACCCTTTAATCTTGCAAACAGTCCCTTCACTGAACTCTCCTCAGCTTCCTCCTAGGATCCTGCAGATAAACCTCCTTTTTCAAATCATATGTGTTTTCAGAGAAGAAGTAAAGTCTGCTATAAACTTCAAAGGGAGAAAAGGCTAAGATGCTGGCCAGCCAGTGGCAGCCAGGCATCAAAGTAACAGTAACACAGTCCTGCATAGCCTGGTGAGGCACCAGGGCAGACTCCTTTTAAGATGTGACTCAGGCCAGTTGTCTTAACTGAGACAGTAGATCCTGGCTGTGGGTTTACTTTTCAGCTCATCGTTTTGGGCATGCTTCTGGAGTTTATAGTCCTTATGTAAGGCAGTCTCTTCTCCATGGCATTGTCTGATTTTAGAAACAGTGCCAAGTTTGTGAAATTTGTTTTATATTTGAGGAACTTCTAATTCTATTTGAGGCATTAAATTTCCCTTCCTTCTGTAGCGTAGGTATCTTCTAACATCTAACACACTATGCCAGTAGTGTGTTTTTTCTTAAGGTTTAGTGTACTATAACCTAAGTTCAGGTTTTTGTTGATTCCATAGATGTATTTAGTTTGAATTCCTTTTTTTTTAGTTACACATTTGGATTAGTTTCTAGGGAATGTAAAGTTCTCTGTTTTATTTTTAATCTAAGAACTGTGCTAGAAATCTGAATGGAAGAAAGACAAACATATCGCCTTAAGTTTCATGATCTAACAAACCAAATTGTTATAATTTTGGTGTCTTTCTTGGTCTTTATTCATACATTATTTTACATGATAAAGCCGATTTTAAAAAAAATTGCTAATGACAGATTACTTGAAATGAGTGGGGAGCCTGGTCCTCTTCCTGCAGTTGGATCAAAGGGTAAAATAAAACATACTTGTTGGTTGAGTGTATGTGCATGTTCCAGTTAGCTGAGTAAGATGGAAAGTTCTGGAAAATATTCTATATTATGTATTATTTACATATGACAGGAATAATACTTCAGGAATATGATACAGCAAAACAAGAATTTGGCTCTTCAAAAGTGTGTTCTGTATGAAAAATAGTAATGCTTAGAACTGTTCACATCACCATTTATCTATTTCTCGTGGTGTTTACTGGTCTTCAGCTTCCTTTGGGAGTAGTTCTAAAGCTCCTTCCACGTGGGATAACTATAATGAAGAGAGAGAGCTAGAAAGAGGGAATACATGAATACAGCGAATATAGTCATCGTTTTTCTTTCTCTTTACCTGTCCTTTCACTTCTGGGTGGCAATTATGTTCCTAAAGCGTATTAGCATTTTAAGAGAGCTGGTTAATTAGTATCTATCTCTGTAGAGAGATATTTTTGATTTGGCAGCCCTGATATAAAGTAAAATAATGTAGAGTGTGCTTGTGGGTGCACTCTGTACCTTGCCTCTGTGTCTAGGCTGAAAAGGCTGGGTACCTCCCAGGGCTCTGGAAAAGCAGAGCTAACTGCATATGGAACAAATTGTTGGCACAGCATATGAGCTATATTTGAAACCACTGAATAAATACACAGAAGAGTATTTACCAAGCCTTTTGGCATTTTAATTGCTTTTATGTCATTTTCTGCCTTTTATATCATATATGCTTTCATTGTGTTTTTTATGTTAGAATTTTACACTTAATCTTACAAATTAAGTATGCTGAAGTTTCTTGCTTGGGCAGTTAGGATTTCTTTGACTAACATCAGAAATACAAATAAGGTTTGCAAGAGACTGATTTTGTTTGGGCCGTATTTTACATGCCTCCCTGTCTTACTGCTTTTGCTAGTTTGTAAGCTCCTTACGGGCCACAAATCTTATTTTTCTTTCTTTTTATCACTGAGTGTCCAGTGCTATGCAAACCCTAATAAAGGGAGAAAGCTTCACTACAGACTGAAAATGAAACAGGAATTTCAGTGCCTAAGAACCTTGTTGTGCTGTTAATCTCTGTCTGTTAATTAATAACCGAAAAGATAGAAGAGTTACAAGTTATGTATTTATTGGTAGTTTATTTTCTTACATTGCTTACTGATAATTCTGTAAACATTTATGTCTAAAGAAGAGGAATTGCTCATAATAGAAATTACCAAGTTCATTTGATTGGGTTGTTATTTTAATCCATTAGTTCGTTACTCAGGATCTTTCATTGTAAAGTGACATTTGTAACCTAGTTCTAGTTAAAGGTCACACTGAGCACTGATAGCTCTAAACACTGCAGTTGCTTCTTTAAATAAAAAAATCTACTTGGTAACAATCCAGAACTTTCCTATTTATAAGACTTAGTTATTTAGGCATTCTAAGCTTTAAAGGTTAGGATATTCTAACTCTAACTTTTACTGGATTTTAGATTTATTTTTATCAATTATCAATAAAAGACACTCTGTCTAACTATCTGAGTCTATGACCTAATGAGTAAAACCCATTCAGTAGTTGTCGTTGTTACCTCCCTTCATGACTCTTACTATAAGTAGTTGATTTCTGTGTGCCCTCTCAGGTGTCACAAGTAGACACAGTCTGTGAGTGTTTACTGGAGCATGAGGAGCAGGTCTTGAAGGACACATCACTGGATTCCATTGAGTGGGCTGAAGTGGTGATCAGTGTGAACAGCATTCTCAAGGTACAAAAACATGGTGACAGTTTCAGCATACCAGGCCCAGAGCATGCATATTTAAGGACGTGGTTTCCATATTCCTACTCTGTATTGCCAGTAATTTATCAGACTGTTAGGTAGAATAAACTTTGAGGGGGGTGTTTATGTCATTGCAAATGTATTTATGTTAATGCAACTACATAGTTCTTGTTTCTTTTTTTAATTACTTAAAAACTTGCTACTTATAGTAGTGACTTAAATATTCATTTGACTTTCACTAATGGACTTTACAGTAATGGTTTTTCTCCTTTGGTTACTATGGTTTTCCAAAACTAAAGTTAAGTTGTAGAGTAAAATAAATTTCAAAGCAGAAAGAACCAAAAAGTAATCCTACAGACCTGTGCTGGATATTTTTTCCTATTAATAGACTTTGATATTTCAGTGGCGCCTGTGGCTCAAAGGAGTAGGGCGCTGGCTCCATATACTGGAGGTGGTGGGTTCAAACGCAGCCCTGGCCAAAAACTGCAAACAAAAACAAAAAAAAGAAAATGATAGACTTTGATATTTCAACTTATCTTTGGAAATGCTGCAATCCCTCACATTTCTTGTTTTCCAGGATATGCTGCAGGCAGCTAGTCATTATCGCCGGAATAGAAACTCCTTATATAAAAGAGAAGAGCCACAAGAAAAAGAACCTGAGTATGTTCCATGGACAGGTAATGTACTAATTTATTAATGGTTGTTTAAAATATATTTTGACTAACCCATCAATTTGGAAGCAGTGTTATTCTTTCAGTGTAGGCATGTACATAAAAGAAAAGAATAACTTATGTGTCATCTCCAAAATGAACAGTTCTTATCACAATCACTTTATTCCTTTGGACTTAACTTATGGAACTCCTTATAATTTATTTGTTTAACTGGCACTTACTATGCATTTACTAGGTTTTAGTACAAATAGTTAAGCGTAGAAGCAGGTCCTGGCCCTAGAGTTATGTACTATATTTTATGTTGACTGAATACAAGTAGAGTAGCATCAAAGGAAGAAGAATCATGTTTACATGGCTTTGCTGAGGAAATCTCCTTAGAGAAGATGGAGTTTGAGCTGAGTATAGTGTATTGCCTGAACCTGTTTGATTTATTTTTCCAGCAGCGGTGAAATGACATAATTTTTAGGCAATTTTTTTCCCCTTACCCATTATAGAGCCCTTACTTAACCATGTTATTTTGTGTGATTTCACAGCAACAAGTGGTCCTGCTGGCATCCGAACAGTAATAGTACGCCAGCATGAGATTGTCCTGAAGGTAGTTTACCCACAGGCAGACAGCAACCTCCGAAACACGGTGACAGAACAGCTGGTAGCGCTGATCGATTGCTTCCTGGATGGTTATGTTTCTCAGCTCAACTCTCTGGACAGATCTATTGATCAGGAAAGATACGTCAGTCTGGAGGAGGAATATCTACAGAAAAGAACAGATCTCTTATCTCCTCTTCGTAAGTGCATGGTATTTGGTCAAGTCTATGGATCTTGAAATTTGCAGAACAGATGAAGGGGTCAAATAGGTAATGCAGTATATTCAGTGTAGCAACATTAATCCAACTGTAACCAAGAGCTTAAAGCAAGTGCATAGTGCAGCTTTCTGTGTTCTTTTATTCAACCGTTTTTCAGTACTTACCAGGTACACATACTGTAGACATTGCTAAAGATGATTTTTTTAAGTGACTAAATCAACAGCATGTGGATACTGCCCTCAAAGAGCTTAGTTAGCATCTCAGACCTCTACATGAGGACCTACCCTGCACAGTAGGGCCTGATGAGGGCTGGCCAAGGGGTACAGAGAAACAGCGTGATTCTTCAGCCAGGGACACACATACATTCCAGGCTGGGATTAGGGGTGCTTATTTTGCTAGTACAGGAAGGAAAGAAATAGTGTTTGGGGAGACAGTTATGATAAAAAAGGACTGAATGTAGTACATCTTTAATGAGTTGATGTAGATATTGAAAGTAAATGCCAATAACCAGGAAGGTTTCCTTTCTTAATAATTCTTAGTAGGAATAAAGGTAAAATTTCAAGTAATATTTTTATTACATATATTAAGTTTTGCTAATAGGATTTTTTCCTTGTTTTCATTTCCATAGTCACCCTAGGCCAGTATTTGTTGGCTGCTTCTCTAGCGGAGAAATACTGTGACTTTGATATCTTGGTACAAATTTGTGAGCAGACCGACAACCAGAACAGACTCCAACGCTACATGACCCAATTTGCTGATCAGGTGATGGATGTTGGGTGTGTGGCCAGGGTGTCCTGTAGTACTGCTTTGGTGTTTCAAATCTGTACTTTTGGAATACGACATGATCTTTTTATAGTTAAGTTTGGTATGTTTCTTTGCAAATTTTAACAGATCATTCTTTAAGTACAACTAAAAGATTCTTTGACCTTTGGAAAAATGTTAAAACTTTGTTTCTGTTCTTTTCTTTTTAGTTGTATTAAAAGTACTTAAGTAGATGAATATTGGTAAAGTTTTAAAAAACTACTGGAGAGTAGAGTATACTATTTTCAGAGAGTTCAGATTTATGTGCATCTAGTATTTGTTTTCTTTGGGTTTGATTCCTATTTTTAAAAAAAGTTCCTGTTACGACACTGTGTAGATGAATTTAAGTTGTTCCTTAAGGCCAGTATATTCAGTCAGTTGATTACTATGTAAAAACCTTAATTTTTTTCTTACTATAAAAATGATACAAAATTCAGAAAACTCTTTTAAGTAAAAAAAACAAAAATCACTCATACTTCTACTATTCAGAGAGCCCTTTTAAACATTTCATTTATATTCTACTCTTTCTATTCTGTGTATTAATATTATAACTGAACATCATCAATATTTTTAAATATTCTATAGCAGCATTTTTTTTTTTTTTTTGAGACAGAGTCGCCCTGTGTAGAGTGCTATGGCATTATAGCTTATAGCAACTTCAAACTCTTGGGCTCAAGCAATCCTCTTGCCTGCACCTCCCAAGTAGCTGGGACTACAGGCGCCCACCATAATGGGCAGCTATTTTTTGAGATGGGGTCTCACTCTTGCTTAGGCTGGTCTTAAACTCCTAAGCTCAGGCAATCCATCTGCCTGAGCCTCCCAGAGTGCTAGGATTACAGGAGCCACCAGGCCTGGCCTATAGCAGCATTTTTAATGGTGTTACAGTATTTCAACGACTGGGTGTGACTTATTTTTTCGATCAGTGCCCATTGTTGGATATGGCTCATCTAATGTTTTACAGTAGTGCTAAAGTATTGCAGCAGTATTGCACCAGTCGTCATTTTTTAATTCTTTTTATGGATTTTAGTTCTCCATTGACATTTTTTTACCCAGTTTTGCTTTTTCTTTTCTTTAACATGTTTTTTTCTTGACCTGAACGTATGGGTTTGTTTGTTTATTTATTTATTTATTCATTTATTTATTTAATTTCAGGTTAATGTGGGGGCATAAACAACCAGGTCAAAATATTTGAATTTGTTAGGCAGAGTCCCCTTGTGGTTATGTCCCACACACAAAAGTGTGCCAGACACCCCCACCCTGTGCCCATTCAGTAAGAGCACCCCAACTCCCTCTCTGTCCCTCTCCCTCATTAATCCTCCCCTCTTCTTAACATGTTAAATAATTATTTTAAAGTCTGTGCTAAATTAGGTCTGTTTCTGTTGTTTGATTTTATGATGGTTGAGCCATATTTTTCTGCTGTTTATATCTGGTAATTTTATTATTGTATTTTAGACATGACAGATAAAAGAACTATAAAGCTGGTAATTGATGTTATTTTTCCTCAGGGAGGGTTTTCCTCTCTTAAGCAATTTAGGTGAGAGGCAGATCACACAATCCATCAGGAATACAAGTGGGCAGGGGCTTGATCTAAGCTTTTACTACATTTATTTTATTTCTGGTTTCAAAAGTCTTTGGGGAGACACTTAATTTAATAGCAGGATCTCTGCTTTAGTGGAAGAGCCTCTTAAACACTGAGACCATAGGACATTTCGGTCTTCCTGAAAACTGGCAGGGTGTTTGGGCCTTTCAGGATTCTGATGTATCATGGCAGCCCCCGTGGCTAGCTGACAACAGAATTCTACCCCTGAGCCTCTCACTTGGAAATGTTACAGTCTTGGTTTTGTCAAGTAGAATTGCGTGTGGTAACAGAGATTTGTTTATACATGCAGTCCAAAATGGGTCCATGTGACTGGGCACTTGGGGCTGTTGAGCACATGAAATGTGCTAGTGTACCCTAGGAAACTGAATTTTAAATTTTAATTTAATTTTTAAAATTTAAGTTTAAACACCTACACATGGCTGACAAACATCTAGGTTCTGCTATGAACTTCGTTGCAATTCTGAGCAAGATATACTTTCTTTTTTTTTTGCAGTTTTTGGCCGGGGCTGGGTTTGAACCCACTACCTCTGGCGTATAGGGCTGGCACCCTACTCCTTTGAGCCACAGGTGCCGCCCCAAGAATACACTTTCTGATTCGAAATTTACTTATTTGTCAAATTAGGTTATCCTACAATATAGGAAATTATTATTTAAAACAAGATTTCTGTTTTATAGAAATTTATATTTGGAAGAAATTTATATTATCAGAAATGTAATTTTAAAAACTATATTATTAAGTATTAATAGATTTTTGGCTCTATCACTTGTAGAATTTTTCAGAGTTTCTGTTCCGTTGGTATCTGGAGAAGGGAAAGCGAGGCAAGTTACTATCTCAGCCCATTTCTCAACATGGACAGTTGGCGAATTTTTTGCAAGCTCATGAACATCTCAGTTGGTTACATGAAATTAATAGCCAGGAGTTAGAAAAGGTAAGGATTATATGGAGCAAATAAATGCATTTTATTTAGGTAGTTTAGTTAGTATAATTTTTAGTAATTAAAGTACTACTTACAGCCATATACCTAATAAGGAGTTGCTATGCAAAATATATAAGGAACTCAGCTCAATAGCAAAAAGACAAATAACCTGATTTAAAAATGGGCAAAAGATCTGTAGTCAGATATACAAATGGCCAACAGATACATGAACACAATGCTCAACACTGGGGAAATGAAAATTAAAACCATATGCTTCTTAGAATGGCTGTTACCAGAAAGATGACAAATGTGGGAGAAGATATGGAGAAAAGGGAACCCTGGTATGTGGTCAGTGGGAATGTAGAGTTAGTCTAACCCTGTGGAAAACCGTGTGGAGCTATCTCAGAAAATTAAAAGTAGAATTGCTATGTGATCCAGCAGTCTCACTTCTGGGTATATATCCAAAGGACTCCCATGTTCGTTGCAGTACTATTCAAAATAAGCAAGTTGTAGAATCAACCTGTGTGTCCATCATTGTGAATAAAGAAAATGTGGCATATGTAATATACAGTGGAATAACAGTTTTTAAAAAGAAGGACATTCTGTCATTTGCAATGATGTGGATGAAGTTGGAAGATATTATGCTAAGTGAAAAGAAGACAAGTGCACAGAAAGGCAGTGCCACATCCTCTCACATGTTGAATCTAATTTGAAATTGTAGAAGCAGAGAATAGAGTGGTCATGGTTAGAGGATGGAAGGGTGGGAGGAGAGAGGAGATATTGCTCAAAGGGGACAAAGCTTCACTTAGGAATTTTTGAGATACATTGCACAACATGGTGAGTAAAGTTAGTAGTGTATTATATATTTCAGAGTAGCTAAGAGTAAATTTCAGATCTTTTCACTACAAAAAAAAAAGTATTGAGGTGATGGGTTTGTTCATTGGCTTGATCTAATTATTGTAAATTATATGCATATATTATAGCATCACTTTGTATCCATAAATACATATAATTATAATTTGTCAGTTTATAATAAAAAGTTTGAAATTTAAAAAATATATGATTCTTACAGGAATTTATTTATTTATTTAAAATTTTTCTGGAAGCAGAATCCCATTCTGTTGCCCAGGCTAGAGTGCCATGGCATCAGCATAGGTTACAGCAACCTCAAACTAATGGGTAGAGGTGATCCTTCTGCCTTACCCTTTTGAGTAGCTGGGACTACAGGCACTCACCACACTTGGCTAATTTTTCTATTTTTTTTTCCTTTTTTTATTAAATCATAGCTGTGTACATTATTGCAATCATGGGATACAATGTGCTGGTTTTATATATAATTTGAAATATTTTTATCGAACTGGTTAACATAGCCTTCATGGCATTTTCTTAGTTATTGTGTTCAGACATTTATATTCTGCATTTAGTAAGTTTCACCTGTACCCTTGTAAGAGGCACCGTAGGTGTGGTCCCACCAATTACCCTCCCTTCACCCATCTACCACCCTAATTTTTCTATTTTTAATAGAGTTGCAGTCAACCCCTTACTCAGGCTGGTCTCAAACTCCTGAGTTAGAGATCCCCCCCCTTCTTGGCCTCCTAGAGTGCTGAGATGACAGGCATCAGCCACCGTGCCCAGCCAAAAATTTGAAATTTTTTTAAAAGCACTAATAGATTTAAAATATATACCTCCCATTCACTCACATAGTTTACATAAAGCGTTCTTCTTGATTTATGGTGGTATTGCCATTACATCTAATATCAAAAAAAATGTAGTCCATTGTGATTTCAGTTTTATTATATTAAAATCACTAAAGTTTTGCTGACATGTATATAATGATCATTGGCCTTTTTTAGTGATGAGTATGTTCTCCTAATACAAATATGTGTAAAAACAGCACACAAATTGATTTTAAAGTTTGTTCTTGGTAGGATGTTCAAGTGAACATGTAATTGTAGCAGATGTTATGCATATGTGTCTCTTCCCAGTGATTAGCGTGGGTAGTTGATTTTTATTTATTTATTTTTTTATTTTTTTATTTTTGTTTTGGTCAGGGCCAGGTTCGAACCCGCCACCCCTGCTATATGAGACCAGCGCCCTACTCCTTGAGCCACAGGCACTGCCCAGTAGTTGATTTTTTAATGTGTAATTACTTTCACTGTATGGCAGCGATTAGTTTTTAGGTTTGCTAATTATTAATTTGTCTTTCATTGGGTATGGCTTAGGTGGGGAAAAAACAAGTTTGGGACATACTTAACCTTTATTTCAACTTGAATTGATGCCCAGGATCTTAGTAGGGTTTTCATATTTTGTTTGTTATAGGCACATGCAACACTTCTAGGTTTGGCAAACATGGAAACTCGTTACTTTGCAAAGAAAAAAACCCTTCTTGGCTTGAGTAAATTGGCTGCATTAGCATCAGACTTTTCAGAGGATGTACTACAAGAAAAAATTGAAGGTAATGGGACAAATTTGATTAAGAAGATATACAAACTGTTCATGTTAATTCTTATGAGGTGTTCTTGTCAGTTAACAGGATCTATTAGAAATAGTATTTTTCTCTAAGAGGACTGTTTTTATTGATGTTTATTTAGTCTCAACAACTGAACAGACAAATGAATGTTCATTTATAGCTAATTATGTACTTAGAATTGGGCTTTTTTTTTTTTTTGAGAGTAAAATTATTTATAAACAGAATTCCTAAAGAATAAATTCAAATAATTTTAAACTGAGATGTCTGAGAACCCTTAGTGATACATATTCTAAGGGCAAAAGGACACAAAACTTTGACCTTCACACAGGATTTAGGGGTAGTAGCCTTGGTGCAATAATTCTGAAATTATTATGTGTGTATTGTAGATAGAGAAAATGATTAAATTTAGTACAGTCAGCCTCCATATCCTCATATCCATGGGTTCTACAGATTTAACTATTTGAAAAAAAACACAACAATAAAAAATGCAATTTTAAAATTCAATACAAAATAATTTACATTGTATTAGGTTACTGTAAGTAACGTAGAGATGATTTAAAGTATATGGGGGGGGGATGTGTGTAGGTTACCTGTAAATATTACCCTATATAAAAGACTTAAGCATTTGGGTATCATTGGGGGTCCTGGAATCTGTGTATACCAAGGGACAACTGTATTTTTTTTTTTTCTAAGAGACAAAGTCTCACTTTGTTGCCCTCAGTAGAGTGCTGTGGCATCACAGCAACCCCTAACTCCTGGGCTTAGAAGAATGTGTTGCCTCAGCCTCCTGAGCAGCTGGGACTACAGGTGCCCACCACAATGCCCAGGTATTTTTTGTTGCAGTTTGGCTGGGGCTGGGTTTGAACCTGCCACCCTCAGTATATGGGGCCAGTGCCCTATTCACTGAGCCACAGGTGTCACCCTGAACAACTGTATTTTTTTTTTTTTTTTGCACTTTTTGGCTGGGGTTGGGTTTGAACCCGCCACCTCTGGCATATGTGGCTCCTTTGAGCCACAGGTGCCGCCCTATTTTTTTTTGAAGACAGAGTCTCAAGCTTTTGCCCTGGGTAGAGTGCCGTAGTGTCACAGCTCACATCAACCTCCGCTCCTGGGCTTAAGAGATTCTCTTCCCTCAACCTCCCAACTAGCTGGGACTGCAGGCACCCGCCACAACGCCCAGCTATTTTTTGGTTGTAGTTGTCATTGTTGTTTGGCAGGCCCAGGCTGGATTCAAACCCACCAGCTGTGATGTATGTGGTTGGTGCCCTAGCTGCTGAGTTACAGGCACTGAGCCAACAACTATATTATTTTTGAGAACCAAGGAGAAGGGACATACAAATATGGAAGGAAGATAAGGAAGAACCCTGAATTATAATTTTTGAATTAGAGATATCAGATTTTTAAAAAAATTTTTTTAAAAAAATTTTTCTTGTTTGTGGTGATGAATATGTTAATTACCCTGATCAGAGCATTACACAATGTATACATGTATTGAAACATCACATTGTACCACATAAATGTTTACAATTACTATGTGTCAATTAAAAATATTTACATGGTATGAAACCCTGGTAGCCTGAATATACCTAGTTTCCTATTTTGGTCTCTAACTAGCATTTTCCAGTAAAAGGAAGTGAGGACACATTGAAGAGAACGGTTTTGGAGCCAGAAAACAAGGTTACTGTGGAGATGTCAAAAGAACTCAGAACTGTGAACAGCTTCCACTGGCTAAGTTTGGGGATAATCTCAACATCAAAAGGACTGATAGTAAAGAATTATATGTTAGAGTTTATGAAAGAAAAATTGAGGATTCCACAGTGATATCCAAAAGGGGCAGGGTCAGTGAAATATTTCTTTAAAGATTGCAAAGTAAGAAATGCAGAAAGAATGATAGAAGTCATCAAAGGATGCTGAAACCATTGAATTTAGGGGTTAGGGAAATATTTTCAGAGTATCAGCACACAGATCTAATAGGTACCATCATCAACAAAAGACAAACCCACACTACTTCCTGAAGGGATGGAACATGGTAGTAAATACCATCACTTGTGTCATACTCTTGCCAAAAATGTTTAGGTGAATCTAATCACAAAGGAACAATGAGATATATCCTGATGGTAAGGCAGAGGCTGTTTTAGATTAAGGGAACCTAAGAGCCATGACACATAATAAAGTGCAATTTGAGCTTCTCTGAATTCTGGATCATCTCCAAAGTAATCGAAACAACTATAATGAATATTTAGAGGACAACTGAGAACATTTGAACATAATGTTAGATGATAGTACTGTATTGATGTTAAATCCATAAGCTTAATAATGATACTGTGGGCAGATGTCCTTCTAGGAGGAGTATTTAGGAATGAAATATCCTCAACTCTTTAGTTTTCATATGATTAGCAAAAAGAAGAATGAGAGAGAAAGCAAATAGGTGAAAATGTTAACAGCAAGTGACTCTAAATGGATGGTATGCAGTACACACTGTGTTCTTTAAAATTTTCTGTAGGTTTAGAATTTTCCAAAATAAAAATCAGAGGGGGAAGGGGGAATCTCAGCTATGTGGTTGAAGTGAAGTATATGCAGATACGGATATTTGGTTGTATGACTTAGCCACAGAGAATCCAGCCTCTGGGGTCTGGGTTCAAATTACATTGCTGTCACTTTTTTTCCTTTGAGATTGTGGATGTAATGGAAAGAATCTGGAATTTAGATATTTACTCTGAACTTAATACTTTTGTGGCACTGGGTAGCTAATTTGCCTTTCTGAACCCGGGTCTGTTCCATCTAATCACACAGGCAGTTGTAGGACTGAGGACAGATGTCGCTAGAGAAAAAGGGTCTGCACAGGTTAAGTGTGCATTACTTTGTTTGTTTTTTTTTTTTTTTACTATTCATGAGAATCTTCTTCAATCTTTTTAATTTTTTGCACTAGTAATGTGCCTGTTGTTCTGAAGAAAATGTGTTTATATTCATTCTGTAGGGCAGGCTGACAGTCTGAGAGGGGAAGCCATGTCTTAGTTTGCCTCCAGAAATAAGAGCATGTTCATCAAAGTATTTAAACATTGGACTTTGTTATTTATTTATTTATTTAGAAACAGAGTCTCACTATGTTGTCCTCGGTAGAGTGCTGTGGCATCACAGCTCACAGCAATCTAAAACTCTTTGGGCTCAAGCAGTTCTCTTGCCTTAGCCTCCCTATAGTTGGGACTACAGGCACCTGCCATAACACCCAGCTATTTTTGTTTGTTTGTTTGTTTATTTGCTTGGCAGGCTTGGGCCGGGTTCGAACCCACTAGCCCCGGTTCATGTGGCCAGCTCCCTAACTGCTAAGCTATGGGTGCCGACTTTGTTATTTCTAGTTTCTTCCTCCCATACATTGAAACTCTGGTCACATTTGATCACTTCTTTTTTTCTTTTAATTTATTTTTTATTTCAAATTAATATGAGGGTACAAATTTTTAGGTTACATTCTTCTCACTTCCAGGGTAAAGTTCCATTTGTAGAAGAGGCCCTCACCCAGGGGCGTTATGCACCCTCACAGTTGTACACATTAGGTGAGATCCCACCTCAGGCCCACCTTCCTTCTGCCAGTTGTCCTCCCGCCTCACTCTACCTTCTTACTAGATTATATTTGTGTTTTATTGTTCATATGAGTATGTAATTGTTTACATATTGGTTTCATATTAGTATGGAGTGCATTGGATATTTATTTTTCCATTTTTTTTTTTTTTTTTTTGAGACAGAGCCTGAAGCTGTTGCCCAGCTCACAGTAACCTCCAACTCCTTCGCTTTAAGCTATTCTCTTGCGTCAGCCTCCCAAGTAGCTGGGACTACAGGCACCCACCACAACTCCCGGCTATTTTTTGGTTGTAGTTGTCGTTGTTTGGCAGGCCCAGGCTGGATTCGAACCCACCAGCTCTGGTGTATGTGGCTAGAGCTTTAGCCACTTGAACTACAGGAGTTGAGTCATGTTTTTCCATTCTTGTGATACTTTACTAAGAAGAATATATTTCAACTCCATCTAGGTCATCTAATCTGTGAGTTGCGACCCCTTTTTAACAATGAAAATACATTGCAGCATTAGGAAGGTTGAGAAACACTGATCTAGGTAAATGTAAAAGCTATAAAGTCTCTATCTTTTTTTTTTTTGAGACAGAGTCTTACTATGTCGCCCTCGATAGAGTGCCATGGCGTCACAGCTCATAGCAACCTCAAACTCTTGGGCTTAAGCCATTCTTTTGCCTCAGCCTCTCAAGTAGCTGGGGCTATAGGCACCTGCCACAACGCCCAGCTATTTTTTTGTTGCAGTTGTTGTTGTTTAGTTATCCTGGGCCGGATTCAAACCCACCAGCCTAGGTGTATGTGGATGGCGCCCTACCCACTTAGCTACAGGGGCTGCTGTCTCCATCATTTTTAATGGCTGAATAGTACTCCATGGTATACATACACCACAGTTTGTTGACGCATTCATGGGTTGATGGGCACTTAGGTTGCTTCCACAACTTGGCAATTATGAGTTGACCTGCAGTAAACATTCTAGTGAAAATGTCTTTGTGGTAAAATGATTGTTGCTCTTCTGGGTAGATACCTAGTAATGGGATTGCAGTATCAAATGGAAGATATTGAGGATTCTTCATACTTCTCTCCAAAAGGCTGTATTAGTTTACAATTACACCAGCAGCGTAGAAGTGTTCCCTTTTCTCCACATCTGGTGTTTTGTGACTTTGTGATGTGGGCTGATCTTGCTGGGATTAGGTGATACCTTAGAGTGGTTTTGATTTGCATTTCTGATGAGTAAAGATGATGAGCATTTTTTCATGTGTTAGTTGGCCATTTGTCTGTCATCCTCAGAGAAGTTTCTGTTCAGATCTCTTGCCCACTTATAGAGGGGGGGTTGTTTGCACTTTCCTTATTGTTTGAGTTCTCTCTAGATTCTAGTTAGCACTCCTTTGTCAGACTCATAACATGCAAAAATCTTCTATTCTGAAGGCTGTCTGTTTGCATTATTTGTGGTACTCTTAGCTGTGCAAAAGCTTTTTAGCTTGAGCAAATCCCAGTTATTTATTTTGGTGTTGCTGTAAGTGCTGGGGGGCTGTTTTCCTCATAAAATTTTTTCCCAGGCCAATATCCTCAAGTGTTTTCCCCACACTTTCTTCTAGAATTTGTATTGTTTTGTGTCTTAAATTTAAATCTTTTATCCAGCGAGAAGCAATTTTTATCAGTGGTGAGAGGTGTCAGTCCAGTTGCAGTCTTCTACATGTGGATAACCACTTCTCCCAGCACTGTTTGTTAAATAAGGATTCTTTTCCCCAGTGCACGTTTTGTTAGGCTTATCAAAGATCAAATGACAACATGTGACTGGGTTCATCTCTAGATTCTCTGCCCTATTCCATGGACACATTTGATCACTTCTTAGCTATTGTTTTCTTAGCACAATGAGAATATTTTAAGGTTTCAGTAATTTCTTGGAGACTATTATCACAGTGTATCTAATGATAGGGACTAGTCTTTTTTTTTTATTTTATAAATATATATATATATATTTTTTTTTATTGTTGGGGATTCATTGAGGGTACAATAAGCCAAGTTACACTGATTGCATTTGTTAGGTAAAGTCCCTCTTGGAATCATGTCTTGCCACCAGAAGGTGTGGCACGCACCAAGGCCCCGCCCCCCTCCCTCCTTCCCTCTCTCTGCTTTTCCTCCCCCCCCATAACCTTAATTGTCATTAATTGTCCTCATATCAAAATTGAGTACATAGGATTCATGCTTCTCCATTCTTGTGATGCTTTACTAAGAATAATGTCTTCCACTTCCATCCAGGTTAATACGAACCATGTAAAGTCTCCATTTTTTTTAATAGCTGAATAGTATTCCATGGTATACATATACCACAGCTTGTTAATCCATTCCTGGGTTGGTGGGCATTTAGGCTGTTTCCACATTTTGGCGATTGGAATAGTCTTTTTAAAAATAACTTTTCTGGTTACATTAATGCCTTATGGAAAATGTATAAATAATAGGGGAAAAATCCACAATAGAAAAGCAAATTGTCTGTAATTCCACCTCCCCAGAGATGACTACTGTTACTGTTTTTCTACATATGGAAATGCATGGCATTTTCCCTCTAATTTTCCAAAATTGGTTTTACGTGGAATGCTGCCAGTATTTGAATAAAAGTATTTTCTTTGATCACCTAGTATTGCTGTGACTACTTTGTCTGTGAAGCTGCATAGCAACTTGTACCCTTTTTCCTACAACCTAGCACATGCTCCTATACAGAGCCAGATCACAGACTGTATCCGGGGACTGGATGGCAGGCAGCAGTCCCTGTCACCTCATCCAGTGAATGTAACCTTTGCTTGTTAGTAGATTTGGTGCTCATTTTTTCACATTTTATTTTTCTTGTGATTACTCACAGTAGCTTTTAAATTATTTCCCTTTGCAAAAAAATAATTGAAGGCCAGATGGAATAGCTCATGTGTATAACTCTAGCACTCTGGAGGCCAAGGTGGGAGGATCACTTGAGCTCAGGAGTTGAAAATCAGCCTAAGCAAGAGCAAGACCTCACCCATCTCTACTAAAAATATAAAAATAAACTGGGTGTTGTGGTGAACACCTGTAAGTCCCAGCTACTCAGGAAGCTGAAGCTGGAGGATCATTTGAGCCCAGGAGTTAGAGGTTGCTATGAGCTACAGCACTCTAGCCTGAGTGACAGAATGAGACTCTATCTTAAAAAAAGCAACAACAAAACTATAATTGACTCTTGAACAGCACAGATAGAACTATATAAGTCCACATATATGTAGATTGTTTTCAATAAGTATATATAAAAAAATTTTTAGGGATTTTTGAGTATTTCAAAAAAAAACAGGGTGGCACCTGTGGCTCAGTGAGTAGGGTGCTGGCCCCATATACTGAGGATGGCGGGTTCAAACCGGGCCCCAACCAAACTGCAACAAAAAAATAGCTGGATGTTGTGGCAGGTGCCTATAGTCCCAGCTACTCGGGAGGCTGAGGCAAGAGAGTCGCCTACGCCCAAGAGCTGGAGGTTGTTGTGAGCTGTGACGCCACGGCACGCACTCTACTGAAGGCAACAAAGTGAGACAAACTAAATAGCTTAGAGATATAAAAAAGATAAAGAGAAAAGTATGCCATGAATGCATAAAATACATGTAGATATTAGTTTATTTTATTATTTACTATTATAAAACATATACAAATCTATTATAAAAAGTTAAAATTCATCAAAACATACACAAAGTACCATTTTGTGGAGAGAAATGTAAACAAATACAAAAATACAGTATTAAATCATAATTGCATACAATTAATTGTAATACATACTGTACCAATATAATAATTGGGTAGCCAATTCCTGTGGCTATTGTGGTGAGCTCATGTGTTGCTAATTATCTCCAAGTAAGAAGTTTGTCTCAACAGTAAATTTCATATTGCCGTAAAAAGTGATCTCACAGTTCTCATATTTGTTTTATTGTGCTTAGTTCAATACTGTAAACTTTGAAAACACGTTGGGACCCATATGAAGTGCCACTAGTGATGCTGGATGTGCTCCCAAAAAGCAGAGAAAGTCATGACATTACAATAAAAAGTTGAGTTTCTTGATATGTACTGTAGATTGAAGTCTATAGCTGTGGTTGCCCATCATTTCAGGATAAATAAGTCCAGCATAAAGAACACTGTAAGAAAAGAGAGAGAGAAGGAAATTTATAGTGCCCTAATGGCAGCTAGCCAGCAGGAGCAGTAGTTACCTTTGGGGGGAATCAGAATTTACACTCAGATAGTCACTGCATGTGGGGTCAGCACCCCTGAGCCCTATATCCATTGTTCCATAAACTCTGGTGAGAGAAATTTTTCTGAGTTACCATAAAATACAACTACGAGACCCACATTTAGGGAACTTGGACCTGATGAAGCAGCCACCTGCATTGCCGCTGCTGCAAGCAGTCAAGTGTATCCCTTCAACAGTTCTCTACCTCCCTGTTCTGGTTGGTGTGAAAATTCATGTTACTTGAATAAAACCATAAATATGTTGTTAACATAATCTGCAGTCAAGAATGAACAGAATTCCTAACATTCTAAGATCATTAAATAGCAATGGGATTACCATTAGAACTGTAAATTTTTTCTTTTTGAATTCAGGTTTGTTTTATGCAGCAAAAGTGAAAGTTCTGTCACTCTCTTTTCTCTCTCCCTCATCTTGAACACTAGACATGGCTGAGCAGGAGCGCTTCTTGCTGCACCAGGAGACCCTGCCGGAGCAGTTGCTAGCAGAGAAGCAATTAAATCTCAGCGCGATGCCAGTGTTAACTGCACCACAACTCATTGGCGTATGTACTTTTCAGATCCTTACTTCATTTCTTAAACTCAAAACATCATCACTGTTTGTTGGGCCTTGTAGCATAGGTCCTAAGAGGAATCATCTTTCTATTTCTTGCCTTCCTGCAAACTTTACCTTAGAAGAAGTTGTTGAAAGCTGTGTAAGAACTGGAACCTCAGTGGCAGAAAGCTCCATCTCCCCAGCCTCCTCTGCCTGATCCCAAGGTGCATCTCCAAAGGATTACTTGTGCTTTGTTTTTCTAGTACCACATATAAGGACAAATATGTACCATGAGGACTTTATTCCCCAGAATGTTATTTTTCAGAGTCTTCTGAAAATATATTTGTGGAAGAAAAGTGGTTTAAGGAACTGGATTTACATGGCCTGGAAGTGCTGGCCTTACCCCTTTCCTGTGCAACCCACACATCCCTGAGACAGACTTGGAACATGGGCTGCAGCCTTGATGCTGCTTCTCACAAAGCCAGAGAGATGTCATAGGGTCACCTTGAACTTGCCATAATTATACGAATAAGAAAGTGAACAATCAAAAAACCTTAATATTTTTAGCTGTCATTAGTAACAGAGCTCACAACAGCCTCTCCTGTTTCAAGCATGTATTTAATTTTGAAATCTGTGTATCACAGGAGGGAAAAAAATGTGCCAATTTTACTTTGATACACCATTGATTTTAATAATACAGTCCAATAGAGAAAAAGATTGCTCTAGAACAATGAAATATTAAGTTTTGCAAGCCATGAAAACAAGCACATGGCTTTTTTCTGAAATGGTTTGAGTACTATTGCTGTTAAAGGATTATATGCAATTTTTAAAAATGAAACTTGTAAATATTAGGTTAATCAAATATGAAATGTTCCATTTCAAATCAAAAGTTTTGTTACATAGTATTTTTCAAACAGAAAATGGTACAATTGGTCAAAGTGTTTACCTAAACTACCAACACCCTTTGCCATCTTAACAGTAGCTTGTGTATGGAGCAGCAAAGAAGCCTAGAGAATGAGTTTCAGTGAATACTTTTCCTTGTAAGAGGTGCTTCAAAGCCTGGAAGAAGTGGTTGTCAGTTGGTGCAAGGTCTAGTGAAAATGGTGGATGACAGAGAGTTTCCAAGTCCAGCTTCTGTAGCTCGAGCAGCATTGTTTATGCGACAGGAGGTCTAACGTTGTCTTGCAAGAGGATTGGCCTGTTTCCCAGTCTTGACTCTGCTTAATCACAAGCGCACTCATCATGTCATCCATGTGGTTGCAGTAGACGTCTGCTGTAATTGATTCAGCAAGTTTCATGAAGCTGTAGTGGGTAATACCAGTGCTGGACCACCAGACAGACACTATTAGCTTTTTTTTTTTTTTTTTTTCTGAGACAGAGTCTCACTATGTCGCCCTCAGTAGAGTGCCATTGTGTCACAGCTCACAGCAACCTCAAACTCTCAGGCTAAAGTGATTCTCTTGCCTCAGCCTCCCAAGTAGATAGGATGACAGGCTCCCACCATAGTGCCCGACTATTTTTTGTTGTTGTTACAGTTGTCATTGTTGTTTAGCAGGCCCAGGCCAGGTTCAAACATACCAGTCCCCGTGAATGTGGCCAGCGCCCTAACCATTCAGCTCCGGGCGCTGAGCTGCCATTAGCTTTTTTTGATGAATGGTGTTTTGGCACTTCATATTTATTCAACCATTGTCCCAAATCCTTACAATTGTCAGAAAGAACCATTTTTCATCACATATAACAATCTGGTATAGATATGGTTCATTTTTATGTTGTGACAGCAGAGATAGGCAAGCTTCAAGATGATTTCTTTTCTGATGCTCGTTTAATTCATGTATCTAGCTTCTTTACCTTGCCAGTTGTTTCAAGTAGTACAATATTATTGGAATAGTAATGTCAAACCATGTTGCTAATTCATGTGTAGGTTAAAATGGATTTGCTTCCACTATCATTATTTTAGCTCATCATTATCCACCTTGGTCTCAGGTCGCCCACGTCGCTTATTCTCAAGATTAAAATCATCAGAACAGAACTTCTCAAATCATCCATGTACTGTGCATTCATTAGCCACATTCTTACAGTTCTTTGTTATTTCAGGTCGTCTGCACTGCCTTGGTTCCATGACAGAACTCATATTCAAAAATAACAGAACTTTTTTTACTAAATCCATGGTTTCACAAAAATTGCTCTTAAAAAATGTGAAAGATAATCACAGGCCGAAATGTGCATTTGAAAGAATGAGGATGCTTCACAATAAAAAAAAGCAAGAAAGTATCAAAGTAAAATGTCAGAGATAGCAGCTGTCAAACTTAGTACTTAAGAAAATTGTAGATTTCATGCTCCATAATCCATTAGTTATTGGAAAAGGAGATGGTGGGAAAAATTCAAATTGAAATTTTTAATGAGAGTATTTTTTTATCATAAAAAAATTGGGCGGCGCCTGTGGCTCAAGGAGTAGGGCGCCGGTCCCATATGCCGGAGGTGGCAGGTTCAAACCTAGCCCCGGCCAAAAACATTAAAAAAAAAAAAATTATAGGAAATTTGAAAAATACAGAAACGAATATGCCATCAGTTATAATCTAACCAGGGATGACCCTTGGTAACATGTTGGTATATTTTCTTAATCTTTTAATTAAACTGTAGACCAACTTGATGCTTTACCATAGATCTTAATTTTTAAAACTGCTTAAAACAACATTTCAGAAGCATTATAAATAGCTTTTTTTTTTTTTTTTTATTGGCTGGGGCTGGGTTTGAATCCACCAACTCTCGTATATGGGGCTGGCACCCTACTCCTTTGAGCCACTGGTGCTGCCCACAGAAGCATTATAAATAGCTTTAAAAGAACAAGGACAGCAATTTATTTCAAAGGTTGATGAAGAATACTAAAAAGTATATACCATCTTTAAGAATATAAATTTATTGACATTTAAAAATTATATGTACCAAGTTATGCAAATTAACTGCTTTAAGATACGCATTTTTTAAAAGATAGCTTATTGTGAGGTAGCTGGAATATAGTTTCCAAATGTGAAACTGTTCTTTACTATGAAAATACCTACAGCTTACTCAAAAGATATAATGACTTCTTTCCTTCATAAATTTCTGTAGTGTTAGTTACATGATAGTTAAAATCAGCTAACTCATTTTAATTTGTTATAGCTGTATATCTGTGAAGAAAACAGAAGAGCTAATGAATATGATTTCAAGAAAGCTTTGGACTTGCTGGAATATATTGATGAGGTAAGAAAGTCACTCGAGATGATCTCAGGCAACCGAGTATACATAGAAAGGAGAATACATCTCTTTTAGTCAGACATGAAAATGTATTAATGAAAAAATACATCTTGGATTCTGTTATCTTGACTCTTTGAATATAGCCCTTTAGAAAAACTGTCAAGAGACTCCAGGTGTCTTTTTCTGTGTACAAACAAAAATGCTGGGTTTTGTTTTTGTTTTTATTTTTATTTTTGAGACCGAGTCTTACTTTGTCACCCTCGATAGAGTTCCATGGGGTCACAGCTCACGGCAAACTCAAACTCTTGGGCTTAATCGATTCTTTTGCCTCAGCCTCCCCAGTATTTGGGACCACAGGTGCCCACCACAATGCCCGACTATTTTTAGAGGCAAGGTCTCACTCTGGCTTAGACTTGTCTAGAACATGTGAGCTCAGACAATCCACCCACCTCAGCCTTGCCGAGTGCTAGGATTACAGGCATGAGCCACTGCGCCCAGCCCCAAAGTGCTGTTTTTCAAAAGTCCTGAGGTGTTTTTTTTTTTTTTCATTTATTGTATGAATTTTTGAATCTGATATGTTGCTTTACTGATTTATTCTTCCTAGTGCCATTCTAAGAGAAGCTCTCAGTTTTCAGAAGGTTTTAGTGAAAATTCTATAGGATAAGTAATTCTGTTACCAGGCGTGCAGTTGAAAGTAGTTTAATAAATTTTAAGATTATATTGACTTCTAAAAACATGTTTTAAAAATATGTTGACTTTTACATTATATTGTTTAAAAATCTTAAGCCTCTCAACATTCCTGAGAAGCCAGATTATCACAGGGTAATATGAAACTGATTTCATAGAGTCATTAAATTGGCTTACTTTTCTATGTAGTGTTAGTATCTTTTAGCAAAGAAGAATTTAAAAAACACAAATTAAGGTAAAGCAACAATATTTATGACAGATTAGGAGTTGATATTACAGGAATTTAAGCACATATTTGTTTCAAAGTTGGGATTTAATTAAGATTTTTTGTTTCGTTGTGTAGGAAGAAGATGTAAATATAAGTGATCTAAAATTGGAAATCCTTTGCAGAGCTCTTCAGAGAGATAAGTAAGTTATCTTAATATAAATCTAAGACAGTGGTTCTCAATCTTCCTAATGCTGCAACCCTTTAATACAGTCCAAAGGGGTCGCGACCCACAGGTTGAGAACCGCTGATCTAAGATAACAGTTTTAGAAAGGGATTCTTCTTTAAGGAGTTTGTGGAAAAAACAGTTTTTCCTCTACTCTTGACCTATAACAGTCAACACACAAGATTTTCATGACCAAATGTGTGGGGGAGTTTTTTCCCAAACCCCAAGCAAGCAATAAATGTTGCAGCAGACACCGGGTGAGTGTCTTCTAAATCAGCTCAGCTATAATGCTGTCTACTTGGAGCAACGGCACACAAGACTGCCCTCTCCTTCTGGTGGTCATCTGCTCAGGTTGTTTGACCGTGCTTCAGACCAACTGGCTATGACTGGGGTTACCATGACCCCCTCGATGGTTTTGAGTTTGATTGATTTGCTCACAGAACTCAAGGAAGCGTGTTTGCCAGTTTATTATAAAGGATATTGCATACCGGACCAGGTATGGGGTAGGGATGCTGGGCTTCCATGCACACTCTGAGTGAGCCACCCTCCAGGAACCTCCATGTGTTCAGCTATCAGAAAGCTTCTTAAATTGTTTATGGAGGCTTCATTATGTAGATGTTATTGATTAAAACTACTGGCTTTTGGTGATCAACTTAACCTTTAGTCCCTCTACCCTCCCTGGAGGTTGTGGGGTGGTGCCAAAGTCTTAACCCTCTAACCCTGCCTTGATGTTTCTGGTAACTGGCCCCATTGCATAGCTACATAGAAGCAGCCAGCCATCAGTCAATCATTAGAATATGAAATGACATTACTATGGAGATTCCGAGGATTTTAGGAATTGGATGCCAGGAAATTTGGAGGAAGGCCAAATGAATAATATCAGTATCTCAGGAAGACTATGATACCATATATTAACTAGTTTTATAGCTTTCTAATTATATTATAACATATGACACATTATGAAAATGTTAATGGTTACATTAGTAATCTTAGGTTTTTAATTTCAGAATAACCTTAAGACTTAGAACTACTAAGTCCTAAGTATAATAAATCACTACTTTTTTTTCCCCCCTAGACAGTTCTTCTCTCTTGCCTCAGGTACAATGCAGTGGAGTCAGCATAGCTCACTGCAACCTCAAATTCCAGGGCTCAAGCAATCCTTCTGCCTTAGTCTATCAAGTAGCTGGTGTTACAGGCATCTGCCACCCCACATGCCCAGCTAGTTTTTCTATTTTGGGGAGAAACAGTCTTCCTCTTACTCAGGCTGGTAACCACTTCTTTTGATTTTAAAATTTAGACTATTTTTCACTTTGTGTAGCTTAAGAGGCTAAGGCACCAGCCACAAACACCAGAGTGGGTTCGAATCCAGCCTGGGCCTGCAAAACAATGATGACAACTACAACCAAAAGATAGCTGGGTGGTCTGGCAAGCACTTGTAGTCCCAGCTACTTGTGAGGCTGAGGAAGAGGATGGTGTAAGCCCAGGAGTTGGAGGTTGCTGTGGCTGTGATGCCACGGCACTCTACCCAGGGTAACAGCTTGAGGTTCTGTCTCAAAGAAAAAATAAATAAATAAAATCTTGTCAATTTTTATAGAAGGACATATGGAGTTGGACAATTAAGTTCATGAACTCATTCTAGAAAAAGTGCTATGATACTTCATTGCTGCATATCACTATGGTCACTTTCAAAGCACTCCCCTTGGCCATCTTGGCCACACTCGTGATATTCAGCAATGAGGTGGTGTAGCACTTTTTCTTGAATAAGTTTGCAAAGTATACCCATTATTTTTGCTGAAGTTAAGCTAGTTGTACCAGACTAGACTTGAAGCTACTTGTTTTTAAAAAACTGAAAATATGGTTCGGTGCCCATAGCTCAGTGGTTAGGGTGCTGGCCACGAAAAAGTACCTGTGTGTTGTGGTGGGTGCCTGTAATCCCAGCTACTTAGGAGGCTGAGGCAAGAGAATTGCTTAAGCCCAAGAGTTGGAAGTTGCTGTGAGCTGTGACACTATGGCACTTACCAAGGACGACATAGTGAGACTCTAACTCAAAAAAAAAATGAAAGTAAAGTTCCTGCAAGTTGAGGATCACTGCTGTTTTCTAAGTTACTAGGCACTTCTTTCTCACAACCATCTCCTTCTAGCAGAGGAGGATTTCCATCTATGGAAATGGTGTTTTTGTTAAGATTTAATGGCAAAGAAAGACTAAGAACAATCAGTTGTAGGAAGGGATTCTTTCTAGAAAAAGAATTTTATTTATTATTATTTTTTTTGAGAGAGAGAGTTTCACTATGTTGGCCTTGGTATAGTGCTGTGGTGTCATGGCTCACACCAACCTCAAACTCAGCTTCCCAAGTAGCTGGGACTATAGGAGCCCCCCACAACACCCAGCTGTTTCTTTTTTGTTGTTGCAGTTGTCATTGTTTGTTTAGCTGGCCTGCACCGGGTTCGAACCCACCACCCTTGGTGTATGTGGCTGGCGCTATAACCACTGTGCTACGAGTGCTGAGCCTAGAAAAACTCTTTTAAAGAGAACAGATTTGAATGCTAAACGCTTTTTCCTACTCATAATTTTCCTTTTTCCTATAGTGAGAAATTCCAGAAGAGCTATTTTTACTGCAGCATTTTTTTCCTCCCCTAATCACTCTCGAACAGTTAAAATTGCTGTTAAGGCTTGGCGCCTATGGCTCAAGCGGCTAGGGCACCAGCCACATACACTGGAGCTGGTGGGTTCGAATCCGGCCTGGGCCTGCCAAACAACAATGACAACTACAACCAAAAAATAGCCAGGTGTTGTGGCAGGCACCTGTAGTCCCAGCTACTTGTGAGGCTGAGCCCAGGAGTTAAAGGTTTGCTGTCAGCTGTGATGCCACAGCACTCTACCCAGGGTGACAGCTTGAGACTGTGTCTCAAAAAAAAAAAAATAAAATAAAATTGCTGTTAAATTTGGTTTTAGAGGTCACCCTGTGAAGCATCAAGCTCAATGCCTATGTGATTTCTTAGTCCACCCAATCATATAAGCAGATGATGTCATTTTAACTGAAATTCTTTGTCTTGGCTTCAGTTTAAATTTTTTAAGGTATCGTATGGGATATATTCATTGATTACAAAATAGTGGTTTTGTGTGTTTCTATTTTAGTACTAGATAGTCCAAGTTACATAAAAAAAAAGCTTCTGTTCTTACTTTATACCAGGCATTGGTTGCCACTTTTTGAAGAGTAGAATACTTTGTAATATATTATAACTGTTGCTTGTGCTCTGAAAGATTATACTTTGTGGCAATAGAATTTTCTTTGGAAGGATACCTCACTACAATACTTGGTTTTTGAAATCAAATCCATTTTGATTGTGTTGGATGAGTAACTACTCCAGTGTAGAATCTCATATCTAGTGTAACAACTATTAAGTACATCCAGCATTTAAATGATCTGAGACAGCTTCACAATACTCAACATTATCGGTCTTCCACAGCCACCACAATAGAACCACAATAATTACCAGAAGTCGTGGATTTCAGCTTTGTTGTTCATTTCACTTTCCCTCATAAGGATTTTGTTTTCCAGCTGGTCCAGTTCAGATGGTAAAGATGATCCAATTGAAGTATCTAAAGATAGTATATTTGTGAAAATTTTGCAGAAACTTTTAAAAGATGGTAAGTGTTACTTTTAGAAATTACAGTGTCACTTCTCAGTTTTAGAAATCATAGAATAATGGGATCAAATGACAGGGACATTTAAGATAAAATAGTATTATACATAAAATTAGATTTGTGTGCAGTAAAGCGAGGAGTTCTGCCTGCCCTCTGCACCTGGGGGAGCATGTACTTCCCTATATCCTGGGATGACTGCGGGGCTAAGTCACCATGCTAATTCAGGGTAGATGGGGAACACCAGTCAGGACTGTTGGACCACCAACTGGAAGTCTATACTGATACTGACAGAAATAATCATTTCCTTTGATTTTTCAGTGACTTCTTTATGCAGATTGAGAATTTGAAATGAGATAATAAACTTTTTTTGTATATTCCCTACCATGCTTAAGAAGAAACTAACAAGGGCCAGGCCCAGTGGCTCACACCTGTAATCCAGCACTCCAAGAGGCCCAAGAGTTTGATTGTCTGAGCTCACAGATTCAAGACCAGCCTGAGCAAGAGTGAGACCCTGTCTCTAAAAATTGCCCGGTGTTGTGACGGGCACCTGTAGTCCCAGCTACTGGGGAGGCTTAGGCAAGAGAATAGCCTAAGCCCAGGAGTTGGAAGTTGCTGTGAGCTGTGACAGTACAGCACTCTACTGAGGGTGACAAAATGAGACTCTGTCTCTTAAAAAAAAACAAACTAACAATTTTTACAAACCCATTTTATACATTAGCATTCTATAATTCAGTTTAAAAACAAAAAGGAGGGAATATGTTTTGCTCATGTTTTAAACTGAAGGGAGTAAACAAAATTCCATTTTCTGATAAAGACACAAATAGGTAAAGAGGCTTTTCTGGATAGGTGGTGATTGTTGAGGGAATGGTGAATTTGAGAAGTCTACTTTCACCTTTCATATTACTAGGTACTTAAAATATGGAGAATGTTAGAAAGAGAATTTGCCCACAATAAATTGTGACTCATTTGTTATGGAATAATTAGATCAAAATATGTGATGCCAAAATCCAGGTAACATCTTTACAAAGATACAAAAAGCTGTTGTAAATTCAGTTCTTCTAAATGAATGTGCATTTTATTCATCATCTTTACATTTACATACATTTGAATATATATAAATTATATATATAACATGTAAATTATATATGTTTGTGTGCATATATATATGTATATCTGCTAGATACATTATTTCATCTACATAAAACATGCTCAGTCTAGTACCTGTAAACATTTGTTCTTGCACATGTAGACTTATTTGCAGATCCAGGGCCCCAGATGCTATGTCCCTGATTCCACTCCCTCTCCTCTTTGCCCTGTGTTGGCAGTCCTCCACTTTCGAGTCACTTGCTAACTCAAATGAAATGAAGGGAGCCCTCAGAAAAATACTGTGGAATTAGCCACAACAGCCCTGTTCTGAAGTAGATGTGCATTCCAGAAGCTTTTATTTCAGAGCCTGTCCATGTTGAGCTCCTTGTAGTACTTTTCAGATTTTTAGTCTCTCTTTTTTTATTATTTTTTATTTATTTATTTATTTTTAATTTCAGTGTGCTTGTTCATTCTTCTTTGTTTGAAGTGCTCCTTTTTTGTTGATTTTTCTTCTTTCTCCTGCGGTGCTGGCTGTTTTTGATGTTGTTGGTAGAGACGGGGTCTTACTCTGGCTCACGCTGCTCATATGGGTCTTGAACCTCTGAGTTTAGGCAATCCACCCGCCTTGGCTTCCCACAGTGCTGGGACTACAGGCGTGAGTCACCACGCCCGGCCTTATAGTCTCTTTTTATAGCTGATGCAATTTTATAACTAATTACTTGAAATGTGGTAAGAATTGGCAAACAGACACCTAATAACTCTGAACTGACAGGGTGTTTAATAAGTGCTTATGTTTTCAAAACTGAGCAAATGACAGGAAGGTTAATTAAACCTTTTAGTTGTTAAAAAATAAAAATAAGTAAAAATAAAAAATAAAATAAATGAAGGGATATAGCAAAAATTTAGCTTTTGCTGGAAAGTATTTGAAATCCAGGAAGAGCTAAAATACCTTTCTGAGCTTTTCTCTTTATTTGGAATTAAAGAAATAATTGAATAATAGTCAGTTTTTCTGTCCATGTTTGAGATATCTAACTGTCCCATTTGAAACTAATAGGTTATTAGAAAGCATTTGGACCTAAATCTGATGATTTTCATAAAGTAGGTAATTATAAAAGTGCTACAGAACTGAATTGTGTCTAATTAAGAATGTAGCACTGCAAGGCATAGTGGTGGGTGCTTGTAGTCCCAGCTACTTGGGAGGCTGAGGCAAGAGAATCACTTAAACCCAAGAGTTTGATGTTGCTGTAAGCTGTGATGCTACAGCACTCTATTGAGGGCAACAAAGTGAGATTCTGTCTCCCAAAAAAAAAGAATGTAGCACTAATATTTCAGGGTAACTGCAGTTTTAGCTGTTCTTGGTAGATATATAGTAAAACATAGGTAGAAAACAGGCATGGAAATGAAATTCATAATTTTATAAAAATAATTTTTTTTTTTTTTTTTTGAGACAGAGTTGCCTCTCTGTTGCCCCAGGCTAGGGTGCTGTGGCATCATAGCTCACAGCAACCTCAAATTCACGAACTCAAGCTATCCTCTTGCCTCAGCCTCCCAAGGAACTGAGATTATAGGTGCCCACTATAATTGGCTAAAATGCCTGGCTAAGTTTTTTTTTTTTTTTTTTTTCTATTTTTAGTAGAGACAAGGTCTCACTCTTAACTCAGGCTAGTCTCAGACTCCTGAGCTCAAGGGATCCTTCCACCTTGGCCTTCTGCCTTCCAGAGGGCTGGAATTATCAGGTGTAGGTACTGTCCTTGGCCTAAAAATAATTATTAAATTTTGACCAGAAGACAAAAATTAGTAGAAACATTTGGGCCTTTTTTTAGAGACTGAGTCTTGCTCTGTCACCCCAGGTACGGTGCTTTGGTGTCATCATGACTCACAGCAACCTTGGTTCAATCCATCCTCCTTACTCAGCCTTCCCAGTAGTTGAGACTACAGGCATGCACCACAGTGCCCTGCTAATCTTTCTATTTTTAGTAAAGACAGGGTGTCATTCTTGTTCAGGCTGGTCTTCGACTCCTGAGCTCTGGGTATCGTCCCACCTCAGCCTTGCAGAGTGCTAGGATTACAGGTGTGAGCCCCTGTGCTTAGACTAGAAACTTTTACTTAAATAAAAATGTGTAAATAAAAGGTATGTATATTTATTATAACAACAGGCCAGAGATATTTGGGAACTTTTTTAATAATATGGCTTTCATAAACAATAGTAAATATTTTCAAAGGACGGATTCTGAAGGTGGGAAGATAGAGATCACCTCACATTCTCTCTCATAGGGATTGGTGACTCAACAGCTCCTTCACCCTGTGGGATGAATTTATCCTACAGAAATATTTAAATTACCCACATGGTTTGTTTGTACATGTTCCCTAAAGTATATTATATATAGAACAGAATGCACATATCTTTACAGGTAGTTTAAATTTTTTTCTAGCTAGTCATCAACATTTATCAGTTGAGAATAGACAGTTCTTATAAAAGTCCTTTTCTGGTTTCTCTTGAAAATCAAAAGATTTGCCTTCCCCAGATTAAATATTGACATGGCATGGCAGCAGTCAGCTGGAGCCCCTTCAGTTGGGTCATTGGCTCTGAGTTTACCAAGATGCCCCTCAGCCACCTTTACTCCCCTGGACCCTGTTCCCTACTTAGCCAACTGGGAGGAGCTAGAGTTCCAACTCCTGATCTGAAGAAACAGACCATCAGATGTTAGGTCTAAACAGAAGGCATGCCTTTAAAAACAAGAGTCAAAGAAGATGTTAAGTTTCTTTAGAGAATGGATCTTTAGAAACTAATTGATGGCTCAGCACCTATAGCTCAGCGGCTAGGGCACCAGCCACATGCACTGGGGCTGGTGGGTTCGAACCTGGCCCTGGGCCTGCCAAACAACAATGATAACAACAAAAAAAAATAGTCAGGTGTTGTGGCAGGCGCCTGTAGTTCCAGCTACTTAGGAGGCTGAGGCAAGAGAATCACTTAAGCCCAAGAGTTTGAGGTTGCTGTGAGCAGTAATACCACTGCACTCTCCTGAGGACCACATGGTGAGACTGTCTCTAAAAAACAAACAAAAAAAGCTAATTGATGTCTTTACAAGTGTAATACCGTTTTACAGAGAGAAGTATTTGTTGAAAGTGTGTTAATCATAGTAAATGATATAGAATGTTTCAGATTTAACCTCATTACTTATTAACCTAGATTTTTTATTGTATGACAAATATAAAAAAGTGCTAGGCACTTTGAAAATTTTTTTAAATCAGTATTTGATTTTTAGAACCTTATGGTTATGTAATAAATTGTGTAATATTTGCTTACTAATTTTAAAAACTTCCTTCAGTTTTCTTTCATGAGAAAATGTACCTTTTTGTAGCTAAACAGATCTCAACTTAGTTCATTTAATTAGTATTCATTGGTGTTCTAGCTCTATGGATGACTTGTAAAGAAATGATTCTTCTGCCTAATTGTAGACTTAACAAACTGTAATATATTTTAAGGTACAATATCTAGATTTCATAACACTACTTCTACTATATTATTTCCCAAATAGGAGAACATGAAATTGCTTGAAATACTTGTTTTCAAGTGATTATTAGTTAAAAACTTTCACAATTGATAGTATGTGGGAAAAGATTAAGAACTTTTCAGATCTAATTCAAAACTTTAAACATAATGGCTATTTTGACCACTAGGGGGAAAGACTGGAGCTTCTTCTGAAGAATGAATGTCCCATTGTTAGACTTGAAAGTATGTTTGACAGATGGAAGGAATTTAGGAGAGTGTTTCCCAAGAGCAAAGTGACATTATATTTTAAATAGAAACACAGGTGTTCTTATCATCAATCATCTTAGTTCATTTGAGAGTCTTATAAAAATAAAAAATGACTTTTTATGTTTTTTTCTAGGCATTCAGCTCAGCCAGTACCTACCGAAGGTGAGAGACCTGCTACAGGCAGATCAGCTTGGAAGCTTAAAGTCCAATTCTTTCTTTGAGTTTGTTTTGAAAGCAAATTATGAATATTATGTTCAGGGACAAGTGTAATTTTTTCTAAAGGGTTCATTATTTCTGAAATGTGTAGAGTGTCCTTATGAAAATTTTAGGATTAAACAATTAAAAATGTGTACAATTTTGTAACATCTACAGCTGAGCTTTTTGTACTTTATAAGGAAGGTAATATGAAATAGTTATATAACTATGGTTTTGGTTTTCAGTTATAGGATATTTTATTTCCCCCTTTTTTCTACTTGAAGTTAGTTATTTGTTTTTTGTGTACTTGTTACTATTTCCTTTTAGTCCCAGTTGAGGGTTCTGGTGTTCTTGTCCTGTTCTGCCTGCTGGTGTGTTCAAATCACCTCCAGACCTCAGTTTTTATAACTCTACAAATTACAGGATTGCATTAGATTGTCTGAATTCCCATTAGGGGAAAATCTAGTAAGATAAATGTCAAAATTTTGCTGATTTGTTGTGGGCCAAAAAACCAAAGCAGAGAAGGTCTAACTCACAAACTGTCAGGAACATTAAAAATTTTTCTACATAAAAGTAAATAAATGAATGAATAAATAAAATTTTTCTACATAAATGAATAATAATGAAAATATTTTAGTGAATTATTCATGTGACTTTCAAACCTATCTATAAATTAACACTGATAAGTTGTTTTTCATTTTTTTGTTTTGGAGATAGTGCATAGGATGCAGTGGCATCATAGCTCACAGTAATCTCAAACTCATTGCATGAAGTGATCCTCTTGCCTCAGCCTCCCTCCTCAGCTGGGTCTATAGGCACCCACCACAATGCTATTTTTAGGGATGGGGTCTCAGTCTTGCTCAGGCTGATCTCCTGAGCTCAAGCAAACTACCTGCCTCATCCTCCCAGAGTGCTTATGATTACCAGCTTGAGCATTGTTAGACTTGAAAGTATGTTTGACAGATGGAAGGAAGTTTATAGTATTAGGTCTATACTGTATGTTTGACAGAAGTTTATAGTATTAGGGCTATACTATATGTTTGACAGATGGCAAGAAGTTTATGTATTAGGGCTAGTTATAATCTTTCAGTATGGGGATTTAGTCAACCTGTGTATTTTTTCACTGAATCCCAGCTTTGCCACAGTCTGCCTAGGGAGTCAAATGCATGAGTCATGCTAGAAACCTAATGGGTTTCCCTGCTATAACAATTGATGTGACTAAAAAGGTAGTGTTCTCTCAAAGCTTCTTTGTCCTAACTGGTATCATCACTTGGTCTTTATCTGGCTTTAAATAAAAAGCAGAGATTGGACAGGGAGTTGCTGGCGTGTTCACGATTTGGCCCAGTTTAGTGCTCACTAACCAGCCTGCTTCAGCAACTGAAAAGGTCAGAAGTTAAACGTGGTAAAGAGTCTGGTTCCTGGTCTCACCAAGTGCAGCTATTGTGCCCTCTCTGCAGCACACTTGAGCCTGTTTGGAAGAGCAGTTTAACGGGACCCCTTATGTTAAAGGAAGGAAATTAGCAGCTTGGCCTTTTCACTTTGTCCCCCTTCCCACCATCCTTTTCCTCCCCCCCAATTAGGACAGCTTTAGGGTCCAGTTTTGTATTATAGTAAAGGGTACTGGAAGAAGTTAGGAGGAGCAGCTTGTCAGATGGCCAGTAAGGAACATAATGTTACAAAGCAAGGCTTTTACATGGATTTAACTTTAGTGTTCACTTCTCACCTGTCTGAGGCTGTCAGGTGATAATTATTCCTATGTCGCCCTTGGTAGAGTGCTGTGATGTCACAGCTCACAGCAGCCTCCAACTCTTGGGCTTAAGCAATTCTCTTGCTTTAGCCTCCTGAGTAGCTGGGACTACAGGTGCCTGCCACAGTGCCTGGCTATTTTTTGGTTGCAGTTGTCATTGCTGATTTTAGCTGGCCTGGGCTGGGTTCGAACCTGCCAGGCTTGATGTATGCGGCTGGCGCTCTGCCCACTGAGTTACAGGCACCACTCAAATGGTGGTTTAAAAAACACACACACACACACACACCCCCAAAAAACTATGTTAACAGTAAAACAAATTAAGATCTAAGATTTTGGATTTTTGGCTCGGCGCCTGTGGCTCAAGTGGCTAAGGTGCCAGCCACATACACCTGAGCTGGCGGGTTCAAATCCAGCCCAAGCCCGCCAAACAACGACCGCTTTAACCAAAAAACAGCCAGGTATTGTGGCGAGTGCCTGTAGTCCCAACTACTTGGGAGGTGGAGGTAGGAGAATCGCCTAAGCCCAGGAGTTGGAGGTTGCTGTGAGCTGTGATTCCATAGCACTCTACCCAGGGCGACAGCTTGAGACTGTCTCAAAAAAAAGATTTTGGATTTTTTCTTTTAAATTAAAAAAATTGGTTTCACAACATAGTCTTCATCAAAGAATTACAGATTTTTTTGTGTAAGTCAAGTAACTGATAAGAACTGTATGGGTGCTGTGTGACATTCCTGTGGAAAGAGATACTTACCTGACTTAGAAAGGTTCAAGTTCACCCCCAGCTTGAGGCCTTGACAAAATAGAACAGGAAGGCATTTTTTATCTTTGAAGAAGAAAGTGTACAGTAAACACATTGACATGTTTTAACGATTGTGTTAAGGCTTACACATTAACAATCCTGACAATTCTGTTTGGGTCTTTCATTTTTAAAGATTGGATTATCTTTTTTTTACTTTGGGGTCGTAATCATAATTTTCCAAACATACCACCTAGGGACTGTCGGTAGGAATTGGAGTGTGGCACAGCTGTCTGAAGCAGATTGCATTCTCCAGTACCAACAGCTCATTTCTTATGCCTTAAGATCCCACACACCTGGGCATTTCGAAGCTATCTACAAAAATAGTGTGACCCCACCTACCTTACCTGTTCCTGGACATTTATCTTGAGAATGACTGAAGAGAAAATAAGTTTATATATTCCTGTTGGGGGAAAAATCATCCACTCATTAAATACCAAAGTATATTTTAAAAAGTAATATTATGTAATTATAAATTTTAAAAAATACTGTAGAAATGAGAATCCTGTTTTTAAAAGACCCCTGTAATCCCACCAACCAAAAATAATTTAGGTTACCACTTTGAAACATATCTTAGAATGTTTTGGACTATATATGCTATTTATATTTTTTCTCATGTTAGATATTGTGAGCATTTCTCTATAGCCTTCATTTGCTATTTCTTTCTTTCTTTCTTTCTTTTTTTTAAGAGACAGAGCCTCACTTTATCACCCTTAGTAGAATGCTGTGCCGTCACAGCTCACAGCAACGTCCAACTCCTGGGCTTAGGCGATTCTCTTGCTGTAGCCTCCCAAGTAGCTGGGACTACAG
This sequence comes from Nycticebus coucang, assembly GCF_027406575.1. Lineage (NCBI taxonomy): Eukaryota > Metazoa > Chordata > Mammalia > Primates > Lorisidae > Nycticebus > Nycticebus coucang. Next base: position 31,731,682 of record NC_069789.1, on the reverse strand, counting down.
GAACCTGCCACAAGCTCAGCTATTTCTTTTTTTTTTGGAGAAAGGGTCTCACTCTAGCTCAGGCTGGTCTCAAACTGGTGAGCTCAAGTGATTTGCCTGCCTTGGCCTCTCAGAGTGATTACAGTCATGAGTCACTGTGCCAGGTCAACTTTACTCTTTTTATTTTTTTGCTTTCAATTTCAGATTGCTTGTTCATTCTTCTTCATTTGAAGTTTTTTTTGTTGTTTCTTTTCTTTCTTATTTTTTTTTTCTGTTCTTCCTTTGGCGATTCTCTTTCCCTTTGACTCCCCAGTAGCTGGGAGAGTCTGGCTTTTTTTGATGTTAGTAGAGATAGGGTTTCACTCTGGTTGACTCCTGCTCATACTGGTCTCGAACCTCCGAGCTCAGGCAATCCATCCGTCTTGGCCTCTCACAGCACTGGGACTACAGGTATGAGCCACCACACCTGGTCCTCTTTTTTTTTTTTTTTTAAGAGACAGTTTCACTTTGTCTCCCTCGGTAGAGTGCATGGCATCACAGCTCACAGCAACCTCCAGCTGCTGGGCTTATGCAATTCTCTTGCCTCAGCCTCATGAGTAGCTGGGACTACAGGCGCCCGCCACAACACCCGGCTATTTTTTTGTTGCAGTTTGACTGGGGCCGGGTTCGAACCTACCAGTATATGGGGCCAGCTCTCTTACTCACTGAGCCACAGGAGCCGCCCCATTTGCTCTTTCTTAACCATTTTTTTTTCCCAGTATCATCCCTCCTCAGGAGCCTTTTTAGAAAGTTTGTTGTAATCACTTCCCACTCCAATGAAAGTTTAATATTGTCCTTGTGTGTACTCTGGCCTTTGGAGGCCACAAATAATTGTATGTATTTTTCACTCCATAATAACCAATTTTTGTTCACTTTGAGAATGCACATCTTAAACATTTTTCATGATAATGATATTTTACCATACGGCTGGGCTCTGAATTAATAGTCTTCTTTCTTTCTGTCAGTCTCTTTCTCTTAAAACTTAAAGCTTACGGGTTGTTAAATGCTTCTTTTTGGCATTTTAAATAATGCTAAAATAAATCTTCATACAAAAGTCTTTGTGCACTACAAATACATCTGAGATGACTGTCCCTGTTGAGTTGTGGTGACCCTGGTGTACACATAGCAAGCATCTCCAGTAACTCATGTCCTGGATTCACCTCCTGGCACCTCAGCCCTGGTACCTCCTCCAAAGCCTTGGTCGCTGGGAGAAAGACATACGCCGATGCTCCTTACTCTCCAGACACTTAGCTGCCTAGTTTCATCCTCAAATCAGTCTTCAGGAAAGGCACTGCCAGTTGAGAATTCTGAGTCTTTGTGGCAGTGACTTGCCCAAGGTCACATAGTCAGGGGGAGGTACATCTGGCTCTGCTTGATTCCAAAGTGCTTCTAACTAGCTCATTACCCTGGGCATACAGAAGCTTGTTAAAGGGGGCACTGCCCCTTTCAACTCACCAGGCTCTTAGTGAGAAACCAGCTTCACAGGGAGAAAGGCAGAAAATCAAAGCCCTCTCTGTGACTCCAGGAACTGACTTCACATTTTTAGATGTGGAGCTTGGGAGAATAAATCTTTGTTCACCTAGTTCCTGGAATGTTTCTGACTTTTGAGTGTAGCCAGGAGGCTGGCATCTTACTGGAAAAAATTCCCCCGAGGGTCTGTTCTGTTTCTTGAGCCATACCACATGCAGGGAGAGTGAAGGGCAGAGAAGTCCTACCCTGCCCTGGTGGCTCTCAGTGGAAGGAAGGGCAGCCCAAGCACCTGCTCCCCCACTGCCGTGTGTTAAGCCTCTGTTTATTATTGTCTGTCTTCTCAGGACAGTGAGAAGGATTTGATTGGAACGTGAAAGCTTGTCAAAGTGTTTTACTAATTCATGTTTAAATTGATAGGAAACACAGCAAAGAAGGTCGAGGCTGAGCAAGGTGGGTCCAGGTGTGGGAAGAGCCAAGGGGCCTTGGGAGAAGGGACGTGTGAGCACAATGGCCTGGTGGTAGCAGAAGAGCTCTGTGGCATAGGGCTCAGTGCTGCACCTGAGAAGTTAGAAGCAGGCTCTCCATCAGGCACCCTGCATGGCTGACCTTTGCGGAGTGACAGTTAGGAAGCTACGCAGGCCTAGCCGAGCTTACTTAGGGAGAGCAGGGCCACTGTGCTCCCCAAAGTGGACATGTATGGAGACGAAGCTCTGCCACCCACTCCTCTATTCTCTAAGCCAAGGAGGGCTCAACAAGACCAGAATGGGACTGGGGTGGCCAATGATGACCTGTCAGGGACTATTTAAACCAGCCGCAGTTGTGTGGGCAGAGCATAGATGTCTGGCCCGGCCCTCTCAGGGCTTGTCTCCCCATGGTTTGCTGCTCTGGTAGATCTGTGTCAGCTTGGAGGGTTTTATTCACATTCAGCTTTTAGTGTGTTTCTTAACAGACTCAGCTGAGAGAAGTTTCCTCCAGGAGAGAGAACACTTGAACTGAGCAAGAATTTTGAAAGGTATGGACAATACCATTCTGGTTTCAAACAACAAATCTGTAGGTATCCGGTGAATGACAGCATGATTCTTCCTACCTCCAAGGCCCAAATTTAAACTATTTTCTTTAAACTAAATACAGTTCATTTCCCATGTGTCTCCAGTACCCATTGACACAAGAGAACATGATATTAGACATGAAATATTAGACATGAAATACACTTGTCATTCGCTTAACTCACGAATGAAAAATAAAATACTTGGAAAAGTTAAATAGGATATCACGGGAGCCTTTATACTCACTACATAGGCCCCTTATTAACCAAACTATTTGTTTCTGTTTTTTATTTGACAAAAAGTCTCACTCTGTCATCCAGGCTAGAGTGTTGTGGCATCATAGCTCACAGCAATGTCAAACTCCTGGGTTGGATCTCCCAAGTAGCTGGGACTACAGGTGCCCACCATAATACTCAGCTAATCTTTCTATTTTTAGTAGAGGCATGTTCTCTTGCTCAGACTGGTCTCAAACTCTTACACTTGAGGGAGCACCCATCTTGGTCTCCTGGAGTGCCAGGATTTCAGGCATGAGCCATCTCACCCAGTCAAAACTTATGTTTTAATTGATCGTTTTTTAGGAAGAGAGTATTTTATTAACCTAAAATACCTTCTTTAATACTCATTTATTTTTAGGAAGAGCTGCCGTGATATGGGATGCAGGGGGAATCACATATGCTCCTCCATGCCCCTTTTAGGGAATCTACACCTGTCCAGTTGCTGAGCTCCACTACCAAATGTGAATTGCAACTATTTTGAGAACTTAAGCAATCAGAAAAATGAATGATTTTGTGCTCGCCCACACCACATCCCTGATGTACCCCTGAGAACATGTTACTGAGTTCATCACAGAAAACTGTTCTCTTGCATTTCACATCAAGATTTAGAACTGATCTTGTCCCAGAAAAAAAATAAAAGGCACCAACTGGATAACCTCTGCTGACCCCCACTCCACCTTACCATAGGTAGATCCAAATCCTTCTAGAAAATCTGAAAGGCATAGCCGCATATATCAGGGGTATAAATAGAACCTGCAGCAGGCTCTGGCAGGGGATGACTCTTTCAGGTGGACTGGGAGCCCGGCCTTGGCAGGCATCATCCTCTAAATATAAAGATGAGTTCGTTCTGCCTTTGCATGAGGAAGCGCTGCTGCCCATCCCAGGGTGTAGTGTCCTTGTCCTCCTCCTTGGAAGGAAGGACAAACACAGCTTCATCTAGTAAGAGCCCTCACCCCTCTCTACTTCTGTCACTTCCAGGTCTAGCGAGTAGTAGGTTGTGACTTAGTCTTTCAGCCCCAGGAGAGGACATACGTAGTGAGCGCGCAGCTGAGCTCACATCTGGGCCGGGACCCCTACCTCTTCCCTCCCTTCAGGAGCGCCCCCAGTATTTCACATTGGGAAGGGCAGCCCAAGCACCTGCTCCCCCACTGCCCTGTGTTAAGCCTTAATTTATTATTGTCTGTCTTCTCAGGACAGTGAGGCGAACAGCTCTGGGTGCTCTGGCTTTGCGCCTGACAGTGCCAGAGCCAGCGCCTAGGCCTGTCCCCGGGAGCCCCAGAGCCGCCGCCTCCCTGCCGCTCCGCCCGCGCCTCCCGCCGCCAGTTGTCTTTCTTGCGACAGCTGCGCGCCCTCCTGCCGCGAGTGGCCCTCTCTGCAGTGGGGGAGGGAGCCAACTGGGGTCAGCCCTCTGGATTGGAGAGCCCGGGATGGAAAGGGAGAAATGGAGTTCACCGGGGAAGGGGCTCTCCTGCCTGAAGTTCGGTAGTGTTTACTTCTCCAGATTTCCCAAGACACGGCCCCCTCCTTCCGGTAGTCCATATGGGATGTTGGGGGTCTGAATAGAGAACCCAAACAAGGGGTAAAGTGCGGGAGGTCAACGGTCAGGCGCTTTCCGGAACGCCCGGCCCGCACAGAGTGGGCAGAGATCCAGGGGGAGGCCTTAGAACAGGTGCGGCTCCCAGAGCGCAGGCTCCCAACAAGCATCCTCGGGCGCACCCGATGACCCTCGCCCCACCCCATCCCCTCCGGCGGGCAACTGGGCAGGGTCGGGAGGGGCACATCAGCCGGGGAGACACTCCATATACGGCTCGGCCCGCGTTACCTGGGCCCAGGCCAGCCTGTTCCTTCTTTGGTCAATGCAGGGGACCCGGGCGGGGGCCAAGGCCCGGAACAGACCAAGGGAGGGGGCTCTGGTGCCCAACACCCAAATATGGCTCGAGAAAGGCAGACATTCCTGCGGGGCGGCGCGGAGGGAGCGCCCGCAAGCTATATAAAACCTGAGCTGGGGACGTCGGCCACAGCAGCGGACAGCGCAGAGTGAAGCCTCGCTTCCCTCCCACGGCGACCAGGGCCCAGAGCACCAGGTGTAGCAAGCCGCCCAGGTAGGGCAGAAGTGGGGATCCGACATGGGGACAGGCGCCACTGAAAGGAATACGAAGGAGTCTGGGGCAGAGCCCTGCTGGCTCACCTGATGCGCCCCAGGTGTGCGCCCTGCCGTCTGTGCCTTGTCCCCAGAGCCACACATGCTTTAACGCAGAGATAAAACAATGGACCTCTGGAAATTGGACTTCTCCAAATTTGTCTGTAGTCCCTTTGGACTGCTCTGCCCAGCATTTGGGCTGTGCCTAGAGGGAGCAACAGTTTTGCTTTATGTGTTCGGAGGGCAGCTCCTTCCCGGAGGGGAGGTAATGCCATTTTGCTCTGTGAAAGGGTCTCTAAGTTTGAAACGTAGTGTGTGTGGGTGTGTGTGGGCGGGTGGGTGACGTAGCAGGCCGATCCTCCTGGAGAGAGTGCCAACGCCCTTCCTACGGGCATCTCCTCACACCTCAGACATGCAGTGAGCAGAGACCTCTCAGGCCACCAGCGTGTAGACAGGATGGGCAGTAGCGTTCCGGTAGCTCTTGCAGCAGGTGGCCTGCAGGGAAAGCGGAGAGGTATTGGGGTGACATGTCCTTCAGATACTCAGGATGCAGGATTTCTCGGGGTGCTCCTCTTGCTGGCCAGAGCAGCCCTGAGTGTGTGGGGAAGCTTGGGCGGGGGCCCACAGCCACTCCCCCGGGAGGATGCCGGCAGCTGGGGCTCGGGGTATCGCTAAGACTCCGCCGAGGGAGGGTCACTGGAGGGAGCCAACGCTACGCCGCCGCCCGCACGGAGGCTGCTGCTGATGTGCCGCGTGTCTTTGCGGCCTCCCTGAACCTGCAGAACACAGACACCATGTGCGACGAAGATGAGACCACCGCCCTTGTGTGCGACAATGGCTCCGGTCTGGTGAAAGCTGGCTTTGCCGGCGACGACGCCCCCAGGGCCGTGTTCCCGTCCATCGTGGGCCGTCCCCGCCATCAGGTCAGACTGCCCCTCTGCAAAAGGGCCCAGCCGCGGTCCTCGCCTAGCCAGGATTCGTGTTAACGTGCGCGCGGTGTCTCCGGTCCGCAGGGCGTCATGGTGGGTATGGGTCAGAAAGACTCCTACGTAGGCGACGAGGCTCAAAGCAAGAGAGGCATCCTGACCCTGAAGTACCCCATAGAGCACGGCATCATCACCAACTGGGACGACATGGAGAAGATTTGGCATCACACCTTCTACAACGAGCTGCGCGTGGCCCCCGAGGAGCACCCCACCCTGCTCACCGAGGCCCCCCTCAACCCCAAGGCCAACCGCGAGAAGATGACCCAGATCATGTTTGAGACCTTCAACGTGCCCGCCATGTACGTGGCCATCCAGGCAGTGCTGTCCCTTTACGCCTCCGGCCGTACCACCGGTGAGTGCCCGTGGAGCCCCCCGCGCCCCGCCCGCGCCCCAGGCCCTGCCCAGCCGCTCACTGGCCGTCCCGCCCGAGCAGGCATCGTGCTGGACTCTGGCGACGGTGTCACCCATAACGTGCCCATCTATGAGGGCTACGCCCTGCCGCACGCCATCATGCGCCTGGACCTGGCCGGCCGAGACCTCACCGACTACCTGATGAAGATCCTCACCGAGCGCGGCTATTCCTTCGTGACCACCGGTGCGCAGGGCCCCGGGCCCCGGGCGGGAAGGCTGGAGGCTGCGGGCCACGCTGAGCGGGGACCCTTGCCCTGCGCCCCGCGCAAGGCGCGCCCCTGCCCCCGCGCCCCCACGCTCAGCGCACCCCCTGACCCCTGCCCCACAAGCTCGGCTCGACCCCTGCCCCTGCCCCCCACTCTGAGCGCACCCCCTGCCCCTGCACCCCTGCGCTCAGCGCACTCCCTGGCCCCCCTGCGCTGAGCGTTCCCTGACCCCCACCCCGCGCTCAGCGCACCCCCTGCCCCCCTAACCCGCCCCGCGCTAAGCGCACCCGGTGCTCCTGACCCCCGCAGCGGAGCGCGAGATCGTGCGCGACATCAAGGAGAAGCTGTGCTACGTGGCGCTGGACTTCGAGAACGAGATGGCGACAGCCGCCTCCTCGTCCTCCCTGGAAAAGAGCTACGAGCTGCCGGACGGGCAGGTCATAACCATCGGCAACGAGCGCTTCCGCTGCCCGGAGACTCTCTTCCAGCCCTCGTTCATCGGTGAGCCGCGGCCGCGGGCCCCTCGGGGCCTCCCGGGTCCCAGCCGTCCCCTGCCCGCCCCCGGCCCCTGCGTTCCGCGGCCACGCGGCGCAGCCGCTCACGCTCCGCACCCCCGCGGCCCCTAGGCATGGAGTCGGCGGGCATCCACGAGACCACCTATAACAGCATCATGAAGTGCGACATCGACATCAGGAAGGACCTGTACGCCAACAACGTCATGTCGGGGGGCACCACCATGTACCCCGGGATCGCCGACCGCATGCAGAAGGAGATCACGGCGCTGGCCCCCAGCACCATGAAGATCAAGGTGGGCGGCGGCACGCCGGGTCCCCGCCGGCGGCTCTGCCGGCGCGGCCCCCCCACCTGACGCTCTGTCTTGCAGATCATCGCCCCTCCGGAGCGCAAGTACTCGGTGTGGATCGGCGGCTCCATCCTGGCCTCGCTGTCCACCTTCCAGCAGATGTGGATCACCAAGCAGGAGTACGACGAGGCCGGCCCCTCCATCGTGCACCGCAAATGCTTCTAGATGAGCCACCGCCCAGCGACTTCCCCTCAGGACGACAGCCACGCTCGAGGTGCACCTGGCTGGTCTCGAGCCGCTCCCTGGCGACTCTCTCTGTAACAACTGTCGCAATCTAATCCTGTTTGTAAGGTGTACAGACATTAACTTATTTTACCTCATTTTGTTATTTTTAGAAACAAAGCCCTGTGGAAGGAAATGGAAAAAGAAGCATTAAAGTCAATCATTCTGTTATGCTGCCGTAAAGTTGTTTGTTGTGTTTATTTGCGGGGGGAGGGTGCGCGGGACGAGGGACACGCCTCCACGCATTACTCCCCACCCAACCCGCTCTGAGCTCCCCTGCGCTCCAGCCCTCTCGTAGTTCTCCAAGTGACTAAGCTGCTCAGCGGACTGAACTGGTCCTCCCCGGTTTCCTCCACGTTTCCCGGTCCGGCGCAGATCTATTCCCAACACTGGCAGGTGCCTGGTGGCCTGGCCCCTGGGTGTGTGAGGAGACATCTTTGTCCTCACCAGGGAGGGTGGGCAGGAGGCAGCCTGCAGAGGGCGCTGACCATGGTGCTGTCTCCAGCTCTAACTCAGAGGGTTGTGTTCTGCATTAAGTGAACTAGTTTGCAAGTGCAATCACTTTCTTTTTACTTATTTATTTTGAGACAGAGTCTCAGTCACCCTGCGTAGAGAGCTTTGGCGTCATCGTAGCTCACAGCAACTTTAAACTCTTGGGCTCAAACAATCTTCCTCCCTCAGCCATCTGAGTAGCGGGGACTACAATATGCCCACCACAAGGCCCAGATAATTTTTCTTTTTTTTGACAGAGTCTCACTATGTCACCCTCAGTAGAGTATCGGCATGGCATCACAGCTCACAGCAACCTCAAACTCTTAGGCTTAATCGATTCTCTTGCCTCAGCCTCCCAAGTATGTGGGACTACAGGACCCCCCACAATGCCTGGCTATTGTTTGTTGTTGTTGCTGTAGTTGTCATCGTTGTTTAGCAGCCCAGGTGTATGTGGCCAGCGCCCTAACCACTGAGCTACTGGCACAGAGCCACCAGCTAATTTTTCTAGTTTTAGTAGAGTTGACCTCTACTAGTAGAGGCTTGTCTCTGAACTGAGCTCAATCAAGTCAACCACCTCAGCCTTTCAAAGTGCTAGGATTACAGGCATGAGCCACTGCTGTCTGGCATCACTTTCTTTTTAAAATTAGTAAGTTCTTTTCTTGGTGCAGGCCTTGGTAGCATAAAGGAAGAGCCCTTCCTATAGGAGCTGGGGAGGTGGGAGCTGGAGCTAGCAAACACTCCAGAAAGGACAGTGAGTGCTGGACAGGACAGACACTGAAGGGCAGACTAGCAAAGCAGTGAAAAGCTGAGGCAGGTGCTGGAGGAGGAGTAAGAGGGAGGACAAACACCTGCCCAGCGTCTTAGGGGCAGTCGCTGGAGGAGGGGTAAGAAGGAGGAGGTCACCTGCCCAGTGTCTTAGGGGCAGGCGCTGGAGGAGGGGTAAGAGGGAGGAGGAACACCTGCCCAGTGTCTTAGGGGCACAAAATAGTTCAACAGAGTTTGCATTTTTATGGGAGAGCACAATACCTGTTTTTAAAGAAGTAGCCTAATGTTTCCCAGCCAAAGTTATCAAGAGATTTATTTAGATAAAGCAGATTCTTTCTTCAAGAAGATGATATATTTATTTAGGAATAAGTTTATAGGCAGATTTGACCATATAGCTGTGTTATATGCCACATAGTCATTCCTTTATTCCTTTGTTCCCCCTTTTATGGACTATTGGAAAACATCCAAAATATTTGAGGCCTCCCAGGTAGTGATACTACCAAATACAGATAGCAAGAGAATCGACAATTCAATAAAATTTAAGATTTTAATAAAACAAATGTATGCTATAATGTCCACTGAAAACCATGTATTGTCTCACCCAGAGTGGATGAAGGTTAAAAATGAGGTGTATTCTGAAGGTCTTTCAGAGGAGCCCAACTTTTCCTGATAATACTAAACATGTACAGACACATGTGACATGATAAGGCATTACCATATTGATAATACTAAATATACACAGGCATATCTGAGCAAACACAACATATATACATATACATATACATATACATATACATATACATATACAGCCTCAATAATTTATTCACATAGCCAGTAGCCTAGTAAAATGTTGATATTAGGTAATTAGCTGACTGTCATGCTAAACATTCGTAACTAAAACCCTGAATCACATAATTGGGATTTAAGTAAGATATAATATGGAAAGAGGCAATGACCCATTTCTCCTGTGGTCACAATCAGTAAATGATTTATAATGTTTTAGAATGACAGAAGTCTTCTTTGTGATCTGACTCCATTTTCTCAAGCACCAATCAATTTTAAAAACCTGCCTTTGATATCACTCTTGTACTAAAAATAAGTACAAAGATTATGAATTATATGGTTTCACTGAAAATGCACTAAATCTGAAAATCACACTTCTCTGAAAAGAAAGCAGCATCTCACATTTTGTTGGTTCTGTGTCTTTCCCACCCTTGTGTTAGGTCATGATTATGCACAGCAAATGAGCTGTGTTACCTGTGCTAGGCCTGAAAGAGGACTTTTGTGGTGTGGCATGGTGTGGGATGGTAAGGAATGAGTCTTTTAAAAAATATCCAGAACTTGGCTCCATGCCCGTAGCACAGTGGTTACGGCACCAGCCACATACACCAAGGCTGGCAGGTTTGAACCCGACCCAGGCCAGCTAAACAACAATGACAACTCCAACAAGAAAATAGCCGGGCGTTGTGGTGGACACCTGGAGTCCCAGCTACTTGGGAGTCTGAGGCAAGAGAATCGCTTAAGCCCAAGAATCGGAGGTTGCTGTGAGCTGTGACACTACAGCACTCTACCTAGGGCAACGGCTTGAGACTCTGTCTCAAAAAATATATATATATATATTTATATATACAGAACACATGCAAATATCTGTGTTGGTGAGGATAAGAAGAAGTATTTCCATCAGCTGCTGGGGATGTGTAGTAAGAAACAGCAAGGAGACACATGTGGTGGCAGTGCCAGGCCCTAGGAGGGAGCAAGGCTACTGCAGACTCCCCACTGACAGGCCATCCAATTCAGAAAATTAAATTTGGAGCTATAAGAGAGTTGAAAATTACAAAAATATCCCCTATTTATTAATTATTATTATTGTTATTTTTTGAGACAGAGTCTCACTATGTTGCCCTTGGTAGAGTGCCATGGCATCACAGCTCACAGCAACCTTCAACTCTTGGGCTTAAGCAATTAAATCGCTTGCCTCAGCCTCCCAAGTAGCTGGAACTATAGGTCCCCACCACAATATTTGGCTACTTTTTTGTTGTAGTTGTCATTGTTGTTATAGCACTCCCAGGCCGGGTTTGGACTGGCCAGCCCCAACCGCTAAGCCTCCCCCTGTGGATTGCTTACCATGTGCTTCCTTAGTCTCACTGTCAGGGCTTATCAAGGATCTAACTGGAGTCATTTCCTTTTTACAAAAGTGCATCATTTTGATACCAAATTCTTTCCTTGCTAAGTCTATTATCAGTAGTGCCCCAGGGAAAAGAGATGAGGGAAAGAAAAAAAAAAGTAGGCATTATGATTAATGAGAGGGGCTGGGGTTGAGTGGGAAGAATGAAAGAACTCAGGACTGGGTATACCTTAGGATGTCATTTAAATCTTTGGAAGTTAGAATCATATCACAGCATATCAGGGTTCTCCCGGCCACACCTGTCCCATCGCCTGTCACTCTAGATATGGTAGGACCCACAGGGGTCAGTGCAGTATTGCTTCTAAGTGCAAGGGCTGCACAGGAGACTAAGCTGTGGTACATTTTTATGAGTTCACTGCCACAATCCCCATCGTGACTGACTTCTCCTGCCTTGACTTTCTTGTTCCAGTGGAGTCTGTTGAGACTACAGGGAGTGAGGGAGGTGGGGGCCGCTGAGGGTTAACTGTTTGGATTCTGTGGCTGCTTCAGCTGTTTCTGAGTTTGCTGAGCCCAGGTGCCATGCTAGGCAGCTCTGCTGCTCACATCACTCTCTGACAAGGTCAGATGGGTGCCAGATATTGACTCTCATGGGGGAAAACACATTCCTCATTGTACTCAAGAAGGCCTGCCCCTGCTGCTGGCTCTAGGGACTCAGAGAATGGCACAGCCTCAGCCCTGAGGACTGCGGGAAGGGAGCTCACACTGCCCACGTAGGCACTTGTGCGGTCAGCCTGCCTGCGTCCCTTCCTGCTTCGTCTTTCTGTCACTTCCATTTCCTTTCTTTTCTGCACCATCCTTTGGAAGGCAACTGCTTCCATGCTGCTGATATGCCCTAATCCTTCTGAGAAGTTACCACACGCTCCTGAGCTTTGTCTCTCAGAAAGCTGCTGAGAGAATCTGGCTTGGATGACACTCAAGTAGGGTGGGCAGCATGATGAGAACACAGGGGTTTCACATCCGCCCATAATTTACCTGCATCCTTGTCCCCATAGCCAGAGCCCTGTCCACGCAGGCCATATGCTGGAAATTCCAAAGGGTGTGTGGCATGGCAGAAGCCACTACAGGGTAACCCAAAATGAGTAAGGACCAGGGGAGACTTCACCAAGGCCAACCCTCCCTATCACACAGGAAGCTGGCAGGCCTGTGACCGGTGAAGGATCCCTGAGCCCTTCCTTGACTGGTCCTGCCTCTCTTATTCCATTTCTTAATGATTTATCCTAATATTGAACAGTTTCTGCGGGTGATGAATGGGTGATGAATGAGTGAAAGGGAAATTTTGAAGGGTACAAGCATGGCATTGGTGGTTCTCATAGGTGTGAATAGACACAGGATTGCCTTTGCAAGATAATTGTTGGGTTTTTTTAAGCCTTCTCACTCTGCAAAGACATGCTGGTCACTGGTTGGCCTCAGGAGTGATGGATCCCTTATACTTCGTGGGTCAAAGGGCAACTACAATCCCTTTGGACCTTTATCCCACCCCAATCCTCCAATTTCCTGCGTGGGACCTATGTTAGGTTATTCTGGCTGCTGTAACAAAGTATCACAAAATTGATGGCTTAAAGTTATAGGAATTTTGGAGACTGAAGTCTGAAATCCAGGTGTTGGCAGGGCGGGTCCTTCTGAAGCCTCCGCCAGTGTCTATTCCATGCCTCTCCCTGCTTCTGCAGTGACCAATAAGCCTGGACATTCCCTGGCTTCTCTCTTTCTCCATCATCATGTGGTGTCTTCCCTGTGTGTCTCTCTGTGTTCATACAGACTTCTTATTCTTCTTGTATTTGTTACAGTATTTTTATGCCATGAATTCATGGGGAATGGATTCCAATAGCTCCAGCTTCTTCCCATTGGTTCTCTCTAAGTGAGCTTCTCTGGGAGGAGCAGGCTGGCACTTTAGTTGAACACAATAACTATCTCTTTGGCTTCCTTCTTTTACTGATCGTTTCCCTCCATGCATTCCAAGTTATTTTGGGCCAGTACAGTGGCTTACACCTGTAATCCTAGTACTCTGGGAGGCTGAGGTGGGTGGATTGCCTGAGCTCACAGGTTTGAGACCAGCCTGAGCAAGTGTGAAACTCACCTCTAAAAAATAGCCAGCTGTTGTGGCGGTAGCCTGTAGTCCCAGCTACTCAGGAGGCTGAGACAAGAGGATGGCTTTAGCCCAAAGAGTTTGAGGTTGTTGTGAGCTATGATGCCATGGCAGTCTACCAAGGGTGACAAAGTAAGACTCAGTCTCAAAAAAAAAAGAAAATTTATTTTGGTTCTTAGAATGCTTAATATGTTCAATACCCCCATTAATTCTCTTGCCAAGAATCTTGCCCTCCTTAACTTGCAACAATGCCAGCAGTGTGCTGGGGTACATTATAGACCTCTTCAGTTTTGCCCTGGTAACATTTGTGGGGCATGTCTTTTTGAACAGTGCCCATTCCCCTGATGTTTAAGATATCACTTCGCTTATAGACTAGCATGTATATGGACAAGGGAACAACTCTGTTTTCTAAAAGGCCTAGAGACCATGCATTGGGTGCCTCTTCTTTTTCCCTTTGTGGTCATTATTTTGGTGAATAACCAAAGACAGTGGTTCTGGCCAACATGGTCTTCTTGTAAGACTACCACTCATTGAATTTAACACCCACAAAAATCCAGGATAATCTCATCTCAGGATCATTACCTAAATTGCATCTGCAATGACTCTAATCCCAAATAAGGTTACATTCTGAGGTTTCAAGTGGACACACCGTTCATGGCTGTCTTGGTCTGCTAGGGCTGACGTTTCAGGTGGACATAGTTTTAGGGGCTGTCTTAGTCTGCTAGGGCTGCTATGACACTGTGACAAAGCACTACAGACTCGGTGGTTTAATAACACAAATTCATGTCTTGCAGTTCTGGAGGCTACAAGTTTGAGATCAAGGTGTTAGCAAAGCTGGCTTCTTCTGAGGCCCAGTTACTTTTTTTAAATTTTCAGTACAGACCAGCTTTTGCTCTGCTCAGCCTGGCCACAAACTCCTGAGCTCAAGAAATCTTCCTGCCTTGGCCTCATATAGGTCACATTTTTTTTTTTTTTTGTTAAATAATAGCTGTGTACGTTAATGCAATGATGGGATATGATGTGCTGGTTTTATATATAATTTGAAATGTTTTCATCAAACTGGTTAACATAACCTTCACAGCATTTTCTTAGGTATTGTCTTAAGACATTTATATTCCTTACCTAGTAAATATCACATGTACCCTTGTAAGATGCACTGTAGGTGTGGTCCCACCAATTACTTTCCCTCTACCCATCCTTTCCCCTCCCCTCCCCTCCCTTTCCCCTTCTTCTTGGGCTATAATTGGGTTATAGCTTTCATATGAAAAACTATAATAAATATAATATAATTAAAATTCTCTGTGGATTTTGGTCATATGAAAGCTATAAATTGGTTTCATAGTAGGGCACTTGAAACCCTACTATGAAATACCTAGGGCATTGGACACTTTTTCTTCCATTCTTGAGATACTTTGCTAAGAAGAATATGTTCTAGCTCCATCCATGTAAACATGTAAGAAGTAAAGTCTCCATCTTTTTAAGGCTGCATAATATTCCATGGTGTACATATACCACAATTTATTGATTCATTCATGGGTCAATGGGCACTTGGGCTTCTTCCATGACTTAGCAATTATGAATTGGGCTGCAATAAACATTCTGGTACAAATATCTTTATTGTAATGTGATTTTTTTGTCTTTTGGGTATATACCTAGTAGAGGAATGTAGGATTGAATGGCAGGTCTAAACAGCTGGGCGTTGTGGCGGGCGCCTGTAGTTCCAGTTACTCAGGAGGCTGAGGCAAGAGAATCGCGTAAGCCCAGGAGTTGGAGGTTGCTATGAGCCGTGTGACACTGCGGCACTCTACCAAGGGCGACAAAGTGAGACTCTGTCTCTACAAAATAAATAAATAAATGAATGAATGGCAGGTCTATTTTTAGATCTCTAAGGGTTCCCCAAACATCTTTCCAAAAGGAACATATTAGTTTGCATTCCCACAAGCAATGTAGAAGTGTTGCCTTTTCTCCACATCTACGCCAACATCTCTGGTTTTGGGATTTTGTGATGTGGGCTAATCTTACTTGAGTTAGATGATATCTCAAAGTAGTTTTTATTTGCATTTCTCTGACGATTAAGGATGATGAGCATTTTTTCATATGTCTGTAGGCTGTGCACCTGTTTTCTTCAGAGAAGTTTCTCTTCAAGTCCCTTGCCCACCCTGAGATGGGATCAGTTGTTCTTTTCTTGCTAAGACGTTTCAGTTCTCTGTGGATTCTGGTTATTAAACCTTTGTCAGAAACATAACCTGCAAATATCTTTTCCCATTCTGAGGGCTGTCTGCTTGCTTTACTTACTCTATTCTTGTCTGTGCAGAAGCTTTTTAGTTTGATCAGGTCCCAGTAGTGTATTTCTGATGTTGCTTCAATTGCTGGGGGGGTGGCAGAGTCCTCCTCAAAAAATATTTGCCCAGGCCGATTTCTTCAAGAGCTTTCCCTGTACTTTCTTTGTATTTTTAATTTTTTTTATTAAATCATAGCTGTGTACATTGATATGATCATGGGGCATCATTCACTAGCTTCACAGACCATTTACCAAGTTTCACATATACCCTTGTAAGATGCACCGCTGGTGTAATCCCACCAATCCCCTTCCCTCTACCCACCCCCCCCTTTCCCACTTCCCCCTATTGTTAGGTTGTAACTGGGTTATAGCTTTCATGTGAGAGTCCCAAATTAGTTTCATAGTAGGGCTGAGTACATTGGGTACTTTTTCTTCCATTCTTAAGATACTTTACTAAGAAGAATATGTTCCAGCTCCATCCATGTTACCATGAAAGAGGTAAAGTCTCCATCTTTCTTTAAGGCTGCATAGTATTCCATGGTGTACATATACCACAATTTATTAATCCATTCATGGATCGATGGGCACTTGGGCTTTTTCCATGACTTAGCAATTATGAATTGGGCTGCAATAAACATTCTGGTACAAATATCTTTGTTATGTTGTGATTTTTGGTCTTCTGGGTATATGCCCAGCAGAGGAATTACAGGATTGAATGGCAGATCTATTTTTAGATCTCTGAGTGTTCTCCATATATCTTTCCAAAAGGAATGTATTAATTTGCATTCCCAACAGCAGTGCAGAAGTGTTCCCTTTTCTCCGCATCCACGCCAACATCTCTGGTCTTGAGATTTTGTGATATAGGCTAGTCTCAGTGGAGTTAGATGATATCTCAAAGTAGTTTTGATTTGCATTTCTCTGATGATTAAAGACGATGAGCATTTTTTCATATGTCTGAAGGCCGTGCGCCTGTCTTCTTCAGAGAAGTTTCTCTTCAAATCCCTTGCCCAGCCTGCGATGGGATCCCTTGTTTTTTTCTTGCTGATGCGTTTGAGTTCTCTGTGGATTCTGGTTATTAAACCTTTGTCAGAGATATACCCTGCAAATATCTTCTCCCATTCTGAGGGCTGTCTGTTTGCTTTACTTACAGTGTTCTTAGCTGTGCAGAAGCTTTTTAGTTTGACCCAGTCCCAGTAGTGTATTTTTGAAGCTGCTTCAATTGCCCGGGGGGTTCTCCTCATGAAATACTCACCCAGACCAATTTCTTCAAGGGTTTTCCCTGCATTCTCCTCTAGTATTTTTATAGTTTCATGTCTTAAGTTTAAATCTTTAATCCAATGAGAGTCTATCTTAGTTAATGGTGAAAGGTGTGGGTCCAATTTCAGTCTTCTGCAGGTTGCCAGCCAGTTCACCCAGCACCATTTGTTAAATAGGGAATCTTTTCCCCACTGAATGTTTTTAATTGGCTTGTCAAAAATCAAGTAGCGGTAAGTAGATGGATTCATCTCTTGGTTCTCTATTCTGTTCCAGATATCTACTTCTCTGTTTTTGTGCCAATACCATGCTGTTTTGATCACTATCGATTTGTAGTAAAGTCTGAGGTCTGGTAGTGTGATTCCTCCTGTTTTGTTTTTATTTCTGAGTAATGTCTTGGCTATTCGAGGTTTTTTCTGATTCCATATAAAACGAAGTATTGTTTTTTCAAGATCTTTAAAATATGACAGTGGAGCTTTAATAGGGAGTGCGTTGAAATTATATATTGCTTTGGGTAGTATGGACATTTTGATAATGTTGATTCTTCCCAGCCATGAGCATGGTATGTTTTTCCATTTGTTAACATTTTCAGCTATTTCTTTTCTTAGAGTTTAATAGTTCTCTTTATAGAGATCTTTCACGTCTTTTGTTAGGTAAATTCCCAAATATTTCATCTTCTTTGGCACTACTGTGAATGGGATAGAGTCCTTAACTGCTTTTTCAACTTGACTCTTGTTGGTGTATATAAAGGCTACCGATTTATGGATGTTGATTTTGTAACCTGAGACGCTGCTGTATTCCTTGATCACTTCTAGGAGTTTTGTAGTAGAGTCCCTAGTGTTTTCCAGATACACAATCATATCATCTGCGAAGAGCGAGAGTTTGATCTCTTCTGACCCTATATGGATACCCTTGATCGCCTTTTCTTCCCTAATTGTGGTGGCTAAAACTTCCATTACAATGTTGAAAAGCAATGGAGACAATGGGCAGCCTTGTCTGGTTCCTCATCTGAGTGGAAATGATTCCAATTTAACTCCATTCAATATGATATTGGCTGTGGGTTTGCTGTAGATGGCCTCTATCAGTTTAAGAAAAGTCCCTTCTAGACCAATTTTCTTGAGTGTTCTGATCATGAAGTGATGCTGGATATTATCAAAAGCTTTTTCTGCATCAATTGAGAGAATCATATGGTCTTTGTTTTTTAATTTGTTTATGTGCTGAATTACATTTATAGATTTACGTATATTGAACCAGCCTTGAGACCCTGGGATAAAACCAACTTGGTTGTGATGTATAATTTGTTTGATGTGTTGTTGGATTCTGTTTGTTAGGATCCTGTTGAATATTTTTGCATCTATATTCATTAGTGATATTGGTCTATAATTTTCTTTTCTTGTTGGGTCTTTTCCTGGTTTGGGGATCAGGGTGATGTTTGCTTCATAGAACGTGTTGGGTAGTCTTCCTTCTTTTTCTACATTTTGGAACAGGTTGAGTAATATAGGTACTAATTCCTCTTTAAAGGTTTGGTAGAATTCTGACGTGAAACCATCTGGTCCCGGGCTTTTCTTTTTAGGGAGGTTTTGTATAGTTGATGCTATTTCTGAACTTGATATGGGTCTGTTCAACATTTCCACTTGATTCTGGTTAAGTCTTGGAAGGTGGCGTGCTTCCAAGTATCGGTCTATTTCCTTCAGATTTTCATATTTCTGAGAATAAAGTTTCTTGTAATATTCATTAAGGATTTTTTGGATTTCTGATGAGTCTGTGGTTATTTCGTCTTTGTTGTTTCTGATTGATGATATTAGAGATTTTATTCTTTTTTTCCTGATTAGGTTGGCCAGAGGTTTATCTATTTTATTGACCTTTTCAAAAAACCAGCTTTTTGATTTATTGATCTGTTGTATTATTCATTTGTTTTCAATTTCATTTAATTCTGCTCTAATTTTGGTTATTTCTTTTCTTCTACTGGGTTTGGGGTTGGAATGTTCTTCCTTTTCCAGTTGCGTGAGATGTCCCATTAAGTTGCTAACTTCCTCTCTTTCCGTTCTCTTGAGGAAGGCTTGCAGTGCTATAAATTTCCCTCTTAGAACTGCCTTTGCAGTGTCCCAGAGGTTCTGATAGTTTGTGTCTTCATTGTCATTTTGTTCCAAAAAATTGGTGATTACTTTCTTAATCTCATCTCTGACCCAGCTATCATTCAGCATAAGGTTATTTAACTTCCATGTTTTTGTATGGGTATGCAGATTCCTGTTGTTACTCAATTCAAGTTTTATTCCATGATGGTCCGAGAAGATGCATGGAATAATTTCTATTCCTTTAAATTTACTGAGGTTAGACTTGTGACCTAAAATGTGATCAATTTTGGAGTAAGTTCCGTGGGCTGATGAGAAGAATGTGTATTCAGTTTTGTTGGGTGAAATGTTCTGTAGATGTCTGCTAAATCTAAATATTGGATGGTTAGTTTTAAATCTAAGATTTCTTTGCTCAGCTTCTTTCTGGAGGATCGATCCAACACTGCCAAGGGAGTGTTGAAATCTCCAACGATTATGGAGCTGGAGGAAATCAAGTTACTCATGTCCGTTAGAGTTTCTCTTATAAATTGAGGTGCATTCTGGTTGGGTGCATAGATATTAATAATTGAGATCTCGTCATATTGAGTATTACCCTTAACAAATATGAAGTGACCATTCTTGTCCTTCCTTACTTTTGATGGTTTAAAGCCTACTGTATCTGCAAATAAAATTGCAACACCTGCTTTTTTCTGATTACCATTTGCCTGAAATATGGATGACCATCCTTTCACCCTGAGTCTGTATTTGTCTTTTAAGTTGAGATGTGACTCTTGTATGCAACAAATATCTGGCTTGAGTTTTTGTATCCAGTCAGCTAACCTATGCCTCTTTAGAGGACAGTTTAAGCCATTCGCATTGATGGAGAGTATTGATAAGTCTGGTGGAATTTTGGGTATCGAGTTTTTCAAAGGTCCAGTGGACATTTTTAATCCTTTCGCCAGTGTGGAAGTTGGAGTTTGATCCGAAGATTCTGAGTGAGTTTACTTTTGTGGTATAGGATTGGGTTGGTCATTGTGGAGGATAGGTCTGAGAATATCCTGAAGAGCTGGTTTACTTATGGCAAATTTTTTCAACATATGAATGTCATTGAAGTATTTAATTTCTCCATCATAGATGAAACTCAGTTTAGCTGGATACAAGATCCTGGGTTGAAAGTTTTTTTGCTTTAGGAGATTAAAAGTTGATGACCACCCTCTTCTGGCTTGAAAAGTTTCAGCAGAGAGAGCTGCAGTTATTCTAATATTCTTACCTTTGTACGTAATAGTTTTCTTTCGCGGGGCTGCTTTGAGAATCTTCTCTTTCATGTTAACTTTAATGAAGCTAATTATGATATGTCTGGGGGATGACTTATTGGGGTTGAATCGTGCTGGGGTTCTGAAGCTGTCTGCTATCTGAATTTCAGATTCTCTAGGCATGTCTGGAAAATTTTCTTTCATAATTTCATGTAGAAGGGCCTCTGTGTCCTTGGCAGCTACTTCATCAGTCTCCGAAATTCCTATAACCCTTATGTTGTTTTTTTTCGAATTATCTGAGAGCTCTCTGAGTGAGTGATCCGTTTTTGCTCTCCATTTCTCTTCCTCTTTGAGAGATTGGGAGCGTTCGAAGACTTTATCTTCAATGTCAGAAATCCTTTCTTCTGCTTGCTCCATTCTGTTACTGAGGGATTCTACTGTATTTTTCATATCTTTGAGGGCTGTAAGTTCTTGTTTCAGTGTGTCTAAGTGTTTGGTGGTTTTGCCTTTAAATTCGTTAAATTCTTGAGACAATTTTTGAATTTCTCCTTGAATTCCTAATTCCATTTTATTAATCTTGTCTGCAAACCAAATTCTGAATTCGACTTCTGACATCTCAGCCAGTTGTTTATGAATGGGATCTTCAATCACATCTGCCGTATCTTTTCTTGGGGGGGTTGATCTATTCTGGTTATTCATGTTACTAGAGTTTTTCCGCTGATTCCGCCCCATGGTTTACTCCCTTTGGTTTTTCCCCTGGGGTTTTATCGAGGGCCCGTACAGTGTTGTGGCCTGAGAAACTGGGGCCCTGTCTGGTGTGGTGGAGCAAAGTGGTTCTGTCTTGTTTTCGGCTGGTTTCTGTTCGATCCTATTGCAACTTCTACTCTGGCTTGAAGTCTCAGCTGTGTGGAAAAATCAGCAATTAAGTCACCCCGCCTGCCCACCTCTGGCCCCAGTTGGAAAAGGAGAATCAAACCTTCCTACAATCGCACACCCAGGGCACCGCCTGAAGAGTCCTCAGTCTATTAGCCCAGTTCAAAAGGTCCGAATCAACTGTCTCAATCGGCACTTGTCTCGGGTGGAAGGGTTCAAGAGGTCTCTGGGAACTGGATCACAGGGGCCTGGTGACTCCTCTGACACGGCTCACCCCAGTGCAGCGTGGAGTCAGGAGGAGCCACCCAGCAAACAGAGCAGTCTGGGAAGGTTGACGTCTCCTTCCCCACTTTGCCCCTCCGTCGGACCCAGTCACTGGTATCTCTGCAGATGGCTAACCCAGATGCCTGCAGTGAACAGACACTCCAGGGGTTTGCACCTGCCTGAATCGCAAGGAAGTCTGCCAGGCCCCCGCAGACTGCCGCTATCTAGCAGGAGGAGATGGGGCCTGACATCTTTGAGTGTTTGATGCAGGTGATGGGAAGGAGGTGTTCACTCAGGCTTAGCCCCGTCCCTGATGCATGCTGCTAACAGAACAGAACAGAACAGACAACTTTGTGAGGTTCTGTCTTTGTTCCTGCCGAAATCGCCTACAGAAGACGGGCTGTTTTGAGTTCAAACGTCTTTGCTGCTGAAGAATTGCGTCTGAACACCTCTCTGGGTCGGCCCCGCCCTGGAGGCTTCCGGGTTTGTGAGCCGTGTCTCCGGTGGCCTCCTCTGGTTGCCCAGGGAGACAGGGGGTGTGGCCTCAGAATATCCAGAAGTGAGCGTTCTGCCGTTAAAGAAAAAACGGCTGTTGATCTACCTCCAGGGAACTGCTGCTCTGGTGTGGGCACTCAGGCGACCCTTTTCTCCTCTGTCCCGCGCCCCAGAGTCAGCACTGAGCGGCCGCAGTTTGTGCTGGGTCCACAGCCCTTAAGAGATCCCCCAAGAATCAGAACTCTTGGGGGATGGGCCCCCAGACCTGGATTGGGAGTGCGGCGGGGGGAAGCTAGAGTTTCATTCAGTTTCACGCAATACTACGGTCCGGGGAGCGCTCCTGCACTGCACCGCGGGGAAGTGCCGCCAAGGCTTGATTTCCCCTCAGCAGAGTGCCCTCTCCTCGCTCACGTGTCCCAGAGTCAGCGCTGACCTGACGCAGCTCAGGCACTGTGCACTCCCCTCGAGAAATCACCCAAGGAGCCGAACTCCTGGGGGATAGGCCCTCAGACCCCGAGTGAGAGTAGGGGTTCTCAGCTCTCAGCGGGGAGGCCAGAGTCTGATTCAGTCTTGGGCCCCGTATGCCTGGGGAGGGTTGCTGCACTGCACCGCAGGGAAGTGCCGCGAGGCGTGACTCCCCCTCAGCCCGGTGCCCTCTCCTCACTTGGCGCGCCTCAGAGTCAATGCTGACCAGTCGCACTCAAGGGGACTGTCCACTCCCCTTGAGAAATCACCCAAGGATCTGAAGTCCTCGGGGACAGGCCTCCAGACCTCAGTGGGCGGTAGGGGAGCGCCAGGGATTCAGGGTTGCCGGCAGAGGATTCCCAAAGTTTTATTCAGCCCTATGTCCGGCAGGAGAACGCCACGGCACCCCAGTAGGGGAGTTAGGTCCAGTTTTTAGAAGGTCTCTCCCGTGGAGTGTAGTGGGAGGGCCTTTAATTTTTGCCCGCTTGTTAAATTGTGGGGCTCTAGAGCCGGTCTCATGGGGGAGGGGGACTCCCGTCCGTTTGGTGGTGGATTTTGTACCTTTTGTTTGCGTCCTTGTGATCACAACTTGCCTCAGCGGTGTTGATGTGCGTTCTTCAGCCTTCTCTCTTGGTGAGGCTCAAGTCCACCAGGATACTTACTAAATTCCTGTCCCTTAACTCTCCTTCTGGACGGGAGCCTTTGTTGAAAGCTGGCTTCAGTCCGCCATCTTGTATCCCCCCCTTGTATTTGTCTTTTAAGTTAAGATGTGACTCTTGTATGCAACAAATATCTGGCTTGAGTTTTTGTATCCACTCAGCTAACCTATGCCTCTTTAGAGGACAGTTTAAACTGTTCACATTGATGGAGAGTATTGATAAGTCTGGTGGCATTTTGGGTATCGAGTTTTTCAAAGGTCCAGAGGACATTTTTAATCCTTTCGCCAGTGTGGAAGTTGGAGTTTGATCCGAAGTTTCTGAGTGAGTTTACTTTTGTGGTATAGGATTGGGTTGGTCACTGTGGAGGATAGGTCTGAGAATATCCTGAAGAGCTGGTTTACTTATGGCAAATTTTTTCAACATATGAATGTCATTGAAGTATTTAATTTCTCCATCATAGATGATACTCAGTTTAGCTGGATACAAGATCCTGGGTTGAAAGTTTTTTTGCTTTAGGAGATTAAAAGTTGATGACCACCCTCTTCTGGCTTGAAAAGTTTCAGCAGAGAGAGCTGCAGTTATTCTAATATTCTTACCTTTGTACGTAATAGTTTTCTTTCGCGGGGCTGCTTTGAGAATCTTCTCTTTCATGTTAACTTTAATGAAGCTAATTATGATATGTCTGGGGGATGACTTATTGGGGTTGAATTGTGCTGGGGTTCTGAAGCTGTCTGCTATCTGAATTTCAGATTCTCTAGGCATGTCTGGAAAATTTTCTTTCATAATTTCATGCAGAAGGGCCTCTGTGCCCTTCGAGGCCACTTCATCATTCTCAGAAATCCCAATAATTCGTATATTGCTTTTTTTCGAATTATCTGAGAGCTCTCTGAGTGAGTGATCCGTTTTTGCTCTCCATTTCTCTTCCTCTTTGAGAGATTGGGAGCATTCGAAGACTTATCTTCAATGTCTGAAATCCTTTCTTCTGCTTGCTCCATTCTGTTGCTGAGGGATTCTACTGTATTTTTCATATCATTGAGGGCTGTAAATTCTTGCTTCAGTGTGTCTAAGTCTTTGATGGTTTTGTCTTTAAATTTGTTAAATTCTTGAGACAACTTTTGAATTTCTCCTCGAATTCCCAATTCCATTTTATTAATCTTGTCTGCAATCCAAATTCTGAATTCGATTTCTGACATCTCAGGCAGTTGTTTATGAATGGGATCTTCACTCATATCTGCCGTATCTTTTCTTGGGGGGATTGATGTATTCTGGTTATTCATGTTACCAGAGTTTTTCCGCTGATTCCGCCCCATGGTTATTTTACTCCCTTTGATTTTTCCCCTGGGGCTTTATCAAGGGCCCGTACAGTGTTGTGGCCCGAGAAACTGGGGCCCTGTCTTGTGTGGTGGAGCTAAGTGGTTCTGTCTTGTTTTCAGCTGGTTTCTGTTCAATCCTATTGCAACTTCTACTCTGGCTTGAAGTCTCAACTGTGTGGAAAAATCAGCAATTAAGTCACCCCACCTGCCCCCCTCTGGCCCCAGTTGGAAAAGGAGAATCAAACCTTCCTACAACCGCACACCCAGGGCACTGCCTGAAAAGTCTTCAGTCTATTAGCCCAGTTCAAAAGGTCCAAATCAACTGTCTCAATTGGTACCTGTCTCGGGTGGGAGAGTTCAAGAGGTCTCTGGGAACTGGATCACAGGGGCCTGGTGACTCCTCTGACATGGCTCATCCCAGTGTAGCGTGGAGTCAGGAGGAGCCACCAGCAAACAGAGAAGTCTGAGAAGGTTGACGTCTCCTTCCCCACGTTGCCCCTCCGTCGGACCCAGTCACTGGTATCTCTGCAGATGGCTAACCCAGTTGCCTGCAGTGAACAGACACTCTAGGGGTTTGCACCTGCCTGAATCGCAAGGAAGTCTGCCAGGCCCCCGCAGACTGCCGCTATTTAGCAGGAGGAGATGGGGCCTGACATATTTGAGTGCTTGATGCAGGTGATGGGAAGGAGGTGTTCACTCAGGCTTAGCCCCATCCCTGATGGATGTTGTTAACAGAATAGAACAGAACAGACAACTTTGCGGGGTTCTCTCTCTGTTCCTCCCGAAATTGCCTACAGAAGACAGGCTGTTCTGAGTTCAAACGTCTTTGCTGCTGGAGGTTTGTGTCCTCTTTGCTGCTGAAGGTTTGCGTCCGATCACCTCTCTGGGTCGGCCCCACCCTGGAAGCTTCCCGGGTTTGTGAGCCGTGTCAGGAAATCCCCCTCTCACCGTTGGCCTCCTCTGGTTGCCCAGGGAGACAGGGTGTGCGGCCTCAGAATATCCAGAAGTGAGCTGTTCTGCCGTTAAAGAAAAAACGGCTGTTGGTCTGCCTCCAGGGAACTGCCGCTCTGGTGTGGGCACTCAGCCGACCCTTTTCTCCTCTGTCTCATGCCCCAGAGTCAGCACTGAGCAGCCACAGTTTATGCTGGGTCCACACCCCTCGAGAGATCCCCCAAGAATCCGAACTCTTGGGGGACATGCCCCCAGACCCCGAGTGGGAGTGGGGGGGAAGCTAGAGTTTCATTCAGTTTTATGCCCGGCCATATTGTTGCCCGGGGAGGGCTGATGCACCACACTGCAGGGAAGTGCCGCCAAGGCTTGATTTCCCCTCAGCAGAGTGCCCTCTCCTCACTCACGTGTCTCAGAGTCAGCGCTGACCTGATGCAGCTGGAGCACTGTGCACTCCCCTCGAGAAATCACCTAGGGATCCGAACTCCTGGGGGATAGGCCTCCAGACCCCGAGTGAG
This sequence comes from Nycticebus coucang, assembly GCF_027406575.1. NCBI lineage: Eukaryota > Metazoa > Chordata > Mammalia > Primates > Lorisidae > Nycticebus > Nycticebus coucang. The sequence continues at coordinate 31,706,147 of NC_069789.1, read as the reverse complement.
AGTAGGGGCGCTCAGCGGGGAAACTAGAGTTTTATTCAGTTTTGTGCCCGGCCGTAATGTTGCCCGGGGAGGGCTACAGCACCGCACCGCAGGGAAGTGCCGCCGAGGCGTGACTCCCCCTCAGCCCGTTGCCGTCTCCTCAATCGTGTGTCTCAGAGTCAGCGCTGACCCGTCGTGGCTCGGGCACTGTGCGCTCCCCTCGAGAAATCACCCATGGATCCGAACTCCTGGGGGACAGGCCCCCAGACCCCGAGTGAGAGTGGGGGGGAAGCTTGAGTTTCATTCAGTTTTATGTCTGGCTGTATTGATGCACGGGGAGGGCTGCTGCACTGCACCACAGGGAAGTGCCGCCGAGGCGTGACACTCCCTCAGCCCAGTGCCCTCTCCTCACTCGCGTGCCTCAGAGTCAATGCTGACCAGTCGCAACTCGGGGACTGTCCACTCCCCTTGAGAAATCACTCAAGAATCCAAACTCCTGGGGGACAGGCCTCCAGACCTCAGTGGGCGGGAGGGGAGTGTTGGGGATTCAGGGCTGCTGGCAAAGGATTTTTAAAGTTTTATTCAGTTTTATGCCTGGCAGGAGAATGCCACTCACCCCAGTAGGGGAGGTAGGTCCAGTTTTTAGAAGGTCTCTCCCATGGAGTGTAGTGGGAGTGCCTTTAATTTCTGCCAGTTTGTTTAATTGTGGGGCTCTTGAGCCAGTCTCATGGGGAAGGGGCACTCCCGTCCACTTGGTGGTGGATTTTGTACCTTTTGTTTGCGTCCTTGTGATCACAACTTGCCTCAGCGGTGTTGATGTGCGTTCTTCAACCTTCTCTCTTGGTGTGGCTCAAGTCCACCAGGTTACTTACTAAATTCCTGTCCCTTAACTCTCCTTCTGGACGGGAGCCTCTGTTGAAAGCTGGCTTCAGTCCGCCATCTTGTCTCCCTCCTCACTTCTAAGAGTTTTGTAGGAGAATCCCTGGTGTTTTCCAGATGTACAATCATATCATCTGTGAAGAGTGAAAGTTTGATCTCTTCTGATCCTATATGGATACCCTTGATTGCCTTTTCTTGCCTAATTGCGATGGCTAAGACTTCCATTACAATGTTTAAAAGCAGTTAACAGAGACAATGGGCAGCCTTGCCTGATTCCTGATCTAGGTGGAAATGATTTCAATTTAACTCTATTCAATACAGTTTTGGCTGTGAGTTTGCTGTAGATGGCCTCTATCAGTTTAAGAAATGTCCCTTCTGTACTAATTTCCTTAAGTGTTCTGATCATGAAGGGATGCTGGATATTATCAAAAGCTTTTTCTGCATCAATTGAGAGAATCATATGGTCTTTCTTTTTTAATTTGTTTATGTGCTGAATTATATTTACAGATTTAGGTATATTGAACCGGACTTGAGACCAACCAACTTGGTCATGGTGTATAATTTGTTTGATGTGTTGCTGGATTCTGTTTGTTAGGATCTTGTTGAATATTTTTGTATCAATATTCATTAGTGATATTAGTCTATAATTTTCTTTTCTTGTTGGGTCTTTTCCCGGTTTGGGGATCAAGGGGATGTTTGCTTCATAGAATGTGTTGCGTAGTATTCCTTCTTCTTCTATATTTTGGAAAAGGTTGAGTAATACTATAGGTACTAGCTCCTCTTTAAAGGTTTGGTAGAATTCTGATGTGAAGCCATCCGGTACCGGGTTTTCTTTTAAGGGAGATTTTATATAGTTGATGCTATTTCAGAACTTGATATAGGCATTTTCAACATTTCCAGTTCATTCCACCTAAGTCTTGGAAGGTGGCATGTTTCCAAGTGTTGGTCAATTTCCTTCAGATTTTCATATTTCTGAGAATAAAGTTTCTTATAATATTCATTAAGGATTTTTTTTTAATTTCTGAGGAGTTTTGTTATTTCATCATTACCTTTTCTGAATGATGAAATTAGAGATTTTACTCTTTTTTTTCCTTGTTAGATTAGTCAAAGTTTTATCTATTTTATTGACCTTTTCAATAAACCAACTTTTTGATTTATTGATCTGTTGCATAATACTTTTGTTTTCAATTTCATTTAATTCTGCTCTAATTTTAGTTATTTATTTTCTTCTGCTGGGTTTGGGGTTGGCATTTTCTTCCTTTTTCAGTTGCTTGAGATGTCCCATTAAGTTGTTAACTTTCTTTCTTTCTGTTCTCTTGAGGAATGCTTGCAGTGCTATGAATTTCCCTCTTAGGTCTGCCTTTGTGGTATCTAAGAGGTTCTGATAATTCTTGTCTTCATTATTGTTTTTTTCCAAAAATTTGGTAATTTCCTTCTTAATTTCATCTATGACTCAGCTATCATTCAACATAAGGTTATTTAGCTTGCATGTTTTTGTATGAGTATGCAGATTCCTGTTGTTACTGAGTTCAACTTTTATTCCATGATGGTCTGAGAAGATACAAGGAATAATTTCTATTCCTTTAAATTTACTGAGGTTAGACTTGTGACCTAAGATGTGATAGATTTTGGAGTATTTTCTGTGGGCTGATGAGAAGTATGTGTATTCAGTTTTATTGGGATGAAATGTTCTGTAGATGTCTGCTAAATCCAAATGTTGGATGGTTAGGTTTAAATCTAAAATTTCTTTGTTCAGCTTCTTTTTGGAGGATCAATCCAACACTGCCAAAGGAGTGTTGAAATCTCTGACTATTATGAGCTGGAGGAAATCAAGTTGTTCATGTCTGTTAGAGTTTCTCTTATAAATTGAGGTGCATTCTGGTTGGGTGCATAAATATTGATAATTGAAATCTCATCACATTGAGTATTACCCTTAACAAATATGAAGTGACCATTCTTATCCTTCCTTACTTTTGTTGGTTTAAAGCCTATTGTATCTACGAATAGAATTGCAACACCTGCTTTATTCTGATTACCATTTGCATGACCATCCTTTCACCCTGAGTCTATATTTATCTTTTAAGGTAATATGTGATCCTTGTATGCAGCAAAAATCTGGCCTGAGTTTTTGTATCAAGTCAGCCAACCTGTGCCTCTTTAGAGGACAGTTTAAGCCATTCACATTAATGGAGAATATTGATAAGTCTGGTAGAATTTTGGGTATCGAGTTTTTTTAAAGTTCAGTGGACATTTTTAATCCTTTTGCCACTGTGGAAATTGGAATTTGATCAAAAGTTTCTGAGTGAGTTTACTTTTGTGGTGGAAGGTTGTGATGGCCATTATGGAGGATAAGTCTGAGAATATCTTGTAGAGCTGGGTTAGTTATGGCAAATTTCTTCAACATGAGAATGTCATTAAAGTATTTAATTTCTCCATCATAGATGAAACTCAGTTTAGCTGGATACAAGATCCTGGGTTGAAAGTCATTTTGTTTTAGGAGATTAAAAGTCGATGACCACCCTCTGCAAGCTTGAAAGGTTTCAGCAGAGAGATCTGCAGTTATTCTAATATACTTCACTTTGTAGATTATTGTTTTCTTATGTCTGGCTGCTTTCAGAATTTTTTCCTTCACATTAAGTTTAGTTAATTATGATGTGTTTGGGGGCTGTCTTATTTGGATTGAGTTGTGCTGGGGTTCTGAAACCGTCTGCTATCTACATTTCAGAATCTCTTGGCATGTCTGGAAAGTTCTTCATAATCTCATGAAAAAGAACCTCTGTGCTTTGTGAAGCAACTTCGTTGCCTTCAGGAATTCCTATAAGGTGAATATTAGTTTTCTGTGAATTATCCCAAAGCTCTCTGAGGGAATGATCTGTTTTTGCTCTCCATTTCTCTTTCTCTTTGAGTGCTTGTGAGTGTTCAAAAGCTTTGTCTTCAATATCAGAAATCCTTTTTTTTTTTGCTTGCTCCATTCTGTTCCTGAGGGATTCTACTGTATTTCTCTGATCTTTGAAGGCTGCAAATTCTTGTCTCAGTGTGTCTAAATCTTTGGTGATTTATTCTTTGAGTTCATTGAATTCTTGAGACAACTTTTGAAATGCTCCTTGAATTTCTAATTTCAACTTTACCTCCATTCTATTAATCTTATTTTCAATGCAAACTCTGAATTCGATTTCTGACACTCAGCCATTTGCCTATGAATAGGATGTTCAGTTATGTCTGCCGTAGCATTCCTTGGGAAGTTTATCTACTCTGGTTATTCATGTTACCAGAGTTTTTCTGCTGATTCTGCCCATGATTATTTTACACCGTTTGGCTAGATGAGCAGAGAAGGTGAAGTTGGGTTGGGGAGCTCATGGAGTAGTGATTAACCAACCCTTTACCCAAGAGCTGTGACTGGTGTCTGTACCTTTTCCCCTAGAGCTTTGCAAAGGACCTATACAGTGCTATGGCCTGAGACACTGAGGACTTCCTTGGTGTGGTGGGGCTAAGTGGCTCTGTCTTATTTTCAGCAGGTCTCTGTCCTACCCTAGTGAATTAGTTACTCTGGGCTGAAGTCTCAGCTGTGGAGAAATACCAGCAATTAAGTCACCCCATCCCACACGGGCAACAACTGGAAAAGGAAAATCAAATCTTCTCACACCCAGGGTACAACTTTGGATAGTCCTTGGGTGATCGGTTCATTCTGAGAGATCCAAATCAATTGTCCCAGTCAGCTCCCAGTCTCAAGTGAGGGAGTTCAAAAGTTCTCTAGCAACTAGATAGCAGGGGTCTGCTGGCAGCTCGAGTATGACTTATTCTGGTGCTCCATGGAGTCAGAAGGACCCCCAACCCCCAGCAAATGAATTAGTCTGGGAAGATTGATGCTTCTTTCCCTACCTTGCACCTCTGTCACACCTAGTCACTGGTAACTCCACAGGGTTATAACCCAGTTCCCTCCAATGAGCAGATGCTGCAGGGGTTTGAGCCTGCCTGAGTCACAGAGAGATCTTATGACTCCTCAGCCAGGCCTCCACACTCTGCCACCATTTGGCAGGGGATGCTGAGGCCTGAAAACCTCAGGTGGTTAATGGAAGCTGGGGTGGTTCACTCAGTTCCAGCCCCATCCCTGATTGACGTTGCTGACACTTATATTTGCACAGAATTTGTGATTCTGTCCTGGCTATATTCCCCTGTGGACCAGGTGCCGTTTGAGTTCACAGAAACTGTGACTCAGCCCCGGTTTATGCTGCTGGCCAGAGCTGGTGTTTCTATTTCCCCTGCAGTCTGTGTTGGGGGCGTGTGGTTAGAGCTTACATTCAGCTTTCGGTTTCCCACCTGCTTTTGTCTCAGCTATGAACCCCCGAGGGCTGGGTGTTTGTTAGGCTCAGTAAAGCAGTCCTCTGGTGCATCCCTGACCTGGGCGTATGCCGTCCGTGTGCATGCATCTTCAATTCTCTGTCCCACCATGCTCCACCCAGACCAGCACTGCCTCAGGCATACCATTTGCTCACAGGGTCTGCATTACCATCCCAGATATATTCCACCAGCATCTGCCACTGGAGAAGATGCCTGGCTTTCTCTGATTGCCCAGAGAGACAGGGAGGGTCCTTCCAAAATATACCCCGGGGTGTGTTCCTGCTGCTGCTGCTGCTCTGTGCTGGGCAGCACCGCCTTTCCATTTCCCAATTCCTTCAGTCCTCTGTTTTCTCCCTACCCCTGTGCCGCAGAATCAGCACAGACCTGCAACAGCCCATGCCCTGTCCACATCTCTCCAGAGAGTGCCCAAGAATCTAGACTCCATGGGGGACAGGCTTCCAGACCTCAGGGTGAGAGTGGAGGGGAGTTCTGGGAGTTCAGAATTGCAGGTAGAGAATATATACAATTTTATGCCTGGCAGGAGATTGCCATGGCACCCTAGTAGGGGAAGGAGATCTGGTTTTTAGAGGGTCTCTCCTGTGGAATAAAATGGGAGAACGTTTGAACTCTGCTTGCTTGTTTGTAGAAAGCATACTGTTAGCTGTTCTCATGGGGGAGAGGACTCCTGTCCACTTGGTGATGAATTTTGTACTTTTTGTTTGTACTCTTGGGGTTTCAGCTCACCTCAGCAGGGCTGATGTGTATTCTTCAACCTTCTCTCTTGGCTCAGCTCTAAACTATCAGCTTACTTGCTAAACTTCTGTCCTTTAACTCTCCTTCTGGACAGGAGCCTCTGTGGAAAGCTGGCTCCAGTCAGCCATCTTGCCTCTGCCCCCATAGGTCACATTTTTATAGTTTTCTAGTCCCTGAAAAAATTTTTTAGCCTTTCTCTTACTTTAACAGAGGAAACATAGTGTTTTTATAATATGGATATAATAATCTCAGTTGCTGAAATTTGAGGGTTTGTTTGTGTCATTTCTTGTTTTAGTTCTTGCTCATGCTGCCTTATTTCCATGTGTACTTGACTGTGTCATGTTCATTGTCTTTAAAGGATTATTTGCGGGACACTTAGAGTAAGGGGGACTTTTCTCAGAGAGGGCTTGTGTTTGTTTCTTCCAGGGATCTCCTAGAACACTAATAATCTGTGAAAATTTTAAAGTTATTTAGAGCCTGAGGTCTGTTGGTCTCCCCAGGTGATAGGAAATTGTGCTACAACTACGCAGGAGGACTGAGCTTGTGTTCACAATTTCCCAGAAGTTGATGTCCCACACCACCACCACCACTACCCTCAACTCAGTGCCAAGGCAATTGGCCTTACAGATTGTTGAGTGTTGGTGAGGGATAGGGTTAACTTTTGTTCCCTTCCTTCAAGCTTGCACAGTCATATTGTCCTTTAGGGTCCTAGCTTCCTGTGAGGGGCCCCCAATCTTAGTAAAGCTATTAAACTCCAAGTGTAAGATACTTGGGAGAAGATATGCCCTCAGGGCAAGAGCTATTTCTAGGAAAGGAAACACTTAGCTGTTTTTCTTAAACTTTGGCTTAATAATTTTTTGAAGTCTGAATTTGAAAAAAAAAAAATTATTTTTGAGACAGAATCTCACTCTGTTGCCCAGGCTAGAATGAGTGCAATGGCATTATAGCTCACAGCAACCTCAAATTCCTGGGCTCAAATGATCCTCTTGCCTCAGCCTCCCAAGTAGCTGGGACTACGGGTGCCCACCACCACGCCTGGCACCACTCTACCAAGGGCAAATAGAGACAAATTTGTATTTTTAGTAGAGAGGATGTCTCACTCTTGCTCAGGCTGGTCTCAAACTCTTGATCTCAAGCGATCAGAGTTTTAGGATTATAGATGTGAGCCACTGTGCCAAGCCTGATTAAAATTTTTTTTTTTATTTATTCACTTAAAGATGGGGTCTTGCTATGTTTCTTAGGCTAATCTCGTATTCCTATGCTCAAGTGATCCTACCCCTCTGCCTCCTGAGTAGCTAGGAGTACAGGTGCCACCACACCCAACCTTTGCTTAAAAAACCTTTACTATCCATCAACTCTTCAGTGCTTGTAAGAAGATTAAAAAAATATACTTGATCCAACATTTTTAGTTATTTTCAATAGGAAGGATTGTTGTGAATCAGTGCAGCAAAGGGGAGCGAACCAGAGTGGAATTGGTGGGGAATAGGAAAATACAGTGTAGGTGAAGACATGGAAACAAAGTATGGGACCAGGAGGGCTGACTGAGCTAACAGCTACAGCCAGCACCAAAGCACAAAATAAGCTTTATTTTATAGTATCTGTACAGGGTTCTCTATGGAAGTAGCATAAACAAAAGACATATTTCTGGTCTTACAATATGATTGGAAACTATAAAAGACTCGAATAGAGACAAATTATCTTGTTAATGGTTTCTACTCAACTTCATTAACACATGACAAGAAGTAAGAAGGGAGAGGTCATGAGGATCTCTGCGAAGTTAACAAAACAAAGGAAGAAGCTGGGCATTGTGGTGGGCACCTGTAGTCCCAGCTACTCCGGAGGCTGAGGCAAGAGAATCGCTTAAGCCCAGGAGTTGAAGGTTGATGTGAGATGTGTGATGCCACGGCACTCTACCAAGGGCAATAAAGTGAGACTCTGTCTCTACAAACAAAACAAAACAAAAACAAAGGCAGAACTATGTGACTTAATGGTTTCTACTCAACTTTGTTAGCATAGGACAAGGAGAAAGAAGGGAGAGATCTCAAGGATCTCTACATAGTTAACTAGACAAAGAAAGGACTAGGTGACTTGACTTCTGGCAAAGGGAGCATGAAGAAAGGAATATGGCTGTTTTGGGAACAGAAGAGAATCAGTTGGGGGCTCATTTCATGATTGTTTTCCAGTCTGTGAGCGCCCTGCCATCTCACAGCCCGTTCTCCACATTTCCTCCTTTCCTTTGACTTAGGAATAGATTACCTTAATTGGAGGAATCCTTTGGCTCTGACTCTGCAGAAGACTGGGAGGATATAAAATAAAATAATATTAAAGTTCCTAATATAAATAATGTTATTGTAAAATGCTCAAATTTTTTTCTAAAGGATTAAAAGACTGTAATTTATCAAAAATATCTATAGGAAGGTGAGTAGAACCATAAACATTCAGATGAGTTTGAATTTCTTGATGAACCTTTGCTATATTAAGGTTATTATTATGAGTAGTATCATGGTGTAAATACTTATTAAGTTCAATTAAAGTTTGCATGACTGATTCGTCATACCATGGCTGAGAAAGGTAACAAAAGATGGCTGTTCAATTACAGTAATAGATTCAAATGGATTGTGTCACTAGAGAATAGTGACACAATTAGATAAATTATCATTTATCTTTAAACAATTTAAAGAGAGTTCATGTTCAGTTTTGGTTATAGAAGTATTATCAACTGGTAAAAGTCTGGGAGGTGAAACACAAGTTATAATGAGAGAAGATACACGAGAAGGGTGAGGTCTAAGAGAACAGGTCTTCCCAAGGAGACCACAAGGACACACCTGCAGGGTCCTCTCCATGGTGACTCAGCTCTTGAGAATTTATAAACTTAACTTCCTGAAACTTGGAAACTTTCACTTCTGTGAATCTTGTAGTTCTGTGGGGGCTGGAATAGCATCTCTTGCTTAATTCAAACTGGCCAATGAAAAAGGTACCTATGGGTTGGAACTTTTTGACTGTCGATAAAAAGGGAAAGACCAAGCTAGTTGGGGAGCGCAGCCATTTGGAATTCTTCTATGCCATAAGCTCCCGGCTGGTGAATAAAGCCCTTCCTCTTATAATTGTGGTGTTTGGGTGCTCTTTCTCTCCATTGGGCCTTGTCTTCCTGCAACAATAACATAAAGTTTGAGAGTCATTTTTCATCACTTCACTGGTGGGCTCCAGGACTTCCACTGGAGGGTTGCTGCAAGGCACCGGAGATGTTTCTGGCTAACTCCTCATTCTTTTGTTAAAGTATTTAGAATCCATTCTCTAGTAGTGACACAATCATTTATGTTACAAGAGGCAAATAGTCTTCTAGATTAGTCCTATAGTTTCTGATCATCTCCTTTGATAGGGATGCAAATTGGAGAGTTATAAGGTGATGTTACTTCATAATTTATAAATTCCTATTTAGGAAGCCAACCAGGACTGTTAGCTGTTCTAGGAAAGATGCAAACATGTTCTCTTCTTCATATTAACACAGGATCAGACACTTGCCATGTATCTGTAAAGGGGAACTTCACTTGACCTCAGGATATGTAGAGGATGGAGCTTTCCGAAAATGTTCTGCTGCTGTGTGACTCAAAGTATTAACTTTTAAAAACTTTTAAGTGACAAGAGCATGAGAAAGAAGGTTATGTGGAGTTCCAGTATATATCTCCCCCTTTTATAACTTTAGCAATTAAAGTTTAAGGTTGTAATGTGCACATCTAGCAATGTCTTGGCCTAGAGGGTTGTAGGGTACATCTGTTTTAAGGGTGATAGAAGTGTTGAACAAAAGGAAGAGAAAGTTTTATTAGTGTAAGCAGGACCATTGTCTGTTTTGGTAAGTCATGGAATTCATAAAACAGCAAAAGCAGTTAAACAATGAGCAATAACATGTCTAGCAGCTTCCCTAGGGCATGCGGAAGCAAAAATGAAACTGGAGCAAGTGTCAACTATAACATGAATAAAAGAGAGTTTTCCAAATGATGGGAAATGAGTAACATGTATTTGTCAAAGTTGACCAGATAATAGGCCACATGTATTTACACTGAGGTGAGGAACAGGGAGATGCTGTGGGCAGTGAGGGCAATTTTGTATTATTTGGTGAGCTGCTTCACAAGTAAGATGAAATTGATGAAGGAGGGCAGCAGCATTTTGATGATGAATAGCATGAGATAATTCAGTGGAGGATTGAGAAGTTATTGGAAAAAGATGAGTGTGTTTATCAGCTAAAGTGTTGCCTTGAGCCAATGGACCTAGAAGAGAAGAATGGCTTGGAGGTGTCCTACAAAACATTGTCCTGGATGTGCATGGATAAGTTTCTATAGATGAAGAAATTGATTAAACAAAAGTTTATCTGTGGTACATCTAATAAGAGCTGTTTCAATAGTGGCTAAAACGCCTACTAAATATTTGCTGTCAGTGTAAAGTTAAAAGAAGTCTGGGAGAAGTGAGTGAAAGTTATAATAACAGCATGTAGTTTTACACATTGAGCTGAGGAATAAGTTTTTTTCAGTTAAAACTTCATTGTCAATGATTATACTTGCAATACTTGAAGTAGAACCATCCGTGAAAACAGTAGGGACCTGAGGGACTGGTTGGGAAGCAAATTGAACAATTTCATCTGGTGGGTAATGACAGTTCACTTGACCAGTGAAGTTAGCAAAGGCAGTTTGCCACCAAGATATTTCCCAGAGCCACTGTTGTTGGTCAGCAGAATAACGGATAATGATAAACGTGAGGTCATGTCCTAGGAGTTGCCAAAGTTGTCGGCGACCTTTAAGAATTAAAGCAATGGGCAGTGCCTGTGGCTCAATGGGCGAGGCGGCAGCCCCATATGAGGGTGGTGGGTTCAAAGCTGGCCCCGGGCCAAATTGCAAAACAAGAGACAGGCTTTGTGGCCGGCGACTGTAGTCCCAGCTACTGGGAAGGTGAGCTGTGTGACGCCACAGCACTCCACAGAGGGCAACAAAGTGAGACTCTGTCGCTACTAAAAAAAAAAAAAAAAAATTAAAGCACCAATCATCTCATAATGGGGAGTTAAAACTCTTTTTGGTGTTGTTCCTAAATGTATCTACTCTAAAGGGCCAAAAGATTGCCACAATAAAGCAGTGGGAGTATGAGAAGTGGGGAAGATTAGTAGATGGACTGGGAAGTTGGGATCAACGCGGGTGAGTTGTGCTTGCTGTAAGGCTCTCTCTACTTTAGTGAGAGCCCTGATTGCTGCAGGAGTTAAAGAACGGGAAGAAGGATGAGTTGGACCTTTAAGAATATCAAAAAGAGGCTTTTAATCTCTAGTAGTAAGTTTTAATGAAGGGCAGAGCCAATTAATATCTCCTAGTAACTGCTGAATATCATTTAAAGTAGTGAGTTTGTCAGTACGGATTTGAAGTTTTTGTGGTTGAATTTGTCTATCCTTAATAAGTTAACCTAACTAAGAGAAAGGAGGAACATTTTGTATTTTTTCTGGAGCTATACATAACCTATAATGGTTGATGAGTCCTGTAAAGGAGAGAGGACGATTGTTAATGTAGAAGAATCAGAGTGAGAAAGGAGAGTCTCCTTCACATAATGGACAATATAAGCAGCAGGAAACTGTATGAATTGGCAATATTGCAGCAGCAACACATTTTTGACGTAAGGTGGGGTTGTTAGCCATCCCTTGTGGAAGGACTGTTTACTGATACCGCACAGGAGGAGTTCTGAAATAGAAAGTAAACTGGAAGTAAAACGTTTACAATTGTCAGGGTGAAGTAAGATAGTAAAAAAGCAATCTTTTAAGTTTATAATCACTAAGGAATAGTGCCACGAAAAAGCTGTTGGGGATGGAATTCCTGGTTGAAGAGGCCTTATAATTTCCAGTTTTTATTAATAGCTCTAAGATTGTGTAAACAGAACCAGTAGAGAGAAGTAAAAGTTGGGCAATTTTCATGTTAGGAGAAACAGTGATGACATTTTGAGTAGTATAAGCCATAACTCTCATCTTTTTTACATAATCAGAGTTAATTGCTCTTGGCAAAATAAAAAGACCTTCCATAGTTTAACTACTTATCCTAAAAGAAGTCCCACGGTATAGTTAGGTAAAGGCTATAAACGCCTGTTGGGACAGTCTGAGGGCCTAATCCTGGTGGGACTGAGGTCTAATCCTGTGCTGCCTTTGGTGGCTCAGAACAGTTGGGAAATAATACAGGGGCAAACCGAGCTGGAAGTGGTGGAAGAAATTTGTTTGGAGTAAATAGATATTGCCCTTGCTGTTAGACAGGCCGGGGCTTGGCCCCTTGACCGTTTCTGGAAATAGGATTTTCAAGTAACCAATTTTTGTTCTGTTAGGTTAGGTTAGTAATACTCTTGGACATATTAACTTTCCAACTAAAGTCCTAGAAGTTTGCTTTTAACTTTCAAAGTTATTTCCTTTGTAGGACAAACTTTGGATTTAGTCAGTTAAAAAGACACTTTTTGAGATGAATTAAAATAATTATTGACAATATACACTAAGATAAGCCAATATTTTATAATATTGGAAAATATTTAATATAATTTATAGAAAATTAATTACAATTTTATATTTGACAGTATTTGCTATACATACTTAACATATTAAATAAGCTTAATATGTCTTTCTGAGACTTTCAGTGGTCTTAACATTTTAAAAGGACTAAATTTAGAGTTTTGATATTAAAAGGTCTGTCAAATACTAAGGGCTTAAAACATTTGCTAAAAGATTTTAAGGGTACTATATAGTCAATTGGATTGTATGCAAATTCTTTTATAAATTTATTATTATGAATTTATTCAATTCTGCACAGGCAATTTATAAATACTTAAAACTTTTTGGATTGTCCTGCCTATCACCTTTTAAAATAACTATTTTGTTTCAGGACAAAATTTATTACATAAGTTTTAGGATTATAATTTACTATGAAGTTAATTATTCAATTGGCTAAACTGATAATTAGAAGGTTGAAGAGGGGGCGGCGACTGTGGCTCAAGGAGTAGGGCGCCGGTCCCATATGCCAGAGGTGGCGGGTTCAAACCCAGCCTTGGCCAAAAAAATCACAAAAAAAAAAAAAAAAGAAGGTTGAAAAGGCAAGAATTTTATTTTTTTCATAATGACTCAGTTTTCCAAACAATTTAAACAACCAAACCATTACATTTTACAAATGGGAAACGTTTTATGGAATATAACATTGATGCAGGATTTTCCCACTCAGGGCTAGACAGGGACTCCCCATATTTCAGGTTTAGGCGAGTTCAGAAATCAGACTTCCATCTCTAGATATAGACAGGAGTAGCCTGAAGGCCACACCATCAGAACTCCAGCAAGGGTATGAACAAAGCAGCCTGAAACGTTTTTGCATGACTCCACACTGAGTACCTATTTATTTATTTATTTATTTTATTTTTTTGTAGAGACAGAGTCTCACTTTATGGCCCTCGGTAGAATGCCGTGGCCTCACACAGCTCACAGCAACCTCCAACTCCTGGGCTTAAGCGATTCTCTTGCCTCAGCCTCCCCAGTAGCTGGGACTACAGGCACCCGCCACAACGCCTATTTTTATTTTTTTTGGTTGCAGTTTGGCCGGGGCCAGGTTTGAACCCACCACCCTCGGTATATGGGGCTGGTGCCCTACGGACTGAGCCACAGGCGCCGCCCTATTTATTTATTTTTATTGTTGGGATTCATTGAGGGTACAAGAAACCAGGTTACTCTGATTACATTTGTTAGGTAAAGTCTCTTTTACAACTGTGTCCTGCCCCCAAAAGGTGTGGCACAACCAAGACCCCACCCCCCTCCCTCCTTCCCTCTCTCTGTTCTTCCTTCCCCCCTCCACCATGACATTAATTGTCCTCATATCAAAATTGAGTACATAGGATTCATGCTTCTCCATTCTTGTGATGCTTTACTAAGAATAAGGTATTCCACTTCCATCCAGGTTAATACAAAGAATGTAAAGTCTTTTTAATAGCTGAATAGTATTCCATGGTCTACATATACCACAGCTTATTAATCCATTCCTGGTTTGGTGGGCATTTAGGCTGTTTCCACATTTTGGCGATTGTAAATTGAGCTGTGATAAACAGTCTAGTGCAAGTGTCCTTATGATAAAAGGATATTTTCCCTTCTGGGTAGATGCCCAGTAATGGGATTGCAGGATCAAATGGGAGGTATAACTTGAGTTCTTTGAGGATTCTCCATACTTCCTTCCAAAATGGTTGTATTAGTTTGCGGTCCCACCAGCAGTGTAAAAGTGTTCCCTTCTCTCCACATCCATGTCAGCATCTGCAGTTTTGAGTTTTGTGAGGTTGGCCATTCTCACTGGAGTTAGATGGTATCTCAGGGTGGTTTTGATTTGCATTTCTCTAATATATAGGGATGATAAGCATTTTTTTCATATATTTGTTAGCATTCGTCTGTCATCTTTAGAGAAGGTTCTATTCATGTCTCTTGCCCGTTGATATATGGGATTGTTGGCTTTTTTCATGTGGATTAATTTGAGTTCTGTATAGATTTTTGTTATCAAGCTTTTGTCTGATTCAAAATATGCAAATATCCTTTCCCATTGTGTAGGTTGTCTATTTGCTTTGGTTGTTTTTTCTTAGCTGTATAGAAGCTTTTCAGTTTACTTAAGTCCCATTTGTTTATTTTTGTTATTGTTACAATTGCCATGGCAGTCTTCTTCATGAAGTCTTTCCCCGGGCTGGTATCTTCCAGTGTTTTTCCTATGTTTCTTTGAGGGCTTTTATTGTTTCATACCTTAAATTTAAGTCCTTTATCCATCTTGAATCAATTTTTATGAGTGAAGAAAGGTGTGGGTCCAGTTTCAGTCTTTTACAAGTGAATATCACGTTCTCCCAGCACCATTGTATGTTCTTGGTTGGTTTATTAAAGATTAGGTGGCTGTAAGGTGTTAGTTTCATTTCTTAGTTTCCTATTGATTCCAAATGTCTATGTCTCTATTTTTGTGTCAGTACCATGTTGTTTTCACTGGTATGGCTTTGGAGAACAGCCTAAAGGCTGGTATGCTGATGCCCCTGGTTTTGTTTTTATTACTAAGAACAGCCTTAGCTATACAGGTTTTTTTCTAGTTCCATACAAAATGCAGAATCATTATTTTCCAAGTCTTTTTTTTTTTTTTCTTTTTTGAGACGGAGCCTCAAGCTTTCACCCTGGGCAAAGTGCTGTGGCATTACAGCTCACAGCAACTTCCAACACCTGGGCTCAAGCAATTCTCCTGTCTCCGACTCCCAAGTAGCTGGGACTACAGGCACCTGCCACAATGCCCAGCTACTTTTTGGTTGCAGCCATCATTGTTTGGCCGTCTTGAGCTGGATTCAAACCCACCAGCTCAGATGGATGTGGCTGGCACTTTAGGTACTTGAACTACAGGCGCTGAGCCATTTTTTCCAAGTCTTGAAAGTACGATGTTGGTATTTTAGTAAGAATTGCATTGAATTGGTAGATTGCTTTGGGAAGTATAGACATTTTAACAATGTTGATTCTTCCCAGCCATGAGTATGGTATGTTTTTCCATCTGTTATATCCTGTGCTATTTCCTTTCTTAGGTTCATAATTTTCCTTATAGAGGTCCTTCACCTCATTTGTTTGTTATATTCCTAGGTATTTCATTTTCTTTGAAGCTATGGTGAAGGGAGTTGTGTCCTTAATTAGCCTCTCATCTTGGCTGTTATTGGCGTATACAAAGGGTACTGACTTATGGACATCGATTTTATATCCTGAGACATTACTGTATTTTTTGATGACTTCCAGGAGTCTTGTGGTTGAGTCTTTGGAGTTCTCTAAGTATAAGATCATATCATCAGCAAAGATGGAGAGTTTGACCTCCTGTACTCCCATTTGGATGCCCTTTATTTCCTTGTCTTGCCTAATTGTATTGGCTAGAACTTCCAGCACTATGGTGAATAGTAAAGGTGACAGAGGACAACCTTGTCTGGTTCCAGTTCTAAGAGGAAAAGCTTTCAGTTTTACTCCATTCAGTAAAATATTGGCTGTGGGTTTGTCATAGATAGCTTCAATCAGTTTCAGAAATGTGCCACCTATGCCTATACTCTTCAGTGTTCTAATTAGAAAAGGATGCTGGATTTTATCCAATGCTTTTTCTGCATCTATTGACAGGATCATATGGTCTTTGTTTTTGTTTCTGTTGATACAGTGAATAATGTTTATGGACTTGCATATGTTAAACCAGCCTTGCATCCCTGGGATGAAACCTACTTGATCAGGATGTATGACTTTTTTGATGATAAGCTGTAATCTATTGGCTAGGATTTTGTTGAGAATTTTTGCATCTATATTAATTAGTGAACTGACGTGAAATTCTCCTTTTTACTTGGGTCTTTTCTTGGTTTTGGTATCAGGGTGATATTTGCTTCATAGAACATGTTGGGGAAGATTCCTTCCTCCTCAATTTTTTGGAATAATTTCTGCAGTACAGGAATAAGCTCTTCTTCGAAGGTTTGATAGAATTCTGGTGTGAAGCCATCTGGACCAGAGCATTTTTTTGTTGGAAGCTTTTTTATTGTTTCTTTAATCTCAATGCTTGAAATTGGTCTGTTCAGGAGGTCTATTTCTTCCTGGCTAAGTCTAGGGAGAGGGTATGATTCCAAATATTGATCCATTTCCTTCACATTGTCAAATATCTGGGCATAGAGTTTCTGGTAGTATTCAGAGATGATCTCTTTTATATCTGTAGCATCAGATGTAATTTCTCCTTTATTATTTCTGATTGAGGTTACTAGAGATTTTCTATTTCTCGTTAGTCTGGCCAAAGGTTTATCCATTTTATTTATTTATTTTTTAAAAAAAATTCCTTGTTGCATTAACTTTCTTTTCTTTCTTTCATTTTTTATTTTTTTGAGACAGAGCCTCAAGCTGTCACCCTGGGTAGAGAGCTATGGCATCACAGTTCACAGAAACCTTCACCTCCTGGACTCACGTGGTTCTCCTGCCTCTGCGTCCCAAGTAGCTGGGACTATAGGCACCCACCACAACACCCGGCTATATTTTGGTTGCAGCTGTCATTGTTGTTTGCTGGGCCCTGGGCTGGATTCATATCAGCCAACTCAGATGTATGTGGCTGGTGCCTTAGCCACTTGAGCCACAGGAGCTGAGCCTGCATTAATTTTCTGAATGATTCTTTTGTTTTTGATTTCATTGATCTCTGATTTAATTCTGAATATTTTTTTTCTTCTGCTGGGTTTAGGCTGATTGTTCTTTTTTTTCCAATTCCATAAGATGGCTTGTGAGTTTGTTGATGCTCTGTCTTTCTGTTTTTCGAATGTAGTCATCTAAAGCAATAAATTTTCCTTTCAACACTGCTTTTTCAGTATCCCACCGGTTTTGGTAGCTTGTGTCTTCATTGCTGTTATGCTCAAGGAAGTTAATGATTTCCTGTTTTATTTCTTCCTGCACCCACCTGTCATTCAACAAAAGGTTGTTTAATTTCCATGCCTTTGTGTGGGTTTGAACGTTTTTGTTGGAGTTGAGTTCCACCTTTAATGCCTTATGGTCTGAGAAGATACAAGATAAAAGTTCAATTCTTTTTATTCTGTTGAGGT
Source organism: Nycticebus coucang (assembly GCF_027406575.1). Classification (NCBI taxonomy): domain Eukaryota; kingdom Metazoa; phylum Chordata; class Mammalia; order Primates; family Lorisidae; genus Nycticebus; species Nycticebus coucang. The sequence goes on along the minus strand of NC_069789.1, from coordinate 31,688,612 downwards.
TTGTTTTGTGTCTTAGGATATGATTGATTTTGGAGAGTGTTCCATGGGGTGATGAGAAGAATGTATATTCTTTATCTTTGGGATGGAATGCTCTATATGCATCTATCAAGCACAATTGTTCTAGGATCTCATTTAAGTCCCTTATATCTTTGTTTAATTTCTGTTTAGAGGATCTGTCCAGCTCTGTAAGAAGAGTGTTACAGTCCCCTGTTATTATGGTGTTATAGGATATCATATTGCTCAGACTGAATGAGGTCTGTTTCAAGAATCTGGGAGCATTTAAATTGGGTACATAAATATTTCAAATTGAAAGATCTTCTTGTTGTATTTTTCCCTTGAGCAATATAAAGTGACCATCTTTGTCTTTTTTGACTTTAGTTGCTTTTTTTTTTTTTGACTTTAGTTGCTTTAAATCCACATGTATCTGAAAATAAGATTGCAACTCCTCTTTTCTTCTGAATTCCAGTTGTCTGAAAATTTGTCTTCCAACCCTTAATTCACAGATGTAATTTGTCTTTTGAAGCTAGGTGTGTTTCCTGCAAACAGCAGATGGATGGCTTTTGTTTTTAAATCCAATGAGCTAATCTATGCCTCTTTAGCAGGGGAATTGAAGCCATTAACATTTATCAAGATAATTGATAAGTGTGGTAGTGTTCTATCCATGTTATTTTGTGAGAGTCCATTGCTTAGTTTTATCTTTTGCATCAGTGTGGAAGTTAGGTTCTGTCCTTTAATTTCTGAGTTCTTACTTTGCTGTTGATCCATTGTGATGATCAGTGCGCAGAAAATAGTTTGAAGTATTTCCTGTAGAGCTGGTCTTGTTGTGGTGAATTTCCTTAATGTTTGCATATCAGTAAATGATTTGATTTCTCTGTCAATTTTTTTTTTTTTTTTTTTTTGTGGAGACAGTCTCACTGTACCGCCCTCAGGTAGAGTGCCATGACGTCACACGGCTCACAGCAACCTCTAACTCTTGGGCTTACGCGATTCTCTTGCCTCAGCCTCCCAAGCAGCTGGGACCTCAGGCGCCCACCACAACACCCGGCTGTTTTTTTGTTGTTGTTGCAGTTTGGCTGGGGCTGGGTTTGAATCCACCACCCTCGGCATATGGGGCCAGCGCCCTATTCACTGAGCCACAGGCGCCGCCCCTATTTCTCTCTCAATTTTAAACTTAGCTTAGCAGGATATAGAATTCTGGACTGGAAATTGTTCTGTTTAAATAGATTAAAGGTAGATGACCATTGTCTTCTTGCTTGGAAAGTTTCATTAGAGAAGTCTGCAGTGACCCTGATAGATTTGCCCCTGTAGGTCAATTGGCACTTACTCCTGGAAGCTTGAGGAATCTTTTCTTTTGTCTTGACTTTGGACAGGTTCATCCCAATGTGTCTTGGAGAAGCTTGGTTAGAGTTGAGGTGACCTGGGGTTCGATATCCCTGTGAAAGGAGTGTGTCAGACTCTTTGGTGATATTTGGGAAATTTTCATTTATAATATTCTCTAGTATGGCTTCCATTCCCCTGGGGCATTCTTCTTCCTTTTCTGGGATACCTATAACTCATACATTTTAATACTTCATGAAGTCCCATAATTCTGTCAGTGAATGTTCTTCTTTCTCTCTCTTCTTTTCTATCTCTTTAACTATTGAAGTTATCTCAAGAGCTTTGTCCTCTACGTCTGAAATTCTTTCTTCTGCATGGTCTAATCTGTTGTTGATACTTTCTATTGCATCTTTAAGTTCTCTAATTGACTGCTTCAGTTCTTTCAGCTCTTCTATATCCTTTCTATATTCTTCATATTGTTTATCTCTTATTTGATTCTGTTTTTGGATTTCCTTTTGGTTATTCTCTACTTTATCAGCAATTTTTTTCATTTTTTTCATCATTTCCTTCATTGTTTTCATCATCTGTATGCAGAATACAAATGTCTAACATTTCTCTATAGGCAGAATCTTCTGCAGTAGCTACCTTATGGTCCCTTTTTTGGGTGGGGGTGGGGGGTGTTCCTTTGGACTGTTTTTTTTATGTTGCCAGGGTTTTTCTGCTGATTCTTCCTCATAAGAGTTTTCTTTTACCTGTTTCCTTGCCTTAATTTTCCTTTCACTTCCTCTTACTCTTTAAGTTACTGTGCCTCTGGCTTAGGATTTTGATAAGTCCTTTTGGTACAGGACCAGAAGGATGAGAATATTGAAGACCAAGAAGGTAAAAAAGAAAAAAAGAAAAGAAAAGAAAAAAGAGAAAGGAGAGGGTGAGTAAAAGGGAATATTGACAAAAAGAGAAGAGGCATAGAATGAGGGAGGCTGGAGCAATATAGATGTACAGTGGGGTACTTTGACCCAACCTTAAAATCACCCAACCTCTGGGGGTGCCAGGTTGGGTGGTTCCCTTGAGGTCAGCAGCTCTTTGCCAGCCTGTTCAGTCACAGTACCCCACCTCCACCAAGTAGAGAGGAAAGGCAAAAATGCTATAAATCAAACCAAAACAAGCAAACAGAAAACTTTATAGGATAAAATTGGGGAAAAAACCAAATAATAGCAGTAGAAACACTAACAAAAATGAAGTTCTAATTGTTAAAGAAGGCAACAATGGAAAATTATATTTAAACTAGAAAAATGAAGAGAGAAAAGAAAGAAAAAAAAGAAAAATCTAGAGGAGAAATGTCAAAATTTGAAAAAACCCACCAAAACCAAAACCAAAGCAGTATATATATCTTTTTTTTTTAAGTAAATCATAGCTGTATATATTGATATGATCATGGGGCATCATACACTAGTTTCATAGACCGTTTGACACATTTTTATCAGAATGGTTAACATAGCCTTCCTGGCAATTTCTTTATTGTGCTAAGACATTTACATTCCACATTTACTAAGTTTCGCATATAACCTTGTAAGATGCACTACAGATTGGTGGCAGTATATATATCTTGCTGAATATTGTCTGGGCAACAGGTGATCTTCTGGGGTATGAGATGTTAATCACAATGCTTATACAGCTATACGAGATGGAGATCAGCCTCTGCTGATTTCTCAAACTCTGCAGGGTGCAGAACCTAAGTTTCTCCTCAGCTGGCTTAAAAGGCACTTCAAACTGTTAGCCTTGGCTAAGCAGAAGCTTTCCCAGGAAAGCACTTGTTACTGGGACCACTCCTGAAGTGGCTGTCTGCTTACCCAGTATGCCAGAACTGGTCTTACTTCAAACTCTTGAGGGCCAAGGCTGTAAGCCATCTCAGTCCCCACCTTTAGGCTGCTCAGTCACTAGATTACTTGCCCAAGGTCTCCTACCTGACCCTTGCTCTATGACCCTGAGGGCAGAGTTTGCCGGGGCAGTTCTCCCACAATGGCTCCACAGCCAATAGCTCCATCCAGCTCAGTGGCACAGTCCAGAGCCCTAGACAATGCTTAAAGCCTTCTACACTCTCACCCAAGTTCTCCCAAGGTAGTTCAACTGCGTGCCAAGTCCAAAAAAAAAAAAAAAAAAAACCAACACAACAGCTCACAGGTAAGGCCTCTCCAGTTTACAATCTCACTGCTGCTGTACTTACGGCTTCTGGCAGGATTAGACCAAATGAACACATGCAACCAATTGCCAGTTCTCCACTGCTTTTGTCTTTCTCATGGGGTCCAGAAGTCTCTCGCTGACTCCCTGTGTCCCCAAAGGGATGTTTCTGGGCAGATCCCACCAGCCAGAGATGCCTGGAGTCTTCTCTCCCCAGTCTCACTGTGCCCAGTTTCAAGGAAGCTGTTATTCAGCCTCTATCTTGCTCCTCCCTCCTGAGTACCTATTTAGTTTGTAAAGGTATTTTTCCATTTACCATGTTCTGGCTAAAATTTATTTTAAAGCCAGTATTTATGCCTAGACAAAGGACTCATGCAGGAGATAAACTCAGGCCTTTTTCCTCCTGTCAAAAGCTCTGGTCTTTCCCACCCCCTCTGCATGCCTTTCTGTCCAAGAAAATGTCATTTTATCACTGATCTGTGGCCCGTGGGTTCAATTCTAGAATCTCCGAGACCAAGGACTCACTGAAGAAAGAAATTTCGGTAACAAAATCATAACAGTCATGCTGATTTTTTTTATTGTCTCCCTAAGTCTCATATGGCCACGTGGTCACCAAGGACTGGACCTGTGCCCAGAGACAGAAAGCAGAAAACTTGGAACACTTAGTTCCTTTCACAGTAGCCAGGGGGCAAAGCTGGAGTAAGGAGAAAGGGGCCATGTGGGCCAGATTGTGCAGTCTGCAGCTTTTGGCCAAAGTGTAAGGAGTATGTCTTTAGGCCTTACCATAGTCATCTTTCTAAATGTCAGAATTCAAAGGCTTAATATGAAGAACATAAGTTCACCATTAAATTCAGCAAAATCTAGAAATGCTAGAGAAGTTGCAGTTCTGTTATCTTTAAACACAGGTCCAGTCCTTGAACTTTAATAACAGGTTTAAGATTAATTTTATCTACCAAAGAATAGTGAAGTCACTTGAATAAGAAGGGATTTAAGGGTTTTTTTCTGGTAAGTTACTTAATGTAAGCACTTACACCCATCTCCTTTGCCAATTAGTCAGAGCTCTTTTGTGTATTTTGATTGTGAACTATAGGCACATGACATGTACAAATACACAAACATAGAAACAGACATACAGGCTTTGCTGGCTTTTAAACATTTCTGAACACATGTTTTTATTTAGACTATTAAATTTTTTTTTTTTTTTGTAGAGATAGTCTCACCGTACTGCCCTTGGTAGAGTGCCATGACATCACAGGACTCACAGCAACCCCAGCTCTTGGGCTTCTGCAATTCTCCTGCCTCAGCCTCCCGAGCAGATGGGACTACAGGCACCTGCCACAACGCCCAGCTATTTTTTTGCAGTTTGGCCAGGGCTGGGTTTGAACCCGCCACTCTCTGTATATGGGGCCGGCGCCCTACTCACTGAGCCACAGGTGCCACCCTAGACTATTAACTTTTTAATTATCTAATTTATGTATTTAAATATTCACCTAGGTTTGATACATAAGAGATATGGAAACACCAGATTTCTCGAGAACAAAATTAGAACTAATGAGAATTAAAGTTTTTAGCATGTAACCAAAATCAAATAGGTGGACCAGAGTGACTAGGGACAACGGGTGTGTGAGAGCAGAACCTCAAGACTCCCAGGAGAAATCTCCTGGCAGCACTGCTAGGAGTACTGGGGCACTGGACCCCCAGCCCCACGTGTCCAGGTGACCACTAGGCTTTCCCAGCACTACATAGCGCTTACTGGAGCAGTCTGGGATCCCTTTGTGGTCACCTATTAAACTATTTAAAGTTAATTGAGTTGGAGAATTGAATCTTTTAAGAGAGAATAGTGGAGTAAGTTAATTTGTATCTTAAATAGGAAATGGGTATTTTTTTTTTTTAATAGAGACAGAGTCTCACTCTGTCACTCTCAGTAGAGTGCTGTGTTGTTGCAGCTCACAGCAACCTCCAGCTCTTGGGCTTAGGTGATTCTCTTAGCTTCCTGAGTAGCTGGGACTACAGGCACCCACCACAATGCCTGGCTATTTTTTCATTGCAGTTTGGCTGGGGCTGGGTTTGAACCCACCACTCTCAGTAAATGGGGCCTACTCATTGAGCCACAGGTGCCACCCAGAAATGGGTATTTTCATTTATAATTTTTCAAAAATGTTTATATGCATGAAGAACAGTTTAGGCCTCTTAGCCAGGAGCTGAAGATTATGCAGAGGCAAATTCTTTGAACTTTGGTGAAGGAGGGCATGAAGAAAGGCAAGACAAAACAGGTTTAGGTAATTCCAGCCATAGTTACTAGCCCAGAAGGGTCTGTGTCTGCATCTGAGGTGGAAGAGGAATGTTCCTTTTCATACTCTCATTCTTTATTGTGTAACTCTTGTTGGAATTCAGGGGGAAGGGGTTCTTCTGCTGGAGCAGAAGGGGATAGACCTAGAAACATAGATTTAAGTATTTCAATAAAGAGTTTTTGCTCCTTTGAGCGCGATTGCCCTATAATTTGTTACTCCTGATGAAGACTGCCCTTGCACTCCCAAAAATCTACTTAGTGACTGTGCACTTGAAAGACTTGGGACAGGACCCCCGACTCTGTCCTGAGCGACGACGACCCCAATCAACCGCAAGAGACAGCACTTGATGCAATCAGCAAGAGGATTTTATTCCAGCATGCTGGGGCTTAACTCGTAACTCTCTCAGGAGCAAAGAAGTCAAGCCCCGAACAGCAGGTTTTACAAGCTTATAAAGGCAAAAATCACAAAGTAGGGAGGGGTAGCAGACATAGCAGGGGCTTTCCAGATAAGAAGAACTCTGGTTCATTACTCATCTGTCTTAAGACAAGATCAGCAGTTAAACATTTGCTTAGCTCTTTTCTCAGAACTGGTTACCGGTTATCTGCTTCAGCTCAGGGCTATTTCCTGGAACAGTTACAAAAGGTCACATTCTTATGGTAGGGGGCGAGAGGTGCTGCTACATGAGGTGCTGCTACATGGCTGGCACCCCCCCCTTTGGATTTGGTAGTACTTTCCTTCATTCCCCCATTTGTTTTTTGGGAAGTTCTAATCATGGAACTTCTGGCTCTATGTATTTATTCTCATGGCTATCATCTCGGTGGACAGACTGGTAATGCTGCCTGAGTATTAATACTTGTACAGCACTCACTCTCTCCTGGATGAAGGTGACTATACGGTTGAAAATGCAGGGCCCAAAGGTAAGAATTAGAAGCAGTATAATAAAGGGACCTATTAAACTGGAAACGAGAGTGGTGAACCAAGGGGACTGGTTGTACCAACTTTCAAACCACCCTTGATGGGCCTCCTGGTCTTGTTGCCTTTTTTCCAGTCTCTCCCTGAGTTTAGACATGGAGTCTTTTACCAAGCCAGAGTGATCTATATAGAAACAGCATTCTTCTCTCAGTGCAGCGCATAACCCTCCATCTTTTAGGAACAGGAGGTCGAGTCCCCGTCTATTCTGCAATACTACCTCAGATAAGGAGGACAGTGACTCTTCTAGTTTTGTGATTGATTGTTCTATGGCTTTTAGGTCCTCATCTACGGCTGCTCGCAGTTCTTCGAGATACTGTGGGGTCTGGACAAGTGCAGCCGTTCCTGTTCCTACTCCGGCTGCCACCCCTATACCCATCAGGACAGCTAGGGTAATAGAGACTGGTTCCCTCTTCTGTCTACGGGGTCTGAGATTGAATTCTGCCTCGAAGGAACTCGCCTCGTGGTAGATAACTCTAGGTATTAACTGTACGAGGATACAGTAGTCTGTAGTGGAGTTAAACACTGATGAGGAAATGCACGGGGTTAGCCCCGTGCTGCAAGCCCACCATCCTCCTTTAGGGGGCACTAGATAATAATTGGTAGTGGTTGACGGGCTTTTTATGGTCTGATTACACAGATGCTGGTGATTTTCGGGGATCGTGCCTAGGCAAGTGCCTCGTCCAGAGACTGCTGTAAGGGTGATCCTGGACCCTCAGTCACAGGAATTATGGGAGGTGGTATTCTGGAAGATACCTGAGAAGGCGATTCCTTCATAATAGGGCGGGCCTGAAGCTAGGCACAACCAGCAAGATTCAGTAAGATTAGGGTTGGAAGTATTGAGGAAATTGAAAGCCTGCTGTATTAAGTTAAGGAGTCTCTGCCCGGTGCTTGGAGTCTCCGGGGATGTTACCTGGGGAGACAGTTCCGCAGGCGATGGGGCTGTGCTGGCCCCAGTTAATTGGGTGCTCCCTGGGGTCTGGGGCATACGGGGGGAAATAAGTGGCCTGGCTGGCAGCTGCTGTCCTGAGAGTACGATGTTGGGTCCTATCTGGACAGTGACGGGGGTTTCTATTTTTAATTTGATAAAGAAGGTAAATCCTTTATCCTACCCTGACATATAGAAACGGAATCCCCATGTTCTTCCTTTTATTCAATCTTGGGCTTGTTTCTCTCCGTGAAGGAAATATTTAGGGGGTTTGACCCTGCCCCGGTACTGCTTCTCTTTATGGTTATTAAGTCCCAAGAGGAGATGGGGTGCCAGGAGGCCTGCCTAGTCATTTCACATCCCCATTGCTTACAATAGAAATTTTCTATCCCCCTGCATCTGTTGGCCTGGCTTCTCATTCTCCCGTCCCGGGGACAGATATAGAACTCCGTTTGTCGCATCCGGCGCTGGGTGGGCAAGTTGCCACAGCCGGGGGCCTCTGCAATGTACTGGCCTTGGGATGTGGAGCCTTGGGTAAGTGAGCACTTTACCAAATGATGATCAAGGCTCGATGGAACCTCTTCAAAGGTCTCATCGGGGATATCCCAATTATCTAGCCCTGCTATTAAGGCACAAATATCTGGGGTGAGGGACGGCCACCAGGTCCAAGGAGGGTCCTCTTTTGTAGTACTCCATACTACAGCACCAGTCTGAGAGAGAACCTGCCAGGTTAACCTCTGGGGGGCATGGGGATTGGGACCGGAGCTACTTATCACTGGGAGTTGTATCAGCAGGAACAGGGCTACTGTGGCGGATGCGGAGCTTGAGGGGGTTGTCCGTCTTTTCCACTTTCCACCTGGAGTCTGGTGGTGGTGCTGGTTTGACATGAGATGCATGGATCCAGGCTGCGATGCCATCAACTTTTACTGCGGTCGGGGTTGTGAGCAGTACTAGGTATGGTCCTTTCCACCGTGGTTCAAGGTTGGCTGTCTGGTGGCGCCGGATGTACACCGAATCTCCAACCTGGAACTGGTGAGGTATTTGCAGATCTCCGGGCTTGTAGGCTTCCATCAGCCGGCTCCACACTTTTGCACAGTTTCAAGGGCTTTTTCAAAGGGGGTCAGCTTGAGAGTACTAGGGGTGTTGCACACACGGAACAGGGCAAAGGGAAGGAGGACTGTCCAGTCAGTAATACCAGTCTCTAAGGATAATTTAGTCATGGCCTCTTTTAGGGTTCTATTCATTCTCTCTACCTGCCCTGAGCTCTGGGGCCGATAAGCACAGTGTAATTTCCATTCAAGCCCCAGGATTTTGGCCAAACCCTGACTAACCTGGGCAATGAAAGCGGGACCGTTGTCGGATCCGATTACTTTGGGTAGCCCAAATCTTGGAAAAATCTCTTCTAATATTATTTTGGCCATAACTTGAGCAGTCTCCCTCTTTGTAGGAAAAGCTTCAACCCATCCTGAGAAAGTGTCTATGAACACTAGCAAGTACTTGTATCCGTACTTAGCCGGCTTAATCTCTGTAAAATCTGTTTCCCAGTAGCTTCCAGGGTGATCCCCTCGGAGTCGTTTTCCCTGAGGTAGTGTGCTAGGCTGGGTGTTTACTAATTGGCAAGGTCTGCACTCTTTTACAGCTGCATCAACGAGCTTACTTAATTCTATAATATAGTATGGAGAGGACTGAACAATGGTTTTCAGATGCTTGGGGCCCAGATGGGTTAATTTATGAAGTTGCCTGAGAAAGGTGATTGTCTGCTCCTCAGGGAGGATGTTTTTCCCTTCCGGGGTTTCTCGTATCCCCTCTGGGGATTCTAGGTGGAGGCCTAATCTGTCCATTCTCTCGAGATCCCGTTCCGAATATTTAAAATTTTTGATAAGGGGGGGTTGCTATTTCTTTAAGGCTAGGCCTTAAAGTGTTTTCATATAGCGGTAGGATGTTGAGCCCTTGAGCCGCTCGCTTAGCTTCTTTGTCGGCTCTTTGGTTTCCCTCGGCAACTCTGGACCCCCCTTTCTGATGTCCAGGGCAGTGGATTATGGCCACTCTCTTAGGCCATAACAGCCTCCAGTAGACTTAGGATTTCTTCCCTGTGTTTAATTTCTTTTCCTGCTGAAGTTAACAGTCCTTGCTGTCTGTAAATGGCCCCATGGACATGGGCTGTAGCAAAAGCATACCTTCTATCGGTGTATATGTTAACCTTTTTCCCTTCTGCCAAATGTAAGGCCTGGGTCAAGGCGACCAGCTTGGCCTTCTGGGCCAACGTCCCTTCAGGCAGATTACTTGCCCAGATGGTCTGCTTATCGTCCACCACCGCTGCCCTGGCCACCCTTTTACCTTCTATTATGGAGCTGCTCCCATCAGTGAACCAGGTCAGTTGGGCATCCGGCAGGGGCTGATCACAGAGGTCCCTCCGAGTTCCAGTCTCCTCAGCTAGTACTTCTGGGCATGTGTGTAATACATCCTCCCGGACAGAGGTATCAGGTAGTAGGGTAGCCGGGTTGAGGATGACAGGCGGGCCAAACTGGACTCTGCCTCCATTTAGTAGGAGACTCTGGTAGTGTGTCATGCGGGCATTGGACAGCCACCGATCAGGGGCCTGTCTGATGATGCTTTCTAAGGCATGGGGGGCAATGACTATCAACTTTTGCCCCATAGTCAATTTGTCTGCATCTTTTACCAGTACCGCCTCTGCCGCCTCTCAGACAGGCTGGCCAACCACCAGCGATGGGGTCTAATTTCTTGGAGAGGTATGCTACCGGTCTTTTCCATGGCCCTAAAGGCTGCATCAGCACCCCTCGGGCCACTCCTCTCTTCTCATCTACGTATAGGACAAAGGGCTTTGTTACGTCTGGTAGAGCCAGGGCCGGGGCTGATAATAATGCCTTTTTAATGTTGTCAAAGGCCCGCTGTTGGCTGGCACCCCACTCAAAGGGAGTGCTTTCCTTGGTCAAAGGGTAGAGGGGGGCTGCCAGAGTAGCAAACCCCGGTACCCATAAGCGGCAGAACCCCGCAGTCCTTAAGAATTCTCGCACCTGGCGGGGCGAACGGGGAACTGGAATCTGAGTCACAGTATGCTTCCTGGCTTCTGTTAACCATCTCTGCCCTCCTCTTAGGGTGTAACCCAGGTACATTACCTCTTTCTGGCAGATCTGGGCCTTCTTGGCGGAGGCTCGATATCCTAAGCGGGCTAGTTCTCCCAGCAACAGTTCTGTGCCCCGATGGCACTCTTCCTTTGTCGTTCCAGCTAGTAGTAAGTCATCTACATATTGTAGGAGCGTTACCTGAGGGTAGCTGGCATGAAAGTGAGCTAGGTCTTGGTGGAGGGCTTCATCAAAGATGGTTGGGGAGTTCTTGAACCCCTGTAGAAGTCGGGTCCATGTCAATTGCCCCGTTGTTCCAGAGTCCGGGTCTCTCCATTCAAATGCGAAGATGTTCTGGCTAGAGGAGTGTAGTCGGAGGCAGAAGAAGGCATCCTTCAAATCCAGGACGGTGTACCAGATATGGTCCGGAGGGAGAGAGCTTAACAGATTATAAGGGTTAGGCATGGTGGGGTGGATGTCTTGCGTCCACTTGTTTACTTCTCTCAAGTCCTGCACAGGGTGATAGTCTCTTGTGCCGGGTTTCTTGACGGGTAATAAGGGGGTGTTCCATGGTGACTGGCACTTCACTAGTATGCCCAGCTGTAGGAGACGCTGAATGTGAGGCCTAATCCCTTCCCAAGCTTCCCTAGTCATAGGATACTGGCGCACTGCCACAGGAGTGGAAGTAGCTTTGAGTTCTATGACTATAGGTGGCCTTTCTACGGCCAGTCCCATTCTGGCAGTTTTGGCCCATGCCCCAGGATATTTTTCTAGCCAGTCATGTACGAGACTAGTCCCTTTCTCCTGCTGCTTTTCAAAGAGTCTATGTTCATCCTCCAAATGCATGGTCGGGGCTGTTACTCTCTTATTCTGGGTTACCTCTGGGCCATCAGGAGTGAAAGTGATTTGGGCTTCCATTTTGGTGAGTAAATCTCTCCTGAGGAGGGGCGCAGGGCACTCAGGGATAATTAAGAACGAGTGGGTTACCCGTCCCACTCCCAGATCTACTGATCTTCGGGTAGTACATGAGTACTGCTGATGCCCTGTGGCCCCTACAACCCAAGACTTTTTCTTGGAGACGGGTCCTGATGGTTCGAGTAGGAATGAGTGTTGAGCTCCGGTGTCTACTAGGAACTCAACTGGCTTCCCCTCCACCTTAAGTATTACCCTAGGCTCGGCGAGGGGTTCTGAGCTCTGTCCCCGCTTATCTTCTTCTTCCTCTAAGGCCAGTACTTTCTTGGAGAGTTCTTTCTTCCTTTTTTTAGGACATTCCCTGGCCCAGTGCCCCTTCTCCTTACAGTAGGCACATTGATCCTTATCTAACGGGACGTGGTTGCCCAGGCTACCTGACTTCTTAGTTCTACCTTGGGTCTGTTCTTGGCTCTTCTCCCCTACTACTGCAGCCAAAATCCGTGTTAAGTTTTTCTCCTTCCTTCGGTCTCTCTTATTTTCCCTTTCCTCTCTCTCTTTCTCTTTTCTCTGCTTTTTTCTTCCTCAGTTTCTCTTTTATGGTATACTTTCTTTTTTTTTTTCAATTTTTTTTTTTATTGTTGGGGATTCATTGAGGGTACAATAAGCCAGTTACACTGATTGTAATTGTTAGGTAAAGTCCCTCTTGCAATCATGTCTTGCCCCCATAAAGTGTGACACACACTAAGGCCCCACCCCCCCTCTCCATTTTATGGTATACTTTCTCAGCTTCCTTAACTAAATCCTGCAAGGTATAATCCTGCAATCCTTCAATCCTCTGCAACTTTCTTTTAATGTCTACAGCTGACTGCCCTATGAAAGTCATAACCACGGAAGCCCTCTGTCCTTCAGAGGCAGGGTCAAATGGTGTGTAGCGCCTAAAAGCTTCCATTAGACTCTCAAGAAACACTGAGGGGGGTTCCGTGGCCCCCTGTATTACTTCTCTTACCTTAGCCAAATTAGTGGGGCGTCTTGCCGCCCCACGGAGGCCAGCCACTAGAGCCTGGCGATAGACTGTCAGTCGCTCCCTACCTTCTGCCGTGTTGAAGTCCCAGTCAGGTCTGGAGAGGGGAAAGGCAGCCTCGATGATGTTGGGGAGCTGGGTAGGACACCTGTCCGCCCCGAGTACATTCTTCCTAGCTTCTAGTAAAATCCTCTCCCTCTCTTCAGTAGTGAAGAGAGTCTGTATGAGCTGCTGGCAGTCATCCCATGTGGGCTGATGAGAGAACATCAGGGACTCTACCAGCCCAGTCAGGCGTTGGGGGTCTTCTGAAAAAGGGGAGTGATTAGTTTTCCAGTTATACAGGTCTGCGGAAGAAAATGGCCAGTACTGGAGGTGCTGGAGAGGAGGTGGTCCCTCATCTGTTGCCACCGGTGGGGGGCTGTATGCCCTCAGGGGCAGGGCAACAGTAGTGTCTGGAGACATTCCTCCCTGGCGGTGACTCCTGGTACCTTGTACGGGCCCCAGTGAAGGTTCCCCCAGGGGTGCAGAGGGGGCAATCGCCAGATCCGGCGATGCTGGTCCTCCCTGCCCACTGACAGGAGCCAAGGTGGGAGGGTATGGGGGAGGAGGGGGTGGAGGGTCGAGGAGAAGATGATCAGCCTGAATTTCCAGGTAGATCTTCTCAGGGGGGTCTGAGCTGTCGCCCCCTTTTCTGGAACTGGAAGATTGGACAGCGAGCACCCGAGGATTAGACGGGAGCCTGGATGTGGCAGTCCACGGCTGAACCCAGGGGGGCGGATTCTGCACCAGGTCCTGCCAGACTATAATGTAAGGCTGTTGATCCGGATGGGCTCCCGGTCCTCTCTGAAAAACAATCTCTTTGATAGCAAAAATAAGAGATAAGTCAAAGGTTCCTCCTGAGGGCCAGCCGAAGTTAAAAGTGGGCCACTCCGAGGAGCAGAAAATCTGCCATGGGCCTTTTTTAACCTCTACTGACAGGTCACGACCTCTTCTCTTCACTTCAGTCCAATGATCTAGAGTCAAACTCAGAGGGGTTGTCACAGTCTGTCCCATCGTCAGTAGATATGTCAGAAACACAAATAACAGAAATAACAGAAATATTACAGATACAAGGACCTACCTACCACACTTGGTCCCTCACAAGTCTACAATAGAATCAGACGGGCGCGTTTCCCGTAATTTTTGATTGAACAACCGGACTCGATCAGCGCCCTTACAGCAGGAGACAACCAGGTGTCCCTGGTTCTCCTCAATTCCTGGGGCGTCCCCCAGGATTTCAGCCTGTGGTCCTCTGGGCACGTCTACTGACCACTGTCCGGCCACTCTCATGAGGTGCCGAACGGCTGTGAAATCGAAAGCACACACTCAAAGTCAAACAAAGGACTTAAAACACAGACCAGAACAAAGGACTGAAAACACAGACCAGACAGTTTTCGGTGTACCCCTTTCTTACCTCCAAGGTTGACTCTGCTGGTGAGGGGTGCTCATCAAATGCCGGACAAGCCCCCAAATGAAAGATTTGGGACAGGACCCCCCACTCTGTCCTGAGCGACAACAACCCCAATCAACAGCAAGAGACGGCACTTGATGCAATCAGCAAGAGGATTTTATTCCAGCATGCTGGGGCTTAACTCGTAACTCTCTCAGGAGCAGAGGAGTCAAGTCCCGAACAGCAGTTTTTACAAGCTTATGAAGGCAAAAATCACAAAATAGGGAGGGGTAGCAGACATAGCAGGGGCTTTCTGATAAGAAGAACTCTGGTTCATTACTCATCTGTCTTAAGACAAGATCAGCAGTTAAACATTTGCTTAGCTCTTTTCTCAGAACTGGTTACCGGTTATCTGCTTCAGCTCGGGACTATTTCCTGGAACAGTTACAAAAGGTCACATTCTTATGGTAGGGGGCGAGAGGTGCTGCTACATGAGGTGCTGCTACATGGCTGCCCCCCCCCTTTGGATTTGGTAGTACTTTCCTTCACACTCTCACTTCTTTCTTCTCGTGGGGTTTCCCTCACCTGCGTGTGCACCTACAGTTCTTTGCTCTGATCCCTGTTCAGGCGTCACCTGTCATGAACCAGTGCAGCAAAGGGGAGTGAACCAGAGTGGAATTGGTGGGTAATGAGGAAAATACAGCACAAGAGAAGACACAGAAACAAAGGATGGGATCAGGAAGACTGACTGAGCTAATGGCTGCAGCCAGCACCCAAGCACAAATCAGCTTTATTTTATAGTATCTGTATAGGGTTCTCTACAGGGAAGTAGCATAATCAAAAGACATATTTTTGGTCTTACAATATGATTGGAAACTGTAAATGACTCGAATAGAGACAAACATCTTGTTAATGGTTTCTACTCAACTTCATTAACATATGATAGGAAGTAATAAGGGAGAGGTCAAGAGGATCTCTGAGCAGTTAGCAAAACAAAGGAAGAACTACATGACTTAGTGGTTTCTACTGAACTTTGTTAGCATGGGACAAGGAGAGAGAAGGGAGAGATCTCAAGGATCTCTACATAGTTAACTAGACAAAGAAAGGACTAGGTGACTTGACTTCTGGCAGAGGGAGCATGAAGACAGGAATATGGCTGTTTTGAGAACAGAGCAGAAGCAGTTGGAAGCTCATTCTCTGAATGTTCCCCAGTCTGTGAGGGCCCTGCCATTTCACAGCCCTCTCTCCACAAAGGATAATTTCAAGAATTTAGCCTGGCATAGTCCCTAAAAGTAGAACTTAACATACTCTATTTCTCAGGTTTGTCTTTACTCATCCCTGAAAACAGCTCAAATCTCACATGCAAGCTTAAGGAATTTTGTACCAAATTCAGATGCCTTATTTTAAATTTCCCCTGGGGTTAAAAATGCACTGAGTCTGAAAAGTTCTCCAACATGACAGGACACCAGCTGGGAGGCTGAGGCACTTGGGGCCAGTGCAGCACAAAGCTAATGTGCCCTGAGTCAACAGGGATCAGCTGAACCATGAAAATAAAAACATAAAAGGAGGAAAGGCAAAGGGATAGAGGAAATAGGTCAGAGACATAAATCACCATGGGATGGGGGGAGGGGTGATTTTTTTCTGCCTTTTTAAATGCCTTTATGTTTCTTCCAACATTATTTTTTCAAAAATATGCATTATTACTATTAAAAACATTAAAGTGGAAAACAAAAAGAATAAACAGAAAAGAAAGGGCCCACATAACTCAGCGGTCTAGAAATCTATTTCCAGCAGAAGGGACAAGTTTGGACAGATCCATTCAGAACCCTGTTGGTGACCAGAGGCTGGGCTCCTAGACAAATGGAGGAACTTAGGGGTTTTGGCTGGGCAGGGATCAGAGGCTCATTAACTTTCATACATGTGTGTAATACATGGGGTCATGCATGACCCAAGGTAGCACCTGCTGAGAAAGCTTGGGGTACAGGAGGCTGAGTTCTAGTCCCAACTCTGTCCAAACGGGATTCTTTTCTACTCACTCTTCCTGTAAGGAACACAGGCATGGGGAAGGGGAGATAGGGAGTTCTCTGGGAGTTCCTTGAGAAGTTCTGAAAAGCCTCCACTGTACCCTTTCCCCTTACTAAGCCAAAGTGCTCACAATTCTCCACCCCCCCCCCCACCATTATGCTGTACTTAAACTCAAGGAAATGATTAAGAAGGATGCTCAGTACACTTAACTTCTGTTTCTGGAATCTGGATTTTTCTCTAATTTTGGTTTTGGCCTCTAGTGCTCACTGCAGGGCAGGTAGGCGGAAGGCAGGATCGGGGGTACAGTGAGGCCCCAAGAAGATAAGTTTAGGTCTCCAGGGGCACTGAGGCAGACCCTACCAGTGTGGGGTGGTCTCCTGGGTGGGTGGGGGCACTGTGTATTTCTTTCACACCACACTGGCACTGGAGACTAGGATTTGAAAGCTGGGGACCTTGTACCTCTGGAATTATGTGTGGACACTCCCTCACATGGGCAAGGCATACATTGGTCCAGACTGGGAGGAAGGTGGAGTGAGAGGCCTCCACCTGCACGGGCACCGCCAGTACAGAGGACACATCGTATGGTCGTGTCATTCCCACGGAGCAGCTGGGCACAGCAGAAGCACAAGCACTGGGGGTCCTGCCAGGAAAGCGTCTGTCTCTTTTTCCCTCTATCCCACTCCCTGATCATTGGAGTTCCTGGTAGGAACTGAGAGCCCTCCTTGGCCTGAGAAGCCAAGACATTAAAATCAAGTCTAGATTTGGTGGCGCCTGTGGCTCACTGAGTAGGGCTCCAGCCCCATGTACCGAGGGTGGCGGGTTTGAACCCACTCTGGCCAAACTACAATAAAAAAAATAGACGGGCATTGTGGCGGGTGCCTGTGCTCCCAGCTACTCAGGAGGCTGAGGCAAGAGAATTGCCTGGGCCCAGGGGTTGGAAGTTGCTGTCAGCTGTGACAGTACAGCTCTCTACTGAGGGCAACAAAGTAAGATTCTGTCTCTACCAAAAAAAAAAAAAGAAAAATCAAGTCCAGATTATTCTCCAGCTCATTTCCAAATGCATCCAGAACCCTGCCACTCTACTGTTTCTCTGCTAATTGGTACCCCCTCCAGTCCTCAATTAACTCACAAATTTATTTTTTATTTATTTTTATTTTTATTTTTTTTATTGTTGGGGATTCATTGAGGGCATAATAAGCCAGGTTACACTGATTGCAATTGTTAGGTAAAGTCCCTCTTGCAATCATGTCTTGCCCCCATAACTCACAAATTTATTTAACAAGCATTTGCTGAGCCCTGCTCTGGCACCAGGCTCCAAGGCAGAGATGAAATTGTGAGCATCAGCCCTAGGGAGCCTACAGTCCAGTGTGGGAGGCAGATACCCATCAAATAGCAACATGAAGCAATGTACCTCTGTAAACTGGACATGTGCCACAGAGGAGAGATATAGTGTGTGACTTCACAGGCTGAGCCATGGACCAGGGACAGCTTCCCGGTCAGGCTATCTCTAAAGGGCCAGTGGGAGGTGGGTGGGGAGGGAGCAGCCTAGCTAGATCTTGGGCTGGTTGGAGAGGGAGGGTAAGGAAAGGGTGGGCATGGAAGGAGGCAGAGGGAGGCCCATCCAGGAGAAGCAGACCCTCATCGCTGAGTATATATATTTTTTATTCTAAGAGCAATGGAAATCCTTTGATCTGTTTCAAGCAGAGACAGAGGAAGAAAGAGAGAGAACCTGGCCACAAGGGGTGTGGGAGTAAGGACTCAGTGACAAGGCTCAGGTCTCTGATGCTCACTGAGGACCAACTTCCTGGGCAAGCTTTGGCTGGTGTGGGGAACGGGGCAGACTGGGAGCTCTGCAGGTTGTATGTCTGGGGGCATGTAGGCTGGGCCCTAAGATGGAGGGAACATAGCCTGAATCCTGAGATGGGGGTACGACTGGGCTCTGAGATGGGGAGAGACACACTGAGCCCTGAGATGAAGGGATATGGCCTAGGCACAGAGATGGGAGTATGTTTGGGCCCTAAGATAGGGGTATGGCCTGGGTCCTGAGATGGGGTACAGCTTAAGCTCTGAGATGGGGGTATGGCCTGGGCCCTAAGATAGGGGTATGGCCTGAGCCTGAGACGGGGGGGTACAGCCTGGGCCCCAAGATGGGAGGTATGGCCTGGGTCCTGAGATGGGGGTATGGCCTGTGCCCTAAGAGGGGGTATAGCCTGAGCTTGAGAGAGGGGGGTATGGCCTGAGCCTGAGACGGGGGGGTACAGCCTGGGCCCCAAGATGGGAGGTATGGCCTGGGTCCTGAGATGGGGGTATGGCCTGTGCCCTAAGAGGGGGTATAGCCTGAGCTTGAGAGAGGGGGGTATGGCCTGGGCCCTGAGGTGGGGGGTGTGTGGCCTGGGCCCTGAGGTGAGGGGTACAAGCCTGGGCCCTGAGATGGGGGTATGACTTGAGTGTCAGCCCTTTCATTTTCCCACTGTACATGGGAGCCTTGTGGCTCATGGTAGGGTCACTAGAACTGGAATTCTGCTCTATTGAAAACCCAAAAAGGCCACAGGAGAATGAGAGTTTGTGCTCTTTTTGGTGTTTACTCCAATTTCTCTTGCTAACTCAGGTGGTATGTTAAATGGTGAATGAGAAATCATCCTCAAATAGCCCTGCTTGTACTGGTGTCTGCTCTGGGCATTGCTGCTCCAGGGCTGGAAGTGGGGGAGGGGGAGGGGGCCAGCAGTCTGCAGAGCCCCAGCGCCTGCCTCATGGTGACTCACAGTGCCAGCTCCCACTGCCTGTCGCTATTTTTATACCAGTGCCTGCTTGTATCTGACTTGCTAAATGAGCCTTTCAGCCAGCAGGCAGAGGGGAATTTGATGGTAGAGGATAAGGACCAGGGCAATAATCTAGATGTCTAAATAGGAATTACAGAGCGATCCCTGCTCTTATCAGGAGCTCTTTGCCTCTTTAATAACCAGGCACTTTTGAGAGATGCTGCCAGCCCTCAGTAGTAATGGTTCTGGGAACCAGGGCAGAGTTGCCCAGAACAACAGGCTGGGCGCTGGCACCAAAGAGTGGCAGCAGCTGCAGGAGGGGTTCAGGGAAGCTCTGCTAATAGGAGCTTAAATGTGATGGCCACATAGTAAGACCCATACACAGTGAGGGCTGTTGCTGTCACACAGGGCACACAATGGATGATCTGGAGCAAAGTAAGAAGAGAAGTAACAGTCAGAGGCCCAGGGCTTCCATTGTGGAAGTGGGGCTGCCGCCTGTAAATCCATCCACAGTTTGGAGCCTCAGTTTCCTCATCTGCAAAGGGGGATTAATATCCCTACCTTTGTGCAGTTGGGAGGTTTCAGCAAACTGACAGGAGAAACCCAGTGTCTGTGTTAGTTGTGCTGGGAGGGAGGCATCATGGCCCCTGTCATCTGCAGGGCTCTGCCCATGGGAAGCATGGCTCTTTCTGTGCTCTGTGAGGGGCCCCAAAGCCTTTCCAGGGGCAATGATGAGAATCAAGGGCAGAGATGCTCTACCAAGCTCCTTAATCAAATCTTCCAGCCCCTCTGGGTTTCAGCCTCCTCACCTAGAAAAGGAAGACACTGGAAAATCTCCAAGGTGACATTCATTCCTCCTGGGTTCCATGGTTCAACAACTTGGTGCATCGGTTTGCATGATATGGAGTCTGGCCTGCTGATGTTAACTTGTTCTATCAGAAGGTAAATGTCTAATCTGTTCATTCTTTTGCCTTAGATGTACTATGAAGAGGAGAATTAGGGTTTCCTCTTGCTGAGAGGAACTTAAGGAGTCAGGAGCCACAGAGCACCCTTTATTCCACCCTTTCCAAGGGATGGATGGCTAGAACTGAAGTGTGTCCCTGTGCCCAGAATGGACACCGGCCCTGCTATTCTCCCCCAGCTCGTGGGCCTGGTGGAGAAGAGCCATGACCTTGTTGGATCTGTCCTTTGGAAGAATCCCCTTGCTAAGAATATGATGCCAGGTCCCCAGGGCACACTGAGGTAGAGTCCTGGACCCCTTCCAGCACAGATCTGAGGGGCTCAGGGTCATGCCCGCTGGCACAGTCCTCTCCTTTCTGAAGACCCATGAATGGCAGCTGTCCTCTCCTTCACATATTCTCTCTGCCTGGCCCTGGAAGGAAGAAAAGGTCACGGACAAGGGGCCTTTCCCCTCCTTTCCTTGGATAAGCAAGCAAAGTTTAATTTCTTTTTTTTTTTTTTTTGAGACAGAGTCTTACTTTATCGCCCTCGGTAGAGTGCCATGGTGTCACAGCTCACAGCAACATCCAACTCTTGGGCTTAGGCAATTCTCTTGCCTCAGCCTCCCCGGTAGCTGGGACTACAGGCGCCCGCCACAAGCCCGGCTGTTTTTGTTGCAGTTTGGCTGGCCAGGCTCCAACCCGCCACCCTCAGTATATGGGGCCGGCACCCTACCCACTGAGCCATCAAAGTTTTAATTTCTAACTCAAAAGCTGAAAGAGTGGCTCTGGGAGAGAGAAAAAAGCATCCAGGTCCCTGGGAAGCCCTCAGGGCTAGCAGGGCTCAAAGCACCTCCTGTCCTGCCCTGCCCTCTCCCATCCCCTGTACCACCTGCTCCTTCTCTGGGCACTGTGGCAGCAGCACTGGCCTCTTCTCATGGACACTGTCTCTCAGTGCCCAGGGGCCTGGCTCCATAGGAGCCAGGAAGTCACTCTGAACTTCTGACCAGGTGTTAGGAATGCTCTATCTTCACTGAACATGTGGCTGGAGCTTTTATGTGCAGGGCCTGTGATCCTGGGCAAACGATAGTGTGCCTTTTCTGGGGAGAAGGTAGCCTTGAAGTGCCCCAAATTTCTGGCATGGTTCTTGTTAAGCTGGGGGACTCCTTATCATGTGCCTCCAGAAACCCACATAGGACTGGCTTAGTGAGGGCGCACTGGCTGGAGTCTCCTGGTGTCTCTTCCTGTTGTGAACTGGGGTCAGAGGATCTTTCCTCTGGGGCCAAGAATGTAAGGAGCTGGTTGCTCTGGGGGATAGCTAGTAGTATTCTCATTCAGCAGATTTGGAAATAAGGCTGATGGCTGATCATGACATCAAGGAGCCTGTCTCTCTAGTTTCTTCTGTCATGGAATGTCTGGGCAGGAATGTGGTGGTGAGGAAGCTGGCAAGTTGGGGCAGCCTTGGGAACAGGGATTTCTAGGTGAGAGATAAAAATGGGCCCTCCCTCCGGGCCCCGCCGTCAGAGCCAACAGTGAAGACTATGTCTGCCACCTTCATGAAGTAGGTTTTTGACATTTTTCTCCTTTGAGTGACTTCCTTATGTTCTGTTTCATGCTGTTGACCATTATCAGGGAGTGTATATGGCCCCTTCTCCCCACATACAGCCTGCCTGGTCCTCTAACTATACTGAAAGTGCCAGAGCTGCTCTGATAGAAGGGCCTGGGTGTAGGAAGGAGGCTGTGGGGAGGAAGCTGCCAAGGCCACCTGGGACGTGCTCACGATGACAGCTGGGCCACATGCCTGTCATTCCCTCCAGTACTGATCCTCTTGATTCAGGGTGCTGCTGGCACAGCAGGAAGCAAGGCCTTGGGCTCTGGGACCAGGCGCCCTGGAGCTTTTAGGGCAAGGCCAGGGGAGGATAGATGAGTGCAGGTGTCAGCTTTCCTTCTGTCCTTGCATGGCCAGGGCCCACAGCTGCCTTCTGATTTGTGTGTATTATTAGGTCCCAGGGACTCCTGCAGCCTTAGCAAGTCTTACGGGGTGGGGCCCACACCCCACTTATTGGAGGGCCCTCACCTCTGAACCTGAGTTCTACCCAAGCTCCTCCAGCCCAGCCCACTGCCTCTCCTAGGAAAAATGAAGAAGGGACTAGTTCTTGCTGTACCCCCTTCCATGAACCACCAGGTGGGCACGCCTTGCTCAGCTGCACCCCCAGCACCCCACAGTGAATGACTCCTTTCTGTTCCATAAATTGACTTAGCTCATGGCTAATAGGGCTTACTTTCTCCCTGGAGTAACATATAGGCATGTTTACCAGAGAGGTTAATATCTCACTCTACAAGGGAGGGTAACTTTGGAAATTAAGATGTACTGATCCCGGAGGGGTGGGGGCCCTTTAGGGCTGAGCTCTGGTCTGGGAGGAAGGAGCTCTCTTCTCTATCTCCCTATTCGACCATGGCTGGGTGAAGGAGGGAGGCCCTGAAGCTCCGACAAGAGGGTGAGGAGAAGGGACAGCAGACCCCTCCTCTGGCTGCATTGGTCAAGAGAAGTGGACCTCTGCCCAGGTAGCCCAGGGGTGTAGAGGTAGAGCCCACTAAGCAGGGTGTAGGCACAGCCTGAGGGGTGGGTCCACCTGCCCCTGAGTAGGTGGGTGAGTGGGTTCAGGGCCTGGCCTGGTCTAGGGAGCAGGTGCACTTGGGTCTTATGCTTGTCTCCTTCTTTGAAGATCTGACCCCAGCTGGAAGGATTCCCAAGGGGCGGGGGAAGGTCTGAGAGGGGGTTACGTTGTGACTATCCCTCTCTGAGAGCTTGTGAGCTTTCTGGGCAGGCATGGTCAGGACAGCCTCATCTGCCTGATGTGCCTTCCTGGCCAGGGCCCCTCCTTTCCCCACTTCCCTTCCTCCAGGGGAAGCGCCAGGATGACCAGGGTTTCCTCTCAGTTCTTTCCTGCCACATCCAGAAGGCAAGGGGCAAGGATCCTTCTCTACCCTACCCCTGACGTCCTGCCTGCTGTTATGGGTCCACAGCTCAGGGACACAGGATGCTTTGGCTCCCGAATGCCACCTTCACCTGGGGGCCTCAACCTCCAGGGAGGGGGCTGGGCTGCACCCCCACCTCTGCAGCGAGGCCAACCTAGGGCCTCGCCTGTGTGCCGCTAGGCCCCTCATGCTTCTCAGCTGACAGACTCCAGGCTGAGGCCCAGCTCTGCACCGTGGGAGGAAGAGGCAACTGTGATGACCTTTTGCCTGCTGCATGTGCGGGGCAGGACACCCTGCAGCCCCAGCGTGAGATGGACCCAAAACTGGGCAGGGAGGCTTTGTGCCCAAGATGGCCCAGCCACTGCTCTAAGGTCTGAGGCCTCTGATATAGCAAAGGAAGGTGGCACTGGCTCAGAGGTAAATGCTGATGTGAAAACATAAAAATCTCCATTTCAGATACTGTGGAGAGGACACTGGATATTCCAGAGCCTGGAAGGAGGTTTCATGCCTGCCTTGTTTTTAATGACAGGGCCAATGTGACCCCAGCTGACATCTGGATTACAAAAAGCACATTTGATTACTCTGCAGTTTTACTTGTCACTCAGTTGTCTGCCATCACGTAAATACAATGGGAACAGACTCAAATGCTTCCCCACACAAAGGAAAAAGATTTTCCTTGCCACAGAACAGTGTCATCCTTTTAGTCTCTGGGTGCCACCCTACCTCACTACACCTACAGTGTCTGGTCATTCTGGATGTTCATGCTGGTGCTGGATGGAGGGTCTGTGCCCAGAAAACAGAGTTCTCTGACTGGTTCATTAGAGCCCGTTGGGACTTTCCTGAGTGAGGGAAGGACTCAAAGGTGCTCACTGGGTGGGAAGGATTATGAGAAGCCAGGTCTTTGCCCTGCAGGAAAAGGCCACCTAGTCCTCTGTGCCTGCAGCATGGTCCACCTCTCCCCACCGTGAAAACACTGGCCTTCTTCTCCCTTAGTCTGGAAGTAGCCTCACTTAACGCTATGGCCTGAGCTCTGCCTTTGGACCAGATGGCAGTGACTGGTACCAAGCCACCATGGCCTATTTTAAGGGACTATTTGTCTGGGGTAGGAGCAGGTCCCAACTGCCCTCCATACTCCCCTTCTCTGCTCTGGGACGAAAGGGCTATACCACTGGGACCTTCCATTTTGCTCACTGTCAGTAGAGGGCACAGAAGACATGTCTGAGGGACAGGCAGGGCTTGCAGATCCTGGAGGCTTCTGGATTAAACAGAAAGGGACCTTTGGCTGAAAGCATCCTGAGAATGAAGCACAGGTATCTTAAGAGGTAGACTATTACAAAGTAGAGAAAGGTCTCATAACTCCACCTTCTGCTGAAGACCTTTACCAGATGGGCCCAAACTTTGAGGGTCTTCAAGTTTTGGTGTTTAATGTGTGCTCCATCCCTGCTTCTAAATCTGAGACAGGTAAGTCAAGGGGACAGGCTCCTACCGTGCACCACCTAGCACTCTGCTGGCCATTGGGGAAAATCGCCTGGAAAGAGAGACATCAGTCCTACTCAGAAGAGCTCGCAGACTTGGGGAGAGGGAAGGTACAGAATCACATCAGGAGTGCAGCTCAGATGTTCAGGGCCCATGTGACCTCTGTGGGCTGGCACAACATGACAGAGGCTTCCCAGGGCCTGGGGAGGGGCATGTCTGATGGTTATTGAATCTGAACAATCACTCCCCAGACGTGTGATCTTGGGGAGTCAATTTTGCCCCTTTCCTCCAAGCCTCCGCATCTTTGTCTATAAAACAAGAAAAGTATTTGTAAGAATATTGTGTGGGTTAAGGTGAAGTTGTCCACGTAGCCTTCAGCAGGGTGTGTGGCACATAGAGCTCTGGCCGTTCACCAGCTTTCATTGTTACTTAACAAGGAGAGTGGACTCCAAGGCCACCTGCCCTGCCCTAGTTGCTGTCATCCCTCAGGCAAGGCCTCATGTGGAGAGGTTGTATGCCTGAGGTGCTACCCTGCTGGGTGGGACAGCTGTACCCACTGCTGTAAGGACACAAGCAGGACCCTGCACAAGCTCATGCCTTAAGTCAGGCTCCTTCCTTATCCCGCCGAAGCAGAAAGGACTACAATGTGTGGTAGACAGAATAATGGCTCCCAAAGATGTCTGCGTCCTAATCCCTGGAATTTAGTGTGTTCGTTACCTTATATGCAAAAGAGACGTTGCAGATGTGACTAAAGCAAGGACCTCCATAGGTGGGAGATTATCGTGGATTATCCAGATGAGCCTAATGTAATTGCATGGGTTCTTATAAGAGGGGGGGCAGGAGGGTCAGAGGTCAGAGCCATAGGAGGAGGAGAAACAAGGGAGACAGCAATTGGGGAGGTGCCATGGCAGACAGGACGCTGTAGGCCAAGGAGTGCAGAGGCCTCTGAGGAAGACTGCTTCTCTGGAGCCTTCAGAAGGAACATGGCTTTACCAGTACTTTGATGTCAGATGTCTGATCCTCCAGAAGTATACGATAATAAATTTGTATTGTTTAAGCTACTAAGTTTGTGGTAATTTGTTCCAGTGGCAATAAAAAAAGAATGCAAGTGTCATACAGAAAACGGCACTTTCCTAGGCTGCTTTCCCTCTTCGAATGGGCCAAACTTGCCGGAGAGGCAGCAGGAAGCACTGGCAAAGGGCATGTCTTCCTTCAGGATCCCTGTTGCACCGTGAGGGTGCCTCTCACGGATGCCTGTGCTGGGTGTCCAGCATGCCCTTGTCTGTGGCAGACTGTTGTCTGCACCAGCCCTGCCCTGGGTGACGCTGTGTCCCCGTTCCTGGGATAATCTCCCACCTATGGAGGTCCTTGCTTTAGTCACCCTGCAAACTCTCTGGAAGGCAGCAGTGATCTGCCTTTTCTATTTATGATGTCTTCATTTCCTAACATCAAGATGACAACAATATCTTACGGCCAGACCCTCTGCCACTGAAGATTTATTTTCACACTTTGCTCTTTCTTTCTGAATAAAAACATGTCTCCAGGGAAAGGCAGCTTCCTGGAGCTGGGCATGCAGCATGGCGGAGGCCCTGTTTGTGCCCATCTGTAAGTGCATAGGCTCCATGTGCTAACAACTTAGAAAATATAGGAGCTAAGCCTTCAGTAGGATGGAAGAGCCTTAAAAAAACCTCACTCTGCTCTTTGAGCATGTTGGCTAGTTTCAGACCGAGCCAGAGGGTGAATAACAGTATTTACCCTTGGGATTGCTGTGAGGATGACACGCGATGACATTCGCAAGGTTCCTCTGCCAGCAGAACCCTCCACATACCGTTGTCCTTAGTCATCTCACAGATATGGCTGATGAGAAGGGCAAAAGAGCCCTCAGCTCCTTCAGCTCCCAGTGCTAGGTTAAAGTGGTAATTGATAGTTTAGGGAGCAGTGCTATATGGGTCTGATCTCAAACCTATGAAGTAGGTGCTCCTGTTCTCATTTTACAAAGAATAGTTACTGTTTTTTCCTTTTTGAGAAATTGAGATATGACAGAGCCTGTGCTTGGCTCCTTACTTACTGCAAATTGAGCATCCTTAATCTGAAAAGCTGAAATCTTAAATGCTCTAAATTCCAACATATTCTAGCTGGGGGCCATAGCTCAGTGGTTAGAGAGCCAGCCCTGCTAGGCCAGGGCAGCAAGTCAGAACCTTGCCTGGGCCTAATTAAGGGAAAAAATAAAATAAGATAAAGAGAGAAAAAAATGCAGGCCTTTAAACTCCAAGACATTCTGAGCACTGGCAGGATGCCACAAGAGAAAAACCCTACACCTGAGCTCATGTGACAGGTCACGGGCAAAAATGCAGCCCCTCCAAGGGGAAGAGATGTTCTGGCAGCTGTTTGAAGCTGGTACTCAGGTTTCACTTGCCCTGGACCCATGTCAGTGGCCTTGCTTGACTGACTTCTTGTCCTGGCCTTGGGGAAAACCATCTAATTGGGTCAGCTTCAGTCTGTGTAATCCTTGGTTGATGGTTGATTTTTTAACATAGGTACCAAAACAATTTAACAGGAGAAATAAAAGGGTTTTCAACAAATACTTTTGGGACAACTGGATATTCACATATAAAAGAGTAAGTTGAACTCCTATCTCATATCATCTACAAAAATTCACTCAGAGGGGATGATAACCTACATGTAAGGGCTAGAATTAGAAAGCTTTTAGAAGAAAGTATACTAGCAAATCTTTACGCCTTGGACAAGAGAGTCATTTCTTATAAGAATAGATAACTTGAACTTTGTCCAAATTAAGAACTTTTGTGCTGCAAAGGATGGTATCAAGAAAATGAAAAGATAACCCATCAAATGGAAGGAGATATTTTCAAATCATATAACTGATATGAGACCTGTATACAAAATAGATAAATAACTCTTTTTTTTATTGTATAAAGCTTTATGATTTTTTTAAATTTCTTGTTGGGGATTCCTTGAGGGTACAAGAAACCAGTTTACACTGATTGCATTTGTTAGGTAAAGTCCCTCTTGCAATTGTGTCTTGCCCCCCAAAAGGTGTGGCACAAACCAAGGCCCCACCCCTACCTCCTTCCCTCTCTCTGCTCTTCCTTTCCTCACCCCTCCGTCCTTTCTCTCTCTGCTCTCCCCTTCCCCCACCCCCACCATGTCCTTAATTGTCATTAATTGTCCTCATATCAAAATTGAGTACATAGGATTCATGCTTCTCCATTCTTGTGATGCTTTACTAAGAATAAGGTGTTCCACTTCCATCCAGGTTAATACAAAGGATGTAAAGTCTCCATTTTTTTAATGGCTGAATAGTATTCCATAGTGTACATATATCACAGCTTGTTAATCCATTCCTGGGTTGGTGGGCATTTAGGCTGTGTCTACATTTTGGCGATTCGAAATTGAGCTGCAATAAGCAGTCTAGTACACGTGTCCTTATGAAAAAAGGATTTTTTTCCTTCTGGGTAGATGCCCAGTAATGGGATTGCAGGATCAAATGGGAGGTCTAGCTTGAGTTCTTTGAAGTTTCTCCATACTTCCTTCCAGAAAGGTTGTACTAGTTTGCAGTCCCACCAGCAGTGTAAAAGTGTTCCACATCCACGCCAGCATCTGCAGTTTTGAGATTTTGTGATGTGGGCCATTCTCGCTGGGGTTAGATGGTATCTCAGGGTGGTTTAGATTTGCATTTCTCTAATACATAAGGATGATGAGCATTTTTTCATATGTTTGTTAGCCATTTGTCTGTCTTCCTTAGAGAAGTTTCTATTCATGTCTCTTGCCCATTGATATAAGGGATTGTTGGCTTTTTTAATGTGGAGTAATTTGAGTTCTCTATAGATCCTAGTTATCAAGTTTTTGTCTGATTCAAAATATGCAAATATCCTTTCCCATTGTGTAGGTTGTCTATTTGCTTTGGTGGTCTCCTTAGCTATACAGAAGCTTTTCAGTTTACTTAAGTCCCATTTGTTTTTTTTTTTTTGTTGTTGCAAATGCCACGGCGGTCTTCTTCATGAAGTCTTTCCCCAGGCCAATATCTTCCAGTGCTTTTCCTATGCTTTCTTTGAGGATTTTTATTGTTTTGTGCCCTAAATTTAAGTCCTTTATCCATCTTGAATCAATTTTTGAGTGGAGAAAGGTGTGGGTCCAGTTTTAGTCTTTTACATGTGGATATCCAGTTCTCCCAACACCATTTATTGAATAGGCAGACTTTCCCCCAAGGTATGTTCTTGTTTGGTTTATGGAAGATTAGGTGGTTGTAAGATGTTAGTTTCATTTCTTGGTTTTCAATTCGATTCCAAGTGTCTATGTCTCTGTTTTTGTGCCAGTACCCATGCTGTCTTGACCACTATGGCTTTGTAGTACAGCCTAAAATCTGGTATGGTGATGACCCCAGCTTTATTATTATTACTAAGAACTGCCTTAGCTATACGGGGTTTTTTTCTGGTTCTATACAAAACACAGAATCATTTTTTCCAAATCTTGAAGGTACAATGTTGGTATTTTAATAGGAATGACACTGAATAGGTAGATTATTTGGGAAGTATAGACATTTTAACAATGTCGATTCTTCCAAGCCATGAGCATGGTATGTTCTTCCATTTGTTAAAGTCCTCTGCTATCTCCTTTCTTAGGATTTCATAATTTTCTTTATAGAGGTCCTTCACCTCTTTTGTTAGGTATATTCCTAGGTATTTCATTTTCTTTGAAGCTATGGTGAAGGGAATTATGTCCTTAATTAACCTCTCATCTTTGACTGTTATTGGTGTATACAAAGGGTACTGACTTGTGGACATTGATTTTATATCCTGAGACATTACTGTATTTTTTGATGACTTCCAGGAGTTTTGTGGTTGAGTCTTTGGTGTTCTCTAAATATAAGATCATATCATCAGCAAAGATGGAGAATTTGACCTCCTCTGCTCCCATTTGGATGCCCTTTATTTCCTTGTCTTGCCTAATTGTATCGGCTAGAACTTCTAGCACTATGTTGAATAGTAATGGTGACAGAGGACACTCTTGTCTGGTTCCAGTTCTAAGAGGAAAACCTTTCAGTTTTACTCCATTCAGTAAAATATTAGCTGTGGTTTTGTCATAGATAGCTTCAATCAGTTTCAGAAATGTGCCACCTATGCCTATACGCTTCAGTGTTCTAATTAGAAAAGGATGCTGGATTTTATCCGATGTTTTTTCTGCATCTATTGAGAGGATTATATGGTCTTTATTTTTGCTTCTGTTAATATGGTGGATAACGTTTATGGACTTGCATATGTTAATCCATCCTTGCATCCCTGGGATGAAATCTACTTGATCATGATGTATGACTTTTTGATGATAAGGTGTAATCTATTGGCTAGGATTTTGTTGAGAATTTTTGCATCTATATTCATTAGTGAAATTGGTGTGAAATTTTCCTTTTTAGTTGAATCTTTTCCTGGTTTTGTTATCAGGGTGATGTTTGCTTCATAGAACATATTGGGAAAGATTCCTTCCTTCTCAATTCTTTGGAATAATTTCTGCAGTATGGGAATAAGCTCTTCCTCAAAGGTTTGATAGAATTCTGGTGTGAAACCATCTGGGCCAGCGCAGTTTTTTTTTTTTTTTTGGAAGATTTTTTATTGTTTTTTTTAATCTCAGTGCTTGAAATTGGTCTGTTCAGGAGCTCTATGTCTTCCTGGCTAAGTCTAGGGAAGAGGGTGTGATTCCAAATATTGATCCATTTCCTTCACATTGTCAAATTTCTGGGCATAGAGTTTCTGGTAGTATTCAGAGATGATCTCTTGTATATCTGTGGTGTCAGTTGTAATTTCTCCTTTATTATTTCAGATTGAGGTTACTAGAGATTCTACTTTTCTATTTCTAGTTAGTCTGGTCAAAGGTTTATTTATTTTATGTATTTTTTTTTAAAAAACCAACTCCTTGTTTCATTAATTTTCTGAATGATTCTTTTGTTTTCAATTTTATTAATCTCTGATTTAATTTTGAATATTTCTTTTCTTCTACTGGGTTTAGGCTTAGATTGTTCTTCTTTTTCCAATTCTGTAAGATGGCTTGTGAGTTTGTTGATGTGCTTTCTTTCTGTTTTTCAAATGTAGCCATCTAAAGTGATAAATTTTCTTCTCAAAACTGCTTTTGCAGTATCCCACAGGTTTTGGTAGCTTGTGTCTTCATTGTTGTTATGCTCAAGGAAGTTAATGATTTCCTGTTTTATTTCTTCCTGCACCCACCTGTCATTCAACAAAAGGTTGTTTAAATCCATGCCATTGTGTGGGGTTGAACATTTTTGTTGGAGTTGAGTTCCACCTTTAGTGCCTTGTGGTCTAAGAAAATACAAGGTAAAAGTTAAATTCTTTTGATTCTATTGAGGTTTGTTTTGTGCCCTAGGATGTGATCAGTTTTGGAGAATGTTCCATGAGGCGATGAGAAGAATGTATATTTTTTATCTTTGGGATGGAGTGTTCTGTATGCGTCTATCACACACAGTTGTCCTAGGGCCTCATTTATGTCCCTTATATCTTTGTTTAATTTCTGTTTAGAGGATTTGTCCAGCTCTGTAAGAGGAGTGTTACAGTCCCCTGTTATTATGGTGTTATAGGATATCATATTGCTCAGACTGAATAAGGTCTGTTTCAAGAATCTGGGAGCATTTAAAATGGGTACATAAATATTTAGAATTGAAAGTTCTTGTATTTTTCCCTTGAGCAATATAAAGTGACCGTCTTTGTCTTTTTTGACTTTAGTTGCTTTAAATCCACATGTATCTGAAAGTAAGATTGCAACTCTTCTTTTCTTCTGAATTCCATTTGTCTGAAAAATTGTCTTCCAACCCTTAACTCACAGATGTAATTTGTCTTTTGAAGCTAGGTGTGTTTCCTGCAAACAACAGATGGATGGCTTTTGTTTTTCAATCCAATGAGCTAATCTATGCCTTTTCAGTGGGGAAATTGAAGCCATTAACATTTATTGAGATAATTGTTAAGTGTGGTAGTGTTCTATCCATGTTATTTTGTGAGAGTCCATTGCTTAGTTTTATCTTTTGCATCAGTGTGGGAGTTAGGTTCTGTCCTTTAATTTCTGAGTTCTTATTTTGCTGTTGATCCTTTGTGATGGTCAGTATGCTGAAAACATGTTGAAGTATTTCCTGTAGAGCTAGTCTTGTGGCGAATTTCCTCAATGTTTGTTCATCAGTAAATGGTTTGATTTCTTTGTCAATTTTAAACTTAGCTTAGCTGGATATAGAATTCTGGGCTGGGAATTGTTCTGTTTAAGTAGATTAAAGGTAGATGACCATTGTCTTCTTGCTTGGAAAGTTTCATTAAAGAAGTCTGCAGTCACACTGAAGGATTTGCCCCTGTAGGTCAACTGGTGCTTATTCCTGGCAGCTTGCAGAATCTTTTCTTTTGTCTTGACTTTGGACAGGTTCATCACAATGTGTCTTGGAGAAGCTCGGTTAGAGTTGAGGCTATCTGGGGTTCAATATCCCTCTGAAAGGAGTGTGTCAGACTCTTTGGTGATATTTGGGAAATTTTCATTTATAATATTCTCTAGTATGGCTTTCATTCCCCTGGAGCATTCTTCTTCCCCTTCTGGGATACCAATAACTTGTATTTCTGAATGCTTCATAAAGTCCCTTAATTCTGTCAGTGAATGTTCTGCTTTATCTCTCTTCTTTTCTGCCTCTTTAACTATATGAATTATCTTAAGAGCTTGTCCTCTACCTCCTGAATTCTTTCTTCTGCATTGTCTAGTCTGTTGTTGATACTTTCTATTGCATCTTTAAGTTCCCTAATTGACTGCTTCAGTTCCTTCAGCTCTGCTATATCCTTTCTATATACTTCATATCGTTCATCTCCTATTTGATTCTGTTTTTGGATTTTCTATTGGTTATTTTCCACTTTATCAGCAGTTTCCTTTATTGTTTCTATCATTTCCTTCATTGTTTTTATCATGCGTATTCTAAATTCCCTTTCTGTCATTTCTAACATTTCTTTATAGGTGAAATCTTCTGCAGCAGCTGTCTCCTGGTCCCTTGAGGGGGTTGCTCTGGACTGGTTTTTCATGTTGCCAGGAGTTTTCTGCTGATTCTTCCTCATGAGTGATTTCTTTTACCTGTTTCTTTGCCCTAATTTTACTTTTACTTCCTCTTGATCTTTAAGTTGCCATGTCTCTGGACTAGGGTTTTGATGAGTCCTATTGGTACAGGACCAGAGGATGAATAGATTGAAGATGAAGAAGGGAAAAAAGAAAGAAAAAAATGAAAGAAAAAAAGAGAAAGGAGAGGGGTGTGTGTTAAATGGAATATTGAGAAAAAGAAGAGAGGCAAAGAAAGAGGGAGACATGAGCAATATAAGTGTAAAGTGGGGTTCTTTGACCCAACCTTAAGAACCCCTAACCTCTGGGAGTGCTGTTGGGTGGTTCCCTTGAGGTCAGTAGCTCTTTGCTAGCCTGTTCGGACACAGTACCCCGCCTCCACCAAGTAGACAGGAAAGGCAGAAATGCTGTAAATCAAACCAAAACAAGCAAACAGAAAACTTTACAGGATAAAATTGGGGGAAAATCTAAACAATAGGGATAGAAACACTAGCAAAAATGAAATTCTAATTGTTGAAAAAGGCAACAATGGAAAATTATACTTAAGCTAGAAAAATGAAGAAAGAAAAGACAGAGAAAAAAGAAAAGAATAATCTATAGGGAAAACGTTGAGATTAAAAAAAAAACAAAGCAGTATATATCTTGCTAGATATTGTCTGGGCAACAGGTGATCTTGTTGGGTATGAGATGTTTTTAATTAATTAATTAATTTAGTTTTTATTAAATCATAGCTGTGTACATTAGCATGATCATGGGGCACCATTCACTTGGTTCATAGACCATTTGACACATTTTCATCACACTAGTTAACATAGCTTTCCTGGCATTTTCTTAGTTATTTTGCTAAGACCTTTACATTCCACATTTACTAAGATTCACATATACCCTTGTAAGATGCACTGCAGGTGTAATGTCATTAATCCCCCTCCC
The DNA here is from genome assembly GCF_027406575.1 of Nycticebus coucang. Classification (NCBI taxonomy): domain Eukaryota; kingdom Metazoa; phylum Chordata; class Mammalia; order Primates; family Lorisidae; genus Nycticebus; species Nycticebus coucang. The sequence goes on along the minus strand of NC_069789.1, from coordinate 31,655,283 downwards.
TCCACCTCCCTCCCCTCCCTTTCCACCTTCTCCCTATTCTTAGGTTGTAACTGGGTTATAGCTTTCATGTGAAGGTCCTACATTAGTTTCATAATAAGGGTGAGTACACTGGGTACTTTTTCTTCCATTCTTGAGACACTTTACTAAGAAGAATATGTTCCAGCTCCATCCACGTAAACATGAAAGAGGTCAAGTCTCCATCTTTCTTTAAGGGTGCATAATATTCCATGGTGTACATATACCACAATTTATTAATCCATTCGTGGATCGATGGGCACTTGGGCTTTTTCCATGACTTAGCAATTATGAATAGGGCTGCAATAAATATTCTGATACAAAAATCTTTGTTATGATGTGATTTTTGGTCTTCTGGGTATATGCCCAGTAGAGGGATTACAGGATTGAATGGCAGATCTATTTTTAGATCTCTAATTGTTCTCCAAACATCTTTCCAAAAGGAATGTATTAATTTGCATTCCCACCAGCAGTGCAAAAGTGTTCCCTTTTCTCCACATCCGTGCCAACATCTCTGGTCTTGGGATTTTGTGATGTAGGCTAGTCTCACTGGAGTTAGATGATATCTCAAAGTAGTTTTGATTTGCATTTCTCTGATGATTAAAGATGATGAGCATTTTTTCATATGTCTGAAGGCCGTGCACCTGTCTTCTTCAGAGAAGTTTCTCTTCAAGTCCCTTGCCCAGCTTGCAATGGGATCCCTTGTTCTTTTCTTGCTAATGTGTTTGAGTTCTCTGTGGATTCTGGTTATTAAACTTTTGTCGGAGTCATAACCTGCAAATATCTTTTCCCATTCTGAAGGCTGTTTGCTTGCTTTACTTACTGTGTTCTTGGCTATGCAGAAGCTTTTTAGTTTGATCAAGTCCCAATAGTGTATTTTTGAAGCTGCTTCAATTGCCTGGGGGGTCCTTCTCATAAAAAACTCGCCCAACCCAATTTCTTCAAGGGTTTTCCCCACACTGTCTTCTAGTATTTTTATATTTTCATGTCTTAGGTTTAAATCTTTAATCCAGTGAGAGTCTGTCTTGTTTAATGGTGAAAAGTGTGGGTCCAGTTTCAGTCTTCTACAGGTTGCCAGCCAGATCGCCCAGAACCATTTGTTAAATAGGGAATCTTTTCCCCCTTGAATGTTTTTAATTGGCTTGTAAAAGATTAAATCACGGTAAGTAGCTGGATTCATCTCTTGGTTCTCTATTCTGTTCCAGACATCTACTTCTCTGTTTTTGTGCCAGTACCATGCTGTTTTGATCACTATCGATTTGTAGTATAGTATGAGGTCTGGTAGTGTGATTCCTCCTGCTTTGTTTCTATTGTTGAGTAATGTTTTGGCTATTCGAGGTTTTTTCTGATTCCATATAAAATGAAGTATTGTTTTTTCAAGATCTTTAAATTATGACAGTGGAGCTTTAATGGGGATTGCATTGAAATTATATATTGCTTTGGGTAGTATGGACATTTTAACAATATTGATTCTTCCCAACCATGAGCATGGTATATTTTTCCATTTGTTAACATTCTGAGCTATCTCTTTTCTTAGAGTTTCATAGTTTTCTTTATATAGATCTTTCACATCCCTTGTTAGATAAACTCCCAAGTATTTCATCTTCTTTGGCACTACTGTGGATGGGATAGAGGCCTTAATTCTTTTTTCAACTTGACTACTGTTGGCATATATAAAGGCTACCGATTATGAATGTTGATTTTGTAACCTGAGATGCTGTTGTATTCCTTGATCACTTCTAAGAGTTTTGTAGTAGAGTCCCTCGTGTTTTCCAGATATACAATCATATCATCTGTGAAGAGTGAAAGTTTGATCTCTTCTGACCCTATGCAGATACCCTTGATTGCCTTTTCTTTTTTTGTGTGTCTGTTTTGTAAACCTCATGGTGTTTTTTTTTTTTTTTGTATTGTTGGGGATTCATTGAGGGTACAATAAGCCAGGTTACACTGATTGCAATTGTTAGGTAAAGTCCCTCTTGCAATCATGTCTTGCCCCCATAAAGTGTGACACACACCAAGGCCCCACCCCCCCGTCCCTCTTTCTGCTTTCCCCTCCCGTAACCTTAATTGTCATTAATTTTCCTCATATCAAAATTGAGTACATAGGATTCATGCTTCTCCATTCTTGTGATGCTTTACTAAGAATAATGTCTTCCACTTCCATCCAGGTTAATGCGAAGGATGTAAAGTGTGGTGGCTAAAACTTCCATTACAATGTTAAAAAGCAATGGAGACAATGGGCAAACTTGTCTGGTTCCTGTTCTGAGTGGAAATGATTCCAATTTAACCCCGTTCAATATGATATTGGCTGTGGGTTTGCTGTAGATGGCCTCTATCAGTTTAAGAAATGTCACTTTGTATGCCAATTTTCTTAAGTGTTCTGATAATGAAGAGATGTTGGATGTCATGAAAAGCTTTTTCTGCATTGATTGAGAGAATCATATGGTCTTTGTTTTTTAATTTCTTTATGTGCTGAATTACATTTATAGATTTACATATATTGAACCAGTCTTGAGACCCTGGTATAAAACCGACTTGGTCATGATGTATGATTTGTTTGATATGTTTCTGGATTCTGTTTGTTAGTATCTTGTTGAATATTTTTGCATCTATATTCATTAGTGATATTGATCTATAATTTTCATTTCTTGTTGGGTCTGTACCTTGTTTGGGGATCAGGGTGATGTTTGCTTCATAGAATGTGTTGGGTAGTCTTCCTTCTTTTTCTACCTTTTGGAACAGGTTGAGTAATATAGGTACTAATTCCTCTTTAAAGGTTTGGTAGAATTCTGACTTAAAACTATCTGGTCCCAGACTTTTCTTTTTGGGGAGATTTTGTATGGTTGATGTTATTTCTGAACTTGATATGGGCCTGTTCAACATTTCCACTTGATTTTGGTTATGTCTTGGAAGGTGACATGCTTCCAAGTAACGGTCAATTTCCTTCAGATTTTCATATTTCTGAGAGTAAATTTTCTTGTAATATTCATTAAGGATTTTTTGGATTTCTGAGGAGTCTGTTGTTATTTTATCTTTGTTATTTCTGATTGATGAGATTAGAGATTTTACTCTTTTTTTCCTGATTGGGTTGGCCAAAGGTTTATCTATTTTGTTGACCTTTTCTAAAAACCAGCTTTTTAATTTATTGATCTGTTGTATTATTCTTTTGTTTTCAATTTCATTTGGTTCTGCTCTGATTTTGGTTATTTCTTTTCTTCTACTGGATTTGGGGTTGGAGTGTTCTTCCATTTCCAGTATCTTGAGATGTCCCATTAAGTTGCTTACTTCCTCTCTTTCCATTCTCCTGAGGAAGGCTTGCAGTGCTATAAATTTCCCTCTTAGAACTGCCTTTGCGGTGTCTCAGAGGTTCTGATAGTTCGTGTCTTCATTGTCGTTTTGTTCCACAAATTTGGCAATTTCCTTCTTGATCTCATCTCTGACCCAGCTATCATTCAGCATAAGGTTATTTAACTTACATGTTTTTGTATGTGTATGTTGATTCCTGTAGTTACTCATCTCAAGTTTTATTCCATGATGGTCCAAGAAGATGCATGGAATAATTTCTATTCCTTTAAATTTACTGAGGTTAGACTTGTGACCTAAGATGTGATCGATTTTGGAGTACGTTCTGTGGGCTAATGAGAAGTATGTATATTCAGTTTTGTTGGGATGAAATGTTCTGTAGATGTCTGCTAAATCTAAATGCTGGTTGGTTAGATTTAAATCTAGAATTTCTTTACTCAGCTTTTTGTTGGAGGATCGATCCATCACTGCCAAAGGAGTGTTAAAATCTCCGACCATTATGGAGTTGGAGGAAATCAAGTTGCTCATGTCTGTTAGAGTTTCTCTTATAAATTGAGGTGCATTCTGGTTGCATAGATATTAATAATTGAAATCTCATCATATTGAGTCTTACCTTTAACAAATATGAAGTGACCATTTTTGTCCTTCCTTACTTTTGTTTGTTTAAAGCCTATTGTATCCGCAAATAAAATTGCAACACCTGCTTTTTTATGGTTACCATTTGCCTGAAATATGGATGACCATCCTTTCACCCTGAGTCCGTATTTGTCTTTTAAGTTAAGATGTGAGTCTTAACTTTTTTTTTTATTGTTGGGGATTCATTGAGGGTACAATAAGCCAGGTTACACTGATTGCAATTGTTAGGTAAAGTCCCTCTTGCAATCATGTCTTGCCCCCATAAAGTGTGACACACACCAAGGCCCCACCCCCTTGCAGCAAATATCTGGCCTGAGTTTTTGTATCCAGTCAGCTAACCTATGTCTCTTTAGAGGGCAGTTTAAGCCATTCACATTAATGAAGAGTATTGATAAGTTTGGTGAAATTTTCGGTATTGAGTTTTTCAAAAGTCCAGTGGGCATTTTTAATCCTTTTGCCATTGTGGAAGTTGGAGTTTGAGCAGAAGTTTCTGAGTGAGTTTAGTTTTGTAGTAGAGGATTGGGTTGGTTATTATAGAGGATAGGTCTGAGAATATCCTGAAGAGCTGGTTTGGTTATGCCAAATTTATTCAGCATATGAATGTAATTAAAGTATTTAATTTCTCCATCGTAAATGAAACTCAGTTTAGCTGCGTACAAGATCTGGGGTTGAAAGTTGTTTTGCTTTAGGAGATTAAATTATGATGACCACCCTCTTCTGGCTTGAAAATTCTCAGTAGAGAGATCTGCAGTCATTCTTCCCTTTGAAGGTAATGGTTTGCTTTCACCTGGCCGCTTTGAGAATTTTCTCCTTCATATTAATTTTAGTAAAGTTAATTATGATATGTCTGGGGAATGTCTTATTGGGGTTGAGTCGTGCTGGGGTTCTGAAGCTATCTGCTATCTGAATTTCAGGTTCTCTAGGCATGTCTGGAAAATTCTCTTTCATAATTTCATGCAGAAGGGCCTCCGTGCCCAGTGAGGCCACTTCATCTGTTTCAGGAATTCCGATGAGTCGGATATTTGCCTTCTTCGAGTTATCACAGAGCTCTCTGAGAGAATGATCCGTTTTTGCTCTCCACTTCTCTTCCTCTTTGAGAGTTTGGGAGCATTCAAAGGCTTTATCTTCGATGTCAGAAATCCTTTCTTCTGCTTGGTCCATTCTGTTGCTAAGGGATTCTACTGTATTTTTCATGTCTTTGAGGGCTGCAAATTCTTGCTTCAGTGTGTCTAAGTCTTTGGTGGTTTTGTCTTTAAATTCGTTAAATTCTTGAGACAGCTTTTGAATTTCTCCACGAATTCCTAGTTCCATTTTGTTAATCTTGTTTGCCATCCAAATTCTGAATTCAATTTCTGACATCTCAGCCTGTTGTTTGTGAATGGGATCTTCAATTACATCTGCCGTATCTTTCCTTGGGGGGAGGTTGATCTATTCTGGTTATTCATGTTACCAGAGTTTTTCCGCTGATTCCGCCCCATGATTGTTTTACTCCCTTTGATTTCTCCCCTGGTGTTTTGTCGAGGACCCGTGCAGTGCTGTGGCCTGAGAAACTGGGGCCATGTTTGGTGTAGAGGAGCTAAGTGGTTCTGTCTTGTTTTCAGCTGGTTTCTATTTGACCCTAGTGAAATAGTTACTCTGGGTTGAAGTCTCAGCTGTGGAGAAATACCAGCAATTAAGTCACCCCACCCACCACAGGCAACAAATGGAAAAGGAAAATCAAACCTTCCTACAACCACACACCCAGGGCACCACCTGGATAGTCCCCAGGTGAGTGGCACAGTTCAAAAGGTCCAAATCAATTGTCTCAGTCAGCAGCTGCCTTGGGTGGGAGAGTTCAAGAGGTCCCTGGGAACTGGAACACAGTGGTCTGGTGACTGCTGTAATATGGCTTGCTCCAGTGCTGCATGGAGTCAGGAAGAGCCACCCAGTTAATAGATCAGTCTGGGAAGATTGATGCCTCCTTCCCCACCTTGCAGCTCTGTCACACCCAGTCGCTGCTAGCCCCACAGGGCTGTGTCCCAGTCAGTTGTCTGCAGTAAGTGGATACTCCAGGGGTTTGCACTTGCCTAATTCACAGGGTAGTCTGTTTCTGCTTGTGTAGGCCACTACTCTCTGTCTTTTCCAGCAGGGGGTGGTGTGGCCTGTCAACCTCAGGCACTTGATGGAGGTTGGAGGTGTTCACTCAGTTCCAGCCCCACCCTTAGTTTATGTTACTGGGTGAATGGAACAACCCTGTGGGAGTTTGTTTCTGACCCTGCTAGATTCCTCTGCAGAGGAGAGGCTGATTTGAGTTATCAGACCCTGTGCCTCAGGCCCTGTCTTTAGTCCTGCGGGTTTGTATTTGTAGCATGATCAGTTGTCAGCTGTAGCCTCTTGGCCTCCTTTGTCTATAGGCTGATGATCCCCTGAGGGCCAGGTGCGTCTTAGGCTCAGTAAAGCTGTCCTCTGGATCAGCCCCACCATGGGAGTTTCGCGGCTCTGTGGGTGTGTTTTCTAGTCCCCGTGTTCCACCCAGGTCAGTGCCACCTCAGCAAACCCTTTACTCATGGGGCCTGTGTTTCAGTCCCAGGTCAGTTCCATGGTGGTTGTCATCTGAGAAGATGGTCGGCCTCATCTGGTTGCCCAGGAAGACAGGAGGAGAGGCTATGGGTTATCTGAGGGTGGGCCTTGTTATTGCTTAAGATGGCTTTTGCTCTGTACCTCAGGGCACCACCGCTCCAGTGTTATTCCCTCTTAGCCGACCGTCATCTACTCGCTCCTTTGCTACAGAGTCAGCACTGGCCAGCTGCAGTCCAGGTCCTGTCTGCAGGACACCTGTCCTGAACACCACTCGAGAGTTCACCCAAGAATCTGAACTTCTGGGGGGGCAGGTCTCCAGATCACGGAGTGAGAGTGGAGGGGAGTGCTAGGAGCTCAGAGTTGCAGGTCATAACACCAAGCTCATTGAGACCAAATGAACAAATAAACAGATACAAAGGTTACCAAGCACATGGGCCCATAGATACAGAGACAGACGGAAACACTTAGCTATACAGGCAACAGCCACGACAACAGCAATATAAGAACAACCGCAATAAAAATAATGATAATCGTAAAATAATTGAAAGAAAGGAAAAAAAGAGAGAGAAAAGTGGTGTTAGTAGAAATGTTAAAAGAGAAGAAAGAAGAAATTAAAATTAGAAAACATAGAAATAAAAAATATATCTATATAAAAATAATAAAAAATTATCAAAATCTCCTCCAAGAAAATGGTGAGGAAAAAACAGACAAAACCAAAACAAAACAAAACCCCCCCCATGAAAACCAAACCAAAACAAAACAAAAAAAAAGGCACCAACTACAAAAATATTCTTGCAGGTAGAAATATACCAATATATATCTATATGTCTGCTGTAGGGATCAACTTTCATAGGAATATATCCATACTGCAATATACTTTCTGGACACCAGGGGGCGCTGTGAGTGGTTCCGAGGCTTATATCTAATTTGCAGTTTATACTGTTACCATGGTAACCACCTTCCATGGCCGATCGCCGTTTTGGAATTTCTGTAAAAGTTTGTTGCCTAAGAATTGTGTAACCTTGGCTGTTCTTTTCCAGACAGCACTTGCCACTGACCTTCCCACTCAGTGCAGGTGTCCATGCTTCTTAAGTGGACTTTGTTCCCAGTTTTCTTCTCTTTCCACTCTGTTCCCAGTTTCTCCTGCAAACTAGCGACTGCATTTGGCTGTAGGGGGAGTGGTGCTGAGTTCGCGCGGTCGCTGGCAGGTTTGCGGTTTTAGCTGCTGTGTTCCCATGGTTGGAGCATTCGGGGGACTTATTCTGAGTTTTATGGTTCAGAGTTTCCCTTTTGTATCGGCGCCCGCCAGTTTGCCATGCAGCCTGAACTGCCAGCCCCCTCCAACACCTGGGGGAAAGGTGCTCACCCTTTTGGATAGTTCAAAATGTCTGTTTCCTGGGCAGGATCCCTTCCCTTCAATTGTCCAACCATTTGCCCAGCTCCCTGTGGTTTTGAGTGGCTCTCCTTTTGGATGCCTCCCTCAGTTCAGGAATAAATATTTGTGAATTGGGTTTTGTCAGCATTTACAAGCTGCTGACCTCCGTAGGGGAGGGGCCTGCTGGCCAGCATGGCCGAGTAGGGAAGAATCTCTACAATAGAGTCTGTGGTTTTAAATTACCCCTCATATATAGCAATCCATCAGTTTACTGGGCGTCTCCAGCTGTCTGTCCTCGCCTACAATCCACACACAGGGAAGGTCCAGACCGCCTTTCCTCTCACCTGATGGCTTGGGAATGGTGGGCTATATGTCCATCCTGTCCGCCATCATCGGGTATGAGTTGTTAATCACAATGCTGGTACAGCTATATGAGATGGAGACTGGAGGCCTCTCCTGATTTATCAAACCCCACAGGGTTGAAATCCTAAATCTCTCCTCAGCCTGCTTAAAAGGCACTTTAAACTGCTAACCTTGGCTAAGCAGAAGCTTTCCCAGGAATGCACTTTTTGCTGGGATCAGTCCTGAAGTGGCTATCCACTTACCCAGTCTGCCAAAACTGGTCTCACTCTATGCCTCTGAGGGATAAGGCTGTAAAGTGTTTCAGTACCCCCCTTTAGGCTGCTCAGTCACTAGATTACTCACTCCCAATACTTGCTCTGTGACCCTGAGGGTGGAGCTTGCCAGGGCAGTTCTCCCACAATGGCTCTGCATGGCCCACAGCTGAACACTATTAGCTTTGTGTGGCTCAGCGGCTCAGTCTGGAGCCCTAGACAATGCTTAAAGTCCTCCACACTCTTGCCCAAGTTCTCCAAAGGTATTTCAACTGAGTGAGAAATCCAGAGAAAACCCAAAACAGCTCACAGGTAAGGCCTTCCCAGTTAGCAATCTCTTGCTGCTGTATTTACAGCTGCTGGCAGGATTAGATCGAAGGAACACACAAACACTTGCCAGTTCTCCACAGCTTTTGTTCTCCTCATGGGGTCCAGAAGTCTCACGCTGACTCCCTGTGTCCCCAAAGGGATGTTTCTGGGCAGAGCCCACCAGCCAGAGATGCCTGGAGTCTTCTCTCCCCTGTCTCACTGTGCCCAGTTGCAAGGAAGCTGTTACCCAGATGCCATCTTGCTCCTCCCCCCTGCACAGTTTCTGAAGCTTAGGATTCAAGAGTAACACCTTGGCCAGGTGATTTTGGCTCACAGTCTCTCATGAGGTTGGAGGAAGGCAGCAGCCCGGACTCTAATCAACCTTGAGGCAGGACTGGGGCTAGATAATCTGCTTAGATAAATAACTCTTATACTTCAATAATAAAAAAACCCAAATAACCTGATTTAAAAATGGGCAAGACTTTTCTCTGTAAAAAAAAGAACATGACTGGCCAATAAGCACATGATGCTCAACATCATTAGTCATCATGAAAATGCATATTGGCAGGTACCTGTGGCTCAAGCGGCTAAGGCTCTAGCCACATACACCTGAGCTGGCGGGTTCAAATCCAGCCTGGGCCTGCCAAACAACAATGACAGCTGCAACCAAAACAAAGCTGGGCATTGTGGCGGGTGCCTGTAGTCCCAGCTACTTGGGAGGTGGAGGAAGGAGATTTGCTTGAACCCAGGAGTTGGAGGTTGCTGTGAGCTGTGATGCTACAGGGTGACAGCTTGAGGCTCTGTCTCAAAAAAAAAAAAAAAAAAGAAAGAAAGAAAGAAAAGAAAAAAGGAAAATGCATATCAAAACCACAATAAGAGGCCACTTCATACCCACTAGGATGTGAAAAGAAGACAGTAACAAGTATTGGTGAGAATCTGGGGACACTGGAATTCCCATTCGTTGATGTGAGAATGTAAAATGGGGCAAACACTTTGGAGTTTCTCAAAAATTTAAACATGGAGCCAACCTGAGGGTGGCAGTGGGGCTGAGGGCAGCGACAAGGGCTGAGGGTGCAAATGCATGGATAAAGTGCTCTTCACTCTGCGTGATGGCAGCTTTTTCCCCTGAAGGAAACTCCTGGGATTACTGCAAAGAAAGACCCTCACATTGCTGAGAGTGGGTGCCCCAAGAAGCAAAAGGAAAGCTGACAGCCTTTTTCTGTTCAGAGTTCAGGGAGGTCATTCACACCAGAAATAAACAGGCCAGCCATCAACCAAGGTCATCCACCAGGATAGCCAAAATGTTCAGACCCTAGTTACAGCCCAACATGGCAGAAGGTACCTATTGTGAGATACACATGGAACCAGCCTGGCTGTTCTGTGAAGATGACCAAGTCACACTTTGTAGCACTCGCTTCCAGAGTCCAGAACACAAGCATCACAAGGTGCATGGGGTACAACAAGCTGCCAAGAGTTACAGGAAATTATTCCAAGAAATATTGCACACCTTGAAGGAGAAAGTGAAAGTAGCTAAAAGCATACTGTGATGATCAAGAAAGAATGATGATGATTCAGGAAGAGGAGTGGAATTTTAAAGAGATGATTGAGTCTGAATACAGGACCAAGCTCCAGGTGTTGAGTGAAGAGGATGAGATGAGCCTGCTGAGAGCACCAGGATGCAGGATGGCTTTAAGCTTGGGAGAAGCCAGTCAGAATCAATTCTTCAAAGCTGTGGCAGAACTAGTGGAGAAGCCCCAGGAAACTCTACAGAGATTGAGCCATTTTTGTTGTTGTTGTTGTAGTTTGGTCGGGGCCAGGTTTGAACCCACCACCTTCAGGATAGAGGGCTGACACCCTACTCACTCAGCCACAGGCACCAGCCTCATGGCTTTTTATTCTGATGCTTTGACATCCTAGAGCAATGATTTTCAAGTGGTGTGCTGTGAAAATTTTTAAAGATTAAATTATTTTCAAAAGAAGTTCAAAGCACAGTAAGTATATTCTTTTATTCTTTCTTTTTTTTATTGTTAAATCATAGCTGTGTACATTAGTGCAATCAAGGGATACAATGTGCTGGTTTCCCATACAATCTGAAATATTCTCATCTAATTGTTCAACGTAGCCTTCATGGCATTTTCTTAGTTATTGTATGTAGACATTAGTATTCTGCATTTAGTAAGTTTCACCTGTACCCATTCTAAGATGCACCGTAGGTGTGGCCCCACCCATTACCCTACCTCCACCCTAATCTCCCCCCTCCCTTCCCCTTCCTTGGCCCTTTCCCCATAGTCTTGTGCTATAGTTGGGTTATAGCCTTCATGTGAAAGCTATAATTTAGCTTCATAGTAGGGCTGAGAACATTGGATACTTTTTCTTCTATTCCTGAGATACTTTGCTAAGAAGAATATGTTCCAGCTCCATCCATGTAAACATGAAAGAGGTAAAGTCTCCATCTTTCTTTAAGGCTGCATAATATTCCATGGTATACATGTACCACAATTTGCTAGTCCATTTGTGGGTCGATGGGCACTTGGGCTTCTTCCATGACTTAGCAATTATGAATTGGGCTGCAATAAACATTCTGGTACAGATGTCTTTGTTATGTTGTGATTTTTGGTCTTCTGGGTATAAACCTAGTAAAGGAATTATAGGATCGAATGGCAGGTCTATTTTTAGGTCTCTAAGTATTCTCCAAAAATTCTTCCAGAGGGAACATATTAGTGTGCATTCCCACCAGCAGTGTAGAAGTGTGCCCTTTTCTCCACATCCACGCCAACATCTCTGGTTTTGGGATTTTGTTATGTGGGCTCTTACTGGGGTTAGGTGATATCTCAAAGTAGTTTTGATTTGCATTTCTTTGATGATTAAGGATGATGAGCTTTTTTTCATGTGTTTGTAGATCGTGTGTCTGTCTTCTTTAGAGAAGTTTCTCTTCAAGTCCCTTGCCCACCCTGAGATGGGATCACTTGATCTTTTCTTGCTAATACCTTTGAGTTCTCTGTGGATTCTGGTTATCAGACCTTTATTGGAGGTATAACCTGCAAATATTTTCTCCCATTCTGAGGGCTGTCTGCTTGCTTTACTTAATGTGTTCTTGGCTGTGCAGAAGCTTTTTAGTTTGATCAGGTCCCAGAAGTGTATTTTTGATACTGCTTCAATGGCCTGGGGTGTTCTCCTCATATAATATTCACCCAGGCCGATTCCATCAAGAGTTTTCCCTGTACTTTCTTCAAGTATTTTTATAGTTTCATGTCTTAAGTTTAAATCTATTATCCAGTGAGAGTCTATCTTAGTTAATGGTGAAAGGTGTGGGTCCAGTTTCAATCTTCTACAGGTTGCCAGCCAGTTTACCCAGCACTATTTGTTAAATAGGGAATCTTTTCCCCACTGAATGTTTTCAATTGGCTTGTCAAAGATCAAATAATGGTAAGTACCTGGATTCATTTCTTGGTTCTCTATTCTGTTGAAGAAATCTACTTCTCTGTTTTTGTGCCAGTACCATGCTGTTTTGATCACTATCCATTTATAGTACAGTCTCAGGTCTGGTAGTGTGATTCCTCCTGCTGTGTTTTTATTGCTGAGTAATGTTTTGGCTATTCGAGGTTTTTTCTGATTCCATATAAAAAAAAGTATTATTTTTCAACATCTTTAAAGTATGACAATGGAGCTTTAATAGGAATTGCATTAAATTATATATTGCTTTGGGTCATATAGACATTTTAGCAATGTTGATTCTTCCCAGCCATGAGCATGGTATGTTTTTCCATTTGTTGACATCTTCAGCTATTTCTTTTCTTAAAGTTTCATAGTTCTCTTTGCAGAGATCTTTCACATCCTTTGTTAGGTATACTCCCAAATATTTCATCTTCTTTGGAACTACTGTGAAAGAAATAGAGTTCTTGACTGTTTCTTCGCCTGGGTTATTGTTGGTAAATATAAAGGCTACAGATTTATGGTTGTTGATTTTGTAGCCTCGGACAGTGCTGTATTCCTTGATCACTTCTAAAAGTTTTGTAGTAGAATCCCTAGTGTTTTCCAGATATATGATCATGTCATCTGTGAAGAGTGAAAGTTTGATCTCTTCTGACCCTATGTGGATACCCTTGATTGCCTTTTCTTCCCTAATTGCAATGGCTAAAACTTCCATTACAATGTTAAAGAGCCATGGAGACAATGGGCAACCTTGCCTGGTTCCTGATCTAAGTGGAAATGATTTCAATTTAACTCCATTCAATACAATATTGGCTGTGGGTTTGCTGTAGATGGCCTCTATTAGTTTAAGAAATGTCCCTTCTATACTAATTTTCTTAAGTGTTCTGATCATGAAGAAATGCTGGATATTATTAAAAGCTTTTTCTGCATCAATTGAAAGAATCATATGATCCTTATTTTTTAGTTTGTTTATTTGCTGAATTACATTTATAGACTTACTTATATTGAACCAGCCTTGAGAGCCTGGGATAAATCCCACTTGGTCATGGTGTATAATTTTTTGATGTGTTGTTGGATTCTGTTTGTTAGGATCTTATTGAGTATTTTAGCATCAATATTCATTAGTGATATTGGTCTATAATTTTCTTTTCTTGTTGGTTCTTTCCCTGGTTTGGGGATTAAGATGATGTTTGCTTCCTAGAATTTGTTGGGTAATATTCCTTCCTTTTTTATATTTTGGAAGAGGTTTAGTAGTATAGGTACTAGTTCTTCTTTAAAGGTTTTGTAGAATTCTGACCTAAAGACATCTGGTTCTGGGCTTTTCTTTTTAGGCAGATTTTTGTATAGTTGATGCTATTTCAGAACTTGATATAGGCCCGTTCAACATTTCCACTGCATTCGGGCTAAGTCTTGGTAGGTGGTGTACTTCCAGGTATTGGTCGATTTCTTTCAGATTTACATATTTCTGAGAGTAGAGTTTCTTGTAGTATTTGTTATGGATATTTTGAATTTTTGAGAGGTCTGTTGCTATTTCATTGTTACCATTTCTGATTGATGAAATTAGAGATTTTACTCTCTTTTTCCTGGTTAGGTTGGCCAAAGGTTTATCAATTTTATTGATCTTTTCAAAAAACCAACTTTTGGATTTATTGATCTGTTGTATAATTCTTTTGTTTTTAATTTTGTTTAATTCTGCTGTGGTTTTGGTTATTTCTTTTCTTCTGCTGGGTTTGGGGTTGGAGTGTTCCTCCTTCTCCAGCTGCTTCAGATGTCCCATTAAGTTATTAACTTCCTCTCTTTGCGTTTTCTTGAGGAAGGCTTGCAGTGCTATAAATTTCCCTCTTAGGACTGCCTTTGCAGTATCCCAGAGGTTCTGATAATTCATGTCCTCGTTGTTGTTTTGTTCCAAAAATTTGATGATTTCCTTCTTAATCTCATCTATAACCGATCTATCCTTCAGCATAAGGTTATTTAGCTTCCATGTTTTTGTATGGGTATGCAGGTTCCTATTGTTATTGAGTTTAACTTTTATTCCATGATGTTCTGAGAAGATGGAAGGAATAATTTCTATTTTTTTTTTTAATTTGCTGAGTTTAGATTTGTGGCCTAGGATGTGGTTGATTTTGGAGTATGTTCCATGGGCTGATGAGAAGAATGTGTATTCAGTTATGTTGGGATGAAATGTTCTGTAGATGTCTGTTAAGTACAGATGCTGAATGGTTAAGATTAAATCTAAAATTTCCTTGCTTAGCTTCTTTTTGGAGGATCTATCCAGCACTGCTAAAGGGATGTTAAAATCTTCAACTACTATGCAACTGGAGGAGATCAAGTTGCTAATGTCTGTTAGAGTTTCTCTTATGAATTGAGGTGTGTTCTGGTTTGGTGCATAAATATTAATAATTGAGTATTATTATAATACTCAATACTCATCATATTGAGTATTACCTTTAACAAATATAAGTGTCTATCTTTAATAATACTCAAATTAATAATTGAGTATTATTATAATACTCAATACTCATCATATTGAGTATTACCTTTAACAAATATAAGTGTCCATCTTTATCCTTCCTTATTTCAGTTGGTTTAAAGTCTATTGCGTCTGCGAATAGGATAGTAATGCCTGCTTTTTTCTGCTTTCAATTTGCCTGGAGTATAGATGACCATCCCTTCACCTTGCATCTATATTTGTCTTTTAATGTAAGATGCGATTCTTGTATACAACAGACATCTGGCTTGAGTTTTTGTATCCGGTCAGCCAACCTGTGCCTCTTTAGAGGATAATTTAAACCATTTACATTAATTGAGAATATTGAGAAGCCTTTCAAGAGTCTGGTGGACATTTTTAATCCTTTTGCGACTGTGGAAGTTGGAATTTGATCAGAATTTTCTGGGTGGGTTTACTTTTGTGGTGGAGGATTATGCTGGTCTTTATGGAGGATAGGTCTGAGAATATCCTGGAGAACTGATTTAGTTATGGCAAATTTCTTCAACATGTGAATGTCATTGAAGTATTTAATTTCTCCGTCACAAATGAAACTCAGTTTATCTGGGTACAGGATCCGGGGTTGAAAGTTTTTTTTTTTTAGGAGTTAAAAGTCGATGACCATCCTCTTCTAGCTTGAAAGGTTTCAGCAGAGAGATCTGCAGTTATTCTAATATTCTTGCCCTTGTAGGTGATGGTTTTCTTTTGTCTGGCTGCTTGCAGAATTTTCTCCTTCATATTAACTTTAGTGAAATTGATTATGATGTGTCTAGGGATTGTCTTATTTGGGTTGAGTCATGCTGTAGTTCTGAAACTGCTATCTTAACTTCAGAATCTTTTGGCTTGTCTGGAAAGTTCTCCTTCATAAACTCATGGAGAAAAGACTCTGTGCCTTGTGAAGCCACTTCATCACTTTCGGGGATCCCTATAAGACAAATATTGGTTTTCTTTGAATCGTCCCAGAGCTCTCTGAGAGAGTGATCTGTTTTTGCTCTCCATCTCTCTTCCTCTTTGAGAGTTTGGGAGCATTCAAAAGCTTTGTCTTCAGTGTCAGAAATCCTTTATTCTGTTTGTTCCATTCTGTTACTGAGGGATTCTACTGTGTTTCTCAGATCTTTGAGGGCTGCAACTTCTTGTCTCAATGTGTCAATATCTTTGGTCATTTGGTCTTTGAATTCATTGAAGTCTTGAGATATCTTGTGGGTTACTGCTTGGAATTCTAATTCGATTTTATTTGCTATCCAGATTTTGAATTTGATTTCTGACATCTCAGCTATTTGTTTGTGCATGGGATCTTGTGCTGTGTCTGCCCCATTGATCCTTAGGGGAGTTGATCTACTCTGATTATTCATATTGCCAGAGTTTTTCTGTTGATTTCACCTCATGATTGTTTTTCACTGTTGCCTCTGGCCGTCCTCAGATTTGGGGAGGTGTCTCTCCAAGATTAGACCCCAGCGGGATCACTCTATTTTTGCTGGATCTTTGTAGGGAGTGACCCTTTGTAGTTCCTCTGCAGCTGCCCCAGCTAGGGAGTTCTGGTTGTGGAAGCAGCTCCGTATTGTGACACACCCGTATCCAGCAGCAGGGCGGGAGGTGATGTGCATGGTTCTTGGAATGCCTGGTGCCCAGTGAGTTTGGCACAGAGAGCCCAAGGCTCCAGCAGTCTCTGGCCAGAAGAAGGGCTCTGCACAGAGGTAGGGAGGGCTCCAGAGGGCACCCAGCTCCCAGTGTCCCTGGCCAGATGAGTGAGCCAGTGTGGAGGTAGGGAGAGTACAGGAGTGAGGGAGGATGTGGGGGTGTGCAGTTCCTGCAGTTCCTGGTCGGGGCATGCAGAGGTCCAGCAGGTGCAACTCTTATGGAGGTCTGAGTGGTGCCAAGTGCAGGAGTTTGAGATTGCTATGAGCTTTGATGGCACGGCACTCTACCCAGGGCAACAGCCTGAGGCTCCAGTGTGCCAAAACTGGTCTCACTTGCCCCTGAGGGTTTAGGCTGTCAGGCAGCTCAGTCCCCGCTTTTAGTCTGTTCAGTCATTAGGTTACTAGATTCCTCCCAATCCTTGCTCTGCAACCCTGAGGGTGGAGCTTGCTAGGGCAGTTCTCTCACAATGGCTCCCTGTAGCCCCCTAATAGCTGAATACTATTAGCTCCGTCCGGCTCAGCGGCTCAGTCTGGGGCCCTAGACAATGCCCAAAGTTCTCCGCACTCCTGCTCAAGCTCTCCCCAAGGCAGGTCAACTGAGTGCCACGTCTAAAAACACTGAAACAGTTCACAGGTAAGGCCTTTCTGGTTTGCAGTCTCACTGCTGCTTGTACTTATGGTTGCTGGCGGGATGAGGTTGATCGAACACATGCAACCACTTGCCAGTTTTCCACTGTTTTCCAGAAGTCCCTTTCTGACTCCCTGTATTCTCAAAGGGATGATTATAGGCAGATCCCACCAGCCAGAGATGCCTGGAGTCTTATCTCCCCAGACTCACGATACCCAGTTGCAGGGAAGCTGTTACTCGGCTGTCATCTTGCTCCACACTCCTCTTTTTTTGTGTGTGTGTGATCAACATAATTTAAGTATGTTATGGGAGTTAAAGTATAGGTTCAAGTATGCTGTGATATTAAAAAAAAAAAGGCTGAAAAACAGTGTCCTGGAGCTTTATTGACCCTGGAAGAACCTCTCAGGCCTTAGTAAACAGCTCACTTGTGAGCACACCTTCACTAAGCAAACCAACTAACTCAGAGCCTACACCCCTAACCACCTCCTCCCTGGGGCTGTCACACTCTGGGCCATGATCCCTTCCCCTAATCACCCAATAGCCAGGTATAAACAACTAGGGACAGCTGCTGTGTCCCAGAGACTGCTGAGATAATTAAAGCTAGCCACTCCTATTAAGCATAGAGTATAAATGTCTTAATACAATAATTAAGTAAATGAGGTGACGGATATATTAACCAGTACGATGTAAGCATTCCAAATTGTATATGAAATCAGCTCATTGTACCCCCTAAATTCATTAATGTATACATGATCTACCTCTTTATGATTTAATAAAATAAATAAATAAAGCTAGCCACCCCTAAGGCTCCTGTCCTTCTCTGCCTCTCCTATTTAAATCACAAGCAAGGCTCTGGCCTGTGGCCCTCCCCTACCCCAGGGTGTCCTCATATGGCCCTGCCTCCTGTTTCTAGGGACCCGTGAGTATGACCTTCTTTCCTAGGACAGTCATTTTCATGCCAGTGTACCATCCTATCCCTGAGTAAGACAAAATCCATGTGCATTTTATAACAATTCATGATGTCCAGTGACAAGAACAAGCCAATTGCTCAGCAACATGGTTATTTATTTATTTAACACGGTTATTTATAAGTGAGGCCAGATGCAGTATCTCTGTGAGCTCTCCTAAAGGGGATATTTGTCATGGCATGAGAAAAGTCCTCAAAGTCAAATGCATAAGAAATAGGAAACTGGCTAACAGTGGCCTAAACACCAAAGTTGGGGGGGTGGTCCCGGGGATCCACAGCTCCAGGGGTGCTTGGCATCTGCAGGGTTCTTTGGCTGCTTCCTTTTTTTTTTGAGACAGAGTCTCAAGCTGTCACCCTGGGTGGAATTGGGTAGAGTGCTGTGGCATCATAGCTCACAGCAACCTCCAACTCCTGGGCTCAAGCAATTCTCTTGCCTCAGTTTTTCTATTTTTATAGAGAAAGGGTCTCACTTTGCCCAGGCTGGTCTTAAACTCATGAGCTCAAGTAATCCACCCGCCTCAGCCTCCCAGAGTGCTTCTTCTCTTGAGCAACTTCTGAGATGTAGTAGATCTGTTCATGCCCATGTGGTGGGAAAATACTTTGAAATATTGGCTGATCATCTTCATTCTTGGTATTGTTTTTTTTTTTTGCAGTTTTTTGCCCTGGTTGGGTTTGAACCACCCATATATGGGGCCGGCACCCTACTCCTTGAGCCACAGGCACTTCCCTATTCTTGGGATTGTTTTCTGTCACCTTGCCTTTCTTTCCGACATTAGAGGCCAAGTTTAGAGACCTATTCTCAGGCTTGTGAACACTGCAGCAGAGATAACATCCTGAAAAACCAAGGATTCCAATGTGAGAGAGAGCTTAGCTTTTGGGGTGGAAGAATAAGGTATTTGAGTGTTAAGAGGCTAAGAAATGAAGGTGGAGGTGTCTGAAGTTTACCTATAAATGATAAATTGAAAGAATACTTACAAAGCCCATTATTTTCCCTCTACAGACTACTGGGAAGAAAGCTTTTTTTTCAAAACTTAGGAAGGTGATGAGTAAGGAATGCCATTGCTGCTGCGTCTCCAAGAGGGGACTTACTGTGCAGGCCAGACGAGTGATAACACAACTGCTTGCCAAGTGGTGGGGACTCCTGCAGCCAGTACTGTTACCCTAGTCTCAGGGACATACATGACCCCCACAGGCCAGAGCTTTGAGTGACACCTGTGGGGGCTCTGTGGAAAGCCAAGGTTATGGTGCTGGGTGGGTGGGAGGGTGAGGGTCAGGAAAAGGTCCTGGGACCCCACAAGTTCCCAGCAGTGCTAAGAGGAGGGGGACCTGGAGAAGACTCGTGGTTTGGGTGAAACTTGCTCAGCAATGGGTGTGTGAGAAGCTAAGGATCGGGGATGAGGCCTCTGCAGGGGCCTCTACAGGGGCCCCATGGGCAGAGGAGGCCTGAAACCACACCACCACCCCAGGAGTGTGGCAGGTACAACAGGGCCTCCACACAGCCAGGCATGGTGGGCATAAGGGTAGAAAAACATTAAACTCTGAAATGACTTTGGTGCTACTCACTTAATAGAGTCTATCTGGAGATAATAGGATTATTTGCTCTTAGGAGAAAATAGGGACTAGAAAAAAATCTTGTTTCTTTTTTGCCTGCTGAGCTGCCAGTTCCAGGGACTTAGGTATTTAGTGTTCAAGTGTCTCTCCACCAACACCCAATTACTGATTAGCTGTAGGTAGGACTCAAGAGAAGACTCATTTTTTCTTTTGTTCTTATAGGAAAATAATTTGTCTATATTTCCTCATTTTTATCGTTTTTTTTTTTTTTTTTTGGAGTTTATGGCTGGGGCTGGGTTTGAACCTGCCATATGGTGGGGATATGGTGCTGGCACCCTTCTCCTTTGAGCCACAGATGCCACCCCATTTTTATCATTTTTTGACAATGAACACTGTTGCTGTGGCAATACTTGTTCACTACTGCGGAGCTACTCTAGTCAGTGGGGACAGTGAGTTAAGCAGAGAGCTGCGCCCTGGTTGAATCCTCCAATTCCAGCACATCTACTCATTAGCTATATAATCTTAGGTAAGTTATGGAATCTCTCTGTGCCTCAGTTTCCTCATTTGCCAAATGGGAAATGATAATAATTGCAACTTGTTGCGAAGAGTCAGCAAGTTAATATCACAATAGTATCTGGCCTACTGTAAGGAGTATGGAGCCATTATAATGTGTGACCCTATGGGCAGGGGAAAGTTTATTTTTTCAATGTGGAACGCTTCACAAATTTGCGTGTCACAATTCCTCAGGGGCCATGCTAATCTACTCTGTATCATTCCAATTTTAGCATTTGTGCTGCCTAAGCAAGAACAGCCAGGTAAAAATTTAGTTGTGCTTTATTAGAAAACTGTCACATGATTAGGGATATTGAATTTTTGTACTAAAGCTATGGTGCATTAGTTTGGACTAGCAGCAGCTGTGAATAACAGACAAACTTTGAGTGACTTTAACAAAATTTAAATGTGTTTCTTATTGCAAAAGTCTACAGGTTGTGCAGCACAATTGACAGTTGCTGAGGTGCAGAATTGACCTCAGTCCCTTCAGTTCATGAGTGGATAATGTGGTGTTTGTACACACCCTGGAGTGCTGCTCAGGGAAAGGGGTGCAATACCTGGAGGGGATAGGAGCCCATCCTCCTGGTGATGTATCTCAAGAGTGGAAAACCAGACACCACATGTCCCTACTAATAAGTGGGAATTATAGATGGGTACATATAGGCACAATGTGATATAAAGGATGTGAGAAACCAAGAAGCAGGAGGGTAAGTGTGAGATAAAACTTATCTATTGGATGCAATGAACACTATTCTGGTGAGGGACCCTCCAAAAGTCCTGACTTAGGCATTATACAAGATATCCTTGTAACAAAAACATTTGTAACCCTCTAATTAATATTTTGAAAGAAAAAAAAGTCTAGGGGTGAGTAGTCCATGACTAGACTAGAATTGTGGCTTTACTCCTCAAAGTCCTCAGACACTCAAGATTCTTTTATCCTGCTGTGTGTGACCTTAGTTCACATTGTCACCTCCTGGTATAATGTGTTGCTCAGGTCCAGTCCTCACACACACATGCCAGCTAGCAGGGAGGAAGAAGGGAAAGGGCATGAACAGGCAGCTGTCTTTCATGGGAAGCTTCTCAGAACTCCATGAGCTAAGTCCTGCTACTTACATCTTGTTGGTCAAAACTTGGTCACAATGTTGTTTCAAGGGGGATTCAGAAAAGTAATTTTTATTCTAAGTAATCATGTGCTTAACTAGAAAATGGGGGTTTGGGGGGGGGAACAGAGACAAGATGGCTGACTGAAGCCAGCTTTCCACAGAGGCTCCGTCAAGAAGGAGAGTTAAAGGACAGAAATTTAGCAAGTAACCTGGATTAGAGCTGCTCCAAGAGAGAAGGTTGAAGAATGCACATCAACCCTGCTGAGGTGAGCTGCAACCCCAAGGATACAAACAAAAGGTACAAATCTATCACCAAGCAGATGGGAGTCCCCTCCCCCATGAGAATGGCTCAGAGTACCCCATAAACAAATGAGCAGAGTTCAAAAGTCCTCCCATTATACTCAACGGGAGAGACCCTCTAAAAACAGGACCTACTTCCCCTACTAGGGTGCCATGGTGCTCTCCTGCCAGGCATAAAACTGTGTAGAACTACATATATTCTCTACCTGCAATTCTGAGCTCCCAGCACTCCCCTCCACTCTCACTCTGAGGTCTGGAGTCCTGTCCCCCAGGAGTACAGATTCTTGGGTGTTTTCTTGAGAGGTGCGGACAGGGCATGGACTGCTGCTGGCCAGTGCTGAGTCTGTGGCATGGGAGTGAGGAGAGGACGGTCAGCTGAGAGGGAACCACACAAGGAGCGGCGGTGCCCTGAGGTGCAGAGCAGCAGCAATAGGGATCACCCCTGGATATTCCGGAGTCACATCCCCGGTCCCTCTGGGCAGTCAGAGGAGGTCAGGCATCTTCTCATGTGGCAACCACTGGCAAAACAGATCTGGGTTGGAAATGCAGGCTCTGTGAGTAAAGGGTATGCCTGAGGTGGTACCGGCCTGGGTGGAACATGGGGACTAGAAAATGCATGCACAGTGCTGGCAGACTTCCAGGGTGGGGCTGACTAAGAGGACTGCTTTACTGAGCCTAAGACTCACCTGGCCCCCAAGGGATCATCAGCCTAGACAAAGGAGGGCAGGAGGCTAGAACCCGACAGCTAACAGTGCTACAAATACAAACCTGCAGTAGCAAAGACAGGGCCTGAGGCACAGGTTCTGTGAACTCAAGACAGCTTCTCTTCTACAGGGGAATTTAGCTGGAACAGAAACAAATTCTGCAAAGTTGTTCTGTTCTGTCAGTAACATCAATCATGGGCAGGGCTGGAACTGAGTGAACAGCCCAGCCTCCATTAAGCGTGCAAGGTTGTCAGGCCTCACCTTCCCCTGCTGGATAGTGGCAGACAGCAGTGGCTGGGCTGAGCAGACATATAATTCCTTGTGATTCAGGCAGGTGCAAACCCCTGGAGTATCAGCTCATTGGAGGCAACTGGGTCACAGTCCTGTGGGGTTATCAGTGACTGGGTGTGACAGAGGTGCAAAGTAGGGAAGGAGGCATCAACCTTCCCAGACTAATCTATTTGCTGGATGGGTCCTCCTGACCTCCCAGAGCATGGGAGCAAGTCATATTTGAGTTGTCAACAGACTCCTGTGATCTAGTTGCCAGAGACCTTTTAAACTCTCCCACCTGAGACAATTGATTTGGACCTTTTCAACTAAGCCACTCACCCGAGGACTATTCAAGTAGTGCCCTGGGTGTATGGTTGTAGGAAGGTTTGATTTTCCTTTTCCAATTGTTGCCTGTGGGGGGTGGGGTGACATAATTGGTGGTATTTCTCCACAGCTGAGACTTCAACCCAGAGTAATTGTTTCACTAGGGTTAGACATAGACCAGCTGAAAACAAGACAGAGCCACTTAGCCACACCACACCAAACAAGTCCCCAGTTTCTCAGGCCATAGCACTCTATGGGTATTTGGCAAAGCTCCAGGGGAAAAGTCAAATGGTGTAAAATAATCATGGGGCGGAATCAGCAGAAAAAATCTGGTAACATGAGTAACCAGAGTAGATCGATCCCCGCAAGGAAAGGTATGGCAGATGTAACTGAAGAATTCATTCATAAACAGATGGCTGAGATGTCAGAAATCAAATTCAGAATTTGGATCGCAAACAAGATTAATAGAATGGAGGAAATTTTGGAATTAGAAATTCGAGGAGCAATTCAAAAGTTGGAATGAGAAATTGGAGGAGAAATTCAAAAGTTGTCTCAAGAATTCAGCGAATTTAAAGACAAAACCAACAAAGATTTTGACACACTGAAGCAAGAATTTGCAGTCCTCAAGACTTGAAAAATACAGTAGAATCC
Organism: Nycticebus coucang; assembly: GCF_027406575.1. Taxonomy (NCBI): domain Eukaryota; kingdom Metazoa; phylum Chordata; class Mammalia; order Primates; family Lorisidae; genus Nycticebus; species Nycticebus coucang. Next base: position 31,631,868 of record NC_069789.1, on the reverse strand, counting down.
CTCAGTAACAGAGTGAAGCAAGTAGAAGAAAGGATTTTTGACATTGAAGACAAAGCTTTTGAACACTCCCAAACTCTCAAAGAGGAAGAAAAATGGAGAGCAAAAATGGATCATTCTCTCAGAGAGCACTGGGATAATTCGAACAAGGATAATATCTGCCTCATTGGAATCCCTGAAAGTGATGAAGTGGCTTTGCAAGGCACAGCGGCCCTTCTTCATGAAATTATAAAATAGTACTTTCTAGACACGCCAAGAGATTCTGAAATTCAGATAGCAGACAGTTTCGGAACCCCAACACAACTCAACCTGAATAAGACATACCGCAGGCACATCATAATTAACTTCACTAAAGTTGATATGAAGGAGAAAACTCTGAAAGCAGCCAGATGTAAGAAAACCATTACCTACAAAGGAAAGAATATTAGAATGAATGCAGATCTCTCTGCTGAAACTTTTCAAGCCAGAAGAGGGTGGTCATCGACCTTTAACCTCCTAAAACAAAATAACTTTCTACCCCGGATCCTATATCCAGCTAAACTGGTTTCATTCATGATGGAGAAATTAAATACTTTAATGACATTCACATGTTGAAGAAATTGGCCATAACCAAACCAGCTCTTCAGGATATTCTCAGACATATCCTCCATAATGACCAGCCCAATCCTCTATCACAAAAGTAAACACACTCAGAAACTTTTCATCAAACTCCAACTTCCAAAGTGGCGAAAGAATTAAAAATGTCCACTGGACTTTCGAAAAACTCGATACCCAAAATTTTACGAGACTTATCAATATTCTCCGTTATTGTGAACAGCTTAAACTGTCCTCTAAAGAGGCACAGGTTGGCTGACTGGATACAAAAACTCAGGCCAGATATTTGCTGCATACAAAAATCACATCTTACCTTAAAAGATAAATATAGACTCAGGGTGAAAGGATGGTCATGCATATTTCAGACAAATAGTAATCAGAAAACAGTGGGTGTTGCAATTCTATTTGCAGATGCAATAGGCTTTAAACCAATAAAAGTAACGAAGGATAAGAATGGTCACTTCATATTTGTCAAGGGTAATACTCAATGTGATGAGGTTTCAATTATTAGTATTTATGCACCCAACCAGAATGCAATTCAATTTATAAGAGAAACTCTAACAGACATGAGCAACTTGATTTCCTCCAGCTCCATAATAGTCAGAGATTTCAACACTTCTTTGGCAGTGTTGGATAAATCCTCTAAGTAGAAGTTGAGCAAAGAAATTTTAGATTTAAACCTAAATATCCAACATTTGGATTTAGTAGATATCTACAGAACATTTCATCCCAACAAAACTGAATACACATACTTCTCATCAGCCCACGGAACATACTCCAAAATCGATCACATCTTAGGTCACAAGTCTAACCTCAGTAAATTTAAAGGAATAGAAATTATTCCTTGCATCTTCCCAGACCACCATGGAATAAAAGTTTAAATCAGTAACAACAGGAACCTGCATAGTCATACAAAAACATGGAAGTTAAGTAACCTTATGCTGAATGATAGCTGGGTCAGAGATGAGATTAAGAAGAAAATTGCCAAATTTTTGGAACAAAATGACAATGATGACATGAATTATCAGAAACTCTGGGATACCACAAAGGCAGTCCTAAGAGAAAAATTTATAGCACTGCAAGCCTTTCTCAAGAAAATGGAAAGAGAGGAAGTTAACAACTTAATGGGACATCTCAAGCAACTGGAAAAGGAAGAATATTCCAACCCTAAACCCAGTAGAAGAAAAGAAATTACCAAAATTAGAGCAGAATTAAATGAAATTGAAAACAAAAGAATTATGCAACAGATCAATAAATCAAAAAGGTGGTTTTTTGAAAAGATCAATAAAATAGATTAACCTTTGGCTAACCTCACCACGAAAAAAAGAGTAAAATCTCTCATTTCACCAATCAGAAATGACAAAGACGAAATAACAACAGACTTCTCAGAAATTCAAAAATCCTTAATGAATTTTACAAGAAAGTTTATTCTCAGAAATATGAAAATCTGAAGGAAATTGACCAAAACTTGGAAGCACGTCACCTTCTAAGACTTAGCCAGAATCAAGCAGAAATGTTGAACAGGCCTATATGAGGTTCTGAAATAGCATCAACTATACAAAATCTCCCTAAAGGAAAAGCCCGGGAAAACCCCTGATGGCTTCACATCAGAATTCTACCAAACCTTTAAAGAGGAACTAGTACCTATATTACTCACATCAGAATTCTTCCAAACCTTTAAAGAGGAACTAGTACCTATTATTACTCAACCTGTTACAAAACATAGAAAAAGAAGAAAGACTACCCAACATGTTCTATGAAGCAAATATTACCCCGATCCCCAAACCAGGAAAAGACCCAACAAGAAAACAAAATTATAGCTCAATATCACTAATGAATATAGATGCAAAAATATTCAACAGGATCCTAACAAACAGAATCCAGCAAAACATCAAATAAATTATACATCATGACCAAGTTGGTTTTATCCCAGGGTCTCAAGGCTGGTTCAATATATGTAAATCTATAAATAAAATTCAGCACATAAACAAATTAAAAAACAAAGACCATATGATTCTCTCAATTGATGCAGAAAAGCTTTTGATAATATCCAGCATCGCTTCATGATCAGAACACTCAAGAAAATTGGTCTAGAAGGGACATTTCTTAAACTGATAGAGGCCATCTACAGCAAACCCACAGCCAATATCATATTGAATGGAGTTAAATTGAAATCATTTCCACTCATATCAGGAACCAGACAAGGTTGCCCATTGTCTCCACTGCTCTTTAACATTGTAATGGAAGTTTTATCCATCACAATTAGGGAAGAAAAGGCTATCAAGGGTATCCACATAGCATCAGAAGAGATCAAACTTTTGTTCTTTGCAGATGATATGATTGTATATCTGGAAAACACCAGGGATTCTACTACAAAACTCTTAGAAGTGATCAAGGAATACAGCAGCATCTCAGGTTACAAAATCAACATTCTTAAATCAGTAGCCTTTATGTATACCAACAATAGTCAAGCTGAAAAAGCAGTTAAGGACTCTATTCCATTCACAGTAGTGCCAAAGAAGATGAAATATTTGGGAGTTTATCTAACAAAGGATGTGAAAAATCTCTATAAAGAGAACTATGAAACACTAAGAAAGGAGATAGCTTAAAAAGTCAACAAATGGAAAAACATACCATGCTCATGAGTGGGAAGAATCAACATTGTTAAAATGTCCATACTACCCAAAGCAATACACAATTTTAATGAAATCCCTATTAAAGCTCCACTGTCATACTTTAAAGATCTTGAAAATATAATACTTCATTTTATATGGAATCAGAAATATCCTCGAATAGCCAAGACATTACTCAGAAAGAAAACAAAGCAGGAGAAATCATGCTACCGGACCTCGGACTATACTATAAATTGATAATGATCAAAACAGCATGGTACTGGCACAAAAACAGAGGTAGATGTATGGAACAGAATAGAGAACCAAGAGATGAACCCAGCTACTTACTGTTATTTGATCTTTGACAAGCCAATGAAAAACATTCAGTGGGGAAAAGAGTCCCTATTAAACAAATGGTGCTGGGTGAACTGGCTGGTGACCTGTAGAAGACTGAATCTGGACCCACACCTTTCACCATTAACTAAGATAGACTCTCACTGGATTAAAGATTTAAACTTAAGACATGAAACTAGAAAAATACTACAAAAAAGTTCAGGGAAAACTCTTGAAGAAATCGGTCTGGGCGAGTATAAGGAGGACCCCATGGGCAATTGAAGCAGCTTCAAAAATACACTAAATACACTACTGGGACCTGATCAAACTAAAATGTTTCTGCACAGCCATGAACACGGGAAGTAAAGCAAGCAGACAGCCCTCAGAATGGGAGAAGATATTTGCAGGTTATGTCTCCGAGAAAGGTTTAATAACCAGAATCTACAGAGAACTCAAACGTATTAGCAACAAAAGAACAAGTGATCACATCGGAGGCTGGGCAAGAGACTTGAAGAGAAACTTCTCTGAAGAAGACAGGTGCATAGCCTACAGACATTTGAAAAACATGCTCATTTTTAATCATCAGAGAAATGCAAATCAAAACTACCTTGAGATACCATCTAACTTCAGTAAGATTAGCCCATATCACAAAATCCCAAGACCAGAGATGTTGGCGTGGATGTGGAGAAAAGGGAACACTTCTACACTGCTGGTGGGAATGCAAATTAATACATTCCTTTTGGAAATATGTTTGGAGAACACTTAGAGATCTAAAAATAGATCTGCCATTCAATCCTATAATTTCTCTACTAGGTATGTACCCAGAAGACCAAAAATCACATTATAACAAAGATATTTGTACCAGAATGTTTATTGCAGCCCAATTCATAATTGCTAAGTCATGGAAAAAGCCCAAGTGCCCATCAATCCACGAATGGATTAATATATTGTGGTATATGTACACCATGGAATATTATGCAGCCTTAAAGAAAGATGGAGACATTACCTCTTTTGTGTTTACATGGATGGAGCTGGAACATATTCTTCTTAGTAAGGTATCTCAAGAATGGAAGAAAAAATATCCAATGTACTCAGCCCTACTGTGAAACTAATTTATGGCTTTCATATGAAAGCTATAACCCAGTTATAACCTAAGAATATGGGGAAGGGGGAAAGGGAGGGGAGGGAAGGGGAAGGATTGACAGAGGGAGAGTGATTGGTGGGATTATACCTACGCTGCATCTTACAAGGGTACATGTGAAACTTAGTAAATGTAGAATATAAGTATCTTAATACAATAACTAAGAAAATGCCAGGAAGGCTATGTTAACCAGTGCGATGAAAATATGTCAAATGGTATATAAAACCATTGTATGGTGCCCCATGATCGCATTATGTACACAGCTATGATTTAATAATAAAAAAAAACTAATGTAGTACTCTGATTGAACATTTTAACACTGTCCTATATTGATCTTAAAGCTCCTTACTTTTTTTTTTAAATAAAATAAAGTGTTACTGGTACTGCAAAAAAAAAAAAAAAAAGAAAGAAAGAAAAGAAAATGGGGGTTCTATGATGATAGAAGAAAAGGGAGAATGGATTTGGAGGGTGAATAGCAATCTTTCATGAACTTTAGAAATATTTTATTTATGTTGCTTTAAGCATATTTGATTTCATATTTTCTGAGCAGCTACAATGTCAGGCTCTGGCTAGGTGAGTCCCTGAGTGCTCCCCTGCTTGGCCGCCCTTCATCGTGTCACGCACGCCTCCCTCCCTTGGACCAGACAACCATTTTCTCCCCTCCTTCCACTCTCATTTGCCTTTGGAGAGACAGACGTCTCAGAAAAATATTTTCCATTATTGATACTGCTTGATACTGAACTCTCAGGGTAAATAATCCCATTTTACGTAACTGATGCTTTGATTTTACAGAGTAATCACCCCAGTCTACAGCTACCCCCAGCCTTGAATGTGAATCATTGATTAGTGTTAAATCTCTCCGACCTGGATCACAGAATCTACATCTGAAGCAGTCTGCAAGAGGTGCCAGGCTCGCCAGGGCTCACCTCGCTGGGCCTGGGGCTTATGGCCCCCTCCAGTCTGCTTGGCCTCCCCCACCAGCAGGAGAGCCAGCATCCAAGTGGAGGGCAGCCCCAGTCATGTGGCTCCAGGCAGTGACCTGGGAGGTTATAACTGACACTTGATCCTGTCCCTTACTCCCCCATGATCTAGCTCACTCTCACAGACACACATTCCTGACCTGCTGGGGCAGTTCTCAGTTTGGATTATGTCCTCTTCCTATCTGAGCACCTGCCCCTCCTTCCTCTAGCTGCCCACCCCATAGGATGACCTTCCAGCACTTTGTCAACCTGTTTTTTTACCCATCCCTGGGAGCAGGTGAGAGGAACAGAACATCTGTGCCTTCTGGCCAGGTCAAGGTGTCCTGAAAAGGCAGGGTGCACATAATTTGTTGCCCTGAAAGTAAATGATCTGGAAGAGTTTAACAGCAATAGTAATAACCTGATACTAATTGAACAAGTGCACGAAGAGTTAAGATTATCCCTTGCTTAATGCCATTTGGGCTCATATTCCAGTGACTTTTCCTGTGTGGATGAGGAGGGCTGCAGCTGCAGGCAGAGGCCCTGGCACACCTGGGGAGCTGTCAGAGAGGCACTCGTGGCCCTTTACCTGAGCCCTGCTGGGAGACAGGGTGCTAACACTTGATCACCCTCCTTCTATTGCCTGGCAGAGAAGGGACAGGGAAGGGCTTTGCATGTCATACAGCCTCAAGTATATACCCCTCGAGGGATGGAGAGATGTTCACTCCCATGAGTGGGCAGACCAGCCTTCTGGGTGGTGTGGAGTCCACACGGGGCCTTGTTATCAGCCCTGCTTCCTTCCTGGCCCGTTCCCTGGGTACCCAGAGGAGAAGCAGCTTTCCAGCCCAATGTCATCACAGTGGGAACTGTGCCAGGTCATGGCTCAGCACTTCCAGGACCCTTCGATGCCCCTCTCCTGAATTCCTGTGCACTGGAGCTGGGTTGGCCAAGGAGTTCTCCCTCCTGTGAGGTACAGATGGGGTAGGGAACAGGGACTGAAAGAAAAGACTGAAGGAGCATTCCTGGCCACTCTGCAGCCCAAGGGGTACAAAATGACCCCTCTTCCTGCCCATATCAGGGGAAACTGATAATATGTAGGCTTGACTAGGGAGGAGGTCTGGCTCGAGCTCTCCATCAGGCAAGTGTCTGGCACACGGCAGGGCTCAGTCAGGGCTGTCAACACTCTGGCTTGAACCATCTTTGGGTGGGGGGTGCCTGATAGACACAAGGAGGGATCAGGCCTGCTCTGAGCAGAATGAGGCCAGGAGAACTGCCTGAGAGGCCAGCTCTTGCCCCACACCCTTCTGGCTGTGTCAGCCTGGTGAGCTCAGGTCCTCTGGGTGCCTATGAAGATTCTTGTGCTCCAACCCCATCAGAAGCCAGGGGAGGACACCTGGTCTCCACAGTTTAACAAAGTCCCAGGTGGCTCAAATGTTGGTGAACAGCTGCTCCAGGGAACAGAAGCATGTCCCCGGCACGGCCTGGGTAGCTCCTGACTCTGAATGTGGCTGCTCCCGCAGCCCCAGGCTTTGGCCTCCTAACTGGGATGCTGCAATAATTAGCACCTCTGATCCTAATTAAAGCAGCCCTAGAGGGAAGGGCCACCTCAGGGAAAATCAACTCCGAAGGGCACATGATGAGCCAGGATGGGGAGGGCCTTTCACAGATGACCACTTGGATCTCCAGCACCCGAAGTGGGTGATGAGTTTGGTGACCCTGTATGATACCAGGCTGTAGCATCAATGTCCTCTGAGGTGGTCGTCAGCAGAGCCTCCCTGCAGGTCCACGGTCCTGCACTCACTTGAGCACAGGAGGCTCTGTGTCTGCCTGTCCCCGCAGGGCACTGGGTAGGGCACTACTGTGGTGCCCACTGGAGCCTTTGCCTGAAAAAACACAGGTGATGGGTCATGCACACATCTAACTGCAGACTCCCCACCCCTGCAGCAAACTGTCAGCAGATGGTGTGAGCCCTTTGACATTCATTCAGCCCTAGAGGCTGCTGAAACCCTAGAAAGAGCGTATAATTAGACAATAAACCACCCTGGCTTCATATATTCAATTTCTCTTGCCAAGTGAGAAATTTCATCCTTCAGGAATGATTTTCCTTTCATGAGGGTTGTGTTTGTCTGCCTGTTCAGTGTGAGACTGTACAGATGGCTCCCATTTTAATTTCAGTGTAGATGACAGTGATAACCCTAATATGACCACTGCCACCCTCACAGGACTCTGATGCCTGCACATGCAAAAGGACTTGTCACTGTGTAAAGCACTCGCCTGGGAAGCAAGGTCTGTGGACACACAGGACCCCTTCCCTTCCTTCTGCACATCTGTGATGTGTGTCTCCTGTGGTGCGTGGGTGTCACGGATGGGAGACCTCGTCAGCCACAATGATGGCACGATAGACGGATAAATGAGGGCAAGGAGATACTAAGCAAGGCAGGAGGGAGACTTGTGCGAAGGGGCAATGCTTGGAGTGAGCCCTGGTGGTTGAGCAGGAGTTTTACAGGGAAATATGCTAGGATCTGGGGGTGAACAGCACAGCGTGGGGGAGCTTAGGGCACACACGGGGTTGAGGGAGGTGAGGATAGAAAAGCAGACAGAAGCCAGGTCAGGAGAGTTTCTGTATCCTACTGAGGGGACTGGCTTTCCCCAAGGTCTTACTCAGAAGGGTGTTCAGTAAGACTGGGGTAAGGTCTGGGGGCGGTGAGGGGAGGCCTCACACCATAGGAGAGCAAGGCCTGGCTGATGAATCAGCTCTGTGCTGGAAGCAGTTGAGAGAGGTTTGCAGACTTAAGTGCCCATTCTGGGTTAGCTCTCACATTACCCTTCAGGCCTGATGCCATCTGGCTGAGGAGCAGCCTCCCAGATGACACCTCCTTTGCCCCAATGCACTGATCTTAGTTTCTAATATAGAGAAAAGGAAGCTGATCATGCTGGTTCTTGCTAAGACATGAGTGTGAATTGGCTGACTTTACTGAGCCAGGGATCCTTTGTTATAAACTTGAGTCTTTGCAAAAAGCCATAGAAGTTCACTGTTAGTCTGTTTGAGCTGCTATAACAAAATACAATGGACTGAATGGCTTGTAAACAACAGAAATTTGTGCTCACAGTTCTGGGGGTGGGGAGATCCAAAATCAAGGCATCAGCAGTTTCGGTGTGTGATGAGAGCTGTGTCTGCTTCATAGCTGGCGCCTGCTTGCTGAGCCCTCACGTGGCAGAAGGGGAGAAATGAGCTCCTTTGAGCCTCTTTTATAACTTCATGGATGAGGCAGAACCCTCATGACTTAATAACCTTCCAAAGGCCCCACTTCTTAATATTACCACACTGGGAATTAGATTTCAACACATGAATGTTGAGGGACATGCGTATTCAGACCAGCAGTTATCTTTATGGAGGCATGCCAGGCCCAGCAAAGCGGACAGCAGCTGCTTTGGAATACTAGCTCCTCACTCACTGCAAGCAGATGCCAGGGTGTACTCCTTACCTGTCTGAAGGGGTTAGGGAAGGAGTGGTTCTGAAAGCCTGTCCCTGTGACCATGTGGTACCACTGAGGTCAGCCCTGGGGCTTCCTGAGAAGCTGATTCTTCAAGAGTGCAATTGGGCTTAGGTCAACATTCAGGAGATGCTTGCCCAGCGCCAGCATGGTCCCAGGTCCCGGGCATACCCATATCTGTCCTGCTCACCACTGCACTCCCAGTGCCTGGAAGGATGTCCATACAGAGTGCATAGTCAGGGACACGTCCCAGGGCCACAGGCTTGAAGCCTAGACAGTTTTCAGAGGACCTTTTTAAGAAAAATAACACAAAACTTAAAATAAAAACACACACACTAAGTTCAAAATAAATTACTTAGAGTGAAAAATCAAAACAAATTGCAAGTTGTGAAAATCCTTGCAGGACATAATATTATAAGCTCCAGGAAAATAGCATGATCTTTTTATTAATTAGCTAGCTCCAGGAAAATAGCATGATCTTTTTATTAATTACCTGAGTGACATGCTGTGTAATGCTATCACACACACTAGCTTCTGGCACCATCTATTTCAACACTGTTGTGCCTCCTTTGCTCACATCCTTCCCATGCCCTATTCAAAAGGAATGGTCTCTGGCTGTGGCATAGTTCCAGTGCTGCACAGCGGCCGTGGGGGCCCAGTGAGCTGTCCTCAAGATGGCCATGTGTGGAAGTGACTATGGTCATGTAAATATGTCCACCAAATCCAAACTAAAGTATCCCCATCTGGGCAACCCACTAGCCAGGTCCCAAATCACAGCAGTTAGCCCATCGCACTTAGAGGGGAATACAGTGGGGAGAAAGTTGCTTAAGATATTTTACTTTTGCTAACTGTACCCAAACCTAAGGCTTTATATTATACAAGCATCAAAAGGAACTCTTCCCTCAGTCTCAGGAGGGACCTGCTTACGTGAGGGGCCCTGAGACTTCAGCTTAATTAGCTTTACTGTAAAGCTACATCGGTAAATATTTGTTGCAAATATTTATTGAACTGAGTAAAGAATGTCAAACCAGTCCCCAAGGAGCTCACACTACAGTGCAGAGACTGAACTCGCAGTATGAGGACATCTGGCCTCAAGTTGGAGTCTACCTGATGGTGATCGATGCAGCAGAGACCTGACAGCTGACCTCAGAGCCAGCTAGGCCTGAGTCTGCCTAGTTGCATAGAGCCACTGCTTTAGAGCCTTGCCGCAGGGCAAGAAGGTGGACAAGGGGCATGTTCCATGAGTGGCCTTGCCCTCCCTTGAGGCCTGTCATGGGCAGTAGAGTCCCCTGCCCTGTTCTCACATTGTTCTGGCCTGGGGATGCCCTCCTGTCTTGCAGAAGCACAGGTAAGCAACACAAGTTAGAACCTGGCTCTGCTGCCCAGTTCTGTTGCGCATTGGATCCTGAGCTCTCTAGTACATAACCACTGGAGGGGAATGTTGCTCAGTTGCCTAGGAACACGATGCCTCTGGGGATAAAGTGGTAAATGTTGATGATTGACAAAGACACCAGTGGGTTTAAATCAATATTTACAGCAGCATGGCCCCCAGCACACAAGATCAGTTCTGCAGAGTGCTAAGTAGCTGTGTTAGCACCCCGGGTGCCCCAGACCTCTGACGTATAGGCTCAGGGTTTTATGTGCTGAGCTTAGGTAGGGTACCACCAGTGAAGACCTCTGCTTGCTGAATCAGTTCTGCCAGCCACTCTTCAAATGGATTCCATTCATGTTTCTCAGGAGACCCTGGCAGTGGTCATGAGAAGCTTGGCTTGAGAGGACCAGGCTGAATCCATGTCAAATCAAAGCCCTGATAGGTTGTCCGGCTTCTCCAATAAACTGGGCCCTCAACCTCTTTAGGAACCAAGTCTTATATTTGTTTGAGCATCTCCATTCTTTACATCTCTCTTCAAACTTAATTCCCCAACCTCTAAAGAACTGTCCCCTTAAGTACTATCTGAGCCATCCTTGGTTGTCATAAAACTTGAAATCTAAATCCCAAAGGAAATTAATCTGGAAATCCTTGTTTCTATTATAGTCTTGGTGTGATGCTGTCGTGTCATGCAAACCAACCGTTGAAAGACAGATTTTAAAATCCTTCCCTTCTCCTCTGGGCCATGCCCTCAAAGAGCAGGAGGCCCCGGAGCCCTGCAGAGGTGAGGACAGAGCTATTTATAAACTGGGCATGTGACCAGTGCAGCAAGCAGGCACATCACCTAGAAATGGGAGTTCAGGGAGGAGGAAACAACCCCCAATCTGAATCTGGCCATGATATCATTTACCTTCTAATCCATGTGGCCTGTTGCCCAGGGAATGCCATCTGAGCCCTTCAGGGAGCCCCAGGAGAAAGCTCAGTTCCTGAGGACTCCAGCTGGTAGGACCGAAAATGTTCACACCTGTAACGTGTGCTGAACTCAGGAGAAATCAGCACACCTGGCTTTCTTTGTCAATTTATGCCCCAGAGAAGTTTCCCTGCCTCATAATGTAAATCAGAGTTTTCCCATAGTCTCACCACCATTCACACTGTTCTTTGAGATAACAGCAGAATTCAGGGCAGAGAAAGATGTTGCCACTGAGTCACAGACTCCAGAGCCTGCGGATCTATAGCTGCGCATTCTATAGAAGCTCGTTGCACCTGAATAGAATTCGGAACCCTGTTTTGGTGATTTTTAACACATTGCAGAGGATAATAGAAGCACTAAAAAGATAGGAATCAGACAGGAATTTCTTTTTTTTTTTTTTTGAGAAGGAAAATATAGTAGATCCTAATAAACTGTTGCTCTGCTTAACATTGGTTCTCCAAAGCTCCTGAGATTCATTGCCGAACCTATGATTTGTGAGGAACAGGAAAAGAATGCAGAGATGGCTGGAGATCTATCCTAGTTCAGAGAGTGGGCTGCACCTAACTCTCATCCTTCCTGCTTTAGATAACAGTACTAGGATGATGCTCAGAGGAGCTTCGCGGAAAGCATCTTTTAAATTTCATAAGGCATTTGGTATAAAATCTTGTGTATAGAACAGAGAAATATGAGTCAGATGGTAGCACAACCGAATAAATGAAAGATCAGATGGTCGGGCAACTATATTTTAAAAACTAGATTGGGCCCAATTACCCTCATTTGATCATTACATTTGTATATATGCATCAAAATATCATAAATGCCCCCCAAATATGAACAAATACGATATATTTTTTAAAATATCTAAAAAAGGAAAAAAAAACTTTGAAGGCATGAACATGGACTGTGTTTAACAATCTCTTTGTGTGGTGGCACAAGAGAATTTATTTTATGTTAAATTTAATTACTATGTTTTCTTCCAACAATGAGACGTTTATTCACTTACCAAGCCTCAGGCTCACCCCTGCGCACCCCCACATCACTCCTCAGGCAGGGAGAAGAACAATGTTCCACAAGTAACTCGAAGGATACAAAATCAATACAGAAAAGGCTCAGCGCCTGTAGCACAGTGGTTATGGCTCCAGCCACATACATGGAGGCTGGTGGGTTCAAACCAGGCCTGGGCCTGCTAAACAACAATGACAACTGCAATAAAAACTAGCTGGGTGTTTGTGGTGGGTGCCAGTAGTCCCAGTTACTTGGGAGGGTGAGGCAAGAGAAACATTTAAGCCCAAGAGTTTGCGGTTGCTGTGAGCTGTGAGGCCATGACACTCTATTGAGGGTGACATAGTGAGACTTTGTCTCAAAAAAAAAAAAAATCAATACATAAAAATCAGTTGCATCTCTATAAACAGACAATGAACAATCCAAAAAGGAAATATTTTTAAATTCCCATTTATAACTGCATCCAAAATAATAAAATATGCAGGAATAAACTTAAGCAAGGAGAAAATAGACTTGCATATTTAAAACTACAAAAAGTTGCTGAAATAAATGAAAGAAAACAACAATAAATGAAGACAGCCAATGTTAATGAATTCTTATTGTTAAAATGAGAATATTACAGATTCAATGCCAGTCCCTATCCAAATCCCAACATGCTTTCTGCAGAAATGAAAAAACTCATCCAAAAATTCTTTTTTTTTTTTTTTTTTTGAGACAGAGTCTCAGCTGTCCCCCTGAGTGCAGTGCCATGGTGTCATAGCTTACAGTGACCTCAAACTCTTGGGCTCGAGAGATCCTCTTGCCTCAGTTTTTCTATTTGTAGTAGAGATGGGTCTTGCTTTTTACTCAGGCTGGTCTCTAACTCATGAGCTCAAGCCATCCACCCTTCTCTGCCTCCCAGAGTGCTAGGATTACAGGCGTGAACCACCATGCCCAGCCCCAGCCTAAAATTCAAATGGAATCTGAAGGGGCCCTGAATAGTCAAAAACAATCTTGAAAAGAAGAATGAAGTTCTTCTCACACATCCTACTTTCAGAATTTACCTTAAAACAACAGTAATCAAAGCAATATGGTACTGACAAAAAGACAGACATATAGACCAATGAAATTGAGTAGAGAGCCCAGAAATAAACCCTCACATATATGGTCAAATGATTTTTAACCACGGTGTCAAGACCATTCACTGGGGAAAGGATAGTCTTTTCAACAAGTGGTGGTAGGAAAATTGGATATTCATTTGCAAAAGAACGAAGCTGGTTATTTATTTACTTATTTATTTATGACAGAGTCTCACTCTGTTGCCCAGGCAAGAGTGCTGTGCTGTCTTAGCTCACAGCAACCTCAAAGTCTTGGGCTCAATGGATCCTCTTGCCTCAGTTTCCTGAGTAGCTGGGACTACAGGTGCCCACCACCATGCCTGGCTAATTTTTCCATTTTCAGTAGAGATGGGGTCTTGCTCTTGCCTTAGGCTTGTGTCCAGCTCTTGAGCTCAAGCAATTCACCTGCCTCAGCCTCCCAGAGTTCTAGAATTACAGGCATGAACCACTGCACCTGGCATTTGGACCCTTATTTAACACCATATATAAAAGTAAACTCAAAATGGATCAAGGACCTAAATGTGATACCTACAAATATAAAACTCTTAGAAGAAAACACAGGACAAATCTTCACAGCATTGAGTTTGGCAGCAATTTCTTGGATATGACACTAAAGGCACAGGCAACAAAAGAAAAAATAGACAAATTGGACTTTATGAAAATTTAAAAAATTGGCATCAAAAGACACTATCAGGACGGTGCCTGTGGCTCAAAGGTGTAAGGTGCTGGCCCCATATACCAGAGGTGGTGGGTTCAAACCCGGCCCCAGCCAAAAACAACAACAACAACAAAAAAGACACTATCAATAGAATAATAATAGGTAATCTACACAATAGCAGATTTGTCAATCACATACCCAAATAAAAGATTAATATTCAAAATGCATAGATAACTCCTAAAATTCAACAGCAGAAAAACAAATCCAATTCAAAAATGGGCAAATAGATGTTTCTGTAAAGAAGACAACCATGAAGCCCATGAAAAGATGTTCAACATCACTAACATTAGAGAAATGCAAATGAAAACTACTGTGAATTCCATATCACTGGATGGCTCTCATTTAAAAAGAAATGCAGAAAATAAGGGTTGGCAAGGATGTAGAGAAATTGAAACTGGTGGTAATGTAAAATGGTACAGCTTCTGCTGAAAACAGTATAGCAGGTCCGCCCAAATTTAAAAATGTAATTACCATATGGTTCTATGGTTCAGCAATTTCACTGCTGGGTATATACCAAAAGAATCAGAAGCAGTCCTTTGTGTGTGTGTGTGTGTGTGTGTGTGTGTGTGTCTGAGAGAGAGAGAGAGAGAGACTGACTCATTTTGTTGCCCAGGCTGGAGTACAGTGGCACTATCATAGCTCACTTGACCTTGAATTCTTGGGATCAAGTGAGCCTCCCACCTTGGTCTCCTAAGTAGCTAGCATTAAAAGCACATATTCCCTTCCCCAGCTAATTTTTTTTCTTTTTTTTGCAGTTTCTGGCCGGGGCTGGGTTTGAACCCACCACCTCTGGCATATGGGGCTGGTGCCCTACTCCTTTGAGCCATAGACACTGCCCTCCCCCCAGCTAATTTTTTATTTTTTTTTGTAGGGACAGAGTCTTGCTATGTTTCCTAGGCCGGTCTCAAACTCCTTGCCTCAAGGATCCTCCCACCTTGGCCTCCCAAAGTGCTGGGATTACAGACATGATGAGAGCAGAGTCTTGAAGAGATGTTTGTAAGCCCACATTCATGACAGCATTATTTACAATAGCTAAAATGTGGAAGCAGCTGAAATGTATGATGACAGATGAATGTATAAACAAAGTGTGTTATATATGCACATGAGATATTATTCAGCTTTAAAAAAGAAGAAAATTGGGTGGCACCTGTGGCTCCGTGAGTAGGGCACCAGCTCCATATACTGAGGGTGGAGGGTTCGAACCCAGCCCTGGCCAAACTGCCACAAAAAAATAGCCTGTAGTCCCAGCTACTCAGGAAGCTGAGGCAAGAGGATCGCCTAAGCCCAAGAGCTGGAGGTTGCTGTGAGCTGTGATGCTACAGCACTCTACTGAGGGTGACAAAGTGAGACTGTCTCTGAAAAAAAAAAGAAGGAAATTGACATATGCTACCATGTGGATGAAACTTGAAGACGTTATTCAAAGTGAAATAAGCCAGACACAAAAGACAAATATTGTTTGATTCCACTTATCTGAGGTACTAGAATTGTCAATTTGTGGAGAAGGAAAGTAATGATTACTTGGGACTTAGGGGAGAGAAGAATAGAAAAGATATTATTTAACAGGTACGGTTTTACTTTAAGATGATAAAAAAGTTCTGTGGATGGAGAGTGGTGATGTTTGTACACTAATAATGTGCTTGACATTACTGAATTGTATAATTAAAAATGGTTAAAATGATAGATTTTATGTTGTGCATATTTTATTACAACAAAAAGTCATTTTCATTTTACAAGTTAGTACTGCTGTTTACAGAATTTAAAATGTCTTGATTGACAGCCAAACAAAGATATATACCTTCCTCTAGAGCAGAGTTTCTCAGGCTCAGGACTACCAGTATTTTGGGCCAGATAATTTGTTGTGGGCATCGTCTCATGCTTTACAGGGAATTTAGCAGCATTCTTGCCTTCTTCCCACAAGATGACAGTGGCAATCCCCTTCCCAGCTGAGACATCCAAAACTGTCTTTGCACACTGCCAAATGCCACCTGGGGCACAAAATGATCACCAACTGAAAACCACTAATAAACATTCTGTAAGTACTGACTCATCCCCAACACTGACAGTTACCTAAGCAGCATTAGCGTGGAAGTTTATAGCCAAGTCTGTCTTTCTTTGTTGTATCTCTAAATTCTAGATTCTGTAGCTGGGAGCAGAGCCAGTCCATAACCTAAAGAACTGTTTTCCTTTCCAGTGTGCTTGAAATATCTTCTTCATTAATTTGAGCTCATAAGTAGATAGACTCACAAGGCAGAGAATAGATCCCTATTAGAAAATGGTTAGACCATAAACTGGATTCCTAATCATTGCTGCCTCCATCGGTTTAGACATTATCAATCATGTGTGAGTCAGAACCAGAAACAAAATTTAGAGTCTAAGGACCGGAAAACAGAAACAAAAATCATGGCAAGGGGTTGGGGAGTCAGAGAAACAGAATCAAGGAAGGTGAATTCTATTGCCATTGGAGATTCATGTCAGGAGCTAAGAAAAGGTGTTCCTGGGCTTACCTGGCCTGAGAAGTACACTTTTTTGAACAATGAATTTTAATTGGTTCTGGAAGTCAAGTCCACTTTGGCTCTTCCAAACTGTCCCAGTATATGCTATGGAACTGCATATGTTGAAGCCCTAAGTGTCAGCATGACTGCCTTTGGAAGTAGGGCCTGTGAGGGCTGTTAAAAGTTAGAGGAGGTCAGAAGGGCTGTGTCCGGATCTGATAGGGCTGATGCTTCATCAGCAGAGGAAGAGAAACCAGCACTCCTTCTCAGCCACGTGAGGACACAGGGACATGGATGACATCTGTGAGGAAGAAAACACTTAGCCAAAAGCCAACCACACCAGCATCTTGATCTTGAACTTCCCAGTCTCTGAAATGATGAAAAGTAAATTTCTGTTCTTTAAGCCACCCAGACTATGTTTTTATTTTTATTTTTAATTTTTTTTAATGGCAGCCCTAGCAGACTAATGCAATATTACTTTCCCCCAAATTATCAACATGGCTGTCTTACAAATGCAGAAAGATTTATTGTAACTCATCAATGATAGGATCTGCATTGATGGCAAGGCTGGTTCTCTGTTTGACTTTTTAAATGAGTGATTTAAGTCAGCCACAATACAACATATTCCTTAACTTCGCAGATTTGGTTTTTATCCCCTCACTTTGTGAAAACCTCATTCTTAAAGCTCATCATTAAAGCTCATCATAAGTAAGCTCATCATCTTTCACTGTAAATCCAATTTCTTTTTTTGCATCCCTAACTATCCCAAAGTAGTCAGTACTATTCACCTGCAGTTTGAAGTCCCTAAGCCAGTTCTCTGCTTTCCTTCTGGTCACATCCATTCTTTGTCCTTCTTCTTCCCACCTGGAGACATCTCCCCAACACAGGGGGCTCCTGCCATAGTGCTGCTACTTAATAAAAAGAGATGCCCATTATTCATCACCTAGTGACTGCTTATTCAACAGGCAGGCACAGTTCTGACTGTGTCATAAGCTGCAATTTTATTCAATCCTCACAAGAACTGCTGTTGTTGCTATTTTTTGCCTAGAAACACTAAAACACAGAGAAGTTAAGTTACTTGATCAAAGTCCCATAGTTAGTGGGAAGACCAAAATTCAGACTCAGGCGACCTGGCCCCGGCATGGCATGTCTCCGCCTTCTCCATGCCCAGCACTGATGTTGCCTCCGCTGCTTCCTTTTGTCTTATTCAACCCTTTTAGGAACCCAAGTATTAACTCTGGAGTCAGCCATACCTGAGTTGCTATTCCCTTCTGCCACTTATCAGGTAGATAATCGTACTCACGTTATTTATCATGTCTAGTCCTCAGTTTCATCATCTGTAAAATGGGCATAGTAGTAGATTCTATTTCATGAAGTTACTGTGAGAATTAATTGAGTAAGTAAAACGCCTGACGAAGAGTAGGCATTTGATGCTAGTTCTATTAGGCATCTAATTGTACATTGTTTGTCTGAGAATAGACAAGTGAGGTTCTTTTCCTGGGATCTGTAAACCAGCATAAGGGTATACTTACAAATGCAGGCAAATGTTCCATGTGCACATTTACTTTTTCCGAGACGAGAGATCAGAGGTCTTATTCTATTCTCCAGAGAGTACACGTCCCTTCCCCCACCCCCCAAAAAAGTTGAGAACCACTGAACTTTAAGTGGGCCTAACAGTTCGGGCCCTGGTCTCTTACATTTCCTGCCGTCCACATGGCTGGGCACAAAGCAAGCTCTCAGCACTGTGTATGGCAGTGAGTCTCCACGGGAACTTAGCAGCGGTGACAAGAGCAGAGATAGTGCCAGCCTTTCTTCATGGCACAGAAAGATACCCACTGTGAAAGGTTTTCCAAAATCACCTCTATTTTCCAGTAACAATATTTCAAAGCTGAATATTCCAAATGCTTCTTTGGGAAAGGGTCCTAGTTACATTTCCAAGCTGCCCTGTAAGGTCCACTGAGGGCTGGCATGCTGCACAGAGGGGCAGGGACACCTGTTTATGTGGCAGGTCTGCCTTTATTTAAGTAACTAAAAGAATGGAAATGCAACCTGTTCATTTTTATCTTTACTTGTATCTGTGAGTAAATGATTCAAGATGAATCTAAGTATATTTATTAATAGATGTTAAAGTATATTGATTAATAGATGTTGATTTCCAATTAAGATATTTAATATACCTTCCCTTTCTGTGTGAAATCCTTTAGTTTTATATTACATACTCCTGCAAGTCCCATTGAATTAAAAAATGCTTAATTTAAAATGCTTGAATTGAGTGGGGGAGACAAGATGGCGGACTGAACCCAGCTTTCAACAGAGGCTCCCGTCCAGAAGGAGAGTTAAGGGACAGGAATTTAGTAAGTATCCTGGTGGACTTGAGCCTCACCAAGAGAGAAGGTTGAAGAACGCACATCAACACCGCTGAGGCAAACTGTGATCAGAAGGATGCAAACAAAAGGTACAAAATCCACCACCAAGCGGATGGGAGTCCCCCTCCCCCATGGGACCGGCTCAAGAGCCCCACAATTAAACAAGCGGGCAGAAATTAAAGGCCTTCCCACTACACTCCACGGGAGAGACCTTCTAAAAACTGGACCTACCTCCCCTACTGGGGTGCAGTGGCGTTCTCCTGCCGGGCATAAAACTGAATAAAACTTTAAAAATCCTTTGCCGGCAACCCTGAATCCCCAACACTCCCCTCCCGCCCACTGAGGTCTGGAGGCCAGTCCCCCAGGAGTTCAGATTCTTGAGTGATTTCTCAAGGGGAGTGGACAGTCCCCGAGTTGCGACTGGTCAGCATTGACTCTGAGGCACGAGTGAGGAGAGGCACCGGGTTGAGGGGGAGTCCGCCTCCGCGGCACTTCCCTGTGGTGCGGTGCAACAGCCCTCCCCATGCATCAATACAGCCAGACATAAAACTGAATGAAACTCTAGCTTCCTCCCCCCCTCTCACTCGGGGTCTGGGGACCTGTCCCCCAGGAGTTCAGATCCTCGGGTGATTTCTCGAGGGGAGCGCACAGTGCCTGAGCCGTGACTGGTCAGCGCTGACTCTGAGACACGCAGGCGAGGAGAAAGCACTCTACTGAGGGGGAATCACGCCTCGGCGGCACTTCCCTGCGGATTGGGTGCAGCAGCCATCCCCGGGCAACATTATGGGGCCGGGCACAAAACTGAATAAAACTCTAGCTTCCCCGCTGAGAGCTGAGAGCCCCTACTCTCACTCGGGGTCTGGAGGATTATCCCCCAGGAGTTCGGATCCTTGGGTGATTTCTCGAGGGGAGTACACAGTGCCCGAGCTGCGTCAGGTCAGCACTGACTCTGAGACACGTGAGCAAGGAGAGGGCACCCTGCTGATGGGAAATCAAGCCTTGGCGGCACTTCCCTGTGGTGCGGTGCAACAGCCCTCCCCGGGCGGGCGTAAAACTGAATGAAACTCTAGCTCCCCCCCCCACTCCCAATCGGGGTCTGGGGGCCTATCCCCCAAGAGTTCGGATTCTTGGGGGATCTCTTGAGGGGTGTGGACCCAGCATAAACTGCGGCTGCTCAGTGCTGACTCTGGGGCGCGAGACAGAGGAGAAAAGGGTCGGCTGAGTGCCCACACCAGAGCAGCAGTTCCCTGGAGGTAGATCAACAGCTGTTTTTTCTTTAACGGAAGAATGCTCACTTCCGGATATTCTGAGGCCACACCCCCTGTCTCCCTGGGCAACCAGAGGAGGCCACCGGTAAGCGGGGGATTTCCTGACACTGCTCACAAACCTGGGAAACTTCCAGGGTGGGGCCGACCCAGAGAGGTGATCGGCAAACCTCTAGTAGCAAAGAGGACACAAACCTCCAGCAGCAAAGACGTTTGAATGCAGAACAGCCCGTCTTCTGTAGGCGATTTCGGCAGGAACAGAGACAGAACCCCGCAAAGTTGTCTGTTCTGTTCTGTTCTGTTAAAAGCATCCATCAGGGATGGGGCAAAGCCTGAGTGAACACCTCCTTCCCATCACCTGCATCAAGCACTCAAAGATTTCAGGCCCCATCTCCTCCTGCTAGATAGTGGCAGTCTGCGGGGGCCTGGCAGACTTCCTTGCGATTCAGGCAGGTGCAAACCCCTGGAGTGTCTGTTCACTGCAGGCAACTGGGTTAGCCATCTGCAGAGATACCAGTGACTGGGTCTGACGGAGGGGCAATGTGGGGAAGGAGACATCAACCTTCCCAGACTGCTCTGTTTGCTGGGTGGCTCCTCCTGACTCCACGCTGCACTGGGGTGAACCGTGTCAGAGGACTCATCAGGCTCCTGTGATCCAGTTCCCAGAGACTTCTTGAAGTCTCCCACCCAAGATGGGTGCCGATTGAGACAGTTGATTTGGACCTTTTGAACTGGGCTAACAGACTGAGGACTTTTCAGGTGGTGCCCTGGGTGTGCAGTTGTAGGAAGGTTTGATTCTCCTTTTACAACTGGGGCCAAAGTGGGCGGGCGGGGTGACTTAATTGCTGATTTTTCCACACAGCTGAGACTTCAAGCCAGAGTAGAAGTTGCAATAGGATCGAACAGAAACCAGCTGAAAACAAGACAGAACCACTTTGCTCCACCACACCAGACAGGGCCCCAGTTTCTCAGGCCACAACACTGTACGGCCACTCGATAAAGCCCCAGGGGAAAAATCAAAGGGAGTAAAATAACCATGGGGTGGAATCAGCGGAAAAACTCTGGTAACATGAATAACCAGAATAGATCAACCCCCCCAAGAAAAGATACGGCAGATGTGATTGAAGATCCCATTCATAAACAACTGCCTGAGATGTCAGAAATCGAATTCAGAATTTGGATTGCAGACAAGATTAATAAAATGGAATTAGGAATTCGAGGAGAAATTCAAAAGTTGTCTCAAGAATTTAACAAATTTAAAGACAAAATCACCAAAGACTTAGACACACTGAAGCAAGAATTTACAGCCCTCAAAGATATGAAAAATACAGTAGAATCCCTCAGCAACAGAATGGAGCAAGCAGAAGAAAGGATTTCTGACATTGAAGATAAAGTCTTCGAACGCTCCCAATCTCTCAAAGAGGAAGAGAAATGGAGAGCAAAAATGGATCACTCACTCAGAGAGCTCTCAGATAATTCGAAAAAAAGCAATATAAGAATTATAGGGATTTCTGAGAATGATGAAGTGGCCTCCAAGGGCACAGAGGCCCTTCTGCATGAAATTATGAAAGAAAATTTTCCAGACATGCCTAGAGAATCTGAAATTCAGATAGCAGACAGCTTCAGAACCCCAGCACGATTAAACCCCAATAAGTCATCCCCCAGACATATCATAATTAGCTTCACTAAAGTTAACATGAAAGAGAAGATTCTCAAAGCAGTCCGGCGAAAGAAAACTATTACATACAAAGGTAAGAATATTAGAATAACTGCAGATCTCTCTGCTGAAACTTTTCAAGCCAGAAGAGGGTGGTCATCAACTTTTAATCTCCTAAAGCAAAATAACTTTCAACCCAGGATCTTGTATCCAGCCAAACTGGGTTTCATCTATGATGGAGAAATTAAATACTTCAATGACATTCATATGTTGAAAAAATTTGCCATAAGTAAACCAGCTCTTCAGGATATTCTCAGACCTATCCTCCACAATGACCAACCCAATCCTATACCACAAAAGTAAACTCACTCAGAAACTTCGGATCAAACTCCAACTTCCACACTGGCAAAAGGATTAAAAATGTCCACTGGACCTTTGAAAAACTCGATACCCAAAATTCCACCAGACTTATCAATACTCTCCATCAATGTGAATGGCTTAAACTGTCCTCTAAAGAGGCATAGGTTAGCTGACTGGATACAAAAACTCAAGCCAGATATTTGTTGCATACAAGAGTCACATCTCAACTTAAAAGACAAATACAGACTCAGGGTGAAAGGATGGTCATCCATATTTCAGGCAAATGGTAATCAGAAAGAAGCAGGTGTGGCAATTTTATTTGCAGATACAGTAGGCTTTAAACAATCAAAAGTAAGGAAGGACAAGAATGGTCACTTCATATTTGTTAAGGGTAATACTCAATATGATGAGATCTCAATCATTAACATCAATGCACCCAACCAGAATGCACCTCAATTTATAAGAGAAACTCTAACAGACATGAGTAACTTGATTTCCTCCAGCTCCATAATCGTTGGAGATTTCAACACTCCTTTGGCAGTGTTGGATCGATCCTCCAGCAAGAAGCTGAGCAAAGAAATCTTAGATTTAAACCTAACCATCCAATATTTAGATTTAGCAGACATCTACAGAACATTTCATCCCAACAAAACTGAATACACATACTTCTCATCAGCCCATGGACTTACTCCAAAATTGACCACATTTTAGGTCATAAGTCTAACCTCAGTAAGTTTAAAGGAATAGAAATTATTCTATGCATCTTCTCGGACCATCATGGAATAAAACTTGAATTGAGTAACAACAGGATCTGCATACTCATACAAAAACATGGAAGTTAAATAACCTTATGCTGAATGATAGCTGGGTCAGAGATGAGATTAAGAAAGAAATCGCCAATTTTTTGGAACAAAACGACAATGAAGACACAAACTATCAGAACCTCTGGGACACCGCAAAGGCAGTTCTAAGAGGGAAATTTATAGCACTGCAAGCCTTCCTCAAGAGAACGGAAAGAGAGGAAGTTAACAACTTAATGGGACATCTCAAGCAACTGGAAAAGGAAGAACATTCCAACCCCAAACCCAGTAGAAGAAAAGAAATAACCAAAATTAGAGCAGAATTAAATGAAATTGAAAAAAAAAGAATAATACAGCAGATCAATAAATCAAAAAGTTGGGTTTTTGAAAAGGTCAATAAAATAGATAAACCTCTGGCCAACCTAATCAGGAAAAAAAGAGTAAAATCTCTAATCTCATCAATCAGAAACAACAAAGACGAAATAACAACAGACTCATCAGAAATCCAAAAAATCCTTAATGAATATTACAAGAAACTTTATTCTCAGAAATATGAAAATCTGAAGGAAATTGACCGATACTTGGAAGCACGCCACCTTCCAAGACTTAACCAGAATCAAGTGGAAATGTTGAACAGACCCATATCAAGTTCAGAAATAGCCTCAACTATACAAAACCTCCCTAAAAAGAAAAGCCCGGGACCAGATGGTTTCACGTCAGAATTCTACCAAACCTTTAAAGAGGAATTAGTACCTATATTACTCAACCTGTTCCAAAATGTAGAAAAAGAAGGAAGACTACCCAACATGTTCTATGAAGCAAACATCACCCTGATCCCCAAACCAGGAAAAGACCCAACAAGAAAAGAAAATTATAGACCAATATCACTACTGAATATAGATGCAAAAATATTCAACAAGATCCTAGCAAACAGAATCCAGCAACACATCAAACAAATTATACATCATGACCAAGTTGGTTTTATCCCAGGGTGTCAAGGCTGGTTCAATATACGTAAATCTATAAATGTAATTCAGCACATAAACAAATTAAAAAACAAAGACCATATGATTCTCTCAATTGATGCAGAAAAAGCTTTTGATAATATCCAGCATCCCTTCATGATCAGAACACTCAAGAAAATTGGTCTAGAAGGGACTTTCCTTAAACTGATAGAGGCCATCTACAGCAAACCCACAGCCAATATCATATTGAATGGAGTTAAACTGGAATCATTTCCACTCAGATCAGGAACCAGACAAGGCTGCCCATTGTCTCCATTGCTTTTCAACATTGTAATGGAAGTTTTAGCCACCGCAATTAGGGAAAAAAAGGCGATCAAGGGTATCCATATAGGGTCAGAAGAGATCAAACTTTCGCTCTTCGCAGATGATATGATTGTGTATCTGGAAAACACTAGGGACCCTACTACAAAACTCCTAGAAGTGATCAAGGAATACAGCAGCGTCTCAGGTTACAAAATCAACATCCATAAATCGGTAGCCTTTATATACACCAACAACAGTCAAGTTGAAAAAGCAGTCAAGGACTCTATCCCATTCACAGTAGTGCTAAAGAAGATGAAATATTTGGGAATTTACCTAACAAAAGACATGAAAGATCTCTATAAAGAGAACTATGAAACTCTAAGAAAAGAAATAGCTGAAAATGT
The DNA here is from genome assembly GCF_027406575.1 of Nycticebus coucang. Taxonomy (NCBI): domain Eukaryota; kingdom Metazoa; phylum Chordata; class Mammalia; order Primates; family Lorisidae; genus Nycticebus; species Nycticebus coucang. The sequence goes on along the minus strand of NC_069789.1, from coordinate 31,606,970 downwards.
TAACAAATGGAAAAACATACCATGCTCATGGCTGGGAAGAATCAACATTATCAAAATGTCCATACTACCCAAAGCAATATATAATTTCAGTGCACTTCCTATTAAAGCTCCACTGTCATATTTTAAAGATCTTGAAAAAACATTACTTCGTTTTACATGGAATCAGAAAAAACCTTGAATAGCCAAGACATTACTCAGAAATAAAAACAAAACAGGACGAATCACACTACCAGACCTCAGACTTTACTACAAATCGATAGTGATCAAAACAGCATGGTATTGGCACAAAAACAGAGAAGTAGATATCTGGAACAGAATAGAGAACCAAGAGATGAATCCAGCTACTTACCGCTATTTGATTTTTGACAAGCCAATTAAAAACATCCAGTGGGGAAAAGATTCCCTATTTAACAAATGGTGCTGGGTGAACTGGCTGGCAACCTGCAGAAGACTGAAATTGGACCCACACCTTTCACCATTAACTAAGATAGACTCTCATTGGATTAAAGATTTAAACTTAAGACATGAAACTATAAAAATACTAGAGGAGAATGCAGGGAAAACCCTTGAAGAAATTGGTCTGGGTGAGTATTTCATGAGGAGAACTCCCCGGGCAATTGAAGCAGCTTCAAAAATACACTACTGGGACTTGATCAAACTAAAAAGCTTCTGCACAGCTAAGAACACAGTAAGCAGAGCAAGCAGACAGCCCTCAGAATGGGAGAAGATATTTGCAGGGTATATCTCTGACAAAGGTTTAATAACCAGAATCCACAGAGAACTCAAACGCATCAGCAAGAAAAAAACAAGGGATCCCATCGCAGGCTGGGCAAGGGATTTGAAGAGAAACTTCTCTGAAGAAGACAGGCGCACGGCCTTCAGACATATGAAAAAATGCTCATCATCTTTAATCATCAGAGAAATGCAAATCGAAACTACTTTGAGATATCATCTAACTCCAATAAGACTAGCCTAAATCACAAAATCTCAAGACCAGAGATGTTGGCATGGATGCGGAGAAAAGGAAGACTTCTGCACTGCTGGTGGGAATGCAAATTAATACATTCCTTTTGGAAAGATACATGGAGAACACTCAGAGATCTAAAAATAGATCTGCCATTCAATCCTGTAATTCCTCTGCTGGGCATATACCCAGAAGACCAAAAATCACAACATAACAAAGATATTTGTACCAGAATGTTTATTGCAGCCCAATTCATAATAGCTAAGTCATGGAAAAAGCCCAAGTGCCCATCGATCCACGAATGGATTAGTAAATTGTGGTATATGTACACCATGGAATACTATGCAGCCTTAAAGAAAGATGGAGACTTTACCTCTTTCATGTTTACATGGATGGAGCTGGAACATATTCTTCTTAGTAAAGTATCTCAAGAATGGAAGAAAAAGTACCCAATGTACTCAGCCCTACTATGAAACTAATTTGGGGCTCTCACATGAAAGCTATAACCCAGGTACAACTTAACAATAGGGGGAAGTGGGAAAGGGGAGGTGGGTAGAGGGAGGGGGATCGGTGGGATCACACCTGTGGTGCATCTTACAGGGGTATTTGCGAAACTTGGTAGATGTAGAATGTAAAGGTTTTGAGACAGTAACTGAGATAACGCCGGAAAGGCTATGTTAACCACTGTGATAAAAATGTGTCAAATGGTCTGTGAAGCGAGTGTATGATGCCCCATGATCGTATCAATGTATACAGTTATGATTTAATAAAAAAAAATAAAAATAAAATGCTTGAATTAATGCTGGAGAATGAGTTTAATATTCAAATAGTAAAAAGAGGATTTGAGAGATCTTTCAAAATGCACATAAGACAATAAAAATCAGGCTGGATGAGGTGGCTCACGCCTGTAACTCTGGCACTCTGGCAGGCTCAGGGATTGCCTGAGCTCAGGAGTTCAAGACCAGCCTGAGCAAGAATGAAACCCTGTCTCTACTAAAAGAAGAAAAACTAACGGAGCATAGTGGTAGGAGCCTGTAGTCCCAGTTACTCGGGAGGTTTAGGCAAGAGGATTGCTCAAGCCCAAGAGTATGAGGTTGCTGTGCACTATGATGCCACAGCACCCTACCCAGGGTGACAGATTAAGACTCTGTCTCAAAAAATTAAATTAACTTAATAAAAATTAGTAAGAGAGGCTGAGTACCATGGCCCAGTCCTGTAATTCCAGAGCTTTGGGAGAGCAAGGGAGAATTGAGCAAGGGAGGTCAGGAGTTCATAGAGAGATTCCTGCCTCCACAAAAAAACAAAACTACCCAGGTCTGGTGTGTATGGTAGTCCCAGCTATGTGGGAGGCTGACAATGGAGGGCCTTTTGAGCCCAGGAGTTCAGGGCAGTGAGTTGTTCAACAACAACTATGTTGCTGCTGATAATATAGTGAGACTCTGTCTCTAAAAATAAAAGATGAAAAGAAAATCAGTAAGAGAAAATTAAAGCAAGAAAAGGGTAAGGGTAAAATACAGACCAAAACTGTGGTAGGCTACTACACAAAAGTCAGCCATAAATGTGGCTGTCTCTTTGCTAGCAGTGAAAGCACAGAAAAAGAACAGAACCCGTAGTGTCCAAAAGTAAAGAAAAACAAACAAACAAACTCCATTTGCCAATAAAGGACTGAGACAAATTTCTCCTATGGGTTTCACAAAGGGGATATGGATGAAGTGGTAGGGCAGGTCACAGCACTTCCCTTGCATAGATTTGGGAGAGAAGTTAGTCTGGCCGTTTCTCAGAGTGCTTCAGTGAAGACAATACTCCAACACCAAGCAGTGGGCCACACCTGTCATCCCAGCTCTTTGGGAGGCTGAAGCAGAAGATCCCTTGAGCTCAGGAGTTTAAGACCACCCAGAGGGGCCAAGAGTGAGACCCCATCTCCACTAAAAATAGAAAAAATACCCAGGTAGGCGGATTGCTTGATCCCAGGAGTTTGAGGTTGCTGTGAGCTGGGCTGATATCTCAGCACTCTAGCCTGGGTGACAGAGACTCAGTCTCAAAAAAAAAAAAAAAAGAATTCTGTGAGGGGCCAGAGCAATGTTGTTGAAATACCCTGTTTTCTAGTGGATTTGCTGGAATGCAAGGGAAAATTTAGAGTTTGGTATCCCTAGCAATGAAGCATGTGTACATTCAGTAGGCAATCCTCTACAAAAACTATTTTCTCTCCAGCTTAATAGAGTTGGAGCCTGTCACTCTGGTTTAAAAAAACCCAAAAAACTGGAGTGCAGACATTCTATGGTACTTGATTAAGTGGACAGTAAAATGTCCATCCTCTCAGGAAAAGTATGAAGTCTCATGAAAGGGTAGGTGTCCTGAAGTGCATGGTGGGAGGCAGATGGATTATATAGGACCAAGAATTTTCCCAGAAATGCAAACAAATTGGTGGCCACAGGGCTCTGCTTTCCACCTATTGGAGCAAGGTAGCAAGAGCTGCAGTGTGGGCCTCAGTCCTTCTAAGCAAGTGTTCTGAGCACAGCCAGGGAGGCTGCAGATAGAATCCCAGGTTATGATAGATTGCCATGGTAATCACACTGTTCTTCAGTATTTGATGGCTTATTACCTGGTACTCAAGGTAATTTGAGATATTTTTGCTTCCTTGTTAAGAGTTATCAGAAAAGGCTGAGCGGTCAGGAGGAGGAAGAGGAGGAAGAGGCAGAGAGAGAAAGAGAGGCAGAGAGGAAAGGGAAGGGGAGAAGGAAGAGATGAGAAGGGGAGGGAGAAGGAGGAGGAGCCGGAGGGGCAAAGAACTCCATGAGTTGTTCAGGGAAGGCTCTAGTAGGCAAAAGGCAGCATGGTGGAGGAAGGCCAGAGACACAGGATCCTACCTGAGGTGTCAGGAGTTCAGTGCAGGGCTGAGCAACTTCTCAAGGAGGAGCTCAGCTGGTGGTCATAGTCACGGTCTGTGGCTAGTGGGTTCTGGCCACAGAACATCTCTGCCTCTTCTTAGTAAGTAAATGTCTTAGGGCAGTTTTCCTGTGGGACTCTGGGAGCCCCCAATGCAGGTGAGAGCCTTGGGAACTGCGACCCTCTTCATGGAGAGGGGTGTGCCTGGATGGCGTTCTCTCTTTGGTAACCCTCTTCCCATGACCGTCTAGCTGGGGGTATTTCCCCAAGCTTCATGGTAGGAACTCAAGCTAAGTACTTTGTTCTCCATGCACATCCTTGATTTTTCCTGTGGCTGGTATGACCTTGAGAAGTAAGTTACGAATGAGTATAGGAGTAACTAAGTAAAACAAATGCCTAGTCTAAGTCTTGTCCACAAAGAATCAACTAGCCACGTGTATTTTTCTATATGATAGTTGTGGGCTGTGTCCATTGTAGACAAGAAGAGAAACAGGGAAGTGAAAATAGTTAATTGTAGTTGAGAGTTTTTTTTAAAAGTTCCTTTTCCTTCCTGTCATTTAGCAGCCTGGATCAACTGGGAGCTCCAATAGTTCCCTTGCTGCTGCAGGCATGGGCCCCATCAGCTGTGCTCTCAGGGGCTGTGAGCCGAAGTAGCTCAGGTGGGCCTGCTCAGCCTGCATGCTGGCAGTTTGAATCTGGCCCTTAGTTTCTGCAGGCAATGAAGGGGCTTGTTGCTTATGACCATGTCCCTACTTGGGACACCGTGGCTGGTCAGCCTCCACCAAGATGATAAGGAATGGGATGAATAAGTGAGACTCTGTATGATAGATGGGACTCAGCTTTGCAGGTGACAGAAGGCCAAGCACCCCATCTTAGAGATGAGCCCAACATTCTGACAGAAATTGAGGATGCAGAGGGGATTGGTGGTAGGGGATAGATATACACTCACTGGGAGGTGTTGGCATGGTCTTCACAAGGAGACAATGGCCAGTACATTGAAAGGGTGGTCTGGCCCTCCAGAGAGGACCCAGGCATTGAGCTATTAATGTCATTGTGTTTAGAAGTCACCTATGGTCACTGCACAGAGATGGTATGTGAAACAAGGTGAGGAAAGAATGGGGAACCCTAAGTTTTAAAAGGAGGGGAAGGTGACTGGAAAGTTGATTTGAGAGGAAGGAGCCAAGACAGTTCAGGGTATTAAACAAACTGCTTAATTACATATTACAGAAATCACCCCTGGCTAATTTTAGAGGAAAACACACATATTGGGAAGTTGATGTGGTGGCTCCCGAATCTCTGGAAGGGCTGAAACACCAGGTTGGATCTCTAAGAGGAATAACACCAACTGACTGCCACTGCTGTGGGGTACGAGGGCCTGTGGTGTCCTGCCTGACACTGATAGCTCTGGGTGACCACATTTCTGCCCCGTTAATTTGGTTTTGAAATGTTGTTTTAGCCAAAGAGGTCATTTTGGTCCTTGCTTCTATTCACCCGTAGACCCAGAATCAAAGCCTGGAGGCAGGGGTACTGTGGAGCAGAGTTTAGGTCTATGAACATATCCCTGCTGCAAGGAAGGCTGTAGCAGACCATATAGCTCAAGGTTAGAAGAAGTGAGAGCTAAGCTCCTGGGCTCAAGTGAATCTCCTGCCTCCACCTCCCAAGTAGCTGGGACTACAGGCGCCTGCCACAATGCCCGGCTGTTTTTTGGTTGCAGTTGTCATTGTTGTTTGGCAGGCCCAGGCTGGATTCAAATCGGCCAGCTCAGGTGTATGTGACTGGTGCCTTACCTGCTTGAGCCACAGGTGCCGAGCCCGGAATTAACATCTTAATCACTATCCTTTCCTAGCAGCAGCTGAAGCTTGAGTTTAGATATGGGACTCCCCCACTTAAAGAGCCCCTACTTGGAATTCTGAACTTTGAAAATCACTTTATATTCTTTATTCTTTCGCCTAGCAAGCTAAAGGGCTGAACAACAAGAACAACTGCCCTTGCCATATTAGAAACTATCTTAAGGTACACAAAAGGGGGGAATATGTAGCAGACTATATAGCTCGAGGATAGGAGAAGCGAGAGCTAAGCTTGGAACACTCTGCAAATGTAAGAAACACCTATGATATAATATCTTGGTAATATAACACACCTTGGTGCTAAGGGCATGGGGAAGGGATTTGGCTCTCCTTAACACGAGGATGTATGAGATGAGAACATCAGTGATTGGCAGTCTCTATACCTGTGGTGCAAATAGCCACGGGATCACGTCTATAAGGAGCCACAGGAGAGGTTGGTCAGGGGCATGCTTGTTCTTCCATGGACTCGCTCACACTGACTCTTGCTTCTCCTGCTCGCAGGGTGTCTGCCTGGCATTTCTCTATGAAGACTGCTAAGATTTACTCACCTACTAAGACTGTTTCTCTCCCTCGAAGACAGTTTCTCTTTCTCTCCCTTCTTCTAAGGCAAATAGCCCTCAGCCGCCTAAGGGTAATTGATCCTAAGCAAGATAGGTCAGTGGTCTGAGTCTGGACAATAGATAAACCGGGGCTGGAGACCTGGCCCTGACAGAAGGCTAGGGAAAATAGCCAGCATTTCTATCTTCTACAATGGGAGGAGACAGTTAATTTGGCACTGTCCAGAGACCAGTGAGGAGGAGATGAGGGTGGAGTTGGAGTGCCATGGCATTGGGGTTAGGAGGGGTGGGAACAGAGCATGTAAGATGGAGGGAATAGCTTCTGCTCAGAAGGAAGGAAAAGTGGAGTCCATTTCCCAGTCAGTAATGCCTGTCACAGATCTTGTCATCTTTGCTCAATGGTACCAATGCCACACGCAGAACAAATGGAGCCATCGCCCACAATAGCTGTTCTTCAGTGCTGCATGGATAGGGGACTTTCTGGAGAGGGTTCCCCTCCTCTGATACAGAAATGCAATTTAATAGATTCTGCTTATGAGTAGTAGATTTTTAAACAGCTGTACCTCACTGATGGTCAATTAGATCCCAGAGAGTACCGTCACATTTGGTCTTTCTCATCCTGTTCTTGTTATTTTAATACAAAGATAAATGTATAAATGGACATAACTTTTTGTCTGCTCACTGCTGGCACCTGTTCGGTGGGCTTCTCCTAAGGCTGTCAATCCCAGCCTCCCACCCTATCCCCATCCACCAGGAGGAGCATGTGACCTGGGCTTGGCCAATCAGATCTCCTCATACCCTGCCACCATCTGAGCCTGGGACTGAAGAATCTGTTCCTATCATTGGAATACCCAGAAGTTCTCTTTTGCTGGTGGTGCTCAGCTCAGACAACACATGGTTGGGGCTACAAGTGGCACTTTCTCCAGCTGTGTGATGGAAGTCTTTTTCCAGTTTGAGAAGAAGAGGCCAGCCATCTGTGGGAAAGTAGAGCTCAGAAACAGACAGAGACACCCCCAACAACTTTGATTGAACTGCCTGAGCCAGCAAATGCCTTTTCTGCGTAAGCTAATTTGAATTTTGGCTGGGGCCGGGCTTGAACCCGCCACTCCCGGTATGTGGAGCTGGTGCCCTACTCCTTGAGCCACAGGCGCCACCCCTATGTAAGCTAATTTGAATCACTTTTCTGTCACTTTCCAAGTGGATAGGCCTGACACAATTACATCTTTAAAGATCAGAATGAAAGTAACAGATTTAATTATGGAAAAGAGGGACAATTCAAAAAGAAAACCCCCAAATTATTCCTCATCCTAGCTTTTAGCTATATACACACAAAAGCATCACACTTTATATTCTTTTTTTTTTTTTTTTAAACAGGCTTCTGTCTGATTTTTTTTTTTTTTTTGTAGAGAAGTTTTCACTTTATTGCCCTCGGTAGAGTGCCGTGGCATCACACAGCTCACAGCAACCTCCAACTCCTGGGCTTAGGCAATTCTCCTGCCTCAGCCTCCCGAGTAGCTGGGACTACAGGCGCCTGCCACAATGCCCGGCTATTTTTTTGTTGTTGTTGCAGTTTGGCTGGGGCTGGGCTTGAACCCACCACCTTCGGTATATGGGGCCGGCGCCCTGCTCACTGAGCCACAGGCGCCGCCCGTCACACTTTATATTCTTTGTGTGTATGTGTGTGTGTTGTCTTGTAGATTGTAAAATACAGCCACAAATTCCTCTGTTGGGTATGTGAGCCTCTTTGCAATGTGCAGTTGCTGCTCTTTTTATGTAAAGTTGGAGTTCATTTCTCTCTCCCTTGAATCTTAACCTTGTTCCTCATTGGAATGTTAGAAGGCAGCAGGAGATGTACATGACTTTCAGATGCCAGCCCATCCTTCTGGAGGATGTAACCAAGACATTCTGGCCCATAGCTAGTCCCATTGCCAGGCATGGGAGAGAGGTCATCTTGAACCCTCTAGTCCCACTCTCCTTCCATGGGACTCCAACTGTGCAGAAACTTCTCAGGTAACCCTCAGAATCAGTGAGAAACAAAGAATTTTAATTGTTTTAGACCATTAAGATTTGGAGTGAATTATGAGTGAAAGCTGACAGCAATGGTGTCCTGCCTTTCTCACATAACTACTTGCACATAACCATTTCCCAATGTTTTTAAACATTCACTAAGGGTCTTTTGGTTGCAAACATCAGAAACCAACCCCAGCTACCTTAAGCAAAAGGGAAATGCATTAGAATGTTCTTGAAGTATGTCAAAGAACAGAAGGTAAAGTTGGAAAAGGGAGAAAGAGGGCCAGAAAACTGCCATTAAGATGTGGAATCAACCCACGTGTCCTTCAATACACAAGTGGATTTACAAAATGTGGTGTATGTGTACTACTCAGCCATTATAAAAAAATGTGGGAACTAATAATATTTTGTAACAACCTGAAGGGAACCTGAGACCATTCTCCTAAGTGAAGTATGGCAATAATGCAAAAACAAGTGTTCTCACTATTAAATTGGAACTAATGAATTAACACTGACGTGCACATCTGGAAGGAAGGTAAAACAGTGGAAATCAAGCAGGTGGGAGGGGGGAGAAGGGGATGTGGCCAAGGCCCCCCAGAAATACCCTGAAACAGAGTTGCTGGGTATGAGATGGGAGGTCCCATATGACTCCTGGTGCTCCTCCTACCCTTCTTGGAGATATCCTTTGTGACGCATTAGCAGGTCTAAAGCCATACAAGACAAACGTTAAATTACACCTCAGGTAACAGATCACCACGTCACGTCTAACAGGTACAATGCACACTGTCTGGGTGATAGACACATAACATTGACTCAAATTGTACAAAAGGAATTCATATAGCCAACAATTTTATACCCCCATAATATTCTGAAATAATAATAAATTATTACAATATATTTATATAATATAATTATCTAATAAAAAGAATCTAGTGTAGGTGGTGCCTGTGGCTCAGAGAGTAGGGTGCTGGCCTATATACTGAGGGTGGCGAGTTCAAACCCAGTCCTGGCCAAACGGCAACAACAAAAAAATACAAAATAAATAAACTTAATTTAAAAAAAAAAAAAACTTTTATAAAAAAAAAAGAATCTAGCGTGATTTATAATAATTTATAATCCAGAGTGATAATATAATATGATTATCTAATAAAAAGAATCCAGTCCAGACTTCTGGACTAATAACCTTAAGTTCTCAGAATGGTGTAACCTGTTCCACTTGGGCACTTATGCTGGGGGTGGAGAGAGATGGGGCAGCTCTACTGCAGACACAGATAGGAAAAAGTAGGTGAAGTTATAGGAATCCTAACATGGAAGCCAGGACAGGGTATTTCACTCATGGCCCGGGCCTGCTTCTAAATAGCTAAATATGTTTTGATTTTCCATTTTTAAAAAAATCTTTATGTAGCATCTGTATATAAGTTCCTTAAAAAAAAAAAAAGAGCAGGGAGTGGGAACAGCTAGTGGGAGGTTGCTTTTGAAACTTTAACAACAAATGGATCAACCTAAAACATTGACTTCTGCACACTGCAACCAAGACAGTCTGGCCCATGGCCAGTCCCATTGCCAGGCATTGGAGGTAGGTCATCTTGAACCCTGAGGAGTCTGCTAAGGTGTTTCCAATGGAAAAGAATACAAACTCTGTAAAATAACTTAAAGAGGTTATTCTGAGCTAAATATGTGTGACTATGGCTTGGAGATCCATGCCTAACAAGCCTTGAGCAAGTGATGAGGTTACAGTTTGGTTTTACACAATTCAGGGAAGCAGGAATTACATGTAAAGTCATAAATCAGTATGTGAAAGGTGTACATTGGTTTGGCCCACAAAGGCAGGACATTTCAAAAAGGGGCATTACAGGTTTGATTTGTAATTGGTTGAAGAAATGAAGCTTTTGTCTAAAGACATGGCATGTTTTAAGTTAAGGAAGTCTGTTAATTAGAGACAAGCCCAAAACAGAAAAACACCCAAACTCAAGTGATCTGTTACCTGCAGGTGTAATTTAACGTTTGTCTCCTATGGCTTTAGGCCTGCTAATGAGTTACAAAGGATGTCTCCAGAAGGGTAGGAGGAGCACCAGGAGTCATGTGGGACCTCCCTTCTCATACCCAGCAACTCTGTTTTAGGGTATTTCTGGAGGCTCTTGGCCAAGGGGGGTTCTATTCAGTCAGATTAAGATTTTATTTTAATTCACAATTTTGTGTGCAAACAGGTCTCTGAGAGAGTGGCATGGTTTTAAAAATATTTTTTAAAAGTTTGGTGTTGCAGTGAAACCTAAAAAGGGTTAAAGCCAGAGTAACAAGTGTTAGGAACAGAGAGGAAGGAAGCCAGAGTTGTCAGGTAGACTTTCAACGGGGACACAGAGTCACAGCCAGAGCCTGAGGGCTGCATGGCCCACTGGACAGACAGAGCACCTCCTGCCCCTAATTGATTTCTTCCCCAGATCTGCTAGGAACTGAGTGCGCTGGTGTCTCTAATGGGTGGGCCAGGGACCCGAACCTGGGCTCCTCGGACGGGCCGGCTTGCCTGCGCCCTGGAGCCCCGAGCTCTACAGGGAAGCAGCAGCCCCCACCGAGCCGGGCGGAGGGCCTTGGGGCTGGGATCTCGCCGGAGAGGCTTCTGCTCCCAGGACCGAGGTGGCGCCTTCCCTTCTGCGCTGCTGCAGGAACGCGGGCCGCCGCGGGGATATTTTGCACAGGAGGAAAGCCGGGGGACGGCATGCCACACTTTAGCTGCTGCGCCACGCGCATTGCGGGCCTGGGCACCAAGGATCCGCTAGGCGAAGCCGGGCTGGGGCAGCAGAGCCCGGCCAGCGCGACAGGAAGGAGGTAATCCCCGGCTGCCTGGCCAGTCCACACGCCTCGTTCAAAAGGGCCCGCGGGGACCTTGGCCACCTGATCCCGAGCCCCGGGCTTCCCTTGCCCTCCCTCTTCCTCCCGCTCAAGCCCCCAGTCTCCTGCTGCCCTCTTGCCCCAGACCCTGCTTTAGCGGCCCCACAGCCGCCCTCGGGGATGACCTGCCTTCCCCCACCCCCACAGGAGGACCCACGCCTTGAAGACGACCGGGGTCCCGCCTCCTCCGGGCGGGGCTCCGGTTTAAACTTCTCGGCGGGCTGGAGGGGCCTCATCTGCACGTTCGGCTCTGAGCCCGGTAGGTGGCGGCTTGGCGAGCGCACCAAGTCCCCTGGCAGCAAGGTGAAGAGCGAGTACAAAGAGCTTCCAGGACCCGCGCTGGGAGCAGCACAGGCGGCACTACCGCGAGCTGCTGCTCTACCGCTGGGGCCGGCGGCTTCTGGAGCAGGCGCGTGTGCCCTGGCTCTGCGATGACTGGGGTTATGCCAGCGCCTCGGACGACTCGGCGTCGTCATTCTCGTCCAGCTCCGTGGGCCTTGCTGCCCAGTGCGCCCCAGCCTTGTCCCCGCGGTGCGAGGAGCCCGCGGCGCAAGCGGAGCCGGACCCGCGGGTGAGCAGGGACCCGGAGGAACGTGGCGCAGGGGCAGGACGTGTGGAGGCCGAGGACGCGGCTCTGCCAGGCACCGGGCCCGAGGGGGCTTGGGCGTCCTTTCTTTTCTTGGTAGATGGAGATTCCACCTTCACTGAGACAATAAGGAAGGTGTCGCACCACCCCGCCCTCCCGCTCTTCCCACGCTGGCGAGGCCCAGGCTCTGTTCAATGGAAACTCCCATCTATTTATTTCTAATTGTCCATTTCTTGCTGCGAAGGTTCCCGGCTTTCCTCAGAGTCTCTAAGGTGACCCCAAAAGCTAAGAACTAAGCTTTCTGACCTGTGAATGGGACTGTTTTTTCCAGCATTAATTCCCTGGCTTCGCTGCGCTGTTCCTGAACACGTCCCGCGTTTATGTCCGTGGATTGCGGGGTCACGCCCGGCTCAGGGAGCGTCTTTGCAGCCCTGGGTCCTGTCCTTTGTTCCCACGCGTCCCCGTCGGGGATGTGGGGCCCGGGACCTGCTTTTGCTAGCGGAGCGTTTGCTGTTGTGGCCACCTTCCTGAGTGCGGAGCTGGGGGCGCCACTGTGCAGGCCCGGGCAGAGCCAGAGGGGGCGCCACCATGCGGGCTGGGGCAGAGCCCTCCTTCTTGAGTGTGGAGCTGAGGTGCCACGGTGCTGGCCGTGGCAGAGCCAGAGGGGGCGCCACGGTGGGGCCAGTGTAGAGCCAGAGCGGGAGCCATGGTGGGGCCAGGGCAGAGCCAGAGGGGTGCGCCGCCGTGCGGGCCGGGGCAGAGCCTCCTTCCTGAGTGGGGAGCTGCGGCGCCGCCGGGCGGGCCGGGGCAGAGCCCTTTTCCTGAGTGGGGAGCTGCGGCGCCGCCGGGCGGGCCGGGGCAGAGCCAGCGGGGCGTCCTGCACTGCCCGAGCCCCCCACAGTGCCGGCGCCGCCGCGGGACCCTTGGGTTTCAAGGAGGCTCCTGTAAGAATGACTAACATGTTCAGAGCTTCTTATACATCCGGTCACTGACCCACGAGGTGTATTTTGTTATTTCACATTCAAGACAGTCTTAAGTAGGACCATAGTTTTTATATAAGTTTTACAGATAAGGAAATGGAAGCTCAGGATCAGTGACCTTATTTTTGTTTATTTACTACGCCGTAAGCCAATCAGACTTTCTCTGTGCGAGACTGAGGAGGGGGTGAAGTCTGGGCTGTGAGGCCGGTGACTTGGCTCGGAGTTCCCAGGCGGTCACCTGCCGCAGAGCTGCCTCTTACCCTCGTCGTGTTGCTTGTGAGTCCCTGCAGTTCCTGATGCTTCAGTGACGCTTGCTAGAAACTCGAGTGACAGGAGGGAGGGCGAAGGAGGAGCCTCCCGGAGCACCTCGCGGACTCCAGCTGGCGGCGCCTGCCCAGGCTGGGATGGCTCCCCGCTCCTCCTCCCCCTCCTTATGACGTCGTTGTCAACTATTTTCATGTAATATAAACCCCGGTTTTAAATACTGTGATGTGAATGGCATGTGTGTTTACCTGCTCACTTGTGCCCTGAGTTCATGGTTATTTTTATTTTCTTAGAGATATTGAATCCTCCCAGTTATCTATTCTCTGCTAAAATTTCTGGCTCAGGTATCAGGGAGAAGAAAGGATATTTTCTGCTTTTAGGACTCACAACTGCAAGATCTTTTGCTTTGCTCCCACCTGTCAGAGCTTCTCTTTATTTCTGTGTTGAGCAATATTGAAAAATACTTGTTTTTAAAGTGGATAACCGGTTTTATATACTCGGGCAATAAGTACGGTTTTGAATTCTGTGACACACATTAGTTCCTACTTTTCCTGAAGCCATATGCACAGAATCCTGTGGTTCTGTATCGGTTACTACAAAAACACTGCGGCTCCCCTGCACGCCCCGCAACTCCCCCTTCCCCCCGCAAACTGCCTGCTTCTTAGGTGACTACTTTTAACTCCTGGCTTTTCCTTTGGTATTTATTTCCATATTTCAAGGTAACAGGGCTTTTATTGACACTTTCTGATTTTTGTTCAGTATCTACCATTATCTGTTAGCTTTAATTTTTGCCATTTTTTCTTTTTTTGAGGTAATATAGACATGTAATTTACTATCTACACTATGTTTGAGTGTCTAATTCAGTGATATGAAATGTTGCTATGTATTTTCCCTCTTTCTGGCTTTACTTCTGTTTACTGCTCTCCTAACCTATATGCTTGGCTCCTCCCCACACCCTCCTGGTAGAGCTGATGTAGAGCGTGTTAGACTCACAATTACTACCTACAACACTGTGCCTGCGGAAAATTTACTCCCAGATTACCCATTTTATTTCTCATGCTCCCTTTCTCTTTCTTTCACATCATAACCAACACATCAGCTCACTATCAGTCTTATCTTGAGCATCCCTCCCAGCACCTCTGACCTACTTCTGTCTGGCCTGGTTGCTGCTGCTGTGGCCACTTACAGGTTGGCATCTTGGGTGGGCCCTTGGCCATCACCTCAAGGCCTTCCATGACTTCTCTCTTGGGTAGGAGTCTCTGTTTTGTGGCTATCATATCATGGTCTTTTTTGTTTTATCCCCTCCTTGGTGGAACTCATCTTCTAGTAGCTTCTTGAGTAAGGATGAATGAGAGGTGAATTTTCTGAGGCTTTGCATGTGGAAAGACGGCTTTCTTCTACCCTTACAGTGTGGTGAGTATGGCAGGGCACCGGGTTCCAGGTTGGAAGGGACTGTCTCTAAAAAGCCTGCAGAAGGGAGGGTAATTGGTGGGACCACACCTATGGTGCATTTTACAAGGGGTACATGTTAAATTTATTAAGTGTAGAATATAAATGTCTTAACACAATAACCAAGAAAATGTGGTGAAGGCTGTGTTAACCAGTTTGATGAAAATATTTCAAATGGTATATAAAACCAGCACATTGTACCCCATGATTGCATTAATGTACACAGCTATGATTTAATAAAATAAAAAAAAAAGCCTGCAGGCCTCACTCTTTGTGCTGTAACTACTGCCATCCTCACCCACTATCCTGCATCAGTATCATTCTCGATCCTCTGCAGTAACATGCTCCCCTCTTTGTCTTTTATGTTCTGATACTTTCCCTTGATCCAGGGTTGTTTTCCTTCATCATGCTGGGGACTTGGTGGGTCCTTGTAGTCAAAGTCATAATTTCAATTCTTGGATGTTTTCTGGTATTCTCACTTTTACTTTTTTCCTGTTCTGTTCTTTCTGAAGTCCTTAGTTGGATATTAGTCTTCATGATTTTATCCTCTAATTTTCTAACTTTTTTCTTTACCAATTTTCAACTTTTTTTTTTGTTCTACTTTTTGGGTGATATTCTCAACTGTATGGTCAAAGTCTTCATTACATTTTTCATTTGTGGGATCCTTTTTTTTTTTAAGACCACTTGAATTGTTTTCTGCTCTGGTATTCATTCCCTCCTCTCCTCCCTTCCCTCCTTCCTTCCTTCTGATTTGTGCATATAGTACCTTATCTTACTGAAAGTACTACTAGGAAGTGTTTGTTTCCTTCTGAATGTTTGTTCACATAGTCTCTCTCTTTCATCTCCTCCTCTTTGTTTCCTTTTGCTTGTAATTCTCTATTTCATGTTAAGGACCTTAAGGGTAGATGCTAAAAAGCTGTCAGAAAGTCCCCAGTGTGTGCGTTGGAGGTTAGGGGTGGGGCTCCTTCTCCCCATTGTCAGCATGCTTTAAAGAGTGGTCTAGATTGTCTCCAATTCCTTACTTCATAGTCACATTTCTTTTAAAATTCAATTTTATTTTTAAAGTGTACATGTGCTTAACTTTTAAAAAAATTTTGATTAAAATGAAAAACCTAAGACTGCCCTGTTTTCCACCCACGTGGAAATACTCTTTTCAACACTATGTAGCTTTCCTTTTAGCATCTGACCACCCTCTGCTTATTTAGACTCATCCATTTGTTTTTTTGATTGTAAACATTATAAGCTGACTTCTCATTAAAGGAGTTGAAGATTTAGCTAAAGTTCTTAGCTCTGCTACCCCATTCTGCCCCGAGACATACACCAACACCTATTATCCCCACAATATTGACTATATGGCTGTTTAATCTCTGTTCTGTGTTTGAGTTATCATGGATATGCAAATATTAATTTTCAGGTGAGCTGCATAATATATTCTGAATACATTTTATTTGTTACAGTTTTTATTTTTTTGAGACAGAGTCTCACTTTGTTGCCTTGGGTAGAGTGCTTTGGTGTCATCATAGCTCACAGCAACCTCAAACTCTTGGACTTGAAATCCTCTTGCTTCAGCCTCCCAAGTAGCTGGGACTACAGGCACCTGCCACCACCATGCCTGGCTAGTTTTTCTATTTTTGGTAGAGATGGGGTCTCACTCTTACTCAGGCTGCTGGTCTCAAATTCTCAAGCTCAAGTGATCTCCCAGAATGCTAAGATTACAGGAACTGAGTCTTTAATTTTATTTACTTTTAATTATTTTTATTTGCCTGAAAATGTCTTTATTTAAAACTCTACTCTTTCAAAGCTACTGAACCTGGCTTTGTTTTTCTTGAAGTTAATCATTGCTTCATGTTTTTGTTTGTCTTTTAAAAAAATACTCCTATCTCTAATTCAGCCTGAAATGGTCTAATAGTAGTGGACTTGTCATATATCAGACACATTAGGCCATGATTTTTTTTTTCCCCTGGTGACATTTTCTTGGAGCCCCTGATTCTCTTCTTCTGATCTAGATTTTATGCTGTTCAGATCTGGCACAGCTGCTACATTGGGACTTCTCTTCACTGCTTGCCTGAGAATTCTTTTCACTTCCTTGCTTTTCTGGTCCCCTGCTTTATACATCTCCAGCCTTCCTTTTTGCTTGGTTTAGTTCTTGCTTTTGGTTCTTTTGCTTGGTTTAGTTCTTGCTTTTGGAGCATATCCTCTGCAGGCCGTGTACAATATTGCATGGGAAGTAGAAACACTGTGAGCTTATTTGCCTAAACATGCCCTTATCATATCTAAAGGCTACATTAATATGTTGTAAAGGCAGAGAATTCCAGATTGGAAACCTCAGAGTTTGAAGACATTATTGGTGCATTGACTCTTGTTTCTGGAAGAAGGACCATGCCATGCCCACCTGCGTACACAACACCCTGTATTTGTATGATTTTCTCTTTTCGGGGGAAGCTTTTAGAAGATGCTTTTTACCCTAAGTGCTCTAAATTCTATGATGTGTCTGTGTCTCTTCCCCCCCAACCATTAGGCTGGGATTTCTCAATCTGGACGCTTCTTTCAAAGTGATTATTTTCCAGTTCTGTTTAAAAACAACTTTCTCTGCTCCATTTGCTTTATCTTTTTTCCTATAATTATCCTTAGATGGATAGTGTACCTCCTGTATCAGACCTCTAACATTTTCATTTAAAAATGTTTCAGTATTGGAATTTTTGGCTTTGTTTTCTGGGTGAAGTCTTTTTATCTTCCAGCCTTTCCATTGAAATTTCTCATTCTCCTACCTTATCTGTAAATTTGTAAGAGATCACATTTTTTGGTTCCAAATGTTCTTGAATTTTTTTTTTTTAACAGCATTCTGTTCTTGCATTTCTTTTAACTATAAAAAAAAAAAAAAAAAAAAAAGAAAGGAAAAAGCCATAAAGATCCCTTGAGAGCTTTCTTTGATTCCCAGTGTTGTCTTTTTCTGGGTATTTTGGTCTCTTCCTTATTAGAGGATGTGCTCAAATGTTCATTCTTAGCCTGTCAGCTTATATTTAGAATAAGGCTGGACAGAGCTTTTTAGGAGCTTTGTGCTTATGGGGGATGTACCTATTTTCTGTAATTGGAGGAGGACCCAGCTGTTTCTCTGTGGGACTCCAGACATTAATACCTGCTGGTTTATCCTGTCTGAGCTTCCCCAGACAGTGTGCCTCCCCTCTTCTGCCTCAAGGAAACAAGCCTGGCTGCCAGCATCTCAGGAACTGAGGTGGGGAAAGGCACCGAGGAGGGGTCTTTTTCTTTACCGTGAGGCCTTTCACATGATTCTATTTTCAAGGTGTCACCTGTGCCTTCTGCTGTTCCTGATCTCAGGTCTAGCCCTCTCGTGCTTCTCTCACTCCAGACGGTAATCAAAGGCCTTCAGGGTGTCAGAGAAGTGACCATCTGACCTGGACTGGAGGAAAGAATATGTAAGAAGTATAGATTGCTGCCTAACAGAATTACTCTGAAAATTAGTGACTTAAAACTACAGTATTGTAGTTTCTTGGTCTCTATGGGGAATTGGTTCTAAGACACCCCTGCAGATACCAAAATCCACTGGTGCTCAAGTCCTTTATAAAAAATGGGTGTAATATTTCCATATAGTTTAGGCAAATCCTTCCTTATACCTAAAGTATCTCTAAATGTACTGAATACAGTGTAAATGCTATGTGAGTTGTTATACTATACTCTTTTATTTGTAACTTTTGTATTATTTTGAATTATTCTATTATTTATTTTTCTCTCATATTTTTCATCCATGGTTGGTTTACCCACTGATACAGAGGGCAGAACACTCCTTTGCTAGTGTCCTGGTTTCTTGGGCTAGGAGTTGGCTCCAGACATCAGGATACCTTGTCTGCTCCCTGCTGTCTGTGGCCTCTGCTGTGAGGCTCCAGGTTGGGGGACCTAGCTGGGCTATTGCTGGGGCCCTGGCATGCATGACCTCTTCTTGCAGCTGGCCTTCCTCATAACATGCTGGTTTAACATATAACAGGATGTGCCTAGAGTATACGGAAATATTACACCATTTTATATAAAGGACTTGAGCACCTGTGGATTTTGGTATCTGTAGGGGTGCCTTAGAACCAATTCCCCATTGAGAATTGGTTGCTCAGGATGTTGTCCACAGCCTCCAAGGACAGCGTCCTGAGGCAGAGCCAGGGGATCCATGTTGCCCTTTCTGCTCTCTCACCCCATTCCACCTCACCTGGGACGTTACAAACATCTGTCCACGTTCCAGGGGCAGACCTGTTGATCCAATTCTCAGTGGAGGCACACCCGCATTACATAGACAGCAGAGCCTGAAGGCTGGAGTGCGATGGTGTGGGACCTTGGGAGGGCACAGTCCTTTGCACTAGCCTTCTGAGGAATTAGGCCCCTATGAACAAGGGCTGAACCCCAGAAAGGTTTGTTTCTTTCTGGGGTTCAGCCCTTGTCCTGGGGGCCTTTCCCCTTTGGGCAGTTAGGATTCATCTGACTCAGTTCTGCAAGGTCATTTCCACCTCTTCATCTACTTTCCTTCCCGCCAAATTTCATTGACACCTTTTGTCTGATGTCATTGCCTCCTTTGCTCTTTGTCCCTGTGGCTCTGGACTTTTCCCCTTCATTTTTAGTGGGGCTCTGGGAGGAAAGGACTCAAAGTGCATGTTTAGCCTGAATTCAGCCATTTGCTGGATTTTTACTTATTTTTTACTTTTTTTCTCTTTCTTGATCAGTCTTGCCAGAGGTTTATGAATTTATTTTTTTCCCAGACTAATTCTTGGCTAAGTGGATTCTCTTTATTATATGTTTTTATTAATTTATGATCTTTATTTTCTTTTTCTTTATGCTTATTTTATCCTTTTTCTAACCTTTTGAGATAGGTGCCTATTGTTAATCCCCCTTTGATTTTTTGATGTATTCATTTAAGGGTATAAATTTCCCTTTGAATACTGCATGATGCTAATTTTTTCATATAGTATTCTTTTTATTCAGTTAAATGTTATTTTCCAAATTTCAGTATTTTTTACAATAATCACAGAAAAAATTTAAATATTTTTTACTATTGTATTCAGCTTGATTATATTAGGATTAGAGAGTGCATTCTATATAATTTTAATTTTATAAATGTATTCAGATTTGCTTTATGGCTCTGAATATGTAAATTCTTCCTTAATTTTTTTTTAATTTTTTTTTTAATTTTTTTTTTTTTTTGCGGTTTTTGGCCGGGGCTGGGTTTGAACCCACCACCTCCGGCATATGGGGCCGGTGCCCTATTCCTTGAGCCACAGGCGCTGCCCTTGAATATGTAAATTCTTATGAATGTTCCATATATGTGTGCTAAAAATATATATTCTGAAGTCTTATTTTTTTCAGATATTTTAAAAATCATACCATCCAGTAAAACTCTTGTTATTTTTAGAGATGGGGTCTCACACTGTCACCCAGGCTGGAGAACAATGGTGCAATCACAGCTCACTGCAGCCTCTAACTCCTGGGCTCAGGCAATCCCCTGCCTCAGCCTCCCAAGCTGCTGGGACAACAGGTGCCCAGCCCTGAGCTGTGGGGATGGTCCTGTCCTCTATTTGCACTGTCCAGCATGGTCTTCACTAGTCACAGGTGGCTACTGAGAACGTGAAGTATAACTATGGTAACTGAGGAACTGAGTCTTTAATTTTATTTACTTTTAACTATTTGTATTTTTAGTCTTTATTTTAAATTCTATTCTTTTGAATAGGATTTTAAAAACATATATGCATTCATCTTGTATCAAGCACCATTTTAAGAATTTTACAAATATTAAAATTACAGTGATAGGGCGGCGCCGGTGGCTCAGTCGGTAAGGTGCCGGCCCCATATACCGAGGGTGGCGGGTTCAAACCCGGCCCCGGCCAAACTGCAACCAAAAAATAGCCGGGCGTTGTGGCGGGCGCCTGTAGTCCCAGCTACTCGGGAGGCTGAGGCAAGAGAATCGCTTAAGCCCAGGAGTTGGAGGTTGCTGTGAGCTGTGTGAGGCCACGGCACTCTACCGAGGGCCATAAAGTGAGACTCTGTCTCTACAAAAAAAAAAAAAAAAAAAAAAAAAATTACAGTGATAAGTTCTATGTCGTCTTCTGTATTTTCTATCTTTTTTCTCCTGCTGCAGATAACTTCCAAGTGTATCTTTAAGTACAGAGACTAAGCACAGTTATTCTGTCGTCTGTCAATGGTAGTTCCAGTGTCTCAAGTCTCTTCTTCCAGCTGGTCCTCCCTTACTTGCCTTCTCTCCTTGCATGCCTGGTCATTCAAGCACAACAGCAATCATGTTTGAAAAGTTGGGAATGGAGCCTCGGATCTCCAGAGAGTTTCTTTCTCTCTCCTGTTGGGTACCTGTGGATACTGTTGTTAGTCTGGGAACACTTGTTATATTTCATTCAACTTTTTATAGTTATCCTTAGTGGGGAGGGTTGGTCCAGTATTGGTGTCTCCACCTTGTTTACTCCTCAACCCATTGTAATTAGATTCTCCCACCTGATACCTGCCCTCAGCGCTGGTGACAGACTGGCTGCCAAGTGCGTAGTCGGGGTAATGCTCATCATGCCAAGTTTCTGTAATATTTGGCACTGTTAATTGCTCTTTCCTTAGCTTGGTTATTTTTTCTTTTCTAGCTGTGTTTCTTCTATTCTCCTTTTGTGTTCTCCTTTCTCTGTCTGCACATTAAATCATGGGGTCCCTCCAGAGCCTGACTTCACCCTCCTCCCTTCTGGCTCTGCCTTTCCTCCTCTGGATGGTCTGATCCACATAGGAAGCCATGACTTTTGTCTGTATGCTGCCTGGGCTCCGGGGGGTAGGTCCAGCTGCCTGGCTGCTTGGTTGTTCCAGGAGCGTCAAGCACCTTTTCCTTATCCTTTGGTGGGGGTGTGTGTGCACATTAGCGACAGCATGACCATCCTGTGGGAGCCACAGAGCCTAGGGCCAGCATGGTGTCTGTCCATCCATCCACCTGTCAGCCTCACCCACTGTTGCTGGCTATCTGCTCTGCAGAGGCCCTGTTAAAAGGCATCCTCAGCACCAGGTCCCAGCTCGTCTGCTCAGCATTTTCCTAGCTGGCTTCACCACCCCTCTCTCTCTAATCTATCCTCCCGGGGTAGCCTGAGGCCTCATTCCTAAAATACAAATAGGATAACATCACTTTTCAGCTTAAACTTCCTCAGTGATTCTAGGATAAAATACCCCCCCACCCCCTCTGAGTTTGGCATAGAAAGGCTTTTTGCCCTCCTGCTTTGTGCCTTCATCCATAGACTGTGCATTTGTCATTGTGACTATTGATAGTTCCCTCTTTCTTCTTCCTTCCATGCCTTTGGAGGTCACCTTCCGAGCAGATGTCCCTGGCAGATCTGGTAGACACGCTGCCGGGTAGAGGACATGGGGAGAACGAGTCAATAACGCGACTCGGCAGCTGTTGCTCCCTCTTTCTCAGTATGGTAACTGCAGATCCGGTTGCTCCACCTTCTCTTTCCCTTTGTCTCAACCCAGATGGTCCCTCTTTCCTCCTCTTCTGAGACCCAGGGAAAAGGAGAGGAAAGAGCATGGACACATCATTCAGAGCAATGTCTGGGCAGTGAATGGATTTCGGCTCTTGTGATGAAATGGAAGGCAGGCTTCCCACTGTATCCCTAAACAACTCGAGTGCTGAGTTTAAAGAGATGCCCACACTGGGGTGAAACATTAAACCTGGGTTGGACGTAGATTATCTGTTTCTTAAGGGAACAATGGCTCATGTCTGTAATCTCAGCACTTTGGAAGGCTGAGTTGGGAGGATTGTTTGAGGCCAGGGGTTCAAGACCAGCCTGGGCAACATACCAAGACCAAGTCATTTTTTTTTTTTTTTAAAGAAATGTTTGTTAGAGTCAAGGTCATCACGTAAGGTAGAAATGAAGGTGAACTATAAAGTCTTCTTGCAAGTCTGTGCCTCCCTGTGTGCACTGCCACACAGAGGACTTCACTCTACCTCAAAGGGAACCTGGAAATGGGCATGAGCAGAGTTACAACTGGAGTGGTGAGGAGCAAGGGCCTCTCCTGAAGAGGCGATGAGCTAGGAAACCACCTGAGCTGAATCCTGCAGCATGTGAAGCTAGGGGTGTCTGTAAGGCTGGAGCAATCGGGGGGACTGAGATGGAGACCTAGATGCAAAAGGAGCCGCATTCAAGGGGAGCTCAGGCTGAAACACAGGCTCACCAAGGGTTTACACAACATTATATGTTTTATAAAAAATGTTTATAACCATAAACATTTCGTTACCATAACAAATGGTAAAATCACAGAAGGTAATTAAGGGAGATAAGGTATTTTTGGAGTGTATCCTTAATAGCCCATGTTCACCACAAGTTGGGCAGAGTTTCTCCAGCTTTTCTGATAGAATTTGGGGCAGTGTGGATAGGGGCCTTCAGTCACACAAGTCTTTTCTGTTGCGTGTATTGGAGAAGGCCTCACAACTCGGCACTCTCACCTTTAACTCTTGCCTGCTGGGATGCACAGCTGCGCCTGGGTGAGGACTGTGGAAGCCAGCCAGCTTCTAGAAGGAACACACAGTCTTTATAGCTGAGTGACTTAAAAAGTCAGCTTTTGCACATGTCCACCTCGTTCCCCAAAGCAAAGCATCAAGAGCACTGGATTCATCTTGGGTTACAGAAGCCCCTGAGCTGTGTGATACTTTCTAGCTTTTAACATTTTCTTGAGATGTTAAATCTCAGAATATAAGTGGTAGTAGTTGCTTTTGAATAGGCTTGGTTCGATCCTGGCATATTTGTTTTAAGATGAGATAAATGGTTTGCAAATTATTATGTTAATTTGTTTCCATATTTTTGCTTTCAGTGGAACCTATGATTTGAGCCATAAGTTTAAATGTTACCGATATGATTAAGCATTATGATTTTGTGTCCCAAATATTTAACATATATAAACCTGAATTGAAAGTATATTCATTTCGTTTTATCTTTTTTAAAAGTGCTGCCTATGAACAACATAGAAGAAAAACCTGAACAAATCAGAAAAAAGACTGATAAACTACCTGCTAGTATCAAAGCCCGACAACAACGAAATGCCTTATTTGCCTGAGGAAATAGGAAAGCTATCAGAAGTCTC
This sequence comes from Nycticebus coucang, assembly GCF_027406575.1. Classification (NCBI taxonomy): domain Eukaryota; kingdom Metazoa; phylum Chordata; class Mammalia; order Primates; family Lorisidae; genus Nycticebus; species Nycticebus coucang. The sequence goes on along the minus strand of NC_069789.1, from coordinate 31,583,433 downwards.
CGAAGTTCACCAACTATAATCAAAGAAAAAAAGTGTCCATTTGCCATTTATGGCTGTGGAGAAAAAAAGATGATTATAGGAAGCCAGAAGGCCCACAATGTGTGTGCATCTGCCCCTGTGCACGAGGTGTGATGTGGGCCCTGCCTTTCTGCCTTCCTGCCTTCCTTTTGGGTGGCCAGTCGGCAGGTGCCTGTCATTGGATATCATATTCTATGGCCATGGGATGCTTTGGGCCCATGGGATCGTGGGGGCCAGTACAGTGAGCCAGGCAAGCCCAGAATTGGGACTCTGATTTAACCAATAGGAGGATTCTGGATGTTGGTTGCCTGGAGGGCAAGGAATTTTGGCTGAGAGCCCCTGGAACTCAGGAGGAGCAGAGGCGAGCACAACCAGAGCTGGAGACTCTGATCTGGGTTTGCCACTGGCTTTGAGTGGTTCTCAGTTCCCTTCGACTCTGATAACCTGGCTTTTCCTGGACTCCTTTTTTTAGTGGTTTGCTACTTTGATCACCAGGCATCTACCATAGGACCTCCCCCCCCCCCCTTTGTTATTCTGGTTAAATTCAAATTGCTGTGTTTGCCCCTATATTAGTTCATCTTTAACTAATGATTTTTATTCCCAGAAGCTCTAGTTCCCCTTTGACTTAGCCCGTGTCAAGTCGTGAAAAGAGGATACTGGTGTGTGTAGCCACAAACACGTGTGTATGTTAGCATTAATACTGTTACTGTAGTCTAGAGCAAAGATGCACTTGAAGAAGCAGAAAGAGAAACTGCAGACTGTTTGAATTCTGATTACAGACCGTGAATAAACACATTACTGAACAGACTTCTGAACACTGGCAGATGGTTTTACTTGGAATGATACTTAGGCAAAAATGCTGCCGTTTAACCAAAGAAGTCTGACAAGTCCATGAGATTAATTCAACTGGCTTTATCTGTAGTACAAAACATCTTAGGTGGTAAAATCTTTTTTTAATAGTAAAACATTAAAAAATTTTAAATTAGGGCGGTGCCTGTGGCTTAAGGAGTAGGGTGCCAGCCCCATATACCGGGGGTGGTGGATTCAAGCCTGGCCCTGGCCAAAACTGTGAAAAGAATTTATTTTTTAAATTAAATATTCAAGCTTAATACTAAGCAGGTCCAACAATTTTCCAAGGCAACTTCTAGAGACATGTGCAAACTTGTTGTTTACCATTTGTACCTAACATTTTTTTGATGTCACTTAGTTTTATTATCACTCATAACAGGTAAACCATAGCATGATAATGGCTTTTCTGTAGAAGCTTTAATATATAGAAAAACTATATTTAAGGAGACAGGGTTTGATTCTGCCCTGCTACAGATGACCTAGAGGTAGCTAGTTTCATCCTTGAAAATTACTACAAAAGCCAGTTACGGGTGGGCATGGTGGCTCACACCACCTGTAATCACAGCACTCTGGGAGGCCAATGCAGGAGGATCACTTGAGGCCAGGAGTTTGAGACCAGCCTGGGCAACATAGTGAGACTCTGTCTTTGATAACTTAAGTGACCTATTTTTTTAAAATACTTTTTAATTTTTGAACTCTCTTTAGATTCATGAATCAGCATTATGAGCCAAGAACAGAAGACAGGTGGCAAAAAGGAAATTTGCTACTCAGAGGTAACAGGCTCACTTTGTGGATGTGGAGTTTAAAACAATCGTTTGGATAGCTTCTTTTAAAAGTGTCAGTGACAGAAAGGAAAATCAAAACAAGACAAAAACCATCATCAAAAGATACTGGACATAGGTTTAAGAAACCAACTGACTAAGAAAGGATATTCCTAAGTGAATTTCTAAAAGATTGTTTTATTTTGATGAGCACTGGTCACCTACCTCAGCAGCAGGCCAGACAGCTGAAGCCATAGACATTGGATTATTTATGAAGATAATTCAACTCATTTGTATTTTAATTCAGCATAACCTTCATATAGGTTGTAATATTCAAAAATTATCTGGTTTAGGTGAGGGTCATTTTTTCCTTTTAAATTAATTGGGAACTTTGGGTACGTTTTACGTCATAGTTTAATATTTCAAATATATTCCAAGAGCTAAAGTGCCAATGCAGTGCATATGTAAAATAGCAATAAAAATGCAGTTTCTTTTGACTTAAAGACTGTTATGTCTTTTTTTTTTATTGTGAGATCTTTTTGTTTCAAATCACATATGGTGGGCTCTGTCATTTGTTACACTCTGGTCTTTTGGCACATGCCCACTGAGCTTTTGCCTCTTAGTTAATATACAAGGTGTCCATAAAGTTTGTGTGTGATTTAAAATAGTTGTCTCGCTGGCAGTGACATTTAGGACACACAATCTGAAATTATGTTCAGCAAATTGAGACTGGCCAACTGGGATGGGACCATTTTTAAGATAGACATGCTGCCTGCCCCCACATCCTCTTCTTCTATAGAGCGGAACAATAATGAATCTTGGTGATGTACAATATTCAGACTTTTGGTTAAAATACATTACTCTTTGATTCCTAGCTAGAAGATCCATCCACACCTGAATGTGAGGGTGGTGGTGTGTGGATGGGCACAAGAATGTGAAAACACTCCTTCTTAGTACATTTGTTTTGGGGGTAGAACAATAGTTTTTTAAAAAACTGGTTTCCACCAAATGAGGGAAATCATCTCAATCCTGTGGAGATAGGAATCTACTAGAAGGATGTGGGCTAAGTTCTTTACAAGGGATAAGATAGGTACATTGGCTGTGCCAACTTAGCACCTGAAGAGGGGAGAGTGGCAATGGGGCATTAGACGTGAGGGTGAGCATTTCCTTGATGTTTTTATTCTGGGCTTTTGAAGTCTGATAGTCTTTTAAGAAGGTGGCTGGGTACAGTGGCTCACACCTATAATTCTAGCATTCTGGGAACCCGAGGCGAATGGATTGCCTGAACTCACAAGTTCAAGACCAGCCTGAGCCAGAACTAGACCTTGTCTCTAAAAATAGCCGGGCATTGTGGTGGGCACCTGTATTCCCAGCTACTTGGGAGGCTGAGGCAAGAGTCTGAGGTTGCTGTGAGCTGTGATGCCATGGCATCTACTGGAGGCATCAAAGTGAGAGACTCTGTCTCAAAAATAAATAAATACATAAATAAACTTTTAGAATACTGGTTGGTTTTATTTCATTCCACATAAAATCTTCACAGTGTCACCTTAATACTCTATTACTTAATTCAGTATTAATACTGAAGTATCATGGACTTCAAAAAAACTTTTTGGCTAGGCACAGTGGCTCACACCTGTAACCCACCACTCTGGGAGGCTGGGGTGGGCGGATTGCCTGAGTGCAGGAGTCTGAGACCAGCCTTAGCAAGAGCGAGACCCCATCTCCTCAAACAGGAAAACCAGCTTGAGTGCGTGTAGCCCCAGCTTCTTGGGAGGCTGATACAAGAGGGTCACTTGAACCCAAGAGTTTGAGGTTGCTCTGAGCTATGATGTCACAGCAATCTACCCCAGGGCTACTGAGTGAGACTCTGTCTCGAAAATAAAATAAATAAAAATTAAAAAAAACCTTTAAAAATATTTACAGTTTTGAGGTGAATTCTTTTACATAGAGAGCTCTCTGAATCACTGAGATGTATATTTAATAAAATTCTTGTCCAAAAGAACCTTACTAGTAATCCTGATAAATTTCAATGTTAACTATTATTACTAAAGTCTTTAAACATCGTAGGGATTTAAAGAGCACATTTATGTGGCAGTGATGACAGCGTAGCTGACTGTGAAAACCACCCCTTTGGTGTCAGCCGTACAGCTCAGGCCTCTGTGTTGCACCTGACCCTCTTTGGAAAGATGGCTTTGAGGAGTAGTTCAGGCCCACTTAGGAACCTGACTTCCTCTAACCTAGACTTTGAACAAGTCCAACTTTCTCTTTTTTAGAAAACACACCTTTATCTAATGAGTTTACTACTGAAAACTCCAGATAGAAATAAAACCTAGAAGCAAATATTGGCCAATTTTCCCCATTCTTTTTAACTGGAAGACAAATGAACAAGATTTCTAATGTACTTTTTTTTTTTTTTTTTTCAGTTTTTGGCCGGGTCTGGGTTTGAACCTGCCACCACAGGCATATGGGGCTGGCACCCTGTTCCTTTGAGCCACAGGCGCTGCCCTCTAATGTACTTTTAATATGTGTGAACAATGAACAAATTAGTATGAATGAATTGTGAGTATTTCTCCCACGACCAAGTTCATTCTTTCTTTTTTTTTGAGACAGAGTCTCACTATGTCACCCTCTGTAGAGTGCTGTGGTGCCACAGCTCACAGCAACCAAACCTAGGGTGTAAGCGAGTCTCTTGCCTCAGTTTCCCAAGTTGCTGGGACTATAGGTGCCCGCCACAACTCCTGACTATTTTTTGGTTGTGGTTGTTGTTGTTTGGCAGGCCCAGGAGGGTTTGAACCCATCAGCTCTGGTGTATGTGGCCGGCGCCCTAGCCTCTGAGCTACAGGTGCCGAGCCAGGGTTCCTTTTTTATTTTTTTCCTGTTTGAAGGGAAAAAATATATACCTTTTCAGCCTATAAAATTTTTAAGTTGTTACAGTTTGATAGTCCTACCTTTTTCTTCTTCTAGAAACTAATGTGGTTGAAACTATGTTCCTGCTTCCTGGGACAATGTGCAAGACACTGACAGTTTAAAATCGCCTTTCATATTGATGGACTCTGAACCTGTTTGAGAATCCAGTGATACTTTAAATAAGTGCTATATGAAACTTTTAAAAATTTTGACTTTAAGTACTTAATTAAAACAATTTGTGATAAGTGCACTTTTTATGTTACTGCTTTTAATATGAAAGTAATAGAATATTTATTTAGTTTATTTTTTTTTTTTGAGACAGAGTCTCACTATGTCACCCTGGGTAGAGTGCCGTGGCATCACAGCTCACAGCAACCTCAAACTCTTGGGCTTAAGGTATTCTCTTGCCTCAGCTTCCCAAGTAGCTGGGACTATAGGCACCCACCACAACGCCCAGCTAAGTAACAGACTATTGAAGTAGTACCATCTAGCACTCTCCTGAACATTGCATCTGCTAGATGAGAAATAAATAAAAATCTATTCCTTTCACTGCTCTTACTTAGGAGATGTCAAAATACTTGGCATCTCTGGGTCGTGTGTGTTGTGCACTCCCCTGCATAAAATTTCTAAGCACATTTATAAACTTTTAGTTTTCTAAAAGCATAATAGGCTATAGTTATCTTACTTGCTTTTAGTAGACAAGTATTTATGCCATTTCATCTTTGTCATTATGTTTTATCAAATATCAGCTGCTAGTAACCCGAATGGTGTAGATGTTTGGGCCACTTGAACTCAGCTAACTCAATTGCAAAGAGAGCAGGTGAAGCTGCTGTTGAATTACTGGACAGCATAACTTCCAAAAGAGAATTCTGCAAAATTTGTGAGTTTAAAAAAAGTCTTCAGGGTCTCCCCCTATCTACCGTGTAAAATTGCTAATGCTGTACTGGACACAAACTTTATAAATGGGACGTTATAGTGCAGTTGGTACCAATCCCCTTGGTACCTATAGGGGATTGGTTCCAGGACCCTTTGTGGGTACCGAATTTCACAGATGCTCAAGTCCCTTCTATAAAATGGTGTATTTACATATAACCTATGCATATCCTCCTATATATTATTATTTTTTTGAGACAGAGTTTCAGTTTGTTGCCCTTGGTTGAGTGCTGTTGCATCATAGCTCACAGCAACCTCAAACTCTTGGGCTCAAGTGATTTTCTTGCCTCAGCCTCCAGAGTAGCTGGGACTACAGGTGCCCGCCAAAGGCCCAGCTATTTTTAGAGATGGGGGCTTGCTCTTGCTCAGGCTGGTCTCCAACTCCTGAGCTCAAACGATCCACTCAGCCTTCCAGAGTGCTAGGATTACAGGCGTGAGCCCATATACTTTAAATCATTTCTAGATTATTTATAATGCCTAATAAAGTGTAAATGCTATCTAAATAGTTGTTATGCTGTATTATTTGGGGAATGATGGTAATAAAAGAAGACTATACATGTTTTGAGCACTGCATTCACTTTAAATTCTGAAAGAACAAAGGCTGGGCACGTATAATAATCACAAAGCTCAGGCAACAGGAATTTGAGGTTGTATTTTCTAAGAACTATGTATTGGTTTTTAGCTTATAGTGAATTTACTTGGAAAAATGTGAACAATAATATTATAAGCTGAGACTATTCTGTTTATCTATCTATCTTTGTAAAACTCTCCTGGCTAAAAGCTTAAGACTTTTGTGAAAAATAATTCTGATTTGTAAATGGCTTGAAAAAAAAATGTATGATCACATTGACTCCTAAATGGATTTTTCCTTAGATAAATGTTTAACAAGACACATTACACATCCAAGAAAAGTTCTATATGTACATTTGGAATTGGGCTATAGTTTTTTCCTAGTAGCTGCTTTCACATATTGTAATTATTTTGAAAGTCATAAAAGTAATAGCACATGGTTTAAAAAATTTAAGAAATAAAAAGTAAAAGTTCCCTTTGACAGCACTTTCTTGTCAAAATTCTATTCCCTTTCTTGGAAAAACCAGTGTTAATTTTGTATGCAATCTTGCAGACCTTTCCCCTCATTACTTATCTATGTAGGTACATGTACACAGGTTTGTACACAAATATTGGATAATGCCATACACATTCTGTAGATTTCTTCAATTAATAGCTTAGGGAAGGTTCTGGTTTCAGGTAAGATGGAGTAAACACACATACCCCCCACCCCCTTTGTTCTTATCAAAGACAGCTATAAAATCTAGACAAAATAGATCACACAGCTATTTGAGGACTCTGAAAAGCAAATAGCAATATAGAAATTGAGAGCATTAGAATTCTAAGCATCACTGAAGTGGTGGTGAGTTTTCCATGTTTTTTCTTTTGATATCTTCAGGCCCAAACACAGAGTAACTGAAGTGCAGAGATGCAGGGAAGCCTAGATTGAGGAACAGAAGGACAGGAGCAGCTACAGCTCAGACAGTAGGGGAATATCCCCCTTTTTTCTTTTCCTTTTTCTCCACTGTCATGCTGAAGCTCCTAGGTAGTCCCCTGGCTGCCAATGGGGGCCTGCAGAAGCAAATGTCTGAGGGAGGAGAACTTCACACATCTCCATTTGGTACAGCAAGGGTACCAGGAGGATGGGGCTGAGCCAGTGTGCTGTTTTTCTCTGAAGGACATGGTCAATTACAGAAGTAGGCATTTTGGGGACTGGAGGACCAAAAAGGGAACCAGAAAGTACTGACGAGAGAGTACAGAGAGAAGAGTTTAGGAAAGAGACTCCACAACGTTACTATGAACACTTGGTCCACACTGACACACTTCCTTGTCCACACTGCTCACAAGTGAAGCCAATCCTACTTAGCACGCTAAGAAGAGCCAAGAACTGAGCTAAGAGGTAAGGCAGGCCCTCTCAGGCTCCAGACTGAGCACAAGATGGTAGGCATGTGGGACAGGTCCAAATAGTTTTGTCAAAGTTCTGAAAACTCAGCTGAAATGGGACAAACACCCATAAAAGGCAGGTCAGAACGTGTGTCATAAATGTATCAGATCAATTTCCTGCTAAAGCAAAAATAGCAACATTTTCTATAGAATTTAAACAAGAGCATGAGCCTCATCATATAATATTCAAAATGTCTAGGACACAATACCAAAGTATTCAGCATATGAAAAGCCATGAAGATACAGACTTAAAGTAGCTAATATTAGAAAGTTAAAATGAGGCTGGGTATAGTGGCTTATGCCTGTAATCCTAGCACTTTGAGAAGCTGAGGCAGGAGGCTTACCTGAAGACAGGAGTTTGAGACCAGGCTGAGCCAGAGTGAGAGCCTGACTCCACAAAGATTTGGAAGATTACCCAGGTATGGTGGCACATGCCTATGATCATAGTTACTTGGGAGGCTGAGGCAGGAGGCTCGCTTGAGCCCATGAGTATAAGGCTGAAGTGAACTATGATGGTGCCATTGTACTCTAGCTGGGGCAACACAGCAAGACTCTATCTCCAAAAAAAAGTGGGGGGGGGGGTCAAATGAGTAATTATGAACACTCTCAAAACAAATATTAAAATAGAAATTATCAGTAAAGAAATAGAAGAACCAATATATAGAAGAATATAGAACCAATATATTGGTTCTATAAAGAAGAACCAATTGAAAATATTAGAACTGAGGTTTTCAAGAGGGGAGGGGCAAGATGGCCGACTGGAGCCAGCCTCCAACAGAAGTTCCCATTCAGAGGGAAGGATAATGTCCAGAAAGTACCTAATTAAGCTGAAGACTGGGAGCTGAGCTGAGAGAGAAGAGGGATATCTGCAGGTCACCTCTGCTGAGGCAAGCTGAGACTCCAAGAAAGCAAACTTCAGGTACAAAATTCATCCCAAAGGAAAAGTGTCCATCCCCTCCCCCAAGAAAGTTGTGTTTTTCTTTCTTTTTATGTTTTTTTTTTTTCTTTTTCTGTTCACTTGCTTCTGTAGGTTTTCTACAGGAGAGTGGTGAACTGAGGACCTCTTGTCTCACCCCATGGTTGAGAGCTGTAGGAAGTGGTCTCTACTTCCCCAGAGGGACCCTGTTATTACTCAGAACACTCTTTTGCCAGGCAGAAAAATTGAACAAACATTTTCCCTGCCATTCTGAACTTCCAGTCCACCCTTCCCCACTTGCCTGATGAACCAGAAGCCTAACCCCTGCAGAGTCTATGGAAGGAGGCTCAAGAGCAGCATCCCCCAGCCCCCATAGCCAGACCAAGTGCCAGGTCTCCCGCCTGGCCAGAGCCTGCTAGAGCTGTGGATCCCACACCCTGCCCCCTTGCGCCCTCCCTGTCTCCAGGCCGCGCACCCTCCCGGCCAGAATCGTGACCCGAGTGCTCTCCTTGCCTAAGTCACTGGGCACCAGGCACTGCCAGAACCATGTGAGGTGTCCTCCACCCTGCTGCTGGATCCATGTATCCCCTGCTCTTGAAGCTGCTCCTACAGCCAGAACTCCCTGGCTATGGCAGTTGCCTGGGAGCTGTACAGGGTCACTTCCCACAAAGATCCAGCAATAATAGAGTGATCCTACCAGGGTCTAATCTTGGAGAGACACTTCCCCAACTCTGATGACTGCCAGAGGAAACCAGAACTCACTCTATAGGGATACCAGTGCTGCAAAGCAGCAGGGGCAAAGGCACGGGGGCTGAGGGAGAAAAGCATTTGCTGACTTGTTACCCTCAGGATTAGAATGAGTCCAAGTGGAACACTTGCCAGTGGCTATTGAGTACCTGAGGAAGGCAGGCCTCAGCTCCCCCAGCTGGCTGGTAGTAGAAGGTAGTGGTCAGGCTGTCGGGGCACTGACCTTCCTTTGACTCTGACAGGTGCTAAGCCCCAGCACATCTGCTTATTGGAGGGAGCAGGACCTCAGCCCTGTGGGGCCACCAGTGACTAGGTGTGAAAGAGGAGCAAAGTGGAGAAAGAGACTCAGCCCCCTGGTCGAACTCTGCTATCTGGTAGGCCTTTCTGACTCCACAGAGCACCAGAGTGAGCCAAACCTGAGTAGCCAGTAGACCTCTGCTATCTAGTTGCTGGAGACCTTTCGAACTCAGCCAGTTGAGACTTCATAGTCACTGGGTCAATTGGTTTGGAACTCCTAACCTAGGCCAATCACCTGAAGACCCTCTTGGCTGGTACCCTGGTTGTGTGGTAAAGGGAAAGGTTGATTTTCTTCTTCTAGTTGGTGTTGTCCATTGGGGGTGGGTGAGTGGGCTGTCTTAGTTGTTTGTATTTCTCCACAGCTAATACTTTACCAGAGTCACTGATTCACTAGGATCGGACAAGAACCAGTTGAATATAAGACAGAGCCACCTAACCCCACCACAACAAGCAGGTTTCCTCAGCCTCAGATCCCTGACAAAGGGCTGGTTAACAAAAACCCCAGGAACTCCCAATCCAATTTCACCTTACCTGCCCATTTAGCCAATGGTGAAAAACAATCATGAGGTGGAATCAGTGGAAAAACTCTGGCAACATGAATAATCAGAGTAGATCAACTCCCCCAAGGAATGATATGGCAGACACAGCACAAGATCCCATTCATAAACAAATGGCTGAGAAATCAGAAATCAAGTTCAGAAATTGGATAGCAAATAAAGTCAACAGAATGGAGGTAAAGATGAAATTAGAAATTAAAGAATTCAAAAAATGTCTCAAGAATTCAACAAATTTAAAGACAAAATCACCAAAGATTTTGACACGTTGAGGCAAGAAATTGCAGCCCTCAAAGATCTGAGAAATACAGTAGAATCCCTCAGTAACAGAATGGATCAGGCAGAAGAAAGGATCTCTGACATTGAAGACAAAGCTTTTGAATGCTCCCAAATGCTCAAAGAGGAAAACAAGTGGAGAACAAAAACAGATCATTCTCTCAGAGAGCTCTGGGATAATTCAAAGAGATCTAATATTCACCTTATAGGAATACCTGAAGGTGATGAGATTGCAGTGAAGGATAAAGATGCTTTACTTCATGAAATAATCAAAGGGAATTTTCCAGACATGCCAAGAGATTCTGAAATTCAGATAGCAGACAGTTTCAGAACACCAGCATGACTCAACCCAAATAAAAATTCTCATAGACACATTATAATTAGCTTTGCCAAAGTTAATATGAAGGAGAAAATTCTGCAAGCAGCCAGACATAAGAAAGCCATAACATACAAGGGGAAGAACATTAGAATGACTGTAGATCTCTCTGCTGAAACCTTTAAAGCTAGAAGAGGATGGTCATTGATCTTTAATCTCCTTAAAAAAATAACTTTCAACCCAGGATCCTATATCCAGCTAAACTGAGTTTCATCTATGATGGAGAAATTAAATACTGTAATGACATTCACATGTTGAAGAAATTTGCCATAACTAAACCAGCTCTACAGGATATTCTCAGACCTATCCTCCATAATGGACAGCACAATCCTCCACCACAAAAGTAAACTCGCTCAGAAACTTTTGATCAAATTCCAACTTCCAGAGTGGCGAAATAATTAAAAACGTCCACTAGACTTTTGAAAAACTCAATACCCAAATTACTATCTGGCTTATTAATACTCTCAATTAATGTGAATGGCTTAAATTGTCCTCTAAAGAGGCACAGGTTGGCTGACTGAATACAAAAACTCAGGTCAGACATCTGCTGCATTCAAGAATCTCATCTTACCATAAAAGATAAACATAGACTCAGGGTGAAGGGATGGTTATCTATAATTCAGGCAAATGGAAATCAGAAAAAAGCAGCTGTTGCAATTTTTTCGCACATACAATAGGCTTTAAACCAACCAATGTAAGGAAAGATAATGATGGTCACTTCGTATTTGTTAGGGGAAACATTCAACATGATGAGATTTCAATTATTAACATTTATGCACCCAACCAGAATGTGCCTCAATTTATAAGAAAGACTCTAACATACATGAGCAACTTGATTTCCTCCAGCACCATAATTGTCAGAGATTTTAACACTCCTTTGGCAGTGTTGGATAGATCCCCAAAAAGAAGCTAAACAAAGAAATTATAGATTTAAACTTAACCATTCAACATTTCCATCTAACAGACATCTACACAACATTTCATCCTAACAAAAGTGAATACACATTCTTCTCATCAGCCCATGGATCATCCTCCAAAATTGATCACATCCTAGGTCATAAGTCTAACCTCAGCAAATTAAAAGAATAGAAATCATTCCTTGTATTTTCTCAGACCATGATGGAATAAAAGGTGAACTCAGTAACAACAGGAATCTCCACACGCATACAAAAACATGGAAACTAAGTAACTTCATGCTGAATGATAGCTGGGTCATAGATGAGATTAAGAAAGAAATTACCAAATTTTTGGAACAAAACATGTGAAGACACAAACTATCAGAACCTGTGGGATACCGCAAAGGAAGTCCTAAGAGGGAAATTTATAGCATTGCAAGCCTTCCTCAAGTGAACAGAAAGAGAGGAAGTCAATAACTTAATGGGACATCTAAAGCAACTGGAAAATGAAGAACATTCCAACCCTAAACCAAGCAGAAGAAAAGAAATAACTAAAATTAGAGCAGAACTAAATGAAATTGAAAACAAAAGAATCATACAACACAACAACCAATCAAAGAGTCAGTTTTTTGAGAAGGTCAATAAAATAGATAAACCTTTGGCTAAACTAACCAGAAGTAGAAGAGTAAAATCCCTCATTTCATCAAGAAATGATAAACACCAAATAACAACAGACTCCTCAGAAATTCAGCAAATCCTTAATGAATATTACATAAAATTCTCAGAAGTATGGACATTTGAAGGAAATAGATCAATACTTGAAAACATGCCACCTTCCTAGACTTAGCAGAAAGAAGTGGAAATGTTGAACAAGCCTATAACAAACTCTGAAATAGCATCAACTATAAGCAATCTCCCAAAAAGAAAAGCCCGGGACCAGATGGCTTCACATCAGAATTCTACCAAACCTTTAAAGAGGAACTAGTACCTATATTACTTAACCTTTTCTAAAACACAGAAAAAGAAGGAATACTTCCCAACACAGTCTATGAAGCAAATATAAATCTGATTTCCAAACCAGGAAAAGACGCAACAAGAAAAGAAAATTATAGACCAATATCTCTAATGAATATTGATGCAAAAATATTCAATAAGATCCTAGCAAACAGAATCCAGCAACACATCAAACAAATTATACATCACGACCAGGTGGGTTTCATCCCAGGGTCTCGAGCATGGTTCAGTATATGTAAATCCATAAATATAATACATCACATAAACAAATTAAAAAACTAAGACTATATGATTCTCTCAATTGATGCAGAAAAAGCTTTTGACAATATCCAGCATTCTTTCTTGATCAGAACACTTAAGAAAATAGTAATTGAAGGAAAATTTCTTAAACTGATAGAGGCCATCTACAGCAAACCCACAATATTGTATTGAATGGAATTAAAAAATTAAATCATTTCCACTCAGATCAGGAAGCAGGCAAGGATGCCCACTGTCTCCACTGCTTTTCTTTTAGGAGACCGAGTCTCACATTTTCACCCTCAGTAGAGTGCTGTGGCATCATAGCTCACAGCCACCTCCAGCTCTTGGGCTTAGGTGATTCTCTTGCCTCAGCCTCCCAAGTAGCTGGGACTACAGGTGCCCGCTGCAACGCCTGGCTATTCTTTTATTGCACTTTGGCCGGGGTTGAGTTTGAACCCGCCATCTTTGGTATATGGGGCCGGAGCTCTACCCATTGAGCAACAGGCACTGCCCCATCTCCACTGCTTTTTAACATTGTAATGAAAGTCTTAGCCCCTGCTAAGGCAAGATAAGGCAACCAAGGGGATCCAAACAGGCAACCAAGGGGATCCAAACAGGACCAGAGGAGATCAAACTGTCACTCTTTGCAGATGATATGATTGTATTTCTCGAAAACTGCAAGGAATCAACTACAAAACTCCTAGAAGTGATCAAGTAACACAGCAACAACTCAGGATACAAAATTAACACTCACAAATCTGTAGCATTTATATATACCAACAATAGTCAAGGGGAAAAAACAATCAAGGACTCTATTCAATTTACAATAGTGCCAAAGAAGATGAAATATCTGGGAGTACATCTAACTCTATAAAGAGAATTATGAAACTCAGAGAAAAGAAATAGCTGAAGTTGTTAACAAATGGAAAAATATACCATGCTCATGGCTGGGAAGAATCAACATTGTCTATACTACCTAAAGCAATCTACAGATTTAATGTGATCCCTATTAAAGCAACTCTGTCAAACTTAAAAGACCTGGAAAAAATAGTACTTTGTTTTATATGGAAACAGAAAAAGGCTCGAATAGCTAAGACATTACTCAGATATAAAAACAAATCAGGAGGAATCATGTTTCCAGACTTCAGACTATACTATAAATCGATAGTGATCAAAACAGCATGGTACTGGCACAAAAGTAGAGAGGTAGATGTGTGGAACAGAATTGAAGACCAAGAGGTAAACCCAGACACTTATTGTCATTTGATTTTTGTTAAGCCTATTAAAAATATAAATTTGGGGAAAGAGTCCCTATTCAACAAATGGTGCTGGGTGAATTTGCTGGCCACATGTAGAAGACTGAAACTGGACCCACACTTTTCTCCTCTAACAAAAATTGACTCTCACTGGTTAAAGGACTTAAGACATGATACAATAAAAATTCTTAGAGTGCAGGGGAAATGCTTGAAAAAATTGGCCTTGGCGAATAGTTTATGAGGAGGATATCCTGGGCAATTGAAGCAACATCAAAAATATATTACTGGGATCTGATCAAATTAAAAAGCTTCCGCACTGCTATGAACACACTAAGTAAAGCAAATAGACAGCCCTCAGAATGTGAGAGGATTATTGCAAGTTATGTTTCCAACAAAGCTCTAATAACTAGAATCCACAGAGAACTCAAACTTATTACTAAAACAAACAAACAAGTGATCCCATTTCATTTTGGGCAAGAGATGTGAACAGAAGCTTCTCGGAAGAAGACAGGTGCCTGGCCTACAGACACATGAAAAAATGCTCATCATCTTTAATCATTAGAGAAATGCAAACCAAAACTAATCTGAGATACCATCTAACTCCAGTAAGAGTAGCCCACCTCACAAAATCCCAAAGCAACAGATGTTGGCGTGGATGTGGAGAAAAGGGAACACTTGTGCACTGCTGGTGGGAATCAAGCTAGTACATTCCTTTGGATAAAAAGCTTGGAGAATACTGAGGGATGTAAATGTAGACCTGCCTTTTGATCCTCCAATTCCTCTTCTAGGTGCATATCCAAAGAACCAAAAATCATTTGGCAAAATATAGCATGCTCATGGCTGGGAAGAATCAACATTGTTAAAATGTGTATACTATCTAAAGCAGTCTACAGTTTTTGCACCAGATTGTTCATTGCAGCTCAATTCATGATTGCCAAGTCATGGAAGAAGCCCAAGTGCACATCGACCCCGAATGGATTAACAAATTGTGGAAAGGAGGGAAGGGCAAGAAGGCCAACTGGAAACAGTTCAGAAAGAGGATCCTATCCAAAAGGAAAGATAACATCCCAAAACAGCCCAATTAAACTGAAGACTGGGAGCCCAGCCAAGAGAGAAATGATAACTGCAGATCATCTCTGCTGAGACAAGCTGTGACTCCAAGAAACCAACCTTCAGGCACAAAATTCATCTGAAAGGAAAAATGTCCGTCCTCTCCCCCAAGAAAGCTGTGGTTTTTGCTGTTTTTCTGTCTCTTTCTTTTTTTATTTCCTCTTCATTTTCTCCCATGGGTTTTCTACAGAAAAGCAGTGAACTGTGGACCTCTTGTCTAACCCTATGGGTGAGTGCTGTGGGAAATGGGGACTACTTCCTCAGAGGGACCCTGCTGTGATTCTGAACACTCTCTTGCTAGGCAGAAAAATTCAACTAAAGACTTCCCTGCCATTGTGAACTCCAAGTACACCCTTCCCCCCTTAACTGACGAACCAGAAGCCTAAACCCTGCTGAGACTGAGGGAGGAGGTCCTAGAGCAATGCCTCCCTTGTCTGCCGCACCAAGTGTACCCCACAAGAGACTCCGGGAGCCACATTGAGCCTCCCCCAAGGCCCCGCCAGGGACTCTGCCGGCAACCGTGTGGCCCTGCCAGGCCTCCACACACCTGCCCAGGCCAGGGACTCCTCTGGCAATTGTGCGGCCCAGTGACCTGTGCCTACCTTGGCCAGAGACTCTGCTGGCAACCACGCCACCCCGTTCCCCATGCCTGCCAGGCTTCTGCACGGCTGTTCCGGCCAGGGACTCAACCAGCAACTGCCTGGCCCTGCGCCCTGCGCCTGCTGGGCCTATGCACGCCTGTACCAGCCAGGGACTCTGCTGACAACTGCATGGCCCCGCGCACATGCTTGCCCTGGCCAAGGACTCCACCAGCAACTGTACGGGCTGCCAGGCACCCTCACTCCCTGAGGGACTCCACTGGCAACCATGCCCGCCGGGCCTCTGCACACCTGCCTGGGCCAGGGACTCGGCTGGTAACCGCACGGCCACACACCCCGCACCCATTGAGCCTCCGCCTGCCCAGACCAGAAACTCCAGCAGCTGTGCAACCCAAGTTCTTCCTCTTGTACCCTCCCTGCCTCTGCATAGGCCCTACCTGTCTGGCCAGGGACTCTGGAAGCTGTGTGACCTGTGCCCTCCTTCTGGAGACCTCCCTGCCTCTGCATGGAGCCCTACTCCTGGCCAGAGACTGCTGGAGCCCAGGGCCCTCTGTGACAAAGTCACTGGGTGCCAGGTACTCCCAGAACCATGTGCACCATCCCCCACCCTGTTGCTGGATCCAGGTGTGCCACACTCCGGAGCTGCTACCACAGCCAGAACTCCCTGGCTGGGGCAGTCCCAGAGGAGCTACACAGGGTCACTCCCTACAAAGATCTAGCAACAATAGAGTGATCCCGCTGGTGTCTAATCTTGGAGAGACACCTCCCCAACAATGAGGACGGCCAAAGGCAATGGTGAAAAACAATACTGGGGTGGAATAAATGGAAAAATTCTGGCAATATGAATAATCAGAGTAGTTCAACTCTCCCAAGGAACAACAAAGCAGACACAGCACAAGACCCCATGCATAAACAAACGGCTGAGATGTCAGAAATCAAATTCAGAATCTGGAAATAAAATCGAATTAGAATTTCAAGCAACAATCCAAAAGGTATATCAAGAATTCAACAAATTCAAAGACAAAATGACCGAAGATTTTGACACACTGAGACAAGAAGTTGCAGCCCTCAAACATCTGAGAAATACAGTAGAATCCCTCAGTAATAGAATGGAGCAAGCAGAAGAAAGGATTTCTGACATTGAAGACAAAGCTTTCAAATGCTATCAAACTTTCAAAGAGGAAGAGAAATGGAGGGCAAAAACTGATCACTCTCCTGGAGAGCTCTGGGATAATTGGAAGAAAACCAATATTCGCCTTATAGCAATCCCCAAAAGTGATGAAGTGGCTTCACAAGGCACAGAGTCTCTTCTTCATGAGATTATGAAAGAGAACTTTCTAGACATGCGAAGAGATTCTGAAATTCAGATAGTAGACAGTTTCAGAACTCCAGCATGACTCAACCCAAATAAGACATCCCTCAGACACATCATAATCAATTTCACTAAAGTTAATATGAGGGAGAAAATTCTGAAAGCAACCAGACGTAAGAAAACCATAACCTACAAGGGAAAGAATATTAGAATAACTGCAGATCTCTCTGCTGAAACCTTTCAAGCTAGAAGAGGATGGTCATCGACTTTTAATCTCCTAAAACAAAATAACTTTCAACCCAGGATCCTATACCCAGCTAAACTGAGTTTCATTTATGATGGAGAAATTAAATACTTTAATGACATTCACATGTTGAAGAAATTTGCCATAACTAAACCAGCGCTCCAGGATATTCTCAGACCTATCCTCCATAATGACCAGCATAATCCTCCATCACTAAAGTAAAGTCGCCCAGAAACTTGATCAAATTCCAACTTCCACAGTTGCAAAAGGATTAAAAATGTCCACCGGACTCTCGAAAGGCTTATCAATATTCTCAATTACTGTGAATGGTTTAAATTGTCTTCTAAAGAGGCACAGGTTGGCTGAGTGGATACAAAAACTCAGGCCATATATCTGCTGTGTACAAGAATCTCATCTTACCTTAAAAGATAAATATAGACTCAAGGTGAGGGGATGGTCATCTATATTCCAGACAAATGAAAATCAGAAAAAAGCAGGTGTTGCAATCCTATTTGCAGATACAATAGGCTTTAAACCAATGAAAGTAAAGAAGGATAAGGATAGACACTTCATAGTTATTAAAGGTAACACTCAATGTGATGAGATTTCAATTATTAGTATTTCTGCACCCAACCAGAATGCACCTCAATTTATAAGAGAAACTCTAACAGACACGAGCAACTTGATTTCCTCCAGTTCCATAGTAGTCGGAGATTTTAACACCCCTTTAGCAGTGTTAGATAGATCCTCCAAAAAGAAGCTAAGAAAAGAAATTATAGATTTAAACTTAACCATTCAACATCCGGATTTAACAGACATCTACAGAACATTTCATCCTAACAAAACTGAATACACCTTCTTCTCATCAGCCCATGGAACATACTCCAAAATCGATCACATCCTAGGTCACAAGTCTAACCTCATCAAATTTAAAAAAATAGAAATTATTCCTTGCATCTTCTCATACCATAATGAAATAAAAGTTGAACTCAATAACAACAGGAATCTGCACACTCATACAAAAACATGGAAGCTAAATAACCTTATGCTGAAGGACACACGGGTCATAGACAAGATGAAGAAGGAAATTACCAAATTTTGGGAACGAAATGACAATGAAGACACGAATTATCAGAACCTCTGGGATACTGCAAAGGCAGTCCTAAGAGGGAAATTTATAGCACTGCAAGCCTTCCTCAAGAGAACAGAAAGAGAGGAAGTTAACAACTTAATGGGACATCTCAAGCAACTACAGAAGGAAGAACATTCCAACCCTAACCCAGCAGAAGAAAAGAAAAAGAAATAACCAAAATTAGAGCTGAATTAAATGAAATTGAAAACAAAAGAATTATACAACAGATCAATAAGTCAAAAAGCTGTTTTTTTGAAAAGGTCAATAAAATAGATAAACCTTTGGCTAACCTAACCAGGAAAAAAAGAGTAAAATCTCTAATTTCATCAATCAGAAATGGTAAAGACGAAATAACAACACACCCCTCAGAAATTCAAAAAAATCCTTAACGAATATTGCAAGAAACTTTACTTTCAGAAATATGAAAATCTGAAGGAAATTGATCAATACTTGGAAGCACGCCACCACTAAGACTTAGCCAGAATGAAGTGGAAATGTTGAACAGGCCTATATTAAGTTCTGAAATAGCATCAACCATACAAAATCTCCCTAAAAAGAAAAGCCCAGGACCAGATGGCTTCATGTCAGAATTCTATCAAACATTTAAAGAAGAACTAGTACCTATATTACTAAACCTCTTCCAAAATATAGAAAAAGAAGGAATACTACCCAACACATTCTATGAAGAAAACATCACCTTGATCCCTAAACCAGGGAAAGACCCAACAAGAAAAGAAAATTATAGACCAATATCCAGTAATGAATATTGATGCCAAAATATTCAATAAGATCCTAACAAACAGAATCCAACAACACATCAAACAAATAATACACCATGACCAAGTGGGATTTATCCCAGGGTCTCAAGGCTGGTTCAATATACCTAAATCCATAAATGTAATTCAGCACATAAACAAACTAAAAAATAAAGACCATATGCTTCTCTCAATAGATGCAGAAAAAGCTTCTGATAATATCCAGCATCCCTTCATGATCAGAACACTTAAGAAAATAGGTATAGAAGGAACATTTCTTAAACTAATAGAGGCCACCTACAGCAAACTCACAGCCAATATCGTACTGAACGGAGTTAAACTGAAATCACTTCCAGTTAGATCAGGAACCAGGCAAGGTTGACCATTGTCTCCATGGCTCTTTAACATTGTAATGGAAGTTTTAGCCATCTCAATTAGGCTAGAAAAGGCAATCAAGGGTATCCACATAGGGTCAGAAGAGATCAAACTTTCATTCTTCGCAGATGATATGATCATATATCTGGAAAACACCAGGGATTCTACTACAAAACTTTTAGAAGTGATTAAGGAATACAGCAATGTCTCAGGCTACAAAATCAACACCCATAAATCTGCAGCCTTTATATATACCAACAATAGCCAAGCCGGAAAAAACAGTCAAGGAGTCTATTCCTTTCACAGTAGTGAAAGAAGATGAAATACTTGGGAGTTTACCTAACAAAGGATGTGAAAGATCTCTGCAAAGAGAACTATGAAACTTTAAGAAAACAAATAGCTGAGGATGTTAACAAATGGAAAAACATATCATGCTCATGAGTAGGAAGAATCAACATTGTTAAAATGTCTATAATACCCAAAGCAATCTATAATTTTAATGCAATTCCTATTAAAGCTCTATTGTCATATTTTAAAGATCTTAAAAAAATAATACTTTGTTTTATATGGAATCAGAAACAACCTTGAATAGCCAAAATGTTACTCAGAAATAAAAACACAACAGGAGGAATCAGGCTACCAGACCTCAGACTGTACTATAAATCGATAGTGGTCAAAACAGCATGGTACTGGCACAAAAACAGAGAGGTAGATGTCTGGAACAGAATAGAGAACCAAGAGATAAATCCAGCTACTTACTGTTATTTGATCTTTGACAAGCAAATTAAAAACATTCAGTGGGGAAAAGATTCCCTATTTAACAAATAAAGCCTTAAGACATGAAACTATAAAAATACTAGAAGAAAGTGCAGGGAAAACTCCTGAAGGAATCGGCCTGGGTGAATATTTTATGAGGAGGACTCCCCAGGCAATTGAAGCAGTATCAAAAATACACTTCTGGGACCTGATCAAACTAAAAAGCTTCTGCACAGCCAAGAACATAATAAGTATAGCAAGCAGACAGCCCTCAGAATGGGAGAAAATATTTGCAGGCTATACCTCCGACAAAGGTTTGATAACCAGAATCCACAGAGAACTCAAATGTATCAGCAAGAAAAGAACAAGTGATCCCATCTCAAAGGACTTGAAGAGAAACTTCTCTAAAGAAGACAGGCACACGGCCTTCAGACATATGAAAAAATGCTCAACCTCCTTAATCATCAGAGAAATGCAAATCAAAACTACTTTGAGATATCACCTAACTCCAGTAAGATTAGCCCACATAACAAAATCCCAAAACCAGAGATGTTGGCGTGGATGTGGAGAAAAGGGCACACTTCTACACTGCTGGTGGGAATGCACACTAATATGTTCCTTTAGGATGTTTGGAGAATACTCAGAGGTCTAAAAATAGATGTACCATTCGATCCTATAATTCCTTTACTAGGTATATACCCAGAAGACCAAAAATCACAATGTAAGAAAGACATCTGTACCAGAATGTTTATTGTAGCCCAATTCATAATTGCTAAGTCATGGAAGAGCCCAAGTGCTCATTGACCCACAAATGGATTAATAAATTGTGGTACATGTATACCATGGAATATTATGCAGCCTTAAAGAAAGATGGAGACTTTACCTCTTTCATGTTTACATGGATGGAGCTGGAACATATTCTTCTTAGCAAAGTATCTCAAGAATGGA
This sequence comes from Nycticebus coucang, assembly GCF_027406575.1. Taxonomy (NCBI): domain Eukaryota; kingdom Metazoa; phylum Chordata; class Mammalia; order Primates; family Lorisidae; genus Nycticebus; species Nycticebus coucang. The sequence continues at coordinate 31,562,170 of NC_069789.1, read as the reverse complement.
AGAAAAATTATCCAATGTACTTAGCCCTACTATGAAGCTAATTTATAGCTTTCATATAATTCAACTATAGCACAAGAATATGGGTAAAGGGCCAAGGGGGGGAGGGAGGGGGTAAGTTGGGTGGAGGGAGGGTAATTGGTATGTCCACACCTACGGTGCATCTTAGAATGGGTACAAGCGAAACCTACTAAATGCATATTACAAGTGTCTTCATACAATAACTAAGAAAATGCCATGAAGGCTATGTTAAACAGTTTGATGAAAATATTTCAGATTGTATATGAAACCAGCATATTGTACCCCTTTACTGCACTAATGTACACAGCTATGATTTAATAATTAAAAAAAACCCCACAAATTGCGGTATATGTACACCCTGGAATGCTATGCAGCATTAAAAAAAATGGACACTTTACCTTTTTTATGTTTACAGGAATGGAACTGGAAAATATTCTTCTTAGTAAAGTATCTCAGGAATGGAAAAAAAATATCCAATGTACTCAGTACTACTGTGAAACCAATTTATAATCACTCACACTTGCATATCAAAAACGAAACACAACTATCGCCTAGGATGAAGGAGGGACGGTGAGGTAGATGGGAAGGGAGGGTGGTGGGTCAATAGAGGGAGGGTTAGTAGCGGGACCACACCTATGGAGCACATTGTAAATATAAGTTGGATCTATCAGGTGTAGAACACAAATGCCTTAATGCTGTAATTGGGCAAATGAGGTGAAGGCTATGTTGATTAGCAGGATGTAAGCACTCCAATTTGTACAAATAATCAAACATTGAATCCCATAATGGCATAAATGAATTTATGATCTATGTACAAATGACTTAATAGAAAAAAAGAAAATATTAGAACTGAAAAACACTATAAAAATTAAAAAAATTACTAGATAGATTCAATGGCAGAATGAAGATAAAAAAGAAAGATAACAGATTGATAAAATCATCCAATGTGAATAACAGAGAGAAATGAGATTGAAAAATAAATGAATAGAGTCTCAGGACAGTTTCAGAGATAATAACAAAAGGCTTCATAGTCATGCCAGAGACAGGTAAGAGTGTAGTACTTTAAAAACATCTGAACAATTCATAGCTAAAAATCTCCCAAGATTGGTAAGGGACTGGTGAAAGCTTACAGATTTAAGAATCTGAGTAAACCTCAAACAGGATAAACCCTCAGAAATTTATTACCAGATACATCATAAACAAATTGCTGGAAACTAAAAGATATCTCGAAAACAGCCAGAGAAAAATGACATATTGCCTATAGGAAAACAACAGTTTGAATGAAAGCAAACTTTTTAACAGAAACCATGGAAATCAAGAGAAAGTGGCTCATTTCTTAACAAGCTGACAGGGAACTGCAGCACACAAACGGAGGACACACAGTTCTGCCCCAGCGAGCAGGGGAGGCAGCACAAAGTCAGTAAAGGGAACCGACTACCAGCAGCCACTTTTGAAGGAACTGCTAAGGGAAGGTTTTCAGATAGAAGGGAAACAGTAATAGCAAGAGGAAACCTGGAGAAGAGCAACAAAAACTGTCAATATCTAGTGTCTGGGAGAACAGGACAGACTGTCTCCCCACCATAGTACTTTACAACATGGCCCATGGCTGAAAACAAAAAATATAACATTGTCTAATGGGGTTTTCAATGTATGTAGGTGCAATACATAAGATAATCACAAGCAAAAGGGGGGGGGGGTGGGCAGGCAAAGAGACCTACATGGTGGGTAAGGTTATCACATTCCAATTGAAGTGATAGAATACAATAGTTCTAAATATACTAAAATTTTTCCTTTAAAAATTATACAAAACATTATAACAAAGATATATGTACCAGAATGTTTATTGCAGCCCAATTCATAATTGCTAAGTCATGGAAGAAGCCCAAGTGTCCCATCGACCCATGAATGGATTAATAAATTGTGGTATATGTACACCATGGAATATTATGCAGCCTTAAAGAAAGATGGAGACTTTACCTCTTTCATGTTTACATGGATGGAGCTGGAACATATTCTTCTTAGCAAAGTATCTCAAGAATGGAAGAAAAAGTATCCAATGTACTGAGCCCTACTATGAAACCAATTCATAGCTTTCATATGAAGGCTATAACCCAACTATAGCCCAAGAAGAAGGAGAAAGGGGAGAGGGAGGGGTGGGGAGAGGGGAGGATGGGTGGAGGGAGGATAATTGGTGGGACCACATCTAGGGTGCATTTTACAAGGGTACATGTGAAATTTACTAATTGTAGAATATAAATGTCTTAACACAATAACTAAGAAAATGCTGTGAAGGGTATGTTAATCAGTTTGGTGAAAATATTTCAAATTGTATCTAAAGCCAGCACATTGCACCCCATGATTGCAATAATGTACACAGCTATGATTTAATAAAAAAAAATAAAAATTATACAAAGATATAGTTAAAATGGCTGGGCACAGTGGCTCATACCTGTAATCCTAGCACTTTGGGTGGATCATTTCAGGCCAGGAGTTCAAAACCAGCCTGAGGAAGAGCAAGAACCCATCTCTAAAAAAACAAACAAAAGAGATAGAAAAATTAGCCAGGAGTGTTAGTACACACCTCTAGTCCCAACTACTTGAGAGGCTGAGGCAGATGGATCACCTGAGCCCAGGAGTTTGAGGTTATAGTGAGCTATGATGACCCACTTCACTCTAGTCCAGGCAACAGAGTGAGACCCTGTCTCCACCAAAGAAAAAAATATATATATATATATATACACACACACGCACACACATATGAAATGAAGCACATATGTGTGTGCGTGTGTGTAGTGTAGTCACAGTCAAAATCACAATAGATAAAAAGTAAATAATATAAATGTACCAATTAAAATATAGTGTCAGAATGACTTTTTTTTTTAAATTTACAAAACTTTTCTTTAAAAATAATAATAAGACAAAATTCAGTTCTAGTTAGGACGGTATTAAAATACGTGCAAGTTGTCATATCCAATTGGACGTCTATCGCAATGTTTGACAACAGTAATCCAGTCCACCCCGGCTGAAGCCGCCTCGGAAAACAGACCTGAGTGGAAATTTCTTTGATAAACCTCAAGGTTCTATGTCGACAGGTGGACGGCCTCCTTCCTCGGCTCCTGGACGGCTGCCCTGGCCACCCGGCCAGAGCAGAAGCTCCGCTGGTTCCCCCTCTAAGCAGGAGGGTCCGGGCTGCTTCCACTGCGGACCTCAAGGCCAGAGCCAAAACTAGCTGCTGCCCGTGGAGTTAGAATTGACGTGGTTTGAATTTATGTGGTAATTAAAACTGGTCTTGGAGCTGGGCGAACTCTTGGAATTGTTCTGGTGCTGACGTTTAAAGATCCTCTGTAGCAGCCCTTTCTTGGGCGGTTCTGGTGGGTGACTCCTGTTCAGATCCGGCGAGAGGGTCCCGTTAGGTCCAAATATATTCAGCTCCTTGAAGGATTCTGTCTCTATCATCTCGTTTTGCCATGGGATGGACATGGAGCCTGTGGAGAACTTGGAGTAGAAATCGTCATCTGTGTGTCCAGGTTGACGTCCTTTACAGTGGAGAACTGCTCGATGTCCAGCACGTCCTTACAGTATACGGCCCGGGGGTCTGGAACAAAGGGAGGGTCCAACATCCCGGCTTCTAAGCGCTTGAAGTTCATGTTCCTGAAGAAGGGGTGTCTCTTGACCTCGGCCGCCCCCTCCTCCTGGCAGCCCAGCCTCTGCTTCACATCCTTGGTGAGCAGCATCTTGCAGATGGACTTGGCCTCCTCGGAGAACTTGTGGGAGTACACCTCCTCCGTCTCCAGGACCCGGCGGTCCACTTCCTCTCGCTTCACCTTCTCCTTGCGGCCCCGGAATGGCGACTGGCCCTCAATCATCTCGTAGACGAGGCAGCCCAGGCCCCAGTAGTCAGGGCTCACGCTGTACCTTTGGTTGTTTAGGACTTCTGGGGCTATGTAGCCCACGGTGCCCACCCGGCCGCGGATCAGCTCTCCTTCAGGGATCTTCACAGCCAGGCCCAGGTCTGAGATCCTGATGTGGCCATAATCGTCTAACAGGATATTTTCAGGTTTCAAATCTCTGTAGACGGTGTTCTCACGGTGGAGGTCCTCCAAGCCACAGAGGATCTCAGCTGCGTAGAACAAGGCCTGTTCCTCCTCCAAGCCGGGGTTGCCCATGTTGTAAATATGGAACTTCAGGTCACCCCCATTCCTGATGGTCAGGACCAGGCACAGCGCGTCCTTGGTCTCGTAGGCATAGGCCAGGTTGACCACAAACCGACTGTTGACCTTCTCCAGAATCTGCTTCTCATTGAGTGCCATGGATTCCCCTTTCATCTTCTTGATCCTTTTCTTCTCCAGGCGTTTGCAGGCGTACATTTTACCCGTGGCCCGAACCTGGCAGGCGCAGACCTCTCCAAAGCCCCCCTTTCCTAGCACTCGATACTGCCTGAAAGTGTTTTTGGTCACTGGTTGCCTTTCCAACCACTTCCACTGGAGAAAGCGGTCAAAGTATATGCTGCCCAGGTACTCATGGAATGGTTCTCCCCTCAGGTAGTCATGGACAGACCTAGCTTGTGCACAGGCAGAGAAGAGTTCTTTGCACGGCCTCTGCAGGAGCTTCTCCTCCGTCTGGGAGACCAGGTCTTGGCCAACTTGGGCGATGAACACTGGGGACTTAGGGGTGAAGAACTTGGTCATAATTTCCTTCCCTTTTTCTCCCAGTTTTTCATCTGGAGTAACTTCATATTCTGACACTGAGTCCAGGAACTGAATGTAACATTCCAGCCCAGGCCCGGTTTCGCAGAACTGCCGGAAAAGCAGCCTCCCAATTGGCTGCTTCTCACATAAACTGCAGTAATCTCTGTCTATGGTCCTTCGGAGGTCTTCACACTGGCTAATGTGAGGGAACTTCAGGATTTCCTTCCACTTCTTGCTTTTCCCTTTGCGCTTTCCTCCGCCCCATTTCCACTCATCTTGGGTAACTCCTTCTCCCTCCTCGTGACCCCAGATTCTTGGAGGATGCGTTTCTCAGGGCTGGCAGGAAGGACTCCTGGAGGGCTCTTCCTGCCCCTGTCCTCCGTGATGCTCATGAACACGCCCAAAGAACATGCTTCTCTGGCTTTCAGCAAGACCGTGTTGGCCACGATGTTTTCCAGCTCTATTGACAGTCGGCGGTCAGCTAGGGAGCCGGCCGGCGGGGCTGTCAGCGCCTGGGGTGCTGCTGCCGCTGCTGCTGCTGCTGCTGCCGCTGCTCAGGCTGCCGCCGCTGCTACCGGAGCCGGGAGCGAGCAGCCCGCCCCGCTACCGCATTATTCCTGCCCTGAACCCTCCGAGTTTTCCCCCCTGCAAAGAGGAGCCGCCGCCGCCGCCACTTCTTCCTCCCTCTGTGTCTCCCCTGCCCCCCCCTCCCTCTACACTTTCCCCCATCCCCCAACCTCCTCGTGTCTCTGTCACTCCCTTCTCCTCCCCTCCGGCTCCTTCGGATGCTTTAATGCCTCGGATGTTTCTCTCAGAATGACTTTTTAAAAATCATGATTCAGGCTGGGCACGGTGGCTCACACCTGTAATCCCAGCACTCTGGGAGGCTGAAGCAGGTGGATTGCCTGAGCTCACAGGTTCGAGAACAGCCTGAGCAAGAGTGAGACCTTGTCTCTAAAAATAGCTGGGTACTGTGGTGGGCGCCTGAGGCAAGAGAATCGCTTGAGCCTAGGAGTTTGAGGTTGCTGTGAGCTATGATCCCACAGCACTCTACCGAGGGCAACAAAGTGAGACTCTGTCTCAAAAAAAAAAAAAAAATCATGATTCAACTATAAGAAATCCATTTTAACTATAACATCCATCAATAGGATAATACATACATAGCAGAGGGATGGAAAAAGATATACAAATACTAAAAGAGAAAGCTGTAGTGATAGTGCAGTTGATTTTGGAAGGCTAAAGGTTATCGTATTTTAATAAAAGGGTCAATTCACCAAGAAGACATAGCTTCTTAAATGTGTATGTACCTAACAGGAGAGCCTCAGCACACACACGCTTCCATCATGGCAGGGCTACCTCAGACATGCCCACCTTCCCCAACCCCGCCGAGCTTCCTGTAACAAGTGTGGCAAGCATTGCCCACAGAACAGAACACAGAAGGCGGTCTCTCTGTGTCAGGGAGTGCAACGTTGTGTCAGGAAACAGAGGGACAGCAGTAGGCCGACTAAGCTGAATTTCCAGAAAAAGGCTAAAACTACAAAGATTGTGCTGAGGCAAAACATGAAAGAAATCTGCCAGAACAGAGAGAACTAAACAAATTCCCAATCACAGTGTAGACATCAGCACTCCTACCAACAGAAAATCCTCGGAGGTACAGAAGAATGTGAATCCATGAATGTTAATATTAAAATGGTTCTGGGGCGGCACCTGTGGCTCAACGGAGTAAGGTGCCAGCCCCATATGCTGGAGGTGGTGGGTTCAAACCCAGCCCCAGCCAAAAACTGGAAAAAAAAAATAATAAAATGGTTCTGACATTTATAGAGCTTTCCATTCTGTTAAATGTGTTGCAGATACTTTATCACAGCTCTCTGCTTAACACGGCCCTTTCTCTTGTCTTACAGGGAATATTAATTTGCAGAATCAAACCTCGAAGTTTTCCTTTACAGACAGGGGGTATTTTGTTACCTTTAGAAAGACCCATAAAAAATTCTACATGTTCTAATGTTTTTAAAAATCTTGCCTTGTTTTTAAATTTTTAATTCAGCTGGAATTTTTTGTGAATATAAAGTAAAAACCCAACTTTTTTATAATCAAATGAATAAACAGCAAAAGGATTTAATACTACCCAGTGAATGGTCCTTACTGATATAAAATGTTACATGTTTCGTCATGAATTCCCACAGACACATGGGAAGGCTTCTTGGTGTTGCTCTCATGTGGATCAATTTGTCTACACCTGAGCTCATAGGACTGTTTTATTATAATTTTGTTTAGTTTATATCTGACAGGGCAAGATATATATCTTTATACTCCCACTTTCTTCTCTCGACTTTCTTCTTTCTCATATGAACTTTCGAACGAGGTTGACAAATTCTATTGTAAAATTCCATTTGGGAGTTTTATTAAACTGCATTGAATTTACCAATTTTGGAGGTTGGTCATCCTTCCATAATAGTCTTTTTATCCCCAAATACAAGGTATCCCCACTTATGCTGGTCTTCCTACATTTATTCCAGTAGGGTTTTAAAGTTTTCATCAAAAAGGTCTTCCTACTTCTTGTTGGACTCTTCCTCTCCCATCAAATTTTCTAAATAGTTCTTGCCCACGTATAGGACAGGAACTAAATCGGAAAGAAGATTCTTACTTTTCTGATAAATTAGAAGAAAACATGAGTAAAGACTGAGAAATTAACAATACTGTCATTAACCAAATTATTTTGGAATTGCCTCAAAAGAGAATTGGAAATGACCCAATTGTTTTATCATTCTTTTTTAAAAATTATTATTAAATCATAGCTGTGTACATTAATGCGATTATGGGGCACCATACATTGGTTTTATAAACAGTTTGACACATTTTCATCACACTGGTTAACATAGCCTCCCTGGCATTTTCTTAGTTATTGCGTTAAGACATGTATATTCTACATTTACTAAGTTTCACATGTACCCTTATAAGATGCACCACAGCTGTCCAATTGTTGATTGGTAAGGAACTGATTAGAGAAAGCACTCACACAATGAGAAAGCTTTCGATGTACTGAGATGAGAAAGGGCTTCAACATATAGTTGAGGTGTACAGAAGGTAGTGTTTGTGACATATTTTCTTCTGTTTAAAAAAGGAAAGGATAGTACAATACCCATGCCAGCATCAAGAACCTCTCGAAAGGCTGGGTAGTGGCTCACACCTGTAATCCCAGCACTCTGGAAAGCCAAGGTGCAGGAATCCATGAGCTCAGGAGTTCCTTTGACACCAGAGCACTCTACTCAGGGCAACAGAGTCAGATTCTGTCTCAAAGTTTAACAACAATAAGAAACTAAAACCAACCTCTGAAAGGATACACAAACCAGCCAGAGGTTACCTGTAAGGGGAAGTCATGGAGTGACATGGTTACCTCACTGGTTACCTTTCCATGTGGCTTTGATTTTGAACCATAAGAATACATTAACTATTAAAAACATCCTCGGGAAGGCGGGTGCCTGTAGTCCCAGCTACTTGGGAGGATGAGGCAAGAGAATCGCGTAAGCCCAAGAGTTTGAGGTTGCCGTGAGCTGACTCCACAGCACTCCACTGAGGGCAACACAGTGAGACTCTGTCTCAAAAAAAAAAAAAAAAATCCTAGGGAAAAGACAAAAGCAACAAATCTAAATACTCATTTCTCAAAGGTATGCCCCCCAAATGAAGATTCTAAGCCGTGTGACTCTTAAGGACAGTCTGACAACAGAGCCAATGGGTGTGTGTGTGTGGGGGGGTGGGCTTCAAGGAACATTCTTAAAGCTCCCTTCCTGAGCCCCCCTCAGGAGTGGGACAGAGTGGGGCTGCTGTACCTTCTGTTGCTCAGAACATTAAATATTTAAAGCTCTAAGATTTCACAAACAACGAACCTTCTCTAGAAACAGAATTTTCTCATCAATCTGTTACCTAACAATAAAATACACAACACAGCCTCTTCAGAAGGCTGGTCAAGCACAGTAACCCTCCACAGCTGACCCTTCCCACATTGGCACCCCATCAAGTTGACCTAATTGTCACAGAGTGAACATGCACCACATGTCCATAATCAGTACAGCAGGCCTAGTTCCTTATGCCGACCACTTCTGCACAATGATCAGTCCCTTACTGTCCCTTGGGTGGCTGGCATACGGAGGTTCTCCTGTATGCTCCAAAGGCTCAGGTCTGATTCCATTTTCCCCTTGTTGTAATCTGGATGTCGTGCTCTGCTCCATTTTCCTTCATGGTAGGGCTGACTCAGGGTTTCCTGAGGTGTCGCTGTGCACTGCAGTGCTCCAGTAGACTGTGTGGCTGCTCCTTATAGGATATCTTTCTCACAGCTACCATGAAATTGATAGCCAACATTAAAATTCAACAAAGACAAAATATAAACTTTAATTAAATCTCTTTAAAGAAGTGCTCTGGGTGTTAATGGTTGAGCCTCCTGTTCTAAGTGAGGGAGAGTAAGCTGTTGTAAGGGCTTTGGAGGGTAACTTTTATTGATATTAAAAAGGAATGTAGCCAGGTGCAGGGGCTCACGCCTGTAATCCTAGCACTCTGGGAGGCCCAGGCAGGTGAAATGCCTGAGCTCAAGGGGTCGAGACCAGCCTGAGCAAGAGTAAGAAGCCATCTCTAAAAATAGCCGGGCGCCTGTAGTCCCAGCTACTATGGAGGCTGAGGCAAGAGAACTGCTTGAGCCCTGGCGTCTGAGGTTGCTGTGAGCTGTGACATGATGGCCCTCTACCGAGGACAAAATGAAACTGTGTCAAAAAAAAAAAAAAAAAGTAATGCATCTTTGCACAGCTTTATAGGCCTTCTGATACACCAATGTGCAGCAGTACTGAACAGAAGTGTTCACAGGGTAGAGTATCGGATCAGTGTGAGCCAGACCACAGGGGTGATGCAGAACAGGAAAGTGTGCAGCTGCCACCTGGCATGTTAGAAACAAGAATGTGCCTGTGAGGTCTGCAAGTGCTCTGCTCTAGCACCAGGCCACATGAGAAAGGGTGTTCAGAACAGAGAGTCTCTGCTCCTCCGGTGAGACTGGCTGAAGAAGTGAATGGGCTTCCTGAGGTAAGTGAGACTTGGAGCCTATGGCTTGGGATTCTGCTGTGCTTACAATTTTACCATGAAAGATAGTCTAAAATAGTGAAGAGTGTTGATTCCGTGAAAATTGACATCACCTTTAATTCATGTTTTATTGTTCTTGGGATTTAGGTGTCAACTAATCTGTGACAGCTGCTTCCTCGGTTTGTTTCATTATTTTAGGGCTTCCAGATTTCAGAAGACCTGGAAAGTCCCCCCATCTCTGAGTCACTGTCTGGGCTTTGGAAGAACACCAAGGCCCTCCTAGGGAAGGCTCTCTTGCCACTCTGTGGGTGAGGCAAGGAAATTGGCCTGGCACTGTGCCATCCCCAGACCTCTGCTCATTTGTGGGTCCTGACACTCACCCCCCATTTGCCATCTGTGGATTCTACAATGGCCACCCTGCAAAACACGCCCTGGAAGCCCAACTCCAGTGCTCCTTTGCTGTGCAATGTCACTCAGCCAGGGAATAATCTTAACAACTGGAGTAAAGCGGACCCCTGTGAACAAGCGCCAGCCCTTGTGCCTAAAGTCTGGGCCACTAGAAGGTTGCTAAAATGTAACTACACTATAAAAGTCTGGAGCAACAGGTTAGCATTTAAAACCAAAACTTACACCCAGAAATAAAAAGAGGGAAAGAAGATAGTTACAGAATTATAGAGATTAAAGGGAAATTTATGAGTGAATAAAGAAATTTTTCTTCTTCTCTTGCTCAAGGACCAAGCTAAGTAACTGGAGATGAGAAGTAGCAAAGACAAGGGTTAGCCAGGGTCAACATTTTATTGGCACACAGCAAAGTACACGTACACCATGGTTGCGAGGGAGGCTGGGCCCTGGTGCAGGGTGGAGGGAAAGTGCCACTTGCAGGCCTCACAGGCACGTTCTTACCCTGCCAAAGAAAATTTTAATTCACGATCAGCTTCAGTGCCAGCCAGCTTTGAAGGCTGAGCACAAGAAGATGGTGACAAGCATTATGAAAACCAAACAGCATTCATTTTTCATTCATGCACTTCCAATGTGTAATCATTTCAATTTACTAGAGGCAAAGTCAAAAAAGCAAATCATTATACCTGCAAGTTTTTTTAAAAAAATTAAAAAATGGTTTCAGTGATAAGATCAACTTATTCCTGACAGTGTAGCACTAAAATATTTAAAAATGGAAAATACTCCTAACTAGTTAAAATCACAAATACTTATGATTCTTAAAACAAACGTTTGCAATTTTCATAACAACATGTTGAGAAAAGAAGATTGCAGTTAACAGATGTCCTAGGTCACTGCTCACTGTGCTGTGCTGTAAGCATGGTGCCTGGTGCCAGCTGTGGCTTGGGCAGCCCAGCTTGGGCAGCTCAAGCACCTAGGTTGTGGGGTGGGCCTATTATCTGCCACAGCTGTTGCAGAGGGGTGTTCTGAAGGTAAAATTCGATGCCAAATGTGAGAATACTTTTTAAGCTGTAAAATATGGTATATTCTGTTAAGGTTTTACTATCATAGGCATTTCAATTGACAGTATTAAAAATGAGGTTCTTAATGAACTAAATAGTAATTTTTCTGATAATCTTTGTTTTTTTTTTATGTACAGATGGCACATGGTGCCAATTTTATTCGCAGATATAGTATCAAGTTTACAAGTTACACCTTTGCCACAGCCTTGGCTAAATCTTGAACTAATGCAGAATTTAGCTGTGCTACAGTGCTGATCTTAGCATGCTTAGATATGGCATACTTGTTCTTGATAGCCATGTGCTTTGTATTGATTTACCATGACAATATTCTTAGCCAGGTGCTGCATAACAGGAAGAAGGGATTCTTCAGTGTATGATAAGTAATGCTGTAGAGTTGGTGTCCATTCACCATTATCCAAAATCTTCAATGCTAAGCAAAAAGCTCCTGCTGCAATTTGAGAAGGAGCAAAGTGCACCATCTCGTAGTCCAACATAGTCAGTTCCATCAGGTATTTGGCCAAAGTATGTTGCTCAACATCAACCTCTCCAATCTTAGATGCTCTCCGGAGGAAGTGCAGGGATAGAGGCCGACCCAGACTGAAGTTTAAAGCTCTTAAAATCTTCATTTCCATCTGTCTGATTTGGTGCTTAGTGTAAGTATTGTCAGTCACAAAAGCAAAGTCACCAATTTCTGGAGGGTACATTTCTTCATATTTGCTTGCAATAAACATGGCAGTGACACCAACCAGCTGTAGCATCTTCTTGGGTACACAATTATTCTGCATGAACCGATCAATAATGGAAACAGTCATGTACATAGTCTCCTGCAGCAACCTGAATTTCATTTGAACTTGTACTAGCCAGTCAATCAGGATGGCTCTCATGTTTCCAGTGATTTCCTGACCCACTAGATGTTTTGGTCTGACTGCTTGCTCTTCCTCAAGTTGTCTCAGATAAGCATAAATATCTTTCACATATTCACTACATAGGTTTGGATCAGCTCCATCTTCTGCATCCACATCATTCACTGCAAGAATTACATCAGAGAAAGCCTGACACAGATATTCTTCTGCAGGGGCACATCCACATGTTTCCATTGGGCTTGCAGAGGGAGTATCAACCAGAACCGGCTCAGGTGAAAGTTTTTCCTCTTTAACAGGCTCAGGTTCTGGCTCTTGCTCTGGCTCAGGCACAGTCTCAGGAACCTTTTCCAGAGGTTTTGATAGTTTTTTAGCAATAACTTTTCCAGTAGCTAAAGTTTTTGCTTCCTTTTTCAGAGGCATTTTGGCAGGCAGCTGTTCAGTGACTTTGCTACCAATGTCTCCAAGTGCTGTCCTTGGCCTCAGCCCTGGCTTGGAGGCTGCAACAGGGGCCATAGGTACACGCTTTGCACCCGCCATACTGATCTTCGCCTTATTTTCAGCATTAATTTTCATGTTCCTGGTGACTCGGAGCGCCATGGCTTCCTCTTCACCAAACAGCAGCTAAGCAGGAAAAAGCACAACACTGCAGCCCCACACCAGCGAAGGCCTTGAAGCCACCGCAGACGAACAGCCGTTCCTCCGCAGCACGCCGTAATCTTTGTTTTTCAAAGAAGAAGAGAAAGGTGGGTATTATGTCCGACACTTTTACAAGAGATGAGCGGTGCGGTGAATAACAGAAGCACTTGGAAACTGAAGACCCTCACAATGAGATGTCTCCAAGTACAAGAGTATAGTTCTTATGGCTCAGGTAGGGATGAAGCTGGAAAGTCAGGTAAAAATATGTACAAAAATTGGGGTAGTAAAACTAATGTCTGTGATTCCTGCATTCCTTTGAAAAGGTCTTCAAGACCTCATTAAAGCTCTGTGTTTCTGCTTCAACATGGGGGCTTGTCAGCCACAACTGAGTATGTAATTAACAGAACTGAGAAATTTGATACATTTCATGCCTAAGCATTTAGGGGTTGTCATAAAATACAACACTCATGCCCGGGCCTTAGTCCAGAGGCTTATGGACAATTAAGAGCCTCAACTGCATTTTATAGACCCAGACCCTGTTCTTGGATCCACCGATCCCACACCTTGGATGGAGACATGGCAGTCACACCTGCTTGCTGAGCAGTGGCAGGTGCCGAGAGCCTACAAAGAGCACACAGACATGATTCCTAGGAAATACCTGCCTAACAACAAAGCGAGCAGCTTGAACACTAGAATCTCTCATCCCCATACTGTAAAGTAGAGTAACTGGGTAATTATGTGCTGGAGCCAACACTCAGGAAGGGAATGAGGAAGAGTTTCAGCAGTATCTTTTTGAAGATTTTGCAAAGAGGGTAGTATTTTGGTATTCTGCAGTGGGTAAGCTGCACTAAAGACACCTAGTTACACTAGAAAGACTTGGGGACAGAGCTGACTCTGTGATCACTTGTGTTTTCTGCAAACACTGGAGTCTCTCCCATGTGCAGAAAGAGGACACACAGGAAGCAGCCCTGTCACAGCCAAGCACAGACAAGGCACAGTCCAATGTGATCACATCAAAAGGCAGGCTAGGTCGGAGTCACACGAGTTCTGTGCTGCATCTTAAAGGACAACAGGACTTCAGCTTAACAGACTGAGAAATCTGGGTAAAGTACACAAGAGTTCCCCCAGGACACAGAGGCCATGGGCAATGAGGCACTCACAGGAAAAGCATGAAGAATGGTGTGTACCTTCACACAAAACAGTATGATGATCTTCTGGAAAAGAGAATAATGTGATAGACTTACCCTGAATTAATCGTATTATAAAATTTCCTATTCAATTTATTATTTTTTTATTTTTAAAACTTTTCTTTGAGACAGTCTCACTATGTCACCCTTGGTAGAGTACCATGTGTCGAAGCTCACAGCAACTTTAAACTCTTGGGCTTAAGTGATTCTCTTGCCTCAGGCTCCCAAGTAGCTGGAACTATAGGTGCCTGCCACAATGCCCAGCTATTTTTTTGGTTGCAGTTGTCATTGTTGTTTAGCAGCCCTGGCCGGGTTCAAACCCACCAGCCTCAGTGTATGTGGCCAGTGCCCTAACAACTGAGCTATTATGGGCGCTGAGCCATTTATTTTTATTTTGTGATTTGAATCTCACTTTGTCACTCTCTGTAGAGTGCAGTTTCATAGCTCACAGCAACCTCAAACTCTTGGTCTTAAGTGATTCTCTTGCCTCAGTAGCTGGGACTACAGGTGCCCAACACAACACTTATCTATTTTTAGAGACTGGTCTGAACTCCTGAGCTCAGGCAATACACACACCTAGAGCTCCCAGAGTGCTAGAATTACAGGCATGATCCACGGCGCCCTGCCTTTCCTATTCAATTTAAAATGATTTGCAGGCTCCCCACTAGAGAAATTATTTTATCTTTATATGTTGTTACGTAGTCCTTAAATATTTAGTGAACATAATTATTTTTTAATATAAAATATTAAAACTAAGCAAGTGTGTTTTCTTCCCTCTGTCTTTAAAATGAAATTTACACATTTGCATAAAGAAGTTAGAAAAAGGGCTAGACAGCTTGGGTCAAGACCTATAACCCCTCCCTTTGGGGGAAAAATCACTTGAGGCCAGGAGTTTGAGAGAAGCTTGGGCAAATAGAGAGACCACATCCCTACCAGAAGAAAAAAAAATTAGCTGAGTGTGGTGGTATGCACCCATCGTCCCAGCTACTTGGGAAGCTGAGGAAGTGGAATAATCTAAGCTCAGGAGTTGGAGACCAGCCTGAGCAAGAGTGAGACCCCAACTCTACTAAAAATAGTAAATTTAGCAAGGTGTTGTGCTGGGTGCCCATAGTCCCAGCTATTCAGGAGGCTGAAAAGGGAGGATCACCTGAGCCTAGGAGGTTGAGTGTACACGGAGCTACTGTTTGTACTGCTGCACTCCATTGTGTCAATAGAGTGAGACCCTGTCTCTAAAAAAAAAGTTAGAGAAAGGAGTTGTCAGAGCAAACTTGTCCAATTTGCACTGGTGTTTCTCTCACCAGTTTAATGACACTGTCCTCTAGCATGAGGAGCGAGCTGTGATCACTGCAACATTAAGACTGGCTCAACCCACCTCATACTTGGTAGCAGAAGGTCTGGACAAGTACACATTAAAGTAGAATGTTTTCCGTACAATAAAAGACATTCTTCAAAATAGAACAAAGACTGCTGAGATGATTTAAATTAAATATGCCTCCTGTTACTACGCTGGCAGGTTGAGTTTAGCAGCCAGCACGGCAAGGGATACCAATCCTTTCATGCCTCTGGATGTGGATAGTAAGCTGAGAGTCCTGGCATCCCTGCGAAGTACAATGCCCCAGGCCAGGGACCAGCATCTTGGTACAACTACCCATGAGCTGGGAAGTCACTGGATCCACTACTTCATGGAAGACACATTCCGCTTCTTCAGAACATCCAGAAGACCAACTTTATATAGTTGCAAGATAAGGAAAACATCAAAACTTTTGGCTTTCTAAGTTCCCAATGGTATAGCAATTTAACAAAATCTTTAGAAAATATTCTCCTCAGAGATGATGCTGATCTATTTTGGGAATGAAATGGCACATGCCTTGTATGTTTTCAAACATAAAAAATGAGCTAAAGATAGGGAAGACAGCATAATGCAGGTAAGTGCTGACGCTGGCTGATGTGGTTCTTCATGCTATTTTCTCTGTATTTATGTATATTTGAAAATCTCTATAATAAAACATTTGAAAGTATATAAATGGTATTTTTAAAGAAAAAACCAAGATTGCCTAATCACGTTATTTTCTACCAGCAAGCAGTATTTTCTTTCTTTTTGAGACAGAGTCTCTCTCTTATGGGTACAGTGCTGTGGCATCAGCCTAGCTCACGGCAACCTCAAACTGCTGGGCTCAATCAATCCTCCTGCCTCAGTCTTCCAAATAGCTGGGACTAGAGTTGCCCGCCATGACACCTGGCTAATTTTTTTATTTTTAGTAGAAAATAGTATTTTCTATTTTTGCACAGGCTGGTCTCAAACCAGCTGAGCTCAAGGGATCCTCTTGCCTCTGCCCCCCAAAGCGCTAGGATTACAGGCATGAGCTACTGCACCTGGCCAGTATTTTCTAACATTGGAGGGTGATGGCCAACAACTCAGCCATTTGTCTTACTGAGGTGGTAAGTCTAGTGTTCTCAGATAAATACTTCCAAATCTCTAAAAACAACCTTTAAACAATCAGGAAATAACAAAGTAACAACTGGGATAGGCTCAAATCATATGTATGTGAATAGTCAGATTAGAAAAGATATACTTCACAACTGCAACAAAAAAATTACTAAAAATTCACAGGAGTTTTAAAACACCTCTGATTCTTAGTTTCAAAAACATTAAAAGGTCAAAGATGACAGAAAATAAGACATTTTCTGCTATTTCACAGTATAAATTATACATCATTTAGGTTTCTAATTTTAGCACCAGATTCTTTAAATAATATTGATCTACTAGAAATTAATGTCTTAAAGATCAGCAACTCTCATGAAAGCTACTGGTAATGTTTTTAACAAAACCATTACAAATTCCCAAACTGTGATGTTCTCATTTTCACTCAAATGCTAGATTATAAAAGAACAAATTAAAAAAAAAAAAAAAGAACAAATTGCAATCTCAAATCGAAAAAAAAAAATTTTTTTTGAGACAATAGTCTCACTTTCTTGCCCTTGGTAGAGTGCTGTAGCATCACAGCTCACAGCAACCTCAAACTCTTGGGCTCCAGAGATCCTTTTGCCTCAACCTCCCAACCTACAAGTGCCCACCACCATGCCTGGCTGTTTTTTTTTTTTTTTTTTTTAAGGGACAGGGTCTTGCTCTCCCTGAGGCAGGTCTGGAAATCATGAGCTCAAATGATCCATCTGCCTTAGCCCCCCCAGAGTGCTGGGATTACAGACAAGATTAGATGCCCGGATAGGGACGTGAACTCTGGATCCTCAGATTAAAAGTCTGATGCCCAGCTGGGCACCTGTAGCTCAGTGGTTAGGGCACTAGCCACATGCTCCAGGGCTGGTGGGTTTGAACATGGCCCGGGCCTGCTAAAAAGACCAAAAGCCAACAAACAAAACAAAAAAGTCTGATGCTCTACCAACTGAGCTATCCGGGCCTAAATGCTTCTGATAATCTTTTTTTCTAGAAGACTGAAAAATTACTTTTCTGGAAACCTAAATTAAGAGTTTCCTGAAAACTTAGTAAGTTGTGTGTGTGGGGGGGGTTTATCACAACATTTACTACTAGACTAACTAACTGCCTCCCTCTTCATTTTCCCTTCAGGCAAAAGCCTTATTAAGAACCACCAGGACTTGGTTCTCTAGTCACTTTTATTGGACAAGGTTGTGGAATGACACAGGGTATCTGTCATTAATTAACAGGATCATTTATAAAGCATCTTTGCATTTATCTTATCTTTAAAATTCTTGTTTTGAATAAACCGTTAGAATGTTAGGATGGGCATGCTTCTATTTCATGCAAAAAGCTGTTCAAAATGAGCAGCTTGCCAATTTATCATTAATGAGACATTGAATGAAACATTCTGACAGTGAGGTCTAAGAAGTAGTTCAGTCTGAGAATTTGCTTCGGAATCTGACTTTTCAAAATATAATCTTCACGGCATAAAAAAATCAAAACAGATACATATTGTTATTTTTATCCAAGTCACTTCCCAGAGTTTTATGTCTCTCTGTGCTCTGTTGATTAAAATAAAAACAGTAGCTATTTTCTAACTAAAGGTTAACTAAACTTACCATCTGCAACTAAAATATCACACTGGAAGAATATATATAAGGTGAAGAAAGCTTTTTAACCTTTTGGACTTACAATAATACTGCTGTATTTCAACATTAAAGAAAGGTGCCATTATATATTTTTTTGCATTGGTATTTTAAAGCATAAGAACAAATTTTTGTAATAAAACACACATCACACTTTAACACATCTAATGTACCATGTGCGAACTGAAAATATGGCGACTTGGTACCTGCAGGGAGGCATGTAGTGTCCAGTGAAAGCCATGAAGAACTTTCCTAATGAGGGATCTCCCTTTAAATGAACATAAAAGATTTGAAAAGCAGGCAGTGATGCCATTATACTGAATTTCAGAAAAAGCATAGTGCCAACAATGTAATTTCTAGCAGGGAGACCAGAGAGATCAGCAAACTAGAAGCTTATACATCTGCCACGCTTTATCCACTGCTGAGAGCAGAATCAGTGGCCTAGCAGGTTTGTTTAAAGGTACCAGGGTCCTTAGGGCTGACCTCACAGCCGAAAGCCAAGCAGGGGTTCCAGACACATGCCCTGAACTGATCCGATGGAGATGCTTCACAATCAACAGAGAGCTGGATGGTGTAAAGTTCATGGGAAAACCCCGTCTTCATTTTATTCTGGTATTCAGTGAATGACTACTGATCTTGGATTTCAAGTATGGATCACATAAATACCACGTAGAATGTGGAAAACAGAATTAAGTAACAAATACACTGGCCATCAATGCAAATGTCTCTTGAACAGCAGGTCACAGATATAACTGGTTGTGTAGCATGCCTAACATGATGAGAGAAGCTCATCTTACAATTAACAAATCCTAGTTCATATGATGAAGAAAAATAAAATATTAAACTGCGTTTAGTGCGATGTTCTATCGTATCATACATCAGACATGCCGCAAGGACATACCAGGCTAGATCCCGAGTGCACAGTACATACCATGTTGGAAACTAAAGGAGAAAGGAAAGACGTGGGACAGAGAAGTTTTACATACATGTAAAATACAGCTAGTGGTGGTGTCCACTGAATTAGATTTATTATATGACTTGCTGTGCCACCTCCACTAGCTTGCAGAACACCCCAAATTCTTTTTTCCCCCCAAAGATCTACTTTTGTATAAAGTAGAAAAAGATGGTGGTGAAAACTTCAGGTTCTTCAAGCTCCAACTGTGTCTCAAATACCACTGTCTGAAACCTAAAAAATAGTAAAAGCAATTTAGAAATCTACATAGTTGTAAATATAAAAATAAATATAGCATAAAGCCTAAAAGAACTAGCGAATACCTCATCTTTTGTTTAATATTTGCCTGTACCTATTAGATTATGTTGACTATAAATAAAGTCCACTGTGGTAAATAGGAAAGAGGAAGCTTTAAAAAGTTAAATGGCACCTGCATAGGCTCAGGCCTGTAATCTGAGCACTCTGGGAGGCCAAGGCTAAGGTCAGCAGTTGGGAGAATAGCCTGAGCAAGAGGGAGATCCCATCTCTACTGAAAAATAGGGTAAAAAACTCCAAAAAACTAGCCACATGTTGTGGTACTTCCCCGCAATCCCAGCTACTGGGCGGTAGGGGACTGAGGCAAGAGGATCACTTGAGTGTGAGAGATTGAGGTTGCTGTGAGCTATGATGATGTCATGGCACTCTACCCAAGGTGACAGAGTGAGGCTCTATCTCACCAATAAATAAATAAATAAATGAATGAATCAAAAATTTAAAAAAAGTTAGATGGAGATATTTGCCAATTTTACAAATGAGCCTTATGATGTTTTAGCAAAAGGCACATTCATTTAGAATTCAATCCAAGATAAAAAAAAAAAAAGGAAAAAAAAAAAGAATTCAATCCAAGAAAGTCTCCTCAATAATGTAAGGGTGAAGGATATCTCAAGCTCTCTTGTCAATGACTATTTGCCCCTCCTTTCTTTGTAAATAATAGTATGAGAATTTCCTATGGAGTGTGAATTCTATCAGTCAGAACATCTAACTTTACCTTAGTGATCACCTCTCCTTTTCCTACCACAGCTTTGAAGAGGGCTTCTGCAGTTAAGGGGGAGAGACTGAGGGCAGTGACCCTCCATACCCACCTGTGTGCTCTCTCACAGCTTCTAACAACCACAGTCCTGAGCATTTGGGGCCTGCGCACGCCGTGGTGACCTCAGCTGTCTCAAGGCAGCGTCTCCATACTGAATACCTGAGCCCATTCTTTCTGGGTCCAGCTCACCTGAGGACCAAGCAAGTCTTTTAAATTGTTTTTTATGTTTCTGAGATCCCCAAAACAAGTGGAAAAAAAAAGGAAAGGGCAGAACACCATGTATATATACCACACTTTGAATAAAAAGGAAAAGGAGATATATATGATTGCTTGTACAGACATAAAATATCTCTGATAACAGCTAATTTCAGGAAAGAGTTCTGGATGGCGAGGTGACCAGAGGGGGTTATAATGGAGGAGGGGACTTCCCCCTGCATACTCTTTTTAAAATTTTTTTAGTATATCACTGCATATTCTTTTGTACTACTTGAATTTGGAATGATGTGAATATATTATGTATTAATTAAACAATTAAACTACAGAGATACAATTTTTCACTTCCCAAATGGGCCAAAACCCCAAGTATGGCAGTGCACCCCGTAGACATGACTTTAGCAAAAAAAAAAACCTGTTGACGGGAGAAAACTTTTTTTTTTTAATTGAGACAGAGTCTCACTATGTTGCCTTCAGTAGAGTGCTGTGCCATCACAGCTCACAGCAACCTCCAACTCTTGGGCTTAGGCGATTCTCTTGCCTCAGGCTCCCGAGTAGCTGGGACTACAGGTGCCCACCACAACGCTCAGCTATTTTTTTTTTTTTGTTATTGTTGTTTAGCAGGCCCGTGTGGGGTTCAAACCTACCAGCCCTAGAGCATGTGGCCGGTGCCCTAACCACTGAGCCATGGGCACCCTGACAGAAGAAAGTCTGACAGCTTCTACATAAACCCCAAAGCTTCGTCCTTTGACCTAGCAATTCCACTTCTGGGAATTTATTTTAGACTCATGCACATGTGAAATGATATATATAAAAGGTCATGTACTGAGGCATTGTTTGTAACAGCAAGTACTACCAACCACACAATATCCAAAGTCACACCAGTTACACAGCAGGAACATACACAGACCATACAGCTTGAGTATGCCTCATCTAAAATGCACAGTGTTTCAGATGTTTTTGGATTTTGGAATATTTGCATTATACATGTATATACAGGTTCAACATTGCTAATCTAAAAATGTGAAATCCAAAATGCTTCAAGGAGAATTTCCTGTGAATGTCATGTCAACATTCAGAAAGTTTCAGACTTTGGGAGTCTTTCAGATTTTAGATTTTTAGATCAGGGATGCTTGCCCTATATTATATAGTCTACACACATTATATGAATACACACACATGCACAGTATTACTGTGTATACAGAAACCATATGCTGATTTGGAATAATTCATAGATTATGATAAATGAAAAAAAAAGCACATGGTAAATTTTGTGTAAAAAGAAGGGAGGAAACAATGGTTCCTGAACTATACAAATGTGTTAACCATCTACAAAATTAAAACAAATACTGCTCAAGAATCCAAATTTATACCCTTATTTTTTTTTCTACTTAGAATTACGATTTCGGTGATTTCAGAAGAAATACATTTTTAAAAAGTTTTACAATGAGGCAAGTTAAATCACCTGCATCCATGGATACAATACCAGAGTAGCAAGGATATATAAATAAAACCTCAAGTTAAGCTTAATAATACTCAACACCAAGCCAACTTTAACAATAAATATTTATCTTGCAAAGTCTCTAAAAAAATTAACAGTTTTTGTACAACCTTGGTAATTTCTGTTTGTTTTCTGTTTAAAAAATACAAAAGGATGAAGTTTCCCCCTTCTGAGGAAACCCAACCCTCCCACCCACCAGCCTCATCCATCCCTGAGCCTTCCTCACACCCCACACTGAGGTGGGCTGGAACGTCTTCCAACAGGCCAGCCTCCCACAGCCTCCCATTTGCTCCCTAAGTGACAGCTACCGACACCACTTTCCTAACTGCTCTTGCTGAAGGTGGTTACTGCCTTCCTCTCACCCACCTAATGTACCTTTTGCAGCTCAGTTCTTTGCTAGGAAACCTTCCTCTAGACATTTACCAATGAACACTCTTTTGAGTAGCTTATAATTTTGGCTTTAATGACCCCTATGTCCCCCTGGTTTTTTTCACTAATTTTTGACCATTTCCTTTTCAAATCTGTGGCAGGTTCTTCTCCTTCCGCTCACCCTTCATCTCCAGGGTTCTGTTCTTGATCTCTGCTCTCGTCATCCAGAACGCTCTGTGCATAACCACATTCCTTCCACAGTTTCAGCTATTTTTATGTATTGATCGCTCCCAATTTATGCTGGCATCCCAGAATTCTCCCCCAAGCTCACTGCAAAGACAGCAAATCCCGAACAGAACCATCTTCATTCCCTCAGACTCGCTGCCTTTCCTCCTGCTCCACCATCCCTCCACTTAGTGACCAAGTGTGACAGTTAGGGGTCCTCCTCTTCAGCATCCCCCTTCTAAAAATCCATTGCCTGTCCTATTTGGTATAGGAGTCATATGATGCTGTTGCCTAAATATGCTCCGATTGGCTGTATCTCTTCATTTCTGCTTCCATGTCCTTGTTAAAGCTTTAACTGGTCATTTTACTTGGATTATTCAAAAATGCCTTAAAATGCCAGGTACCCTGGCCTCCAGCTCTGTCCTCCCTTCAATCTGTCCTCAACATAACCACTTACATACATAATTCATCTCAAGTTACAACCTAATCACATCTCTCACCAGCTGATCACCCACCTCTACCGCAGTGGTTCTCAATCTTGGCTGAACAAAAGAATCACACGAGATAAAATGCTGATGCCAAAACCATTATTTCAGCCCAATTAATTCAGCATCCTCGGAAGGGGGGGCCTGGGATTAGAACTTTCAATGCATCCCAAGTGACTTTAATATACAACAAGCATTGAGAATTGGTAACCTACAGGAAGTGTTCAAGATCCCTGATGAAGACAATTGGCTGGCTCCTTCCTTTCTTCAACCTTCCCTTCTGCTAATCCCTCTTCCTCACTCTCCTGGCTGGCTCATTCTTCCTTATATTTTGAAAGACAGAGCTCAGCCATAACCTCCTCTGGGAGGCCTGCCCTGGGCAGACAGGTTCCTCGTCTCAGTATTACCCTAAGAGCCTGAGCATCTCTCAATTGCTGTATCAACCTCACAACAGTGTACGTATCTTTTTATTGCCTCACATGGAAAATTGTTTCTTGAGGCAAGTGTTGTGATTTATTAATTTTTGTATCCCAGCACCTGGCAAGAAATAGGCAGATATTATAGCCGGGCGTTGTGGCGGGCGCCTGTAGTCCCAGCTGCTCGGGAGGCTGAGGCAAGAGAATCGCGTAAGCCCAAGAATTAGAGGTTGCTGTGAGCCGTGTGACGCCACGGCACTCTACCCGAGGGCGGTACAGTGAGACTCTGTCTCTACAAAAAAAAAAAAAAAAATAGGCAGATATTTGAATGAATTAATTAAAAGTGAATGCCCACAGATATTTAGTAATATTTAAATAAAAACCAACTCCAAGAAAGGATAACTACACCGTATTTTCTTAGCTGCCCAAGTTAAAATAAGTTAAAAATAACTTATTTTAAGTTATTTTTACTGAAGCAACAAACACAAAAATGAGGCATACTGCACTCTAGGCAGGCTCAGTTAGCTTTGGAAATAAAATTACTCTTAACTATAGAGCTCCACAATGCCCAGTCTGTGACTGCTAACCTTACATGATACACTTACTATTCCCTTACATGTTACCACTGGTCCTACAGAATTAGTATGTTAACTGTTAGAAAGTGGACAAAGGCCTATTCTTCCTCCTTTAAGTGACAGACCCAGAAAAGACTGTGGCTCTAGATGCAAACACCCGTTGAAGCCCTGGCCTGCCTACCGCAGCTGAGCTGGCTGCTTGTCCCTTTTTGCCTCAGCCAGGGGAGTATGACCTATGAACCCGTAAGTGGCAATTTTAGATTTGCAGGCTGCAGAAAGAGTATTCTTTGACCAAATGACTCCTGAAAATATTAAAAGGTAAGATTACTGAGCTAGAGAGTAAATATGCAGTTAAAAATTTTATTAATGGAAAGTCTTTTACCTGATTCAATTTTGTTAAGTATTTTTCTTGCACACTGTACAAAAGCCTCTTCTACATTCTCCCCTGTTAGTGCACTTGTTTCCAAAAACATCAGCTCTAAAATTGACATCAAACAAAATACAATACCATATTTAGAAGACAAATCATGATTCTAATTTACTAAAAGCCCGTTTCTCATTCTCTTAGAATAGCAGGCAAAATATACTGATTTAAAACTATATAACTCTACAAATATAAAACCAGTATATGTCAATGTATGTTTTTTAAAATGTTAGTAAAATTCTAAATTCTTCTGAAAAGTAACTGTTATCCTGTGCTGGCATTTGATCTCCTGAAGAGACTGAACAAGCAATCAGGACTCCATAGCTGGATGATGGGCCCGCAGGAGAGAAGCAGGCTGGCTAACCATTCTGTTCATTTCAGGTAAAGAAGCAATTTCTCTCTCCAATAATCTGTCACCACAAATACAATCTGCAGGTGTTTGTATTTTTCAGGGCACTGTACCGCAATTTGTCATCCAGCTCATGAAGAGGTCTTCTGTGAATCAGTGCTCTTTTTACATACCAGAGTGGCTGCCCCCGCACCAGAAGGCTTTTTCTGCTTGCTCTCCCCGGCAAAAAATGACCTCACCAGCCTCTTAAATCATTACTTTAAAGATGAGTTCATTTAGATGACATTAAAATTCCTTTTGTACTTTTGACATTGAGCTTCTGTATTTCTAAACAGCTTTAAAAAAAATTGTCCTGACAGCTTATGTGTTTCTTTCATGTTTATTTTCTTAGCAAGAAACCAAGAAATTTACAACAATATAATTTGATAGTCCTAAAGTCCAATCAAACATTGATAGTAGGATATTCTAGTTCTTGACTGGTTCTAAAAAACGTTATTTAAAATGTCTGAATTTTTATCGTTCTGTTACCCATAATAAACCTGTAATTTTAAGTGGCATTTTCATGTTTTCTGTATGGAAATTCAGAAAAGTTTTAAAGTCACTTATAACCAGACAACTTACATTTACTATAAGTAAAATAAAGCCAATAAGCCAAATATTTTTCCTACTTCTTCCCCTTCCATTTAGGACTAAAATTTGACCAACTTCCCTTCAAAATACATTAAAGAATGATGACATCTTTTCATTAGATCCTTTAAAATTTTTTTCTTTTGGTGGGGGACAGAGTCTCACACTGTTGCCCCAGGCTGGAGTGCTATGGTATCAGCTTAGCTCACAGCAACTTCAAGCTTCCTGGGTTCAGGTGATCCCCCTGCTTCAGACTTCCGAGTAGCTGGGACTACAGGCACCTGCCACAACATTCTATTTTTTTAGTAGAGATGGGGTCTTGTTCTTGCTCAAGCCGCTCTTGAACTCCTGAGCTGGAGCCATCTTCCCAGCCTCCTAGAGTGCTAGGATTACAGGTGTGAACCACTATGGCTGGCCTGTCTTTAAAAATTATCAGGATAAATTCCACTTTAGGCTGAATGCTCATGCCTTTAATCCCAGCACTTTAAGGGAGGCCAAAGTGGGAGTATCATTTGAGGATGGCAGTTTAAGACCAGGCTGGGCAACACTGTGAGACTCATCTCTATAAGAATAAAAAAAAAAAATAGCCAACGTAGTGGTGTACACCTGTAGTCCCAGTTACTCAGGAAGCTGAGGCAGGAGGATTGCTTGAGCCTGGAAGTTTGACGTTGCTGTGAGCTATAATGACATCACTGCACTCCAGCCTAGGAAGCAGAACGAGACCCTATCTCTATAAATAAATAAATTAATTAAAAAAAAAACATGTAATCCTGGATTAGATCTTAACCCCCTCAATAATTTAAAAATAAATAAATTTCACCTTAACCCAAGATCTCTAAGAGTCAAAGATCCAACACTAAAAAGTCATTACATAATATTAATATATTTGCTTTTATCATCAAAGTAACTTTCTTTACATTTATTATTATTTTTTTTAGACACAGAGTCTCGCTTCGTTGCCCTTGGTAGAGTGCCGTGGTGTCACACCTCACAGCATCCTCTAACTCTTCGGCTTAGGAGATTCTCTTGCCTCAGCCTCCTAAGTAGCTGGGACCACAGGTGCCCGCCACAACACCTGGCTATTTTTTTTTCGTTCTTGTTGCAGTTTGGCTGGGGTCAGGTTTGAACCTGCCACCCCTGGTATATGGGGCCGGTGCCCTACTCACTGTGTCACAGGTGCCACCCCATCACAGTAACTTTTGTAGGCAGAATACAATACACTGAAAATATGCTAAGTCTAAATTTATAGCAAAAACAATTGCAAATCCGGTATTTCCTAAATATAACCTTGAAATTCCAGTAGATGTTTTAAACTCAAGGAAATTTTATTACCCTCTAAACCTGGCCATTTGAAAAACAGTAAGAGATAAAAGGTCACTTGCCATTTTCTTGAGCAAATCTGGAGGCTTCTAAGAATGTGACTTCACGATCTGCATCCAGGTCCTTCTTGTTCCCACAGAGGATGATGACAATGTTCTGACTCGCCAGCATTCTGGCATCTGTTAACCAATTAGTAAGCGCATTGTAGGTTTCTCGGCTGCGTAATATAAGATTGTGAAAATAATACAAGTATTTTATAAAACTAGCAACTCCTTCCAGTCATTCTCACTACTCACACTGCTTTCCAACATTTCAGGGTAATGGCACCAACCCCGTTAAGGTAACTCAGACAGCCTGCATGCACCAGGTACATATCCCCTCAGGGATTGTTTCATTTTGTTTCCAGAAAAATGGGACAATAAGCCTGATAGCTTGCTGGTTTTTGTTTGCTCAATCAGGGTGCAAAAGGACACAGAACTTCCTTCCTTCATTTTACAGCTATCCATTAGCTTAGTAAGTCCAAGGCACTAGGCCAGACTCTGGGGAGCAAGATTCTGTAGCTAACTGCTGCCAATTACTCAGCCCTTGCAACATGCTGGCACTTTGTTTCCTAAGCTTTTATCATTTTAATTCTTTGTAAGAATTATACAGACTGCTATTACCCCCCTTTTCCATGAGAAACTCAGAGCCCAGCGAGAATGCCCAAAGTCATACAGCAGGGAGGCGAGGCTGGGCACCGCCAGGACCCGACCATGTCTGACTCCAGGACCAGCTCACGTCTAAGGACGTATTTATGACTATGACACTTTGTTACCCGGATCAATGACTTCACGCCTTAGCACGCAGAGCCTATCACTGGCTAAGTGTGTTGAGGGCTGGGCTGGGAACTGCCTGCCTTTTCATAGACGGGAAGGGGCTGGGTGATGCTCCTCACTGATGGTCCTCCAGAAGGGACTGGCAGAAGACAGCATCAGATGACACACTTCCAAGTTGGTGATAAGAAACGCTGATATCCGTGTGTTGTCTGTTGGAATTTCTTCAAGACAGGAATGATCTATAATCTGCACTGTCCCAGACAGTAGTCACCAGCTACATGTGGCTACTGACCACCTAAAATGTGGCTAATGCAACCATTTATTTAATTTGAATTAAGTTGGCCTATGTGGCTAATAGCTACCATATAATTGCTTCACATTAACTTAATTTAATTCTTAAGCCTCGTAAGGATTACAAGATTATTACCCTCACCTTACAGAAAAGGAAACCAAGGTCCAGGCAGCTGAAGCACCAGCCTGAGGTGGTCAATCAGACAGTAACAGGAGCTAGGCTTTGAGTCCAGCCAACCTCAGCCTGGAGTAATTCACTTGTAATAACCTACCACATGGAGAGCTGTGGTAGGTCAAGGAATGTGCCTTCCTAAATAAGCTTTAAGGAATGTGTCCAAGCATCATGTTAAGAAATATAATGAAGCAGGAAGGATTGTTTTACAGACCTAAAGCCTTACAAACATGTTTCTCTACATGGTAAAGTAGTGGTGGGGCCAGTTTCAAGGGCTCTAACACCCAGATGAAAGGGCTAAGGAGTCTTTCTGGGGGACAGCCACACTGCCTGTCCCAGGACACACACAGCACAGAGGACACTTTGCCAAGAATGGCCTTCAGGACACAGTGCCAAGCAGCCTCCCCACCCAGGGGAGCTGGAGTTACCTGGTGATGTCATAGACAAGGAGAGCTCCAGCTGCACCTCTGTAATAACTTCGGGTCACAGACCTGGAAAAGTCACACTGGCTTTACTTGCAATCAATCAAGACACTTTACTACTAAATTCCATCTTCCCGTGAAAAACACCCATTTCTGCTTTGTAAAACACAACATGGGGACAGATATGGCTGTAATAAAAGAAATGATTCAAAGATAGTGAACATATGTATGAGGAGTTCTTCTGTCTGAAACCACGTTACAGAAACGACAGGGGTGCTAGGCTGGTACAAGTAGGAAATCTCTCAGAAGGGATGTGCCCTCTGAGAACCTATAAAGAGAATCAGGTGTCTGCAGGCAGAAGGGAGCCATTGCCAACTCTATGTGGGTGCTAAAGGACTTCTCTATGGGATCCCTGTCTTCCTCCCACCCCGCCCCAAGCATGGCTTCCTCCACCTTCTGGAGAAAAGAGACATGCTCAGATGAGAGAGAACAGCCTCAGCTCCCAACAGTCACCCCTGCCCGGCTCAGATGAGAACAGCCTCAGCTCCCGACAGTCACCCCTGCTCGGCTCAGGTGAGAACAGCCTCAGCTCCCGACAGTCACCCCTGCTCCACACACACTGGGCCCACTGCTACCACTGAGGAGGAGGCTGAGAGCCCAGCACATCTGGCTCTGCTCACATTCACAAAGACTTTTTTCTTTCAGTGATACACCTTCTCCCCTGCATTATCAATTTCTCCATCTTTGCTAGTTTTCCTATTAGCAGAGTAAAAATGGCTCTGGTACCTCCCATCCTAAAACATCAACCAAAATATGCTGTGCAATCCATTCAGCTACTTTTCTACCATTTGCCCTTCTTCATATCCAAAAAAGTTCTCAAGAGTTGCCTTTACCTGCCTTTTCTGTTTCACACTCCCCTTAAATAGGCTATCAAGGTCCCAAGACTCCTGTGCACCCAAGGATAGTGGGCATTTCTCTGACCTCACTCACCCTCATGGCCGCTATGCCCTGCTCTCTCCTGCTCTCCCACCAGCCATTCCTCCATCTCGGATCAGCCTTCTGAATCTGCCCTGCTGATAAGCAAGGCCACAAGATGGGTTCCGGGCTCTCTTTTCTATTAACATTTGACTCAAATTTTATTTCTCACCCAGGTTACTTCTAAGAGCCAATTGTTGCCCCACATCTCCATGTGACTGACTACCCGATAAATACATCACACTTAACGTTTACAGGACAGAATGCTCTCTGGTTCTCTCTCTCCACACACTCTCACCTAGGAAGGGGCATCACCTTCATGTCTGTCTTGGCTCTTTCTTGTCCATTCCCACATTTGGTCTGTCGGCCAAGTTCTCTCTCACAATGAACACGTCCTGCTGCTTCACCAGCACCACCCTCATCCTGGCTCAGCTGCCACGTGGGTCGTCAGTCCTTTTGCCAGAGCAGCCCCTCATCAGAGTCCCTGTGTTCAGGCCATGCCCCACTCACTGTGCCAGGCCCCTGGTTCCAGCCCCCTCCCACCCTGTCTGGGCTTGTCACTGAGGAGTGCCGTCTCCTCAGTGAGCTTATTGGAGTAGGATCCCACCATGTAACTCAGCCCTTGTGGGAACTCGCTCATCTTGTGTTTCCACGCTGGCTGTCTGCTTCCCCTCCAAGAGGCAGGGCTCTGCTCTGTCACTCACCAGAGTACCCTGGTGCTAGAGCAGGGCACAGACCACTGCTCGGTAATCACTAACCATCCACATGTTGGCATAATAAAAAATAACTGCAGCACAATAATAATAAGGAAACATATTTGACCTTGTCCTTAAACCCTCTGGGATTCTCTGAAAGAATGTCTTTTGTAAGCTAATGAGTTGACTGGGGGGCAGCGGCTCAGGATGGGGGCTGGTGCCCAGGGGAACCAACTTGTGATTAGAGAATGGGAACTTCTAGCCCTCCCTCAGACCTCTGAAGAGGAAAGAGGAGCTGGAGACCATGATGACCAACCAAGCCTATATAATGAAGCCTCCACAAAAGCCCAAAAGGAGGTGGTTCTGGAAGGCACTGCATCCCCAGAGGGCATGGAAGCTGTGCACAAACCCCCACCTTGCCCTCTACATCTCTTCCATGGCTGTTCCTGAATTGGTTCCTGTATGACAAACTGGTAATGTTAATTAGCAGTGTTTTCCTGAGTTCTGTGAGTCATTAGTGAATTCTCAAACCTGGAGGGAATGTGTGTGTGCACGCTGTGGGAACCGCCACATTTGTAGAAGCCCAGGCAGAGGTGCAGGCAGCCTGGGCTGCCCACTGGTGACTTGCATCTTTGCTAACTCTGGGTAGTGCCAGAATTTAATTTAGTTTTTGGACACCCAACTGCTATGAGAGAATCAAAACAGCTGGTGTAAAGAAAACCCCCATATACTTGGTGTCAGAAAAAAAGATACCATAGAAATGAACAGTCCCTATCCTTGCAGAATAAAGAAAACCCATGGAACTCGCAGAAAACAAATAAAACTACTCGCTATTACTTTGCTACTTAGAAAAGGGCACTATCCTGAAACTCCAAGGCAGGTGTGCAGCATGGAGCTTCCCCTTCTGCTTTTAGCCTCCTACCTCCACACCTCCTAAGAACTGCTGCTTGGTCGCCTGTGGCAGGTGGGAAGGAGTGGTTGCCAGCAGCCTGGGAGGCAAGAGAGGAAGGCCCCACTCTCCCCCGGGTGGCAGATTAAGAGGCAGCTCTTTTCTATCTTAGCGGGCAGGCACCTGACTTGTAGAGAAACAGGAGCCCAAGAGTTCTCTTTAGGATAGGCTGTTACATTTCCTTCACATTTATTTTACAGCACTGTCTTTTAACATAAGGCTTCTCATATAAGTTGTTCAGGTATACAAATTTAAGAGTTTCAGAATATCTTCTTGAAGTGTTAAATTTTTTTTGCAAAAGTAATTTTAACCAATGTAACACATGCACATAGTTTTAAAGTAAAGGTCTTGAAATGAAACACAGCCATCTCTTACTTCATTCCTCGCCAGGAGGTTCCCCCGAGGTGAGTACTCTTCTTCAGGTATGTGATTTTTTTTTTCTCCAATTAAGTCATTAAGAGAAAACGGATTGAGCCCCTATGTGCTAGACACTATTCTGAACATAGGAGTAACAAACTAAAAACACAAAAGCCCCTACTCTCACAGATCTTATAGTTTCTTTCCTCTGGTATTTGCTCTCTTCTACAAAGTGCTTAGCAAGTTATTAATATTAGAGCTGACTGCTTCTCTGCTTCCGTAAGAGTCTCTGGCCGCTTATAGCCGGCCTTACTTCCAGTCCTTGCCTCCCCAGGTGGCGGCATCTGGCACAGTAGCTGCTGTCCTGGTCTTCCTCCAGGGTCCCTCTGAGTCACCTCTGTGGTTCTCCAGGCTGGAGCCCTTGTTGGCTTCATCTTCCTCTCTCTGAACTTACACTGGTCAAGTATATCCTCCTGAACTTTCTTTCTTTTTTTTTTTTTAATGTTTTTATTTGATTTCTTTCTTTCTTTTATTTTTATTTTTTTTTGTAGAGACAGAGTCTCACTTTATGGCCCTCGGTAGAGTGCCCTGGCCTCACACAGCTCACAGCAACCTCCAACTCCTGGGCTTAAGCGATTCTCTTGCCTCAGCCTCCCGAGTAGCTGGGACTACAGGCGCCCGCCACAACGCCCGGCTATTTTTTGGTTGCAGTTTGGCCGGGGCCGGGTTTGAACCCGCCACCCTCGGTATATGGGGCCAGCGTCCTACCGACTGAGCCACAGGCGCCGCCCATCCTCCTGAACTTTCTAAGAAAGACATTTCTAAGAAAGATAAACCTTCGTCCCCTCTCCATTCTTGCATATTTGAAGATATTCAGATTTCACTCTCACACTCAGAATTTAGCTGAGATTAGAATTTTAGGTCAAAAACATTTTTTGCACTGAGTTTTGAAGGCAACTCTTCCTTTTAGCTTCCAATGCTCTGCTGAATGGTCCAAAGCAATTTTAATTTCCAATACTTTATATCTGACTGTTTTTCCCTCTTGGAATCTTTCTGAATCTTCACTTCATCCCTGCTGTTCTGAAATTTCACATAACATGCCTGGTCTGGATTTTTTCCTACTCATTTATATCTGCCAATCAATCTGGGATCTCATTCTTTTTTTTTTTTTTTTGAGACAGAGTCTTAGTTGTGCTTGATAGAGTGCCATGGCATCATACCGCACAGCAACCTCAAACTCCTGGGCTCAAGTGATTCTCTTGCTTCAGCCTCCCCAATAGCTGAGACTATAGGCACTCAATACAATGCCCGACTATTTTTAGAGACCCTGGCTACTTTTAGACAGAAGGTCTTGACCCTATGAGCTCAGACAATCCATCCACGTTGGCCTCCCAGAGTGCTAGGATTACAGGGGTGAGCCACTGTGCCCGGTCTGGGATCTCATTCTTCCAGTGAATAATTTTTCTTTATTGTTTCTTCTGTCTTCTGGCATGCCTAATATCCAGGCATTACACCTCCTTGACTAATTTTAGGGGATTCTTTGTGTTGTCTCTTCTATTTTTCACCTTGAGGTTCTTGTTTTACTTTCTGAGAGTCACTGCCCTACTTAAAATATTATTCTGTGTTATCTTTTAAAATATCATTTTGGGCTGAGTGCTGTGGCTCACACCTGTAAGCCTAGCACTTGGGGAAGCTAAGGCAGGTAGATTGCTTGAGCTCAGGAGTTTGAGACCAGCTTGAGCAAGAGCGAGACCCTATCTCTACTAAAAATAAAAAAATTAACTGAGTGTTGTGGTGGGCACCTGTAGTCTCAGCTACTCGGGAGGCTATGGCAAGAGGTTCGCTTGAGCCCAAGAGTTTGAGGTTGCTGAGAGCTGTGACACCACAGAACTCCACCCAGGATGACTGAGTGAGATTCTGTCTGAAATAAATAAATAAATAAAATATAATTTTGTTCTTATTAGGACTTGAATGTAGTTTCTGCTCTTATTTCTGAAAATACTATAATTTTAGTGTATTGTTTTCCTGTCTTCTCAATGTTCCAGCTTTATTTTGGGTTTTCTCTTTATTATAGAAACTTTTCTTCAACTTTCTGCCTGATAATTTACATTAAGAACAAGGAATGGAAAAATCTGAAAGAGGCTTTTTCTGTCTGGTTGGGGCTGGGGGGCTTGGAGGACTTCACTGTCAGATGACTGGATGAGGACGGGGCTGTTTCCCTTGGGAAACCAAAATAGCAGTATCTTCAAGCCATTTCTCTGGGCTATTCATTTTTCTGCAGAGAAGAATCTTTTCTCCTATCTGGGACATATCTACCCGGCTGCCAGCAACTAGGGAAGTGGTGGGAGAGGAGAGTTAGGGTTCAGAGACTTTCCTTTAATTGCCCTCTTCTTAGACTCCACCCCACCCTTGCCCTCTGCTACGCCTTATGACCTTGAGTCTAAACCCTATTTCAACTTAGAAACTGAAGCTCTTATTCTGTGTGTGCATAAACATTTAGATGCCCCCCACCCCTTTCCTGTGGAACCTGATGCTTCAATGTCCTGACCTTTTCTGGCACTCTGCAGGAAATGGCTCCACCCCTCCCTTCCCCCCACTGCAGTTAAGATGAAGGGCCCTCTGCTGTAAGTCAGTCACTGCACCATCCACTTCCTATCTTCAATGGTTTCTTGAAATCAGTCAAAATTATTGTGTGTTCTCCCCATATGGGCCTGAAGTGCTATGCTATTTCAGTTGTGTCAGTCATTTCAGTGGGATTCTGAGAGGGAAAGACGTAAGTGTCTGATTGAATCTTCCATGTTTAATCAGTGCCTCTAGAAGAATGATTGTGATTAAAGATGGTTACAATATTTTTTAAGCAATTGTTGGGCATTTAATATGTAACATATACCCAACTTTAAGTGAAATGTTTACAGTGGGATAAATTTTATTTCATTGAATTTTGAAACTGTATGTATCTCTTCAGACTTTGTGCATCTGTGCAGAAAAACACAACTAAAATATTATATTACTTCCTTGCTGTAGTAGTTACAGAGTATTCACTATATAACCTTATTTGCGGTGATCTGAAATCATCATTCTGAGCACCAATTGTGATTGTATTGTAATAAAAGTGTGGAGGGGAGAATATTTTCTGGATTGTGTATCAACCATCAGAATATGCTCTAGTTAATGTCAAACTAATAAAACGCAAGAGGTTTTAAAAAATTCTTCTTTAAAAATGAAATATAAAAACCAATAGTGCCATTACTTTGTCTTGATTTTAATCTAAAAGCACACTATAGAATGCACGGTGCCACACCCTCCTGAGAATGATGTTCTAAATTACGTAGGCACTCTGAGATTCTTCTCTATTCTTTAGCAAATCAATGTTGCATGGAAGTATACTGAATTTCTAGTTGTCTTATCAATCAAAATTTCCAGAGGTGAAGTTTCAGTACAAACAAGTTAAAGAGTTAGGAGGGGGGAAGACCTTATATACTAAGAAAATGTAATTATTTGAAAGCCAGTTTTCAAATATTTTTTAAGTTAGAGAAAAAGCTACCTGAATCGTTCTTGTCCTGCTGTATCCCATATCTGTAACTTTACATATTTACCACCAACATTTATTATCTTTGAACCAAATTCCACTCCTATTGTATGATTTGAGTCATCTTTGACTAAAAAAGAAAAATAAGAACAAAATATTTAATTTCATAACATTAACATAACATTCAAGCCTATAACTAGGCTTATAGATTTAAGCAAGTAACAATGAAATCAAGGGTTATGTCAATGGAAAACCTTAACTGCTTCAGCCACTCATTTCTCTTAACAGTTCACTGACGAGGGCATTCACTGTGCTGAATAAAATACACATAGTCCCTATTCCCAAACCGACAATAAAGCTTTTCCTTAAACCCCCTGAACAAATCATATATTCTAAAGCTTAGGCTTAGAGGTGGCCACATCACACCACATCAAACTGCACTGATGAGGTGCTCACAGATGGCAACTGCCTGAACAATACTGCACTCTGCAGAAGGATGGAATGACCAGGTAAGGGTCTGTAACTCAGCTGGTAATGAGGGGGTAACAGTTTCAACTACTGTATTTAAATAGATAAATATTCTGAAGAAATAAAAGTAAATGAAAGAAGAGCACTGTAGACCACAAAGAAAATACTGTAAGATACTAAACGTTATGGGAAAAGAAAGAAAAAATAGAACCCCCAAACCCAAACTCTAGGCATATCGTAGGTGTTAGAATTTTCATTACTTTTAGTGTTACATGGCAATAATTTGGAATGAGTTTGCTGGAAAAATCCATGCTATCTGTTTGAATGGGCAGGAGATAGGCAAATGAGTATTTTGCTTATGCCCAGCCTACAGTACCTCACGCATGGTTGCTTAAGATGCACTTCATTAGGGCGGCACCTGTGGTTCAGGGAGTAGGGTGCCAGCCCCATATAGTGAGAGTGGCAGGTTCGAACCCAGCCCCAGCAAAACTGCAACAACAACAAAAAAATAGCTGGGCTTTGTGGCGGGAGCCTGTAGTCCCAGCTATTCAGGAGGCTGAGATAAGAGAATCGCCTAAGCCCAAGAGCTGGAGGTTGCTATGAGCTATGACACTGCGGCACTCTACTGAGGGTGACAAAGTGCGACTCTGTCTCTAAAAAATAAAATTAAAAAAAAAAAAAAAAGATGGACTTCATTAAATTAATTGTTTTTGAAACTTCATCACACTGCCACTAAGTAAACAGGTCTTTCTCCACTATTTTTTCCATTATTATAAAAGCACAATTTATTTACAAAATAAGTCTTCCAAGGTCTCACACAGTTTGGTATAAAAAATTCAACTTTGGCTTGGCGCCCATAGCTCAGTGGTTAGGGCACCGGCCACATATACTGGAACTAGTGGGCTCAAACCCGGACCAGGCCTGCTATACAATAACGACAACTGCAAAAATAAAACAAAAAAACAAAAAACCAACAGCCGGGCATTGTGGCAGGTGCCTGTAGTCCCAGCTACTTGGGAGGCTGAGTTAAGAGAATTGCTTAAGCCCAAGAATTTGAGGTTGCTGTGAGCTATGATACCTAGTGAGACTCTGTCTCAAAAAAATAAATAAAATAAAATAAAATTCAACCTCATTTAACCAAAACAGTGAAAGTCAAGGGCCAAAGACAGGCTGTGTGGTCAAGAGCCCACCAGTTACAAGGCCCCAGAGTGAACACTAACCTCTCTGAACCTGTTTCCAGACCTATAAAGCAGTACTGGTGACCGTAACTCCCTTACCTACAACAGAAGGCCACAATGAGGACCAAATGCTATTATTTCATCCAAAATTTTCTCCTATAGTACCTCTGGCCCCACTGTCAAGAAATGGGATTCCTGCCAGAGACTCTCCGTTATTATCAATATTATTATATTATCTCTTAGCATTTGGAAAAGGTAACGCGTGAGTACTTATATATTAAACTATTATTCAATAGAAATGCCAACAATAAAAACTCAGTCATATTACTAAAAGTTTAATAATACAACCTCTTAAGTACTTTTAAATTATGACTTTTGTCTTCTAAAAAAATTGGAGTTCTGCTGTATACAACTCTGAACACCACTAGAAGACATGCATGAATGATGATTGATGTCACTTACATTTTTTTTCAATAAACTGATGAAGTAAGCAAGATTTGCCAGTTCCTGCATTTCCAATAACCAAGAACTTAAACAAAAAATCTGTAAGACAAAAAGAGACTATGAAAAATAAGTTCAAGATGGGTATAGTTAATTTATTCTTAGGGTGTGATCATAAAACTTAATGAAATCTTAGCTGTTAATATAGAAATAAAAAAAGAGGTAACAAGTATCTTGTGAAATGGCAATAAAATCTTGACTTACCTTTCCACATTTAAGCATTTTTGATATTTGGCTTACATGCTAATCCAGTGGGTTTCCAAACTGTGCTTTCTGAAAATCTGAAGTTGGAAGTTCAAAAACTATTCTTGTATAGAAGTCCCACTGTTGGCCACCATTCAAAGAAATACACATACTCTGTTGCAAACAAATCAGTCCAGAAATTTCCAGTGTAGAATAAGCCTGGTAGATTTAGGAGCCCACCTCTTTCTTCTTTTTAAATAAGAGCATTTCTAAGCCTGGGTGACAAAATGAGATCCTGCCCCTTAAAAAACAAAAAAAGGCACATGTACACATTTTGCCTACACCCGCAGGTGTGTGTGGCCTTGCTCCTCTTCCCTCATCTGTAACTTGTGGCTTGTGAGAAGGACAGCTTGAGAGAAGTTTTGGTCAGTATTTCAAGTGTAAAATCTGGTTCAATTTAGACAGAGCTCTTCATTTCTTCTTTACACAGAGTAATATATTTAATTTGGGCTATTATTTTCCATGAAATGGAATTAAAGGATTTCCCAAATAGAATTTGTAAATTAGCCTGATCGGTAGCCCCATACTGTCCTTGGTGAATCACTCTGCTTTTTCTAGTCTGCAAAGAACTTTAGTTCTGCTTACAGCAGGAGCTCAGGAGTTTCAGAGCAGCAGAAAACAAAACTCCCACTCCCTTTCACTCCACTGCTGAGTCCACTGCACTGAGCCACGAACCAGGGACTGTAAGAATGATTTGTTCTATCATCATTTTCTGCTATGGAAATCTTGCTTAAAAATACTCTATTATAATAATTACTATTCAGACTGCATCACACTCTCAACTAGCCAAAGAGTAAATATATCAATTGAACTGCACCTTGCTGAACAAAAGATACTATAATTTCCATTTTTAAAAAATTTAATTCCTCCAACAAACATTTCATATTTTAAATCTTATAGCTCAAACGTTATTATACATTACAGGTTTATATCAAAACATCACATGTACACCATAATTATGGACAACTATTTATAATGTATCCATAATATATAAAAATAAAAACTAATGAGCAAACAAAAAGATAAGAATTTATAGTAAAAAGAAACTTTTTGTTTGAAAATCCTTTTGAATCGAATACCTAAAGTGCTGAACAAAGTATATCATACTTTGAAAATGCATAGGTGGGCTGGGCACAGTGGCTCATGCCTATAACCCCAGCACTCAGGGAGGCCAGGGTTGGAGGATCCCTTGAGCTCAGGAGTTCCAGACCAGCCTGAGCAAGAGTGAGACCCCCTTCTCTACTATAAATAGAAAAACTAGCTGGGCATCTTGGCAGCCCCCTATAGTCACAGCTACTTGGGAGGCTGAGGCAAGAGGATGGCTTGAACCCAGGAGTATGAGGTTGCTGTGAGCTGGGCTGACACCATGGCATTCTACCTAGAGCACAGAGTGAGACTGTCTCAAAACCAAACCAAATGAGGCAAAACACAAAACAAAAGAAAAGCACAGGCGAACTTTTAGGAAAGAAAAGGATCTTCTCCATGTGTTTAGAACAGAAAAGAAACTAAAAAAAGCAGTG
Organism: Nycticebus coucang; assembly: GCF_027406575.1. Lineage (NCBI taxonomy): Eukaryota > Metazoa > Chordata > Mammalia > Primates > Lorisidae > Nycticebus > Nycticebus coucang. Next base: position 31,523,537 of record NC_069789.1, on the reverse strand, counting down.
AGGGCCTGGGTGGGGGTCAGTCTGAGACTGGCTCTAAATCTGTGTGGGGCAGGGGACAAGAGCCTGTGAATCAGAGGACAGAACCTGAGTTTTCTCAGAGCTAGAGGCCTGAAGTCAAAGTCAAAAAAAAGAAGTCGAAAAAATAAAAAAGTGCACTCACTAGTTCAGGCAGACAGAGAATGTTCTCTGACTTTTACTGGTTACTCAGCAGAATGGGATCAAGATTCCCCTTTGAAAAGAAATTATGTGCTGGTACCACAAGTAGGCCTCGAATTCAAATTGAAATAACCATGTGGACAATGAACCCCCAAATTAGGATTATTAGCAACAATAAAAATGGCTCTAGAAGGGCTATTACTGAGACACCTGGGGAAGCAAGTGCAGCTCACTCTGGCAGGACGCAGCCTCAACCCAAGACATGCAGAGTCCCCATACATACAGCTCTTCTGAAAATAAGCTTACCGTGTGAAACTACAAAGCACTCAAGGAAACACTCCACCAGGAATGAAATCAGCCAGAGAGCACTTTAGTCCTTCAAGACCTGGGTTAAAGAACAACTTGATAGGCTGGGTGTGACGGCTCATGCCTATAATGCCAGCATTCTGGGAGGCCAAGGCAGGAGTATCACTTGAGGCCAGAACTTGGAGACCCACCTGGGCAACACAGTAAGACCATGTTCTACAAAAAATAAAAATGTTAGCTGGGCATTGTGGCACAAACCTGTAGTCCCAGCTGCTGGGGAGCCTGAGGTAGGAGGATTGCTTGAGTCCAGTGAGCTGTGACAGTGGTGTTGTGCTCCAACTTGGGTAACAGAGACTTGTCTCAAAAGAAAGCAAAACACAAAAAAGAACAATCTGCTAAAGTATCTTCAAGAAGATCAATACCATAGAAAAAGAAGTGAATTCTTAAAAAAAAAAAAAAAGATGTCTTGAAAGAATAGTTTTCCAGAATCTAGAATATCTAAAGATACAAATTATAGCAATTAAAACTAATTACTCAATGGATTGGTTAGAGGAAAATGGGCAAGACTGAGAGAGTTAGTGAACCAGACTAGAACCTGGAGGAAACAACCAGGTAGCAGAACATATGACAGGGAATGTAGGAGACACCAAGGACTGAAGGGAAGGGCCTGATACAGTCTAAAAGGCATTTTGGAATTAAAAAAGAGAGAGAGAATGGGGGTAGAGGGACAAGATTAAAAGAACTAATGGCTAAGAATTTTATAGTTTTAAAATTAAAGCATTATTAGAATCAAAGTAACTGAACCATGCAAATAAATAAGTCCACAAATAAATGCCTAATTGTAAAACTTCAGACCAAAGACAAAGTAAAAGCAATTACAAAAAAGGGAAAGTTCCCTGTGAAGAAACTATGTATCCTGACTCCAAAGGTTGGAAGCAACAGGGCCCTATATTCACAAGCTGTGGGTAAGAGGCACAAAAACAACCTAATGTACCATCTGATGTGCAAAAAACCCACCCTTCAAGCCCAGGTGGTCTTCTGATTCTAGGAAGATGCAGTAGAAATACTTTCCCTATTTTTCTAGTTAAGTACACCTAAAAAGCCTCTCTCTCACACACACGCGTGCACACACACACACACACACTCTGCAAGGTAGAGAGAAGAGGGAGAAGGTCAGGGACTTCAAGGCCTAACGAATAACACTATGGTGAGTTCTCTGGGATATCTTTTTGCCTCAGACTTCAAGCATAAGAATTCAAGAATAAGCTGGCAACCCAGAAATGCCCATGGGTGCAAACAAAAAGAGCCCCAACGAAAGTCTGCTCACTCTACAAATCACAGGGCCAGGAAAGGGGCAGCTGAGCTAGAGAGAGAACTCTGACACAATAACTTCCCCGGTTAAGCACCACAGCAGAAACTATAGTCCACCCCAAAACCACGCCAGCAAAGGCCTGATGGGGAGCTTAAACTTCACCGTACAAGGCACCTCAACACTTCCACAGAGAAGACTGACTATGGAGCTGGGCCTTCTACTGGGTGGGTAATGAGTTCTCTCCTGCCCTGCTACTGTGTCAGTAAAGATCAGGAGAATAAACCAGAACATTTTCATCCTCACCAGGCAGTGGCAAGGAGAATCCCTCTCATGTGTCGGTGGAGGCTGAGTGGGGAATCTGGACTTGTATGCCCACCTGGCAGTGATGAGGCAGTACCCAAGAAGCTAATTAAAAGATTTAAATGAAGATATGTCTCATAATGTAATACAAAAACATTCAGGTTTCAGCTGAAAATTCCTATCATACCAAGAAACAGGAAAGTCTCAAAATGAAAGAAAAAAGATAATCAATAAATTCCACCATCAAGTTGACAAAAATGTTAGAATTACCTGACAAAGATTCTAAAGTGGGTATCATAAAAATGCATCAATAAGCCACATAAACATGATCAAAACAAATAAAAAGTAGAATTCTTCAGCAAAGAAATAGAAGATTTAAAGAATCTAACAGAAATTTTAGAATTGAAAATAACCAAAAATAAAAAGGAGGGCTTGCAGTATAATGAAAGGGATAGAGGACACAAGCAGTGAACTGGATGCCAAAAGCATAGAAAGCATCCATTCAGAACAACTAAGAGAAAAAAGACTGAAGCATGTAAACACAGCCTCAGGGGCCTAGGGGCAGTCACAAAAGGCCTAACATTAGTGTCACTGGAGCTCTAGAGGAAGAGGAGACAGAAAATGGGGCTGAAAAAAAGCACTTAAAGAAATAATGACTGAAAACTTAAGTTTGGTAAGAGGTATAAATCCACAGATTTAAAAAGTTTTATCAACCCTAAACAGGATAAGCAACCAGAGAAAAACGACAGATGCCCTATTACAGGAGAAATGCAGACGACAGCAGAGTCTCATCAGAAACCACGGAGGCCGGAAGGCAGTGAGGCAGTGTTTTTCAAGTGCTGAAGGAAAAATAAAATTGAAAACAAAAACAACTGTCAACCTAGAATCTTATATCCAGTAAAAATATCCTTCTGGGATAAAAGGTAAACCAAGAAATTATCAGATAAAAGAAATTGAAAATAATTTATCACCAATTTCTTCTGCCCCCCAAATGGCTAAAAGAAGTTCTCTAAACAGAAAGGAAATGATAAAAGAAGGAACCTTAGAATATTTGAAAGTAAAAAAAAAGAACGTGGAAAGCAAAATTATGGGTAAATACAACAGCCTCTTTTTCTCCTGAGTTTTCAAAATTATTATTTAACTGTTTAAGAAAAAATTATATCATTATCTGGCATGATTCTAAAACATGTAAAAAAACATTTAGGACAATTATAAAATGAGAGAGGGTAAAAAGATGTAAAACGTTAAATTTTCTGTATTTCACTAGTAAAATGATAGCAACAATAAACTGTGATTAGTTATGTATACATAATACCTAGAGAAACCACTAAAAAACTATGAACAAAGATACATTCAAAAACACTCTAGGTAAATCAAGTAGAATTTTTTTTTTTTTTTTTGAGATACAGTCTCACTCTGTTCTGTGGGTGGAGTGCCATAGTGTCATAGCTCACAGAAACTTCGAACTATTGGGCTCAAGCGATCTCCTTGCCTTAGCCTCCCAGTAGCTGAGACTACAGGCACCTGCTACAATGCCTGGCTAATTTTTCTATTTAGAGACAGTGTCTTGCTCTTGCTCAGGCTGGTCTCCAACTCCTGAGCTCTAGTAATCTACCTGCCTGAGCCTCCCAGAGTGTTAGGATTATAGGCATGAGCCACTGCCTCCAGCCCAAATGGAATTTTTGAAGAAAAAAAAAAAAAAAGTCAATCAAGACAGGCTGGAAAAGAGAAATAAAAAACAGAAAACAAAGAAATAAAATGATGAACCTAAGTCTTACTCTATCAATAACTACATTAAATATAACTTGAATAAATACACCAAATAAATGACAAAGATTGGCAGACCTTTGTTCACAGGGCAGAAATTAAAAAGTAACAAATGACTGGCAGACTGAGAAACTTACTTCAACTGTAATCATATAGGAAGGTGGCAAGTGAAAGGATGGAAAAAGATACATATGCAAGCATTAATTAAAGGATAGTAGGACTTGGTATATTATTAGCAGGTAAAATAGACTTCAGAGCAAAGAAACAGAGATAGACAGAACCATTATATAACAACAATAAAAGAGTAAACCCACCAGTGAGATATAGGAGTCCTAAATGTGTACAATCAGCTACAAAATACGCTTAGCAAAAACAGAACTAAAAGGACAAGGAGACAAACCCACAATTTTAGCTGGAGATGTCACCATTAAATAAAATTTTATTATTATTATTATTATGTTTTAGACAGAGCCTCAAGCTGTTGCCCCGGGTAGAATGCCATGGCATCACAGCTCATAGCAACCTCCAACTCCTGGGCTCAAGCGATTCTCCTGCCTCAGCCTCCCAAGTAGCTGGGACTACAGGCACCTGCCACAATGCCTGGCTATTTTTTGGTTGTAGCTGTTATTGTTGTTTGGCGGGCCTAGGCTGGATTTGAACCTGCTAGCTCAGGTGTATGTGGCTGGCGCCTTAACTGCTTGAGCCACAGGCGCCGAGCCTATTAAGTAAAATTTTAGCTAGATATTCAGTGGTTTCTTATGAAACAAATGTTTAACTACCGATCACTCGGCAATGGCACTCTTAGGCATTTATGCCAGAGAAAAGAAGACTTAAGTTCACACAAAACCATGTACATGAATGTTTATGGCACCTTTATTTGTAATAGCCCCAAAATGGAAACAACCTAGATGTTCTTGAACAGGTAAATGTTAAATAACCTGTGTACATACCTTGGTATGTCCCAAGGACTACTACTCAGCAATAAAAATGCAATAACCTGATGAAACTCCAGAGAATTATATTGTGAAAAAGTCAATCCCCCCAAATTACAAACACAAAATTCCATTTATACTAGGTATAACATTCTTAGAATGAAATAAAAAATGGAGAACAAAACAGAGGTTGCCAGGAGCTGGGGGCTGGGGGTGGCAGGAGGGAAGAGTGTGTGATTATTAAAGAACAAGGGAGGGCTCTCTGTGTGATGGAATGTCCTGCACCTGCAGCAGCAATATCCTGCTTGCCATAATAGTATAATAGCTTCACAAGTTGTTCCCCTGGGGGTCAACTGGGTAAAGGGTAAAGGAAAGCTCTGCAATTTTTCTTGAAATTGTATGTGAATTTATAATAATCTCAAAATACAAAGTTTAATAAAAAATAAAATAGGTGATATTATCAGACAATGACTCTGTAACTTTACAAAGCACAGTCCCAACCTAAAGAACTACCAAAGGATGTGCTTCCAGAAGGAAAGATAAGAAGCCGTGATGGCCACTAAGTGACTTTCTGCCTGCAGACAGTTATTTTGGTTAAGCATCACAGGGGGTAATAAGAATTCAACTTTATGAGACGTTTCAGTTAATGCTGCGCAACCTGGATTTCACACTTATCGTTCTGGATGAATAGGTGGCATCACATCCTGACCTTTGAGCACTCCAGGTTTGCTGGTCCATGGCAGACACAGTCTCACTCCTCAGGCCCCCTACCAGGGATGGTAGAGCTTGCATTGGTGCTATGGACTTACATAATTTGTGGTATTTTTCTTTTACCTTGCTTAAAAGTAGGTGATAATAACACTCCATACCATGGAAATGTTTTACAGGTTAAGTGCACAGAGCTTAACAACTACAAAAAGGCTTACCAGGAACAGATAAATAACAATATTTAATGAAGTAAACATTGTAATCAAAGAGGAATTAATGAAAGAAAAATGCCTAGGCAAGCCATGTAAGATAACCAAATGTGAACTAGTTATAATTATGTATGTTTTAATTGAACTTGATGTTTACTATAATAAATGTTAACCTGAGGACTCAAAATCATGGAAATTTTTTCTCATCCAGCTTATGATAATTACATTCATCTGATGAGTTTCCTTGGGAATGACTTAAGCCTGAACACAAGAGAAAGACCACATTCCATGACAGAAAAATTAAAGCACATACATTCTATTAATAAAATTACAGCTTTTCATAAGAGAAGTGCTAAATCAGATAATAGGAAAGGATAACAAACACATGATTAGAAATCCATCTTCAGCTATCAGTTAGCCATTCGGGAACACAGAACTCAGATCAGGACACAGTGGTCCTCAAGCTTGAGACAGCAAACACGAACCAACACCACAGGAGAAGCCTCACTCGAGACCCAGTGGTCTCCAAGCCAGAGACAGTGACCATGAACTAACTCTACAGGAGAAGCCTCACTCAGAACACAGTGGTCACCAAGCCTAAGACAGCGACTAGGAACTAACTCTACAGGAGAAGCCTCACTCGAGACCCAGTGGTCTCCAAGCCAGAGACAGTGACCATGAATTAACTCTACAGGAGAAGCCTCACTCAGAACACAGTGGTCACCAAGCCTAAGACAGCGACTAGGAACTAACTCTACAGGAGAAGCCTCACTTGGGACCCAGTGGTCTTCAAGCCTGAGACAGTGACGATAAACTAACTCTACAGGAGAAGCCTCACTCAGAACACAGTGGTCTCCAAGCCTAAGACAGCGACTAGGAACTAACTCTACAGGAGAAGCCTCACTCAGAACACAGTGGTCTTCAAGCCTGAGACAGTGACGATAAACTAACTCTACAGGAGAAGCCTCACTCAGAACACAGTGGTCACCAAGCCTAAGACAGCGACTAGGAACTAACTCCACAGGAGAAGCCTCACTTGGGACCCAGCGGTCTCCAAGCGGGAGACAGTGACCTTGAACTAACTACAGGAGAAGCCTCACTTGAGACCCAATGGTCTCCAAGCTTGAGATAGCAAACATGAACTAACTCTACACGAGAAGCCTCACTTGGGACCCAGTGGTCTCCAAGCCTGAGACAGTGACCATGAACCAACTCTACAGGAGAAGCCTCACTCGGGACCCAGTGGTCTCCAAGCCTGAGACAGTGACCATTAACCAACTCTATAGGAGAAGCCTCACTCGGGACCCAGTGGTCTCCAAGCCTGAGACGGTGACCATGAACCAACTCTACAGGAGAAGCCTCACTCGGGACCTACTGGTCTCCAAGCCACAGACAGCAAACATGAACTAACTCTATAGAAGCCTCACTCGTGATGACAAACTTCAAGTCATATTCACTTCAAGCAGCCTGTTAACCCAATTCCCCTGACTATGTTAGAGCAAAAGCATCTACTAAAGAAGGGCTGTGAGGTACACGTACAAAGGCAGTTGCAGACAGTCAGAGGAGCCAGGAAGTGATGGTAACAGCACAGGGCACAATCTATTCAGCAGCTGGTTGGTGATGGTCTTGAGTCTTCAAGAAAATTTAGTCATATTCTTTAGACAAGATGACAGCTGCCTCTCTATGCCACCCCTCCCCCACCCCACCTGCCAAACAACAGTTTTGCTTTTAAGATTTCCAAACGTCAGAAAGGAAGGATAGAAGAGACTCTGATTGCAGGATTCACTTGACGTCTCACTTCTTGGCAGAGGCAGCCAAGAGCTGGGCAGCAGCAGAGTTTGGGTAGAACACAGTCACTCTGGGAAGGATTCCTTGGTTTCTGGCCTACTGTTTGTGATTCTAGGAACTAAGATAAGAGATGCTGAAGGTTCTGAGAAGAAATAGATTTTAATGCGAAATAATGAATTGCAGATTGAGAGAATAAACTGAAAAAACCGTAAAACAAAACATTGGCTGAAAATGAAAAGAGATGCTAAATAAAATAAAGGCCCCAGAGTGTTCCTGGGCCTGACCATTAACATCCACAGTGAAATCAATGTGGCTTGAGGCAGGGGCAAAATCCTCACACAGTCTGTCAAAGAATGAAGGACGTCAGACAGAAAGTACTGATGGCTCTTACAAGCAGCTTAGCTTGGCTGGGAGGCAAGGAGAGGCAGGTGGAGCAGGATACTGAATGGAAGGCACAGCCAGGAGGTCACCAGCAGAAAAGGGAAGGGGGGAAAGGGCACAGTGGGTAAAGTGAGGGACTGACATTTTAGGGGTGGGGTCTGAAGCAGAAGATGGGGTTAGTCTTCTAACAAGAATGACCCCCCTTCTTTTGAGGCAACAAGGAGAGGGTTAAGGATGACTGTGGAGTCTGGAGGCTACAGAGAAGACAGAGGAGAGCCATCTCCTTATCACAGCACCTTTTTCTTCTATCTCCTGGGGGTGGGGGGGGGATTTACCAGTAGTGGGATAACAGGACTGAGGTGTGCAAAGGTTTAAAAAGCTGATGTGGAGAAAGGCAGAGATGGCAGTATAGTTAAGGGACTGCTGAGCAGGCTGGGTGCCCACATAGCAGCAGAGACCATACACCTGTAGTGACCCAACCTACAGAGAGCTCTGTCTGCACAGCAGCAGGCAGGGCTGATGGGTGACCTGGGCTGGGGCTGTGCAAGGCGTGTGCAGTTGAAGGACACAGAAGGAAGAGGTGGGAGGAAAAGCTGTGGTGGGAAGAAGCAGCTCCATGCCTCAAGAGGAGGAGGGGAGAGGACAGACCAAGAGTCTGGAGCTCTTGCTGTAACAGCACCTGCGTGACCTGGATGGAGTTGCAAACCCTCCCCACATAGGCTAGATTAGGATGTGTATCTTCACATACCAGAGAAGTCACATGCACGTTAGTTTGAGAAGCACTGGTGCAGTGTTTCCCAAATTTTGGTCCTTGAAATGTTCACTAGTTTTCAGTGACTGAGAAAAAGAAAAATACAAACATTTACAATAAAAAATTTATTCAACTTTAAGAAATGTTGTTTATTGGGCAGTGCCTGTGGCTCAGTGGGTAGGGCATGGGTCCCATATACTGAGGGTAGCAGGTTCGAACCCAGCCGGGCCAAACTCCAACAAAAAATAGCCAGGCATTGTGGCGGGTGCCTGGAGTCCCAGCTATTTGGGAGGCTGAAGCAAGAGAATTGCCTAAGCCCAGGAGTTGGGAGGTTGCTGTAAGCTGTGATGTCATAGGACTCTACCAAGGGCAACAAAGTGAGACTCTGTCTCAAAAAGAAAAAAAAAAAAATCCTTTATTTTCCTATTACATGCTTCCTTTATTGACATTATTTATGTGTCTTATCTTTGATAAAATTAACGTAAAGGCAATTTGGGTGACTTCCCTCACAGCAAGTTATTTCACACTTTACTGGAACCAAATGACTTTGAAAATGCTATTTCTTTCACTAGGGTACCTCCTTGCCCCAACTTGCCTTATCAAGCCTGAATTTCTCCAGAAATCCTATTTTGATGACCAAAGCCTAGGGTTGTCATCATAAAGGACCACAAACTAGGTGGATTAGAACAACCTAAGTTTATTGTCTCACAGTTCTGGAGGCTAGACGTACAAAATCAAGGGGCTGGCGGTGTCAAGCTCTGTCTAAAAGCTCAAGGGAAGGATCGCCCCTTGCCTCTTCCTCCTCTCTGGTGGTTACCAGCCACCCCAGGCATTCCACTCCAATCTTGGTATCCACTGTCACCTCCCATTCTCGCAGTAAATGTCTCTGTCCAAGTTTCCCTCATCTTCTTGAATTAGTGCCCACCTAAATCTAGTAGGACCTTATTTTACCTTAATTACATATGCAAAGACCCTATTTCAAAATAAGGTATGTTCATAGATGGACACAGGGGGAGACCGGACTTAAACATATCTTTTGTAGAACACAATTCAAGCTACAACAGCCTACAAGGATACACTTGTATTTTTAAAATAAAATATTGCGATAATTCTCAAAATTATATGAATGCCATAATATTGTGCTGTTTTCAAAATGAAGCACATTTGGAAATCAAAGCACTGAGTGTATATAAGTATTATAGTAAAAATTAGCAGAGGACCAGCAATTTGAAGAGCGTTCTTCTGTTCCATCAATTGTTTCCACTGTGGATGGCATAAACTCTAATGTGTAGAGATTTGTTATAGACTTTTTTCCCTCACTTTTGAACTGCCTCAGCATTTAAATTTTTAAAATAATTTCTGGCATTTCTCTATCACATATACTTTTTAGTTCCTTTCTGAATATTGTTGCTTGGCATTACTTAGGGCCAATTTGTGATCTCCCAAGTGTCAGATGGCTAAAGTGAGTTCCTTGGCAAGTCCCAAGCCATACTAACTGGTTAGGGCTTTAAGAATGTCCTGAATTAATAACATTTAGATTCGACATTTCAATCTGAATTTTAGACTCAACATTTCAATCTGAAATGTATCTGTTTCAGATTTCAAGTTTGAATTACATTATTACATAAAATACAGTAGTCATGCAGTAACACAGTGGCTTCAGAGTAACAAAATGATGAACACTACTCAGTCTGTAGAAGATGAAATATCCCTTTAATATGCTAAAAAGCAGGTAGACATAGCCCATTAGCAGTGAATTTTATGCACTGGGTGTTTATTTCTCATCCTTTCTCTGGCAAGCTTGAGCATGGAGTACATAGGAGCTTAAAGGTCAGGCAAACACCCTTCACCTGCTGAGTGCCAAGATGCAGAGGAGGTAACCTGGTTGTTTCAGTTTGGGGAACAATGCTGTGCAAATATGCCCAATGATGAGTGAGGGTGACAGGCTAAAACTTGGTTTTTGATGACTTTTATTTAGTTGGCAACTTCAACTGCCATACCTGCTCTTTGTAAAACTAATTTTTTTACTTTATTAGTTTCTCTTAGTTTTCTTTTTTTTCTTTTAGTTTCTCTTAGTTTTCAATAAATTTTCTCTAATAGAAGAAAAGATTAAATTCTTTTTTTTTTTTATGGTACATTTGGCAGATACCATGAAACAAGAATACAAAGGGCTATGACCAGAGTTTAATTGTGATGCTCAAAAGTTCATTAACTGTGTCTAAACTGACAGAGAAATGACAAAGGTATGCTTTATTTTATCAGCTGTTATAAGTTCACATAAGTAAAACTGAATGTAAAAGCCCTATCTCTTATTTTGTTTATTTATTTATTATTAAATCATAGTTGTGCACATTAATGCAATCATGGGGCACCATACACTGGTTTTATAAAGCCCTATCTCTTAATCTCTTCCAGTCCTTCCTAATTCATGGCCTCCACTGGGTTTTCTTATTTGAATTTTCCATCCTTCCCTGGAGCTCCTTACTCAGGTTACATAAGTGAAGGCTAAGAGCACCTGAAAATAAAGAAGTGCAAAACTAACAAGAATTATTAGCATACCTATTTTCCTCACAGCATTTCTGACTGTGGATTTGTCACAGGAAGAACCAGACGACTGGCATTTACGGGAGCATTTTGCATCACCCGCCCTGATGAAGCCAGCAACTTACTGAAGGACTCCTAAGCCATCTAGGAATGGACGCCATGCCTAGTGCCACCAAGAACAGGGCAGTATCAGTCCCAAGAGTCACCGCTGGTGGACCAAACACACTATAACCCTTTCCAAGAGTTCCCATTTTCCTTAGGAGATGGATTGAAAGCTCCCTGGAGGCTTTATCCTCTCGGCCTCTTCCCTATCTCTCTCCCCAGCCTGGCGCTCAGACCATCTCTTCCTTGAACTGCCTTTTCCACAGGCCTGAGCTGTTCTGTGTGTTGCCTGGCTGACTCCCTGCCCACCCAGTCAACTTTCGTTCTACCTTCTCTTCACAGACCACGTTCCTTCAGAAGTCTTGCCTGGTTCCTCATTATCCACTCATCAGTGTGGATTACTGCTGTATTCCCCACTAGACTGTAAGGTCCAGGAGACCAGAAAAGCACCTGCTGCAGTATGTAAAGCCCTGCTGAGGCCGCTCCACAGCCTGTGCTTCTGAAGGCAAGGAAGCAGCATGCCAGACAGATGGAGCAAGCCTGGTGTGGCCTGAGTTCCAAGTGTTTACTGTGGAACCTGAGCCTCTCCAAACTGTACAACTCCAGATCAAAGTCTTATTCGAAAACGCACATGTCTGAAAGAGTGATTAGAGACTGGTAAACATCTACTCAACCCTGTTAACAAACAGCAAAGTACAACTATACTTTTACGACACAGGTTAAAGAAAAACAAAAACACAAAAGCAACACAATATTTGAATTGGGTGGAAAAGCTTTCATTTATTAAAAAAAAAGTTTTCAGCACCTCCAGGCCTGGGGCTGCTGTAGGGAACAAAGATAAAACAGACAGGGTTCTGCTTCCAAGGAGTTTACAGTATTACAAAGGAGACTGGACGCGTTTATAAATAGCCATAAGGCAACCTAGAAAGAGCTGAAAACCGCTGAGACAGAGAGAAAACGAAGCAAGAGGTCTCCGGAGGAGATGGCTTAGTCTACCAATAACTCCTCGCTGTAATCCTAGCGCAAAAGAAATTCCAAACCAGGAAAGGTCAAACTGAATTATGTGCGGAACACACAGCAATACAGCGTCGCCCTAAGATCTTAACATGGCCCGCTGTGGAAAACATCGTAGCCGAAACTGAGTATCAGACAGGCTTCCCAAATCTTGAGCTCTTTCTATTTAAACTTAGAAAGGAAAAACGCCAACAATGCAAGTGCACTGAAAACAGCACACCACGACTGCGCGCCGCTCACAGCAGGGCCTCGGCCCGCAGCACGCCCGGTTCCACCCGGCAGACCCTCGCCCTGCGTAGCCCAACGTCGACACCCCCGGAGTGCGCTCCGCGGCCGGCGCCACCCACATTCTCCAGACCCCAGTGGCCCAGGCGCAGCCCCGCGCCGCCAACACCCCGCGGCCGCCGCCCGCGCCCGCTCGCCCCGCCCTGCCGGGCTCCTACCGTAGGTTTCGGACATGGCCGTCTGCGACATCTTGGGAGCAGGACCACTTCTCTCCGGCTCTCCGTCTGCAGCTCGGCCCTGGGTCCGTCTGCCGCGTCTAGGTTGGGAGAGGCGTGGGGCGAGAGACCAGAGAAAGGAGGGACCCTACCTGTCCCCAAGGCAACCGCCCGCCACCCCGCGGCTGCGGCCCTGCCGGACTCCGACTCCGCGCAGGCGCACGGACCCCGCCCTCCGCGCTGCCTGGCCGGCAGGGGTGCGGGGTGCGGGGTGCGGGTTGCGGTGTGTGGGAGGCCGGCCCCGCCCACGCTCGCGCGTGCGCACGGGCCAGCCGGGGCGGGGGCGCGGGCGCGCGAGGCCCCGGGCGCGCTCCCCCTGCACGTGCTGCGGCTGAGCCGCGCGCTGGGCCCGCCTGTGGGGCGAGCTGGCGGAGTAGGGCGGGCGGTTGGCAGCTTTGAGGGTGACAGAAGGCAGGGCACAGTGGGGTCCGCTTTCGGACAGAGGAGGCAAAGTGCCTGAACCGGGGAGGAAGGCCGTCCTTTTTCCAAATTGGCCCGCCTGGTAAAGACGTAGTCTTCGGTTCTCATTTGTGTCCCTGAGCCAGGAGAAACTTCAAGCCATTATGATCTACCTCCTACAAACTTGGTTAATGTGTAACTCAGTAGGCCCGGGTGTCCAGCCCGAGGCCACCCTGCGAGTGGGAAGGCAGGTTTACAAGCTGGGAAACCGAGCTTCACCTGCAAACCTGCCAGGTCCGCGGGGCGGGGCGGTGCTGGGCGGTGTCTGGGACAAAGTGACGCGCATACGACAGCAAAGTCCTCAACAGCCCTGGGCCGACAGTAGACCGCCGCGTCTCCAGATCCCCTTAAATTTAGAATGTGGATTTTTGGGAAGAAGCATCCATCAGTTGGGGATGTGTTTGCCCGGGTTAGAAATCGGGACCAACTTCAGAAGTCCCTTCTGTGGGAAACACAGACATAAACATGTATTGGAAAGAAAATTTTGGTTGGGAATTTGGTCCACCTGAGCTGGACCAGGGCCACATCGCACCTCGTAAGACCTACCCTTGTTCACAGTACCTAGTATAATACTAAAAATATCCTTGGCTAAGCTCCCAAGTGGCCAGGACTGTGTAGAAAATGCCAGTATATACATTTTTTTTTTCCTGAGTCTATTTGACTCCATCTTCCTCATAAATTGGTGCTAGCCAGTGGTTCTCAACCTTCCTAATGCCCCGAACCTTTAATACAGTCCAAAGGGGTCGCAACCCACAGCTTGAGAACTGCTGTGTGACTAGACCTTCCCTCTGCCCCTGTGGCTACTTGGCTCCAGGCCTTAGTTTATTTATTTATTTATTTATTTTTGTTTGTTTGTTTCTGATCCTAGTAGCAAATAAATGTCCTGGAGTCTAAATCACAGAAAAAGTTCCATGCTGAAATATGAGAGTTTTCATTTCCTAGAATTATTTTGTGTATATTTCTTACTCAATGGCTCAAATTTGTTGTTGCTTTCTTGTTTGGCTTTCTGTGTGTTAGGTTTGATTTAGGTCCCTGAGTATTGCAAATTGATTCTGACTAAAGCTATTTCGGAGGAAAGACAGCCATCCCAGGAAGGGGAGAGGGCAGCATGTCCTGAAGACTGTTCCCATTCTCTAGCTCTAAGTTTTCTTCCTACCAGAAACTGCTATGGATGAGAAATACGTCACTGGAAAGCAGTGATAATTTGCATTATTGACTGAAACTAGTCCTCAAGGTACCTAAACTTGTACAGGGTGGTAGGAATAAAAATTACAAAGCAAGTCATGTGGCCATATTTCAAGGAGAACATTTCAAAACTTGAACAGTTTTCTATTTTGCGGAAAATGAAGGCTTAGATAGGCTTTTGGGAAAGACTGTTTTGGAAGAGATCATTCATTTAGTTTGGGATTATAAAGTCAGTTTCACAACTAGAGAAAGAAATATGAAAGGACTAAGCTTTGAAGGAGCTAAACTTCCTTAAATAATACCATGAAAGATTCATTGCATATCAGTAACTTTGGATGTTTGAAAGAAAATAAATTGCTTCTAAATATTCTTAGAGACTGCTTTGATTTTGAGGTGCTGGTGATTGCATGAAAGGAGAATGTATTACAAGATTAATTTGTTTTCTCCCATTATCTTCTCTTTCTTTTAGGGGAGGTTTGTGGAAGAATGAGGACAGGTGTTCCAAAGTCTAGGCACGCTGGAGATTTGTCTAAGGGAAAAATAAAGAGAGCTGAATTACTTTCAGCTGAAACTGAATTCTACCCACTCCTTCCCAAGTCAATGAGTCCTTCAGGTATTTGGTACTTTGTTTCCTGCTCCCTGACAGGAAAGGATGTGTCAGGTCCTTACAATCAGTGACCAATGAGCAGCCTTGGGGCTTGGCCACTTGGATCCTTGGAGTGATGCATGGCAGAGGGCACTGGTCTCGGCCTCAGTGGCATGGTGACTTCCTTATGCTGATGCTAGGCCTTTTCATTGAACAGAGGCATTTTTGTGGTTCTGTTTTAGCTCCTTTGCTATTTTTTGCTTATTACAAAAGACTTCTTGTGAGTTTTAGGGTTTATAATATAGGTTTGTTTGCATGTTTGTTTTTAGAGACAAGCTCTTGTTCTGTTGCCTAGGCTAGAGTGCCAGTCTAGTGGTGTGATCCCAGCTCACTGCATCTAGAACTCCAGGCTCAAGCGATGTTCTTCCTGCCTTAGCCTCCAGGGGGGTAGCTGAGACAACAGACACGTACCACAACACTCAGCTAATTAAAATTTTTTGTAAAGTATAAGTGTTCCTTTTTCCACATCCACACCAGAGTCTGCAGCTTTGAGATATTGTGATGTGGGTCATTCTCACTGAGGCTAGGTGATATGTTATGGTGTTTTGATTCGCATTTTTCCGATAATAAGGGACGATGAGTATTTTTTCATATGCTTGTTAGCCATTGGTCTGTCTTCTTTATAGAAGTTTTTTTTTAATTAACATAGGTTTTACCTCATTTACTTAATCACAGTGTTAAGACATTTGTGTTTAATACTTGATAGATTTGACTTGTACCCTTGCAATATGCTCCATAGATGTGGTCCCACCATTAACCCTCCCTCTATCGAATCACCCCCCCTCCCTTCCCATCCCTTTCCCCTTCCCTCCTTCATCATGGGCTATAGTTGTGATTCATCTCTCATATGAAAATATGAGTGATTATAATTTGGTTTTATAGTAGTACTGAGTACATTGGATATTTTTTTCCAGTCCTGAGATACTTTACTAAGAAGAATATTTTCCAGCTCCATCCATGTAAACATAAAAGAGGTAAAGTCTCCATCTTTTTTAATGCTGTATAGTATTCCGTGACTCTCACTTGTTAAAGGACTTAAACTTAATACATGAAACTATAAAAATTCTTGGAGAGAGTGCAGGGGAAACACTTGAAAAAATTGGCCTGGGAGAATACTTTATGAGGAGGACACCCTGGGCAATTGAAGCAACATCAAAAAGGCAATACTGGGATCTGATCAAACTAAAAAGCTTCTGCACTGCCAAGAACACACAGTAAGTAAAGCAAGTAGACAGCCTCAGAATGGGAGAGGATTTTTGCAGGTTATATTTCTGACAAAGGTCGAATAACCAGAATCCACAGATAACTCAAATTTACTACTAAAAAAACAAAACAAAACAAAAAACAAGTGATCCCATTTTATTGTGGGCAAGAGACATGAACAGAAGCTTCTCTGAAGAAGACAGGCGCATGGCCTACAGATGCATGAAAAAATGCTCATCATCTTTAATCATCAGAGAAATGTCAACCAAAACTACTCTGAAATACCATCTAACTCTAGTAAGAGTAGCCCACATCACAAAATCCCAAAACAACAGATGTTGATGTGGATGTGGAGAAAAGGGAACACTTCTGCACTGCTGGTGGGAATGCAAGCTAGTACGTTCATTTTGGAAGGAAGTTTGAAGAACTCTCAGGGATCTAAATGTAGACCTGCTGTTTGATCCTGCAATTCCTCTTCTAGGTGTATATCTAAAGGACCAAAAATCATTTGGCAAATATACCATGCTCATGGCTGGGAAGAATCAACATTGTTAAATGTCTATACTACCTAAAGCAATCTACAGTTTTTGCACCAGATTGTTCATTGCAGCTCAATTCATAATTGCCAAGTCATGGAAGAAGCCCAAGTGCACATCGACCCATGAATGGATTAATAAATTATGGTATATGTATACCATGGAATACTATGCAGCATTAAAGAAGTTTCTATTCATCTCTCTTGCCCATTGATCTAAGGAAGGCGTCCTCAAACTTTTTAAACAGGGGAACAGTTCACTGTCCCTCAGACAGTTGGAGGGCCAGACTATAGTTTAAAAAAAAAAAAAACTATTAACAAATTCCTATGCACACTGCACATATCTTATTTTAAAGTAAAAAAACAAAACGGGAACAAATACAATTTACACCGCCTATTATGGCCTGCAGGCCGCAGTTTGAGGACCCCTGATCTAAGGGATTGTTGGCTCTTTTTATGTTGATTAATTTGAATTCTCTGTAGCTTCTAGTTATCAAGCTTTTGTCCGATTCATAATATGCAAATATCTTTTCCCTTTCTGAGGGAACACTTTAACACTGCTGGTAGGACTACAAACTAATACAACCTTTTTGGAAGGAAGTATGGAGAATCCTCAAGAACTCACTTAGACCTCCCATTTGATCCTGAAATCCCATTAACTGAGCATCTACCCAGAAGAAAAAAAATCACTTCATCATAAGGACATTTGCTGACAAGACTGTTTATCTCAGCTCAATTTATAATTGCAAAATTGTGGAAATAACCTAAATGCCCACCAATCTAGGAATGGATTAACAAGCTGTGATATATGTATACCAAAGAATATTATTTTCCAAAAAAGACAGAGATTTTATATCTTTTGTATTAACCTGGATGGAGGTGGAATGCATTCGTCTTAGTAAAGCATCACAAGAATGGAAAGGCAAGAATACATTGTACTCAATTGTGATATGAGGACAATTAATGACCTAGTACATGGTGGAGTGAGGGAAGGGGGGAGCAGAGAGAGGGAAGGAGGCAGGTAGGTGGGGAGGGTCATGGTGTGTGACAAACCTCTTGGGGGCAGAACACAATTATAAAAGGGACTTTACTTAACAAATGTAATCAGTGTAACATGGTTCTTTGTACCCTCAATGAATTCCCAACAATAAAAATAAATAATTTTTTTTTTTTTGTAGAGACGGGGTGTTGCTATGTTGCACAGGCACGTCTCAGACTCCTGGCCTGAAATGGTTCTCCCACCCCAGCCTCTCAAAGTGTTGAGATAATAGGTATGAGCCACCACACCCAGCCTTCAACTTCTTTCTATTTGTTTTCGTTTCTTAGAGACAGGAGTCTTGTTCTGTCACCCAGGCTGGAGTATAGTGGCCCAATCATAGCTCACTGCAGCCTCAAAATCCTAGGCTAAAGTGATCCTCCTGTCTTAGCCTTCCAGGTAGCTATAACTATGGGTGTGTGCCACCAGGTCTAGCTAATAGTTTTTACTTTTTCTTTTCAGGGTTTTATTTATTATTATTATGATTATTAAATCATAACTTTGTACATTGATGCATTTATGGGGTTCAGGGTACTGCTTCAATATACAACGTGAAATGCTTACATTGAACTAACACATCCACCACAATTATACTCATTTCTTAATAGTTTTGAAATGTACCATTGCATCATGTACATTAGGTGAGGTCCTCCTAAATACCCTCCCTCCTCCCACATCCCCCATCTGCTCCCCTCTCTCTCCTCTTCCCTTCTACTTTCTGGACTGTAGTTATGTTTTGCCATGTGTATGAGTGTGTAGGTGATTATATATTGATTTCATAGTTGTATTGAGTACATTGGATACTTTTTTTTTCCATTCTTGAGATACTTTACTGAGAAGAATATGTTCCAGTTCCATCCAGGTAAACATAAAAGATGTGAAGTCTCCTTTTTTTATGACTGCATAGTATTCCATGGTGTACATGTACCACCATTTGTTAATCCATTCATGGGTTGATGGGCACTTGGGCTATTTCCATGTCTTGGCTATTATGAATGGGGGCTTCAGTAAACATTCTGGTGCAAATGTCTTTGTTGTAAAATAATTTTTGATCACCTGTAGGGTATATACCTACTAAAAGAATTGCAGGATGTAACGGTAGGTCTACTTTTAGTTCCTTGAGTGTTCTCCAGTCTTCTTTTCAAAAAGTTTGTATTAGCTTGCATTCCCACCAACAGTGTAGAAGGATTCCCTTCTCTCCTCATCCACGCCAGCTTCTGTAGTTTTGGGATTTTGTGATGTGGGCTAATCTTACTAGAGTTAGATGATATCTCAAAGTGGTTTTGATTTGCATTTCTCTGATGATTAAGGATGGTGAACATTTTTGTTTTTTCGCAGTTTTTGGCTGGCGCCGGGTTTCAACCCATCACCTCCTGTATATGGGGCCAGCGCCCCTACTCCTTTGAGCCACAGATGCTGCCCCGGTGATAAGCATTTTTTCATGTGTTTGTAGGCCATGTGTCTTTCTTCATCAGAGAAGTCTCTGTTCAAGTCTCTTGCCCACAGAGAAATGGGGTTATTTGTTCTTTTCTTATTGATTGGTTTGAGTTCTCAGTAGATTCTAGTTATCAGACCTTTGTCAGAAGCATAACCTGCAAAAATCTTATGCCATTCTGAAGGCTGTCTGTCTGCTTTACTTACTGTGCTCTTGGCTGTGCAAAAGCTTTTTAGTTTGATCAGATCCCAGTAATGTATTTTTGGTGTTGCTTCAATTGCCTAGGGGGTCCTCCTCATAAAATATTCTCCCAGGCCGATTTCTTCAAGTGTTTTCCCTGCACTCTCTTCTAGTATTTTTATAGTTTCATGTCTTAAGGTTAAATCTTTTATCCAGTGAGAATCAATTTTTGTTAATGGTGATGGTGGGGGTCCAGTTTCAGTCTTGTACAGGTCGCCAACCAGTTCACCCAGCACCATTTGTTAAATAGGGAGTCATTCCCCCCACTGAATATTTTTGATAGGCTTGTCGAAGATCAAATTACGATAAGTAGCTGGGTTCATCTCTTGGTTCTCTATTCTGTTCCATAAACCTACCTCTCTGTTTTTGTGCCAGTACCATGCTTTTTTGATCTCTACAGATTTATAGTATAGCCTGGTAATGTGATACCTTTTGATTTGTTCTTATTTCTGAGTAATGTATTTGCTATTCAAGGTTTTTTCTGATTCCATATGAAATGAAGTACTGTTTTTTCAAGTTCTTTAAAGTATGACAATGGTGCTTTAATAGGGATTTCATTAAATCTGTATATTGCTTTGGGTAGTATGGACATTTTAACAATGTTGATTCTTCCCAGCCATGAGCATGGTTTGTTTTTCCATTTTAAATGTTTGTTAACATTTTCAGCTATTTCTTTTCTCAGAGTTTCATAGTTCTCTTTATGAGAATAAAGAGAACACATCCTTTGTTAGGTAAATTTCCAGATATTTCATCTTCTTTGGCACTATTGTAAAAGGGATAGAGTCCTTGACTATATTTTCATCTTGACTATTGTTTGCATATATAAAAGCTTACTGACTTATATATATTGATTTTGTGTCCTGAGATGCTGCTGTATTCCTTGATCACTTCTAAGAGTTTTGAAGCTGAGTCCCTGGGATTTTCCAGGCATAGGATCATACCATCAGCAAAGAGTAAGAGTTTGATCTCCTCTGACCCCCATATTTGGATACTTGATCGCTTTCTCTTGCCTGATTATGATGGCTAAGACTTCTATTACTATGTTGACTAGCAGTGGAGACAGTGGGCATCCTTGCTTATCTGAGTGGGAATGTTTTCAATTTTACACCATTCAATATGATATTGGTTGTGGATTTGCTATAGACGGCCTCTATTAGCTTAAGAAATGTCCCTTTTATGCCTATTTTCTTAAGTGTTCTGATCGTGAAAGGCTGTTGGATATTATCAAAGGCTTTTTCTGCATCAATTGAGAGAATCATATGTCTTTGTTTTTTATTTTATTGATGTGATGTATTATATTTGTAGATTTGCATATGTTGAACCAACCTATAACCCTGGAATAAAACCAACTTGTTCATGGTGTATAATTTCTTGATGTGTTGAATTCTGTTTGCTAAGATCTTATTAAATATTTTTGCATCGATATTCATTAATGATATTGATATTGGGCAGCACCTGTGGCTCAAAGGAGTAGGATTCTGGCCCTATATATTGGAGGTGGTGGGTTCAAACCCAACCCTGGCCAAAAACTGCAAAAAAAAAAAAAAAAAAAAAGATATTGATATCTATAATTTTCTTTCTTTGTTGGATCCTTTCCTGGTTTAGGGATCAGGGTAATAGTTGCTTCATAGAAAGTGTTGGGAAGTATTCCTTCTTTTTCTATGCTTTGGAAAACATTATATAATATAGGTACTAGTTCCTCTTGAAAGGTTTGATAGAATTCAGATATGAAGCCATCTGGTCCTGGACTTTTCTTTTTGGGCAGATTTTGTATTGTTGATGCTATTTCAGTGATTGATATAGGTCTATTCAAGATTTCTAATTCTTTCTGGTTGAGTCTAGGAAGGTGGTGTACTTCCAGGTATTGGTCTATTTCCTTTAGATTTTCGTATTTTTGGGAATAGAGATTTTTGTAGTAATCATTGATAACTTTTTGTATTTTTGAAGTGTCTATTGTTATTTATCCTTTATTGTTTCTGATAGATGATATTAGAGATTTTACTTTTCTATTTCTGGTTAGTTGGCCGAAGGTTTATCAATTTTGTTAATCTTTTCAAAAAACCCAGCTTTTTGTTTTGTTGATCTTCTGAATGATTCTTTTGTTTTCAATTTCATTTAATTCTGCCCTAATTTTGGTTATTTCTTTTCTTCTGTGGCATTTGGGGTTGGAATGTTCTTCCTTTTCCAGTTGCTTGAGATGATCCATTAAGTTGTTGGCTTCCTCTCTTTCTGTTTTCTTGACGAAGACTTCCAATTCTATAAATTTCCCTCCTAGGACTGCCTTTGCAGTATCCTGCAGGTGTTGATAATTTGTGTTTCATTATCATTTTGTTCCAAAAATTTGGTGATTTCCTTCTTAATCTTGTCTTTGACCCAGCTATCATTCAGCCTAAGATTACTTAATTTCCATGACTTTGTTTGAGTATGAAGATTCCTATTACTGTTGAGTTCAACTTTTATTCCATGGTGGTCCGAGAAGATACAAGGAATAATTTCTATACTTTTAAATTTGCTGAGGTTAGACTTGTGTCCTAGGATATGATCTATTTTGGAGGATGACCCATGGGCTGATGAGAAGAATATATATTCAGTTTTAGTAGGGTGAAATGTTCAGTACAGGTCTATAAATTCCATCTGTTCTAGGGTCAGGTTTAAGTATAATATTTCTTTGTTTAGTTTCTTCTTGGAGGGTCCATCCAAAACTGTCAAAGGGATGTTAAACTCTCCAACTATTATAGTGCAGGAAGATAGCAAGTTGTTCACATCCATCAGGGTCTGCCTTATGAATTGAGGAGCATTCTGGTAGGGTGCATAAATGTTAATTATTGAAATCTCTTCATGTTGGGTGTTTCCCTTGACAAATATGTAGTGACCTTTCTTATCCTTCTTTATCTTTGTTGGTTTAATGCCAATTGTAGGGGGCGGAGACAAGATGGCTGACAGAAGCCAGCTTTCCACAGAGGCTCTGGTCCAGAAGGAGAGTTAGAGGACAGAAATTTAGCAAGTAACTTGGTGTATTAGAGCTGCGCCAAGAGAGAAGGTTGAAGAATGCACATCAACCCTGCTGAGGTGAGCTGCAATGCCAAGGATACAAACAAAAGGTACGAAATCCATCACCGAGCGGACGGGAGTCCCCTCCCTTATGAGAACATCTTGGAGTACCCCATAAACAACGAGGAGAGTTCAAAAGTCCTCCCATTATACTCCATGTGCGAGACACTCTAAAAACTGGACCTACTACCCCTATAGGGAGCCATGGCGCTCTCCTGCGAGGCTTAAAACTGTGCAAAACTGTATATATTCTCTACCTATAATTCTGAGCTCCCAGCACTCCCCTACATTCTTACTCTGAGGTCTGAAGGCCTGTCCCCCAGGAGTCCAGATTCTTGGGTATTTTCTCAAGAGGTGCAGACAGGGCCTGAATTGCTGCTAGCCAGTGCTGATTCTGCGGCACATGAGTGAGGAGAGGACAGTCGGCTAAGAGGGAACCACACAAGGAGCATCGGTGCTCTGAGGGGCAGAGCAGCAG
Source organism: Nycticebus coucang (assembly GCF_027406575.1). Lineage (NCBI taxonomy): Eukaryota > Metazoa > Chordata > Mammalia > Primates > Lorisidae > Nycticebus > Nycticebus coucang. The sequence continues at coordinate 31,500,499 of NC_069789.1, read as the reverse complement.
CCATTTTTGGCAACAATAGGGCTCACGCCTGGATATGCTAGAGTCACGCCCCCTGTCTCTCTGGGCAACCAAAGGTGGCTGTGCATCTTCCCAGGTGGCAAACACCGGTGGAACAGATTTGGGACAGAAACACAGGCCCCATGGGTAAAGGGTTTGCCTGAGGCGGTACCAGCCTGGCTAGAGCACAGGGACTAGAAAATGTACAGGCAGTGCCGGTTGCTCCCAGGGCAGGGCTGACCCAGGGGACCGCTTTACTGAGCCTAAGACGTACCTGTCCCTCAGGGGATCATCAGCCTACACAAACTAGGACAGGAGGCTAAAACTGACAGCTAACCATGCTGCAAATACAAACCTGCACCAGCAAAGACAGGGCGCAGGTTCTGTGAACTCAACACAGCTTCTCTTCTGCAGGGGAATTTATCCGGGAAAGAAACAAATTCCACAAAGTTGTTCTGTTCTGTCAGTAACATCAATTAGGGGCAAGGCTGGAACTGAGTGAACACCCTCAGCCTCCATCAAATCCCCGAGGTTGTCAGGCCTCACCTGCCACTGCCAGATAGAGGCAGAAAGCAGCAGCCGGGCTGAGGAGACATAGATCTCCTTGTGATTCAGGCAGGTGCAAACCCCTGGAGTATCTGCTCATTGGATGCAACTGGGTCACAGCCCTGTGGGATTATCAGTGACCGGGTGTGACAGAGGTGCAAGGTGGAGAAGGAGGCATCAACCTTCCCAGACTAATTTATTTCCTGGATGGGTCCTCCTGACCTCATGGAGCACTGGAGCAAATACTATTTGATTTGTCAGCAGACCCCTGTGATCTAGTTGCCAGAGACCTTTTAAACTCTCCAACCTGAGACAGGTGCTGACTGAGACAATTGATTTGGACTTTTTTTTCAAATTAATTTATTATTATTATTATTATTATTATTTATTAAATCATAGCTGTGTACATTGATATGATCATGGGGAATCATACACTAGGTTCATATACCGTTTGACACATTTTCATCACACTGGTCAACACAGCCTTCCTGGCATTCTCCCAGTTATTGTGCCAAGACATCTACATTCAACACCTACTAAGTTTCACATATATCCTTGTAATATGCACCACAGGTGTATTCCCACCAATCCCCCTCCCTCCACCTGCCTGCCCCCCCTTCTCTTTCTCCCTTCCCCTTATTCTTAGGTTGTAACTGGGTAATAGCTTTCATGTGAAAGCCCTAAATTAGTTTCATAATAGGGCTGAGTACATTGAGTACTTTTTCTTCCATTCTTGAGATACTTTACTAAGAAGAATATGTTCTAGCTCCATCCATGTAAACATTAAAGAGGTAAAGTCTCTTTCTTTCTTTAAGGCTGCATAATATTCCATGGGGTACATATACCACAATTTACATTAGCAAGAAAAGAACAAGGGATCCCATCACAGGCTGGACAAGGGATTTGAAGAGAAATTTCTCTGAAGAAGACAGGCGCACGGCCTTCAGACATATGAAAAAATGCTCATCATCTTTAATCATCAGAGAAATGCAAATCAAAATGACTTTGAGATATCACCTAACTCCAGTAAGACTGGCCTATATCACAAAATCCCAAGACCAGAGATGTTGGTGAGGATGTGGAGAAAAGGGAACACTTTTGCACTGCTGGTGGGAATGCAAATTAATACATTCCTTTTTGGACAGATATATGGAGAACACTTAGAGATTTAAAAACAGATCTGCCATTCAATCCTGTAATTCCTCTACTGGGCATCTACCCAGAAGACCGAAAATCACATCATAACAAAGATATTTGTACCAGAATGTTCATTGCAGCCCTATTCACAATTGCTAAGTCATGGAAAAAGCCCAAGTGCCCATCGATCCACGAATGGATTAATAAATTGTGGTATATGTTGGACTTTTGAACTTAGCCAATCGCCCAAAGACTATCCAAGAGTGCCCTGGGTGTGTGGTTGTAGGAAGGTTTGATTTTCCTTTTCCAATTGTTGCCTGTGGGGGGCAAGGTGACTTAATTGCTGGTATTTCTCCACAGCTGAGACTTCAACCAAGAGTAACTGTTTCACTAGGGTCAAACAGAGACCAGCTGAAAACAAGACAGAGCCACTTAGCCACACCACACCAAACAAGTCCCCAGTTTCTCAGGCCATAGCACTGTACGGGTCCTCGGGAAAGCTCCAGAGGAAAAGTCAAATGGTGTGAAATAATCATGGGGCAGAATCAGCAGAAAAACTCTGGCAACATGAATAACCAGAGTAGATCAACACCCCCAAGAAAAGATATGGCAGATGTAACTGAAGATCCCATTCATAAACAGATGGCCGAGATGTCAGAAATCCAATTCAGAATTTGGATTGCAAACAAGATTAATAGAATGGAGGAAAATTTGGAATTAGAAATTTGAGGAGAAATTCAAAAGTTGGCTCAAGAATTCAATGAATTTAAAAACAAAACCAACAAAGATTTTGACACATTGAAGCAAGAATTTGCAGTCCTCAAAGACCTGAAAAATACAGTAGAATACCTCATAACAGAGTGGACCAAGCGGAAGAAAGGATTTCTGACATTAAAGACAAAGCTTTGAATGTTCCCAAACTCTCAAAGAGGAAGAGAAATGAAGAGCAAAAACGGATCATTCTCTCAGAGAGCTCAGGGATAATTTGAACATGGCTAATATCCGCCTCATTTGAATCCTTGAAAGCGATGAGGTGGCTTTGCAAGGCACAGAGGCCCTTCTCCATGAAATTATGAAAGAGAATTTTTCAGACATGCCAAGAGATTCTGAAATTCAGATAGCAGACAGTTTCAGAACCCCAGCATGACTCAACCCGAACAAGACATCCCCCAGGCACATCATAATTAACTTCACTAAATTTAATATGAAGGAGAAAATTCTGAAAGTAGCCAGACTTAAGTAAACCATTACCTACAAAGGGAAGAATATTAGAATGACTGCAGATCTCTCTGCTGAAACTTTTCAAGCCAGAAGAGGGTGGTCATCAACTTTTAACCTCCTAAAACAAAATAACTTTCAGCCCTGGATCCTGTATCCAGCTAAACTGAGTTTCATTTATGATGGAGAAATTAAATACTTTAATGACATTCACATGTTGAAGAAATTTGCCATAACCAAACCAGCTCCTCAGCATATTTTCAGACCTATCTTCCATAACGACCAGCCCAATCCTCTACCACAAAAGTAATCACTCAGAAACTTTTGATCAAACTCCAACTTCGACAGTGGTGAAAGGATTAAAAATGTCCTCTGGACTTTTGAAAAACTCGGTACCCAAAATTTTATCAGACTTGTCAGTATTCTCTTAATGTGAACAGCTTAAAGTGTCCTCTAAAGAAGCACAAGTTGGCTGCCTGGATACAAAAACTCAGGCCAGATATTTGCTGCATACAAGAATCATATCTTAGCTTAAAAGATAAATATAGACTCAGGGTGAAAGGATGGTCATCTATATTTCAGGCAAATGGTAATCAGAAAAAAGCAGGTGTTGCAATTCTATTTGCAGATACAATAGGCTTTAAACCAACAAAAGTAAGGAAGGATAAGAATGGTCACTTCATGTTTATTAAGGGTAATACACAATATGATGAGATTTCAATTATTACTATTTATGCACCCTATCAGACTGTGCCTCAATTTATAAGAAAAGCTCTAACAGACACGAGTAACTTGATTTCCTCTAGCTCCATAATAGTCAGAGATTTCAACACTCCTTTGGCAGTGTTGGATAGATCCTCCAAATAGAAGCTGAGCAAAGAAATTTTAGATTTAAACCTAACCATCCAACATTTGGATTTAGCAGACATCTACAGAACATCTCATCCCCAAAAAACTGAATACATATAGTTCTCATCAGCCCTTGGAACATACTTCAAAATCGATCGTATCTTAGGTCACAAGTCTAACTTCAGTAAATTGAAAGGAATAGAAATTATTCCTTGCATCTTCTTGGACACCATGGAATAAAAGTTGAACTCAGTAACAACAGGAATCTGCATACTCATACAAAAACATGGAAGTTAAATAACCTTATGCTGAATGATAGATGGGTCAGAGATGAGATTAAGAAGGAAATTGCCAAATTTTTGGAACAAAACGACAATGAAGACATGAATTATCAGAACCTCTGGGATACCACAAAGGCAGTCCCAAGAGGGAAATTTATAGCACTGCAAGCCTTCCTCAAGGAAATGGAAAGAGAGGAAATTACCAACTTAATGGGACATCTAAAGCAACTGGAAAAGGAAGAACACTTCAACCCCAACCCCAGTAGAAGAAAAGAAGAACCAAAATTAGAGCAGACTTTATTGAAATTAAAAAAAAAAGAATTATACAACAGATCAATAAATCAAAAAGTTGGATTTTGAAAAGGTCAATAAAATAGATAAATCTTTGGCTAACCTAACCAGGAAAAAAAAGAGTAAAATCTCACATTTCATCAATCAGAAACAACAAAGATGAAATAACAACAGACTCCTCAGAAATTCAAAAAATCCTTAATGAATATTACAAGAAACTTTATTCTCAGAAATATGAAAATCTGAAGGAAATTGACCAATACTTGCAAGCATGTTACCTTCCCGACTTAGCTAGAATCAAGTGGAAATGTTGAACAGGCCTATATTGCAAGTTCTGAAATAGCATCAACCATACCAAATCTCCCTAAAAAGGAAAGTCTGGGACCAGATGGCTTCACGTCAGAATTCTACCAAACCTTTATAGAGGAAGTAGTACCTGTATTACTCAACGTGTTCCAAAATGTAGAAAAGAAAGGAAGACTACCCAAGTCTACCCAAGACTACCCAAGACTACCCCGTTCTATGAAGCAAACACCACCCTGATCCCCAAACCAGGAAAAGACCCAACAAGAAAAGAAAATTATAGCTCAATATCACTAATGAATATAGATGCAAAAATATTCAACAGGATGCTAACAAACAGAATCTAGTAACACATCAAACAAATTATACATCATGACCAAGTTCGTTTTATCACAGTGTCTCAAGGCTGGTTCAATATACATAAATCTATAAATATAATTCAGCACATAAACAATTTAAAAAACAAAGACAATATGTTTCTCTCAATTGATGCAGAAAAAACTTTTGATAATATCCAGCATCCCTTCATGATCAGAACACTTAGACAGTTAGCTCAAGATATATCTGCCTGGCTCGGCACTGTGGCTCAAGTGGCCAAGGCGCCAGCCACATACACCTGAGCTAGCGGGTTCAAATCCAGCCTGGGCCCACCAAACAACAATGATGACTGCAACCAAAAAAATAGCCGGGGGTTGTGGTGGGCGCCTGTAGTCCCAGCTACTTGGGAGGCAGAGGCAGAGGCAGGAGACTTGCTTGAGCCCAGGAGTTGGAGGTTGCTGTGAGCTGTGATGCCATGGCACTCTACCCATGGAAACAGCTTGAGGCTCTGTCTCAAAAAAAAAAAAAAAAAAAAACCCAAAAAGATGTATCTGCCCTCCAAAATCAACTTACTGTACAACTGAAGCAAGTATAATAGCCAGAAACAAAGTCTGAACCATCTCAATAATGTCGCTAATTGGCTTAATCTAAAGACCTGATTTTCTGGCCTCAATTTACATATTTGGATTTTTGCTGCCTTCGCTTTCATTTTGATCTTATGTTTTCTTACAGTGTTGAATGCTGTTTGCAAGTTATTCCACCGGACAGCCTGCACTGAAGCAATGGTGGCTTTCCAGTTTTCTCAACTCCCAGAACCTCTTGCAACTGTTTTCCCTTTTAATTAAAGTTAAATGTAGTCAGACCAAAACGTAGGAGATGTGGATTAGGGTGTAGTGCAAGCTGACATTCCTGAGGATCTGCTGGCAAAAACCTGGATTCCTCAACCCCCACCCTGTACTGAACACAGTACCTGTGGGACACTGCCAGGGGATTATGAGTGTTCAGCAGTTTAGATATACATCTATGGGACACGAGCTATAAAAGGCTCAAAGGTTGAAAGTGCTTAAGGGTTAGAATAGAGATTAGCACCATAGAATAGGGAAGTTAAAATTTATCCTTGAAGCATTGTAACTGTTTCCTTTTTACTTTATTATCTTATGATAATCTTATGATAATCTCTTCTGTATTTCTTTCCATTGTTGCTTCAGTTAATTGAAGTTGTAAAATTTTGTTTTTTGGCTATGTAGTTAGAAGTTTTTATCTAGTTCAATGAACTTTGTACTCTCTGTAAGTCTTGCATGAACACATTTTTCTTGGTTCAATAAAAGACCCTTGAGGTTTTTGTTTGGGGCAGCACTTCATTGCTACCACTTGGCATGTGAAGCAGCTTGACTCTCCGAGCCTCTAGGGTTATTTCTTTAAAAAAAGAAAGAAAAAAAAAAGAAAATTGGTATAGAAGGGACATTTCTTAAACTGATAGAGGCCATCTACAGCAAACCCACAGCCAATATCGTTTTGAATGGAGTTAAATTGAAATGATTTCCACTCAGATCAGGAACCAGACAAGGTTGCCCATTGTCTCCACTGCTCTTTAACATTGTAATGGAAGTTTTAGTCATTGCAATTAGGGAAGAAAAGATCAAGGGTATCCATATAGGGTCTGAAGAGATCAAACTTTCGCTCTTTGCAGATGATATGATTATATATCTGGAAAACACCAGTGATTCTACTACAAAACTCTTAGAAGTGATCAAGGAATACAGTAGCATCTCAGGTTACAAAATCAACATTCTTAAATCGGTAGCCTTTATATATACTAACAATAATCAAGCTGAAAAAACAGTTAAGGACTCTATTCCATTCACAGTAGTGCCAAAGTTTTGGGATAAACTATTTGGGAGTTTATCTAACAAATGACGTGAAAGATCTCTATAAAGAGAACTATGAAACTCTAAGAAAAGAGATAGCTGAAAATGTTAACACATGGAAAAACATATCATGCTCATTGCTGGGAAGAATCAACATTGTTAAAATGTCCGTAATACCCAAAACAATATACAATTTTAATGCAATCCCTATTAAAGCTCCACTGTCATACTTTAAAGATCTTGAAAAAATAATACTTCGTTTTATATGGAATCAGAAAAATCCTCAAATAGCTAAGACATTACTCAGAATGAAAAACAAAGCAGGAGGAATCATGCTACTGGACCTCAGACTATGCTATACATTGATTGTGAACAAAACAGCATGGTACTGGCACAAAAACAGAGAAGTAGATGTATGGAATAGAATAGATAACCAAGAGATGAACCCAGCTACTTACTGTTATTTGATCTTTGACAAGCTAATTAAAAACATTCAGTGGCGAAAAGATTGCCTATTTTGAAAATGGTGCTGGGTGAACTTGTTGGTGACCTGTACAAGACTGAAACTGGACCCACACTTTTCACCATTAACTAAGATGGACTCTCACTGGATTAAAGATTTAAACTTAAGACATGATACTAGAAAAATACTAGAAGAGAGTTCAGGGAAAACCCTTGAAGAAATCGGTCTGGGCGAGTATTTAATGAGGAGGACCCCCCGGGCAATTGAAGCAGCTTCAAAAATACATTACTGGGACCTGATCAAACCAAAAAGCATCTGCACAGCTGGGAACACAGTAAGTAAAGCAAGCAGACAGCCCTCAGAATAGGAGAAGATATTTTCAGGTTATGTCTCTAACAAAGGTTTAATAACCAGAATCTACAGAGAACTCAAACGTATAAGGAAGAAATCAGAGAAATGCAAATCAAAACTACTTTGAGATATCATCTAACTCCCATATCAGAAAATCTCAAGACCAGAAATGTTGGCATGGATTTGGATAAAAGGGAACACTTCTATATTGCTGGTGGGAATGCAAATTAAGACATTCCTTTTGGAAAGATGTTTGGAGAACACTTAAAGATCTAAAAATAGATTTGCCATTCAATCCTATAATTCCTCTACTAGGTATATACCCAGAAGACCAAAAATCACATTATAACAAAGATATTTGTATCAGAATGTTTATTGCAGCCCAATTCATAATTGCTAAGTCATGGAAAAAGCCCAAGTGCCCATCGATCCACGAATGGATTAATAAACTGTGGTATATGTACACCATGGAATATTATGCAGCCTTAAAGAATGGAATGGAATGCATGGAATATTATGCACCTTTCATGGTGGCCCATGATAGCATTAATGTACACAGCTATGATTCAATAATAAAATAAAATGATTTAATAATAAAATTGAATTAAAAAAATACTAATGTGAATTATATATTTCACCTAGCACTGGTGCCGTTCTGATGGATAATGTGAATTAGATACTGGTTGCTCCTTACTCCAAGCTGACTGACCTAGTCACTGTTCTTTAAATACACCAGCTCTTTCCCCTCTCAGGGACTCTGCAATGATTTTTGCTCAGCAAGATATCAGATAGTGGCCTGGCTGTTACATCTTCACTTCCCAGGTCTCTGCTTGATTGCCACCTTACAAGATGTCTTCCCTAATCCCTTCACCTAAAATAGCACAATAACCCCCTGCTTTCTGCCTTAGCTTGCCTTATTTTTCTTTATGACAGTCATCATAATCCTGTATTTGGTTATTCTCTGCTCATCCATGGAAATGTAAGTTCCATGAAGGTCTTTGCCTCATTCACAGCTGCATCTACAAAACCTAGGACAATGCCTGGCACATAGAAAATACTCAGGGCCTTCTGCGAAGCAGTTTGCTAAATGAAGTTATCTGCTAAATAAGTTTTCTACTGTAATCTCCTGTGATCATATAGCATTAAAAAGGACTTGTGAAATAAAGCATAATTAGAATCAGAACTGGGGTTTAGCCCTAGACTTGTCATTAACCAGCTCTTTGGTCTTGGAAAGTCACTTGTTTCTGAGCTCAACTTACTTATCTGTAAAATAGGAATATGATAACCTTTACATCTCCCTACCCTCACTCCATTTTATAAATCACAACATTGTTGTAGAACTTAATAGGGTCTTATGTGACATTTTATTATAATTGGGTATGTTTTTCTTAAAGTCAGTGGTAAGAATGGGTATATTTCTGTTTTTATTGTTAACTCTTTAAGAGCACAGACTTCATGTTACTCATCTATTACAGGACTTGACACAGGGCCGGAGCTACAAATAACTGCCAAGAGAATGGGCAGCAAAGGTCATAAATTTCCTTCATAAAATAAACTTCAAATAAAAAAAAAGAAATTAATAAACCAGTCAGCGACTGTAGGTAAAGAGATCCACAGATTGAGCTCAAGGGTCAAAGACAGAGAAGGAAGCAGCAGTCCCTGATCTGGGGGAGCAGAGCTGGCAATCCGGGAAGGCCAAAGACTGCCAGCTCTGCTCCCCCAGCTCAGGGACTGTAGAGAGGTGGGGAGGAGAACGCAGGTTTGCAGAGGGTCCCTTTCTCCTATCCATCAGTGTGCATATGAGGAAACTGCCCAGGATCAGGTCAAAAACATCACCTGTGATGATTAGGAAGCATAATCCTCAGCATTGACATAGGACCCAGAAGCATTCATATTTCCAGTAATCATGGTGAAAAATTCATAAGTCAAAGACATTGCATTGAATAAAATGCTGCTCACTAAAGAAAAACAAACAAAAAAAACCCTTAAACAAAAGACCCGAAAGCATCAAGCTGTTTCCAAGAACCTATCTCTATGCTAGAATGAAGCTGAAAAATACTTATAAAAGTATTTTATTTGGCAGTTCTCATAGCTCTGTGGGTAGGGCACCAGCCACATACACTGAGGATGGCAGGTTTGAACCCAGCCTTGGCCAGCTTTTAAAACAACAATGGCGACAACAACAACAACAGCAACAACAAAAAGCTGGGTGTTATGGTGGGCGCCTGTAGTCCCAGCTACTTGGGAGGCTGAGGCAAGAGAATCACTTAAGCCCAAGAGTTTAAGGTTGCTGTGAGCTGTGATGCCATAGCACTCTACCAAGGGTGACATAGTGAAACTCTGTCTCAAAAAACATAGATATAGATATAATTTATAATTTAAATACACACATATATCAAAGTAAACTGCTCAAAGCCCACCATCCAGTAAAAAATTACCTGGCATGTAAAGTAGGAGAATACTACCTACTATGAGGAGAAAAGTCATCAATAGAAATTATCTCAGAAGCAAATGGGGATCTGGACCAGGTGACAACGCATGGCCGTGCCCCAGGCTTTCCTACCGGTGGCCCTCCATGAGCTACTAGTGCCTCGATGGAGCCCTCAGCCTGCCCTTGAAGCTTGGATGAGGGCTTCTGGAGGAAGAGCTTTGGCTCAATGCTGAGCTGAGCTAGCTGCAGTTTTCAGAGCCAGTGGGCATCATCTACAATCCTGTGGAGTATGCGTGGGAGCCACAACGCAGCTATGTGACTCGCTACTGCCAGAGCCCCAAGCAAGTGCTCTTCCTGGGGATGAACCCAGGACCTTTTGGCATGGCCCAGTCTGGGGTGCCCTTTGGGGAAGTGAGCATGGTCCAGGACTGGTTGGGCATTGGGGCACCTGTGCTGACCACTCCCCAAGAGCACCCTAAACGACCAGTGCTAGGACTGGAGTGCCCACAGTCAGAAGTGAGTGGTGCCCGATTCTGGGGCTTTTTCCAGAACCTCCATGGACAGCCCGAGGTCTTCTTCCATCACTGCTTTGTCCACATCTGTGTCCACTGTTATTTCTGACTCTCAGTGGGTGCAACCTCACCCCTACCGAGCTGCCTGCCAAGTAGTGAGAACAGCTTCTTGGAATCTGTGATGCGGCCCTTTGCCAGCTGGTGCACCTGGTGGGGGTGTGGCTGGTGGTGGGAGTGGGGCGACTGGCGGAGCAGCGGGCACGGTGGGCTCTCTTAGGGCTAATGCCAGAGGTGCTGCTGCACCCCTCTCCCTGTAACCCACAGGCTAACAAGGGCTGGGAGGCAGTGGCCAAGGACAGACTGAATGAGTTGGGGCTGCTGTCCCTGCTATCAAAATGAGAATCCCTGGGGCCAGGCATAGGACATGTTCAAGGTCTCCAGGTCATTCTTGGGCAAGCAGAAGACAAAACACCTCCTGGACTAAAGCCAAAAGGTCCTCTTGGGCTCCTGGTGGCTGGGAAACATGCTGTCTCATCTGTTGACTGTCTACCAACCTGCCATGGCAGTTTTGACACTACTCCAGTTCACCTTCCTGTTCCCTGCTTTTTTCACCACCCTTTGAGTGTTGCTCCTTTGTGGTATCTTACTCCACAGAGAATCAGAAGGGAGGCTTTGTGGCACTTGCAGACTGCTCTACCTCATCATTTCCTTGGGAAACTATTCAGCGGAGAGTGACCCGAACGTAACTTCTAAGGTCATATTTGCTGTTTCAGAGGAAATACCATGCCAAGATCCTTACCATCCTTACAGAACAGTGTCCTGCTGCTGACCCCTTCTCTCAGGGTCAGGAAAAAGCATAGGACATGATATTAAGATGGAACTGATTATGGCAAGCTAAGGCTGGACCAGATGGAGAATTCAGTGTTGTGGAATGGGAAGGACAGAAGACCTGGATTTTCTTTTTTTTTTTTTTTTTTCATTTTGAGACAATCTTGCTTTGTCACCCACAGTAGAGTGCTGTGGCATGTAGAGTAGTGCTGTGGCAGTAGAGTAGTGGCATCATAGCTCACAGCAACCTCAAAGCCTTGGGCTTAAAGTGATTCTTTTGCCTCAGCCTCCCAAGTAGCTGGGACTACAGGCACCTGCCACAACACCCAGCTATTTTTTTTTTTTAAGAGATGGGGTCTCACTCTTATTCAGGCTGGTCTTAAACTTGTGAGCTCAGGCAATCTACCTGCCTTGGCCTCTCAAGTGCTGGAATCGAAGGCGTGAGCCACTGCTCCTGTCCTGATATGACCTGGATTTTCATCTCAGCTTCTATGGACTTGTGAACTTTCTGATGGACACTTGGTTAGCCTCAGGATGCCTCCTTACAAGTAGGGGATGCCTACTCCTGGGGTAGGTGTGAGGATTAACCGAGATAACACTGGCGAGCGCCTTGCACAGGCCTGGCACATGGCTGCTATTTATATACTCTTTTTGCATTCTTGCCTCTGGTTTGGGGACTCACTGCACAGCACTACAAGGGGAGCCCCCCTGCACTCTGAAGACTTTGCTAGGGGGAATTTGGGCTTCTACCTGTGGCCAGGGTGAGGAACAAATTCTTGCCCTGCCAGAGATGGGACCATGGACCAGTGGCTATAAAAACACAGCTTGCAATTTTTTCAGTTTAAGCATTAAAAGCTCCTAAACAACAACAAAAAAAAAAAAAAAAGAAGAAAGAAAGAAATTATCTTAGATATTAATTACTTAGATGATAAAATTAGGAGAAAATGACATTAAAACCATTACTAGAACTATGTTCCACATGCCCAAGAAGCCAGAGGACAGAGTGTGGTAAGTACTGAAAACAGGAGTCACAGACAAGTGCTCTGACTTCTGGATGGAATTAAAAGCAGATTAGATATTGCAGAAAAGATTGATGAATTTAAAGACATAGCAGTAGAAATTATGCAAAATAAAGCACAGAAAGAAAAGTGACAAAAAAATGAACAAAGTACATTCATACACATGTTTATTGTACCACAATTAGAAAAAGAGAGAAAAAAAGGACTTAGCTGTTTAAAGTAAAAATAACAACATATGTGGGCTATAAACGTGTACAAGTATGATGCTGGGAGAGGATGGAGGTACACCACAAACTACATGAAGTGGCATAATGTCACTTGGAGGTGAAATATAAGTTAAAGACTTATACTACGGCCAGGGGTGGTGACTTGTGCCTGTAATCTCAGTTCAAGAGGAGCCTTAGCAATACAGTGAGGTTCCATTCCTACAAAAAGTAAAAACTGGGGGAATTCTGAGAAGATGGCCAACTGGTAGCAACCCTCTGCAGAGGCTCCTGAGCAGAGGAAGAAAAACTGGACAGAATTGGACTCTATGAAGCCAAAGATGGTGAGCTGAGCCAAGAAAGAAGTATGGCAAGCTGTAATTCCAAGGAAGAGCATTCAAGAAAACAAAGTACAGGTACAAAGCCTATCGACTAGAGGACAGAAGACCTCCTCCCCCAAGCGGGAGGCCCACACAGGCTCTCTGTGAGTGATCAGGGAACAAAAGACCTCTCATTTTACCTTGCTGGAGAGAGCCACTAAACTCCAGGTCTCTTTCTCCAGGGAGGTCCTACTTCTGAACCTAGACACCACCCTGCCAGCCATAAAATTGAACAGATATTTTCCCTCACAAGTTCAAACACCCAGTCCACCCTTTCCCTCTCATGTGGCAGTCTGAAGTTCTGCCCCCTACAAAGAACAGAGTGTTTGGTCTTATCCTGAGAGATCTGGGCATAGTGTGGACAGCCAACCATCAGGATGGAATCTGTGACTAATTTGGAAGAAAGAGGGTGTGGGAATAAAGGGAAACTTGGCAGGAGGAGAAGCAGTCCTGTGGTTATGACTATGCCCAGCCAGTAGTGATGTTGACCCTTAGTTGGGGCTGTGTCTGGCGGGACGAGGTGCAGAACCCCCGGCTCTGATGGCACCCACAGCAGGAGAGTGGTTGCCCTGTGTGGACTGAGTTTGGCAGACAGGCTTGGTCCCCAGCCCCTGCTGGGCTTACAAGCAGAAGCTTGCTAGGTGTAGACTGAGACCTGAGAGCAAGGGTGTGGTCCCCTGATTCTAATAGAACCCTTGAGCAGTGGATTTCTGGGTGTGAACCAAGACCTGAGGGCTAGGGCATGTTCCCCTATCTCCAGTGGGGCTGGTGAGCAGAGACTTACTGTGTGAGGACTGAGACCTGCGGGTGAGCTGTGGTGCCCTGACTCTAACACACCCTATGAACAGAGGCTTGCCAGGCAGTGAACTGAGACTGGAGGGTGGGGCCCGGTACCCTGACTCCAACAGAGGCATGCCAGGCAGAGGACTGAGACTGGTAGGTGGGGTCATGTTCCCTTGACTCCAAATGGTCTGGCAAGCAGAGGCTTCCTGGGTGTGGACTGAGAACGGTGGGCAGGGGCATGGCCCCTGGCTCCAACTGGGCCTGTGACGAAAGAAGCAGACAACAGTGTGAACTGAGTCTGGTGGGTGGGAATGTGGATCCCTGGCTCCAATTGTGCTATTGGAGACCCTTAAATCCCTCTCTGTTGAGCAGGGTTTACACTGCCTGAGACAATTTAATTGGAACCCATGTCTGGCACTGTCCACTCTGTCCATGTCCATTCTGAGGTTTGAAGTTCTGTAGTGGAAGTTCTGTAGTGGAACCTTCAAAGTTTTTAGTGGAAAACAACTGAAGGGTGGGGGCTGGGTGCCGCAACTATTTATATCTCTTCACAGTCAAGATTTAAACCTAATATTGTGGTTTCTTAGGATAGCATAGGCTGATATCAAAACAGAGCTAGCTTGAGCTATCTCACCAAGTAGGTCCTAAGAGTCTCCGGCCAAAGCTCTGAAAGGGGCCTTTGTAAGGTTGTAGGAGATAAGACACAATTACAAAGCCTAGTGCTTTGGTAAGGGGCTATCTCTATTACCTGGGAACCCCAATTTAATCTCACCCTACCAGTTCTAATAACCAAATGGTGGAAAATAAACATGGTGTAGACCCAACAGAAGAGCTCTGTCAACATGAATAACTAGAGTAGATCAACCCTCCCAAGTAATGACAAAGGAGATACAACTGAAGATTCCATGCATAGACAAATAGCAGCAATGTCAGAAATCAGATTCAGAATATGGATTGCAAATAAGATAAATAGAATGGAAGAAAAAATAGAAATTGAATTCCAAAGAGTAGTTCTAAAGTTGTCTCAAGAAATTAATGAATTCAAAGCCCAAGTCCCCAAAGATATCAAAGATATGGATAGAATGAGAAAAGAGATAGCAGAGCTCAAGGAAAAAAAAGTTAATTGAGGAGCTCCAAAATACAGTAGAATCCCTCAGTAATAGAGTTGACCAGGCAGAAAAAAGTTATCTCTGAAACTGAAGACAAAACTTTTGAATGTTCCCAAACATTCAAAAAGGCAGACAAATGGAGAGCAAAAACTGATCATTCCCTGAGAGAGTTGTGGGATCACTCCAAAAGATCAAACATTCATCATATCGAAATTCCCAAAGAAGAGGATGATCCTAAAGGTACAGATGCTCTACACCAAGATATTTTGAAGGAGAATTTCCCAAGCCTTGCAAGAGATACAGAACTTCAGATAGCAGACAGTTTCAGAACCCCAGCAAGACTCAATCCAAATAGAACATCTCCTAGATACATTGTGATTAATTTGCCAAAGTTAAGATGAAGGAGAAAATTCTGCAAGCAGCCAGACATAAGAAACGCATCACCTACAAAGGGAGAAATATCATAATGACTGCAGATCTATCAGCTGAAATGTTTCAACCCAGAAGATGGTCATCAACCTAAAATCTCCTAAAACAAAACAACTTCCAGCCCAGAATCCTGTATCCAGCTAAACTGAGTTTCATTTGTGATGGAGAAATCAAATACTTTAATGACATAGACATGTTGAAGAAATATGCCATAACTAAACCAGCTCTCCAGGATATTCTCAGACCCATCCTCCACAATGACCAGTGCAATGCTCTACCTACAAAGTAAACTCATTCAGAAATTTTTGAACAAAACTCAACTTCCACAGTGGTGAAAGGATTAAAAATGTCCCCTGGACATCCAAAAATCATGACACCCAAAACAACCAGGCTTATCAATTCTCTCAATTAATGTGAATGGTTTAAATGGTCCTCTAAAAAGGCACAGGCTGGCTGACTGGCTACATAAACTCATACCGGATATCTTCTGCACACAAGAATCTCACCTTAGCTTAATGGATAAAAATAGCTTCAGGGTGAAGGGATGGACTTGTATATTATAGGCAAATGGAAACCAGAAAAAACCAGGGGTTGCAATTTTAGTTGCAGATACAATTGGCATTCTTTTCTTTTCCTTATTATTATTATTATTATTAAGTCATACCTGTGTACATTAATGCGATCATGGGGCACCATACACTGGTTTTATAGACCATTTAACATATTTTCATCACACTGGTTGACATAGTCTTCCTGGCATTTTCTTAGTTATTGTGTTAAGACATTTATTTTCTACACTTATTAATTTTACATGTACCTTGTAAGATGCACCGTAGGTGTAATCCCACCAATCACCCACCCTCTGCCCATCTTATCCCTTCCCTCCCCTCCCACTCCCCCTTCCACATATTCTTAGGTTATAACAGGGTTATAGCTTTCATGTGAAAGCCATAAATTAGTTTCATAGTAGGGCTCAGTACATTGGATACTTTTTCTTCCATTCTTGAGATACTTTACTAAGAAGAATATGTTCCAGCTCTATCCATGTAAACATGAAAGAGGTAAAGTCTTCATCTTTCTTTAAAGCTGCATAATATTCCATGGTATACATATATCACAATTTATTAATCCATTCGTGGATCTATGGGCACTTGGGCTTTATTATGAATTGGGCTGCAATAAACATTCTGGTACAAAAATCTTCGTTATGATGTGATTTTTGGTCTTCTGGGTATATGCCTAGTAGAGGAATTATAGGATTGAATGGCAGATCTATTTTTCAATCTCTAAGTGGTCTCCAAACATCTTTCCAAAAGGAATGTATTAATTTGCATTCCCACCAGCAGTGTAGAAGTGTTCCCTTTTCTCCACATCCACGCCAACATCTCTTGTCTTGGGATTTTCTGATATGGGCTAATCTTACTAGAGTTAGATGATACCTCAAGGTAGTTTTGATTTGCATTTCTCTGATGATTAAGGATGATGAGCATTTTTTCATATGTCTGTAGGCCATGTGCCTGTCTTCTTCAGAGAAGTTTCTTTTCAAGTCCCTTGCCCAGCTTGCGATGAGATCACTTGTTCTTTTCTTGCTTATATGGTTGAGTTCTCCGTGAATTTTGGTTATTAAACCTTTGTAGGAGACATAACCTGCAAATATCTTATCCCATTCTGAGGGCTGTTTGCTTGCTTTACTTACTGTGTTCTTGCCTGCGTAGAAGCTTTTTAGTTTGATCAGGTTCCAGTAGTGTATTTTTGAAGCTGCTTCAATTGCCTGGGGTGTCCTCCTCATTAAATACTTGCCCAGACTGATTTCTTTAAGGATTTTCCCTGCACTCTCTTCTAGTATTTTTCTAGTTTCATGTCTTAAATTGAAATCCTTAATCCAGTGAGACTCTACCTTAGTTAATGGTGAAAGGTGTGGGTCCAATTTCAGTCTTCTGCAGGTTGCCAGCCAGTTCACCCAGCACCATTTGTTAAATAGGGAATCTTTTCCCCACTGAATGTTTTTAATTGGCTTGTCAAAGATCAAATAACGGTAAGTAGCTGGATTCATCTCTTGGTTCACTATTCTGTTCCAGACATCTACATCTCTGTTTTTGTGCCAGTACCATGGTGTTTTGATCACGATTGATGTATAGTATAATCTGAGGTCCGGTAGTGTGATTCCTCCTGTTTTGTTTTTCTTTCTGAGTAATGTCTTGGCTATTCAAGGTTTTTTCTTATTCCATATAAAATGAAGTATTATTTTTTCAAGATCTTTAAAGAATGACAGTGGAGCTTTAATAGGGATTGCATTAAAATTATATATTGCTTTGGGTGTTATGGACATTTTAACAATGTTGATTCTTCCCAGCCATGAGCATGGTATGTTTTTCCATTTGTTAACATTTTCAGCTATTTCTTTTCTAAGAGTTTCACAGTTCTCTTTATAGAGATCTTTCACATCCTTTGTTACATGAACTCCCAAATATTTAATTTTTGGCACTACTGTGAATGGAATAGAGTCTTTAACTGCTTTTGGTTGGTATATATAAAGGCTACCAATTTATGAATGTTGATTTTGTAACCTGAGATGCTGCTGTATTCCTTTATAACTTCTATGAGTTTTGTAGTAGAATCCCTAGTGTTTTCCAGATATACAATCATATCATCTGCAAAGAGCGAAAGTTTGATCTCTTCTGACCCTATATGGATACCCTTCATCACCTTTTCTTCCCTAATTTCAGTGGCTAAAACTTCCATTACAATGTTAAAGGGCAGTGGAGACAATGGGCAGCCTTGTCTGGTTCCTGATCTGAGTGGAAATAACTCCATTCAATACGATATTGGCTGTGGGTTTGCTGTAGATGGCCTCTATCAGTTTGAGAAATGTGCCTTCTATATCAATTTTCTTAAGTGTTCTGATCATGAAAAGAGGCTGTATATTATCAAAAGCTTTTTCTGCATCAATTGAGAGAATCATATGGTCTTTGTTTTTTAATTTGTTTATCTGCTGAATTATACTTATAGATTTTCTTATATTGAACTAGCCTTGAGACTCTGGGATAAAACTGAGTTGGTCATGATGTATAATTTGTTTGATGTATTGCTGGATCTGTTTTTTAGAATCTTGTTGAATATTTTTGCATC
The DNA here is from genome assembly GCF_027406575.1 of Nycticebus coucang. Classification (NCBI taxonomy): domain Eukaryota; kingdom Metazoa; phylum Chordata; class Mammalia; order Primates; family Lorisidae; genus Nycticebus; species Nycticebus coucang. The sequence goes on along the minus strand of NC_069789.1, from coordinate 31,482,054 downwards.
TATATTTCATTAGTGATATTGGTGTATACTTTTCTTTTTTGTTGGGTCTTTTCCTGGTTTGGGAATCAGGGTGATGTTTGCTTCATAGAACGTGTTGGGTAGTCTTCCTTCTTTTTCTTCACTTTGTAACAGGTTGAGTAAAAAGTTACTAATTCCGGGCAGCACCTGTGGCTCAGTCAGTAAGGCGCCGGCCCCATATACCGAGGGTGGTGGGTTCAAACCCGGCCCTGGCCAAACTGCAACCAAAAAATAGCCGGGCGTTGTGGCGGGCGCCTATAGTCCCAGCTACTCGGGAGGCTGAGGCAAGAGAATCACTTAAGCCCAGGAGTTGGAGGTTGCTGTGAGCTGTGTGAGGCCATGGCACTCTACCGAGGGCCATAAAGTGAGACTCTGTCTCTACAAAAAAAAAAAAAAAAGTTACTAATTCCTTTTTAAAGGTTTGGTAGAATGCTGATGTGAAGCCATCTGGTCCCAGGCTTTTCTTTTTAGGGGAATTTTGTATGGTTGATGCTACTTCAGAACTTGATATGGACCTGTTCAGCATTTCCACTTGATTCTGGCTAAGTCTTGGAAGGTGATGTGCTTCCGAGTATTGGTCAATTTCCTTCAGATTTTCATATTTCTGAGAATAAAGTTTCTTGTAATATTCATTAAGGATTTTTTTAATTTCCGAGGAGTCTGTTGTTATTTTGTCTTTGTTGTTTCTGATTGATGAGATTAGAGATTTTACTCTTTTTTTTCCTGGTTAGGTTAGTCAAAGGTTTATCTATTTTATTGACCTTTTCAAAAAATCCAACTTTTTCATTTATTGATCTGTTCTATAATTCTTTTGTTTTCAATTTTATTTTATTCTGCTCCAATTTTGGTTTCTTTTCTTCTACTGCGTTTGGGGTTGGAATGTTCTTCCTTTTCCAGTTGCATGAGATGTCCCATTAAGTTGTTAACTTCCTCTCTTTCTGTTCTCTTGAGGAAGGCTTGCAGTGCTATACATTTCCCTCTTAGGACTGCCTTTGTGGTATCCCAGAGCTTCAGATAATTCTGATAATTTTGAAATTTGGCAATTTCCTTCTTCTTTTTTTTTTTTTTTTTTTTTTTTGGTTGCAGCCGTCATTGTTGTTTGGTGGGCCCTGGCTGGATTGAACCCCCCAGCTCAGGGGTATGTGGCTGGTGCCTTAGCTGCTTGAGCCACAGGCCTACAATTTCCTTCTTAATCTCATCTCTGACCCAGCTATCTTTCAGCATAAGGTTATTTAACTTCCATGTTTTTGTATGAATATGCATATTCCTGTTGTTACTGACTTCAACTTTTATTCCATGGTGGTCCAAGAAGATGCAAGTAATAATTTATATTCCTTTAAATTTACTGAGGTTAGACTTGTGACTTAAGATGTGATCGATTTTGGAGTATGTTCTGTGGGCTGATGAGAAGTATGTGTATTCAATTTTATTGGGATGAAATGTTCTGTAGATGTCTGCTAAATCTAAATGTTGGATGGTTAGGTTTAAATCTAAAATTTCTTTGCTCAGCTTCTTTTTGGAGGATCAATCCAACACTGCCAAAGGAGTGTTGAAATCTCCAACTATTATGGAGCTGGAGGAAATCAAGTTGCTTGTGTCTGTTATAGTTTCTCTTATAAATTGAGGTGCCTTCTGGTTAGGTGCATAAATGTTGATAATTGAAATCTCATCACATTGAGTATTACCCTTAACAAATATGAAGTGACCATTCTTATCCTTCCTTACTTTCATTAGTTTAAAGCCTATTGCATCTGCAAATAGAATTGCAACACCTGCTTTATTCTGATTACCATTTGCCTGAAATATTGATGACCATCCTTTCACCCTGAGTCTATGTTTAAGGTAATATGTGACTTTTGTATGCAGAAAATATCTGGCCTGAGTTTTTGTTTCAGGTCAGCCAACCTGTGCCTCTTTAGAGGACAGTTTAATCTGTTCACATTAATGGTGAATATTGATAAGTCTAGTAAAATTTTGGGTATTGAGTTTTTCGAAAGTCCAAAGGACATTTTTAATTCTTTTGCCACTGTGGGAGTTGGAGTTTGATTAAAAGTTTCTGAGTGAGTTTACTTTTGTGGTAGAGGATTGGGCTGGTCATTATGTAGGATAGGTCTGAGAATATCCTGAAGAGCTGTTTTGGTTATGGCAAATTTCTTCATGTGAATGTCAGTAAAGTATTTAATTTCTCCATCATAAATGAAACTCAGTTTAGCTGGATACAGGATCTGGGGTTGAAAGTTATTTTGTTTTAGCAGATTAAAAGTCGATGAGCACCCTCTTCTTGCTTAAAAAGTTTCAGCAGAGAGATCTGCAGTCCTTCTAACATTCTTCTCTTTGTAGGTAATTGTTTTCTTAAGTCTGTGTGTTTTCAGAATTTTCTCCTTCATCTTAACTTTAATGAAGTTAATTATGATGTGCCTTGTTGATGTAGTATTCGTTTTGCGTAGTGCTGGGGTTCTGAAACTGTCTGCTATCTGAATTTCAGAATCTCTTGGTATGTCTGGAAAATTCTCTTTCATAATTTCATGGAGAAGGGCCTCTGTGCCTTGAAAAGCCACTTCATTGCTTTCAGGGATTCCAATTAGGCAGATATTAGCCTTGTTTGAATTATCCCAGTGCCTTCTGAGAGAATGATCCGTTTTTGGTCTTCATTTCTCTTCCTCTTTGAGAGTTTGGGAGTGTTCAAAAGCTTTGTCTTCAATGTCAGAAATCCTTTCTTCTGTTTGGTCCACTCTGTTACTGAGGGATTCTACTGTATTTTTCAGGTCTTTGAGGACTGCAAATTCTTTCTTCAATGTGTCAAAATCTTTGTTGGTTTTGTCTTTAAATTCATTGAATTCTTGAGACAACTTTTGAATTTCTCCTTGAATTTCTCATTCCAACTTTTGAATTGCTCCAAGAATAAGGAGAAAGAGGAAAGGGATGGGAGGGAGGGGGGAGGGAGGGGGAAGAAGGGGGATTAATGGGATTACACCTGTGGTGCATCTTACAAGGGTATATGTGAATCCTAGTAAATGTGGAATATAAAAGTCTTAGCAAAATAACTAAGAAAATGCTACAAAAGCTATGTTAACTAATGTGATGAAAATGTGTCAAACGATCTATGAACCAAGTGTATGGTGTCCCATGATCATACTAATGTACACAGCTATGGTTTAATAAAAATAAATAAAAACAAAAACAAAACAAAAAAATAAAAAAAAAAAGAATTTCTGCTTCCAAATTTTCCTCCATTCTATTAATCTTGTTTGCAATCCAAATCATGAATTTGATTCCTGACATCTTGGCCATCTGTTTATGAATGGGATCTTCAGTTACATCTGCCATATCTTTCCTTGGGGGTGGGGTTTGATCTACTCTGGTTATTCATGTTACCAGGGTTTTTCCACTGATTCCACCTCATGATTATTTTACACCATTTGACTTTTCCTCTGGAGCTTTCCCGAGGATCTGTACAGTGCTATGGCCTGAGAAACTGGGGACCTGTTTGGTGTGGTTTGGCTAAGTGGCTCTGTCTTGTTTTCAGCTAGTCTCTGTCTGACCCTAGTGAAACAGTTATTCTGGGTTGAAGTCTCAGGTGTGGAGAAATACCAGCAATTAAGTCACCTCGCCCCCCACAGAGAACAATTGGAAAAGAAAAATCAAACCTTCCTACAATCACACATTCAGGGCACTACTTGGATAGTCTTTGGGCGATTGAGTCAGTCAAAAGGTCCAAATCAATTGTCTCAGGCAGCACCTGTCTCAGCTGGAAGAGTTTAAAAGGTCTCTGGGAACTAGATCGCAGGGGTCTACTGAAAACTCAAGTGACTTTTTTCCTGTGCTCTGTGAGGTCAGGAAGACCCACCCAGCAAATAGATTAGTCTGGAAAGGTTGATGCCTCCTTCCCCTACTTGCACCTCTGTGACACCCAGTCACTGATAATTCCAAAGGGCTGTGACCCTGTTGCCTCCAATGAGCAGATACTCCAGGGGTTTGCACCTGCCTGAATCGCAAGGAGATCTATGTCTCCTCAGCCAGGCTGCTACTATATACCTCTATCTGGCAGGGGAGGTGAGTCCTGACAACCTCAGGCACTTGATGGGGGCTGGGGATGTTCACTCATTTCCAGCCTCACCTGTGATTGATGTTACTGACAGAACAGAACAGCTTTGTGGAATTTGTTTCTGTCCCAGCTAAATTCCCCTACAGAAGCGAAGCTGCATTGCGTTCACAGAACCTGTGCCTCAGGCCCTGTCTTTGCTGCTGCAGGTTAGCTGTCTGTTCTAGCCTCCTTCCCTCCTTTGTCTAGGCTGATGATCCCCTGAGGGCAGGGTGTATCTTAGGCTCAGTAAAACAGTCCTTTGGGTCAGCCCCACCCTGCGAGTCAGCTGGCACTCCACGTGCGTTTTCCAGTCCCGGCGCTCCACCCAGGCTGGTACTGCCTCAGGCAAACCCTTTACTCACGGGGCCTGTGTTTCTGTCCCAGATCTGTTCCACCGGTGGTTGCCACCTGAGAAAGTGCCTGGCCTCCTCTGGTTGCCCAGAGGGACAGGGGGTGTGACTCCAGAATATCTAGGTGTGAGCCCTATTGTTGCTAAAAATGGCTGTTGCTCTGCACCTCGGGGCACTGATGCTCCTGTGTGGTTTCCTCTCAGCCTACTGTTCTCTCCTCAGTCCCGTGCCGCAGAATCGGCACTGACCAGCAGCTGTCCATGCCCTGTCCACACCCGTCAAGAAATCACCCAAGAATCTGGACTCCTGGGGGACAGGCCTCCAGACCTCAGAATGAGAGTGGAAGGGAGTGCTGGGAGCTCATAATTGCAGGTAGAGAATATATACAGTTTTACACAGTTTTATGCCTGGCAGGAGAGCGCCATGGCACCCTTGTATGGGAACTAGGTCCAGTTTTTAGAGGGTCTCTCCCATGGAGTATAATGGGAGGACTCTTGAACTCTGCTCGTTTGTTTATGGGGTACTCCAAGCTGTTCTCATGGGGGAGGAGACTCCCGTTTACTTGGTGATGGATTTTGTACCTTTTGTTTGTATCCTTGGGGTTGCATCTCACCTCAGCATGGTTGATGTGCATTCTTCAACCTTCTCTCTTGACGCAGCTCTAATCCACCAGGTTACTTGCTAAATTTCTGTCCTTTAACTCTCCTTCTGGATGGGGGCCTCTGTGGAAAGCTGGCTTTAGTCAGTCATCTTGTCTATGCCCTCCCTGGTTTATTCATTTCTTTATTTTTCCTTTTTTTTTGAGACAGAGTCTCACTTTGTTACCCCCGGTAGAGTTCCATAGTGTCATAACTCACTACAACCTCAAACTGTTGGGCTTAGTCATTCTCTTGCCTTAGCCTGCCAAGTAGCTGGGACTACAGTTGACTGCCACAATGCCCTGCTGTTATTAGAGACAGGGTCTTGCTCTGGCTCAGGCTGGTCTCCAACTCCTGAGCTCAGGCAATCCAACTGCCTCCACCTCCCAGAGTCTAGGGTTACAGGCATGAACCCCTGCATATTGCTGGGTTATTAATTTCATCCAGTCTCAAGGCTTTAATACCATGTAAAGCTGTTGCTTCCTAAATGTATTTCCTGCCTCGGCTTCTATGTGCAGTTGCTTACGTGACATTTCCACATCAAGCCTATTATATTTATTAATATTATCAAAATAAAAACCAAACATTCAAATATTTCTCAACCAAACCTGTCTTTGCAGTCTTCCCTATCTCAGTCAATGGCAGCTCAGGATGAATCCTTGGAGTCCTGCTCCATCCCCTCCCTTGTCATTCAGGCCCATATTTGATCCTAAGCAAGTCCTGGCTGTACCTTCTAGACATCTGGAATCTGAAACTTTTGCCACCCATGCTGCTCGCTCCCCACACACAACAGCCCCCAGCCCAGGTCTGCCTCACCTCTTTCCTGCAGTAGCCACCTGGCCTTCCTGCTCTCATGCTTGTCTCCCTGTAGTCAGTAGGTCAAACCAATCTCTTAAAATGTAAACAAACAAAGCTGGGTATTCGGTAGTACATCCTATGATCCTAACACTCTGGGAGGCTGAGGTGAGTAGATTGCTCCAGCTTAGGAGTTCGAGACCAGCCTGAGCAAGAGTGAGACCCAGTCTCTACTAAAAATAGAAAAACTGAGAGAAGACCATCACTTAAGCCCAAGAAGTTACTGTGAGCTATGACACCACAGCACTCTCCTTCGGGGTGCCAAAGTGAGACTCTGTCTCAAAATAAATAAATAAAGTAAATAAGAACAAAGAACCCATTTTCCTTTAAAACAGCCAGTGTTGGGGGATGGGAGGGAAATGTCCCCCCAAACCCTCATGTCACACTGCGAGTGGTCTCCATGGTGTGTGGCTTTCCTCCCCTTCTCTCCTACTGTCCTTCCGATTCTCTGAACTCTGAGACCACAGGAGCATTCTTGCTGTTCCTCGAACACAGCAAGCCTTTTTGGGCCTCGGGGCCTTTGCTTATGCTTTTTGTTCTTCTGGAATGTTCTTGTTCCAGACCCTACTGTCATCACATACCCCATGTTTTCTGCTCGTAGGGCACCTTACCAGGAGGCCTCCTCCCTCTTACATAAAATAGCAGGGCCTCTGCACTTCATCCCCCCAGCTCCCTACCCACCCCCTCTCCATAGCACTTAACCCCACTTAACATAAACACTTTGTTTATTAGTTTATTGTCTGCCCCCGCTCTAGATTGTAAGATTGTAAGGTCAGGGGATTCTCTGGCCTTATTCTCTGCTCTGTCTCCATGCCTTAAATAGTTATTTCATACATAGTAAAGTCTGAATAATCCAGGACACAAGTTTGTGTCCTCTATTCACTGGTTGAACGAGTGAATAGAGGACACAAACTTGGTAGCTGTCTATGGATTTAATGTGATGTCATGAACTTAATTTTACCATGTTGATTTGTGGGAAAGTTGATCTTTTATATGCCACCATGTAATTGTGGGAAGACTGTAATAAAAAGCATTTAAAGAATCATCTAGCACTCATATTTATTGAGTATTTATTAAATAAACACCAGGTATAATGCTAAGTGCTTCTCTTGTAATATAAATCTAATATTTATATCAAGCTCATGAGGTAGGAGGTGGGTATTATCTCATTTTATAGATGAGGAAACAAAGGCCCAGATGCATTGTCTCTTTTGCCCCAGTTCTCACAGCTGGAATTTCTCTCCAGCACCAGACCAAACTAGACACCTCTCCTTTTCATCATAATGTGTAAGAGGGAAAAAAATGGTAGTATAACAACATCCAAAATGCAGAGGTGTGACTTCAGAAGGCACTGAATTGTTTAATGCAAGATCCTGAGGTAAACCTGTCCGGGTGCCTTGGGTAGCTTCCGTGTCCTTTCTGACACCTGTGAATAGCTCTTCTTAGCCTCATTTTATAGTCAAGGGTAACATCCAAACCAGGGTTCTTTATTGCACTGTGATGTAAGATAATGGCTGAGAAAGTGCATGTAGAGGAAAAAAATTCCCGGAGAACTTCTATAAAGTAAGCATGAGCTCAGGTTAGCTTTAAGGCAGAAAATAATACTGAAGTTAACATCTAGTTTTCCAATACTAAACTCAAATCTTAGAGCTTATCATCCCCAAAGCATATGGATTTTTGTTTATCTAACAGGAAGATTCTATGAATGTTTGATGTAACATTATACAATGTTAAATCAAGGCTAGAGTGTGGATATATTTCTTAGTCCAGTAACAGGATAATCTTCTTCTTCATCTTTTAATCTGAAAGTTATCAGCACATCTTTCATCAATTCTAATGTTGATTCTCTACCTTTTTCTGTGTTTAACAGCATTTATACCTAGAGTATTCATCAGAGTCATTTGAATGTTTGCTTTGTATTCAGAAAAAGGATTTTTTGGCTTTGCTTTCTTACTAATCATATTGTGCATATCAGATTAACTATCTGAGTGAGGATACTAAAATACTTGTGTTTCCTCCCATATTCTGATAAAAGTGCCATAGAATTATCTTTAAAAATTATTTTTTTCTTTCCCATACTGTGTTTCAAATCAAATGGCCAGTGTTCAGCCTGGTTTATTGTTTAAAGGATGGTTTACAAAACAAATGCTTTTTATTTTTCCTTCTGGATTTTCTCTTTGGTCACTACCATATATATTTAACTGATATTTTCTTTTATGGATTGATTTAAAATTATTATTGGCTTTACTGAGGTATAATTTACACACATCAAAATTCACCAATTTTAAGTACACAATTCAATGAATTTTGACAAATGTGCATGGTTGTACAACAACTACCATTGTCAGCCCTGAATAGTCTCTTGTGCCCTTTCGCAGCCCTTTCTGGGCTGAGTTTTAGAAGTTTTGCTGGAGAATTATTGGCTTTGGGAAAGTACAGCATGCTCCTTAAGATCACACACATCCTTCCTCTCCCCGCTCCCTGGCAGCCAGTCCTTCTCACCCTTAGTTTTAAGCTTTTTTGTTTGTGTTCTACCAGCTCTTTATTCAGCCCAGACTGATACCACTTCCATCCATCCGTTTGGTGAAATGTGCCCTTTAATGGAAGTCTAATGAGGCCTAATAGAAAGAGTTTCCTGGGTTTATTGATGTTCCCTGCAACTTTGCAGGAGAGGGAGAGATTTAGGTCTAAATCATTAGAATTTCTCTTCAGTTTCAGATCTCTCTTCTGGCTTCTGGTGCTTTCTTTGCTGGCCATCTTTGGTGTTCTCAGCAAGTATCACTCTTCTCTCTTCCTTCATCTTCACATGACATTCTCGCTGTGTGTGTCTGTGTCCAAATCCCCACCCACCCCCACTCCTTTTTTTGCAGTTTTTGGCTGGGGTTGGGTTTAAACCCGCCACCTCTGGCATATGGGGCTGGAGCCTTACTCCATTGAGCCATAGGTGCTGCCCCAAATTTCCCCATTTTTAATGGACACTAAATGGTTAGGTCCCACCCTCATCATTATTCATTCATCTTAATTAGCTACAGCTGGAATGCCCCTATTCCAAATAAGATCACATTCTGAGATACTGAGGGTTATCTTCAACATATAATATAATTATACTTCAACATATAACTTTTTGGGAGGAGGAGAATTTAACCTATAATATTTTTCATCACCAACATGTCTCCCCAAATCACAAACAGTACAACAATGTGCTTTGCATTTGTGTAGGGCCCAGTCAGAAGTAAGGTACAAATTTCTACAGATTCTCAAACTATCTTACATGTAGATCCTGTGAGCAACCTGTTACAAGTGCAGATTCATAGATGACATCTCCATGGGCTCTGATTCACTGAGTGTGGGTTTGGGCCAGGAATTCACAGTGTTCAACAAGCACCCCAGGTTTTTCTAATGCAATTGATCCCCAATTTGGGGAAATCTTAGGTTGAGGAGTGGGTTTGCTTATAAAGGATGCTGGTGCTGAGGCTGGGCATGGTGGTTCACGCCTGTAATCCTAGCACTCTGGGAGGCTGAGGTGGATAGCTTAAGCTCACAGGTTTGAAACCAGGCTGAGCAAAAAGCGAGACCCCCATCTCTACTAAAAATAGAAAAACCGAGGCAAGAGGAATGCTCGAGCCCAAGAGTTGGAGGTTGCTATGAGCTATGACGCCAGAACACTCTACCCAGGGCAACAGCTTGAGACTCTGTCTTTAAAAAAAAAATATATATATCTATATCTATATCTATCTATCTATCTATATATATATATATATATATAGGGTTCCTGTGCTGCTCCTCCTGGAAATGACACCAAGCGCAGTGGAAACTGAACAGAGTATTGAGGGCAGTGGGTGAGAAAATCTCATGTCTGAGTACTGAAGATTTCTTGCTCAGAGAGATTTCTCTGGTACTTACTCAGTTAGAAATATATATGGCTTACAAACATACCATGGGCTGAATTTTAAGGTATACATGTTTTTTTTTTTTGGTAGGCCCTTTCCCTACAGGAGTCATCCACTTATTCCTTCAGTCAGCCCAAGCTTTCTATCCACAGGAAGCAATCAAAATTCAACAAGCAAGAACGGCCTCCAAAAGCAGTGGTGGTGGTGTGGTGGTGGTGGGGGGGGTTTGTGATGTCCCCTGCTCTTTCCTGAGCCTCACCCTCCCTCCTGCACATCCTCACCTTTCTGGAGGAGGATCTTGACTAACAACTTTTCCTTGATCCTTTCTGTTGAGATGGTTGATTTCCTCTTAAAACACAATCTGTTCAGTTCCTTTTTGTTTTCCTGCCACAATTCTCTAGGAATTGTCTGAACGTGGCGGCTCATGCCTGTCATTCTAGCAATTTGGGAGGCTGGGGCAGGAGGATCACTTTAGACGAGGAGTTCAAGACCAGCCTGAGTAACATAGCAAGGCCCCTTTTCTACCAAAAATAGAAAAATTAGCTGGGCATGGTAGTGCACACCTGAAGTCTGAGCTACTCAGGAGGCTGAGACGGGAGGATGGCTTGAGCTCAGGAGTTTGAGGTTGTGAGCTGTGATGACACCACTGCTGTGATCTGGGCACAGCTCTGTGAGGAGACAGCTGAGCTGAGCTTTGTTGTTCTCTTATTTTTGTTTTCCCCTCTCCTCCAGCACCTGTCCCAGGGCCAGGAACATTTTAGGTGCCCAAAAAATATTCATGGAATGAATGAATGAACAAAAAAGTGCTATCACTGCTTACAAAACACAGTGAAGATAACCATGGAGAGGATATGCTGAGCCTTTAAATCATCTCAGACGAGGTGAGACTGTGAAATTCTAAGCACCAGAATCACCAGGAACAGATTTACACCAGGGACAGGACAGACTGCACATCCTGAGACTGCTCTGTGTGTTCCCTCCCAGCCCTCTTCTTGATCATTTTAAAATCCACATTTCATTTATGTTATGGACAGGACTTTCCTTACTCAATGGTGCAAGGAAAGGAACTGTACATTTTAAAGGGATTAGAAATTTTGTTTGTGGCAGAAGTGGTTTTGGAACTTGGGGGCTCCCTGGGATCTGGTATGCAGTGGAGTTTGTGGACGGCATGTTGGAGCAGGAAGGACAAAGGGAGTGATGGGCCAGCAAGGAAGTGGCAGCCTGAAGGAGATTTCACTTCTGTGCAGCTTTGCTTAGAGTTGAAAATACCTCCCTGAGATAGGAGATTGGTTCTAGCTCTGGACAGATTGGCCATCCTAGTCTTCAACTTATTGTTAGGGGTATAACAGGAATATCAGGTGCAATGGGGAGCTCCTGACACCTCTAATTTAGCTCTCCCTGGCATTTCAGAGAGATTCAAGGGTCTTGTGGATCCACCGGTAATTTACTACTACCTGTGTGTGTGTGTGTGTTGGGGGGGGAGCATGAGTTTTAAAGCTGCTGTGCAAATCTGTGATTAAAGAATCAGGAAATCCTTGCCTTCCTATGGTATATAAAATTTTAAAGATCCTAATTTAAGAAATAAAGTTACAGAACAAATTTACTTATGGGAACTTAATAAAACTAGTGGTATGTTTTAGTTATTTTCTGGTCAACTCACCCCCCTGGTGAGTTCACTGATGCAGTCTTCCAGAATGCTTGTTTCCCAGGTTACACTTCCTGACAAAGAAAGCCTGACCAGCAGGCTCTGAGAACTCGGTTTAGGTCCAGTCCAGTGATGCTCTCTAGATTATCCACTAAGGAAGAATATAAATTATGGAAGTGCTATAGGTTGAACTCTGCCCCTTCAGACTCACTGAAACTCTAGGTCTCCGTACTTGTGAATGTGACCTTATTTGGAAAGGTTTTCAAAAGCATCTTTGCAGCTGTTAGTAAGAAGTTAAGACGAAGTCATTAGAGTGGTCCCTTACTCTGATATTACAGGTATGCTTGCAAAAGGAGAAGAGAGACACACAGAGATAGACACTGGAGTGATGCATCACACACTGAAGAGTGTGCGAAGATTGCCAGGAACCACCAAGAACTAGGAGGGCGTGGATCTGATCTCTCATGTTGTCTCCAGAAGGTTCTAATGCTGCTGATACCTTAGCTTAGACTTCCAGCCTTAAGAACTGTGATAGAATAAATTTATGTTGTCAAACTGCCAATAAGCTGCCAAATTTGTGCTATGTTGCCGCCCAAGCAGGCTGATAGGAAGAGCCTGGGATTTTGAGTGGGAAGACTTGATTTGAGTCCCACCTACTACTTAGTATCTATGTGACCTTGGACAAATAATTTCAAATTTTCTGATCCTGAGTTTTATTAACTGCAAAATAGAGAAATACAACAGTAAATACTCTCCTACCCCAGGGTTCCTATAGGATGGAGTGTGATTATGTAGATCAAAGCATTTTGTTCATTCATAATGTTATATTACTGCATAAAGGAAGGAGGACGGTGACAAAGTAGAATGCTTAGGAGCTAGACCCTGAAGTTAGTTCGCCTGGGTCTGTAAGTGGAAATATTACAAAGGAGTTTACGTAAAAACTTGATTCTCAAGTGAACCAAAGGCAGTGATGCCCAGGCATCGAGTTGTAGTGAATTAGAGGAACATGTCAGTTATCTTTTGCTCTGTAACAAATTACCCTCAAATGAGGGGCTTAAAATGACAGACATTTATTATTTCCACATAGTATCTATGGGTCAGGAATCTAGAGATGTTTAATTATATGCTTATGGCTTGAAGACTCTCTCCTCACTCCCATTTAAAGGACTTAACTTGGGGTCTTTTGTGAGGTTGCAGTCAAGATGTTGGCTAAATTTGCAGTCAGCTGAGGACCCACTTCAAGACGTGCTGTTCACATGGCTGTTGGTCAGAGGCTGCATTTCTCACCATGCGGTCCTCCACACACCACGCGGTCCTCTGCACACTATGCGTTCCTCTATACACCATGCGGTCCTCTGCGTACCATGCATTCCTCTGTACACCATGTGGTTCTCTCCACACCATGCATTCCTCTATACACCATATGGTCCTCTGCACACCATGCATTCCTTGCCACACCATGCGTTCCTCTATACACCATGCAGTCCTCTGCACACCATGCATTCCTCTATACACCATATGGTCCTCTGCACACCATGCATTCCTTGCCACACCACGTGTTTCTCTATACACCATGCAGTCCTCTGCATACCATGCGATCCTCTGCACTCCGTGTGTTCCTCTGCACACCATGCGTTCCTCTGCACTCCATGCGTTCCTCTGCACACCATAGGGTCCTCCCCACAGGTCAGCTTAAATACTTTTGCACTTCCCTCTCTTTCCCACCCATCTTTCCAACATAACTTTCCTTTTGGTTGTGGTTCTCAGCCTTTGTGGGATCACAGGCGCTCTGAGACCTAATGAAAACTAGGCACCCTTCCTCCAGTGAAGTGTACATGCATGTATACATTTACACAGAATGGTCTAGACAGAATTTCAGGAGGTTCCAAGGTTAATTAACTGTCGGGTCCACAGAGAGCTCTGTAAAACACAAATCTAACTGTGTAATTCCCTGTTTAAAATCCTTCCCCTCTTCCATTGCTCATAGTATAAAAAGCTCTCTAGCAACTTATAATCCAGCTCCAAATTTCTTTGACTAACAACAGCTTATCATCATATTGAACATGTTCCTCAGGCAGGCATATTTCATACTCTCTGCTCCGTAGAAAAACCCTGCACAGAGTGGGTTTCAGGATTTCTATTTTGGAGGTAAGAAGCTCAGAACTGGGGGTCTGGCTAGTCAAGTCTGTGTTTAGCTGAAGCCTGGATTCTTCTGACGTCTGTCCTCCCAGCCAGGTCCCCACCACACTGCTGTGGGGTGCTCTCCACACTCTTGCTCTGGTGCTTCAGAACAACCTATGGTTTCCAGACACTTGGTAGTTTTTGCACAGGGAGCTTCCTCTTCCTTAAAGGCCCTTTCCTCTCCTCTCATTGTCCTCTTATCAAACCTTGTTCTCTAACCACTGTTCCCTCTTCAAGACTTCCTCCATGAAGCTTTTCATGGACTCCCTGGTCATAGCAGGATGGAGTCTCACTAAGATACCCAGGCTGGACTTGAACTCCTGGGTTCAAGAGATCTTCCTATCACAGCATCCTGAGTAGATGGAGTAGAAGTGTGTACCACCATGCTCAGCCAAGTTCCTGGAAGGCAAGTGTCAGGCATGCCTTTCTGACTCTTCTCTTCACAGGCTTGGTATTGAATGGGTTATTTGTTGAGTGAGAGTGTATGAATGAATGAGTGACATAAATGTTTACTAGTATGTAAATTTTTCAGCTTTTGAATAAATGTGGCTGGGATCTAGGGTGTCCTGGGCTTCATCAATTTCTGGGACGTCTCTACTGAGTCTGGGGGTGGCAGTATGATGCCACACCTGGAAACACTCTGTCATTTTCTGCTCCTTAGCATTTTGGCACTCAAGAGGAGAAGCCACAGAGTTTCTCTGTATCTGACTTCTGTAGTTCTCTGCTCCAATTTAACAGATGGGAAAACAAAGCCTCTGAGAATGAAAGTGTCTCTATCCAAGGTCCTGTCATCTCATGTACTGTGGAATGTGGACCAGGAGCCAGGTCCGGGTCTGTGTGTGGAGATCTTTTCCCCAAAGATGTAATGTCATGTGTGGGAGGAAGTGAGAACACCCTTTTGGGGACTCACAGAAGCTCTACCTACATGTTGAAGGGAAAAGCAGAATTTAAACAGACTTCAAGCGGTTCCATTTTAATATGAAAAAATATAAATATATAGATGGATACACTGAAAAAATAGCAAAAAGCTATGCATCAAAATGGTAATGATGGGGAGACAAGATGGCGGACTGAAGCCAGCTTTCAACAAAGGCTCCCATCCAGAAGGAGAGTTAAGGGACAGGAATTTAGTAAGTATCCTGGTGGACTTGAGCCTCACCAAGAGAGAAGGCTGAAGAATGCACATCAACACCGCTGAGGCAAGTTGTGATCACGAGGATGCAAACAAAAGGTACAAAATCCACCACCAAGCGGACGGGAGTCCCCCTCCCCCATGAGACTGGCTCAAGAGCCCCACAATTGAACAAGCGGGCAGAAATTAAAGGCCCTCCCACTACACTCCACGGGAGAGACCTTCTAAAAACTGGACCTACCTCCCCTACTGGGGTGCCGTGGCGTTCTCCTGCCGGACATAGGGCTGAATAAAACTTTGGGAATCCTTTGCCGGCAACCCTGAATCCCCGGCGCTCCCCTCCCGCCCACTGAGGTCTGGAGGCCTGTCCCCCAGAACTTCGGATCCTTGGGTGATTTCTCAAGGGGAGTGGACAGTCCCCGAGTTGCGACTGGTCAGCATTAACTCTAAGGCGCGCAAGTGAGGAGAGGGCACCGGGCTGAGGGGGAGTCACGCCTCGCGGCAATTCCCTGCGGTGCAGTGCAGCAACCCTCCCCGGGCATACGGGGCCCAAGACTGAATAAGACTCTGGCCTCCCCGCTGAGAGCTGAGAACCCCTACTCTCACTCGGGGTCTGAGGGCCTATCCCCCAGGAGTTCGGCTCCTTGGGTGATTTCTCGAGGGGAGTGCACAGTGCCTGAGCTGCGTCAGGTCAGCGCTGACTCTGGGATATGGGAGTGAGGAGAGGGCACTCTGCTGAGGGGAAATCAAGCCTTGGCGGCACTTCCCTGCGGTGCAGTGCAGGAGCCCTCCCCGGACCGTAGTATTGCATAAAACTGAATGAAACTCTAGCTTCCCCCCCGCACTCCCAATCGGGGTCTGGGGCCCATCCCCCAAGAGTTCTGATTCTTGGGGGATCTCTTAAGGGCTGTGGACCCAGCACAAACTGCGGACACTCAGTGCTGACTCTGGGGCGCAGGACAGAGGAGAAAAGGGTCGCCTGAGTGCCCACACAAGAGCAGCAGTTCCCTGGAGGTAGATCAACAGCCATTTTTTCTTTAACAGCAGAACGCTCACTTCTGGATATTCTGAGGCCACACCCCCGTCTCCCTGGGCAACCAGAGGAGGCCACCGGTGACACGGCTCACAAACCCAGAAGCCTCCAGGGCGGGGCCGACCCAGAGAGGTGTTCAGACGCAATTCTCCAGCAGCAAAGACGTTTGAACTCAAAACAGCCCGTCTCCTGTAGGCGACGACAGGAACAGAGACAGAACCTCACAAAGTTTTCTGTTCTGTTCTGTTAGCAGCATCCATCAGGGACGGGGCTAAGCCTGAGTGAACACCTCCTTCCCATCACCTGCATCAAACATTCAAAGATGTCAGGCCCCATCTCCTCCTGCTAGATAGCGGCAGTCTGCGGGGGCCTGGCAGACTTCCTTGCGATTCAGGCAGGTGCAAACCCCTGGAGTGTCTGTTCACTGCAGGCAACTGGGTTAGCCATCTGCAGAGATACCAGTGACTGGGTCCGACGGAGGGGCAAAGTGGGGAAGGAGACGTCAACCTTCCCAGACTGCTCTGTTTACTGGGTGGCTCCTCCTGACTCCACGCTGCACTGGGGTGAGCTGTGTCAGAGGAGTCACCAGGCCCCTGTGATCCAGTTCCCAGAGACCTCTTGAACCCTTCCACCCGAGACAAGTGCCGATTGAGACAGTTGATTCGGACCTTTTGAACTGGGCTAATAGACTGAGGACTTTTCAGGCGGTGCCCTGGGTGTGTGATTGTAGGAAGGTTTGATTCTCCTTTTCCAACTGGGGCCAGAGGTGGGCAGGTGGGGTGACTTAATTGCTGATTTTTCCTCACAGCTGAGACTTCAAGCCAGAGTAGAAGTTGCAATAGGATCGAACAGAAACCAGCTGAAAACAAGACAGAACCACTTTGCTCCACCACACCAGACAGGGCCCCAGTTTCTCAGGCCACAACACTGTAAGGGCCCTCGATAAAACCCCAGGGGAAAAACCAAAGGGAGTAAACCATGGGGCGGAATCAGCGGAAAAACTCTGGTAACATGAATAACCAGAATAGATCAACCCCCCCAAGAAAAGATACGGCAGATGTGATTGAAGATCCCATTCATAAACAACTGGCTGAGATGTCAGAAGTCGAATTCAGAATTTGGTTTGCAGACAAGATTAATAAAATGGAATTAGGAATTCAAGGAGAAATTCAAAAATTGTCTCAAGAATTTAACGAATTTAAAGGCAAAACCACCAAACACTTAGACACACTGAAACAAGAACTTACAGCCCTCAAAGATATGAAAAATACAGTAGAATCCCTCAGTAACAGAATGGAGCAAGCAGAAGAAAGGATTTCTGACATTGAAGATAAAGTCTTCGAACGCTCCCAATCTCTCAAAGAGGAAGAGAAATGGAGAGCAAAAACGGATCACTCACTCAGAGAACTCTCAGATAATTTGAAAAAAAACAACATAAGGGTTATAGGAATTTCGGAGAACGATGAAGTGGCTTCCAAGGGCACAGAGGCCCTTCTACATGACATTATGAAAGAAAATGTTCCAGACATGCCTAAAGAATCTGAAATTCAGATAGCAGACAGCTTCAGAACCCCAGCACGATACAACCCCAATAAGCCATCTCCCAGACATATCATAATTAGCTTCACTAAAGTTAACATGAAAGAGAAGATTCTCAAAGCAGCCCGGCGAAAGAAAACTATAACGTACAAAGGTAAGAATATTAGAATAATTGCAGATCTCTCTGCTGAAACTTTTCAAGCAAGAAGAGGTTGGTCATCAACTTTTAATCTCCTAAAGCAAAAAAACTTTCAACCCAGGATCTTGTATCCAGCTAAACTGAGTTTCATCTATGATGGAGAAATTAAATACTTCAATGACATTCATATGTTGAAAAAATTTGCCATAAGTAAACCAGCTCTTCAGGATGTTCTCAGACCTATCCTCCACAATGATCAACCCAATCCTATACCACAAAAGTAAACTCACTCAGAAACTTCGGATCAAACTCCAACTTCCACACTGGCGAAAGGATTAAAAATGTCCACTGGACCTTTGAAAAACTCGATACCCCAAATTCCACCAGACTTATCAATACTCTCCATCAATGTGAATGGCTTAAACTGTCCTCTAAAGAGGCATAGGTTAGCTGACTGGATACAAAAACTCAAGCCAGATATTTGTTGCATACAAGAGTCACATCTCAACTTAAAAGACAAATACAGACTCAGGGTGAAAGGATGGTCATCCATATTTCAGGCAAATGGTAATCAGAAAAAAGCAGGTGTTGCAATTTTGTTTGCAGATACAGTAGGCTTTAAACCATCAAAAGTAAGGAAGGACAAGAATGGTCACTTCATATTTGTTAAGGGTAATACTCAATATGATGAGATCTCAATTATTAATATCTATGCACCCAACCAGAATGCACCTCAATTTATAAGAGAAACTCTAACAGACATGAGTAACTTGATTTCCTCCAGCTCCATAATCGTTGGAGATTTCAACACTCCCTTGGCAGTGTTGGATCGATCCTCCAGAAAGAAGCTGAGCAAAGAAATCTTAGATTTAAACCTAACCATCCAATATTTAGATTTAGCAGACATCTACAGAACATTTCATCCCAACAAAACTGAATACACATACTTCTCATCAGCCCACGGAACTTACTCCAAAATTGATCACATTTTAGCTCACAAGTCTAACCTCAGTAAATTTAAAGGAATAGAAATTATTCCATGCATCTTCTCAGACCATCATGGAATAAAACTTGAATTGAGTAACAACAGGAATCTGCATACCCATACAAAAACATGGAAGTTAAATAACCTTATGCTGAATGATAGCTGGGTCAGAGATGAGATTAAGAAAGAAATCACCAATTTTTTGGAACAAAACGACAATGAAGACACAAACTATCAGAACCTCTGGGACACTGCAAAGGCAGTTCTAAGAGGGAAATTTATAGCACTGCAAGCCTTCCTGAAGAGAAGGGAAAGAGAGGAAGTTAACAACTTAATGGGAAAACATTTACATTCTACATTTACCAAGTTTCGCAAATACCCCTGTAAGATGCACCACAGGTGTGATCCCACCGATTCCCCTCCCTCTACCCACACCCCCTTTTCCCACTTCCCCCTATTGTTAAGTTGTAGCTGGGTTATAGCTTTCATGTGAGAGTCCCAAATTAGTTTCATAGTAGGGCTGTGTACATTGGGTATTTTTTCTTCCATTCTTGGGATACTTTACTAAGAAGAATATGTTCCAGCTCCATCCATGTAAAGATGAAAGAGGTAAAGTCTCCAGCTTTCTTTAAGGCTGCATAGTATTCCATGGTGTACATATACCACAATTTATTAATCCATTCGTGGATCGATGGGCACTTGGGCTTTTTCCATGACTTAGCTATTATGAATTGGGCTGCAATAAACATTCTGGTACAAATATCTTTGTTATGTTGTGATTTTTGGTCTTCTGGGTATATGCCCAGCAGAGGAATTAAGGGATTGAATGGCAGATCTATTTTTAGATCTCTGAGTGTTCTCCATATATCTTTCCAAAAGGGATGTATTAATTTGCATTCCCACCAGCAGTGCAGAAGTGTTCCCTTTTCTCCGCATCCACGCCAACATCTCTGGTCTTGAGATTTTGTGATATAGGCTAGTCTCATTGGAGTTAGATGATATCTCAAAGTAGTTTTGATTTGCATTTCTCTGATGATTAAAGATGATGAGCATTTTTTCATATGTCTGAAGGCCGTGCGCCTGTCTTCTTCAGAGAAGTTTCTCTTCAAATCCCTTGCCCAGTAAATGTAGAATGTACATGTTTTGGCACAGTAACTGAGATAACGCCGGAAAGGCTATGTTAACCACTGTGATAATAATGTGTCAAATTCTTTATGAAGTGAGTGTATGATGCCCCATAATCATATCATTGTATACAGTTATGATTTAATAAAAAACAAAACAAAACAAAACAAAACAACTTAATGGGACATCTCACGCAACTGGAAAAGGAAGAACATTCCAACCCCAAACCCAGTAGAAGAAAAGAAATAACCAAAATTAGAGCAGAATTAAATGAAATTGAAAACAAAAGAATAATACAACAGATCAATAAATCAAAAGCTGGTTTTTTGAAAAGGTCAATAAAATAGATAAACCTCTGGCCAACCTAATCAGGAAAAAAAGAGTAAAATCTCTAATATCATCAATCAGAAACAACAAAGATGAAATAACCACAGACTGATCAGAAATCCAAAAAATCCTTAATGAATATTACAAGAAACTTTATTCTCAGAAATATGAAAATCTGAAGGAAATAGACCGATACTTGGAAGCACGCCACCTTCCAAGTCTTAACCAGAATCAAGTGGAAATGTTGAACAACCCATATCAAGTTCAGAAAGAGCATCAACTATACAAAACCTCCCTAAAAAGAAAAGCCCGGGACCAGATGGTTTCACGTCAGATTTCTACCAAACCTTTAAAGAGGAATTAGTACCTATATTACTCAACCTGTTCCAAAATGTAGAAAAAGAAGGAAGACTACCCAACACGTTCTATGAAGCAAACATCACCCTGATCCCCAAACCAGGAAAAGACCCAACAAGAAAAGAAAATTATAGACCAATATCACTAATGAATATAGATGCAAAAATATTCAACAAGATCCTAACAAACAGAATCCAGCAACACATCAAACAAATTATACATCATGACCAAGTTGGTTTTATCCCAGGGTCTCAAGGCTGGTTCAATATACGTAAATCTATAAATGTAATTCAGCACATAAACAAATTAAAAAACAAAGACCATATGATTCTCTCAATTGATGCAGAAAAAGCTTTTGATAATATCCAGCATCACTTCATGATCAGAACACTCAAGAAAATTGGTCTAGAAGGGACTTTTCTTAAACTGATAGAGGCTATCTACAGCAAACCCACAGCCAATATCATATTGAATGGAGTTAAATTGGAATCATTTCCACTCAGATCAGGAACCAGACAAGGCTGCCCATTGTCTCCATTGCTTTTCAACATTGTAATGGAAGTTTTAGCCACTGCAATTAGGGAAGAAAAGGCGATCAAGGGTATCCATATAGGGTCAGAAGAGATCAAACTCTCGCTCTTCGCAGATGATATGATTGTGTATCTGGAAAACACTAGGGACTCTACTACAAAACTCCTAGAAGTGATCAAGGAATACAGCAGCGCCTCAGGTTACAAAATCAACATTCATAAATCAGTAGCCTTTATATACACCAACAACAGTCAAATTGAAAAAGCAGTTAAGGACTCTATCCCATTCACAGTAGTGCCAAAGAAGATGAAATATTTGGGAATTTACCTAACAAAAGACGTGAAAGGTCTCTGTAAAGAAAACTATGAAACTCTAAGAAAAGAAATAGCTGAAAATGTTAACAAATGGAAAAACATACCATGCTCATGGCTATGAAGAATCAACATTATCAAAATGTCCATACTACCCAAAGCAATATATAATTTCAACGCACTCCCTATTAAAGCTCCACTGTCATATTTTTAAGATCTTGAAAAAACATTACTTCATTTTATATGGAATCAGAAAAAACCTCGAATAGCCAAGACATTACTCAGAAATAAAAACAAAACAGGAGGAATCACACTACCAGACCTCAGACTTTACTACAAATCAATAGTGATCAAAACAGCATGGTATTGGCACAAAAACAGAGAAGTAGATATCTGGAACATAATAGGGAACCAAGAGATGAATCCAGCTACTTACCGCTATTTGATTTTTGACAAGCCAATTAAAAACATTCAGTGGGGAAAAGATTCCCTATTTAACAAATCGCGCTGGGTGAACTGCCTGGCAACCTGCAGAAGACTGAAATTGGACCCACACCTTTCACCATTAACTAAGATACACTCTCATTGGATTAAAGATTTAAACTTAAGACATGAAACTATAAAAATACTAGAGGAGAATGCAGGGAAAACCCTTGAAGAAATTGGTCTGGGTGAGTATTTCATGAGGAGAACCCCCTGGGCAATTGAAGCAGCTTCAAAAATACACTACTGGGACTTGATCAAACTAAAAAGCTTCTGCACAGCTAAGAACACAGTAAGCAGAGCAAGCAGACAGCCCTCAGAATGGGAGAAGATATTTGCAGGGTATATCTCTGACAAAGGTTTAATAACCAGAATCCACAGAGAACTCAAACGCATCAGCAAGAAAAAAACAAGGGATCCCATCGCAGGCTGGGCAAGGGATTTGAAGAGAAACTTCTCTGAAGAAGACAGGCGCACGGCCTTCAGACATATGAAAAAATGCTCATCATCTTTAATCATCAGAGAAATGCAAATCAAAACTACTTTGAGATATCATCTAACTCCAATGAGACTAGCCTATATCACAAAATCTCAAGACCAGAGATGTTGGCGTGGATGCGGAGAAAAGGGAACACTTCTGCACTGCTGGTGGGAATGCAAATTAATACATTCCTTTTGGAAAGATATATGGAGAACACTCAGAGATCTAAAAATAGATCTGCCATTCAATCCCTTAATTCCTCTGCTGGGCATATACCCAGAAGACCAAAAATCACAACATAACAAAGATATTTGTACCAGAATGTTTATTGCAGCCCAATTCATAATAGCTAAGTCATGGAAAAAGCCCAAGTGCCCATCGATCCACGAATGGATTAATAAATTGTGGTATATGTACACCATGGAATACTATGCAGCCTTAAAGAAAGATGGAGACTTTACCTCTTTCCTGTTTACATGGATGGAGCTGGAACATATTCTTCTTAG
Source organism: Nycticebus coucang (assembly GCF_027406575.1). NCBI lineage: Eukaryota > Metazoa > Chordata > Mammalia > Primates > Lorisidae > Nycticebus > Nycticebus coucang. The sequence goes on along the minus strand of NC_069789.1, from coordinate 31,459,444 downwards.
TAAAGTATCCCAAGAATGGAAGAAAAAATACCCAATGTACACAGCCCTACTATGAAACTAATTTGGGACTCTCACATGAAAGCTATAACCCAGCTACAACTTAACAATAGGGGGAAGTGGGAAAGGGGGAGGGGTTGGTAGAGGGAGGGGAATCGGTGGGATCACACCTGTGGTGCATCTTACAGGGGTATTTGCGAAACTTGGTAAATGTAGAATGTAAATGTTTTGGCACAGTAACTGAGATAACGCCGGAAAGGCTATGTTAACCACTGTGATAAAAATGTGTCAAATGGTTTATGAAGTGAGTGTATGAGGCCCCATAATCATATCATTGTATACAGTTATGATTTAATAAAAAAAATGGTAATGATTATCTCTGGAAGGTGGTAATTCGAATTATTATTTTCTTTTTCTTTTATTTTTTTATTAATTTATTTATTTTTATTGTTAAATCATAGCTGTGTACATTAGTGCAATGAAGGTGTACCATGTGCTGGTTTCATATACAATCTGAAATATTCTCATCAAACTGTTCAACGTAGCCTTCATGGAATTTTCTTAGTTACTGTATGCAGGCATTTGTATTCTGCCTTTAGTAAGTTTCACCTGTGCCCATTCTAAGATCCACCGTAGGTGTGGCCCCACGCATTACACTCCCTCCACTCTTCCCCTTCCTTGGCCCATTCCTCATAGTCTTGTGCTATACTTGGATTATAGCCTTCATGTGAAAGCTATAATTTAGCTTCATAGTAGAGATGAGTACATTGGATACATTTTCTTCCATTCCTGAGATACTTTGCTAAGAAGAATATGTTCCAGCTCCATCCATGTAAACATGAAAGAGGTAAAGTCTCCATCTTTCTTTAAGGGTGCATAATATTCCATGGTATACATGTACCACAATTTGCTAGTCCATTCGTGGGTGGAGGGGCACTTGGGCTTCTTTCATGACTTAGCAATTATGAATTGGGCTGCAATAAACATTCTGGTACAGATGTCTTTGTTATGTTGTGATTTTTGGTCTTCTGGGTATAAACCTAGTAAAGGAATTACAGGATCAAATGGCAGGTCTATTTTTAGGTCTCTAAGTATTGTCCAAACATCCTTCCAGAAGGAACGTATTAGTGTGTTATAGAAGGATATATAGATGAATATATATATCCAGCAGTATAGAAGTGTGCCCTTTTCTCCACATCCACGCCAACATCTCTGGTTTTGGGATTTTGTTATGTGGGCTACTCTTACTGGGGTTAGGTGATATCTCAAAGTAGTTTTGATTTCCATTTCTCTGATGAATAAGGATGATGAGCTCTTTTTCATGTGTTTGTAGATCATGCGTCTGTCTTCTTTAGAGAAGTTTCTTTTCAAGTCCCTTGCCCACCCTGAGATGGGGTCATGTGTTCTTTTCTTGCTAATACATTTGAGTTCTCTGTGCATTCTGGTTATTAGACCTTTATCGGAGGTACAACCCGCAAATATTTTCTCCCATTCTGAGGGCTATCTGCTTGCTTTACTTACTATGTTCTTGGCTGTGCAGAAGCCTTTTAGTTTGATCAGGTCCCAGTAGTCTATTTTTGATACTGCTTCAATTGCCTGGGGGATCCTACCCATAAAAGATTCACCCAGGCCGATTCCATCAAGAGTTTTCCCTGCACTTTCTTAAAGTATTTTTATAGTTTCATGCCTTAAGTTTAAATATTTTATCCAGTGAGAGTCTATCTTAGTTAATGGTGAAAGGTGTGGGTCCAGTTTCAATCTTCTACAGGTTGCCAGCCAGTTTACCCAGCACCGTTTGTCAAATAGGGAATCTTTTCCCCACTGAATGTTTTTAATTGGCTTGTCAAAGATCAAATAATGGTGAGTAGCTGGATTCATCTCTTGGTTCTCTATTCTGTTCCAGACATCTACTTCTCTGTTTTTGTGCCAATACAATGCTGTTTTGATCACTATTGATTTATAGTACAGTCTCAGGTCTGGTAGCGTGATTCCTCCAGCTTTGTTTTTATTGCTGAGTAATGTTTTGGCTATTCAAGGTTTTTTATGATTCCATATAAAACAAAGTATTATTTTTTCAAGATATTTAAAATACGACAATGGAGCTTTAATAGGAATTGCATTAAAATTATATATTGCTTTCAGTGGTATGGACATTTTAACAATGTTGATTTTTCCCAGCCATGAGCATGGTATGTTTTTCCATTTGTTAACATCTTCAGCTATTTCTTTTCTTCAAGTTTCATAGTTCTCTTTGTAGAGATCTTTCACGTCCTTTGTTAGGTATACTCCCAAATATTTCATCTTCTTTGGCACTACTGTGAAAGGAATCGAGTCCTTGATGTTTTTTCAGTTTGGTTATTGTTGGTATATATAAAGGCTACAGATGTATGGGTGTTGATTTTGTAGCCTGAGACATTGCTGTATGCCTTGATCACTTCTAAAATTTTGCAGTAGAATCCCTAGTATTTTCCAGATATACGATCATATCATCTGCAAAGAGTGAAAGTTTGATCTCTTCTGACCCTATGTGGATACCCTTGATCGCCTTTTATTCCCTAGTTGCAATGGCTAAAACTTCCATTACAATGTTAAAGAGCAATGGAGACAATGGGCAACATTGCTTTGTTCCTGATCTAAGTGGAAATGATTTCAATTTAACTCCATTCAATACGATATTGGCTGTGGGTTTGCTGTAGATGGCCTTTATCAGTTTAAGAAATGTCCCTTCTATACCAATTTTCTTATGTGTTCTGATCATGAAGGGATGCTGGGTATTATCAAAAACTTTTTCTGCATCAATTGAAAGAATCACATGGTCCTTATTTTTTAGTTTGTTTATGTGCTGAATTACATTTATAGATTTACGTATATTGAACCAGCCTTGAGAGCCTGGGATAAATCTCACTTGGTCATGGTGTATATCTTTTTTGATGTGTTGTTGGATTCTGTTTGTTAGGATCTCTTTGAGCATTTTAGCATCAATATTCATTAGCGATATTGGTCTATAATTTTCTTTTCTTGTTGGGTCTTTCCCTGGTTTGGGGATCAAGGTGATGTTTGCTTCATAGAATGTGTTGGGTAATATTCCTTCTTTTTCTATATTTTGGAAGAGGTTTAGTAGTATAGGTACTAGTTCTTCTTTAAAGGTTTGGTAGAATTCTGACATAAAGCCATCTGGTCCTGGGCTTTTCTTTTTAGGGAGATTTTGTATAGTTGATGCTATTTCAGAACTTGATATAGGCATGTTCAACATTTCCAGTTCATTCTGTCTAAGTCTTGGTAGGTGGCGTACTTCCAGGTATTGGTCGATTTCTTTCAGATTTTCACATTTCTGAGAGTAGAGTTTCTTGTAGTATTCGTTAAGGATTTTTTGAATTTCTGAGGGGTCTGTTGTTATTTCATCGTTACAATTTCTGATTGATGAAATTAGAGATTTTACTCTTTTTTTCCTGGTTAGATTGGCCAATGGTTCATCTATTTTATTGATCTTTTCAAAAAAACAACTTTTGGATTCATTGATCTGTTGTATAATTCTTTTGTTTTCAATTTCATTTAGTTCTGCTCTGAGTTTGGTTATTTCTTTTCTGCTACTCTGTTTGGCGCTGGAGTGTTCTTCCTTCTCCAGTTGCTTGAGATGTCCCATTAAGTTATTAACTTCCTCTCTCTGCATTTTCTTGAGGAAGGCTTGCAGTGCTATAAATTTCCCTCTTAGGTTTGCCTTTGCGGTATCCCAGAGGTTCTGATAATTTGTGTCTTGATTGTTGTTTTATCCCAAAATTTGGTGATTTCCTTCTTAATCTCGTCTACAACCCATCTATCCTTCAGCATAAGGTTATTAGGTTCCATGTTTTTGTATGGGTATGCAGGTTCCTGTTGTTATTGAGTTCAACTTTTATTCCATGATGGTCTGAGAAGATGCAAGAAATAATTTCTATTTTTTTTTAATTTTCTGAGGTTAGATTTGTGGCCTAAGATGTGGTCAATTTTGGAGTATGTTCCGTGGGCTGATGAAAAGAATGTGTATTCAGTTCTGTTGGAATGAAATGTTCTGTAGATGTCTGTTAAGTCTAGATGTTGAATGGTTGAGTTTAAATCTAAAATTTCTTTGCTTCGCTTATTTTTGGAGGATCTATCCAGCACTGCTAAAAGGGTGTTAAAAATCTCCAACTACTATGGAACTGGAGGAAATCAAGTTGCTCATGTCTGTTAGAGTTTCTCTTATAAATTGAGGTGCGTTCTGGTTGCGTTCAGAAATATTAATAATTGAGATCTCATATTGAGTATTACCTTTAACAAATATGAAGTGTCCATTCTTATCCTTCCTTATTTCAGTTGGTTTAAAGCCTATTGCATCTGCGAACAGGATGGCAACACCTGCTTTTTTTGCCTTCCATTTGCTGAAATATAGATGACCATCTCTTCACCTTGAGTCTGTATTTGTCTTTTAATGTAAGATGTTATTCTTGTATGCAGCAGATATCTGGCTTGAGTTTTTGTATCCGGTCAGCCAACCTGTTCATCTTTAGAGGACAGTGTAAACCATTCACATTAATTGAGAATATTGATAAGCCTTTTGAGAGTCCGGTGGACATTTTTAATCCTTTTGTGACTGTGGAAGTTGGAATTTGATCAAAATTTTCTGGGTGGGTTTACTTTTATGGTGGAGGATTACGCTGGTCTTTATGGAGGATAGGTCTGAGAATATCCTGGAGAGCTGGTTTAGTTGTGGCAAATTTCTTCAACATGTGAATGTCATTGAAGTATTTATTTTCTCCATCATAAATGAAACTCAGTTTAGTTGGGTACAGGATCCTGGGTTGAAAGTTATTTTGTTTTAGGAGATTAAAAGTCAATGACCATCCTCTTCTAGCTTGAAAGGTTTTAGCAGAGAGATCTGCAGTTTTCTGATATTCTTCCCCTTGTAGGTAATGGTTTTCTTTCGTCTGGCAACTTTCAGAATTTTCTCCTTCATATTAACGTTAGTGAAATTGATTATGATGTTTCTGGGGGATGTCTTACTTGGGTTGAGTCATGCTGGAGTTCTGAAACTGTCTGCTATCTGAATTTCAGAATCTCTTGGCATGTCTGGAAAGTTCTCCTTCATAATCTCATGAAGAAGAGACTCTGTGCCTTGTGAAGTCATTTTGTCACTTTCAGGATCCATATAAGACGAATATTGGTTTTCTTCAAATTATCCCAGAGCTCTCTGAGAGAGTGATCTGTTTTTGCCCTCCATTTCTCTTCTTCTTTGAGAGTTCGGGAGCGTTCAAAAGCTTTGTCTTCAATGTCAGAAATCCTTTCTTCTGTGTTTCTACTGTGTTTCTCAGATCTTTGAGGGCTGCAACTTCTTGTCTCAATGTGTCAAAATCTTTGGTCATTTGGTCTTTGAATTTGTTGAATTCTTGAGATATCTTTTGGGTTACTGCTTGGAATTCTAATTCGATCTTATTTGGTATGTAAATTCTGAATTCAATTTCTGACATCTCAGCTATTTGTTTGTACATGGGATCTTGTGCTGTGTCTGGCCCATTGATCTTTGGGGTAGTTGATCTACTCTGATTATTCATATTGCCAGAGTTTTTCTGGTGATTTTGCCTCATGATTATTTTTCACCATTGCCTCTGGCCGTCCTCAGATTTGGTGAGGTGTTTCTCCAAAATTAGACCCTAGTGGGATCACTCTATTTTTGCTGGATCTTTGTAGGGAGTGACCCTGTGTAGTTCCTCTGGGGCTGACCCAGCTAGGGAGTTATGGTTGCGGAAGCAGCTCCAGGGTGTGAGACACCTGGATCCAGCAACAGGGCGGGAGGTGGTGAGCACGGTTCTGGGAGTGCTTGGCACTCAGTGACTTTGGCACAGAGCGCCCAAGGCTCCAGTAGTCTCTAGCCAGGATAAGGGCTCTGCGCAGAGGCAGGGAGGGCTCCAGAGGGCACGAGGCTACCAGTATCCCTGGCCAGACGAGTGGGCCAGTGTGGATGCAGGGAGGATACAGGAGGGAGGACGTGGGGTTGGGTGGATCCCGCAGTTTTTGGTCGGTGCATGCAGAAGCCTGTCGGGTGCTGTTCACGGGTTGGGGGTCATGGTGCAGCTCTTATGTAGGTCCGGGCAGCGCCAAACCCAGGAGTTTGAGGTTGCTATGAGCTGTGATGTCACGGCATTCTACCCAGGGCAAGAGCCTGAGGTTCCAGTGTGCCCAAACCAGTCTTAATCTTCCCCTAAGTGTTAAGGCTGTAAGGCAGCTCAGTCCCTGCCTTTAGGCTGCTCAGTCACTAGGTTACTAGCTCCCACCCAATCCTGGCTCTGGGACACTGAGGGCTGAGCTTGCTGGGGCAGTTCTCTCACAATGGCTCCCTGTGGTCCAGCTCAGTGGCTCAGTCTGGGGCCCTAGACGATGCCCAAAGTTCTCCGCACTCCTGCTAAAGCTCTCCCCAAGGCAGTTCAACTGAGTGCCAAGTCCAAAAACACCGAAACAGTTCACAGGTAAGGCCTTTCTGGTTTGCAGTCTCACTGCTGCTTCTACTTACGGTTGCCGGCAGGATTAGGTCAATCGAACACATGCAACCACTTGCCAGTTTTCCACTGTTTTTGTCCTCTTCTTGTGGTCCAGAAGTCCCTTGCTGACTCCCTGTATCCTCAATAGGATGATTATATTTTTATTTTCTTTTTATTTATGTTTTCTAATTTCTCTATAAGATGTATGAATTACTTAAGAGATTAAAGAGGTCTTCTAGTTGTCAAAAGAAACATGGTCTGTGCATAAGATAAGCTACCATACTAATTTAACTTTGTAACTTTTTTTCTTGGTAGAGATAAAGTCATGCCTGTAAAGTGGTTCCTAGAGCATCAGGGACAAAGTGACTTCCACATACACTGTTCTGCCTTGGAGGCCACTTCCACGAAGATTATATTTGTAAACATTCAGTTCGGTGAAATAGTTGTTGTGTTTGTAGTTCAGACATGACATCTTCTAGGAACATCAGGAAGCCTAGAGGCAGGAAGAAGGTGCAGGGTATTTTCCTAAATGTTTACTAACCTTTGAATGCATCCAGAAGAGAGGAAAATACCTCAGTCTTTTCCTTGTCATTCGCTTGTTGATGGATTTTCTTTCTTTCTTTCTTTCTTTCTTTCTTTCTTTCTTTCTTTCTTTCTTTCTTTCTTTCTTTCTTTCTTTCTTTCTTTCTTTCTTTCTTTCTTTCTTTCTTTCTTTCTTTCTTTCTTTCTTTCTTTCTTTCTTTCTTTCTTTCTTTCTTTCTTTCTTTCTTTCTTTCTTTTTTTCTTTCTTTCTTTCTTTTTTTTCAATTGAGAAGGAGTCTCACTTTGTCACCCTCGGTAGAGTGTGATGGCATCATAGCTCACAGCAGCAACCTCGAGCTCTTGGGCTCAAGCAATTCTCTTGCCTCAGCCTCCTTAGTAGCTGGGACCACAGGTGCCTGCCACAACACCTGCCTATTTTTTTTTTTGTTTGTTTGTTTAGCAGGCCTGGGCTGGGTTTGAACCACCCAGCCCTGGTAGATGTGGCTGGTGCCCCTAACCACTGAGTACGGGCACCCAGCTGATGGATTTTCTTTTAAAGAAGTCAAATTATGCTGTGTTGTGTATTAAAGAAACAAAACACGTACCCTCGGGGAACAAAGGCGGGACTGTACTAACTCAATCCCCTCTGTACTAACGGTGCCCTTTGGCATCAGTTTCAGAGTTATTCATTCAATCACACATCTGTCCAGCATATCCAGCACATGCCCCTTACTTCCAGGTGCTGTCCTGGTTGCTGGGGAAGTCGTGGTGTAGGAAGAGCTCCTGCTAGACTTGCTTGTGGAAGGAGATAGGATGTGTTCATGAAATAAACCTGTAGTATGTCAGGGGTGCTGAGCACTGTGGGAGAGCAGATGGTGGGGGCTGAGCAAGATGGAGAGTATGGGGGAAGGGGTGATGCCAGTTTAAGAAGGTTGGTGGTGGGATTCTTTCATAAGGAGACATTTGAGCAGAGCCCTAGAAGGAGGGAAAGGCTGTGGGCACCTGGGGGATGAGCCCTCCAGGGGAAGGATACCAGCAAGAGGCACAGGGCCCAGCATGGTGAGTGAGCAAAGAGGTGCGGGGCAGAGTGTGTGGTCTCATAGGCTACCCATCTTCTCTCATGGGGTCCAGCACCCCAGTGCTGGCTATTCTCTCCTTCCCTCCAGCGTTTTCTCACCTGCATGTGTACTTGAGCTTTCTGGGTCCTGTGTGCTCCGGCAGGGCAGAGTGTGTGGTCTCACCTGCTATACTGAGTGCAATATGATGCCATTAAGGGATTGGGCACAAGAATCACTCAAAAGAGACACTGTGACTGCTAAATACTCATGGAGAACAGAACAGAGGGCCAAGGCCTAGAGACAGTAGAGCTGTTAGGGGCCATTGTCATGATTCTGAAAGATGATAGAGGCTTGGAAGGGGTGAGGAGGATGGTGGTTGGATTCTGGGTATATTTTGAAGGCAGAATCAAATGGATTTATTGTTAGATGAGAAGTGGGTTTTTCCTAAACAATGGGATAGGATAAACTGTTATCAGAGAAGCTTTGAGGAGTGTTCCAGTCACCTGCTGTTAAGTAAAAAACCATCCCACAATTAGTGGCTTAAAATATCAGCAGTCATTTGATTTACTCCCTAGTCTGCAACGTGGGTGGGGCTCAGTGGGACAGTGGCAGGTGGTATTAGTTGGGGCAACGTAAAGGCTGGCTGGACCCATCTGAGGCTCATCACTCACAAGTCCAACTGTAGATGCTGGCTATCTGCTGGGCCCGCAGCTGGGCTGTCAGCCAGAATCGTGAGCCTCTGGTCTCTTCACGTTGTTACAGCTCTCACAGCAAGGCAGCTGGTCTCCAAGAGCAGCCTCCCAAGAAAACAAGGGTCTGGTCCTAGCAGCCCTGAACACAGAAGAAATAATCACTATAGTTTTAAAAAATGGTTTAGGAATGGATACACTAAAATTTTTTTTAATATTTAATCTATTTTATTTTTATTTTTTTATTAAATCATAACTGCATACATTGATATGATCATGGAGCATCATTCACTCACTTCATAGACCATTTGACACATTTTTATCACAATGGTTAACATAACCTTTCTGGTGTTATCTCAGTTACTGTGCCAAAACATTTACATTCTACATTTACCAAGTTTCACAAATACCCCTGTAAGATGCACCACAGGTATGATCCCACCGATCCTCCTCCCTCTACCCACCACCCTCCCATTCTCACCTCCCCCTATTGTTAGGTTGTAACTGGGTTATAGCTTTCATGTGAGAGCCCCAAATTAGTTTCATAGTAGGGCTGAGTATATTGGGTACTTTTTCTTCCATTCTTGAGATACTTTACTAAGAAGAATATGTTCCAGCTCCATCCATGTAAACCTGAAAGAGGTAAAGTCTCCATCTTTCTTTAAGGCTGCATAGTATTCCATGGTGTACATATACCACAATTTATTAATCCATTCGTGGATCGATGGGCACTTGGGCTTTTTCCATGACTTAGCTATTATGAATTGGGCTGCAATAAACATTCTGGTACAAATATCTTTGTTATGTTTTGATTTTTGGTCTTCTGGGTATATGCCCAGCAGAGGAATTACAGGATTGAATGGCAGATCTATTTTTAGATCTCTGAGTGTTCTCCATATATCTTTCCAAAAGGAATGTATTAATTTGCATTCCCACCAGCAGTACAGAAGTGTTCCCTTTTCTCCACATCCACGCCAACATCTCTGGTCTTGAGATTTTGTGATATAGGCTAGTCTCAGTGGAGTTAGATGATATCTCAAAGTAGTTTTGATTTGCATTTCTCTGATGATTAAAGATGATGAGCATTTTTTCATATGTCTGAAGGCCGTGCGCCTGTCTTCTTCAGAGAAGTTTCTCTTCAAATCCCTTGCCCAGCCTGCGATGGGATCCCTTGTTTTTTTCTTACTGATGCGTTTGAGTTCTCTGTGGATTCTGGTTATTAAATCTTTGTCAGAGGTATACCCTGCAAATATCTTCTCCCATTCTGAGGGCTGTCTGTTTGCTTTACTTACAGTGTTCTTAGCTGTACAGAAGCTTTTTAGTCTGATCAAGTCCCAGTAGTGTATTTTTGAAGCTGCTTCAATTGCCCAGGGGGTTCTCCTCATGAAATACTCACCCAGACCAATTTCTTCAAGGGTTTTCCCTGCATCCTCCTCTAGTATTTTTATAGTTTCATGTCTTAAGTTTAAATCTTTAATCCAATGAGAGTCTATCTTAGTTAATGGTGAAAGGTGTGGGTCCAATTTCAGTCTTCTGCAGGTTGCCAGGCAGTTCACCCAGCACCATTTGTTAAATAGGGAATCTTTTCCCCACTGAAAGTTTTTAATTGGCTTGTCAAAAATCAAATAGCAGTAAGTAGCTGGATTCATCTCTTGGTTCCCTATTCTGTTCCAGATATCTACTTCTCTGTTTTTGTGCCAATACCATGCTGTTTTGATCACTATCGATTTATAGTAAAGTCTGAGGTCTGATAGTGTGATTCCTCCTGTTTTGTTTTTATTTCTGAGTAATGTCTTGGCTATTCGAGGTTTTTTTCTGATTCCATATAAAATGAAGTATTGTTTTTTCAAGATCTTTAAAACATGACAGTGGAGCTTTAATAGGGAGTGCGTTGAAATTATATATTGCTTTGGGTAGTATGGACATTTTGATAATGTTGATTCTTCCCAGCCATGAGCATGGTATGTTTTTCCATTTGTTAACATTTTCAGCTATTTCTTTTCTTAGAGTTTCATAGTTCTCTTTATAGAGATCTTTCACGTCTTTTGTTAGGTAAATTCCCAAATATTTCATCTTCTTTGGCACTACTGTGAATGGGATAGAGTCCTTAACTGCTTTTTCAACTTGACTGTTGTTGGTGTATATAAAGACTACTGATTTATGGATGTTGATTTTGTAACCTGAGACGCTGCTGTATTCCTTGATCACTTCTAGGAGTTTTGTAGTAGAGTCCCTAGTGTTTTCCAGATACACAATCATATCATCTGCGAAGAGTGAAAGTTTGATCTCTTCTGACCCTATGTGGATACCCTTGATCGCCTTTTCTTCCCAAATTGCGGTGGCTAAAACTTCCATTACAATGTTGAAAAGCAATGGAGCCAATGGGCAGCCTTGTCTGGTTCCTGATCTGAGTGGAAATGATTCCAATTTAACTCCATTCAATATGATATTGGCTGTGGGTTTGCTGTAGATGGCCTCTATCAGTTTAAGAAAAGTCCCTTCTAGACCAATTTTCTTGAGTGTTCTGATCATGAAGTGATGCTGGATATTATCAAAAGCTTTTTCTGCATCAATTGAGAGAATCATATGGTCTTTGTTTTTTAATTTGTTTATGTGCTGAATTACATTTATAGATTTACGAATATTGAACCAGCCTTGAGACCCTGGGATAAAACCAACTTGGTCATGATGTATAATTTGTTTGATGTGTTGCTGGATTCTGTTTGTTAGGATCTTGTTGAATATTTTTGCATCTATATTCATTAGTGATATTGGTCTATAATTTTCTTTTCTTGTTGGGTCTTTTCCTGGTTTGGGGATCAGGGTGATGTTTGCTTCATAGAATGTGTTGGGTAGTCTTCCTTCTTTTTCTACATTTTGGAACAGGTTGAGTAATATAGGTACTAATTCCTCTTTAAAGGTTTGGTAGAATTCTGACGTGAAACCATCTGGTCCCGGGCTTTTCTTTTTAGGGAGGTTTTGTATAGTTGATGCTCTTTCTGAACTTGATATGGGTCTGTTCAACATTTCCACTAGATTCTGGTTATGTCTTGGAAGGTGGCGTGCTTCCAAGTATTGGTCAATTTCCTTCAGATTTTCATATTTCTGAGAATAAAGTTTCTTGTAATATTCATTAAGGATTTTTTGGATTTCTGATGAGTCTGCTGTTATTTCGTCTTGTTGTTTCTGATTGATGATATTAGAGATTTTACTCTTTTTTTTCTGATTAGGTTGGCCAGAGGTTTATCTATTTTATTGACCTTTTCAGAAAACCAGCTTTTTGATTTATTTATCTGTTGTATAATTCTTTTGTTTTCAATTTCATTTAATTCTGCTCTAATTTTGGTTATTTCTTTTCTTCTACTGGGTTTGGGGTTGGAGTGTTCTTCCTTTTCCTGTTGCTTGAGATGTCCCATTAAGTTGTTAATTTCCTGAGCGGTGCCTGTGGCTCAAGGAGTGGGGCGCCGGTCCCATGTGCCGGAGGTGGTGGGTTCAAGCCCAGCCCCGGCCAAAAACCACAAAAAAAAAAAAAAAAAAAAAAAAGTTTTTAATTTCCTCTCTTTCCGTTCTCTTGAGGAAGGCTTCCAGTGCTATAAATTTCCCTCTTAGAACTGCCTTTGTGGTGTCCCAGAGGTTCTGATAGTTTGTGTCTTCATTGTCGTTTTGTTCCAAAAAATTGGTGATTTCTTTCTTAATCTCATCTCTGACCCAGCTATCATTCAGCATAAGGTTATTTAATTTCCATGTTTTTGTATGAGTATGCAGATTCCTGTTGTTACTCAATTCAAGTTTTATTCCATGATGGTCCAAGAAGATGCAAGAAATAATTTCTATTCCTTTAAATTTACTGAGGTTAGAGTTGTGACCTAAAATGTGGTCAATTTTGGAGTAAGTTCCGTGGGCTGATGAGAAGTATGTGTATTCAGTTTTGTTGGGATGAAATGTTCTGTAGATGTCTGCTAAATCTAAATATTGGATGGTTAGGTTTAAATCTAAGATTTCTTTGCTCAGCTTCTTGCTAGAGGAGCAATCCAACACTGCCAAAGGAGTGTTCAAATCTCCGATGATTATGGAGCTGGAAGAAATCAAGTTACTCATGTCTGTTAGAGTTTCTCTTATAAATTGAGGTGCATTCTGGTTGGGTGCATAGATATCAATAATTGAGATCTCATCATATTGAGTATTACCCTTAACAAATATGAAGTGACCATTCTTGTCCTTCCTTACTTTTAATGGTTTAAAGCCTACTGTATCTGCAAATAAAATTGCCACACCTGCTTTTTTCTGATTACCATTTGCCTGAAATATGGATGACCATCCTTTCACCCTGAGTCTGTATTTGTCTTTTAAGTTAAGATGTGACTCTTTTATGCAACAAATATCTGGCTTGAGTTTTTGTATCCAGTCAGCTAACCTATGCCTCTTAAGAGGACAGTTTAAGCCATTCACATTGATGGAAAGTATTGATAAGTCTGGTGGAATTTTGGGTGTCGATTTTTTCAAAGGTCCAGTGGACATTTTTAATCCTTTCGCCAGTGTGGAAGTTGGAGTTTGATCTGAAGTTTCTGAGTGAGTTTACTTTTGTGGTATAGGATTGGGTTGGTCATTGTGGAGGATAGGTCTGAGAATATCCTGAAGAGCTGTTTTACTTATGGCAAATTTTTTCAACATATGAATGTCATTGAAGTATTTAATTTCTCCATCATAGATGAAACTCAGTTTAGCTGGATACAAGATCCTGGGTTGAAAATTATTTTGCTTTAGGAGATTAAAAGTGATCACCACCCTTTTCTGGCTTGAAAAGTTTCAGCAGGGATATCTGCAGTTATTCTAATATTCTTTCCTTTGTACGTCATAGTTTTCTTTCACCGGGCTGCTTTGAGAATCTTCTCTTTCATGTTAACTTTAGTGAAACTAATTATGGTATGTCTGGGGGATGACTTATTGCAGTTGAATCGTGCTGGGGTTCTGAAGCTGTCTGCTGTCTGAATTTCAGGTTCTCTAGGCATGTTTGGAAAGTTTTCTTTCATAGTTTCATGCAGAAGGGCCTCTGTGCCCTTCCAGGCCACTTCATCATTCTCAGAAAGCCCTATAATTAATATTTTGCTTTTTTTTTGAATTATCTGAGAGTTCTCTGAGTGAGTGATATGTTTTTGCTTTCCATTTCTCTTCCCCTTTGAGAGATTGGGAGCGTTCAAAGACTTTATCTTCAATGTCAGAAATCCTTTCTTCTGCTTGCTCCATTCTGTTGCTGAGGGATTCTACTGTATTTTTTATATCTTTGAGGGCTGTAAATTCTTGCTTCAGTGTGTCTAAGTCTTTGGTGGTTTTGTCTTTAAATTCGTTAAATTCTTGAGACAACTTTTGAATTTCTCCTCAAATTTCTAATTTCATTTTATTAATCTTTTCTGCAATCCAAATTCTGAATTCAATTTCTAACATCTCAGCCAGTTGTTTATGAATGGGATCTTCAATCACATCTGCCGTATCTTTTCTTGGGGGTGTTGACCTGTTCTGGTTATTCATGTTACCAGAGTTTTTCCGCTGATTCCGCCCCATGGTTATTTTACTCCCTTTGATTTTTCCCCTGGGGCTTTATCAAGGGCCCGTGCAGTGTTGTGGCCTGAGAAAATGGGGCCTTGTCTTGTGTGGTGGGGCTAAGTGGTTCTGTCTTGTTTTCAGCTGGTTTCTGTTTGATCCTATTGCAACGTCTACTCTGGCTTGAAGTCTCAGCTGTGTGGAAAAATCAGCAATTAAGTCACCCCACCCGCCCACCTCTGGCACCAGTTGGAAAAGGAGAATCAAACCTTCCTACAACCGCCCACCCAGGGCACTGCCTGAAAAGTCCTCAGTCTATTAGCCCAGTTTAAAAGGTCCAAATCAACTGTCTCAATCGGCACCTGTCTTGGGTGGGAGAGTTCAAGAGGTCTCTGGGAACTGGATCACAGGGGCATGGTGACTCCTCTGACATGGCTCACCCCAGTGCAGCGTGGAGTCAGGAGGAGCCACCCAGCAAACAGAGCAGTCTGGGAAGGTTGACGTCTCCTTCCCCACTTTGCCCCTCCGTCGGACCCAGTCACTGGTATCTCTGCAGATGGCTAACCCAGTTGCCTGCAGTGAACAGACACTCCAGGGGTTTGCACCTGCCTGAATCGCAAGGAAGTCTGTCAGGCCCCCACAGACTGCCGCTATCTAGCAGGAGGAGATGGGGCCTGACATCTTTGAGTGCTTGATGCAGGTGATGGGAAGGAGGTGTTCACTCAGGCTTAGCCCCGTCCCTGATGGATGCTGCTAACAGAACAGAACAGAACAGACAACTTTGTGGGGTTCTGTCTCTGTTCCTGCCGAAATCGCCTACAGTAGACGGGCTGTTCTGAGTTCAAACGTCTTTGCTGCTGGAGGTTTGTGTCCTCTTTGCTACTGGAGGTTTGCCGATCTCCTCTCTGGGTTGGCCCTGGAAGCTTCCCAGGTTTGTGAGCAGTGTCAGGAAATCCCCCGCTTACCGGTGGCCTCCTCTGGTTGCCCAGGGAGACAGGGGTTGTGGCCTCAGAATATCCAGAAGTGAGCGTTCTTCCATTAAAGTAAAAACGGCTGTTGATCTACCTTCAGGGAACTGCTGCTCTGGTGTGGGCACTCAGCCGACCCTTTTCTCCTCTGTTTCGCTCCCCAGAGTCAGCACTGAGCGGCCGCAGTTTATGCTGGGTGCACACCCCTCGAGAGATCCCCCAAGAATCCGAACTCTTGGGGGACAGGCCCCCAGACCCCGAGTGGGAGTGGGGGGGAAGCTACAGTTTCATTCAGTTTTATGCCCGGCCGTATTGTTGCCCGGGGAGGGCTGCTGCACCGCACCGCAGGGAAGTGCTGCCAAGGCTTCATTCCCCCTCAGCAGAGTGCCCTCTCCTCGCTCACGTGTCTCAGACTCAGCGCTGACCTGACGCAGCTTGGGCACTGTGCACTCCCCTTGAGAAATCACCCAAGGATCCGAACTCCTGGGGGACAGGCCTCCAGACCCCAAGTCAGAGTGGGGGGGGAGTGCTGGGCGCTCAGTGGGGAAGCTAGAGTTTTATTCAGTTTTATGCCTGGCCGTATTGTTGCCTGGGGAGGGCTGCTGCACCGCACCGCAGGGAAGTGCTGCCAAGGCTTGACTCCCCCTCAGCAGAGTGCCCTCTCCTCGCTCGCGTGTCTCAGAGTCAGCGCTGACCAGTCGCGGTTCGGGCACTGTGCGCTCCCCTCGAGAAATCACCCAAGGATCCGATCTCCTGGGGGACAGGCCCCCAGACCCTAAGTGAGAGTGGGGGGGAAGCTCTCGTTTCATTCAGTTTTATGTCTGGCTGTATTGATGCACAGGGAGGGCTGCTGCACCGCACCACAGGAAAGTGCCGCCGAGGCGCGACTCCCCCTTAGCCAGGTGCCCTCTCCACACTCGCGTGCCTCAGAGTCAACGCTGACCAGTCGCAACTCGGGGACTGTCCACTCCCCTTGAGAAATTACTCAAGAACCCGAACTCCTGGGGACAGGCCTCCAGATCTCAGTGGGCGGGAGGGGAGTGTTGGGGATTCAGGGTTGCCTGCAAAGGATTTTTAAAGTTTTATACAGTTTTATGCCCGGTAGGAGAATGCCACGGCACCCCAGTAGGGGAGGTAGGTCCAGTTTTTAGAAGGTCTCTCCCATGGAGTGTAGTGGGAGGGCCTTTAATTTCTGCCCGCTTGTTTAATTGTGGGGCTCTTGAGCCGGTCTCATGGGGGAGGGGGACTCCCGTCCACTTGGTGGTGGATTTTGTACCTTTTGTTTGCATCCTTGTGGTCACAGCTTGCCTCCGCGGTGTTGATGTGCGTTCTTCAACCTTCTCTCTTGGTGTGGCTCAAGTCCACCAGGATACTTACTAAATTCCTGTCTCTTAACTCTCCTTCTGGACAGGAGCCTCTGTTGAAAGCTGGCTTCAGTCCGCCATCTTGTCTCTCCCCCGATACACTAAAATTTTTTAAGAATATTCTTTGTTGTAGCCTGCCCAGCTGCCTGTGTTCCCCCATCCTCTTAGGGTTCTCTCTTGGATCTCAGTATCCCTACTTCCGTGTGACTCCCTTCTGGGAAACTTTCAATCAACATAAGGGGAGATGCTGAAGCTGCCGGAGCACACAGGACCTGGGAAGCTCAAGTACACATGCTGGTGGGAAGATGCTGGAGGGAAGGAGAGAATAGCCAGCACTGGGGTGCTGGACCCCATGAGAGAAGGTGAGAACTGCAGGAGGATCTGGAGGGGAAGCCCAGGACTTGTTCACCAAGACTAAAGGCTCACCGGGGTCCTCAGTCCGGGATTGCTGGGTTGGAGTAACAAGCTGGGCTGGTGGTACCCAGGCAAAGCACTCCGTGCTGAGTTCCCTGCTTGAGGTCAGGGTCTGGCTTCACTCTCAATCCATACCTTGAGTTGAACCCATAAAGTGACAGGTGTGTAGAACTGAGCGGGTTGGGATGTGTGGGTGCCTGTGTGTCCTGAGGTGTTGTGTGGGAAGGGAGGGCACCCTGCAGGCTGGGTGCTGTGATTTTTTCTTCAAGGTCCCTCCTACTAAGTCCTGTAGTGTCTCTGTCCCCAAAAGACACTGTGCTGGACTTTGTGTTCTATAAGAATAGAACACGCTGGTCTTTCTTCCTTTATGGAGGGCTGTCTGAACCATGGGGGAGCCAGCAGCTGAGACTCTGTTCTTTCTTTTTTAATCAACTAAGATACAGATGCTTTTATTCTTCAGTCTGTAAGCACAGCTCCCTCCTTGGATAGTGATGTGATGCAGGTAGCAGAGACTGGAATTTTCACAGTGTAAGGAGGGCAGGCCCTTTGTCCATGCTGCTCCCTCTGTCTCCAGTGGGGATGCGTCACATTGTCAGACACAGTACGCATTTGGTGAATGAATGAATTAGCGAAAGAATGAATGAATGCATCTCATCGCCCCTGCAACTTTAAGTGTTAGGGCCCTGGCCCCTATACCAGCAGGGGTGTGGGTAAGGGGCTGTTTTATGAGACTAATTCCCCCCTGCTCCCCTTGTGGGATTGCTGAGTTTCTTTCTTCCCTCAGCCTCACCCTAAGCACAGGCAAAGAGATTGCAGGGACGAGGGGGAAGAAGTGAATGAGAAATCAAAGCTGAAAGAAAAGGCCACCTCCCCACACCACCTTCACGTTTTCCTTTCTTTCCCTTGTCTCAATTATCTGTTATTGTGCAATGATTTTACCCTAAAAGGTAGAAGTTTGAAACCACAAATATTATCTCACAGTTACTGTGGGTGAGGAATTCAGTATTGGCTTAGTTCAGGTTCTGGTCTGAGAATCCTCAGGTCAAGCTGTGGCCAGGGCTACAGTTATCTGAAGGCACAACAGGGGCTGGGGCAGCCACTGAGAAGAAGTTTCCCTATCATGGCTGTGCACTTACCATGCGGGCTTCTCTGTGGGACTGTTGACCATCCTTACCAGGTGGTAGCTGGCTGTCCTTACAGTGAGTATGGAGGTAGGGAGGGTGGGACAGAGACTATTTTATGGACAGGCCTCTGAAATCACACACTGTCACTTTAGCCTTGCTTTGTTCATTAAATACAAATAACTGTGTCCTGCCCCCACACAAGAGCGAGGCAGTTAAGTTCTTCCTCTTAAAGGGAGCCACCTCAAATGTTTAGTGGAAATGTTTAAAGCCACCAACCTGCTTTGTGAGAGTCCCTTGTCCCACCCCCTAAGTGCCTCTCTAATTTGTTCTTCTGTCCAGTCAGGTCTTTATCTAACTGTCTCTAATGGGAGCTTCCAACAGGTCCTGCCAGGCCCAGGGATCCTGACAGCCATTTTACTTCTTTCCTAATGTCATAACTGTGTGGCATGTCTAAATATGTTATTTAATTAATTCACACTCAAATGTAGAGGATATCAACACACTGCATCTTAAGAGTGCTACATATTTTAAAAGCGGTAAAGAGCACCATCACTCTACAAAGTAACCTGTGGACCAACTCTGCTGGGAGAATGTCCCATGTTGGGGATGCCTGAGGCACAGTGAGGCTAGTGCTGCAAAAGCTAAGGGGATCCTGCAAGATGGGCAAACAGGAAAGGATGAAGGACCCACCCTGGCCTGCTGGCCAAAGTGTGTGTGAGTGTGTGAGCTGGCTCCCTCTCCCTTCTGTCTCTCTGTGTGAGTTTGCTCCTCTCCCTTCTGTCTCTGTGCGCGAGTGTGTGAGTTTGCTCCTCTCCCTTCAGTCTCTGTGTGTGAGTGTGTGAGTTTGCTCCTCTCCTTTCTGTCTCTGTGTGTGAGTTTGCTCCTTTCCCTTCTGTCTCTGTGTGTGAGTGTGTGAGTTTGCTCCCTCTCCCTTCTGTCTCTGTGTGTGTGTGTGAGTCTGCTCCTCTCCCTTCTGTCTCTGTGTGTGTGCATGTGAGTTTGCTCCTCTCCCTTCTGTCTCTGTGTATGAGCGTGTGAGTTTGCTCCTCTCCCTTCTGTCTCTTTGTGTGTGAGTGTGTAAGTTTGCTCCTCTCCCTTCTGTCTCTGTGTGTGAGTGTGTGAGTTTGCTCCTTTCCCTTCTGTCTCTGTGTGTGAGTGTGTGAGTTTGCTCCCTCTCCCTTCTGTCTCTGTGTGTGTGCATGTGAGTTTGCTCCTCTCCCTTCTGTCCCTGTGTGTGAGTGTGTGAGTTTGCTCCTCTCCCTTCTGTCTCTTTGTGAGTGTGTGAGTTTGCTCCTTTCCCTTCTGTCTCTGTGTGTGAGTGTGTGAGTTTGCTCCCTCTCCCTTTGGTCTCTGTGTGTGTGTGTGTGAGTTTGCTCCTCTCCCTTCAGTTTCTCTGTGTGTGAGTGTGTGAGTTTGTCCTCTCCCTTCTGTCTCTGTGTGTGTGTGTGAGTTTGTCGTCTCCCTTCTTTCTCTGTGTGTGAGTGTGTGTGTTTGCTCCCTCTCCCTTCTGTCTCTGTGTGTGAGTGTGTGAGTTTGCTCCTCTCCCTTGTCTCTGTGCGTGAGTGTGTGATTTTGCTCCTCTCCCTTCTATCTGTGTGTGAGTGTGAGTTTGCTCCCTCTCCCTTCTGTCTCTGTGTGTGAGTGTGTGAGTTTGATCCTCTCCCTTCTGTTTATGTGTGGGTTTGCTCCTCTCCCTCTGTCTCTCTGTGTGTGAGTGATTGAGTTTGTTCCTGTCCCTTCTGTCTGTATGTGAGTGTGTAAGTTTGTTCCTCTCCCTTCTATCTCTGTGTGTGAGAGTTTGCTCCTCTCCCTTTTGTCTCTGTGTGTAAGTGTGTGAGTTTGCTCCTTTCCCTTCTGTCTCTTTGTGTGAGTGTATGAGTTTGTCTTCTCCCTTTTGTCTTTCTGTGTGTGTGAGTTTGCTCCTCTCCTTTCTGTCTCTGTGTGTGTGAGTGTGTGAGTTCGTCCTCTCCCTTCTGTCTCTCTGTGTGAGTGGGTAATTTTGCTCCTCTCCCTTCTGTCTCTGTGTGTGTGAGTGTGTGAGTTCGTCCTCTCCCTTCTGTCTCTCTGTGTGAGTGGGTAATTTTGCTCCCTCTCCCTTCTGTCACTTTGTGTGAGTGTGTGAGTTTGTCCTCTCCCTTCGCTCTCTCTGTGTGTGTGAGTTTGCTTCTCTCCCTTATGTCTCTGTGTGTGAGTGTGCGAGGTTGCTCCTCTCCCTTCAGTCTCTCTGTATGTGAGTTGTAAGTTTGGTCCTCTCCCTTCTGTTAGTGTGTGTGTGTGTGTGTGTCAGTTTTTTCCTCTCCCTTCTATTTATGTGTGTGAGTGTGTGAGTTTGCTCCTCTCCCTTCTATCTCTGTGTGTGAGTGTGGGTTTGCTCCTCTCCCTTCTGTCTCTGTGTGTGAGTGTTAGAGTTTGCACCTCTCCCTTCTGTCTATGTGTGTGAGTGTGTGAGTTTTCCTCTCCTTTCTGTATCTCTGTGTATGTGAGTTTGCTCCTCTCCCTTCTGTCTCTCTGTGTGTGAGTGTGTGATTTTGCTTCCTTTCCCTTCTGTCTCTGTGTGGGAGTGTGTTAGTTTGCTCCCTCTCCCTTCAGTCTCTGTGTGTGAGTGTTAGAGTTTGCACCTCTCCCTTCTGTCTATGTGTGTGAGTGTGTGAGTTTGTCCTCTCCTTTCTGTATCTCTGTGTGTGTGAATTTGCTCCCTTTCCCTTCTGTCTCTGTGCGTGAGTGTGTGAGTTTGCTCCTCTCCCTTATGTCTCTTTGTGTGAGTGTGTTTGTTTGCTCCCTCTCCCTTCTATCTCTGTGTGTGAGTGTGTGAGTTTGACCTCTCCCTTCTGTCTCTGTGTGTGAGTGTGTGAGTTTGACCTCTCCCTTCTGTCTCTGTGTGTGAGTGTGTGAGTTTGCTCCTTTCCATTCTGTCTCTGTGTGTGTGATTGTGTGATTTTGCTCCCTTTCCCTTCTGTCTCTGTGTGTGAGTGTGTTAGATTGCTTTCTCTCTCTTCCGTCTCTGTGTGTGAGTGTGTGAGTTTGCTCCTCTCCGTTCTGTCCTGTGTGAGTTTGCTCCTCTCCCTTCTGTCTCTTTGTGTGTGACTGTGTGAGTTTGCTCCCTTTCTCTTCTGTCTGTGCGTGTGAGTGTATTTGTTTGCTCCCTCTCCCTTCTGTCTCTGTGTGAGTGTGTGAGTTTGCTCCTCTCCATTCTGTCTCTGTGTGTGAGTGTGTGTGTTTGCTCCCTCTCCCTTCTGTCTCTCTGTGTGTGCATGTGAGTTTGCTCCTCTCCCTTCTGTCTCTGTGTATGAGTGTGTGAGTTTGCTCCTCTCCCTTCTGTCTCCCTGTGTGTGAGTGTGTGAGTTTGCTCTTCTCCCTTCTGTCTCTGTATCTGAGTGTGCGAGTTTGCTTCTCTCCCTTCTGTCTCTCTGTGTGTGAGTTGTAAGTTTGCTCCTCTCCTTTCTGTCTCTGTGTGTGAGTGTGTGAGTTTTTCGTCTCCCTTCTGTCTCTGTGTGTGAGTGTGTGAGTTTACTCGTCTCCCTCCTGACTCTGTGTTTGAGTGCATGAGTTTGCTCCTCTGCCTTCTATCTCTGTGTGTGAGTGTGAGTTTTCTCCCTCTCCCTTCTGTCTCTGTGTGTGAGTACCTGAGTTTGCTCCTCACCGTTCTGTCTCTGTGTGAGTTTGCTCCTCTCCCTTCTGTCTCACTGTGTGTGAGTGTGTGAGTTTGCTCCTCTCCCTCCTGTCTCTGTGTGTGTGAGTGTCTAAATTTGCTCCTCTCCCTTCTATCTCGGTGTGTGAGTGTGTGTGTTTGCTCCTCTCCCTTCTGTCTCTGTGTGTAAGTGTGCGAGGTTGCTCCTCTCACTCCTGTCTCTGTGTGTGAGTGTGTGTGTTTGCTCCTCTCCCTTCTGTCTCTGTGTGTAAGTGTGTGTTTGCTCCTCTCACTCCTGTCTCTGTGTGTGAGTGTGTGACTTTGTCCTCTCCCTTCTATCTCTCTGTTTGAGTAAGTATGCTCCTCTCCCTTCTGTCTCTGTGTGTGTGAGTTTGCTCCCACTCCCTTCTGTCTCTGTGTGTATGTGTGAGTTTGCTCCTCTCCCATCTGTCTCTGTGAGTGTGTGAATTTGCTCCTGTCCCTTCTGTCTCTGTGTGTGAGTGCGTGAGTTTGCTCTTCTCCCTTCTGTCTCTGTGTGTGTGAGTTTTTTTCTCTCCCTTCTGTCTCTGTGTGTGAGTGTGTGACTTTGATCCTCTCCCTTCTGTCTCTGTGTGTGAGTGTTTGAGATTTCTCCCACTCCCTTCTCTCTCTGTGTGTGTGAGTGTGTGAGTTTGCTCCCTCTTCCTTCAGTCTCTATGTGTGTGAATGTGTGAGTTTGCTCCTCTCCCTTCTGTCTCTGTGTGTGTGAGTGTGTGAGTTTGCTCCCTCTCTCTTCTGTCTCTGTGTGTGAGTGTGTTAGATTGCTTTCTCTCCCTTCCGTCTCTGTGTGTGAGTGTGTGAGTTTGCTCCTCTCCGTTCTGTCCTGTGTGAGTTTGCTCCTCTCCCTTCTGTCTCTGTGTGTGTGTGTGTGAGTTCTTTCCTCTCTCTTCTGTTTATGTGTGTGTGTGTGTGAGTTTGCTCCCTACCCTTCTGTCTGTGTGTGTGTGAGTGTGTGAGTTTTTTCCTCTCCCTTCTGTCTCTCTGTGTGAGTGTTTGAGTTTGGTCCCTCTCCCTTCTGTCTCTGTGTGTGTGTGAGGGTTTGAGTGTTTTCCTCTCCCTTCTGTCTGTGTGTGTGTGAGTGTGTTAGTTTGCTCCTCTCCCTTCTGTCTCTGTGTGTGAGTGTGTGAGTTTTTTTCTCTCCCTTCTGTCTCTCTCTGTATGTGTGTGAGAGTTTTTTTCTCTCAATTCTGTCTCTGTGTGTGAGTGTGTGTTTTTTCCTCTCCCTTATGTCTCACTGTGTGTGAGTGTGTAAGTTTGCTCCTCTCCCTTCTGTCTCTCTGTGTGTGAGTGTGTGAGTTTTTTCTTCTCCCTTCTGTCTCTGTGTGTGTGTGTGTGTGTGAGTTTGCTCCCTCTCCCTTCTGTGTCTCTGTGAGTGTGTGAGTTTTTTCCTCTCCCTTCTGTCTCTGTGTGTGTGTGTGTGAGTTTGCTCCCTCTCCCTCCTGGTCTCTGTGAGTGAGTGTGTGAGTTTTTTTCTCTCCCTTCTGTCTCTCTGTGTGTGAGTGTGTGAGTTTTTTCCTCTCCCTTCAGTCTCTTTGTGTGAGTGTGTGAGTTTGCTCACTCTCCCTTTTGTCTCACTGTGTGTGAGTGTGTAAGTTTTCTCTTCTCCCTTCTGCCTCTCTGTGTGTGAGTTTTTTCTTCTCCCTTCTGTCTGTGTGTGTGTGTGTGTGTGTGTGTGAGTTTGCTCCCTCTCCCTTCTGTGTCTCTGTGAGTGAGTGTGTGAGTTTTTCCTCTCCCTTCTGTCTCTTTGTGTGAGTGTGTGAGTTTTTTCCTCTCCCTTCAGTCTCTTTGTGTGAGTGTGTGAGTTTGCTCACTCTCCCTTCTGTCTCTCTGTGTGTGAGTGTGTGAGTTTTTTCTTCTCCCTTCTATCTCTGTGTGTGAGTGTGTGAGTTTTCACCCTCTCCCCTCTGTCTCCCTCTGTGTGTGAGTGTGTGAGTTTTTTCCTGTCCCTTCTGTCTTTCTGTGTGTGAGTGTGTGAGTTTTTTCTTCTCCCTTCTATCTCTGTGTGTGAGTGTGTGAGTTTTCACCCTCTCCCCTCTGTCTCCCTCTGTGTGTGAGTGTGTGAGTTTTTCCTGTCCTTTCTGTCTCTGTGTGTGTGAGTGTGTGAGTTTGCTCCTCTTCCTTCTTGCTCTCTGTGTGTGAGTGTGTGAGTTTGCTCCCTCTCCCTTCTGTATCTCTGTGTGTGAGTGTGTGTGTTTTTTCCTCTCCCTTCTGTCTCTGTGTGTGTGAGTGTGTGAGTTTGCTCCCTCTCCCTTCTGTCTCTCTGTGTGTGATTGTGTGTGTTTTTTCCTCCCCCTTCTGTCTCTCTGTGTGTGAGTGTGTGAGTTTGCTCCTCTCCCTCTGTCTCTGTCTCTTTGCAGGTTTCTCTTTCTGCCCTGCTCTCTTCTTCTCTCTCTCTGTTTCTGTTCTTCTGTGTCACTTTATGTCTTGGTCTCTATTTCTCTGTTACTTGTCCCTGTCTGCCTATGTGTACATATTGTGTGTATGTGTGTATGTGTGTGTGCGTGCTGCAGTTTGTGTGCACGCATGTGGACATATAATGTTTGCAGCTTAGCTGGCTTTCTGAATGCCCCCCCACCCCAGTATTGTCATCTCTCCTGAATCTGAGCAGTTTTTCTCTCTCTTTCCCTGTGTAACTCCCTACATCCTGACCCCAACTCCAGAGGTTATTATCAGCAGATTGTTGAATAGTTACTTGTTTCATTAAAATAAATGAAACAAGAAACAACAAATGATAAAGAGACAAAATGTCTGCACCTCTGTATAATGTAGACTTCAATTTAAATAAAATCTATTCTAAACTACAGGAACAGATTTTTTCTTTCTTTCTTTTTTTTTAGGCCAAGTCTCAAACTGTCACCCTGGGTAGAGTGCTGTGGCATCACAGCTCACAGCAACCGCAAACTCGGGCTCAAGTGATTATCTTGCCTTAACCTCCCAAGTAGCTGGGACTATAGGTGCCTGCCACAATGCCCAGCCATTTTTTGGTTGTAGTTGTCATTGTTGTTTGGCAGGCCCATGTTGGCTTCGAACCCACCATCTCTGGTGTATGTGGCTGAGCTTGAGCTACAGGCGCTGAGGCCAGATTTTTTTTTCCTTAACTACAACTTATTTTTATGATTCTAAGGTTAATACATATTTATTTGGACTACATAGAGAAGCACAAAAAAGAAAATAATAATTATCTGTTCTCCCATGGTCAGAGATAACCGAAGTTAACATCGGGATAATCTATGGCTTGAATGTTGTGTCATCTCCGAAGTTTGTGTTGAAACTTAATCCCCAGTGCAGCAGAAGTAAGAGGTAGGAGGTCGTCGGGCCAGGAGGAGTCTTCCCTCATGTGTGGATTAGTGCCTTATTAAAGGGCTTACAGGTGAGTTTGCCCTTTCTTTCCATTTCACCATGTGAAGACACAGCAGCACAGCACCATCTTGGAAGCAGAGAGCAGCTCTCACTACGCACCACACTTGCCGGAGCCTTGATCTTGGAATTCCCAGCTCCTGAACTGTTTTTGTTTTTTTTTTTTTTTTTTGAGACAGCAACCTCAGACACTGGGCTCAAATGATCTTCTTGCCTTAGCCTCCTGAGTAGCTGGGACTATAGGTGTGGGCCACTATGCCAGGCTAGTTTTTCTATTTTTAGTAGACCCTTATTCAGGCTGGTGTCAACTCCAGAGCTCAGGGGACCCACTCACCTTGGCTTCCCAGAGTGCTAGGATTATAGGGATGGGCCACTGTGTCCATCTGTGGTGAATATTCTGGTACTTTTGGGGGTGGGTGGTGGTGGTGACAGAGTCTCATTCTGTTGCCCCAGGCTAGAGTGCTGTGGCATAGACCACCATAATGCCTGGATAATTTAATTAATTAATTAATTAATTTAGTAGAGACAGGGTCTCACTCGTACTCCGGCTGGTCTCAAACTCCTGAGGTCAAGCAATGACCTGCCTTGGCTTCCCAGAGTGCTGGGATTACAGGTGTGAGCTACCATGTCTGGCCTGGTAATTAAATCTTTATCCATATCCCTGTCTATTTCCTTAGCATACAGTTCTAGAAATAGAATAGTTGGGTTAAGGGATATAAATTGCAAGTTCCTGGTACATGGTGATATATTAACCTTAAGAAAGTTTATGCTGATTTCCACTTCTGTCAGCAACCCAGGACAATGCTGCTTTGCTACACCCTAGGTGACCTTGGCTAACATCAATTTTTTTGTGTGTTATTAATTTTTAGTTTAATTCTGTTGTGGTCAGAAAATATATTTTGTATGACTCCAATCCTGTCAGATTTATTAAGTCTGTTTTACAGCCCAGTTTGAAGTCTCCTTTGGTGAATGTTTCATGAACACTTGAAAAGAAACCATGTCAGATTGTATAAAAAAAAATCAACACATTGTACCCCACATATGCATAAATGTATTCATGATCAATGTCTATTTGACTTAATAAAAAAATATAAAATTAAATTAAATTAAAAAAAGAAAAAAAAAAAAAGAATGTTCATCCTGCCACTGTTGGTGGAAAGATTCTGCTGGGTTTAGTTGGTTGCTAGTATTGTTGAAATCTTTTATATTCTGATTTTCTGTGTACTCGTTCTATCAGTTAATAAGACAGAGATGTTGGAACCTCCCATTATAATTTTGGATTTGTCTGTTTCCCTTTCCTATGCTTTAAAGCTCTCTTATTGGGGTCACTCACATTCATTCTTGTTCTGTCTTCTGAAGAACTGACCTGCTTATCATAACATCATGCTCATCTTTGTCTCTGGTAATATTCTCTGGCCTGAATTCTACTCTGTCTGCTATAAATATATCCTTTCCAGCTTTTTTGGATCAGTGTCTGTATGGCACATTTCCCCAGAATTTTACTTCTAAATTACTTGTGTCTTTATATTTAAAGTGTTTCTTGTAGAAAAGATAGATTGAGATTTGTTTTAAGAAAAAAAATAAGAAAAAATAAAAGAACCTGACAAATGCTGCTTTTTAATTGAAATATGTAGACCAT
The DNA here is from genome assembly GCF_027406575.1 of Nycticebus coucang. Taxonomy (NCBI): domain Eukaryota; kingdom Metazoa; phylum Chordata; class Mammalia; order Primates; family Lorisidae; genus Nycticebus; species Nycticebus coucang. Next base: position 31,432,616 of record NC_069789.1, on the reverse strand, counting down.
CAATTCGATGTAATTCTTGATAAATTGGGTTTGCTCTACTATCTTGCATTTCCCCTTCACTGTTGTCCAGTCTGTTTTTGTTTCATCTTTTTTTCTGCCTTTTTTTGGACTAATTATGTAATTTTTATGGTTGTGCTTTATTTCTGCTCTTGGTTTATTAACTATGCCTCCTTGTCCTATTATTATTTTTTTAAATAGGATTTACAATATACATCTTTAACTTATCCCAATCTTCTTTCATGTATACTGTAAGAACCACATAACAGTACACCTTCATTTCTGCTTCCCATTCTTTGTGCTATTGTTGCCATAAAATAGCATGACTGCATGGATTATAAAACCCATAATAGGTTTGTACCAGAGGCTGGCGAACTTCCTGTACAGTGCTAGTTAGCAAATATTTTAGGCTGTAAAACCATACATGTCCATTACAACTACTTAACCCTGGCTATTGTAGCACAAAACCAGTAATAGGTGAGACAGAAATAAATTAACATTGCTGTGTTCCAATAAAACTTTATTTATAAAAATAGTCAGCAGGCAGGATTTGGCCTTTTGGTGATAGTTCTTGATCCCAGCTGTAGATAATCAAAAATTATATCAGACAGAAATTTTTTTTTTATATTTGCCTACATATTTGCCATTATTTGGCACTTTTCCCCTTTCTTTTTCTTTTTTTTGAGATCTCACATTTCATGTGGTATCATTTTCCTTCTTTCTAGAGAATAGGGTTGAGCATTTCTGTAGAGCATGCCAGCAGTACATTATCTCAGTTTTTGCTTGTTTGAAAAAAAAAAAAATCTTTATTTTGCCTTCCATTTTGAAAGGTGCTTTTGCTTGGTGTAGAATTCTAGGTTGAGAGGATTTTTTTCTTGTACCACTAGAAAGATGTCTCTTCATTAATTTCTGGCATCCATAGATTCTGTCAAGAAGTCAGCTATAATTATTTATTATCTCTTTTATCCAACCTAAGTGATTTTTTTTTTTGGGAGTGGGGCTGCCTTCAAGATTTCTCTCTTCATCTTTGCATTTCCAGAATTTTAACTATGGTGTTCTGGGGTGTTTTTCTTTGTGCTGATCCTGCTTAAGGTTCTCTGAACTTCTAGGATGTGTGGTTTTCTTTTATTTTAATCTTGGAAAATACTTGGGCACTGGCTCTTCAGATATTTCTTTTGCTCTATTCTTTCTTCTTTAATCCTTCTGGGACTCAAACTGCATGTATGTTAGACCATTTGCAGTGGTCTGGTCTGGTACTTGAATTTTATCACTACCACCACCACCACCATCACCATCACCACCACCACCACCACCATCACCACCATCACCATCACCACCACCACCACCACCATCACCATCACCACCACCACCACCACCACCACCATCACCACCATCACCATCACCACCACCACCACCATCACCATCACCACCATCACCACCATCACCACCACCACCATCACCACCACCACCATCACCATCACCACCACCACCATCATCACCACCATCACCACCACCATCACCATCATCACCACCATTACCACCATTACCACCACCACCACCACCATCACCATCATCACCATTGCCTCTTCCACCTCACTACCACCATCATATCCACTTATATAATGTTCACAGTGGAGAAGATATTATTCTAAATACCTAATATATATATATCAACTCTTCTAATCATTGCATCAACCCTGTAATATAATTTTATATGTACATACATATTATTGTTCTTCTGACTTCACAGGACTTGGGAGAGGGATTTGGACTTAAGCCCAGGAAAATAGTAGAGCCCTCTGAAGACCTGGTCTCTGACTACAAATGCTATTCCAATATTGAAACTAATAACTCTGTTTCTAAAATCTGTTTCCACGAAATAACATTCAATCAATCATTTATTCATCAAACATGTATCTCCTGTATGGCAGAAAGATAGCCATGTAAGGCTGATCCTCCATCCTCTGTCCTTGTCTCCCTTCTTCCTCCCTCTGCCAACGCACAAGAAGAATTTGAAAAATTAGTTTTCACTTTTCTACCTTCTCAGGGAAAAATGCAGGCTTTGAGCTCTGGGACAGGGTCCCGCCTGGAGGCTAGGATTGCCTGTGTCATAACCCTTTGGTTACAAGTATCTCTTTGCCTCCTTTTCCTTCCCTTCTCGGAACACTCCCTGTTTTGTTCCTATTCTAGTATATGTGCTGCCGAAGCGAGCACCCCTGTTTTGTTCCTAATGACAAGTTGATGTGCTATTAGCTTTGTGGCCCCAGGCCTGGACCTGGGCAGCTCAGCTGCTTCTTAGAATTATGGACTTCTGAAGTTCCTGTACAATAACCTTGTTTCCCTGTTTTCTACATTCTATGTTCCTGAGAAGTAAGTTTGTGGGTATTTGATGTACTAAAAATCATATAAACCAAAGTTTCCTTATTCCAATTTCTCTCTGGAATGCAGGTTATTAAAGTGAGAATTAATGGATGCTGGGACAGTTCTGGCATACACCTGTTTTCCAGGTGTAATTATTAATTGCACCTTTCCCCATTTGATTCACAAAAAGAGTACTGGTTTATTAGAAGAAAAATTGTATGGTCATCTGAAACCTTAAATCCAATTTTGTTATAGCTTAACTTGGTTTCTCGTTAGTTCAATGGGAACTATTCTCATAAATGTCATGAAAGTAGATGAAAGATTGGAAGGAAGTGCTTTGAACTTATCAGAAGAAAGGCAGTATTTGCATATTTTTGCAAAGGATATTGCAAAATATCCTTTTGCAAAGGATATTTGCATATTTTCAATCAGACAAAAGCTTGATAACCAGGATCTATAGAGAACTCAAATTAATCCACATGAAAAAAGCCAACAATCCCTTATATCAATGGGCAAGAGACATGAATAGAACTTTCTCTAAAGACGACAGACGAATGGCTAACAAACACATGAAAAAATGTTCATCATCTCTATATATCAGAGAAATGCAAATCAAAACAACCCTGAGATATCATCTAACCCCAGTGAGAATGGCCCACATCACAAAATCTCAAAACTGCAGATGCTGGCGTGGATGTGGAGAGAAGGGAACACTTTTACACTGCTGGTGGGACTGCAAACTAGTACAACCTTTCTGGAAGGAAGTATGGAGAAACCTCAAAGCACTCAACCTAGACCTCCCATTCGATCCTGCAATCCCATTACTGGGCATCTACCCAGAAGGAAAAAAATCCTTTTATCATAAGGACACTTGTACTAGACTGTTTATTGCAGCTCAATTTACCATTGCCAAAATGTGGAAACAGCCTAAATGCCCACCAACCCAGGAATGGATTAACAAGCTGTGGTATATGTATACCATGGAATACTATTCAGCCATTAAAAAAAATGGAGACTTTACATCCTTCGTATTAACCTGGATGGAAGTGGAAGACATTATTCTTAGTAAAGCATCACAAGAATGGAGAAGCATGAATCCTATGTACTCAATCTTGACATGAGGACAATTAATGACAATTAAGGTTATGGGGGGGGGAGCAGAAAGAGGGATGGAGGGAGGTGGGTGGGGCCTTAGTGTGTGTCACATTTTATGGGGGCAAGACATGATTGCAAGAGGGACTTTACCTAACAATTGCAATCAGTGTAACTGGCTTATTGTACCCTCAATGAATCCCCAACAATAAAAAAAAAAAAAATAAAAAAAAAAAAAAAAAAGAAAGGCAGTTTGCTATTGTTATTACAACTTTTATTATGCCTGATGGCCTGTAACAGATGTACTATAACTTAGGCACTACTTAAAACTTTTTGCTGGGTTTATAAATTTGTATATCTAATTAAGTATTCTGATAAATTTATGAATTCTTTGAGGGGCCTTTTCTTTTTCTCAAGATCTTAAATTGTTTTAACTTTTCTTTCACTTGCTTCTCGCTAGGTCTTCTGCCCCTGCCTCTCCAACCTCTCTGCTGATCTGATGTTAACCAATCAGACTTTTTTCTTTTGTTCTGTTTCCTTGTTCCTAAATTACAAACTCACTATTCTGCATTACCCAGGGGGAGCTCTCATTCTGTTTTGTGAGGCTGCCCTGATTCATGAGTTGCTAGTAAAAGCCAATTAGATCTGTAACGGAATTGGTTGTAATTTTGTCTTTGATGCTATGTATGCATGCATGTATGTACAATATATACCTATATATTTATGCACTTTCCATAATGTTTATGACTTCATTGAACAATATTTTGTGAACACTTTTTATTTTCCTATAATATTTCAAAATGGATAATATACCATAATTTATTTAACCAACTTTGCATTGTTGGTCTGTTAGGTTTTTCTATAAAAAATGACCCTGTGCTTATCTCCTTGAAATTGTAGTCTTTGCATGGATCTCCTACATCTCTATACTTCCTTCAGACAACTCTAAAAAGGGCCAACAAGTGTACATGAGTTAAGACATTTAATAACTTCTTGACAAAGTACCTTCATCCCCAAGTGTGTGAGAAGGCTCACCTCTACCTTTCTAACACTTATAAAACTTTAAAAACTCTTTGCCAAATGAATAAACACTCTGTTGCATATTTTTCTGGGTTGGTGGCTTGAACAGTTTTACATGTTTATTAGCTCTTTGGTGAATTGACTCTTCCTCTTTTGAATTATAGCACTGGTGTCCCTGGATGGTTACAGCCCATTGGAATGAAGTGAATGGATCCAGGTTTTATTAGCCTTTGAATTGTAAACACCTCAATACCTTACTCCAGGCAGATAAACCTGCAAAACTTTCCAGGGTAATTAATTCTCTGTTTCCTTTTTTTTTTTTTGATAGAGTGGCATGGTGTCATAGCTCACAGCAACCTCAAACTCTTGGGCTCAAGTGATTCTCTTGCCACAGCCTACCAAGTAGCTGGGACTATAGGTGTCTGCCACAACACCAACTATTTTTAGAGATGGGGGGATCTCTCTCTGGCTTAGGCTGGTCTGAAACCCATGAGCACAAGCAATCCACCTGCCTCAGCCTCCCAGAGTGCTGGATTACAGGCATGAGTAACCACATCCAGCCCTAATTCTGTTTGCAACTCTTAAAGTTTGTCCATCTTTTGACTCAGCTGTCTGAATGTGCAGAATTACTTCCTTGCTGCACCTGATGGGGAGCTAGGACCGTGATGGATCTTACCTATTTGGAGCTATGAGCTTTGAGGTAATAGGAATGGGAAATAAAATTGATCCGTCTAACAGTAGAAAACCATGGAAGGCCTTAAAAGCCAAGAGAGTGGGGGGTGGGGACAAGATGGCTGACCAAAGCCAGCTTTTCACAGAGGCTCCCATCCAGAAGGAGAGTTAAAGGGAAGAAAATTGGCAAGTAACCTGGTGGATTAGAACTTCACCAAGAGAGAAGGTTGAAGAATGCACATCAACCCCGCTGAGGTGAGCTACGACCCCAAGGATACAAACAAAAGGTACCAAATCTATCACCAAGTGGATGGGAGTCCCCTCCCCCATGAGAATGGCTCAGAGTACACCACAAACAAATGAGCTGAGTTCAGAGGTCCTCTCACTACATTCCACAGGAGAGACCCTTCAAAAACTGGACCTACCTCCCCTACTAGGGTGCCACGGCATTCTCCTGCCAGGCATAAAACTGTTATATTCTCTATCTGCAATTCTGAGCTCCCAGGACTCCCCACCACTTTCACTGTGAGGTCAGGAGGCATGTCGGCCAGGAGCCCAGATTCTTGGGTGATTTCTTGAGGGGTGTGGACAGGGCCTAGATTGGAGCTGGTCAGTGCTGATTCTGCAGCATGGTAGTGAGGAGAGGACAGTCAGCTGAGAGGGAAACACACTGGAGCAGCAGTGCCCTGAGGTGCAGACCAGCAGCTGTTTTTGGCAACAATAGGGCTCACTCCCGGATATTCCAAAGCTACTCCCCTGTCTCCCTGGGCAACCAGAGGAGGCCTGGCATCTTCTCAGGTGGCAGCCACCATGGAACAGATCTGGAACAGAAACACAGGCCCCGTGAGTAAAGGGTTTGCCTGAGGTGGTACCGGCCTGGGTGGAGTACGTGGACTAGAAAATGCACACACAGAGTCAGGAAGTTCCCAGGGCGGGGGACACAGAGGACCACTTTACTGAGCCTAATATGCAAGTGGCCTGAGGGGATCATCAGCCTATAAACGAAGGAAGGCAGGAGGCTAGAACTGACAGCTAACCGAATACAAACCTGCAGGACCAAAGACAGGGCCTGAGGCGCAGGCTCTGGGAACTCAAAACAACTTCTCTTTTGCAGGAGACTTTAGCAGGGACAGAAACAAATTCCCGCAAAATTGTTCTGTTCTGTTCTGTCAGTAACATCAATCAGGGGCAGGGCTGGAACTGAGTGAACACCCCCCAGCCTCCATCAAGCACCCAAAGTTGTCAAGCCTCACCTCCCCCAGCTGGATAGAGGCAGAGAACAGTGGCCTGGCTGAGCAGATATAGATTTCCTTGTGATTCAGGCAAGTGCAAACCCATGGAGTATTTGTTCACTGCAGGCAACTGTGTCACAACTCTGTGGAGCTATCAGTGACTGGGTGTGACAGAGGTGCAAGGTGGGGAAGGAGGCATCAATTTTCCAGACTAATCTGTTTGCTGGGTGGGTCCTCCTGACTTCACAGAACACTGGAACAAGTCATATCTGAGTTGTCACCAGACCCCTGGGATCCAGTTGCCAGAGACCTTTTAAACTCTCCCATCTGAGACAGGTACTGACTGAGACAATTGTTTGGACCTTTTGAACTGAACCAATCACCCGAGGACTATTCAAGTGGTGCCCTGGGTGTGTGGTTGTAGGAAGATTTGACTTTCATTTTCCAATTGTTGCCTGTGGGGGGTGGGGTGAATTAATTGCTGGTATTTCTCCAAAGCTGAGACTTCAACCCAGAGTAACTGTTTTACTAGGGTTGGACAGAGAGCAGCTGAAAACAAGACAGAACCACTTAGCCCCACCATACCAAACAGGTCCCCAGTTTCTCAGGCCATAGTGTTATATGGGTCCTTGACAAAGCTCCAGGGGAAAAAATCAAATTGTGTAAAATAATCATGGAGCAGAATCAGCGGAAAAACTCATGAATAACCAGAGTAGATCAACCCCGCCAAGGAAAGATAAGGCAGATGTAACTGAAGATCCCATTCATAAACAGCTGGCCAAGATGTCATAAATCAAATTCAGAATTTGTATTGCAAACAAGATTAATAAAATGGAGGAAAACTTGGAAGTAGAAATTCAGCAGCAATTCAAAAGTCGGAAATAGAAATTCGAGGAGAAATTCCAAAGTTGTTTCAAGAATTTAATGAATTTAAAGACAAAACCACCAAAGATTTTGATGCACTGAAGCAAGAATTTGCAGCCCTCAAAGATCTGAAAAATACAGTAAAATCCCTCAGTAACAGAGTGGAGCAAGCAGAATAAAGTATTTCTGACATTGGAGATAAAGCTTTTGAACATTCCCAAACTCTCAAAGAGGAAGAGAACTAGAGAACAAAAACGGATCATTCTCTCAGAGAGCTCTGGGATCATTCAAAGAAGGGTAATATCCGCTTTATTGGAATCCCTAAAAGTGATTAAGTGGCCTCACAAGGCACAGAGGCCCTTCTCCATGAAGTTATGAAAGAGAATTTTCCAGACATGCCAAGAGATTCTGAAATTCAGATAGCAGACAATTTCAGAAACCCAGCACTACTCAACCCAAATAAGATATCCCCCAGGCATATCATAATTAACTTCACTAAAGTTAATATGAAGGAGAAAATTCTCAAAGCAGCCAGACATAAGAAATCCATTCCCTACAAAGGGAAAAATATTAGAATGACTGCAGATCTCTCTGCTGAAATTTCTCCCAGCCGGAAGAGGGTGGTCATCGACATTTAATCTGCTAAAGCAAAATAACTTTAAACCCAAGATTCTGTATCCAGCTAAACTGAGTTTCATTTATGATGCAGAAATTAAATACTTCAATGACATTCATATGTTGAAAAAATTTGCCATAACCAAACCAGCTCTTCAGAATATTCTCAGACCTATCCTCCATAATAACCAGCCCAATCCTCTACCACAAAAGTAAACTCACTCAGAAACTTTTGATCAAACTCCAACTTCCATAGTGGTGAAAGGATTAAAAATGTTCTCTGGACTTTTGAAAAAGTTGATACTCAAAATTTTCCCAGACTTATCAATATTCTCTATTAATGTGAATGGCTTAAACTGTCCTCTAAAAAGGCACAGATTACCTGATTGGATACAAAAACTCAGGCCAGATATTTTCTGCATACAAGAGTCACATCTTACCTTAAAAGATAAATATAGACCGAGGGTGAAAGGATGGTCATCCATATTTCAGGCAAATTGTAATCAGAAAAAAGCAGGTGTTGCAATTTTATTTGCAGATACAATAGGCTTTAAACCAACAAAAGGAAGGATAAGAATAATCACTTCATATTTGTTAAGGGCAACACCCAATATGATGAGATTTCAATTATTAATATTTATGCACCCTACCAGAATACACCCCAATTTATAAGAGAAACTCTAATAGACATGAGTAACTTGATTTCTTCCAGCTCCATAATAGTCAGAGAATTCAACACTCCTTTGGCAGTGTTGGATTGATTCTCCAAGTAGAAGCTGAGCAAAGAAATTTTAAATTTGAACTTAACCATCCAACATTTGGATTTAGCAGACATTTACAGAACATTTCATCCCAACTGAATACACATACTTCTCATCAGCCCACGGAACATACTCCAAAATCGATCACATCTTAGGTCACAAGTCTAACCTCAGTAAATTTAAAGGAATAGAAATTATTCCTTGCATCTTCTCGGACCTCAATGGAATAAAAGTTGAACTCAGTAACAACAGGAACCTGCATACTTATACAAAAACATGGAAGTTAAATAACTTTATGCTGAATGATAGATGGGTCAGAGATGAGATTCAGAAGGAAATTGCCAAATTTTTGGAACAAAATGACAATGAAGACATGAATTATCAGAACCTCTGAGATACCACAAAGGCAGTCCTAAGAGGGAAATTTATAGCACTGCAAGCCCTCCTCAAGAGAACAGAAAGAAAGGAAGTTAACAACTTACTGGAACATCTCAAGCAATTGGAAAAGGAAGAAAATTCCAACCCCAAACACAGTAGAAGAAAAGAAATAACCAAATTTAGAGCAGAATTAAATGAAATTAAAAACAAAAGAATTATACGAGAGATCAATAAATGAAAAAGTTGTTTTTTTTTAAAGGTCAATAAAATAGATAAACCTTTGGCTACCCTAACAGGTAAAAAAGAGTAAAATCTCTAATGTCATCAATCAGAAAAAAACAAAGAAGAAATAACAACAGACTCCTCAGATATTCAAAAAATCCTTAATGAATATTACAAGAAACTGTATTCTCAGAAATATGAAAATATGAAGGACATTGTCCAATACTTGGAAGCACATCACCTTCCAAGACTTAGCCAGAATCAAGTGGAAATGTTGAACAGGTTAATATCAAGTTCTGAAATAGAATCAACCATAGAAAATCTCCCTAAAAAGAAAAACCCAGGACCAGATGGCTTCACGTCGGAATTCTACCAAACCTTTAAAGAGGAACTAGTACCTATATTGCTCAACCTGTTCCAAAATGTAGAAAAAGAAGGAAGAATACCCAACATGTTCTCTGAAGCAAAGGTCACCCTGATCCCCAAACCAGGAAAAGACCCAACAAGAAAAGAAAATTATAGACTAATATCACTAATGAATGTAGATGCAAAAATATTCAACAAGATCCTACCAAACAGAATCCAGCAACACATCAAACAAATTATACATCATGACCTAGTCTGTTTTATCCTAGGGTTAAATATATGTAAATCTATAAGTATAATTCAGCATATAAATTAAAAAACAAAGACCCCATGATTCTCTCAATTGATGTAGAAAAAGCTTTTGATAATATCCTGCATCCCTTCATGATCAGAACACTTAAGAAAATTTGTATAGAAGGGACATTTCTTAAACTGATAGAGGCCATCTACAGCAAACCAACAGCCAATATTGTATGAGTGGAGTTAAATTGAAATCATTTCCACTCAGTTCAGGAACCACACAAGGCTGCCCATTGTTTCCATTGCTCTTTAACATTGTAATGGAAGTTTTAACCATCACAATTAGGGAAGAAAAGGTGATCAAGGGTATTCATATAGGGTCAGAAGAGATCAAACTCTCGCTCTTCGCAGATGATATGATTGTATATCTGGAAAACACCATAGATTCTACAACAAAACTCTTATAAGTGATCAAGGAATACAGCAGCATCTCAGGTTACAAAATCAACATTCATAAATTGGTAGCCTTTATATATACCAACAATAGTCAAACTGAAAGAACAGTTAAAGACTCTATTCCATTCACAGTAGTGCCAAAGAAGATGAAATATTTGGGAGTTTATTTAACAAAGGACGTGAAAGATCTCTATAAAGAGAACTATAAAACTCTAAGAAAAGAAATAGCTGAAAATGTTAACAAATGGAAAAACATACCATGTTCATGGCTGAGAAGAATCAACATTGTTAAAATGTCCATACTACCCAAAGCCATATACAATTTTAAGGCAATCCCTATTAAAGCTCTACTGTCATACTTTAAAGATCTTGAAAAAAATAATACTTCATTTTATGTGGAATCAGAATAAGCCTCGAATAGCCAAGATATTACTCAGAAAGAAAAACAAAGCAGTAGGAATTACGCATCCAGATCTCAGACTGTCCTATAAATCGATAGTGAGCAAAACAGCATGGTACTGGCACAAAAACAGAGAAGTAGATGTCTGCAACAGAATAGAGAGCCAAGAGATGAATCCAGCTACTTACCATTATTTGATCTTTAACAAGCCAATTAAAAACATTCAGTGGGGAAAAGATTCCCTATTTAACAAATGGTGCTGGGTGAAATGGCTGGGAACCTGCAGAGGACTGAAACTGGACCCACACCTTTCACCATTAACTAAGATAGACTCTCACTGGATTAAAGGTTTATACTTAAGACATGAAACTGTAAAAATACTAGAAAAGGATGCAGGGAAAACTCTTCAAGAAATCGGTGTGGGCGAGTATTTTATCAAGAGGACCCTCCCGGGCAATTGAAGCAGCTTCAAAAATACACTACTGGGACTTGATCAAACTAAAAAGCTTCTGCTCAGCCGAGAACACAGTAAGTAAAGCAAGCAGACAGCCCTCAGTATGGGAGAAGATATTTGCAGGTTATGTCTCTGACAAAGGTTTAATAACCAGAATCCACAGAGAACTCAAACGTAAAAGTGAGAGTAGAACAAGTGATCCCATTGCAGGCTGGGCAATGGACTTGAGGAGAAACTTCTCTGAAGAAGACAGGTACACGGCCTACAGACACATGAAGAAATGCTCAGCATCTTTAATCATCAGAGAAATGCAAATCAAAACCAACTTGAGATACCATCTAACTCCAGTAAGATTAGCCCATATCAGAAAATCCCAAGACCAGAGATGTTGGCATGGATGTGGAGAAAAGGGAACACTTCTCCACTGCCTGTGGGAATGCAAATTAATACATTCCTTTTGGAAAGATGTTTGGAGAACACGTAGAAATCTAAAAATAGATCTGCCATTCAATCCTATAATTCCTCTACTAGGTATATACCCAGAAGACCAACAATCACGTTATAGCAAAAATATTTGTACCAGAATGTTTATTGCAGCCCAATTCATAATTGCTAAGTCATGGAAAAAGTCCAAGTGCCCATCGATCCATGAATGGATTAATAAATTGTGGTATATGTACACCATGGAATATTATGCAGCTTTAAAGAAAGATGGAGACTTTACCTCTTTCATGTTTACATGGATGGAGCTGGATCATATTCTTCTTAGTAAAGTATCTCAAGAATGGAAGAAAAAGTATCCAATGTACTGAGCCCTACTATGAAACTAATTTATGGCTTTCACGTGAAAGCTATAACCCAGTATAACCCAAGAATAGGGGGAAGGGGGAGAGATAGAGGTTGGAGGTGGAGGATCGGCAGAGGGAGGGTGATTGGTGGGATTACCCCTGTACTGCATCTCACAAGGGTACATGTGAAACTTAGTAAATGTAGAATATAAACGTCTTAACACAATAACTAAGAAAATGCCAGGAAGGCTATATTAACCAGTGTGATGAAAATGTGTCAAACAGTCTATAAAACCAGTGCATGGTGCCCCATGATCACATTAATGTACACAGCTATGATTTAATAATAATAAAATAAAAAGGCACGACAGCAAAAATATCTATCTATGTTGAACAGCTTTGGGGCTTATTTGCAGTTTTTGGCTAAATGCACTTGGAGTGAGTGATCAGGTGGGTGTCTTTCTGTGGACACATGCCTCATTTTGTTTTGAGTATTTTTCTAGAAGTGGGATTATTGAACCAGAGTGTAATGTTTAACTTTAGTAGATAATGTCAAATAGTTTTGAAAAAATACTGAACAAGAGGGTGGCGCCTGTGGCTCAGTGAGTAGGGTGCTGGCACTATATACCGAGGGTGGCGGGTTCGAGCCTGGCCCTGGCCAAACTGCAACAAGGAAATAAAAAATACCAAAAAAAGAATTTACACACCAACTAATGTAGCACGGTTTAGTTCCAGTTGCTTTAAACTTTGCTGACATTTTAGTCATTCTGCTAGGCTTCGTTTTTTTATATAAGTTAATTTGAGGCTGGCAGAGAGCAAGATGGTGGCCAGGTAACAGCTTCCTTGCAACTGGGAACCATGAGTCTGGGGAGACCAAACTCCAGGCATCTGTGGCCAGTGGGATCTGCCTATAATCATCCCTTTGAGGACACAGGGGGTCAGCGAGAGTCTTCTGGACCCCATGAGGAGGACAAAAGCAGTGGAAAACTGGAAAGTGCTTGCGTGTGTTTGATCAGTCTAATCCTGCTGGCAGCTGTAAGTACAGCAGCAATGAGACTGCAAACTGGAAAGGCCTTACCTATGAGCTGTTTTGGTGTTTTTGTACTTGGAACTCAGTTGAACTGCCCTGGGGAGAGCTTGGGCAGGAGTGAGGAGAACTTTGGGTGTTGTCTAGGACCCCAGACTGAGCTGCTGAGCCCAGTGGAGCTAATAGTGTATGGTTTTGGGTTGCAGGGAGTCATTGTGAGAGAACTGCCCCAGCAAGCTCCACCCTCAGGGTTGCATTGCAAGGATCTGGCGGGAGCTAGTAATCTAGTGACTGAGCAGCCTAAAGGCAGGGACTGAGCTGCCTTACAGCCTTAACCTTCAGGGGCAGAGTGAGACCAGTTTTGGCACACTGGGTAAGTGGATAGCCACTTCAGCAGTGTTACTGTGTCTGATCAGGCTAGCAAAGAGCTGCTGACCTCATGGGAACAACCCAACCCAGCATCCCCAGAGGTTGGGTTTTTTTTAAGGTTGTGTCAAAGTACACTACTGTGTACCTATATTGCTCTGTCTCCCTCTTTCTGTGCCTCTCCTTACGTCAATATTCCCTTTTACCCACCCTCCTTCCTCTTTTTTCTTTTCTTTCTTTCTTTTTCTTTCTTTTATCCCTTCTTGCTCTTCAACCTTCTCATCCTTCTGGCCCTATACCAACAGGACTCATCAAAACCCTAGTCTACAGGCATGGCAACTTAAAGAGGAAGTGAAAGGACAATTAGGGCAAGGAAACAGATAAAAAAAAAATCACTCATGAGGAAGAACCAGCAGAAAACTCCTGGTAACATGAAGAAACAGTCCAGAGCAACCCCTCCAAGGGACCATGAGGTAGCTACTGCAGAGGATTCCACCTATAAAGAAATGTTAGGAATGACAGAAAGGGAATTTAGAACACACATGATGAAAACAATGAAGGAAATGATGGAAACAATGAAGGAAACTGCTAATAAAGTGGAAAATAACCAAAAGGAAATCCAAAAATAGAATCAAATAAGAGATGAACAATATGAAGAATATAGAAAGGATATAGCATAGCTGAAGGAATTGAAGCAGTCAATTAGGGAACTTAAACATGCAATAGAAAGTATCAGCAACAGGTTAGACCATGCAGAAGAAAGAATTTCAGAGGTAGAGGACAAAGTTCTTGAGATGAATCAGATAGTTAAAGAGGCAGAAAAGAAGAGAGAGAAAGCAGAACGTTCACTGTCAGAATTATGAGACTTTATGAGGTGTTCCAACATATGAGTTATAGGAATCCCAGAAGGGGAAGAAGAATGCCCCAGAGGAATGGAAGACATACTAGAGAACATTATAAATGAAAATTTATTAAATATCACCAAAGATTCTGACATACTCCTTTCAGAGGGATATTGGACCCCAGGATGCCTCAGCTCTAACCGAGCTTCTCCAAGACACATTGTGATGAACCTGTCCAAAGACAAGACAAAAGAAAAGATTCTTCAAGCTGCCAGGAGTAAGCACCAGTTGATCTACATAGGCAAATTCATCAGAGTGACTGCAGAGTTCTCTAATGAAACTTTCCAAGCAAGAAGACAATGGTCATCTACCTTTAATCTACTTAAACAGAACAATTTCCAGCCCAGAATTCTATATCCTGCTAAGCTAAGCTTTAAAATTGATGGAGAAATCAAATCATTTACTGATATACAAACATTGAGGAAATTCACCATGACAAGACCAGCTCTACAGGAAATACTTCAACCTGTTCTACACACTGAGCATCGCAATGGATCAGCAGCAAAGTAATAACTCAGAAATTAAAGGACAGACCCTAACTTCCACACTGATGCAAAAGATAAAACTAAGCAATGGACTCTCACAAAATAAGATGAATAGAATACTACCACACTTATCAATTATGTCAATAAATGTTAATGGATTGAATTCCCCACTGAAGAGACATGGATTGGCTGACTGGATCAAAAAACACAAGCCATCCCTTGGCTGTCTGCAGGAAATACACCTGGCTTCAAAAGACAAATTAAAACTCTGAGTCAAGGGTTGGAAGACAATTTTTCAGGCAAACGGAATTCAGAAGAAAAGAGGAGTTGCAATCTTATTTTTAGATACATGTGGATTTAAAGCAACTAAAGTCAAAAAAGACAAAGATGGTTACTTTATATTGGTCAAGGGAAAAATACAACAAGAAGACATTTCAATTCTAAATATTTATGTATCCAATTTAAATGCTCCCAGATTCTTGAAACAGACCTTACTCAGTCTGAGCAATATGATATCCTATAACACCATAATAACAGGGGACTTTAACACTCCTCTTACAGAGCTGGACTGATCCTTTAAACTGAAATTAAACAAAGATTTAAATGAGACCCTAGAACAACTGTGCTTGATAGACGCATATAGAACAGTCCACACCAAAGATAAAGAATATACATTCTTCTCATCACCCCATGGAACATTCTTCAAAATTGATCATATCCTAAGCCACAAAACAAACATCAACAGAATCAAAAGAATTGAAATTTTACCTTGTATCTTTTCAGACCATAAGGCAGTAAAGGTGGAACTCAACTCTCACAAAAAAGTTCAACCCCACACAAAGGCATGGAAATTAAACAACCTTCTGCTAAATGAGAGATGGGTGCAGGAAGAAATAAAAGAGGAAATCATTAACTTCCTTGAGCATGACAGCAATGAATACACAAGCTACCAAAACCTGTGGGATACTGCAAAAGCTGTTTTGAGAGGAAAATTGAACACTTTAGATGCCTACATTCGAAAAACAGAAAGAGAACACTTCAAAAACTTACAAGCCATCTTATGAAATTGGAAAAGGAAGAACAATCTAAGCCTAAACCCAGTAGAAGAAAAGAAATACCCAAAATCAAATCAGAGATCAATGAAATTGAAAACAAAAGAATCATTCAGAAAATTAATGAAACAAGGAGTTGGGTTTTTTTAAAAAATAAATAAAATAGATAAACCTTTGGCCAAACTAACTAGAAATAGAAAAGTAAAATCTCTAGTAACCTTAATCAGAAATGATAAAGGGGAAATAACAACTGATCCCACAGAGATACAAGAGATAATCTCTGAATACTACCAGAAACTCTATGCCCAGAAATTTGACAATGTGAAGGAAATGGATCAATATTTTGAATCACACCCTCTTCCATAGATTTAGACAGGAAGACATAAAGCTCCTGAACAGACCAATTTCAAGTACTGAGATTAAAGAAACAATAAAAATCTTCCAACCAAAAAATGCTCTGGTCCAGATGCTTCACACCAGAATTATATCAAACCTTTGAGGAAGAGCTTATTTCTGTACTGCAGAAATTATTGCAAAAAATTGAGGAAGAAGAAATCTTCCCCAACACAGTCTATGAAGCAAACAACACCCTGATACTAAAACCAGGGAAAAAAACAACTAAAAAGGAGAATTTCAGACCAATCCCACTCATGAATATAGATGCAAAAATTCTCAACAAAATCCTAGCCAATAGATTACGGCTTATCATCAAAAAAGTCATACATCATGATCAAGTAGGTTTCATCCCAGGGATGCAAGGCTGGTTTAACATACATAGGTCCATAAATGTTATTCACCATATTAACAGAGGCAAAAATAAAGACCATATGATCCTCTCAATAGATGCAGAAAAAGCATTCAATAAAATTCAGCATCCTTTTCTAATTAGAACACTAAAGAGCATAGGTATAGGTGGCACATTTCTGAAACTGATTGAAGCTATCTATGACAAACCCACAGCTAATATTTTACTGAATATAGTAAAACTGAAAGCTTTTCCTCTTAGAACTGGAACCAGACAAGGTTGTCCTCTGTCACCTTTACTATTCAACATAGTGCTGGAAGTTCTAGCCAATACAATTAGGCAAGACAAGGAAATAAAGGGAATCCAAATGGGAGCAGAGGAGGTCAAACTCTCTCTCTTTGCTGACGACATGTTCTTATACTTAGAGAATCCCAAAGACTCAACCACAAGACTCCTGGAAGCCATCAAAAAAATACAGTAATGTCTCAGGATATAAAATCAATGTCCACAAGTCAGTAGCCTTTGTATACGCCAATAACAGTGAAGAGGAGAAGCCAATTAAGGACACAACTCCCTTCACCATAGTTTCAAAGAAAACAAAATACCTAGGAATATACCTAACAAAGAAAGTGAAGGACCTCTATAAAGAAAATTATGAAATCCTCAGAAAGGCTATAGCAGAGGATATTAACAAATGGAAGAACATACCATGCTCATGGATAGGAAGAATCAACATTGTTAAAATGTCTATACTTCCCAAAGCAATCTACCTATTCAATGCCATTCCTATCAAAATACCAACATCGTACTTTCAAGACTTGGAAAAAATGATTCTGTGTTTTGTATGAAACCAGAAAAAACACTGTATAGCTAAGGCAGTTCTTAGTAATAAAAATAAAGCTGGGGGCATCACCATACCAGATTTTAGGCTGTACTGCAAAGCCATAGTGGTCAAGACAGCATGGTACTGGCACAAAAATAGAGACATAGACCTTTGGAATTGAATAGAAAACCAAGAAATGAAACTAACATCTTAAAACCACCTAATCTTTGATAATCCAAACAAGAACATACCTTGGAAGAAAGACTCTCTATTTAATAAATGGTGTTGAGAGAACTGGATATCCACATGTAAAAGACTGAGACTGGACCCACACCTTTCCCCACTCACAAAAATTGATTCAAGATGGATAAAGGATTTAAATTTAAGGCATGAAACAATAAAAATCCTCAAAGAATGCATAGGAAAAAGACTGGAAGATATTGCCCTGGGGAAAAACTTCATGAAGAAGACTGCCATGGCAATTGCAACAACAACAAAAATAAACAAATGAGACTTCATTAAACTGAAAAGCTTCTGTACAGCTAAGGAGACAACAACCA
Organism: Nycticebus coucang; assembly: GCF_027406575.1. Lineage (NCBI taxonomy): Eukaryota > Metazoa > Chordata > Mammalia > Primates > Lorisidae > Nycticebus > Nycticebus coucang. The sequence goes on along the minus strand of NC_069789.1, from coordinate 31,414,738 downwards.
AAGCAAAGAGACAACCTAGACAATGGGAAAGGATATTTGCATATTTTCAATCTGACAAAAGCTTGATAACTAGGATCTATAGAAAACTCAAATTAATCCACATGAAAAAAGCCAACAATCCCATATATCAATGGGCAAGACATGAATAGAACCTTCTCTGAAGAAGACAGATGAATGGCTAATAAACATATGCAAAAATGTTCATTATCCCTATCTATTAGAGAAATGCAAATCAAAACTACCCTGAGATACCATCTAACCCTAGTGAGAATGGCCCACATTACAAAATCTCAAAACTACAGATGCTGGTGTGGATGTGGAGAGAAAGGAACACTTTAACACTGCTGGTGGGACTGCAAACTAATAGAATCTTTTTGGAAGGAAGTATGGAGAAACCTCAAAGCACTCAAGCTAGACCTCCCATTTGATCCTGCAATCCCATTACTGGGCATCTACCCAGAAAGTAAAAAATCCTTTTATCATAAGGACACTTGCACTAGACTGTTTATTGCAGCTCAATTTACAATCGCCAAAATGTGGAAACAGACTAAATGCCCACCAACCCAGGAATGGATTAACAAGCTGTGGTATACATACACCATGGAATACTATTCAGCCATTAAAAAAATGGAGACTTTACGTCCTTCGTATTAACCTGTATGGAAGTGAAAGACATATTCTTAGTTAAAGCATCACAAGAATGGAGAAGCATGAATCCTATGTACTCAATTTTGATATGAGGACAATTCATGACAATTAAGGACATGGTGGGGGTGGGGGAAGTGGAGAGCAGAGAGAAAGAAGGAGGGAGGGATGGGGAAAGGAAGAGCAGAGAGAGGGAAGGAAGGAGAGGGGTGGGACCTTGGTGTGTGCCACACCTTTTGTGGGCAAGACATGATTGCAAGAGAGACTTTACCTAACAAATGAAATCAGTGTAACCTGGTTTATTGTACCCTCAATGAATCCTGAACAATAAAAAAAACAAAAAACTAAAAAATAAAATAAAATAATAAGTTAATTTGATACCATATACAATATTAATTTTGCCTTTTATTTGATTTAGTTTAAGAATTTTATCTTTTAATATCTTCTCTCTCTTATCTATAGAGACTACATTTCATAGAAACCCTATTTTCAAGATTTATACAATATTTTCTGACACAGAATTTTGGGTAGCTTCTTCTCATGGTAAATTTTCAGCCAAAGTCTCATGTGCCACCTACAGATGATTTCCCTTCCTGTGTACATGGTGCATTTCTTTTTTATAGTGTGTTCTTACCACTTATTGAACCTAGGCCATGGTAGCCAATACCTTACTCCAAAATTTTGTCTTATACACTTCTATTAAAATGATATGGCATAAATGTTAAGGTAATACAAATTCTACCCAGATTATTCTGAAATCTCCTTTCTTCCTTTGGAAGTAAAATACAGTGTAAAGAACATGGCTTTACAGCCAGGCTGAGCTGAGCTCATGTGCTGATCATACAACTTACGGGCTCTGTGACTTTGGGCAAGTTAGTTAACCTCTCAGAACTTTGGGCTCCTCATATGTAGCATAGAAGTAACAAAACTCAGATTGTTGGAAAGATGCTTGAGATAGCATATGTAAAGTGCCTAACATGTAGTACATACTCAGTCAATATTAGTTTCCTTCCATACTGGAAGCATATATGTTAAAGAACTCTGTATCACATTTGCCTCATGAAACTAAAGAAAAAGGCATTGTCTCATCTGCTAGCTGCACCTAGATGGTTGGCGAAAAACCCAAACTACTAAACATTGCCTTAATCTCACTTTACTATTCACCTACGTGCACCCCATGTGAATCCAAACATCCTGTAGGACATTCTTGATCTTGCTCTAGGATAGACATAATTTATATAAAACTTTATCTTTTTTCTTTTTTTTTTGAGACAGAGGATCACTATGTCGCCCTCAGTAGGGTGCTGTGGGGTCACAGCTCACAGCAACCTCAAACTCTTGGGCTTAAGCGATTCTCTTGCCTCAGCCTCCCAAGTAGCTGGGACTACAGGTGCCCACCACAACACCTGGCTATTTTTATTGTTGTTGTTGTAGTTGTCATTGTTGTTTAGCTGGCCTGGCTGGATTCGAACCCACTAGCTTGGTGCACGTGGCTGGTGCCGTAACCACTGTGCTATGGATGCCGAGCCAAAACTTTATCTTTTGATGCTCAGAATGTCACAAGCCAAAACAATGCTCTTGCAGTTGATATTTTGAGAGCTTTCTAAAGATTTATGGGTTGGAATCTACCTGTTTTTAGCACATTCTATGCACATTCATTCAGAACTTGACATGGATATGAGGTGTGGGCTGCTGTCTCCCCAGCAGAGCTCTGCCGAGCAGCCTTGGGCAGGGGCACGTCATACTTTGGAGCTGATTTTATTCCCAATGGCTGGAGACCCATCTCTACCACCAGGGTTAATGTGCTGGTGCCCGGTCCTCTTATTCCAGATTCTACTTATTGATGCAAATGTAACTGAACAATGGGGGATGAAAAATTCAGGATGCTCAGACGTTGATGACTGCCAAAGGAAAGGTACCTTGAGTTGTGGAGGTGACTTGGGAATTCTCAGCCTGTCTTTGCCTCTCTCTCCCCTACCTTTGCATACACACGCATTAGAAGGGGCTGACACCAAGAAGGTGCCTGGTTGGTTAGTTGTGAGTCATTGTCACTCAGGTCTTCAAATACAGACTCAATAGAAAAAAGGAACACTTTCCCCCCATAGTTAAGCACCAACCAGTGCCATTTGGAACAAGAAATATTACTAAAGAGTAAAATTTACAATGTCTTTTTATTTTTTGAGACAGATTTACTTTGTCTCCCTCAATAGAGTGCTGTGACGTCATAGCTCACAGCAACGTCAAACTCTTGGACTCAAGCTATTCTCTTGCCTCAGCCTCCTGAGTAGCTGGGACTACAGGCAGCCACCATGACACCTGGCTATTTTCTTCTTCTTCTTTTTTTTTTTTAGAGACAAAGTCTCATTTTTGTTGCCCTTGGTAGAGTGCTGTGATGTTGCAGCTCACAGCAACCTCCAGCTCTTGGGCTTAGGTGATTCTCTTGCCTCAGCTTCCCGAGTAGGTGGGACTACAGGCATCCACCACAATGCCTGGCTATTTTTTGTTGCAGTTTGGCCAGGGCCGGGTTTTGAACCTGCCACCCTCAGTGTATGGGGCCAGCGTCCTACTCACTGAGCCACAGGTGCTGCCCAACACCCAGCTATTTTTTTTTATTTAATTTAATTTTTTTTTAATTTATACTTTTTTTTTTTTTTTTTTTTGTAGAGACAGAGTCTCACTGTACCGCCCTCAGGTAGAGTGCCGTGGCGTCACACGGCTCACAGCAACCTCTAACTCTTGGGCTTACGCGATTCTCTTGCCTCAGCCTCCAGAGCAGCTGGGACTACAGGCGCGCGCCACAACGCCCAGCTATTTTTCTGTTGCGATAGAGTTTTGCTCTGGTTCAAGCTGGTCTCGAACCCATGAGCTCTGGCAATCTACCCTCCTTGGCCTCCCAAGTGCTAGGATTACAGGTGTGAGCCACCTTGCCCAGCCTACAAAGTCTTTTTGGGGGTAGTTTTGGAATATACCTACAGTGCTGTGGCTGAAACCCATGGCACTACCCCCGATGAGGCACATCCTCTCATTCCTACATCGTGACGGCCATTTGGGTTTCTAAACCTGTCCTTTCCCTTGAGCTAAAGTGCCAGGTCTTTGAAGCGCTCCATGCCAGTGTCCCTGGAGAGGCCCATTAAGCACTCCAAAATGAATCAATCATCTCACTTCAAGGCCCATTAAGCACTCCAAAATGAATCAATCATCTCACTTCAATTGCTGACTCCCCTTTATATTCCTTTTGCTTCTGTCAACGAGATCACCATTTTCTTGGCCTGTTCTTTTCTATACTGCTCAAAAGTGATGTGATGTATTGCTTTAGATGAAGTGCTGCAGTAGCTGTAACTACACCTATTTCCGGGTGTGGAGACATACTAAGTTCTGGCCAAAGGGCTGTAAGTGAAATTATTAGGTTTAACTTTTAGATCAGGGCTGTGAAACCTGTGGGCTGTGGGCCATATGCTGATTTTGTGAGGACTTTTTCCACTTATCTTTGATGTTGGGATATCATGAAAAATATTCATGGACTTTTTGGTTTTTTGCTAATCAGCTTTTCTTCGTGTTTGTGTATTTACTGTGTGGCCTAAGATGACTCCAAGGTGTGCCAGAGAAAAAATGTTGGACAGCCATGCTTCTAGGTCACCGCCCTAAAGGGAAGCGGTAGGTCTTTTTCTACCCCTTTCTCCATCCTGCTGCCCAGAACATGCAAGGGGTAGGAGCCAGTTTGGAGAATGCTAACACCGTACAGATGGCAGAGACAGTGGAAAGGAGAAATGGGGTCTTAGACACCAGGCCGCTGACACTGCCACCTCAACTGGGTGACTGAGAGAGCCAGGCGTCTGTCTTGTGTGAGTGTGGTGATGGCTGAGTCTGCAGAGCACCTGAAACTTAGCCTGAAGTAAACAGCCTCCCCTCCTGCCCAGGGGCTTTATCTCATAGGCCTTTGCTCAATTGTAGGAATTGGGCTGTGATTTGAAAGTAGAATTTGGATGCAACAATGTTGCTGGCTAGGAAAGCTTCTGTGAGAAATCCTGCCTGTTATGGGGCACAGGAAAGCTCTGAGTGTCTACATCGTCTTCTCTCCTCCTCCTGTCTTCTGTGGTCTCCCAGACACTAAATCTCACCTTTTAGGATGTCCAGGTCTAGCTTGCGTTACCCCCTCCTGTCTATCTCCAGATCTGCAGTAGTTGATGTTAGGGGCCTCCTAGTGTATTCTCTGCCTGCCTTCTTTCTTTGTTCTTACCCTTCCCATGCTTTGATACCAGAGTAATACTTGTAAAAAAGTTAGTAGGATATCTTCATGTCCCCTTTGTATGTCCTCAGGGATCCCTCTATTATTGGTGAGCTCCGCTGTCCTCACCTTCCATTACTCCCTCAAGCAACCTCTGCTGACCACTGGCTCACTCGCTGTCCTGAGAACCCTACTGGTTCATTGTCACGCTGTGTCTTTGCTCGTAGGGAACACTATGGCAGCAATTCCTTTGCCTTTGCATTTTCATGCCCAAAGTTGGCCCCATTCCCTCAAAGACCAAGCCCATGTCTTCTCATGCTGACTTGTTTTGTCTGAAGTCCCACACTGTCATTTAATTATTCTTGCTTCAATATTTCTCTTACTAATTCCAATAGTACAGAGAATCTTTAGTGTTTTGGAGCTGTTAACTATTCAAATGTGTATTTCCCCAAGTAGAATATAAATTCAGAAAGTTCTAATCGGTTCCCTTTTTCTACTGGGCCACCCATCCCAACTACTGCCTTGATCGTATGAGAATAAAACTCAGAGCCATACTCCCCAGGACACGGTCAAACTGCAGCACTTTCAGCAGAGAACACCCCCAGCCTGCTCCCAGGAAGCAGGCTCCTCACTGCCCCTGTGAGGTCATTCATAGCACTGGCTACCTGTTTGGAGGAGAAAACAGGGATGTGACAGCTCATTGTACATAAAGCAAGTTAAGGCACATCCCAGCCAAGAGCCAGGCCCTAAATGTTTTGTTTGAGTTGAATCTGTGGATCACAGCACACCTCTGGCCTCCATGTGTCAAAGACAGAATCCTTCTGTCACAGCAGGAAAAGCCACATAGCAATCTGGATGATTTAAATTTATAAACGTGGAGTTCTTTTTCTAGAAGAGCTCAGATAGACTCAGAAGTGACCTCTAATTCCCAATACAAGGCTGAGCATGTAGTGGGAGCATAATAAATGTCTGGTGGCTGTCTGACAGTTGCAGGGCTCACATTAACTTTAGCTGTGGGACGCAGCACGTTTCCCTCTTCCTTGTCACGTTGCTCTGTAAGGCCTTTCTCGAATTTCTAGCCAGCCTGGTTTTCATTTCCTGTCTAATTTCTGTTTCTACTTGCATTTTCTCTTCTTTTTTACCCTTTCTTTCTTTTTTATACTTTTTCATTTTTTTTTTTTTTGTAGAGTCAGAATCTCACTTTATGGCCCTCCATAGAGTGCCGTGGCCTCTCCATAGAGTGCCGTGGGCCAGCTCACAGCAACCTCCAACTCCTGGGCTTAAGCGATTCTCCTGCCTCAGCCTCCCGAGTAGCTGGGACTACAGGCGCCCGCCACAACGCCCAGCTATTTTTTTGTTGCAGTTTGGCAGGGGCCAGGTTTGAACCTGCCACCCTTGGTATATGGGGCTGGCACCGTACCCACTGAGCCACAGGCACTGCCCCTTTTTTATACTTTAAAAAAAATTTTTTTTATTAAATCATAAACACATAGATCATGTAATACATTAATGCACTTATGGGGGTACAATGTGCTGATTTCATATAGAATTAGGAATATTTACATCACAGTGGTTAATATAGACCTCATCTTGTTTACTTAATTATTGTGCTAAGACATTTATACTCTATACTAATAGATCCGACATGTACCCTTGCATTATGCACCATAGGTGTGATCCCACCATTCACCTACTAGGTCAGGCTTTCTAGTGTGCTGTGGTCCTTCTTTTCCCTTTCCCTTTTCCTTTCCCTTTCCTTCTTTTTTTTTTTTTGCAAGAGGCAATACACTTCGAAAATTTGGTCTAACAGGTAAAAGTGGGGTAAAAATAATGGGTACTCAGATGCTTTGGGCAATTAGAAAATTCCTGTAGTCCAGCAAGATTTAAGTGGTGTGGTAGAATTTGTTTAACAAAAGAATTTAGGTATCTTACTGATTAACCATTTATTCTGTTTATAGTAGCTAGTGTTTTGAAGCTTAGGAGGTAGGGGTGAGTCATAATGTCATCATTATTTCTAACTTCTATAATTTTTTCAGTTAAGAGAACTTCTAAGTCTGTGTAAAGAAGGTTGCTGCTCTGCTGAGTGGGTGAGCAGAGGCAGAAGAGCAGCAGGGGGCTGAGGGTGTGTTTGGGGCAGCTGAGGGCAGAGCCTGTAGTGCCACTGTGAGGTTGGTGTAAGGCTCTCCCACCTGCAGGGCCCTGGAAGCCCTTGATTGGTCAGAGAGCCTGGCGGGCCATCACCATGATTTAAAGCCCCAAGAATATAAATTAGCACAGGAGGTAGGTGGATGGTGTCATTCTGGCCCTGAAAGGCTTCCATAAATCAGTGACACTGGAGCCTCAGCAGACTTCCTTCCGGCTGGTTTCTGGAGGCCTCCCCCCCAACCCCCCTTGCTTTGCTCAGACGTGAAAAGGAGCAAGTCCTGGAATGGGCAGGATATTGGCAAATGGTCTGTCTTCCCCTTAGCTTGCAGGCTCAAGGGGGTTAGGTTTAGCCACAGAATCCTTGCTCCATGGTGGGGCTCACATTCTGGTTTTTGGAGTGATTTGACTTTTGACAGTCATAGTGATGAGGGAGTTTTTAATGAAACAAATTCTGTCATGTTGGATAAACACAATGGAGCACAAGAATGGTTTGTTCCTTCTTGTGAATAGTGCACAAGAATGGTTTGTTCCTTCCTTCTATCCTTTGTGCTTTGTTAACAGAATGTCCTTGGCACTTCTGTCCTCCAGCTTGCTACCAAAAACTTAACTTTGCCCTTGCATAATACCGGGGACATTGTCAGAAGATCAGCTGAAGTCTGATCATCTGTCTGAAGGCAGATGTGGCGACAAAAGTCCTGCCAAGATGCCCAGGACAGTTTCCAGTTTTAAGGTTTCCACTGCCACCCCCAACTTCCTATCCCAGTTCCCAAATCCTCCCTCTAGCTGGGGTAGAGACTTGGGGTCCAGGGTCCTCAGTGCCTTGACACCAGGAGACACACCTCTACTTTTCCTTTTCTTCAGTTCCATGCTCACCAGGCTTCAGCTTTTAGGGAAGAAGGAGGAGTCACCCCAAGGTCAGCTGTAGGAAACTTTGGTCCTGTAACTCATTTACTTCTGTTAGGGCAGTGATTTTCAACTGGTGTGCTGCCAAAAATGTTAAAGATCATTAATTAAACGATTTTAAAGAAATTCAAAGCACAGTAAGTATATCCCTTTTTTTTTAATCTTTTGTTTTTGATCAACATAATTTAAGTGTGTTGCAGAAGTTTAACTATAGGTTCAAGTGATCCATGCAATAAAAAAGGTTGAAAAATTGTTAGGCTAGTAGGCACAATGGCATCTCGTAGCAGAGAACAAAGAGGGAAATTTGACCTCCCAGTGGGTCTTAGCTCCTGAGGAATAAGATTCAGGTATCTTTGTACCTCAGCCAATTTGCATTCTTGTCTTCCTTGCAATGCCAAATTCCTTTTAAAACCACAAAAAATAACTTACAGAGAAGTAGCCCCAAGCCCAAGGTTCTTTCCCCTGCCCACTGGTATCTGTGGCTGCTTAGCTCAGGAGGTGAGGTAACATTTTTTCATGGTAGAAGGGACAGAGACTCCATGGCTGGGAAGGGGAGTCAGTGGGCTTCTGTACTATGGCCTGTCATGAACAGCCTTGGCCACTGGGCTATGGAATGCTTGGTTTGTTTGTTTTGGTTGGGCGGGGGTGGGGGTGGTGGTGGTGGTGGTGGTGGTGGATAGGAATAAAAAAGGAGCAACAGACAGATCAAATACCTCACCACTCCTGGAAAACACTCATGTCACATGTGCAGGGAAGAGTATTATTTGTTACCTCAGTATATAAAAGTGGAGCATCCCTAATTCAAAACTTCAAAATCTGAAACTTTCTGAGCACTGACATGCCACCACAAGTAGAAAAGTCCACACCTGACTTTATGTGACAGGTCACAGTTAAAACTTTGTTTCATGCACAAAATTATTAAAAATATGATGTAAAATTAACTGTAGCGATGTGTATAAGGTATAAATATAAAACATAAACAAATTTCATCTTTAGACTTGGGTGCCATTCCCAAGATATTTCATTATGTATATGCAAATATTACAACATTTGAAAACACCTGATATCTGAAACAGTTCCTGTGATAACTCAGCCCATCACCTGTCTTGCACACACCTTTTGCCTACTGTGTCCATCCTGGCTCTGCTACCTTCTGGCTGTGCAGCCTTGTACAACCATTTTCCACATCTGATAAATTAATATTGTCTCATAGGATTGCTGTGAAGATTAAATGAGTTAATAAAAGCAAAGCTCTTAGAATGGTGCTAGGCATAAAATAAGCAAACATTCAAGTATTTTCTTTGCTAAGATTTTCGTATGTACGTATGATTCTTGTTCTTGTTTTTGTTTTTAGTCAAAGATTGGATCTCATTTCTTGCCTTTCCTTTATGAATTCAGGCTGAGTACAATTCACCTGCCACTGCAACTTTTCAGTTTGAAAGACCAATTGCATTTTAGGAAGGATTCTCTCAGCATTGCTCTAGGAAACCAGCCAGGTGGAGTCACTCCTCCGTTTTCCTCCCCCAGAACTTCCAGCCACAGCACCGCTGCCTTTGTTCCCTTGCGGAGCGCCCCGGCGGCCCCGGGTTACGCGAGCACTCCCGGGAGGCCGGCAGGGGGCGCGCGTCAGCTGCCTGCGAGGGTCTCGGCCCTGCTAGACCCAAGTGAGGCTCACCAGATCCTTCCGCTGGGAGATGGAAAACTTCCTTGGCGTGGAGAGTCACCATGTACTATGCAAACAGAAGTTTAAAAGACATTGTAGCTGGGCGGCGCCTGTGGCTCAGTCGGTAAGGCGCCGGCCCCATATACCGAGGGTAGCGGGTTCAAACCTGGCCCCGGCCAAACTGCAACCAAAAAATAGCCGGGCGTTGTGGCGGGTGCTTAGTGGTCCCAGCTACCCGGGAGGCTGAGGCAAGAGAATCGCTTAAGCCCAGGAGTTGGAGGTTGCTGTGAGCTGTGTGAGGCCACGGCACTCTACCTAGGGCCATAAAGTGAGACTCTGTCTCTACAAAAAAAAGAAAAAAAAAAAGACATTATAGCTGCTGCAGCCTTGCAGTCACACATACCCACCTGCTTAACCTACCCCCGGCAGTTTCTTTCTATGTAATAATAGGGTAGAACCCAGTGAGTCACCTTGTGGCTGATAGATGCGGAGATTTTAGCTGCCAGGGTACTTATGAAATGGCAAGCCTCCTTACTCAGCAGGAACTGAGGCAATTTCAGGCCCATCTTTCCTCTCTCCTTTACCTCTCCATCCCAGCTCTACTTGCCCTCCTCTGTATGTCCCTGTATCCAAGCCCCATGACCATCTGAGGTATAAGGAAGGCTCCACATATGGGGCTAAGATGGCCCAGAGGGGAGTCCAAGAGAGCCCATTCCCACTTCCCCTTAGCATTTCAGATGCATTCCATAAACCTCCTCTGATCACTTGGTCACTTGAAGCAAAATTAGCCACAAGCCACTTGCTGCAGTGACTTCCATCACTGTTCTACTTCTCCAGAGCTCAGAAATGTCAGGAAGGACAAAACTCCAGAAGAGCATTCTTCATACCTGATGCACAGAACTGGTGATGCCACATGGACCTTACCCTGGGTGTCATGCATCCTCGCACACCTGGACAGCTAACTGGGCACCTGTGAGCAGGGCCATCCTAGGAACCTGGGAGCCCAGAGGAGGTGAGTGGGTAGAATGAGGGTGAAGCCCCAGCTGGGTCAGAGGAAGTGAGGCTCAGCACCAGGGCTTGGCTTGGCTCAGCTTGGGGGACCATTCAGGCCTGGGTTGACCCTTGTGGTTTGGTTGGGAACAGGTCTGGAAGGCTCCATGCCTATAAGCTTCAAACAAGGCTGGAGGACTGGTCTCGATGCCTTCTGTGTATAGGGGTAGCTTAGTTTGTTTCTTTTAAAGGCCTAGGTCCCTTAGTGGAAGGAGGGAGAGGGCAATGTGGGCAGGGGGATCAGCCTGTCCTGGATTTATCCCTGACCATCCTGCATTCCAGGAAGCCCCTAAATCCTGACACACTGGGAGGGTTGTGGGATGTAACACAGAGTTATTAATCTTGGCCTGGATCCCTGAGAGAGAGCTGTGTAGCTCTAGGATGTAAGCACGGCAGCACTTGGGAGTGGGCCCTGCTGGAAGGAAAGACCCAGCTGTCTCCTCCCCCCACCCAGAACTGATGCCGGTGCTACTCACACATTTCCCAAAACACTGCCATACCAATCCATTATCTTCCGGAATTCTGCAGCAAAAGGGGTCAAAGTGGACTCCTGCCAAATAGAGATGCCTTGGAGTAGCATCCTGCCTTTGTCCAGGCACCCGCCCCAGCCCTCTAGATCAGGGCCCTGGAACCTGGGCCATGCCTCTCCTGGGCAGGCTGCAGCAACCCCTACTCAGGAGCAGCCTCTGACCCTTGCCTCTAATTGGCCTCCTGCACGTAGCTTCCTCCAGTGGAAGCAGAACTCATAAAAAAGGGAGACTTCCCGAGGAGAGGCGGAGCAAGATGGCAGCCGAGTAACAGCTTCCTTGCATCTGGGCACCATGAGTCTGGGGAGATAGGACTCCAGGCATCTCTGGCTGGTGGGATCTGCCTATCATCACTCCTATGAGGATACAGGGAGTCAGCGAGAGACTTCTGGACCCCAAGAGGAGGACTAAAACTGTGGAAAACCGGCAAGTGGTTGCGTGTGTTCTATCTGTCTAAACCCGCCCACAACTGTAAGTTCAGTAGCAGCGAGACTGCAAACCAGAAAGGCCTTACCTGTGAACTGTTTTGATGTCCTTGGACTTGGCACTGAGTTGAACTGCCTTGGGGAAGGCCTGAGCGGGAGTGCGGAGAACTTTGGCCGTTGTCTAGGGCCCCAGTCTGAGCCGCTGAGCCAGACGGAGCTAATAGTGTTTGGCGGTGGGTCACACGGATCCATTGTCAGTGATCTGCCCTGGCAAGCTCCGCCCTCAGGGTCACAGAGCTAGAAACGGGTGGGAGCTGGTAACCCAGCAACCAAGTAGCCTAAGGGTGGGGTCTGAGCCGCCTTGCAGCCCTAACCCTCAGGGGCAGAGTGAGACCAGTTTTGGCACACTGGGTAAGTGGATAGCCACTTCAGCAGCGATTCCAGCGAGAAAGCTGGGAAAGCTTCTGCTCAGCAAGTTTACAAGTTCAAAGTGCCTTTTAAGTAGGCTGAAGAGAGATTTAGGGTGTCTACCTGCTGGGGTTTGAGAAATCAGCAGCCTCCAGTCGTATCAGAACTGTGACTAACATCTCATACCCCAGAAGACCACGTGTTGCCCAGACAATATTCAATAACATATACAAACTGCTTTGTTTTTGGTTGTGTATTTTTTTCTTTTTTTTTTTTTTGTTTGGTTGTTTTTTTTTTGTTTGTTTATTTTGACGTTGCTGATGTTCTTTTGTTTTTTTAATTTCAATCTTTTCCACACAGATCCCTTTTTCTTTCTCAATTTTCCTAGTTTAATTATAATTTCCCATTGCTGCCTTTTTTAATAACTTCAACTTCATTTTTGCTAGTGTTTCTACCAATATTATTTGGTTTTTCACCCAATTTTATCCCTGTAAAGTTTTCTGTTTGCTTGTTTTGGTTTGATTTATAGCATTTTTGTCTTTCCTCTGTACTTGGTGGAGGTGGGGTACTGTGTCTGACCAGGTTAGCAAAGAGCTGCTGACCTCAAGGGAACAACGCAACTGGGCACCCCCAGAAGGTGGGGTTTTTTAAGGTTGTGTCAAAGTACCCTACTGTACACCTATATTGCCCTGTCTCCCTCTTTCTGTGGCTCTCTTCTTTTTGTCAATATTCCTTATACCCACCCCCTCTCCTTTCTCTATCTTTCTTTTTTTCTTATCACTCGGTCCTCCTTTCTTTCATCCCCTTTTTTTTTGCTCCTCAACCTTCTCACCCTTCTGGTCCTGTAACCCTTAGTCCACAGGCACAAGAACTTAAAGAGCAAGAGGAAGTGAAAGGAAAATTAGGGCAAGGAAACAGATAAAAGAAATCACTCATGAGGAAGAATCAGCAGAAAACTCCAGGCAACATGAAGAACCAGTCTAGAACAACCCCACCAAGGGACCATGAGGTAGCTACTGCAGATGATTCCACCAGTATAGAAATGTTAGGAATGACAGAAAGGGAATTTAGAATACACATGTTGAAAACAATGAAAGAAATGATGGAAACAATGAAGGAAATTGCTAATAAAGTGGAAAATAACCAAAAGGAAATCCAAAAACAGAATCAAATAAGAGATGAACGATATGAAGAATATAAAAAGGATATAGCAGACCTGAAGGAACTGAAACAGTCAATTAGGGAACTTAAAGATGCAATGGAAAGTATCAGCAACAGGTTAGACCATGCAGAAGAAAGAATTTCAGAGGTAGAAGACAAAGTTCTTGAGATAACTCAGACAGTAAAAGAGGCAGAAAAGAAGAGAGAGAAAGCAGAACGTTCACTGTCAGAATTATGGGACTTTATGAAGCGTTCCAACATACGAGTTATAGGAATTCCAGAAGGGGAAGAAGAATGCCCCAGAGGAATGGAAGCCATACTAGAGAATATTATAAAAGAAAATTTCCCAAACATCACCAAAGATTCTGACACACTGCTTTCAGAGGGATATCGGACCCCGGGTCGCCTCAACTCTAACCGAGCTTCTCCAAGACACATTGAGATGAACCTGTCCAAAGTCAAGACAAAAGAAAAGATTCTGCAAGCTGCCAGGAGTAAGCGCCAGTTGACCTACAGGGGCAAATCCATCAGAGTTACTGCAGACTTCTCTAATGAAACTTTCCAAGCAAGAAGACAATGGTCATCTACCTTTAATCTACTTAAACAGAACAATTTTCAGCCCAGAATTCTGTACCCTGCTAAGCTAAGCTTCAAAATTGACGGAGAAATCAAATCATTTACGGATATACAAACATTGAGGAAATTTGCCACAACAAGACCAGCTCTACAGGAAATACTTCAACCTGTTCTGCACACTGACCACCACAATGGATCAGCAGCAAAGTAAGAACTCAGAAATCAAAGGACAGAACCTAACCTCCACACTGATGCAAAAGATAAAACTAAGCAATGGACTCTCACCAAATAAGACGAATAGAATACTACCACACTTATCAATTATCTCCATAAATGTTAATGGCTTGAATTCCCCACTGAAGAGACATAGATTGGCTGACTGGATTAAAAAACACAAGCCATCCATTTGCTTTCTGCAAGAAACACACCTGGCTTCAAAAGACAAATTAAAGCTCCGAGTCAAGGGTTGGAAGACAATTTTTCAGGCAAACGGAACTCAGAAGAAAAGAGGAGTTGCAATCTTATTTTCAGATACATGTGGATTTAAAGCAACTAAAGTCAAAAAAGACAAAGATGGTCACTTTATATTGGTCAAGGGAAAACTACAACAAGAAGACATTTCAATTCCAAATATTTATGCACCCAATTTAAATGCTCCCAAATTCTTGAAGCAGACCTTACTCAGTCTGAGCAATATGATATCTGATAATACCATCATAACAGGGGACTTTAACACACCTCTTACAGAGCTGGACAGATCCTCTAAACAGAAATTAAACAAAGATGTAAGAGATTTAAATGAGACCCTAGAACAATTATGCTTGATAGACGTATATAGAACACTCCACCCCAAAGATAAAGAATATACATTCTTCTCATCACCCCATGGAACATTCTCCAAAATTGATCATATCCTGGGACACAAAACAAATATCAACAGAATCAAAAGAATTGAAATTTTACCTTGTATCTTTTCAGACCATAAGGCACTAAAGGTGGAACTCAACTCTAACAAAAATGCTCAACCCCGCCCAAAGGCATGGAAATTAAACAATCTTCTGTTGAATAACAGATGGGTGAAGGAAGAAATAAAACAGGAAATCATTAACTTCCTTGAGCATAACAACAATGAAGACACAAGCTACCAAAACCTGTGGGATACTGCAAAAGCAGTTTTGAGAGGAAAATTCATCACTTTAGATGCCTACATTCGAAAAACAGAAAGAGAGCACATCAGCAATCTCACAAGAGATCTTTTGGAATTGGAAAAAGAAGAAAAATCTAAGCCTAAACTCAGTAGAAGAAAAGAAATATCCAAAATCAAATCAGAGATCAATGAAATTGAAAACAAAAGAATCATTCAGAAAATTAATGAAACAAGGAGTTGGTTTTCTGAAAAAATAAATAAAATAGATAAACCATTGGCCAGACTAACTAGAAATAGAAAAGTAAAATCTCTAATAACCTCAATCAGAAACGATAAAGGGGAAATAACAACTGGTCCTACAGAGATACAAGAGATCATCTCTGAATACTACCAGAAACTCTATGCCCAGAAATTTGACAATGTGAAGGAAATGGATCAATGTTTGGAATCACACCCTCTCCCTAGACTTAGCCAGGAAGAAATAGACCTCCTGAACAGACTAATTTCAAGCACTGAGATCAAAGAAACAATAAAAAAGCTTCCAACTAAAAAATGCCCTGGTCCAGATGGCTTCACTCCAGAATTCTATCAAACCTTCAAGGAAGAGCTTATTCCTGTACTGCAGAAATTATTCCAAAAAAACGAGGAAGAAGGAATCTTCCCCAACACATTCTATGAAGCAAACATCACCCTGATACCAAAACCAGGAAAAGACCCAAGCAAAAAGGAGAATTTCAGACCAATCTCACTCATGAATATAGATGGAAAAATTCTCAACAAAATCCTAGACAATAGATTACAGCTTATCATCAAAAAAGTCATTCATCATGATCAAGTAGGCTTCATCCCAGGGATGCAAGGCTGGTTTAAATACGCAAGTCCATAAACGTTATCCACCATATTAACAGAGGCAAAAATAAAAATCATATGATCCTCTCAATAGATGCAGAAAAAGCATTTGATAAAATCCAGCATCCTTTTCTAATTAGAACACTGAAGAGTATAGGCATAGGTGGCACATTTCTAAAACTGATTGAAGCTATCTATGACAAACCCACAGCCAATATTTTACTGAATGGAGTAAAACTGAAAGCTTTTCATCTTAGAACTGGAACCAGACAAGGTTGTCCTCTGTCACCTTTACTATTCAACATAGTGCTGGAAGTTCTAGCCAATACAATTAGGCAAGACAAGGAAATAAAGGGAATCCAAATGGGAGCAGAGGAGGTCAAACTCTCCCTCTTTGCTGACGACATGATCTTATACTTAGAGAACCCCAGAGACTCAACCACAAAACTCCTAGAAGTCATCAAAAAATACAGTAATGTTTCAGGATATAAAATCAATGTCCACAAGTCAGTAGCCTTTGTATACACCAATAACAGTCAAGATGAGAAGCTAATTAAGGACACAACTCCCTTCACCATAGTTTCAAAGAAAATGAAATACCTAGGAATATACCTAACAAAGGAGGTGAAGGACCTCTATAAAGAAAACAACGAAATCCTCATAAAGGAAATAGCAGAGGATATTAACAAATGGAAGAACATACCATGCTCATGGATGGGAAGAATCAACATTGTTAAAATGTCTATACTTCCCAAAGCAATCTACCTATTCAATGCCATTCCTATCAAAGTACCTACATCGTACTTTCAAGATTTGGAAAAAATGATTCTGCGTTTTGTATGGAACCGGAAAAAACCCCGTATAGCTAAGGCAGTTCTTAGTAACAAAAATAAAGCAGGGGGCATCAGCATACCAGATTTTAGTCTGTACTACAAAGCCATAGTGGTCAAGACAGCATGGTACTGGCACAAAAACAGAGATATAGACACTTGGAATCAAATTGAACACCAAGAAATGAAACTAACATCTTACAACCACCTAATCTTTGATAAACCAAACAAGAACTTACCTTGGGGGAAAGACTCCCTATTCAATAAATGGTGTTGGGAGAACTGGATGTCTACATGTAAAAGACTGAAACTGGACCCACACCTTTCCCCACTCACAAAAATTGATTCAAGATGGATAAAGGACTTAAACTTAAGGCATGAAACAATAAAAATCCTCCAAGAAAGCATAGGAAAAACACTGGAAGATATTGGCCTGGGGGAAGACTTCATGAAGAAGACTGCCATGGCAATTGCAACAACAACAAAAATAAACAAATGGGACTTCATTAAACTGAAAAGCTTCTGTACAGCTAAGGACACAATAACCAAAGCAAAGAGACAACCTACACAATGGGAAAGGATATTTGCATATTTTCAGTCAGACAAAAGCTTGATAACCAGGATCTATAGAGAACTCAAATTAATCCACATGAAAAAAGCCAACAATCCCTTATATCAATGGGCAAGAGACATGAATAGAACTTTCTCTAAAGACGACAGACAAATGGCTAACAAACACATGAAAAAATGTTCATCATCTCTATATATTAGAGAAATGCAAATCAAAACAACCCTGAGATATCATCTAACCCCAGTGAGAATAGCCCACATCACAAAATCTCAAAACTGCAGATGCTGGCGTGGATGTGGAGAGAAGGGAACACTTTTACACTGCTGGTGGGACTGCAAACTAGTACAACCTTTCTGGAAGGAAGTATGGAGAAACCTCAAAGCACTCAACCTAGACCTCCCATTCGATCCTGCAATCCCATTACTGGGCATCTACCCAGAAGGAAAAAAATCCTTTCATCATAAGGACACTTGTACTAGACTGTTTATTGCAGCTCAATTTACAATCGCCAAAATGTGGAAACAGCCTAAATGCCCACCAACCCAGGAATGGATTAACAAGCTGTGGTATATGTATACCATGGAATACTATTCAGCCATTAAAAAAAATGGAGACTTTACATCTTTCGTATTAACCTGGATGGACGTGGAAGACATTATTCTTAGTAAAGCATCACAAAAATGGAGAAGCATGAATCCTATGTACTCAATCTTGATATGAGGACAATTAATGACAATTAAGGTTATGGGGGGGGAAGCAGAAAGAGGGATGGAGGGAGGAGGGTGGGGCCTTAGTGTGTGTCACACTTTATGGGGGCAAGACATGATTGCAAGAGGGACTTTACCTAACAATTGCAATCAGTGTAACTGGCTTATTGTACCCTCAATGAATCCCCAACAATAAAAAAAAAAAAAAAAAAAGGGAGACTTCCCTTCATATCTTTAAAAAGTTCAAAGGGAGAACTGGCAGTAAAGACATCTGCATCTGAGGGTGCTGAGGACCCTGGCCCTGAGCTGCATCCCTATCCGGGCACAGGTTTTCAGCATCCTGTGCTCTAGGGAGGTCCCACCTTACCAAGGCCAGCTCTGCTCTGGCATCAGGTCGTGCCCCACCCCACCCCACCCAGCCCTGTGCTGCACTGTGCAGGGCAGCCCTCAGGGCTGTTCAAGAGGCCATGGAACACGAGCCCATCCTGGAGCGAGCTGGTGACAAAGGCAAGCTTAGTGTTGGGAAGGAGGCCCACACTGGTTGGGTCGGATGCCCCTTTCCCTGCTCTGTATCCACCTTTATGCTTGGACTGGGAGCCAGAGTGAGCTCAGCTCATCTGAACCCAAAGCACCGCTCTGTTCAAGTTGGGCACGGGGTTTCCACAGCTCTGCATGGCTTGTGGGCATGAGTTAAACTCCAGTTTGGTGATGTTTGTCCATAAACATCTCAGGCAGGATCATAGAGTCCAGACCAACGGAGAGTTTTTGTTGTTGTTGTTGTTGTTGTTTGTTTTTTTCAACAGAGAGTTTTTAAGAGAAAAAGAAATAGTTCTGTGCTGCCTCAGTTGGTGGCAGTTACAAAGCACTCAGAATATGCTTGTTCAGAGGATGAATAAAGCCCATGCATAGGAGAGGAAACATGTCAAGTGGAACCTGCTTTGGTAACTTAGGGGTGTGTAGAAATAAGGTCAGGTGGCTCAGCGCCTGTAGCTCAGCTGCTAGGGTGCCAGCCACATCCACCAGAGCTGGTGGGTTCGAATCCAGCCAGGGCCTGCCAAAGAACAATGACAACTACAACCAAAAAATAAAAATAGCCAGACGTTGTGGTGGGCACCCGTAGTTCCAGCTATGTGGGAGGCTGAGGCAAGAGAATCACTATCCCAAAACTTCCTTTCCCATTCCACTTGAACCGATTTCCCACAATTCTGACAAACATCTCCTGTGACGTGATCCCCAGCTCACTCAGCCTTTTCGGATAGAGGCAGCAACTAGTTCATTTATAATTTCACAATTTCCTCCTACTTGCTCAGAAAGGTTGGATCTTTCATGAGGCTCCATTTGACCAGCTACACATTGAAGTGGCTCTTCCAGACCCACTCTTCCAGCTGCATCTGCCTCTCCACTTTTCTGAAGTTTAAGTGCTCTATTTTTTTGAGCCCATTGGTAAAGTCTTTCATAAGTGCCTTCTTTTTTTTGAGACAGAGTCTCACTGTGTCACCCTCAGTAGGGTGCCGTGGCATTACAGCTCATAGCAACCTCAAACTCTTAGGCTTAAGTGATTCTCTTGCCTCAGCCTCCCAAGTAGCTGGAACTACAGGCTCCCGAGTAGCTGGACTACAGGTGCCCACCACAACGCCTGGCTATGTTTTGATTGTAGTTGTCATTGTTGTTTGGCAAGCCCGGGCTGGATTTGAACGCGCCAGCTCCAGTGTATGTGGGCTGGTGCCCTAGCTGCTGAGCTGTAGGCACTGAGCACATAAGCTGCTTCTTAAGGCAAGGGCATCTGTTCCATTATTTCTAAACCAGCTGTTTGCCGATTTGTACACAAGAGAACTTTGACATCATTATGAATCTGCTTTACTTTTTCTAGTGCCTTGAAAAAATCCTGGCTTCTCTCAGAGTCCTCACAACAACCACAAGAAGTTACCAGCTGTGTTCTCAATTCCTAAACAGAAGCTTGCTGTTGTCCAGCCTCATCTCCATGCAGCTTGCAGGAGAGCGTGTTGTTGGACGGTGCTGAGATCCCGCCTGTCCCATTGCTGAGGCTGTTGGCAGTCCTGGAGGTCAGCACTGCGACCGCTTCCCCGGTGCCCTTGGCCATAGCCCACCGCGTCTCGATCGCCGCAGCTGAGGTATCACCATGGCCTTCGACAGGGACCGTGGTGACTGTGCAAGTACTGTGCATGTTATGTACATGATTTTTATGGTTTGCCACTTCCAGAACATGGTCACCTGCTCTATGTTTAAAGAATTTGAAGCAGCATTATTCCCGAAGGCTTTTGGTTATAAGTTTGCTCCTCCAAGTCACCATCTAAGTCCTGCTATGGCAAATATCACCTCAGCCAGCCCCGGTTAAGAGTCTCATCCCTTAGATCTGACTGCAGTTCATGCGGTAATCCAGCTTGTCTGGCAAGATTTGTGAGTGTAATCTGTTTTGTGCAATGAGATCACTCTGCTGGCCACAACAGGGTCTCCCAGCAGTGGAAGGATTAGCATGGGGCCAGTTTGTCCTTGTGACCATGGTAATCAAGCTTCAGGGGAAGACAGTGGCTCTTGCTATCTCAATGCCACTGGAAGAGCTCCAAAGACAGCCTGGTGGACTGGCTTCATCTTTCAGTTCTGTTACTTGGGAGAGTGTGACCTGGGTCAAGCTAGTGCACCTCTCTGCCCATTGGTGCTCCTAGGACCTGGGCATAGTTAACACCTGTCTTTCAGGATCCTTGTGAGGAATAAATAAGACATTTTAGTCAAACATTTTACAATTTGCAGTTGTAACGTTTTAATTAAATAAATTTAGTAAATTATGACCAACAATAGAATAGATATTGGGGATCTGGCTTTTTTAGGAGGGAGAAGAAAATGTTCTCAAAGTAGATTATGATGCTGATTGCACAACTTTGGAAACATACTAAAAACTATTGAGTTGGGTAAACTTTGCAGTATGTAAGTCATATCTCAGTGAAGCTATTTATTGAAAGAAGATTAGAGGGCTCCTAAAAAGCCCATTGAGCTCTACATTTGGGAGTTGGGAACTATACTGTGGTTACACCTCAACCAAAAATTAGGTGTAAAGGCCAGAACAGAAGATATCATTACTCGTAATCGGGGTTAACATCATTTTCTGGAAGTACATGTGCAAATGAGTGTGTATCTGGGGCTGCAATGAAAATGTGTTTCTTATAGTGGCTGTGTGCTAAGATGTTTAATGCCATTGGCCTGGCGCCTGCCCAGGGAGGGTGTGCACATGGCCATGGGTGTTTATTACCCCTCTTACCCTTCCTTTCCAGAATGACAAATAAAAATAAAAATCATACCCATGTCTAATTGTTGACCTCAGGGTGCTGGTCTGTTTTCTGACATGAAAGAGCAGAAATTCTGACTGGCTGTAGGAAACCTAGCCCCCTCCCACTCCCTGTGCATATGTGTGACCCGTGCACACACAAATTAAATCAAACTCTCTCTTCCAGTTAAATAAACATCACACCTGCTAAAAGAACAAATAGCTGGCCTATCTCCAAAGAAAATGTGCCTCTGGGCTTCTGGTTTTGGAGGTTTTGTAATGTTTACTTTCCAGTAATCTCTGTTTGACTCCTTCTCCGTTTGATTGGGTTGTAAATATCACAATTTAAACTAGCTGTCTGTGTGTAAGGTTCACTCAACAGATGTGTCAGGCCCCCACATCTCCTTCCTCCTCTAGGCAAGAGTGTTTGGAGGAGATCTGGCCATGGGCAGCAACATGGCTGTCATGGGCAAGAGTGTAGAGCAGGGACCTCAGCCATGGCCACCAGCAGCACGTGAAGTCAATCAGTGCATGGTGACCTTTGAAGATGACCAAGTTCTAAATAGCCTTGGGATGACTGTTTCATCAGAGATGGAACAATGGAGTCTGTGTTACTTTCTGGTGATTGTTTCACTTTGGTTGTTTGCCTGTGTGATGCCTTTTGGCAGCTACCAGAGGGCTCTGGGACAGATGTATCTGGTGAAAAGACCAAGCCGGGAGAGACAGGGATGGAACTTGCCTCCTCACTGAAGTCTGGAAAATCAGAAAATCAACTGAAGATTTCCTAGAATCTAGTTTTGTTAAGTTTGGGGTTCAAATTCCATTTCATATTACAGACGGAATAAGACAAGTTCTAATATTTGGCTACGTTACAATGGATGTGGAGCAGCGGATTAGTCTCTGGTTTAACTAGCTGCCCTGGGAAGGGTATGTCCACTCTGCCGGCTGAGAAGACTAGCTCTTCCTCTCCCTTGCAGCATGGCCTTTTTGCCTTAGTTGCACAGCAGCAAAATGATAGCACCTCACTCATGGGATTTTGTTTTTATTGTGGTTAAATACACAAAACATAAAATTTGCCATTTTAACGCTCTGAGTGTGCAGTTGAGTGGCGTTTGGCACACTGGCATTGTTGGGCACCAGCACCACCATCCATCTTCTCAAACTGAGACTCTGTGCCCATGGAACACTCCCACTTCCCACTCTCCCCAGCCCCTGACAGCCGCTGTTCTACTTTTGACCTATTCTGAATTTGACTAAGTACCTTATATAGGTAGAATTATGTAACATTTGTCCTTTTGTGACTGGCTTATTTCACTTAACATCTTTAAGACTCATTCAGTTTGTGGTATATGTCAGAATTCCCTTCCTTTTCAAAGCCGAATCATATTCCTTTGTATGGATACACCACATTTTGTTTATCCATTTATCTATTGATTGACATTCGGGTTGTTTCCATCTTTTGTCAGTTGCGAATAATGCTGCTATGAACCTGGTTGTGAAAATATGTTTTCAAGGACAGCACCTGTGGCTCAGTGGGTAGGGCGCCAGCTCCATATACCAAGGGTGGTGTGTTCAAACCCAGTCCTGGCCAAACTGCAACAAAAAACAGCCAGGCATTGTGGCGGGTGCCTGTAGTCCCAGCTACTCAGGAGGCTGAGGCAAGAGAATCGCCTAAGCCTAGGAATTGGACGTTGCTGTGAGCTGTGATGCCACAGCACTCTACCGAGGGTCATAAAGTAAGATTGTCTCAATATATGTGTGTGTGTGTGTTCAAGTCTCTGTTTTCAATTCTTTTGGGTATTCAGTTCCACCCAGGAGTGGAATTGCTGGGTCATATTCTATGTTTATTTTTTTTCAGAAAGTACTATATTGTTTTCTACAGCAATTATACCATTTACATCTCCACCAGCAATGCACTAGGGTTCCAATTTCTCCACATCTAACCAACACTGTTATTTTCTTTTTAAATAATAGCCCTGTGGGATTTTTGTTTTGGGGCTATGTGAGGATGTACGGAGAACACTTAGCATAGCATAGTGCCTTGCTCAGTAAATGACAGCTGCTCTTGTTAGTTCAGATTCTCTTCTTTTTGTGGAAATAAATGATGACTTTCTCAGGAGCTCCCTGAGTGTCCAGTTGTCTTTCACATACGTGAGCCCTCCAGCTCTGAAGGTTTCATTTGGGCATGGATGCTCAATTCTAGGTCTTCGGCTCTACTCTGGAAAGCTCCTATATTGTTCTTAGAGGTGGGGAAGGAGGCATGGCTTTTAGGGTACCCCAGACTGTAACTTTTTAGGATCTTTTTCTTACGGTTCTCACTATCTCACTGGTTTTATTACTTGGCCTGGCAAACATAAATTCTCTCTAGGGAGGAGCAATGAGAATATCTTGTTTATATCCTATACATTCTTCTCAGAAAAGGTATAGTGAATAATAACAAAATTTTTCTTTGAATTATTCTGAAAATGTTGGAAAACTTTAACAGTTGATCTATTTAGCTAGTAAGAGAATATTTTAAATGAAATAACTCATAGGATGAGAATGGTTTTTCTTTTCTTTTCTTTTTTTTTTTTTTAAGAGACAGAGTCTCACTTTGACCCCCTCAGTAGAACGCCGTGTGTCACAGCTCACAGCAACCTCCAACGCTTGGGCTTAGGCAATTCTCTTGCCTCAGCCTCCTGAGTAGCTGGGTCTACTGGTGCCCGCCACAATGCCCGGCAATTTTTTGTTGCGGTTTGGCCAGGGCCAGGATTGAACCCGTCACCCTTCGTATATGGGGCCGGTGTCCTACCCACTGAGGCACAGGCACCACCTGGTTTTTATTTTCTCGAGTAAGGCTTCATGTTGGAGAATAGGACAAAAACCATTCTTTTGAATGATTTTTGTTCCATGATTATAGTGTTCTGAAGCCAGAAAAATGTCCTGCAAGATGGAGTCTGAGAAGCTAAGCTGAAGCAGTACAGATGACCTAGTCTGCTTAGCTCACATTCTTTCTCCCACATCCCTGTGATTATCTACTTCAGCAGTTCTCAACCTGCATGTCGTGACCCCTTTGGGGGTGGAATGACTCTTTCCCTTTTCACAGGGGTCGCCTAAGACCAACGGAAAACACATTATTCCAAAGGTCTTAGGAACCGAGACACTGCTCCTCATGTGTGGGGGTCACCACAACCTGAGGAACTGTATTAAAGGGTCATAGCATTAGGAAGGTTGAGAACCACTGAGTTAAGGTTTCACCATGATTGTGAGGATATTTATCTTAGGGGACTTTGAGGAAGTACTCATGTTATTGGCAGAAGAGTGTCCAGCTGCCTGCCACTGTCAGCCAATATGCAGACACAGGGATAGGTCCACCAAATTTTATTTGTCAGAGACCAGCAATTTAGGAGACCAGTGAGAGCAGCCTCTCCAAGACTGTTCTATTTTTCTATTTCCAAAATCACGGTTTTATACATAAAAGTTAAAAGCAAGAATTATAACTGTTATCTTAAATAATATTAACATTTATCTTAAATAATAGTAATTGACATAATTCATGATCCATAATAAAAAATAACTGACATACCCATGACACATATAACAACATTCCAATTCAAGAGTTAATCTCCTAATTCAATTGCCCTAAACTACTCAAGATACAGGCTTTTAGGTTAAAGCAATAAGGATAGAATAAAAACAATAAGGATAGAATACAAGAGGTGAAGTCACTTAGGACCTAAACTGGCCAGACCAGCTGTGTCCTCCCCACCCTGGCCTGACTGACACCATCTTATCCTCACTGCCTGCTCTCTCAGTCACACATAGACGATGGGTGTTGTAATATTAGTAAAGGTTCCTTTGATCATATGATGTTTTCTTTGATGATTCTTTTAAATATTTTGTTAAAGTGAAAATTACCCTTATTTGTTTAAAACATTTTGCATTGTTAGAGCAAAGACTACTTTGATGTTGTTTTCTGTCAGATAAAGTTAAAATTTTCTAGATTTGTTTCCTGGTATTCCCATTATAAAAATTATTAGAATTAAGACTGAGGCACAACAGAATTGAGAGGCTACTCTGGCTTAGCTTCTCAGACTCTATCTTGCAGCCTGGTCTGTAATCCTTGGTCTCTGCTTATAAAGCTTTCTTGGACCTAAACCCCATCTCTGCCTATTGGCTGGACAGTGACAGGTGGCCGGACCCTCTTCATTTGGTGACATTTCCAGAAATGAATATGAAACATGGGCCCAACGACATGCCTTTACATTTCCTCAGCCTTGAGTCCAGGCCTACCTCTCTCTCCTCCTTTTGCCAAAGGCATTTAGCAACACACTAGGGCACCACCTTGACTGTGTGGGTTTATGCTGTGTCTGATAAAGAGAAAGCCAGAGAAGAAAGTTTTGGATTAGAAAAAACAAGAAGAATCTATTAATGTTAAAAATCAAAAACAATGAAACGACAAAAAAGAAAAGGATAAAAAGTTCCTTTAGTCTGCAACTTTGCTGGGAAGATTCAGGGCAAATTGTTGATAGGTGTGGGCACCTTAGCTTGATATTCTCTCAGCCCTCTGTTTGAAAATACATCAAAATGTAAAAAATAATAGCCTGGATCGGATCCTGCATCAGGAAAAATCTCCAGAGAGGACATTATTGGACAATTGAAGAACCTGGCATATGGGCATATGGGATCATGGATCAAGTGATCCGTGATCCTCCTGGCTCGGATCCTTCCCAGCTGTCTCCCTCAAACTCCCGAGTAGCTGGGAGGTATAAGCAAATGCCATGATACCTGGATAGTTTTTCTATTTTTAGTGGAGACAGGATCTCCTTGTTCAAGCTGGTCTCAGAACTCCTGAGCTCAAGCGATCTACTTGCCTCAGCCAATTACAGGTGTGAGCCACTGGGCCCTGCTGATCACAGGCTTTTAAAGGAGTGGCCAGGTGCTTCTGCTGTGGCTGGTCTGTGGTGTAACCAGCAAGGGGCTATGCAGGCTGTGGTGGGTGACGAGTCTTGGCCTCAGGAAGTCTGCCCAGGAGACTTAAGAATCTCAGCTCCTTTGGCAGAAAATCTACCATTTCTGAGAAACAACTCAAAAGATCAAGTAGTTAGTTGAGTAGAGGACTATCCGGGGGTCTTTGAAAATTGTTCTATGGAGGGCTGGTTAAACTCCCTCCAAAGATTTACTAAAAATGAACTGACAAAAGTCAGATTAAAAGGAGAAAAAGTCATACAAAATTTATTAAGCAGGTGTGGAAATTGGGAAATCTTGGGAGAATGATCATCTAGTAACCCAGTGAGGTTCAGAGGCTTGTATCTCCTTCTTCACAGGGGAAGGGGAATTGGAGGAAATGTGAGTAAAAGACAGGGGTCCTCTGAGCTCTGGCTAGGTGGGAGGAAGGCATGGGAAGCTCACACTCACAAGGTTTCCCAGCTGTCTGCATTAGAATTTCCTGAGTGTTTAAAATCTATTCAGCAGTCCTGCAGGAGCAGTCTTCTGCAGGAGGTTTGGGGAGAGGCACATGGATCTACATTTTCCACAAGCACTTCAGGTAATTCCAGGTCAGGTGGTTGGTGGAGACACTTTAAGAAAACTTCTCCAGGTAGGTATGTGCAGAGTCTCCGGGGTCGGTGGGGAGGGTAGGACAACTGTGGCCCTGCTGGTCTTGGTCATGCTTGCCCTGGGCAGACTGTATTCTGAGCCAGCCCTTTTGAGGCAGGAACTAAGACTGGTTTAGGATTAAGTCACCTGCTCATATTCAATGACAGTCCCATGTTTGCTGAACTCATTTGCTGTTCTGTATCTCTTACTGACACAGCAGACATGGTGTCCTTTGAAGTTCCTAAGAATCCAAGGTAGTATTACTGACACAAAGGTAGGGGGCCAAAGGTGGGGGTGCAGGTGATGAGGGTGATGCTGATGTAATCATTCTTAAATGATGTGCTGGGCAAAAAAATAGGTCAGGAATCAGGTCCGCACATAAAGTGGTCCAGATGAGGGAAGGGCAGGAAAAGTTGGGAAGGTGAGCACACAAGTCGTTTGAGGTTATTCATCTGGTTTTTCAAGGAATATATCATGAGTGCCATGTGTGTGCCAGGCACTGTGCAAGGTATAGTGAATACAATATAATCTTGCTTAAAAACAGGGCCCAGGACTGGATTTCACAGGTGAAGAGGAGAATAGGAAAGGAGGCTTTGAGCTGTAATGAAGCCTTCATGAAAGGAAAAAGTGGGAAATAACACTGTCAAGAAAGTTGAGCTCCAGATGACAGGGATGGGGAGGGAATTCCTAAATCTCAGAGAACCCATTTTTCTGCAGATAAAAATTGGGACTGTGGGTCCCAATAATAATAGTAAAATAATGACAATAATAATAAACAACTCAAGATTTTGTCTCAAGCCCTTACCCTCACCAGTGAAATAGTTGGAAACCCACCCTCCGGCCCTGCCCATCCTGCCTTTGCAGTCTTCAGGATTCCAGAAGCACTGTAGCCCCACCGGTGTCTTTGTTGCCTCTGGCCTCCTCCTCTTGCTTACCAGGTAAGGTCTCAACTGCTCCTCCTCTCTTTTCTAGGAAGGGCTGCCATTTCTTTCTTTCTTATTTGCTTATTTTTCTTTGACATTTACTTGTTGAATAGATAATGTATTCATTAGTTGAAAAATCAAAACTAGCACAGAGGATCCAACTAGGCCAGGCTTGGTGGCTCACACCTGTAATCCCAGCACTCTGGGAGGCCGAGGAGAGTGGATTGTCTGAGCTCAGGAGTTCAAGACCAGCCTGAGCAAAAGTGAGAGCCCCCTCCCCCATCTCTCAAAATAGTGGTGTGTGGTGCTAACATATGGGTGTTCCAGTATTTATTTTAGCTTTTTGGGACTCTTTTTTCCAGTTCTTTTACTATTATAGACAACACTATAATCAATAGTTTTAGACAAAAAATGTCATTGTATGCTTTTAAAACTTTGTAGAAGAAATTCCTGGAAATAAAATTGCTAGGTCAAAAACATGCACATTTGCCTGGGCACGGCTCAGCCCTGTAATCCCTGCATTCTGGGAGGTTGAGGCAGGTGGATTGCTTGAGCCCAGGAATTTGAGACCACCTTGAGAAAGAAGGAGATCATTTCTACTAAAAATAGAAAAATTAGCTGAGTATTGTGGTGGGCACCTGTAGTCTCAGCTACTTGGGAGACTAAGACAAGAGGATCAAGCCCAAGAGTTTGAGGTTGCTGTGAGCTGTGATGCTACAACACTCTACCCAGGATGACAGAGTGAGACTCTGTCTCAAAAAAAAAAGAACAACAAACTATATATACACATTTATAATTTTGAAAGATATTTACAAGTTTCCCTACAAAAGTATTTTGCTAATTTACATTTTCACTTATAGCATTTGAAAGAATAGCAACATCCTTGGCTACAAAGCTGGAAAGATGTGTCTCTCCACCTATTTTTACTCTCATATAGTAAAATGGAGTGGTGAAAAGAACACTCAAGTGCAATTCAAGAAATTCACAGAGTCAGTTTGATGTAGTGCTGACTTTCAGTTGCCTCAGCTATGCGAGTGGGGATAATAATGCTCCCCTTTGAGTGCTGCTTTGAATGTTTGATGAGATAATGTGGGTAAAGAGCACTGATACAGGCTGAATTGTGTGTTCACTAATGCCCATTTCTGTGTACTCCTTCCAGTCTGCATCTCCCAGCCTCCTTGCAATCAGGTGAGAACACGTGACTGGGTTCTGACCAATCAGGTGTGGGCAGAGGGGATGGCTCATTCCCAGGCTCTCTGCCTTCCTCTGGAACAACAGGGTCCTTGTGTTAGATGGGAAAGGACTGCAGGAGCCAGCCTGTGCTTCCATGTGGAGGAGCTGCTCTCTGTGCCTGGCATGAGAATCTCTACTTGATCAAGAAGTAGACTGTTGTTGGGCGGCGCCTGTGGCTCAGTGAGCAGGGCGCCGGCCCCATATACCAAGGGTGGTGGGTTCAAACCCAGCCCCAGCCAAACTGCAACAAAAAAATAGCCGGGTGTTGTGGCAGGCACCTGTAGTCCCAGCTACTCGGGAGGCTGAGGCAGGAGAATCGCCTGGGCCCAGGAGTTGGAGGTTGCTGTGAGCTGTGTGACGCCACGGCACTCTACCGAGGGCAATAGAGTGAAACTCTGTCTCTACAAAAAAAAAAAAAAAAAAAAGAAGTAGACTGTTGTTAAGTACTCAAGTTCTAGATTCTGTGATCAGCACAGCATGCCATCCCACCTTCCCCAGCACAAGGGCTTAGCCAGAGCTGCAGGCATTCTGCTGGTGTCTGTGGTCCTTCCAGGCTCAAGACTGGACCTGGATTTTATTTAGTGACCTCGAGGAAGTTTCTTCCTGGAGGCCCCAGGCTCTTCATCTAATAAAGGACAGTGCAGAGCTTGATGAACCAACCATAATTATCTTTTCAGAGCTCATCCCTGATGGCAGAAACATTGGAAGGCAGGGGATAAGCACCTGGACGCTGTGAAACAAAGTAGCAAATGTGAGAAGCCATGTTTGCTCCTTTCTGCTTGCCAGCATAACCTCACAGTGCCCCTGATGCTGTGACTACCAGCAGCTCTCTGGAAAGATGCTTCCAAGGCCAAGCAGGAGAGAGCACACACACCCCCACCCTCCATGTCTCTTTGCTGAGTCACTGCATTCCTTAAGAGACAAGGTGCCCTAGTCCCTCCCTTTTCCTGATAGGGTTAGTGGTTATACTTCTGTGATCTATCACCAGATGCCTCTTACCCTGAAACCTTGGTGTGATTCTACTTCTATTGTAACTTCTGAGCAAATTTGATGTGCTTGGCTGCACTGAGCTCTCACTATGGTACAAGACGCAGGCTGAGACAGTGTGCTGGGGTGGTCTGACGGGACTGGCCTGGAGGTAGGCCACAGTCTGTAGTCCTCAGTGAGACTTCGGAATAAAACTAACTTTAATTATTAAAAAAGGGACTTTTCTTTCATCGATAGCACACACGCCCAGAAATCTCAGCAGCAAGAAAGTGTGGTGAGGGGGTACGGCAGGGTGTCAGAGCCTGGCTTCCTAGCTTCCAGGGCTGCCCCCCATCCTAAGCCATATGAACTTAGGGAAGGGATGTAGCCTCTTTTTCTCAGTTTTCCAGTATTTCTTGTTGTTTTTCTCATACAGATCTTGTGTATGCTTTGCTGGATTTATACCTAAATATTTCACTTCCTGGGGGCAGTGGTGCTAACTGCAGGACAGTTCTCCAGGTGGCCTTGGACCCACCCAGGTCTTCCCCCTTCCTTGCTTGTAGTTCTCAAGAATCACTGTAGAATGTGCTGGGAACACAACCTGCCAAGATGAGAAGGAGCTGGCTGGAACAGCCCCGGCTTTGTTCCTGTCCCTACCTTCTATGCCCTTCAGTGTGTCCCCGAGCTATAAACCCCAGAGTGGGCTGCTTTCTGGGGTCCCTCAGCAGTGGTGCAAGTAGGGGAGAGCACTGCTGCTATTCCCTCTGCCCTAGGCAGCTTTCTGAGCTTCAAAGGACCTGCCTGTTATGAATCCTAGGCTTCCTTTGGCTCTTGCTGCCTATCTGTGAGTAATAAATCTGGTTTGCGTAGCTTGTCACTTGTGTGTTCTGTCTCACCAGACTCAAGCAAGTAATCATTGCATAATCAACATGCTTCACAATGTGTTATGCTTTTAATTCCAAATTCCACTTGTTTATTGCTGATACATAGGAATGCAATTGAGTTTTGCCTATTAACCTTGTATCTTACAACCTTGCAATAGTTGCTTTTTAGTTCCAGGAGATTTTTGTTGTTATTCTTTTAGATTTTCTACACTGACAACATGTCATCTACAAACACAGTTTTATTTCTTCTTAATCTTTTAATTTCCTTTTCTTATTGCATTAAAAGTAGGACTTCTGGTATGATACTTAACAGGAGTAGTGAGAGGAGAGCAATTACTTCTTTTTTTTATTGTTGGGGATTCATTGAGGGTACAATAAGCCAGGTTACACTGATTGCAATTGTTAGGTAAAGTCCCTCTTGCAATCATGTCTTGCCCCCATAAAGTGTGACACACACCAAGGCCCCACCCCCCTCCCTCCATCCCTCTTTCTGCTTTTCCTCCCCCCACCCACAACCTTAATTGTCATTAATTGTCCTCATATCAAAATTGAATACATAGGATTCATGCTTCTCCATTCTTGTGATGCTTTACTAAGAATAATGTCTTCCACTTCCATCCAGGTTAATATGAAGGATGTAAAGTCTCCATTTTTTTTTTTTTTTTTTTGTAGAGACAGAGTCTCACTTTATGGCCCTAGGTAGAGTGCCGTGGCCTCACACAGCTCACAGCAACCTCCAACTCCTGGGCTTAAGCGATTCTCTTGCCTCAGCCTCCCGAGTAGCTGGGACTACAGGCGCCTGCCACAACGCCCGGCTATTTTTTGGTTGCAGTTTGGCCGGGGCTGGGTTTGAACCCACCACCCTCGGTATATGGGGCCAGCACCTTACTGACTGAGCCACAGGTGCCGCCCAAGTCTCCATTTTTTTTAATAGCTGAATAGTATTCCATGGTCTACATATACCACAGCTTGTTAATCCATTCCTGGGTTGGTGGGCATTTAGGCTGTTTCCACATTTTGGCGATTGTAAATTGAGCTGCAATAAACAGTCTAGTACAAGCGTCCTTGTGATAAAAGGATTCTTTTCCTTTGGGGTAGATGCCCAGTAATGGGATTGCAGGATCAAACAGGAGGTCTAGCCTGAGTGCTTTGAGGTTTCTCCATACTTCCTTCCAGAAAGGTTGTACTAGTTTGCAGTCCCACCAGCAGTGTAAAAGTGTTCCCTTCTCTCCACATCCATGCCAGCATCTGCAGTTTTGAGATTTTGTGATGTGGGCCATTCTCACTGGAGTTAGATGATATCTCAGGGTTGTTTTGATTTGAATTTCTTTAATATATAGAGATGATGAACATTTTTTCATGTGTTTGTTAGCCATTCATCTGTCATCTTTAGAGAAGGTTCTATTCATGTCTCTTGCCCACTGATATATGGGATTGTTGGCTTTTTTCATGTGGATTAATCTGAGTTCTCTATAGATCCTAGTTATCAAGCTTTTGCTGATTGAAAATATGCAAATATCCTTTCCCATAGTGTGGGTTATCTATTTGCTTTGGTTGTTGTCTCCTTAGCTGTACAGAAGCTTTTCAGTTTAACGAAGTCCCATTTGTTTATTTTTGTTGTTGTTGCAATTGCCATGGCAGTCTTCTTCATGAAGTCTTTCCCCAGGCCAATATCTTCCAGTGTTTTTCCTATGCTTTCTTTGAGGATTTTTATTGTTTCATGCCTTAAATTTAAGTTCTTTATCCATCTTGAATCAATTTTTGTGAGTGGGGAAAGGTGTGGGTCCAGTTTCAGTCTTTACGTGTGGATATCTAGTTCTCCCACCACCATTTACTGAATAGGGAGTCTTTCCCCAAGGTATGTTCTTGTTTGGTTTATTGAAGATTAGGTGGTTGTACAATATTAGTTTCATTTCTTGGTTTTCTATTCGATTCCAAGTGTCTATGTCTCTATTTTTGTGCCAGTACCATTCTGTCTTGACCATTATGGCTTTGTAGTACAGACTAAAATATGGTATGCTGATGCCCCAGCTTTATTTTTATTACTAAGAACTGCCTTAGGTATACGGGTTTTTTTCCAGTTCCGTACAAAATGCAGATCATTTCTTCCAAATCTTGAAAGTACGATGTTAGTATTTTGATAGGAATGGCATTGAATAGGTAGATTGCTTTGGGAAGTATAGACATTTTAACAATGTTGATTCTTCTCATCCATGAGCATGGTATGTTCTTCCATTTGTTAATATCCTCTGCTATTTTCTTTCTGAGGATTTCATAATTTTCTTTATAGAGGTCCTTCACCTCCTTTGTTAGGTATATTCCTAGGTATTTCATTTTCTTTGAAACTATGGTGAGGGGAGTTGTGTCCTTAATTAGCTTCTCATCTTGACTGTTATTGGTGTATACAAAGGCTACTGACTTGTGGACATTGATTTTATATCCTGAAACATTACTGTATTTTTTGATGACTTCTAGGAGTCTTGTGGTTTAGTCTTTGGGGTTCTCTAAGTATAAGATCATGTCGTCAGCAAAGAGGGAGAGTTTGACCTCCTCTGCTCCCATTTGGATTCCCTTTATTTCCTTGTCTTGCCTAATTGTATTGGCTAGAACTTCCAGCACTATGTTGAATAGTAAAGGTGACAGAGGACAACCTTGTCTGGTTCCAGTTCTAAGAGGAAAAACTTTCAGTTTTACTATATTCAGTAAAATATTAGCTGTGGGTTTGTCATAGATAGCTTCAATCAGTTTCAGAAATGTGCCACCTATACCTATACTCTTCAGTGTTCTAATTAGAAAAGGATGCTGGATTTTATCAAATGTTTTTTCTGCATCTATTGAGAGGATCATATGATCTTTATTTTTGCTTCTGTTGATATGGTGGATAATGTTTATGGACTTGCGTATGTTAAACCAGCCTTGCATCCCTGGGATGAAACCTACTTGATCATGATGAATGACTTTTTTGATGATAAGCTGTAATCTATTGTCTAGGATTTTGTTGAGAAATTTTGCATCTATATTCATGAGTAAGATTGGTCTGAAATTCTCCTTTTTTGGGGGGGTCTTTTCCTGGTTTTGGTATCAGGGTGATGTTTGCTTCATAGAATGTGTTGGGGAAGATTCCTTCTTCCTCATTTTTTTGGAATAATTTCTGCAGTACAGGAAGAAGCTCTTCCTTGAAGGTTTGATAGAATTCTGGTGTGAAGTCATCTGGACCAGGGCATTTTTTGGTTGGAAGATTTTTTATTGCTTCTTTGATGTCAGTGCTTGAAATTGGTCTGTTCAGGAGCTCTATTTCTTCCTGGCTAAGTCTAGGGAGAGGGTGTGATTCCAAATATTGATCCATTTCCTTCACATTGTCAAATTTCTGGGCATAGAGTTTCTGGTAATATTCACAGATGATCTCTTGTATCTCTGTGGGATCAGTTGTTATTTCCCCTTTATCACTTCTGATTGAGGTTACTAGAGATTTTTCTTTTCTATTTCTTGTTAGTCTGGCCAATGGTTTATCTATTTTATTTATTTTTTCAAAAAATCAACTCTTTGTTTCATTAATTTTCTGAATGATTCTTTTGTTTTCAATTTCATTGATCTCTGATTTGATTTTGGATATTTCTTTTCTTCTACTGAGTTTAGGCTTAGATTGTTCTTCTTTTTCCAATTCCATAAGATGGCTTGTGAGATTGTTGGTGCACTCTCTTTCTGTTTTTCGAATGTAGGCATCTAAAGCGATAAATTTTCCTCTCAAAACTGCTTTGCAGTATCCCACAGGTTTTGGAAACTGCTTTGCAGTATCCCACAGGTTTTGGTAGCTTGTGTCTTCATTGTTGTTATGCTTAAGGAAGTTAATGATTTCCTGTTTTATTTCTTCCTGCACCCATCTGTTATTCAACAGAAGGTTGTTTAATTTCCATGCCTTTGTGTGGGGTGGAGCGTGTTTGTTAGAGTTGAGGTCCACCTTTAGTGCCTTATGGTCTGAGAAGATACAAGGTAAAATTTCAATTCTTTTGATTCTGTCGATATTTGTTTTGTGTCCCAGAATATGATCAATTTTGGAGAATGTTCCACGGGGTGATGAGAAGAAAGTATATTCTTTATCTTTGGTGTGGACTGTTCTATATGCGTCTATCAAGCACAGTTGTTCTAGGGTCTCATTTAAATCTCTTATATCTTTGTTTAATTTCTGTTTAAAGGATCTATCCAGGCGGCGCCTGTGGCTCAAGGAGTAGGGCGCCGGTCCCATATGCCAGAGGTGGTGGGTTCAAACCCAGCCCTGGCCAAAAAAAAAATAAATAAATAAAAATAAATAAATAAAGGATCTGTCCAGCTCTGAAAGAGGAGTGTTACAGTCCCCTGTTATTATGGTATTATCAGATATCATATTGCTCAGACTGAGTAAGGTCTGTTTCAAGAATCTGGGAGCATTTAAATTGGGTGCATAAATATTTAGAACTGAAACATCTTCTTGTTGTATTTTTCCCTTGACCAATATAAAGTGACCATCTTTGTCTTTTTTAACTTTAGTTGCTTTAAATCCACATGTATCTGAAAATAAGATTGCAACTCCTCTTTTCTTCTGAATTCCATTTGCCTGAAAAATTGTCTTCCAACCCTTGACTTGGAGCTTTAGTTTGTCTTTTGAAGCCAGGTGTGTTTCTTGCAGACAGCAAATGGATGGCTTGTGTTTTTTAATCCAGTCAGCCAATCTATGTCTCTTCAGTGGGGTATTCGAGCCATTAACATTTATTGAGATAATTGATAAGTGTGGTAGTATTCTATTCATCTTATTTTGTGAGAGTACATTGCTTAATTTTATCTTTTGCAGATCCCACCAGCAGACATGCCTGGAGTTCTATCTCCCCAGACTCACAGTGCCCAGATGCAAGGAAGCTGTTATTCGGCCACCATCTTGCTCTCTCTCCCCAGAGCCATTGCTTTTTATATAAGACAGTGGGATCTACTCTTCGAAGTATTTTATTTTTTTTGAGACAGAGTTTCACTGTGTTGCCCTTAGTAGAGTGCTGTGGTGTCACAGCTCACAGCAACCTCTAATTCTTGGGCTTAGGCAATTCTCTTGCCTCAGCTTCCCAAGTAGCTGGGACTACGGGTGCCCACCACAATGCCTGGCTGTTTTTGTTATTGTTGTTGTAGTTGTCATTGTTGTTTTAGCAGGCCCTCGCTGGGTTTAATGCCACCAGCCCCGGTGAATGTGGTCAGTGCTGTAACAACTGCACTACAGGTACCGACTTGTATTTTTTCTCTTTTTAAAGCTGATGTTTATTTTCTGCCAACCTTATTTCCATATTGTTTAAGAGCTTGTGGAAGAATAGCAAAAGACCACTCAGTGGTGGTTCCTACCCACATAGCAGCCTAAGCAGTGGGAGCTGCAGACCAGTCTCCCTGGCAGGCTGGGCACTCCAGTCTTCAGTGGGGACTGGTGGAGTAGGCACAGAAGGCACCTGTATACTTTCAGACCACTGTGCAACCTCGGGCTGAGTAGCAGCAAACTCAGGAGCTAGAGCAGTCTATTCACCCTGAACTTCCTCCTTAGCTTTCTTAGCGGCGGCCCACTCTTTCTTTTCAGTCTCTTCAGGATCTCAGTAGAAGTAGAGAGGTGACATGGCCTCCCACAGGTGTTCATGGGAGATGGTGTCACAGAGGAGGAGAACTTCCCCAGCCAGCATCTACTACATCAGAGTAGTGGTAGGCAGGTAATATAAGATGCCTGTGACAGGCTGATGGTCAGTCCTGGGATCGATAACCTGAACTCTGCCTGGACCTGGTTAGTGAAGGTTCTGGAAGTGAAGTGCCCTGCAATAGAAGTGGCTTCAGGGGCAGCAGCAAAGTTCAGCACAGCTCTCTGACCAGTGTTCCTGGAGGATGTGACGTTGACATCAGCAGGGTTTTCAATGGCAACAATGACACAAGTTACCAACAGAAGCTTCTCCCAGATCCTCTTCAGATTTATGATGGAGATGCTTAGATGAGGGCAGAAAGATTTAACACTTGGGCTAGTTGGTACAAATGGAAATTCTTCTAAAATATTGAGTGTATTTGGCAGCGAGAACTATCAAACGCCAATCAAAGAGGCAAGCTCTCTCTACTGGTGTTAGTGAAGTAGCTAACTTCCAACGCTCAGAAGTTTAAAGTAGCATACTTTTTATTCTTCCTCTTCTTTTTTTTTTTTTTTTTGCAGTTTTTGGCCGGGGCTGGGTTTGAACCCACTACCTCCAGCATATGGGGCTGGCGCCCTACTCCTTTGAGCCATAGGTGCTGCCCAAGGTAGCATACTTCTGACACTCAAAAGTTCATTGGCCAAGGCTGACTTTCATTCTAACCTTTAATAGTGTGCAGTGAGGCTTCTTTTAAATGAAGACAACGGTATTTACTTAATAAGACTCTTTTGAGGCTAAAGGGATTAGTACATGTAAAGTATCTAGATGAGACCTGGGTAAATGAAGAAATACATTACTAAAGGCGTTTGCTGCTAAAATGACCTCTTGACTTGGTAGTGACTTCTTCACCATGACACATTTCACGCAGGATACTCAGGTCAGGTGAGAGAACTGGGATTTGGGGCACAGGGGAGTTAGGTCTAATAAGTCGTCTTCACCAATAGGTTCCTGGCCATGCATAAGCATCAAGCCTCATAAGGCCAGGAAATGAGAGTAGAAATACTCTCTTTATTGTTTCCAATTTAATTATAGCTGACAGAGGAAGGCAGAACTTCTTTCTTCACTTCATTTTCTGTAGTTACACCAGCATGCTCTACTTACCTTCCAGCCATAAGTCGGCCTCCAGACACACTTGAACTTTCCTTGGGAAACATAACCCCAAAGCCCCTCAAGGGCGGAAACCAGTGTGTGTATTAATGTTGTTCTAGAAGGAGCTTTCAGGACACAGGAGTAGGAATTGAGGGAACAGAGAGCTGAGTCCTGGACCTGAGAGCCCCAGAACTATTCTGAAACTCCTGCAAGGTCTCTATGTAAGAAATGATGGCTCATCTATCAGGAGCTCTGTGATTGGAGGCTGGAGCTCTGCACAGGAGCTCGACTTCATACACGGCCCATAGTCTCTATTTCAGGGGTTGTTTGGCAAACTTACCTCTTTTAAATCCAACTTATATCCAACTTGATGGAAAGAGGAGTGCCTGGGCCTGAGCTAGGACTCCTGGTTTGATTTTTGGATTTGCCTGCTGACTTCTTGATGATATTGGTGAAGTCATTCTACTTCCTTGATCTTTCTTTCTTTCTCTCTCTCTCACATATTTATTTATTTATTTATTTATTGAGGCAGTCTCACTCTGTTGCCCTACAGTAACCTCAAACTTCTGGCCTCAAGGAATGCTCCTGCCCCAGGCTCTTGAGTAGCTGGGACTACAGGCACCTATCATAATGTCTGGCCAGTTTTTCTGTTTTTAGTAGAGACCAGATCTTGTCTGATTAGGCTGATCTCAAACTTCTGAGCTCAAGTGATCCACCTGCCTCTGAGAGAAGATACTTGAGAAGGGTGAGGTCTAGGAGAACAGGCCTTCTCAAGGAGACCACAAGGATACACCTGCAGGGTCCTCTCCATGGTGACGCAGCTCTTGGGAATTTGTAGACTTAACTTCCTGGAACTCAGAAATTTCCACTTTTGTGAAATCCTGTAGTTCTGTAGGAGCTGGAACAGCATCTCCCACTTGATTCAAATTGGCCAATGAAAAAGGTATCTATGGGTTGGAACTATTTTTTTTTCCTTTTATTTAGTCATATACACATAGATCATGAATACATTTATGCATTTGTGGGATACAATGTGTTTTTTTTTAATACAATTTGGAGTGCTTACATCAAACTAATTAATATAGCTTTCACCTCATTTACTTAATTACTGTGTTAAGACATTTATGTTCTGTACTTGAAAGATTTGACTTGTACCCTTGCAATATTTATCCACCATTTATCCTCCCTCTATCAAACCTCCCCTTCTCCCTCCTTCATCCTGGGCTATAGTTGTGATCTTTCATAAGAAAGATCATAAGAAAATGTGAACTTTTTGACTGGAGATAAAAAGGGAAAGACCAACCCAGTCCTGGAGTGCTGCGGTCACCTATAGTCCCAGCTACTTGAGAGTCTGAGGCAAGAAAATCGCTTAAGCCCAAGAGTTAGAGGTTGCTGTGAGCTGTGACTCCACAGCACTCTACCAATGGCGACAAGTGAGACTCTGTCTCAAACAAAACAAAACACAATTTATGACCCATATTATAACATTCCTATTCAAAAGTTAATCTCCCAGATCAATTGCCCTAAACTACTCAAGATATTCATTTTTAGATTAAAGGTGAGTTTACAAATCAAGGATGGAAGACAGGAGGTGAAGGTCATATGGGACCTGCCATCTGACTCCATCTTATTCTCACTACACGTGCTCTCAGAGGCTGAGTTCAAAGTCTGTCTCTCTGGCACCGCTGGGATGGCCAGAGCTGGGTGAGGGCTGGGGGCCTGGTGGCAGGGAAGAGGGCATCTGGGGAAGTTCAGCCAGAGGAGGAAAAGGGGAGGGCGGTGGTGGGTCAGTCCAAACTATCTAAAGGGCTGCTGTCCTGCTGCAGAAGCTGAAGGAGTGACGTTCTGCTACTGCTCTGGCCTAGCTGGCCCACAGCCAGGGGCAGCGCAAGAAGCCTGGAGGGGACGCCGCGGGGTTCCGGGGTTCGTGGTTTGCCCATGATCCCTGCGAAGAAGCAGAAGTGACCTGGGTGGCTTAGCCGGCCCTGGCCTGGGAAGGGGACGTGAGCTACGCGGGGAGGCTGGCTGACCAGTCGCGGTTGGTCACCCCATCTAATTTGTGGCAATGTAGGAGAAAAGGAGCCAGACAGACCCCACTGAAATCTGGGTTTAACACCTAGAGCCTATGCTGCCTTGAAAACCTCTCTAAATGTCAGTCTTCTCTGTGGAAGAAAGAAAAAAAAAAAAAAAAAAGAGGCAATGTTGGGCTGCCCGGAGCCCAGCGCCTGCCCGGCAGTCCGCGCTCAGAGGCCAAGCTAGAGGCAGGTGAGGGGCTCAACCACACCCCAGGGCGGGGCGGCCCGCGAGAGCAGCGCGGAGACACCGCAGGATGACAACCGGTGGGGACGTGGTCTGAGCCCTCCGCCCAATCCAGGCCACTGTGTTCTCGCAATTCTCAGATGCGCTTCTAAGATCGAGTGCGACACGTGTCACTTTGTCCTTACGGTTTGTGGGACTGCAGCTCCGAGAGGCGCTGTGTTCACGTACTCACAGCCTCGGTGTCCGCGGGCTGCGAGCCCGGGAGCCGGCAGAGTGCACCCTCCGGTTCAGTTCTCCTCCCGCTGGGGCAAAAAGCCGAGGGCTTTCCAGTACCCGAGACGTTCGGTAACAGCTGCGGTTCCGGGAGGGGGTTGGGAGAGGGGCCGGGAGAGGGCGGGAGGGGGTCCTGGAGGGGGCTGGGATGGGCCAGGAGGGGGCGGGAGGGGCTGGGAGGGGGCTGGAAGGGGTCCGCGACGGGTCCGGGAGGGCTGGGGTGGGCCTAGGAGGGGCCGGGAGGGGGCGGGAGGGGTCCGGGAGAGGCCTGGGAGGGGGAAGGCAGAAGGAAGGGACAACAACTAGAGCCTTTGCTCCCGAAGCCCCTCCCCGGCCAGGCGCCACCGGCCCTTCCCTCCCCAGGAGGCCCTGACCCGGGCTGGTCAGTCTTTTTTATTTTTTTTTTTGTTTTTTTTTGGGCTTTTTATTTTTTATTTTTTATTTTTTTTTATTAAATCATAACTGTATACAATGATATGATTATGGGGCATTATACACTCACTTCATAAACCATTTGACACATTTTTATCACAGTGGTTAACATAGCCTTTCCGGCGTTATCTCAGTTACTGTGCCAAAACATTTACATTCTACATTTACCAAGTTTCGCAAATACCTCTGTAATATGCACCACAGGTGTGATCCCACCGATTCCCCTCCCTCTACCCACCCACCCCCTTTCCCACTTCCCCCTATTGTTAAGTTGTAGCTGGGTTATAGCTTTCATGTGAGAGCCCCAAATTAGTTTCATAGTAGGGCTGTGTACATTGGGTATTTTTTCTTCCATTCTTGGGATACTTTACTAAGAAGAATATGTTCCAGCTCCATCCATGTAAACATGAAAGAGGTAAAGTCTCCATCTTTCTTTAAGGCTGCATAGTATTCCATGGTATACATATACCACAATTTATTAATCCATTCGTGGATCGATGGGCACTTGGGCTTTTTCCATGACTTAGCTATTATGAATTGGGCTGCAATAAACATTCTGGTACAAATATCTTTGTTATGTTGTGATTTTTGGTCTTCTGGGTATATGCCCAGCAGAGGAATTACAGGATTGAATGGCAGATCTATTTTTAGATCTCTGAGTGTTCTCCATATATCTTTCCAAAAGGAATGTATTAATTTGCATTCCCACCAGCAGTGCAGAAGTGTTCCCTTTTCTCCGCATCCACGCCAACATCTCTGGTCTTGAGATTTTGTGATATAGGCTAGTCTCATTGG
This sequence comes from Nycticebus coucang, assembly GCF_027406575.1. Taxonomy (NCBI): domain Eukaryota; kingdom Metazoa; phylum Chordata; class Mammalia; order Primates; family Lorisidae; genus Nycticebus; species Nycticebus coucang. Next base: position 31,373,520 of record NC_069789.1, on the reverse strand, counting down.
AGTTAGATGATATCTCAGAGTAGTTTTGATTTGCATTTCTCTGATGATTAAAGATGATGAGCATTTTTTCATATGTCTGAAGGCCGTGCGCCTGTCTTCTTCAGAGAAGTTTCTCTTCAAATCCCTTGCCCAGCCTGCGATGGGATCCCTTGTTTTTTTCTTGCTGATGCGTTTGAGTTCTCTGTGGATTCTGGTTATTAAACCTTTGTCAGAGTTATACCCTGCAAATATCTTCTCCCATTCTGAGGGCTGTCTGCTTGCTCTGCTTACTGTGTTCTTAGTTGTGCAGAAGCTTTTTAGTTTGATCAAGTCCCAGTAGTGTATTTTTGAAGCTGCTTCAATTGCCCGGGGGGTTCTCCTCATGAAATACCCAGACCAATTTCTTCAAGGGTTTTCCCTGCATTCTCTTCTAGTATTTTTATAGTTTCATGTCTTAAGTTTAAATCTTTAATCCAATGAGGGTCTATCTTAGTTAATGGTGAAAGGTGTGGGTCCAATTTCAGTCTTCTGCAGGTTGCCAGCCAGTTCACCCAGCACCATTTGTTAAATAGGGAATCTTTTCCCCACTGAATGTTTTTAATTGGCTTGTCAAAAATCAAATAGCGGTAAGTAGCTGGATTCATCTCTTGGTTCTCTATTCTATTCCAGATATCTACTTCTCTGTTTTTGTGCCAATACCATGCTGTTTTGATCACTATCGATTTGTAGTAAAGTCTGAGGTCTGATAGTGTGATTCCTCCTGTTTTGTTTTTATTTCTGAGTAATGTCTTGGCTATTCGAGGTTTTTTCTGATTCCATATAAAACGAAGTAATGTTTTTTCAAGATCTTTAAAATATGACAGTGGAGCCTTAATAGGGAGTGCGTTGAAATTATATATTGCTTTGGGTAGTATGGACATTTTGATAATGTTGATTCTTCCTAGCCATGAGCATGGTATGTTTTTCCATTTGTTAACATTTTCAGCTATTTCTTTTCTTAGAGTTTCATAGTTCTCTTTATAGAGATCTTTCACGTCTTTTGTTAGGTAAATTCCCAAATATTTCATCTTCTTTGGCACTACTGTGAATGGGATAGAGTCCTTAACTGTTTTTTCAATTTGACTGTTGTTGGTGTATATAAAGGCTACCGATTTATGAATGTTGATTTTGTAACCTGAGACGCTGCTGTATTCCTTGATCACTTCTAGGAGTTTTGTAGTAGAGTCCCTAGTGTTTTCCAGATACACAATCATATCATCTGCGAAGAGCGAGAGTTTGATCTCTTCTGACCCTATATGGATACCCTTGATCGCCTTTTCTTCCCTAATTGCGGTGGCTAAAACTTCCATTACAATGTTGAAAAGCAATGGAGACAATGGGCAGCCTTGTCTGGTTCCTGATCTGAGTGGAAATGATTCCAATTTAACTCCATTCAATATGATATTGGCTGTGGGTTTGCTGTAGATAGCCTCTATCAGTTTAAGAAAAGTCCCTTCTAGACCAATTTTCTTGAGTGTTCTGATCATGAAGGGATGCTGGATATTATCAAAAGCTTTTTCTGCATCAATTGAGAGAATCATATGGTCTTTGTTTTTTAATTTGTTTATGTGCTGAATTACATTTATAGATTTACGTATATTGAACCAGCCTTGAGACCCTGGGATAAAACCAACTTGGTCATGATGTATAATTTGTTTGATGTGTTGCTGGATTCTGTTTCTTAGGATCTTGTTGAATATTTTTGCATCTATATTCATTAGTGATATAGGTCTATAATTTTCTTTTCTTGTTGGGTCTTTTCCTGGTTTGGGGATCAGGGTGATATTTGCTTCATAGAACGTGTTGGGTAGTCTTCCTTCTTTTTCTACATTTTGGAACAGGTTGTGTAATATAGGTACTAATTCCTCTTTAAAGGTTTGGTAGAATTCTGACGTGAAACCATCTGGTCCCGGGCTTTTCTTTTTTGGGAGGTTTTGTATAGTTGATGCTATTTCTGAACTTGATATGGGTCTGTTCAACATTTCCACTTGATTCTGGTTAAGTCTTGGAAGGTGGCGTGCTTCCAAGTATCGGTCTATTTACTTCAGATTTTCATATTTCTGAGAATAAAGTTTCTTGTAATATTCATTAAGGATTTTTTGGATTTCTGATGAGTCTGTGGTTATTTCGTCTTTGTTGTTTCTGATTGATGATATTAGAGATTTTACTCTTTTTTTCCTGATTAGGTTGGCCAGAGGTTTATCTATTTTATTGACCTTTTCAAAAAACCAGCTTTTTGATTTATTGATCTGTTGTATTATTCTTTTGTTTTCAATTTCATTTAATTCTGCTCTAATTTTGGTTATTTCTTTTCTTCTACTGGGTTTGGGGTTGGAATATTCTTCCTTTTCCAGTTGCTTGAGATGACCCATTAAGTTGTTAACTTCCTCTCTTTCCGTTCTCTTGAGGAAGGCTTGCAGTGCTATAAATTTCCCTCTTAGAACTGCCTTTGCAGTGTCCCAGAGGTTCTGATAGTTTGTGTCTTCATTGTCATTTTGTTCCAAAAAATTGGTTATTTCTTTCTTAATCTCATCTCTGACCCAGCTATCATTCAGCATAAGGTTATTTAACTTCCATGTTTTTGTATGGGTATGCAGATTCCTGTTGTTACTCAATTCAAGTTTTATTCCATGATGGTCCGAGAAGATGCATGGAATAATTTCTATTCCTTTAAATTTACTGAGGTTAGACTTGTGAGCTAAAATGTGATCAACTTTGGAGTAAGTTCCGTGGGCTGATGAGAAGTATGTGTATTCAGTTTTGTTGGGATGAAATGTTCTGTAGATGTCTGCTAAATCTAAATATTGGATGGTTAGGTTTAAATCTAAGATTTCTTTGCTCAGCTTCTTTCTGGAGGATCGATCCAACACTGCCAAGGGAGTGTTGAAATCTCCAACGATTATGGAGCTGGAGGAAATCAAGTTACTCATGTCTGTTAGAGTTTCTCTTATAAATTGAGGTGCATTCTGGTTGGGTGCATAGATATTAATAATTGAGATCTCGTCATATTGAGTATTACCCTTAACAAATATGAAGTGACCATTCTTGTCCTTCCTTACTTTTGATGGTTTAAAGCCTACTGTATCTGCAAATAAAATTGCAACACCTGCTTTTTTCTGATTACCATTTGCCTGAAATATGGATGACCATCCTTTCACCCTGAGTCTGTATTTGTCTTTTAAGTTGAGATGTGACTCTTGTATGCAACAAATATCTGGCTTAAGTTTTTGTATCCAGTCAGCTAACCTATGCCTCTTTAGAGGACAGTTTAAGCCATTCACATTGATGGAGAGTAAGGATAAGTCTGGTGGAATTTTGGGTATCGAGTTTTTCAAAGGTCCAGTGGACATTTTTAATCCTTTCGCCAGTGTTTAAGTTGGAGTTTGATCCGAAGTTTCTGAGTGAGTTTACTTTTGTGGTATAGGATTGGGTTGGTCATTGTGGAGGATAGGTCTGAGAACATCCTGAAGAGCTGGTTTACTTATGGCAAATTTTTTCAACATATGAATGTCATTGAAGTATTTAATTTCTCCATCATAGATGAAACTCAGTTTAGCTGGATACAAGATCCTGGGTTGAAAGTTTTTTTGCTTTAGGAGATTAAAAGTTGATGACCAGCCTCTTCTTGCTTGAAAAGTTTCAGCAGAGAGATCTGCAGTTATTCTAATATTCTTACCTTTGTACGTTATAGTTTTCTTTCGCCGGGCTGCTTTGAGAATCTTCTCTTTCATGTTAACTTTAGTGAAGCTAATTATGATATGTCTGGGAGATGGCTTATTGGGGTTGAATCGTGCTGGGGTTCTGAAGCTGTCTGCTATCTGAATTTCAGATTCTCTAGGCATGTCTGGAAAATTTTCTTTCATAATTTCATGTAGAAGGGCCTCTGTGCCCTTGGCTGCCACTTCATCAGTCTCCGAAATTCCTATAACCCTTATGTTATTTTTTTTCGAATTATCTGAGAGCTCTCTGAGTGAGTGATCCGTTTTTGCTCTCCATTTCTCTTCCTCTTTGAGAGATTGGGAGCGTTCGAAGACTTTATCTTCAATGTCAGAAATCCTTTCTTCTGCTTGCTCCATTCTGTTACTGAGGGATTCTACTGTATTTTTCATATCTTTGAGGGCTGTAAGTTCTTGTTTCAGTGTGTCTAAGTCTTTGGTGGTTTTGTCTTTAAATTCGTTAAATTCTTGAGACAGTTTTTGAATTTCTCCTCATATTCCTAATTCCATTTTATTAATCTTGTCTGCAAACCAAATTCTGAATTCGACTTCTGACATCTCAGCCAGTTGTTTATGAATGGGATCTTCAATCACATCTGCCGTATCTTTTCTTGGGGGGGTTGATCTATTCTGGTTATTCATGTTACCAGAGTTTTTCTGCTGATTCCGCCCCATGGTTTACTCCCTTTGGTTTTTCCCCTGGGGTTTTATCAAGGGCCCGTACAGTGTTGTGGCCTGAGAAACTGGGGCCCTGTCTGGTGTGGTGGAGCAAAGTGGTTCTGTCTTGTTTTCAGCTGGTTTCTGTTTAATCCTATTGCAACTTCTACTCTGGCTTGAAGTCTCAGCTGTGTGGAAAAATCAGCAATTAAGTCACCCCGCCTGCCCACCTCTGGCCCCAGTTGGAAAAGGAGAATCAAACCTTCCTACAATCGCACACCCAGGGCACCGCCTGAAAAGTCCTCAGTCTATTAGCCCAGTTCAAAAGGTCCGAATCAACTGTCTCAATCGGCACTTGTCTCGGGTGGAAGGGTTCAAGAGGTCTCTGGGAACTGGATCACAGGGGCCTGGTGACTCCTCTGAGACAGCTCACCCCAGTGCAGCGTGGAGTCAGGAGGAGCCACCCTGCAAACAGAGCAGTCTGGGAAGGTTGACGTCTCCTTCCCCACTTTGCCCCTCCGTCGGACCCAGTCACTGGTATCTCTGCAGATGGCTAACCCAGTTGCCTGCAGTGAACAGACACTCCAGGGGTTTGCACCTGCCTGAATCGCAAGGAAGTCTGCCAGGCCCCCGCAGACTGCCGCTATCTAGCAGGAGGAGATGGGGCCTGACATCTTTGAGTGTTTGATGCAGGTGATGGGAAGGAGGTGTTCACTCAGGCTTAGCCCCGTCCCTGATGGATGCTGCTAACAGAACAGAAGAGAAAACTTTGTGAGGTTCTGTCTCTGTTCCTGTCGTCGCCTACAGAAGACGGGCTGTTTTGAGTTCAAACGTCTTTGCTGCTGGAGAATTGCGTCTGAACACCTCTCTGGGTCGGCCCCGCCCTGGAGGCTTCTGGGTTTGTGAGCCGTGTCACCGGTGGCCTCCTCTGGTTGCCCAGGGAGACAGGGGGTGTGGCCTCAGAATATCCAGAAGTGAGCGTTCTGCCGTTAAAGAAAAAACGGCTGTTGATCTACCTCCAGGGAACTGCTGCTCTGGTGTGGGCACTCAGGCGACCCTTTTCTCCTCTGTCCCGCGCCCCAGAGTCAGCACTGAGCGGCCGCAGTTTGTGCTGGGTCCACAGCCCTTAAGAGATCCCCCAAGAATCAGAACTCTTGGGGGATGGGCCCCCAGACCCGGATTGGGAGTGCGGCGGGGGGAAGCTAGAGTTTCATTCAGTTTCACGCAATACTACGGTCCGGGGAGGGCTCCTGCACTGCACCGCAGGGAAGTGCCGCCAAGGCTTGATTTCCCCTCAGCAGAGTGCCCTCTCCTCGCTCACGTATCCCAGAGTCAGCGCTGACCTGACGCAGCTCAGGCACTGTGCACTCCCCTCGAGAAATCACCCAAGGAGCCGAACTCCGGGGGGATAGGCCCTCAGACCCCGAGTGAGAGTAGGGGTTCTCAGCTCTCAGCGGGGAGGCCAGAGTCTGATTCAGTCTTGGGCCCCCTATGCCCGGGGAGGGTTGGTGCACTGCACCGCAGGGAAGTGCCGCGAGGCGTGACTCCCCCTCAGCCCGGTGCCCTCTCCTCACTCGGTGCGCCTCAGAGTCAATGCTGACCAGTCGCAACTCGGGGACTGTCCACTCCCCTTGAGAAATCACCCAAGGATCCGAAGTTCTGGGGGACAGGCCTCCAGACCTCAGTGGGCGGGAGGGGAGCGCCGGGGATTCAGGGTTGCCGGCAAAGGATTCCCAAAGTTTTATTCAGCCCTATGTCCGGCAGGAGAACGCCACGGCACCCCAGTAGGGGAGGTAGGTCCAGTTTTTAGAAGGTCTCTCCCGTGGAGTGTAGTGGGAGGGGCTTTAATTTCTGCCCGCTTGTTCAATTGTGGGGCTCTTGAGCCGGTCTCATGGGGGAGGGGGACTCCCGTCCGCTTGGTGGTGGATTTTGTACCTTTTGTTTGCGTCCTTGTGATCACAACTTGCCTCAGCGGTGTTGATGTGCGTTCTTCAGCCTTCTCTCTTGGTGAGGCTCAAGCCCACCAGGATACTTACTAAATTCCTGTCCCTTAACTCTCCTTCTGGACGGGAGCCTTTGTTGAAAGCTGGCTTCAGTCCGCCATCTTGTCGGGCTGGTCAGTCTTTACACTGCTTTTCTCTAGGGCTGCTGTCCTGTTTTGTCCCAATGTTGTACAGAAGGTACACATCTAGCCCATATCTTCCTGATGGGTTTTCTAGTGCCCAGACCTATTGTCACACTAAATGGAGGAGGTATACTTTTGGGTCATCAAAGTCCAGCATTTTTTCTTTCTTTCTTTCTTTTTTTTGTTGTTTTGCTTTACTCCTTCCTCACTTCTTGCAAGCATGGAAAGCTGGCATACCTGCCAGAAAATGTCTCAGGTTCCCTGGGCCACTGGCTGGCACATTGCTGGGTGGAAAACAATTTGTTTTGCGTAGAACCTTTGTAAGAAGTTTGACCTTGGGGATGCTGTGTAAAGTTCGCATGGGTAGTTCTCGGCCCACGTTCCTGGAAAAGGGGTCCTCTACTCTGTCCGAGTCTGCACCAGGGAGTCCCTTCTCCCTGGCCTCCCGCTGCCTTGTCGCCAGCGGGATGAGCCTCCAGCATTCTTGAAGTGCATCTGCCTGGGGTAGACAACACGTTTGAAACTGGCCACTGTTTACCGAGCACCAACCTCGTGCTGGGGATGCATGCACGTGACCTCCAATCCTGGCCCTGGCGCTGCCAGAAGGACTCTGTCAAGCTCGTTTTACAGTGTGGAGGCTGAAGCTGACACAGGCCCCTTACCTTGCTGAGGTCACACAGCTGGCTCTAAAGCTCCCTCCTCCTACCACCCTGGCTGCTGTGGGCCTGCATGTGGCAGCAGGCAGCAGTCACTCACAAGAGAAAGAGGGGATTGTTGGATTGGAAGTCCAGAAAATGTTGGCAGAGCCACAGTTTTTTCCTCTTTGCTTTAAAAATCTGCATCCTGAGACTGACAATCCTCAGCCTAGAATCAGCATAACTGGGAAGCTTTTCTGCTCTGGGCTTTCCTTTCCCATGGACAAAACTAAGGGTAATAAAAATAACAGCAGGACTTTCTGAAGGGGATGAAGCATGAATGCCCAGAAAATATTTACTATTTTGAAAGCACTACTAACTGGAGGGCTGTTTATGCTAATGTAAGTGAAATGCAAGAAAACCCAAGACACCCACAGGCCTTGTAGGAGAGAAAAAAACAGCAGCCAAGTTCAGTAAGAGCTTAACTCAACCTCCTAGCTGCCGGCATGTGCAAAAACTGCTTTTAATTGGCTTGGATGAGACAGTGCACCAGAGAGTAAGTCTTTAACCAGCCTGTAACATCCACCTGTTTTAGAAGATGTGCATGGTTTGCTCTACCCAGATGAGAGGACTTTGTGTGTGTTCCCACCTTGGGGCCATTTAGAAGCCTGTGTGGATGACAAAGCTCATTCATTTCCCCAAGAGCCCTGCTCCACCTGTTGTGGTATTTCTAGTGTCACCATAGGACAGACACGGTCTGTTGCATTAGGGGCTCAGAAAGACAATTTTAACAGTTTGTTCATATATATATCCCCACAGTTATACATATATACACCCCCACTGGGAAATAGCAGAGATGGGCAATCTCTGTTAACTCTACTGGCAGAGGAAGGGGGAGGGTATCTGTCTATGAGGGCAATTCCATTGAGAGAGGCTCCTCCCTCCAGCCCAGGACAGAGTATTTACATCTAGGAATGGAATCTTTGGCTAAGAGGATCTTATTAGAACTGGAAGAACGGTGATTTGTGCTTAGCTTATCTGTTATTTTCACATTTTGAGGTCATGTGGCAATAAAACTTGTAGAAGGAAAGGAATTCAAGGCCGCAGATTGAGTTTCTTTCCCTATGCCCTGAGATATGAGAGAGAGAGACCTTTGGGTTTGAAACCAGAATTTGGGTCTAGCCATGAGCTCCAAAGTCAGCAGATGTGTGACTGGGCAGGGCCCCAGACCTCTGCGGCTTTGGTTTTCTCAGACATAGCAAACCGTTGATAAGAACATGTATTTACATGGTTGATGTGAGAATCAAATACAGTAATTTGTATGGAAGTATTCCTTACAATATAGAGGACTTTCATGATAGTATTATATGAAATTATGTAAAATCACCTATTTTGGAGGTGAAAACATTTGAATATTAGCAATTTCGTATGAGTCAGTCTAATAGTTATTATATATGCCTGATGCCTCATGGACTCCAGTGCTGCTCTGCTTCCTCCTTGAGGCCTGAGTTCTGATCCCCACAGTAACAGGCTCTTTGTAGCTGAGAGCGCCTGGCTTATGGCTTTCAGCTGAATCCCTTTCTAGTAACTGCCTTCAGTGAACAAGAACCTCACTTCTGGCCATCACCCCATCCCAGAGGCAGTCCCCAGCCAGAGGCTGGCCAATGGGGGGGATAAATACTTGGCCCCCTTGCCAATATAGGTGGGACAATTCTGAATGGCCATCTTGGCTCTGGAGTTGTTGTGGGACCATTTGAGGCTCTTCAAGGTGGAGCTCCTGGGAACCTGACCCACGGAAGCAATCACTGAATGACAGGTGACCGGCTAGGAATCTGGGTGCCTTGTGACGCTTCATCCAGTTGGCAAGTTCTTCCTTGTGACATGTACAGCCCTAGACCCAGTGCTGTGGAAGTGGATGATAAGACCCAGTTCCTCTGCTCATGACCTTACAACCTAATCTGGGAGATTAGAAGTCTGACAGAATAGGACTGTACAAGCAGGTGTTTATTTGCAGTAAGTTTAATTGCTGAAAAAAAGCACTCATAATCATCAATAATGTAAGCTGAAGAAGATTTTTCCTTCAGGAGCAATGGTCATGTTTTTATGAAACTGCTTTCCACATCCTCCCTCCTCCCACCACCCAGCATATTTAGCTAAAAATAAATGATATACGGATACAACATAATATAAGGCAAATGCATCAACTAGTCATACTTTATTACTTTAAATTTATTTATGAGGTTTTCAGGAAAAGGATTACCTGGGGCAGTGGACGGTGCTCTGTGGCTGTGAGAAAACAATTGAGATTATCTCCGGGGCAGGAGCTGTTTTAGGTAAAGGGAGACCAGAGTCCAGGAAATGCATGTTCGAGCCTATGTATAGTGTTTACTATGAGTCAGTTACTAATTCAGTTCTTACATTAGTTAGTGTTTGCTGTGTGACAAACAACCACAAACATCTCAGAGGCAGACAATAGTAAGTATTTATTCTCATGTCCACAGTAGGTCTGCAGGTTGGCCATTGTGGCTTCAGGTTGCAGATCTGGGGTGGATTTAGCTGGGTTGGTTCTGCCCCATGTGTTCATTCCAGGCTCAGGGGATTTCTGGAACAGGTGGAGGTTGGAGGCTTTCAAAGTAGAAATAGAAACATGTGATGGTTCTTAAGGTCTAGCGGTGGTTCTCAGCCTTCCTAATGCCTCCTAACGCTGCGATCCTTTAATACAGGTCCTCATGTTGTGGTGACCCCCAACCATAAAATTATTTTCGTTGCTACTTCATAACTATAATTTTGCTACTGTTATGAATTGTAATGTAAATATCTAATATGCAGGATGTATTTTCATTATTACAAAGGGGTCTAAGGTATGAAACTTGCTTATTGTTACTTCTCTTATTGTTACTTGCTTATTGTTAATCCATTCATGGGTCAATGGGTAGGTGGGCTATTTCCATGTCTTGGCTATTATGAATTGGGCTGCAATAAATATTCTGGTGCAGATTTCTTTGTTGTAAAATAATTTTTGATTATGTGGGTATATACCTACTAGAGGAATTGCAGAATCGAACGGTAGGTCTACTTTTAGTTCCTTGAGTGTTCTCCAAACTTCTTTCCAAAAAGGTTGTATTAGCTTGCATTCCCACCAGCAGTGTAGAAGTGCTCCCTTCTTTCTGCATCCACGCCAACATCTGTAGTTTTGGGATTTTGTGATGTGGGCTAATCTTACTGGAGTTAGATGAACGTGGTCTTGATTTGCATTTCTCTGATGATTAAGGATGATGAGCATTTTTTCATGTGTTTGTAGACCATACACCTGTCTTCATCAGAGAAGTTGCTGTTCAAGTCTCTTGCCCACAGAGAAATGGGGTTATTAGTTCTTTTCTTATTGATGAGTTTGAGTTCTCTGTAGATTCTAGTTATCAGGCCTTTGTAAGAAGCGTAACCTGCAAAAATCTTCTCACATTCTGAAGGTTGTCTGTTTGCTTTACTTACTGTGATCTTGGCTGTGCAAGCTTTTTAGTTTGATCAGATCTAGGTAATGTATTTGTGGTATTGCTTCAATTGCCCGGGGGGGTCCTCCTCATAAAATATTCTCCCAGGCCATTTCTTCAAGAATTTTCCCTGCACTCTCTCCTACTATTATAGTTTCATGTCTTAAGTTTAAATCTTTTATCCAATGAGAATCAATTTTTGTTAATGGTGAAAGGTAGGGTTCCAGTTTCAATCTTCTACAGGTCACCAGCCAGTTCACCCAGCACCCTTTGTTAAATAGGAAGTCTTCCCCCACTGAATATTTTAGATAGGCTTGTCAAAGATCAAATGACAATAAGCAGCTGGGTTCATCTCTTGGTTCTCCATTCTGTTTCATAAACCAACTGCTCTGTTTTTGTGCCAGTACCATGCTGTTTTGATCACTATAGGTTTATAGTATAGCCTGAAGTGTGGTAATGTGATACCTCCTGATTTGTTCTTATCTTTGAGTAATGTATTTGCTATTCAAGGTTTTTTTCTGATTCCATATAAAATAAAGTACTATTTTTTCAAGTTCTTTACCAGGGATTGCATTAAATGCTTTAACAGGGATTGCATTAAATCTGTAGATTGCTTTGGGTAGTATGGACATTTTAACAATGTTGATTCTTCCCAGCCATGAGCATGGTATGTTTTTCCATTTGTTAACATCTTCAGCTATTTCTTTTCTCAGAGTTTCATAGTTCTCCTTATAGAGATCTTTCACGTCCTTTGTTAGGTAAATTCCCAAATATTTCATCTTCTTTGCTACTATTGTAAAAGGAATGGAGTCCTTGACTGTTTTTTCAGCTTGACTATTGTTGGTGTATATAAAAGCTACTGATTTGTAAGTATTGATTTTGCATCCTGAGATACGGCTGTATTCCTTGATCACTTTTAAGAGTTTTGAAGTTGAGTCCCTGGGATTTTCCAGGTATAGGATCATATCATCAGTGAAGAGTGAGAGATTGATCTCTTTTGACTCTATTTGGATACCTTGATTATCTTCTCTTGCCTGATTGTGATGGTTAAGACTTCCATTACTGGGCGGCGCCTGTGGCTCAGTCGGTCAGGTGCCGGCCCCATATACCGAGGGTGGCGGGTTCAAACCCAGCCCCGGCCAAACTGCAACCAAAAAATAGCTGGGTGTTGTGGTGGGCGCCTGTAGTCCCAGCTGCTCGGGAGGCTGAGGCAAGAGAATCGCTTAAGCCCAGGAGTTGGAGGTTGCTGTGAGCTGTGTGAGGCCACAGCACTCTACAGAGGGCCATAAAGTGAGATTCTGTCTCTACAAAAAAAAAAAAAAAAGACTTCCATTACTATGTTGAATAGCAGTGGAGACAGTGTTTATCCTTGCCTCGTTCCTGATCTGAGTGGAAATGTTTTCAATTTTACACCATTCAATATGATATTGGCTGTGGGTTTGCTGTAGATGGCCTCTATTTGTTTAAGAAATGTCCCTTCTATGCCTATTTTCTTAAGAATTCTGATCATAAAGGAATGCTGAATAAAAGGCTTTTTCTGTGTCAATTGAGAGACTCATATGGTCTTTGTTTTTTATTTTATTCATGTGATGTATTATATTTATAGATTTGCATGAGGTCATGTGCTTGCTGAAGGTCACACCAGTAATTTTTGACAGAGTCATCTGAGCTCTCTAGTCTATTCTCTTAACCATTGAAGGAAGGGGATGGACCCAGGTCAAGTGATGCGGTTTGTATTCTGCTGGTTTTAAGTACCATCACTGAGATCATAGGGATGATCATCAGAGAATTGCAGACATGGATTGCCATAATTCAAGTGTTGCCTGCATATCATTAAGTGTGAAGTAACTTGGTGCGAACTCTCTATAGAATTACAAGTTAGAGCAGAGGAGTTAAATTTTTTCTAGTAAGGACAGTTTAGCTGCTATAGCAAACACCCCCAAGTTTTAGTCATTTAACACAATAAAAATTTATTTCTGTCTAACTCCATGGTTCAGTGTGTGTGTGTGCATCTGTGCGCGTGCATGCACACCCCATATAAGGACCCAGGCTCCTTCATTCTAGAATTGCTGTAATTCCATGGGCCTCTGTGTCCTCCACCAGGTATGCTGAATATGAACTAGCTAGTGAGGAAAGACAGAGCAGGGAGGATGGCTCAGGAGAACTCAGGGGCCAGGTCTGGAAGAATTGCACTTCATGTCTGTCCACATTCTCTTCATCAGAACTCACACAGACCCACTGGCCCCAGGGAAGACTGGGAAATATAGTTTAGCTGTGGCCAGAGGGAAAAGAAAATGGGATTTGGAGAATACATAGTATTATTTCTGCCACTATCTATGCTCTGGTCATTAAATGTCTATTTCATTCTTTCTCTAAAACTTGTTGCTCCCCAAGACAAACACACCCTAATCCCCTCCAGTGTGCATCCAGCTCAGTGACCAGACTCAAATGCTGTGCTGTGCTTGTGGTCTAACCCTCTGAGAATTAAATAAAGCATCATGTTCTTCCCACCCTCTCATACATTGATACACAATGGAGGCACAAGAACAAGAAAACCACAGTACAAGTTCATATTTGCCAAATTGAGGAGTGGTACATATAACCAGATCACATTTTTGACCTACTGGTGGGCAGGTAGATATTGTGAAGAGCTTCTCTCTCTCTGAATCTTGATTGGGACATTGTATCAATAATCTTTTGTTGTATAACAAAATAGGAGCTCAAAACAAATTGACAAAACTTAGTAGCTTGAAGCAAAAGATGTTTATTACTGTTTTAAGGTTCTTTTCAAGCTGCTATAACAAGAATACCATAAACTGGGTGGCTTATAAACACAGAAACTTACTTACAACAGAACTTGCTTCTTATAGTTCAAGAGGTTGGGGAGTCCAAGGTGCCAGCAGACTGCGTCTGGTCACTGCGTCCCCGGGGAGGAAGGGGATAACTAGCTCTCTCGGGTATCTTTTGTGGTACTGATCCCACTTATGGGGGTAGAGCCTTCAGGATCTAATCACTTCCCAAAGGTCCCTTCTCTTAATACTATCACACCAGAGACTAGTTTCATGAAATGTATGAATTTAGGGAGTGATTAAACATTCAGACTGCAGTAATTATCTTATAGTTTCAGAAGGTTAGGGATCCATGAGTGGCTTAACTGATTGATTCTGGCTCATGATCTCTCATGAGGTTGCAGCCAATTTGTTGGCTAGGGCTCCAGTCATTTGCAGTCTTGACTGGGGTGGATGGTCCACTTCTAAGATGGTGCCTCCACATGGCTGTGGGCAGGAGGCCTCAGCTCCTTGCTGGCTACTGGCAGGAAGTCTCAGTGGCTCACCACATAAACCTATCCAAGTGTTAAGTGTTCCATACTTGGCAGCAAGCTTCCCAGAGGGAGTGATTTAAGAAGAGGAAAAGGAAGCCACACACCTTTTTAATCTTAATCTTAAAAGTCATAGAAGCAAATTTAGGGACTTATCTCAAAACCTTGTAGCCACAATTCTGGCTTCTGGAAGAGCCCCCTTGTCCATTGTTTTTTGTAGTAGAATTAGAAACCACATCCAGAACATTTTCCTCGACATAATTTTTAGGACTTACTTATTTTTCTTCTTCATCTTCATGGCTCTTTGTCAAATTAATGGTGGCTACTTTAAGATTTATTAAGAAAAGTATTAGAAAGGCCATATCCTTAATCTGATCACTGGTGGCAGCCTGAGTTATTATATTTAGCTGAAAAGGTTACTGGGCCGTTGCCTTTTAAAGTCTTTGAGAAATCTTTCCTCCCATTGTCTGGGATTTAAAAATAGTTGGATTTTCCAATAATTCAACACCCATATTTCTGCCTTTTTATAATCCCTTTCATTCTGCCCAAGACTCACCAGTCAATTCTCTCTTGATGTCTTATCTTTCCTGTGTATCTTTCCAAAAAAGCCAGCAGTGGCCAATACACATACTATTTCCATCCAGTGATTTCCCCTAAGAGGTTTTTGCTTGCTAGGTGCATGGTTGGGTTTCCGAGTTATTACAGGCGACACTTTGCCTACTGCTCTGCCACTGCATCAATGTGGGGCACCTTCTTTCCAAGTGGATTCTGTTTCTCTGTGGCTTCCACATGGCTGCTCAGCCAATGCCATCTTTTAGTTTTCATGATGGAAACTCACTTCTGGGCTCCAACAACTGTACCAGTCACGATTTAATCAGAAAACCAGCCACCACTCTGTATTTTGGTAGAAAAGGATTTAAAATAAATAATTATATGCTTATGAAATTGTTGAAAGGACAGAGGGAACAGCTAACAGGAAGAACAGCTGCTAGATCTGAGGATATTAGGCAGGGCTAGAATTATAGGATGCTGTCTCTGAGGAAATTGGCTACCTTCTAAATTAAAGCACGTGACTCACAAAAGTGCACCTGGATGTACAAAGCCTGTGCCTGCTATCTGACCACACGAACACCACCCCCCACCCCACCGCTGAAAGAGAGGATAATGCTTTAATTATTGCTTCCATCTTCTAAATATCACTGTCAGTGCCTCTGAATGATAAAAGCCAGACCAGAAGTTTCATGCAAAGGGTGTATAAGATGGGTAATTTTCAGGGTTCCAGCCCTTGTGATACAAATTATCAGAAAGACGAGACTAGTGCTGAGAACCCATGGACAGCAGAACTAGTCCATTCCACAGCACCCTCCTGAATGGACTAGTGCTTGATTCTGGAAGCAGTGACAGGACCTGGATATGTACACGGAATAGATGATGTCTTTGCGAGGAGTGGAATAATGTGTCTAGATCACACACACTGCACCTT
Organism: Nycticebus coucang; assembly: GCF_027406575.1. NCBI lineage: Eukaryota > Metazoa > Chordata > Mammalia > Primates > Lorisidae > Nycticebus > Nycticebus coucang. Next base: position 31,358,079 of record NC_069789.1, on the reverse strand, counting down.
GCCTGGTAGTTTCTGGCCCAAAGGTGCTCAGTATCTGCATGACAAATAAGTGTAGGTGGCAGTGAATTTGGCATATTCATGCAAGGTGACATCTGCATAGAAAGCGGAGAGTGGGCTGAGGATTAGAAGGGTGTGATGCCTTCTCAAGCAGGGTTTTACAGTTTTTAAAGTAAGCTCATGTATGTTATCTTTGAGTCTTTTGAAGTCTTGGTAAGGGGGCGGATTATCAGGGTGCTTTAAAACAGGCTTGTGTGCTGAGGTTTGCTCATTGAAAACTGTGGCTGGTGTTTGCTGAGCATGTATTACATGCTGGGTGCTCCCACACGCCGCCTTGTTCCCTTTAATGCTCCATACTTTGGTATGATCACGCTGAAGTTTTTACTGTTCACTTTCCAAAGAAAAGGAAACTGAAGTGTAGAAATACTATGTGACTTGTGACAAAGCCAGAGTTTGAACTTTGGGTGACCAGCTCCAGGACCCAGCAGTTTAACTTTATTCTGTGTTGCTGCTCAGGCAGAGGAGGCAAAGAATTCCACATCTCAGCAAAAAGATTTTTCTGGCTGAGGCTGCATGTAGGAGAAATTCTTCCTCAGCAGTGAGTACCTGAGGGGTATTGAGCATGCTCTCTTCCTCTCTGTCTCAGTTTCCAAATCTCTAAAAAGAGTGATTGGATTGAGGAGAGAGTAGGCTGCTGTCCACACCTGTGGGTGTGGCTTATGGGCTGTGCCACACCTGTGCACTCACCTCCTGTCTGCAGTATTATTGCTCTGCAGTTGTGGAGTTGAGTGCTTGTTACAGAGATTGCACAGCCTACAGATCCTACATATTACTCCCTAGCCCTTTTCAGGCACATTTGTTGACTCCTGGACAAGAGGGTCTAGTTGGGCTTCCCCAAGTCTGTGCTCTGAGGCTGTAACATCAGTTCTTAAATACCCAGATTTAAAATTTCCCAAATTTCAAATCCTTGCCAGTGACCCACTTGCTGTAAGAAATATTGCTATCAAATCCCTTTGCAGAAGCTCCCTTTTGGTGTGTGTGACAGAGTGTGACCCACAGTGTTGCTGAGCACTCTTGTTGCCTGCAGCCCAGGCAGGCCACAGAAAGGAGGGGGCACACAGAACACCTCCCCTGTACTGTCTCCAGGAAGGGAAACCCAACGCCATGCGCACCTGCCCCTGGTACAGGTATAAAGTGTAACCCCTGACTAATTCCTACTGTTGTATGGTGCAGGGAATCTGGACCGCTAGCATCCTCATGGCATGGGGAGGCTGACCTCTGTTAGCATCAGTGATACTTACTGCAGATTTGGTCCCCAGATAAGTGGCTTTCATGCTTTTTCTTTTTCTTTTTTTTTTTTTTTTGTAGAGACAGAGTCTCACTGTACCACCCTCGGGTAGAGTGCCGTGGCGTCACATGGCTCACAGCAACCTCCAGCTCTTGGGCTTACGCGATTCTCCTGCCTCAGCCTCTCAAGCAGCTGGGACTACAGGTGCCCGCCACAATGCCCGGCTATTTTTTTGTTGCAGTTTGGCTGGGGCTGGGCTTGAACCCACCACCCTCGGTATATGGGGCCACCGCCCTACTCACTGAGCCACAGGCGCCGCCCCGCTTTCATGCTTTTTCAAAGACAACCACAGTACGAAATGCATCTTAAAGTATAACACAGTACAAATATACCCAACAGTGATAGACACGTGTGTGTGTACATGCTGTGTGTATATGCCACTTGTATGTGTGTGTACACACCATGTGTATGTGTGTGTGCATACCATGTGTATGTGTGTGTGCATATAAAACCAAAATGTTTCAGGAAAAATTACTCACTCTGAATGATGTGTAGTCATCCCTTGGTATCCATGGAGGTTTGGTTCCAGGAACCCCTAAGGAAACCAAAATCTATGGATACTCAAGTCTCTGATTTAAAATGGTGTGGTGGTACAGCTTTCCATTCAAAGTCCCCCCTCTGGGAGGGGAGGGGAGGAGGGAGGATGGGTGGAGAGAGGGTAACAGTGCATCTTACAAGGGTACATGTGAAATTTACTAAGTGTAGAGTATAAATGTCTTAACAGAATAACTAAGAAAATGCCATGAAGGCTATGTTAACCAGTTTGATGAAAATATTTCAAATTGTTAAAAAAAAAAAAGAAAATATTTCAAATTGTATATAAAACCAGCATATTGTACCCCATGATTGCATTACTGTACATAGCTATAATTTAATAAAAAAATTAAGAAACAAAACAAGATTACTGACAAGATGGCGGCTGAGTAACAGCTTCCCTGGAACTGGGCACCATGAGTCTGGGGAGAGAAGATTCTAGGCATCTCTGGCTGGTGGGATCTGCCCAGAAACATCCCTTTGGGGACACAGGGAGTCAGTGAGAGATTTCTGGACCCCATGAGGAGGACAAAAGCAGTGGAGAACTGGCAAGTGTTTGTGTATGTTCATTCAGTCTAATCCCGCCAGCAGCTGTAAGTACAGCAGCAGTGAGACTGCAAACTGGAAAGGCTTCACCTGTGAACTGTTTTGGTGTTTTTTTTTGGACTTGGCACTCAGTTGAACTACCTTAGGAAAACTTAGCCAAGAGTGTGGAGGACTTTAAGTGTTGTACAGGGCTCCAGACTGAGCCGCTGAGCCAGACAGAGCTAATATTGTTTGGCTGTGGGCTGCGCAGAGCCATTATGGGAGAAGTGCCCCAACAAGCTTCGCCCTCAGGTCGCAGAGCAAGAATCAGGTGGGAGTGAATAACCTAGGGACTGAGCAGCCTAAAGGCAGGGACTGAGACCCCTTATAGCCTTAGCCTTTAGGGGCAGAGTGAGACTGGTTTTGGCACACTGGGTAAGTGGATAGCCACTTCAGCAGTGATCCTAGCGACAAGTGCTTTCCTGGGGAACCTTCTGCTTAGTCAAGGTTAGTACTTTAAAGTGCCACTCACAAAAATTGATTCAAGATGGATAAAGGACTTAAATTTAAGCCATGAAACAATAAAAATCCTCAAAGAAAGCATAGGAAAAACACTGGAAGATATGGGCCTGGGGAAAGACTTCATGAAGAAGATTGCCATGGCAATTGCAACAACAAAAATAAACAAATGGGACTTCATTAAACTGAAAAGCTTCTGTACACCTAAGTAGACAACAACCAAAGCAGACAACTTACACAATGGGAATGGATATTTGCCAGACAAAAGCTTGATAACTAGGATCTACAGAGAACTCAAATTAATACACATGAAAAAAGCCAACAATTCCATATGTCAATGGGCAAGAGACATGAATAGAACTTTATCTAAAGAAGACAATGAATGGCTAACAAACATATGAAAAAAATGCTCATGATCCCTAATTATTAGAGAAATGCAAATAAAAACCACCCTGAGATATCATCTAACCCCAGTGAGAATGGCCCACATCACAAAATCTCAAAACTGCAGATACTGGCGTGAATGTGGAGAGAAAGGAACACTTTTACACTGCTGGTGGGACTGCAAACTAGTACAACCTTTCTGGAAGGAAGTATGGAGAAATCTCAAAGCACTCAGGCTAGACCTCCCATTCGATCCTGCAATCCCATTACTGGGCATCTACCCCAAAGGAAAAAAAATCCTTTTATCATAAGGACACTTGCACTAGACTGTTTATTGCAGCTCAATTTACAATCACCAAAATGTGGAAACAGCCTAAATACCTACCAACCCAGGAATGGATTAACAAGCTGTAGTATATGTATACCATGGAATACTATTCAGCTATTAAAAAAAATGGAGACTTTACATCCTTTGTATTAACCTGGATGGAAGTGGAAGACATTATTCTTAGTAAAGCATCACAAGAATGGAGAAGCATGAATCCTATGTACTCAATTTTGATATGAGGACAATTAATGACAATTAAGGTTATGGGTGGGGGTAGGAAAACCAGAAAGAGGGATGGAGGGAGGGGGAGGGGGCCTTGGTGTGTGTCACGCTTTATGGGGGCAAGACATGATTGCAAGAGGGACTTTACCTAACAATTGCAATCAGTGTAACCTGGCTTATTGTACCCTCAATGAATCCCCAACAATAAAAAAAAAGAATATGTTCCAGCTCCATCCATGTAAACATGAAAGAGGTAAAGTCTCCACCTTTCTTAAAGGCTGCATAGTATTCCATGGTGTACATGTACCACAATTTGTTAATCCATTCGTGGATCGATGGGCACTTGGGTTTTTTCCATGACTTAGCAATTATGAATTGGGCTACAATAAAGATTCTGGTACAAATATCTTTGTTATAATGTGGTTTTTTGTCTTCTGGGTATATGCCCAGCAGAGGAATTACAGGATTGAAAGGCAGATCTATTTTTGGATCTCTAAGTGTTCTCCATATATCTTTCCAAAAGGAATGTATTAGTTTGCATTCCCACCAGCAGTGCAAAAGTGTTGCCTTTTCTCCACATCTAAGCCAACATCTCTGGTCTTGAGATTTTGTGATATAGGCTAGTCTCACTGGAGTTAGATGATATCTCAAAGTAGTTTTGATTTGCATTTCTCTGATGATTAAAGATGATAAGCATTTTTTCATATGTCTGAAGGCCGCTCGCCTGTCTTCTTTGGAGAAGTTTCTTTTCAATTCTCTTGCCCAGCCTGTGATGGTATCCCTTGTTCTTTTCTTGCTAATGCATTTGAGTTCTCTGTGGATTCTGGTTATTAAACCTTTGTCAGAGACATAACCAGCAAATATCTTCTCCCATTCTGTGGGCTGTTTGCCTGCTTTACTTACTGTGTTCTTGGCTGTGCAGAAGCTTTTTAGTTTGATGAAGTCCCAAAAGTGTATTTTTGAAGCTGCTTCAATCGCCCGGGGCGTCCTTCTCATAAAAAGCTCACCCAACCCAATTTCTTCAAGGGTTTCCCCTGGACTCTCTTCTAGTATTTTTATAGTTTCATGTCTTAAGTTTAGGTCTTTAATCCAGTGAGAGTCTATCTTGGTTAGTGGTCAAAGGTGTGGATCCAGTTTCAGTCTTCTACAGGTTGCCAGCCAGTTCACCCAGCACCATTTGTTAAATAGGGAATCTTTTCCCTACTGGATGTTTTTAATTGGCTTGTCAAAGATTAAATAATGGTAAGTAGCTGGGTTCATCTCTTGGTTCTCTATTCTATTCCAGACATCTACTTCTCTGTTTTTGTGCCAATACCATGCTGTTTTGATCACTATCGATTTGTAGTATAGTCTGAGGTCTGGTAGCATAATTCCTCCTGCTTTGTTTTTATTTTTGAGTAATGTCTTAGCTATTCGAGGTTTTTTCTGATTCCATATAAAACGAAGTATTGTTTTTTCAAGATCTTTAAAGTATGACAGTGGAACTTTAATAGGGATTGCGTTGAAGGTATATATTGCTTTGGGTAGTATGGACATTTTAACAATGTTGATTCTTCCTACCCATGAGCATGGTACGTTTTTCCATTTATTAACATTCTTGGCTATCTCTTTTCTTAGAGTTTCATAGTTCTCTTTATATAGATCTTTCACATCCTTCGTTAGATAAACTCCCAAATATTTCATCTTCTTTGGCATTACTGTGAATGGGATAGAGTCCTTAATTGTTTTTTCAACTTGACTATTGTTGGTATATATAAAGGCTACTGATTTGTGAATGTTGATTTTGTAACCTGAGACGTTGCTGTATTCCTTGATCACTTCTAGGAGTTTTGTAGTAGAGTCCCTAGTGTTTTCCAGATATACAATCATATCATCTGCGAAGAGTGAAAGTTTGATCTGTTCTGACCCTATGCGGATGCCCTTGATGGCCTTTTCTTCCCTAATTGCGGTGGCTAAAACTTCCATTACAGTGTTAAAAAGCAATGGAGAGAATGGGCAGCCTTGTCTGGTTCCTGATCTAAGTGGAAATGATTCCAATTTAACTCCGTTCAATATGATATTGGCTGTGGGTTTGCTGTAGATGGCCTCTATCAGTTTAAGAAATGTCCCTTCTATACCAATTTTCTTAAGTGTTCTGATTATGAAGGGATGTTGGATGTTATCAAAAGCTTTTTCTGCATCGATTGAGAGGATCATATGATCTTTGTTTTTTTACTTTGTTTATGTGCTGAATTACATTTATAGATTTACGTATATTGAACCAGCCTTGACACCCTGGGATAAAGCCAACTTGATCATGATGTATGATTTGTTTGATATGGTGCTGGATTCTGTTTGTTAGGATATTGTTGAATATTTTTGCATCTATATTCATTAGTGATATAGGTCTATAATTTTCTTTTCTTGTTGGGTCTTTTCCTGGTTTGGGGATCAGGGTGATGTTTGCTTCATAGAATGTGTTGGGTAGTCTTCCTTCTTTTTCTACCTTTTGGAACAGGTGGAGTAATATAGGTACTAATTCCTCTTGAAAGATTTGGTAGAATTCTGATGTGAAACCATCTGGTCTCGGACTTTTCTTTTTGGGGAGGTTTTGTATGGTTGATACTATTTCCGAACTTGAAATGGGCCTGTTCAACATTTCCACTTGATTCTGGTTAAGTCTGGGAAGGTGACGAACTTCCAAGTATCGGTCCATTTCCTTCAGATTTTCATATTTCTGAGAGTAAAGTTTCTTGTAATATTCATTAAGGATTTTTTTGATTTCTGAGGAGTCTGTTGTTATTTCATCTTTGTCATTTCTGATTGATGAGATTGGAGATTTTACTTTTTTTCCTGATTAGGTTGGCCAACGGTTTATCCATTTTGTTGACCTTTTCAAAAAACCAGGTTTTTGATTTATTGATCTGTTGTATTGTTCTTTTATTTTCAATTTCATTTAGTTCTGCTCTGATTCTGGTTATTTCTTTTTTCTATTGGGTTTGGGGTTGGAGTGTTCTTCTCTTTCCAGTTGCTTGAGATGTCCCATTAAGTTGCTAACTTCCTCTCTTTCCATTCTCCTGAGGAAGGCTTGCAGTGCTATAAATTTCCCTCTTAGAACTGCCTTTGTGGTGTCCCAGAGGTTCTGATAGTTCATGTCTTTATTGTCGTTTTGTTCCAAAAATTTGGCAATTTCCTTCTTGATCTCATCTCTTACCCAGCTATCGTTCAGCATGAGGTTATTTAACTTCCATGTTTTTGTATGCGTATGTAGAATCCTGTTGTTACTTGGCTCAAGTTTTATTCCATGATGGTCCGAGAAGATGCATGGAATAACTTCTATTCCTTTAAATTTACTAAGGTTAGATTTGTGACCTAACATGTGATGATTTTGGAGTAAGTTCCATGGGCTGATGAGAAGTATGTGTATTCAGTTGTGTTAGGATGAAATGTTCTGTAGATGTCTGCTAGATCTAAATGCTGGATGATTAGATTTAAATCTAAAATTTCTTTACTCAGCTTTTTGTTGGAGGATTGATCCCTCACTGCCAAAGGAGTGTTAAAATCTCCTACTATTATGGAGCTGGAGGAAATCAAGTTGCTCATGTCGGTTAGAGTTTCTCTTATGAATTGAGGTGCATTCTGATTGGGTGCATAGATATCAATAATTGAAATCTCATCATATTGAGTATTACCCTTAACAAATATGAAGTGATCATTCTTGTTCTTCCTTACTTTTGTTGGTTTAAAGCCTATTGTGTCTGCAAATAAAATTGCAACACCTGCTTTTTTCTGGTTACCATTTGCCTGAAATATGGATGACCATCCTTTCACCCTGAGTCTGTATTTGTCTTTTAAGTTAAGATGTGACTCTTGTAAGCAACAGATATCTGGTCTGAGTTTTTGTGTCCAGTCGGCTAACCTATGTCTCTTTAGAGTACAGTTTAAGCCATTCACATTAATGGAGATTATTGATAAGTTTGGTGAAATTTTGGGTATAGAGTTTTTCAAAAGTCCAGTGGACAATTTTAATCTTTTCGTCATTGTAGAAGTTGGAGTTTGATCAGGAGTTTCTGAGTGAGTTTATGTTTGTAGTAGAGGATTTGGTTGGTCATTATGGAGGATAGGTCTGAGAATATCCTGAAGAGCTGGTTTGGTTGTGGCAAATTTCTTCAACATATGAATGTCATTGAAGTATTTAATTTGTCCATCATTGATGAAACTCAGTTTAGCTGGGTACAAGATCTGGGGTTGAAAGTTATTTTGCTTTAGGAGGTTAAAACTCGATGACCACCCTCTTCAAATTTTCAGCAGAGATATCTGCAGTCATTCTAATGTTCTTACCTTTGTAGGTAATGGCTTTCTTTTGCCTGATAACCTTGAGAATTTTCTCCTTCATGTTGACTTTAGTGAAGCTAATTACGATATGTCTGGGGGATGACCTATTGGGGTTGAATCATGCTGGAGTTCTGAAACTGTCTGCTATCTGAATTTCAGAATCTCTAGGCATGTCTGGAAAATTCTCTTTCATAATTTCATGCAGAAGGGCCTCTGTGCCCATCGATGCCACTTCATCGTTTTCCAGAACTCCTATTATTCGTATATTTGCCTTCTTCGAATTATCCCAGAGCTCTCTAAGAGAAAGATCCGTTTTTGCTCTCCATTTCTCTTCCTCTGTGAGAGTTTGGGAGTGTTCGAAGGCTTTATCTTCGATGTCAGAAATCCTTTCTTCTGCTTGGTCCATTCTGTTGCTGAGGGATTCTACTGTATTTTTCATATTTTTAAGGGCTGCAAATTCTTGCTTCAGTGTGTCTAAGTCTTTGGTGGTATTGTCTTTAAATTCGTTAAATTCTTGAGACAACTTTTGAATTTCTCCTCGGATTCCTAATTCCATTTTATCAATCTTGTATGCAATCCAAATTCTGAATTTGATTTCTGACATGTCTGCCAGTTGTTTATGAATGGGATCTTCAATTACATCCGCCATTTCTTTCCTTGGGGGGGGGGGTTGATCTATTCTCATTATTCATGTTACCAGAGATTTTCTGCTGATTCTGCCCCATGGTTGTTTTACTCCCTTTGATTTTTCCCCTAGGGTTTTGTTGAGGGCCCGTTCAGTGTTGTAGCCTGAAAGACTGGGGCCCTGTCTGGTGTGGTGGGGCTGAGTGGTTCTGACTTATTGTCAGCTGGCTTCTGTTTGACCTCAGTGAAGCACTTACTCTGGGTTGAAGTCTCAGTTCTCTGAGTCGGCCCTACCCTGGATGTTTCCGGGGTCTGTGAGTCACCTCAGGCAAATCCTATACTCCTCTGGTTGCCCAGGGAGGCAGGGGTATGGCTTCAGCTGCCTCAGGGAACTGCTGCTCTGATGTCGGTCTCCCCCAGGCTCACTCCTGTGTCCCAGAGTCAGGACTGTCCAGCCGCAGTCTGAGCACTGTCCATGCCCCGACAAATCCCTCAAGAATCAGGACTCCCGGTGGACAGGCCTCCTGATCCCAGAGTGTGGGTGGGGTGGGGTGCTGGGAGCTCAGAGCCGCCGGCAGCAAGCTCATTCAATTCCTCCCAATCTTTGGCTCCACCGCACTGCCACAGCCCAAGCCTCCAGGCTTCAGAGTGAGGGCGAGGTGGGGGGAGTGGCTGGAGCCCAGAACCGCCAGGCAGCGAACAGACTCAGCTCCATCCAGTTCCCTGCCCGGCCACACGGCAGGCGCTCAGGTCTCCGGACCACAGAACAAGGGCTGGGGGAATGCCGGGAGTCCAGAGCCAGCAGCGGCTCCGAGCCACAGGGAGCCCAGTCAGCAGCGAGCAAATTCAGTTCCTCCCAGTCTCTCACCTGATTGTACCGCTGCAGCTCAAGCCTTCAGGCTTCAGAGTGGGGGTGGGGTGGGGGGAGCAGCTGGAGTACAGAACCGCTGGGCAGTGAACAGACTTGGCTCCCCCCAGTTCCGTGCCCTGCTACACAGCCAGCGCTCAGATCTCCGGACCACAGAGTGAGGGCGGGGGAGTGCCTGGAGCCCAGAGTCAGCAGGGGCTCCGAGCCGTAGGGAGCCCGGTCGACAGCGAGCTAATTCAGTTCCTCCCAGTCTCTTGCCCGGTCATACTGTCGCAGCACAAACCTTCAGGCTTCAGAGTGGGGGCAGGGTGGAGGGAGCGGTTGGAGCCCAGAACCACCAGGCAGTGAAAAACAGATTCAGCTCCACCCAGCTCCCTGCCCAGTCACACAGCAGGCGCTCAGGTCTCCAGACCACAGAGCGAGGGCTGGGGGAGCGCCAGGAGCTCAGAGCAGCAGGGAGCTTAGAGCAGCTGGTAGCGAGTTCAGAGCAGCTGGTAGCGAGTTTGACTCAGTTATATGCCTGGTTGTATTGTTGCCCAAGGAGGGCTGCTGCACCTCGCCTCTGGGAAGCGCTGCCCTGGTGAGGGTCTCTGTCCGCTGACTGTCCTCACCTCTCTCCCGTGCCCCAGAATCAGCGCTGACCAGCCACAGCTCAGGGACTGTCCTCTCCCCTTTAGAAGTCACCCAAGAATCCGAACTCCTGGGGGACAGGCTTTCAGACCTCAGAGAGAGTGAAGGAAGTGCTGGGTGCTCAGAGTTGCCGGCAAAGGATATTTACAGATTTATACAGTTTTATACCTGGCAGGAGAACGCCTAGGCATCCTAGTAAGGGAGGTAGGTCCAGTTTGTAGTAGGTCTCTCCCGTGAAATGTAGTGGGATGGCCTTTGATTTCTGCCCTTTTGTTTGTGGGGCCCTTAAGCAGATCAGGTGGGGGAGGGGGGACTCCCGTCCGCTTGGTGATGGGTTTTGTACCTTTTTTTGCTTCCTTGTGGTCGCAGCTCTCCTCTGCGGGGTTGATGTGCATTCTTCAACTTTCTCGCTTGGTGTTGCTCGAATCCATCAGGTTACTTGCTAAATTTTCATCCCCTAACTCTCCTTTAGGATGGGAGCCTATGTGGAAAGCTGGCTTCTGTCCGCCATATTCCCATCATCCCCTCCATGTCTTAAGTTTAAATCTTTAATCCAGTGAGAGTCTATCTTAGTTAATAGTGAAAGGTGTGGGTCCAGTTTCAGTCTTCTGCAGGTTGCCAGCCAGTTCACCCAGCACCATTTGTTAAATAGGGAATTTTTCCCCACTAAATGTTTTTAATTGGCTTGTCAAAGATCAAATAATGGTAAGTAGGTGGATTCATCTCTTGGTTCTCTATTCTGTTCCAGACATCCACTTCTCTGTTTTTGTGCCAGTACCATGCTGTTTTGATCACTATCAATTTGTAGTATAGTCTGAGATCTGGTAGCGTGATTCCTCTGGCTTTGTTTTTATTTCTGAGTAATGTCTTGGCTATTAGAGGTTTTTTTTGATTCCATATAAAGCGAAGTATTGTTTTTTTCAAGATCTTTAAAGTATGACAGTGGAAATTTAATAGGGATTGCGTTGAAATTATATATTGCTTTGGGTAGTATGGACATTTTAACAATGTTGATTCTTTCCAGCCATGAACATAGTATGTTTTTCCATTTGTTAACATTTTCAGCTATTTCTTTTCTTAGAGTTTCATAGTTCTCTTTATAGAGATCTTTCACGTCCTTTGTTAGATAAACTCCCAAATATTTCATCTTCTTTGGCACTACTGTGAATGCGATAGGGTCCTTAACTGTTTTTCCAACTTGACTATTGTTGGTATATATAAAGGCTACAGATTTATGGGTGTTGATTTTGTAACCTGAGACGCTGCTGTATTCCTTGATCACTTCTAAGAGTTTTGTAGTAGAATCTCTAGTGTTTTCCAGATATACAATCATATCATCTGTGAAGAGTGAAAGTCTGATCTCTTCTGACCGTATATGGATACGTTGATTGCTTTTTCTTCCCTAATTGCAGTGGCTAAAACTTCCATTGCAATGTTAAAGAGCAATGGAGACAATGGGCAACCTTGTCTGGTTCCTGATCTGAGTGGAAATGATTTAGATTTAACTCCATTCAATATGTTGTTGGCTGTGGGTTTTCTGTAGTTGGCCTCTATTAGTTTGAGAAATGTCCCTTCTATATCAATTTTCTTAAGTGTTTTGATCATGAAGGGATGCTGGATATCATCAAAAGATTTTTCTGCATCAATTGAGAGGATCATATGGTCTTTGTTTTTTAATTTGTTAATGTCCTGAATTATGCTTATAGATTTACGGATATTGAACCAGCCTTGAGTTCCTGTGATAAAACCGACTTGGTCATGATGTATAATTTGTTTGATGTGTTGCTGGATTCTTTTTGTTAGGATCTTGTTGAATATTTTTGCATCTATATTTATTAGTCTATATTGGTCTATAATTTTCTTTTTTTGTTGGGTCTTTTCCTGGTTTGGTGATCAGGGTGATGTTTGCTTCATAGAACATGTTGGGTAGTCTTCCTTCTTTTTCTACATTTTGGAACAGGTTGAGTAATATAGGTACTAATTCCACCTTAAAGTTTTGGTAGAATTCTGACGTGAAATCATCTGGTCCAGGGCTTTTCTTTTTAGGGAGGTTTTGTATAGTTGATGCTATTTCAGAACTTGATATAGGCCTGTTCAACATTTCCACTTGATTCTGGCTAAGTCTTGGAAGGTGACGTGCTTCCAAGTATTGGTCAATTTCCTTCAGATTTTCATATTTCTGAGAATAAAATTTCTTGTAGTATTCATTGAGGATTTTTTGAATTTCTGACAGCTCTGTTGTTATTTCGTCTTTGTCATTTGTGATTCATGAGATTAGAGATTTTACTCTTTTTTTCTTGATTAGGTTGGCCAATGGTTTATCTATTTTATTGACCTTTTAAAAAAACAACTTTTTGATTTATTGATCTATTGTATAATTCTTTTGTTTTCAATTTCAGTTAATTTTGCTCTAATTTTGGTTATTTTTTTTCTTCTGCTTGGTTTAGGGTTGTAATGTTCTTCCTTTTCCAGTTGCTTGAGATGTCCCATTAAGTTGTTAACTTCCTCTCTTTCTGTTCTCTTGAGGTAGGCCTGAAGTGCTATAAATTTCCCTCTTAGGATTACCTTTGTAGTATCCCAGAGGTTCTGATAATTTGTGTCTTCATTGTCATTTTGTTCCATAAATTTGACAATTTCCTTCTTGATCTCATCTCTGACCCAGCTATCATTCAGCATAAGGTTATTTAACTTCCATGTTTTTGTATGAGTTTGTATATTCCTCTTGTTACTGAGCTCAACTTTTATTCCATGGTGGTCAGAGAAGATGCAAGAAATAATTTCTATTCCTTTAATTTTACTGAGGTTAGACTTGTGACCTAGGATGTGATCGATTTTGGAGTATGTTCCGTGGGCTGATGAGAAGTATGTGTATTCGGTTTTGTTGGAATGAAATATTCTGTAGATGTCTGCTAAATCCAGATGTTGGATGGTTAGGTTTAAATCTAAGATTTCTTTGCTCAGCTTCTTATTAGAGGATCATTCCAACACTTCCAGAGGAGTGTTGAATTCTCCGAGTATTATGGAGCTGGAGGAAATCAAGTTGCTCATGTCTGTTAGAGTTTCTCTTATATATTGAGGTGCATTCTCTTATATATTGGGTGCATAGATATTAAAAATTGAAATCTCATCATATTGAGTATTACCCTTAACAAGTATGAAGTGACCATTCTTATCCTTCCTTACTTTTGTTGGTTTGAAGCCTATTGTATCTGCAAATAAAATTGCAACACCTGATTTTTTATTATTACCATTTGCCTGAAATATGGACGACCATCCTTTCACTCTGAGTCTATTTTTGTCTTTTAAGTTAAGATGCGATTCTTGTATGCAACAAATATGTGGCCTGCATTTTTGTATTCAGTCAGCTAGCCTATGTCTCTTTAGAGGACAGTTTAAGCCATTCACGTAAAGGGAGAATATTGATAAGTCTGGTAAAATTTTGGGTATCGAATTTTTCAAAAATCCAGTGTACATTTTTAATCCTTTTGCCAGTGTGGAATTTGGAGTTTGATCAAAATTTTCTTAATGAGTTTACTTTTGTGATGGAGGATTGGGTTGATCATTATGGAGGATAGGTCTGAGAATGTTCTGAAGAGCTGGGTTTTTTTTTTTTTTGAAGAGCTGGTTTTTATGGCAAATTTCTTCAACATATGAATGTCATTATGGGATTACACCTGCGGTGCATCTTACAAGAGTATATGTGAATCCTAGTAAATGTGGAATGTAAAAGTCTTAGCAAAATAACTAAGAAAATGATACAAAAGCTATGTTAAGTAGTATGATGAAAATGTGTCAAACGATCTATGAACCATGTGTATTGTGCCCCATGATCATACTAATGTACACAGCTATGATTTAATAAAAATAAAAAAAAATTCTCAATCATAAATGAAACTCAGTTTGGGTGGATACAGGATCCGGGGTTGAAAGTTATTTTGCTTTAGGAGATTAAAAGTCAATGACCACCTTCTTCTGGCTTAAAAAGTTTCAGCAGAGAGATCTGCAGTCATTCTAATATTTTTCCCTTTGTATGTAATGGCTTTCTTTCATCTTGCTGCTTTGAGAATTTTCTCCTTCATGTCAACTTTAGTGAAGTTAATTATGATATGCCTGGAGGATATCTTATTGGGATTGAGTCCTGCTGAGGTTCTGAAGCTGTCTGCTTCTGAATCTCTAGGCATGTCTGGATATTCTCTTTCATAATTTCATGGAGAAGGGCCTCTGTGCCTAGCGAGGCAACTTCATGGGTTTCAGGGACTCCAATGAGTCGGATATTAGCCTTCTTCGAAGTATTCCAGAGCTCTCTGAGAGAATGATCCATTTTTGCTCTCCATTTCTCTTCCTCTTTGAGAGTTTGGGAGCATTCAAAGGCTTTCAATGTCAGAAATCCTTTCTTCTCCTTGCTCCACTCTGTTACTGAGGGATTCTACTGTATTTTTAAGATGTTTGAGGGCTGCAAATTCTTGCTTCAGTGTTTCTAGGTCTTTTGTGGTTTTGTATTTAAATTCGATAAATTCTTGAGACAACTTTTCAATTTCTCCTCGAATTCCTAATTCCATTTTGTTAATTTTGTTTGCCATCCAAATTCTGAATTCAATTTCTGACATCTCAGCCAGTTGTTTGTGAATGGGATCTTCAATTACATCTGCCATATCGTTCCTTGGCGGGGTTGATTTATTCTGGTTATTCATGTTATGAGAGTTTTTCCGCTGATTCCGCCCCATGATTGTTTTACACCATTTGAGTTTTCCCCTGGTGCTTTGTTGAGGACCCATACAGTGCTGTGGCCTGAGAAACTGGGGCCCTGTTTGGTGTGGTGGGGCTAAGAGGTTCTGTCTTGTTTTCAGCTGGTTTCTGTTCAACCCCAGTGAAACAGTTACTCTGGATTGAAGTCTCAGCTGTGGAGAAATACCAGCAATTAAGTCACCCCACCCACCACAGGCAACAATTTTAAAAGGAAAATCAAACCTTTCTACAACCCCACATCCAGGGCACCACCTGGATAGTCCCCAGGTGATTGGCTCAGTTCAGAAGGTCCAAATCAATTATCTCAGTCAGCACCTGTCTTGGGTGGGAGAGTTTAAGAGGTCTCTTGGAACTGAAACGCAGGTGTCTGGTGACTGCTCTAATATGGCTTTCTCCAGTGCTGCGTGGAGTCAGGAGGAGCCACCCAGCAAATAGATCAGCCTGGGAAGGTTGGTGCCTCCTTCCCCACCTTGCAGCTCTTTCACACCCAGTCACTGCTAGCCCCGCAGGGCAGTGATCCAGTCAGTTGTCTGCAGTAAGCAGATACTCCAGAGGTTTGCACCTGCCTAAATCACAGGGAAGTTTGTATCTGCTCATCCAGGCTGCTGCTCTCTGCCTCTATCCAGCAGGGTGTGGTGAGAACTGTCAACCTTGGGCACTTGATGGGGGCTGGGGATGTTCACTCAGTTCCAGCCCTCCCTTAGTTTATATTACTGGCTGAACAGAACAACCCTGTGGGAATTTGTTTCTGACCCTGCTAAATTCCTCTGCAGAGGAGAGGCTGATTTGAGTTCCCAGAACCTGTGCCTCGGGCCCTGTCTTTACTCCTGCAGGTTTGTATTCATAGCACGATTAGTTGTCAGCTGTAGCCTCTTGGCCTCCTTTGTCTATAGGCTGATGATTCCCTGAGGACTGGGTGCGTCTTAGGCTCAGTAAAGTGGTCCTCTGGATCAGCCTTACCCTGGGAGTTTCCCAGCTCTGCGGGTGCATTTTCTAGTCCTTGCGTTCCACCCAGGCCAGTACTGCCTCAGGCAAACCCTTTACTCATGGGGCCTGTGTTTCAGTCCCATGTTTGTTCCATGGTGGTAGCCATCTGAGAGGAGGCCTGGCCTCATCTGGTTGCTCAGGGAGACAGGAGGAGTGGCTACGGGATATCTGGGGGTGGGCATTGTTATTGCTAAAGACAGCTGCTGCTCTGCACCTTGGGGCACCGCCGCTCTGGCGTGATTCCCTCTTAGCCAACCGTCGTCTCCTCACTCCTGTGCTGCAGAATCAGCACTGTCCAGCTGCAGTCCAGGTCCTGTCTGCACCTCTTGAAAAATCACCCATTAATCTGGACTCCTGGGGGTCAGGCCTCCAGACCTCAGAGTGAGAGTGGAGGGGAGTGCTAGGAGTTCAGAATTCCAGGTCATAACTCCAAGCTCATTGACAGCAAATGAGCAAATAAACAGATACAAAGGCTACCAGACACACAAGCCCATAGATACAGAAACAGACGGAGACACATAGACATACAGACAACACCCACAACAGCAGCAACATAAAAACAACTGCAATAAAAATAGTGATAAACGTAAAATAATTGAAAAAAAGAACAGAAAAAAGTGGTGTTTGTAGAAAAGTTTAAAGAGAAGAAAGGAGAAATTAAAATTAGAAAAAATAGAAATAAAAAATATATCTATATAAAAAGTAATAATAAACAATTAACAAAAGCTCCTGAGAGAAAATGGTGAGGAAAAAACAGAACAAAACAAAACAAAAAAAGAAAAAAAGGCACCAACTACAAAAATATTATTCTTGTATGTAGAAATATACATATATACATCTATGTGTATGATGTAGGGATCAAATTCCGTAGGAATATATTCATACTGCAATATACCTTCTGGATACCCGGTGTCACTGTGAGTGGTTCCCAGGCTCATACCTGATTCACAGTTTATACTGTTACCATGGTAACCACCTTCCATGGCCGATCGCCATTTTTTAATTTCTGTAAAAGTTTGTCACCTAAGTATTGTGTAACCTTGGCTGTTCTGCTCCAGACAGCACTTGCGACTGACCTTCCCACTCAGTGCAGGAGTCCACGCTTCTTAAATCTTTCCACTCTGCTCCAGGGTTCTCCTGCAAACTGGCGACTGCAATCGGCTGTGGGGGAGGGTGCTGCTGGGTTCTTGTGCTTGCTGGCGGGTCCATGGCTTTAGCGGATGTAGCCAGTTCCCATGGCTGGAGCACTTGGGGACCTTGTTCTGAGTTTTATGGCTCCCGTGGCTGGAGCACTCGGGGACCTTATTCTGCCAGTTCGCTGTGCAGCCTGAACTGCCAACCCCCTCCAACATTCTCCAGAAGGAATGCTCCGGGTCTATTCAATCCTGGTTTGGGGGAAGGTGCCTGCCCTTTTGGGTAGTTCAAAATGTCTGTTTCCCAGGCGGGATTCCTTCCCTTCAATTGTCCAACAGGTTGCCCAGCTCCCTGTGGTTTTGAGTGGCTTTCCTTTCGGATGCCTCCTTCAGTTCAGGAATAAATATTTGTCAGTTGGGTTTGTCAGCATTTACAAACTGCTGTCCTCCATAAGGGAGGGGCCTGCTGGCCGGCATGGCCAAGCAGGGAAGAATCTCTACAACAAAGTCTGTGGTTTTAAATTACCCCTCATATAGAGCAATCTGCCAATTTGCTGAGCATCTCCAGCTGTCCATCCACATCAATAATCCACACATGGGGAAGGTCCAGACCCCCTTTCCCCTCACCTGATGGCTTGGGAGTTCAGGCAACTTTGGAGAATACCACTGGGCAAAGAAGGTATCAGATATTTTGGGATGCTCTTCCATGGAAGCCTGTACAAAAGAGTCTTGTCAGGAAGACCAAAGACATCTTGAGTTGGCTGTGGAGCTCTTCAGATATATCAATCTGTGTTGCCAATATTTAGGAAAATTTAGATTTGTCTAATAACTCTCCCCCTCAGTCCTGGTAATTACTGTGACAACATGCCCGCATACTCTGTGTGTGAGGAACTGCAGGGGCTAAGAGGCTGAGCTCCTTCACTTATAAAACTGGCAGATCTTCCAATTCTTCTGCCTTGACCTTGTGTGACCCACGTGGCCCCCAAAGGGTGGGAGATGATATCCTCCATTGCAGAAATCAGGGATGGAAAAGATGGCCTGTGCCAGGCTCTCTGAAGCCTTAGTGATTTATGTCTCTTGTAGGTACCCTGTTTCCCCGAAAATAAGACAGTGTCTTATTTTAAGGTGTGCTCCCAAAGATGTGCTAGGTCTTATTGGGACGTCTTATCTTTCCTGTAAGTAGGTCTTATTTTCGGAGGATGTCTTATTTTCGGGGGAATGTTTGTGTGCTGGTGCGTAAGCATAGAAGAGGCTACACCTGCACAGGAGGGGGCCCATCCACAGTTGGCTGGCCTGAGAAGCACTGCCCAATAGAGGTGGGCAGTCAGCTACACCAGCCAGCAAACCTCTGCATCAACTGAGCAGGGAAGGAAGAGGACTGATCTGCTGGCCGGGTCTGGGATGGCAGGAGGAGAGGAGCCATGAGGTCTTGGGAAGGGCAGAGTCCAGCCTGCCCCTGCAGCAGCCTCTGTCCCAGGCTCACACTCCCAACTCATTCTTGGGGTGGCTTGGGTGCTGCCCAGGCCCCCTCACTCGGAACAATTGCACCCCTCACTCGGAATACACAGCAAGTTGTAGAAAACCTGGAAGTCACAAGTTTCCTACTTCAGCTTCTTAAACCTTGGTTTCCACATTTTTGGATTAGGGCAGCAAAAAGATTTGGGGCATACACCCTCAAAACAGGTGTATATTAAATGATAGCCATATACAACTGTGTTAGTATAATTTGTATACCAAAAGGATTCACAAAATATAGATTAAAATGATGCAATAATATTTAAAAATAGTGTTTATTTATTAAAGAGCCCCCACATTGTTTTCTCTCAGTAAAGAAGTATGTAAATATCCTTCATTTCTTTTTATTTTTTATTATTTTTTATTTATTTATTAAATCATAACTGTATACATTGATATGATCATGGGGCATCATACACTCGCTTCATAGACCATTTGACACATTTTCATTACAATGGTTAACATAGCCTTCCTGGCATTATCTCAGTTACTGTGCCAAAACATTTACATTCTACATTTACCAAGTTTCGCAAATACCCCTGTAAGATGCACCACAGGTATGATCCCACCAATCCCCCTCCCTCTACCCAACACCCCCCTCCCTCCCCACCCTTTCCCACTTCCCCCTATTGTTAGGTTGTAATTGGGTTTTAGCTTTCATGTAGGAGCCCCAAATTAGTTTCATAGTAGGGCTCAGTACATTGGGTACTTTTTCTTCCATTCTTCAGATACTTTACTAAGAAGAAGATGTTCCAGCTCCATCCATGTAAACATGAAAGAGGTAAAGTCTCCATCTTTCTTTAAGGCTGCATAATATTCCATGGTGTACATATACCATAATTTATTAATCCAGTCGTAGATCGATGGGCACTTGGGCTTTTTCCATGACTTAGCTATTATGAATTGGGCTGCAATAAACATTCTGGTACAAATATCTTTGTTATGTTGTGATTTTTGGTCTTCTGGGTATATGCCCAGCAGAGGAATTACAGGATTGAATGGCAGATCTATTTTTAGATCTCTGAGTGTTCTCCATATATCTTTCCAAAAGGAATGTATTAATTTGCATTCCCACCAGCAGTGCAGAAGTGTTCCCTTTTCTCCACATCCACGCCAACATCTCTGGTCTTGAGATTTTGTGATATAGGCTAGTCTCACTGGAGTTAGATGATATCTCAAAGTAGTTTTGATTTGCATTTCTCTGATGATTAAAGATGATGAGCATTTTTTTCATATGTCTGAAGGCCGTGCGCCTGTCTTCTTCAGAGAAGTTTCTCTTCAAATCCCTTGCCCAGCCTGTGATGGGATCCCTTGATTTTTTCTTGCTGATGCGTTTGAGTTCTCTGTGGATTCTGGTTATTAAAAATTTGTCAGAGATATACCCTGGAAATATCTTTTCCCATTCTGAGGGCTGTTTGCTTGCTTTACTTACTGTGTTCTTGGCTGTGCAGAAGCTTTTTAGTTTGATCAAGTCCCAGTAGTGTGACTTCCTTATTTTTGAAGCTGCTTCAATTGCCCGGGGAGTTCTCCTCATAAAATACTCGCCCAGACCAATTTCTTCAAGGGTTTTCCCTGCACTCTCCTGTAGTACTTTTATAGTTTCATGTCTTACGTTTAAATCTTTAATCCAATGAGAGTCTATCTTAGTTAATGATGAAAGGTTTGGGTCCAATTTCAGTCTTCTGCAGGTTGCCAGCCAGTTCACCCAGCACCATTTGTTAAATAGGGAATCTTTTCCCCACTGAATGTTTTTAATTGGCTTGTCAAAGATCAAATAATGGTAAGTAGCTGGATTCATCTCTTGGTTCTCTATTCTGTTCCAGATATCTACTTCTCTGTTTTTGTGCCAATACCATGCTGTTTTGATCACTATTGATTTGTAGTAAAGTCTGAGGTCTGGTAGTGTGATTCCTCCTGTTTTGTTTTTATTTTTGAGTAATGTCTTGGCTATTCGAGGTTTTTTCTGATTCCATATAAAATGAAGTATTGTTTTTTCAAGATCTTTAAAGTATGACAGTGGAGCTTTAATAGGGAGTGCGTTGAAATTATATATTGCTTTGGGTAGTATGGACATTTTAATAATGTTTATTCTTCCCAGCCATGAGCATGGTATGTTTTTCCATTTGTTAACATTTCCAGCTGTTTCTATCCTTAGAGTTTCATAGTTCTCTTTATAGAGATCTTTCATGTCTTTTGTTTGGTAAATTCCCAAATATTTCATCTTCTTTGGCACTACTGTGAATGGGATAGAGTCCTTGACTGCTTTTTCAACTGGACTGTTGTTGGTGTATATAAAGACTACCGATTTATGGATGTTGATTTTGTAACCTGAGATGCTGCTGTTTTCCTTGATCACTTCTAGGAGTTTTGTAGTAGGGTCCCTAGTGTTTTCTAGATATACAATCATATCATCTGTGAAGAGTGAAAGTTCGATCTCTTCTGACCCTACATGGATACCCTTGATCGCCTTTTCTTCCCTATTTGCGGTAGCTAAAACTTCCATTACAATGTTGAAAAGCAATGGAGACAATGGGCAGCCTTGTCTGGTTCCTGATCTGAGTGGAAATGATTCCAATTTAAATCCATTCAATATGATATTGGCTGTGGGTTTGCTGTAGATGGCCTCTATCAGTTTAAGAAAAGTCCCTTCTAGACCAATTTTCGTGAGTGTTCTGATCATGAAGGGATGCTGGATATTATCAAAAGCTTTTTCTGCATCAATTGAGAGAATCATATGGTCTTTGTTTTTTAATTTGTTTATGTGCTGAATTACATTTATAGATTTACATATATTGAACCAGCCTTGAGACCCTGGGATAAAACCAACTTGCTCATGATGTATAATTTGCTTGATGTGTTGCTGGATTCTGTTTGTTAGGATCTTGTTGAATATTTTTGCATCTATGTTCATTAGTGATATTGGTCTATAGTTTTCTTTTCTTGTTGTGTCTTTTCCTGTTTTGGGGATCAGGGTGATGTTTGCTTCATAGAACGTGTTGGGTAGTCTTCCTTCTTTTTCTACATTTTGGAACAGGTTGAGTAATATAGGTACTAATTCCTCTTTAAAGGTTGTAGAACTATGACGTGAAACCATCTGGTCCCGGGCTTTCTTTTTAGGGAGGTTTTGTATAGTTGATGCTATTTCAGAACTTGATATGGGTCTGTTCAACATTTCCACTTGATTCTGGCTAAGTCTTGGAAGGTGGTGTGCTTCCAAGTATCGCTCAATTTCCTTCAGATTTTCATATTTCTGAGAATAAAGTTTCTTGTAATATTCATTAAGGATTTTTTTGATTTCTGACGAGTCTGTTGTTATTTTGTCTTTGTTGTTTCTGATTGATGATATTAGATATTTTACTCTTTTTTTTTCTGATTAGGTTGGCCAGAGGTTTATCTATTTTATTGACCTTTTCAAAAAACCAGCTTTTTGATTTATTGATCTGTTGTATTATTCTTTTGTTTTCAATTTCATTTAATTCCGTTCTTATTTTGGTTATTTCTTTCCCTCTGCTAGGTGTGGAGTTGGATTGTTCTTCCTTTTCCAGTTGCTTGAGATGTCCCATTAAGTTGTTAACTTCCTCTCTTTACATTCTCTTGAGGAAGGATTGCAGTGCTTTAAATTTCCCTCTTAAAACTGCCTTTGCGGTGTCCCAGAGGTTCTGATAGTTTGTGTCTTCATTGTCGTTTTTTTCCAAAAAATTGGCAATTTCTTTCTTAATCTCATCTCTGACCCAGCCTTCATTCGGCATAAGGTTATTTAACTTCCATGTTTTTGTATGAGTATGAAGGTTCCTGTTGTTACTCAATACTTTATTCTGTGATGGTCCGAGAAGATGCAAGGAATAATTTCTATTCCTTTAAATTTACTGAGGTTAGACTTGTGACCTAAAATGTGATCGATTTTGGAGTAAGGTCCGTGGGCTGATGAGAAGTATGTGTATTCAGTTTTGTTGGGATGAAATGTTCTGTAGATGTCTGCTAAATCGAAATATTGGATGGTTAGGTTTAAATCTAAGATTTCTTTGCTCAGCTTCTTGCTGGAGGATAGATCCAACACTTGCAAAGGAGTGTTGAAATGTCCGATGATTATGGAGCTGGAGGAAATCAAGTTACTCATGTCTGTTAGAGTTTCTCTTATAAATTGAGGTGCATTCTGGTTGGGTGCATAGATATTAATAATTGAGATCTCATCATATTGAGTATTACCCTTAAGAAATATGAAGTGACCTTCTTGTCCTTCCTTACTTTTGATGGTTTAAAGCCTACTGTATCTGCAAATAAAATTGCAACACCTGCTTTTTTCTGATTACCATTTGCCTGAAATATGGATAACCATCCTTTCACCCTGAGTCTGTATTTGTCTTTTAGGTTAAGATGTGACTCTTGTATGCAACAAATATCTGGCTTGAGTTTTTGTATCCAGTCAGCTAACCTATGCTTCTTTAGAGGACAGTTTAAGCCATTCACATTAATGGAGAATATTGATAAGTCTGGTGGCATTTTGGGTATCGAGTTTTTCAAAAGTCTAGTGTACTTTTTTAATCCTTTTGCCAGTGTGGAAGTTGGAGTTTGATCTGAAGTTTCTGAGTGAGTTTACTTTTGTGGTATAGGATTGGGTTGGTCATTGTGGAGGATAGGTCTGAGAATATCCTGAAGAGCTGGTTTACTTCTGGCAAATTTTTTCAACTTATGAATGTCATTGAAGTATTTAATTACTCCATCATAAATGAAACTCAGTTTCACTGGATACAAGATCCTGGGTTGAAAGTTATTTCTTTAGGAGATTAAAAGTCGATGACCACCCTCTTCTGGCTTGAAAAGTTTCAGCAGAGAGATCTGCAGTTATTCTAATATTCTTTCCTTTGTACATAATGGTTTTCTTTCGCTGGGCTGCTTTAAGAATCTTCTCTTTCATATTAACTTTAGTGAAGCTAATTATGATATGCCTGGGGGATAACGTATTGGGGTCGAATCGGGCTGGGTTTCTGAAGCTGTCTGCTATCGGACTTTCAGATTCTCTAGGCATGTTTGGAAAATTTTCTTTCATAATTTCATGCAGAAGGGCGTCTGTGCCCTTCCAGGCCACTTCATCATTCTCCAAAATCCTGATTATTCGTATATTGCTTTTCTTCGAATTATCCGAGAGTTCTCTGAGTGAGTGATCCGATTTTGCTCTCCATTTCTCTTCCTCTTTGAGAGATTGGGAGCGTTCAAAGACTTTATCTTCAATGTCAGAAATCCTTTCTTCTGCTTGCTCCATTCTGTTGCTGAGGGATTCTTCTGTATTTTTCATGTCTTTGAGGGCTGTAAATTCTTGCTTCAGTGTGTCTAAGTCTTTGGTGATTTTGTCTTTAAATTCGTTAAATTCTTGAGACAACTTTTGAATTTCTCCTCGAATTTCTAATTCCATTTTATTAATCTTGTCTGCAATCCAAATTCTGAATTCGATTTCTGACATCTCAGCCAGTTGTTTATGAATGTGTTCTTCAATCACATCTGCCGTATCTTTCCTTGTGGGTGGTTGATCTATTCTGGTTATTCATGTTACCAGAGTTTTTCCGCTGATTCCACCCCATGGTTATTTTACTCCCTTTTATTTTTCCCCTGGAGCTTTATCGAGGGCCCGTACAGTCTTGTGACCTGAGAAACTGGGGCCCTGTCTTGTATGGTGGGGCTAAGTGGTTCTGTCTTGTTTTCAGTTGGTTTCTGTTCGATCCTATTGTAACATAGGAAGTCTCTGGCTTGAAGTCTCAGCTGTGTGGAAAAACCAGCAATTAAGTGACCCCGCCTGCCCACCTCTGGCACCAATTTGAAAAGGAAAAGGAAAATCAAACCTTCCTACAACCGCCTACCCAGGGCACCGCCTGAAAAGTCCTCAGTCTATTAGTTCAGTTCAAAAGGTCCAAATCGATTGTCTCAATCGGCACCTGTCTCACGTGGGAGAGTTCAAGAGGTCTCTGGGAACTGGATCACAGGGGTCTGGTGACTCCTCTGATATGGCTTACTCCAGTGCTGCGTGGAGTCACAAGGAGCCACCTAGCAAATAGATCAGTCTGGGAAGATTGATGTCTCTGTCCCCCTTTGCCCCTCCGTAGGACCCAGTCAGTGATATCTCTGCAGATGGCTAACCCAGTTGCCTGTAGTGAACAGATACTCCAGGGGTTTGCACCTGCCTGAATTGCAAGGAAGTGTGCCAGGCCCCTGCAGTCTGCTGCTATCTAGCAGGAGGAGATGGGGCCTGATATCTTTGAGTGCTTGATGCAGGTGGTGGGAGGGAGGTGTTCACTCAGGCTTAGCCCTGTCCCTGATTGATGTTGCTAACAGAACAGAACAGAACAGACAACTTTGCGGGGTTCTGTCTCTGTTTCTGCTAGAATTGCCTACAGAAGACGGGCTGTTCTGTTTTCAAACATCTTTGCTGCTGGAGGTTTGTGTCTGATTACCTCTCTGAGTCGGCCCTGCCCTGGAAGCTTCCCAGTTTGTGAGCAGTGTCAGGCAAATCCTTTGCTCACTGGTGGCCTGCTCTGGTTGCCCAGGGAGACAGGGTGTGTGGCTTCAGAATATCCAGAAGTGAGCCATTTTGCTGTTAAAGAAAAAACAGCTGTTGATTTGCCTCCAGGAACTGCCGCTCTGGTGTGGGCACCCAGCTGATCCTTTTCTCCTCTTTCTCACACCCCAGAGTCAGCACTGAGCGGCTGTAGTTTATGCTCTGTCCACACCCCTCGAGAGATCTCCCAAGAATCCGGACTCCTGGGGTGCAGGTCCCCAGACCCCCGAGAGAGAGTGTGGGGAAGCTAGAGTTTCATTCAGTTTTATGCCTGGCCATATTGTTGCCCAGGGACGGCTGCTGCCACACCACAGGGAAGTGCTGCCAAGGCATGACTCCCCCTCAGCCGAGTGCCCTCTCCTCACTTGTGTGTCTCAGAGTCAGCGCTGACCAGTCGCAGCTCGGGCACTGTGCATTCCACTCGAGAAATCACCCAAGGATCCGAACTCCTGAGGGACAGGCCCCCAGACCCCAAGTGAGAGTGGGGGGGGAGTGCTGAGAGCTCAGCAGGGAAGCTAGAGCTTTATTCAGTTTTATGCCTGGCCGTATTGTTGCCCGGGGAGGGCTGCTGCACCGCACCACAGGGAAGTGCTGCCAAGGTGTGACTCCCCCTCAGCCGAGTGCCCTCTCCTTATTTGCGTGTCTCAGAGTCAGCACTAACCAGTCATGGCTTGGGCACTGTGCACTCCCCTCTAGAAATCACCCAAGGATCTGAACTCCTGGGGGACAGGCCCCCAGACCCCAAGTGAGAGTAGGGGGAAGCTAGAGTTTCATTCAGTTTTATGCCTGGCCGTATTGATGCATGTGGAGGGCTGTTGCACCGCACCACAGGGAAGTGCCACCGAGGCATGACTCCCTCTTAGCCAGGTGCCCTCTCCTCACTTGTGTGCCTCAGAGTCAGCGCTGACCAGTTACAGCTCTGGGACTGTCCACTCCTCTTGAGAAATCACTCAAGAATCCGAACTCCTGGGGGACAGGCCTCCAGACCTCAGTGAGTGGGAGGGGAGTGTTGGGGTTTCAGGGTTGCCGGCAAAGGATTTTTGAAGTTTTATACAGTTTTATGCCTGACAGGAGAACCCCATGGCACCCTAGTAGGGGAGGTAGGTCCAGTTTTTAGAAGGTCTCTCCCATGGAGTGTAGTGGGAGGGCCTTTAATTTCTGCCCATTTGTTTAATTGTGGGGCTCTTGAGCCGGTCTCATGGGGGAGGGGGACTCCTGTCCACTTGGTGGTTTATTTTGTACCATTTGCTTGCATCCTTGTGATCACAGCTTGCCTCAGCGGTGTTGATGTGTGTTCTTCAACCTTCTTCCTTGGTGCAGCTCAAATCCACTGGGATACTTACTAAATTCCTGTCCCTTAACTCTCCTTCTGGACAGGAGCCTCTGTTGAAAGCTGGCTTCAGTCCGCCATCTTGTCTCTCCCCTCTTTTAAAATCTTGACTCAACTCTTGGTAATGTGATTTGAGGGGCTGGATTAAGTCTAGTTTATTTGGATACTTGGGTTTAATGTTGCCACCTCTAAAGAAGATGCCTTGAGTTCCAGTGCAGCCACTCAGGGTCGGTGGTATGTCCTAGGCCTTCACTAAACCTCATCACTAATTTTTCCATTCTATTTACTGATTATATCTCTCCCTTCTTGAATTGATTTACTGATTATTATCTCTCCCTTCTTGAATTGATCATTGAAGTTCTTACAAATTAATTGGATTGTCTTTACGTATACATTGTTTAGAAATTTTAAAAACAGATTGGAAAATTCTGTTTTTAAGGATTTTTTTGGAAGAAGCTTTATGAGATACAGTTTACATTCTATATAAGTCACCCATCTGAAGTGTACAATTCAGTGGCTTTAGTGTGTTCACAGAATTGTACAGCTATCAGCACAATCAAATTTAGAACATTTTCATCACCCCAGAAAGAAGCCTTGTACTCGGCAGTCACCACTCTCCTCCCCTCCCCCAACCCTACACAACCACTAATCTTTCTGCTTTTGTGGACTTGCCCGTTCTGGATGGCGTATATAAATGGACCAACATGATACGTGGTCTTTCATGACTGCCTTCTTTCACTTGCAATAATATTTTCAAGGTTTATCCGTGTTGTGTCGTGTGTTAGTGCTTCCTTTTTTATTGCCAAATATTCTTTCATTGTATGGCTATAACACATTTTACTTATCCATTATCAGCTGATGGACATTTGGACCATAATGAATAATGCTGCTATAAAAATTCATGTACAAACTTTTGTCTGAACCTGTCTTTTCATTTTGGGGTGTATACCTAGGAGTGGAATTGCTGGGTTGTGTGGTGATCTTATGTTTATACTCTTTCGAGGGACTGCCACAGTGCTTTTCAAAGTGGCTGTACTACTCCTACTGGCAACATACCAGAGTTCTAATTCTTTTACTTCCTCTCCCACACTTATTTATTTTATTATGGTAACCCTAAGGGGTGTGTGACGTCTCATTGTAGCTTTGATTTGCATTTTTCTGAAGACTAACGATGTCGAACATATTTTCATTGGTCATTTATATATATTATTTGGAAAAATATTTAAATCATTTGCTCCTGTTTAATTGGGTTGTATTTTTTTGTTTCTGAGTTGAAATAATTCTTATTATATTCTAGATATAAATGTCTTATCAAATATATGATTTCTTTGGGGTTATCTTTTTATGTTCTTAGTGTTACTGAGTTTTTTTTCTTTTCTTTTCTTTTTTTTGTAGAGACACAGTCTCCACTTTGTCATCCTCAGTAGAGTGTCGTGGTGTCACACAGCTCAAAGCAACCTCCAACTCCTGGGCTTAGGTGATTCTCTTACCTCAGCCTCCCGAGTAGCTGAGACCACAGGTGTCCGCTACAATGCCCAGCTATTTTTTTGTGGCAGTTTTGCTGGGGCCAGGTCTGAACCTGCTACCCTAAGTATATGGGGTGGCGCCCTACCATTGAGCCACAGGCGCCACCCAAAATGTTTCTTCTTCTTCTTCTTCTTTTTTTTTTTTTTTTTTTTTGCAGTTTTTGGCCGGGGTTTGAACACACCACCTCTGATTTATGAGGCCGGCACCCTACTCCTTGAGCCACAAGTGCCTCCCAGTGTTACTGAGTTTTTACAGTCTGTAGATATGAGGGTTAGTACAGGTGCAACACTTAGATGATTTTCAGTAATGCAGTTACAGTAATAATGGAAACATTTTCAATTATCAGTTTTAAAAATGCCTCTTCCAGTACACGTTTCTTTCTAAAAAGTTATTTTTTTCACAGCTAGTTAAAACTTAAAACTTGACCTTGACCTTAAAGACTAAGACTGCTTTTTAAACATTGATGTAGCTATCTTAATAGCACATGTTGGGAGGCAGATTGTTGAGTGTTGCTTGTCATCATTCAAAATACCAGCCAGTCTGGGACATCTCTTGCAAGAAAAATTATTGGTTTTCATAAATTTTTTAAGTAATTTTTCCATGAGTCTACCATTGTGTTACACAAATTTTATGATCACTCCAAATGAAAGTTCAGAGGTCTTGTTGTAAAACTAACCACATAGATGACTTCTGGCAGCCCTTCTGTACTGTGTCATGGTCAACTTCTGTGCCACAGTAACTTCCCTGCAAATGAATTTCAAGGGAGAAGCATTGTTTATAAACCTAATCCCATAATTTCTTTTTTTATTAGATCATAACTGTGTATATCACTGTATTTATGGGGTACATGTGCTGATTTATATACAATTTGGAATGTTTACATAAAACTGGTTAACATGTCATTCACCTCACTTATTTAATTGTTGTTTTTAGACATATATACTCTACTATTAATATATTTGACATGTATGCTTGCAATATGCACAGTAGGTGAGGTCCCACTGATTACTTTCCCTCTACCCATTCCACCCCCACCCTCCCCCTCTTCTCTCCTTCTTTCTGGGCTATAATTGTGATTTATCTTTCATATGAAAGTGTGGGTGATTATATATTGATTTCATAATAGTATTAAGTACATTGGGTATTTTTTTTCCATTCTTGAGATACTTTACTGGAAGAATATGATCCAGCTCCATCCAGGTAAACAAGAAAGATGTAAAATGTCCATCTTTTTAATGGCTGCATAATATTCCATGGTGTACATATACCACAATTTGTGAATCCATTCATGGGTCGATGGGCACTGGGTTACTTCCATGACTTGGCAATTATGAAATGGGCTGCAATAAACATTCTTGTGCAAATGCCATAATTTCTTTTCCTAAAAAATAAAGTTCTAGTGAAAGTCAAAGCTCCCTCAGTGGCTGCACTTTACACCATCTTCACATAGGCACTATTTTTATTAAAGATGTCATTTAATGTTGAGTACATCTTCTCTGGGATGCCTTTTGGTGGTTCACAAAAAAAGAAGTTTCAACATGTATTTCACTATTAATACAGAATCTTAATGATCCTGTAAGCTGAGACCCAATGGGGACATCTATACCTTCACCTGATTGTGTAATAAGCTTTCCTGGCTAAATAACCTGTTCTAATGCTTGCTTCTTCTTTTCTTCCTTCCTTTCTTTTTTTTTTTGAGACAGAGTCTCACTATGTTGCCCTCCCTCAGTAGAGTGCTGTGACATGACAGCCACAGCAACCTCTAACTCTTGGGCTTAAGAGATTCTCTTGCCTCAGCCTCCAAAGTAGCTGGAACTACAGGCACCTGCCACAATGCCCGGCTATTTTTTGTTGTGATTGTCATTGTTGTTTAGCAGGCCTGAACAAAGTTCGAACCTGCCTGTCTTGGTGTATGTGGCCAGCACCCTAACCACTGAGCTGCGGGCACCAAGCCTAATGCTTGCTTCTTAAAATATTCCCTAAGATTTGAATGTGTGCCTTCCTGTGGTTTCTACCTACAAAGGATTAAACTGTAGTTTGTTGCCACATTTTGTCATATTTTATTCCAGCCGCTCTTTCCCCATCAAGGGAAAATAGAAGTGTTAAGTGATGTTTTTAATATTTTGCTATGAAGTGAGAGGCCTCATAAGAAATTTTCAAAAAAAAAAAATTTTTTTTTTGGTTTGGGGTCATCTCACTCTGTCACTCTGGGTGGAGTGCCGTGGCATCATCATAGCTCACGGTAACCTTAACTCCTGGGTTCTAAGCAATTCTCCTGCCTCAGCCTTCTGAGTAGCTAACCTACGCGTGCCCACCACTACACCTGGCTAATTTTTCTGTTTTTAGTAGAGACTGGGTTTTCCTTTTGCTAAGGCTGGTTTTCAACTCCCAAGCTCAAGCGATTCTCCCACCTTGGCCTCCCAGAGTGGTAGTTTTTAAATTTATCATTAAGTTCAATGAGCTTTTTGGAGCAATGGATTAAATATTTCTTTGCTTTGAGCATTGCTGAAGAACTTGCTGGAGTCCACCCTCCATCTACATAGCTTTTAAATGTCTTAATGGTTTCATGCTATCACTAGCCAATATACAGGCACCATGCAGGAGAGATCAGGGCTGTAAATCCATCCTTCCCAGTTGTCTTGGTCTTTGTGGCCAAATGTTCACCAGGGCTGGAGAACTGTCATTGTTTTACTTGTCACTAGGGCTGAAGAAGTACTTGCAGCAGGAGTAGGGAAAGGCCCTGCATCTGACTTACCCAGCTTACTTCAACTGCCTCCTGTCATTTCTCTGCAGACATCCTTGAAGACTATTTTTTAACCATAAATCTCAGTAAAACTAAGCAATCTAAATAGCTGCACCACAGGGTACTGTGGAGGGAGTGAATGAGTGAATAAATGCGTTGCAGGTCACCTTCAACCAGAACCCTGTAGGACCCCTGAGCATAGCACCCGCACTGGGCAAAGTAAAGAGTAGAGAAGGGCAGAGCAGCAGCGTCAACCACATAGTAAACAGGATAACACTATTTCTTCCTTTTGTAGGACAAATATTAACTAAATTTCAACTGAGCTGCTTTACAGCCTTAATCCTTAGGGGCAGAGTGAGACGGTTTTGGCACACTGGAGCCTTGGGCTGTTGCCAAGGGTAGAGTGCTGTGATGTCACAGCTCACAGCAACCTCAAACTCCTGGGCTTGGTGCCGCCCAGACCTCCATAAGAGCTGTGCAGCGACCCCTGAGCAGTGACATGCACCCACCGGGCCTCCGCATTCCCTGACGAGAATCTGCAGGAGCCACGCAACCCTGCGTCCTCCGTCCTGTGTCCTTGTAGCTTCCACACTAGCCCATTCATCTGGACAGGGACTCTGGTAGCTGCGTGCCCTTTGGAGCCCTCCCTGCCTCTGCACAGAACTCTTCTCCGGGCCAGAGACTGCTGGAGCCTTGGGCTCTCTGTGCCAAAGACACTGGGCGCCTGGCACTCCCAGAACTGTGTGCACCACCCCCAGCCCTGTTGCTGGATCTGGGTGTGCCACAAACCAGAGGTGCTTCCACAATCAGAACTCCCTAGCTAGAGCAGCCCCAGAGGAACTACACAGGGTCACTCACTACAAAGATCCAGCAACAATAGGGTGATCCTGCTGGGGTCTAATCTTGGAGAGACACCTCCTCAACTCTGAGGACAGCCAGAGGCAATGGTGAAAAACAATCATGAGGCGAAATCAACAGAAAAACTCTGGCAATATGAATAATCTGAGTAGATCAATTCCCCCAGGGATCAATGGGGCAGAAAGAGCACAAGACCCCATGCACAAACAAATAGCTGAGATGTCAGGAATTAAATTCAGGATCTGGATAGCAAATAAGATCGAATTAGAATTCCAAAAGAAATCTCAAGAATTCAATGGATTCAAAGACCAAATGACCAAAGATTTCGATACATTGAGACAAGAAATTGCATTCCTCAATGATCTGAGAAACAAAGTAGAATCCCTCAGTAACAGAAGGGAGCAAGCAGAAGAAAGGATTTCTGACATTGAAGACAAAGCTTTCGAATGCTCCCAAACCCTCAAAGAAGAAGAGAAATGGAGAGCAAAAACAGACCACTCTCTCAGAGAGCTCTCGGATAATTTGAAGAAAACCAATATTTGTCTTATAGGGATCCCCGAAAGTGACAAAGTGGCTTCACAAGGCACCAAGTCTCTTCTCCATGAGATTATAAAGGAGAACTTTCCAGACATGCCAAAAGATTCCAAAATTCAGATAGCAGACAGTTTCAGAACTCCAGCATGACTCAACCCAAATAAGACATCCCTCAGACACATCATAATCAATTTCACTAAAGTTAATATGAAGGAGAAAATTCTGAAAGCTTCCAGACAAAAGAAAACCATTACCTACAAGGGGAAGAATATCAGAATAACTGCAGATCTCTCTGCTGAAACCTTTCAAGCTAGAAGAGGATGGTCATCGACTTTTAATCTCCTAAAACAAAGTAACTTTCAACCCAGGATCCTGTACCCAGCTAAACTGAGCTTCATTTATGATGGAGAAATTAAACAATCAATGACATTCACATGTTGAAGAAATTTGCCACAATTAAACCAGCTCTCCAGGACATTCTTAGACCTATCCTCCATAAAGACCACTGTAATTCTCCACCACAAAAGTAAACCCACCCAAAAAATTTTTGATCAATTCCAACTTCCACAGTCGCAAAAGGATTAAAAATGTTCACTGGTCTTGTGAAAGGCTTATCAATACTCTCAATTAATGTGAATGTTTTAAATTGTCCTCTAAAGAGGCATAGGTTGGCGAACTGGATACAAAAACTCAAGCCAGATATCTGCTGCATCCAAGAATTGCATTTTACATTAAAAGGCAGATATAGACTCAAGGGGAAGGGATGGTCATCTATATTCCAGGCAAATGGAAAGCAGAAAAAAGCAGGCATTGCAATCCTCTTCACAGACGCAATAGGCTTTGAACCAACCAAAATAATTAAAGATAAGGATGGACACTTCACATTTGTTAAAGGTAATACTCAATATGATGAGATCTCAATTATTAATATTTATGCACCCAACTACAACAGACCTCAATTTATAAGAGAAACTCTAACAGACATGAGCAACTTGATTTCCTCCACTTCCGTAGTAGTTGGAGATTTTAACACCCCTTTAGCAGTGCTGGATAGATCCTCCAAAAAGAAGCTAAGAAAAGAAATTTTAGATTTAAACTCAACCTATCAAACATCTGGACTTAACAGACATCTACAGAACATTTCATCCCCAAAAAACTGAATACACATTCTTCTCATCAGCTCACGGAACATACTCCAAAATCGACCACATCCTAGGCTACAAATCTAACCTCAGCAAATTTAAAAAAATAGAAATTATTCCTTGTATCTTCTCAGATCATCATGGAATAAAAGTTGAACTAAATAACAACAGGAACCTGCATACCCATACAAAAACATGGAAGCTAAACAACCTTATGCTGAAGGATACATGGGTTATAGATGAGATTAAGAAGGAAATCACCATATTTTTGGAACAAAACAACAATCAAGACACGAATTACCAGAACCTCTGGGATACTGCAAAGGCAGTCCTAAGAGGGAAATTTATAGCACTGAAAGCCTTCCTCAAGAAAACGGAAAGAGAGGAAGTCAATAACTTAATGGAACATCTCAAGCAACAGGAGAAAGAAGAACACTTCAACCCCAAAAGCAGCAGAAGAAAAGAAATAACCAAAATCAGAGCAGAATTAAATGAAATTGAAAACAAAAGAATTATACAACAGATCAATAAATCCAAAAGCTGGTTTTTGAAAAGATCAATAAAATAGATAAACCTTTGACCAACCTAACCAGGAAAAAAAGAGTAAAATCTCTAATTTCATCAATCAGAAATGGTAAAGATGAAATAACAACAGACCCCTCGAAATTCAAAAAATCCTTAATGAATACTACAAGAAACTCTACTCTCACAAATATGAAAACCTGAAAGAAATCGACCAATACCTGGAAGCACGCCATGTACCAAGACTTAGCCAGAACGAAGTGGAAATGTTGAACAGGCCTTTATCAAGTTCTGAAATAGCATCAATTATACAAAATCTCCCTAAAAGGAAAAGCCCAGGACCAGATGGCTTTACATCAGAATTCTACCAAACCTTTAAAGAAGAACTAGTACCTATACTACTAAACCTCTTCCAAAATATAGAAAAAGAAGGAATATTACCCAGCACATTCTACGAAGCAAACATCACCTTGATCCCCAAACCAGGGAAAGACCCAAGAAGAAAAGAAAATTATACAGAAATATCACTAATGAATATAGTTGCTAAAATACTCAATTTAATAAAAAAAAAAAAAAGATCCTAACAAACAGAATCCAACAACACATCAAACAAATTATACACCATGACCAAGTCGGATTTATCCCAGGGTCTCAAGGCTGGTTCAATATATGTAAATCTATAAATGTAATTAAGCACATAAACTAAAAAATAAGGACCATATGATTCTTTCAATTGATGCAGAAAAAGCTTTTGATAATATCCAGCATCCCTTCATGATCAGAGCACTTAAGAAAATTGGTATAGAAGGGACATTTCTTAAACTAGTAAAGGCCATCTACAGCAAACCCACAGCCAATATCGTATTGAATGGAGTTAAATTGAAATCATTTCCACTTAGATCAGGAACCAGGCAAGGTTGCCCATTGTCTCCACTGCTCTTTAACATTGTCATGGAAGTTTTAGCTATTGCAATTAGGGAAGAAAAGGCGATCAAGGGTATCCACATAGGGTCAGAAGAGATCAAACTTTCACTCTTTGCAGATGATATGATCGTATATCTGGAAAACACTAGGGATTGTACTACAAAACTTTTAGAAGTGATCAAGGAATATAGCAATGTCTCAGGCTACAAAATCAACACTCATAAATTTGTAGCCTTTATATATACCAACAATAACCAAGCCAAACAGTCAAGGACTCTATTCCTTTCACAGTAGTGCCAAAGTAGATGAAATATTTGGGAGTATACCTAACAAAGGACGTGAAAGATCTCTACAAAGAGAACTATGAAACTCTGAGAAAAAAAATACTCGAAGATGTTAACAGATGGAAAAGCATACCATGCTCATGGCTGGGAAGAATCAACGTTAAAATGTCCATACTGCCCAAAGCAATATATAATTTTAATGCAATTCCTATTAAAGCTCCATTGTCATACTTTAAAGATCTTGAAAAATTAATACTTCATTTTATATGGAATCAGAAAAAACCTCGCATAGCCAAAACATTACTGAGCAATAAAAACAAAGCAGGAGGAATCATGCTACCAGACCTGAGACTGTACTATAAATCCATAGTGATCAAAACAGCATGGTACTGGCACAAAAGCAGAGAAGTAGATGTCTGGAATAGAATAGAGAACCAAGAGATGGATCCAGCTACTTACCGTTATTTGATCTTTGACAAGCCAAGTAAAAACATTCAGTGGGGAAAAGATTCCCTATTTAACAAATGGTGCTGGGTAAACTGGCTGGCAACCTGTAGAAGATTGATACTGGACCCACACCTTCCACCTTTAACTAAGATAGACTGTCACTGGATAAAAGATTTAAACTTAAGACATGAAACTATAAAAACACTTGAAGAAAATACAGGGAAAACTCTTGAAGGAATCGGCCTGGGTGAATATTTTATGAGGAGGTCTCCCCAGACAATTGAAACAGTATCAAAAATACACTACTGGGACTTGATCAAACTAAAAAGCTTCTGCATAGCCAAGAACATAGTGAGTAAAGCAAGCAGACACCCCTCAGAATGGGAGAAAATATTTGCAGGTTATACCTCCGATAAAGGTTTAATAACCAGAATCCACAGAGAACTCAAATATATTAGCAAGAAAAGAACACATGACCCCATTTCAGGGTGGGCAAGGGACTTAAAGTGAAACTTCTCTAAAGAAGACTGACGCAAAATCTACAAACACATGAAAAAAAGCTCATCATCCTTAATCATCAGAGAAATGCAAATCAAAACTACTCTGAGATATCACCTAACCCCAGTAAGAGTAGCCCACATAACAAAATCCCCAAACCAGAAATGTTGGCATGGATGTGGAGGAAAGGACACACTTCTACACTGCTGGTGGGAATGCCCACTATGTTCCTTCTAGAAGGATGTTTAGAGAATACTTAGAGACCTATATATAGACCTGCCATTCGATCTTATAATTCCTTTACTATGTTTATACCCAGAAGACCAAAAGTCACAATATAGCAAAGACATCTGTACCAGAATGTTTATTGCAGCCCAATTCATAATTGCTAAGTCATGGAAGAAGCCCAAGTGCCCATCGACCCACGAATGGATTAATAAATTGTGGTATAAGTACACCATGGAATACTATGCAGCCTTAAAGAAAGATGGAGACTTTTCCTCTTTCATGTTTACATGGATGGAGCTGGAACATATTCTTCTTAGCAAAGTATCTCAGGAATGGAAGAAAAGTATCCAATGTACTCAGCCCTACTATGAAGCTAAATTATAGCTTTCACATGAAAACTACAACCCAACTATAGCACAAGACTATGGGGAAAGGGCCAAGGAAGGGGAAGGGAGGGGGGAGGTTTTGGTGGAGGGAGGGTAATGGGTGGGGCCACATCTATGGTGCATCTTAGAATGGGTACAGGTGATTGCACTAATGTACACAGCTATGATTTAACAATAAAAAAAATTTAAAAAAAAAAAACTAAATTTCAAACTTTTGTTCCATCCCGCAGTGGATTGGCCTTAGTTCTGAGGGACATTTTTGGAGACCAACTGCTCTAAACATTAGGTTAAAGTACTTTTTAAGACAAAAATTGCAAGCAAGTCTGTTATATTTATTTTAAAGAAAAAAAAAAACTCTCCAAAGACATATGGCTGTAGCCTTATATGATAAATGTATTATTTAATAACTGAACTGAAAACCTATTTTTTTCCGAGGCAAAGTCTCATTTTGTTGCCCTTAGTAGATTGCTGTGGTGTAATCATAGCTCACAGCAACCTCAAACTCATCCTATTGCCTCAGCCTTCCAAATATCTAGGACTACAGATGCTTGCCACAAGGCCCATAAATAATTTTTATTTATTTTTTTAAAGACAAGGTCTTGCTCTTACTCAGGCTGATCTTGAACTCCTGAGCTCAAGCAATTCACTGCTTTGGACTCCTGGGATTACATGAGTGAGCTACCATGCCCAGCCCCTAAAAGCCTATTTTTTAAAAGAATAGTTTAAAGAAATGAGTGAAGCTTATGATCTAAATCAGTGGTTCTCAACCTGTGGGTCGCGATCCCTTTGGGGGTCGAACAACCCTTTCACAGGGGTCGCCTAAGACCATCAGAAAACACATATTTTGCACACATGAAATAGCAATGAAAATAATGTTATGTTTGGGGGTCACCACAACATGAGGAACTGTATTAAAGGGTCACAGCATTAGGAAGGTTGAGAACCACTGAAAGAGACTTTATGATAGATGACACTATTGTGCAAAGAAAAATTATCAGTCCTTAATCATGGTGTTTCATAATTTTGGACATTCTTCTTTTTCTGAAAAGATGGAAGGCTTAGTTGATCATACTTCTTGGCCCAGGGCACATTAATCATCACTACATAAGAGCCCACCTTGGTTTCTAATTGTCATTTATTCATTCATTTTTAGAAGTATTTCCTACTCATATTTGTGTCCCTTCATAGGTAACCATTTCCTATGTTGGGTCTCTATCTACGTCTATCTTTTTGTTTGGAAACGTTTGGTTTAAAAACTACACAGTTTATGCATAATCTGTGTATCACATAGAGTTTTTAAAACAGATACTGCAGTTTTATGTGCATGTGCTCTTTAATTTACAGAAAACGATAATGTGCTGTAGAGCTAATTCTGTTTTCTCTTTTCTACTCAGCACACTGATTTTTGAGGTCTGCCCATGTTGCTGTGTGCACACCTGTGTGTGCTCCTTACAGCTGTATAGGGTTCCACAGTGAATTACTCACCAGATGGCATATGTTGGTTTGTCTAGGTACAGCTGCCTAGGAGCAAAATGGGGGAACTTTTGCACATCCATTCCTTTCTCTGACATCTGTGAGGATGCTGGTACACACGCGCACACACACCCACACACACACACACACACACGAGCTGGATTTCTGGGTCATAACATTTGTCTACTTGGGTGAAATAACAACTGTTGCATTGCTGTTCAGAATGGCATCACCAGTGTACTCTACCCTCATCCCAGCAGTGCAATTAGCCTCTTGGAGCCTCATGTTCAACTTTTTAATAATTGCTGATCTGAGAAGTATAATGTGATGTTTCCATATGCTTGTCAGTCCTTTGTATCTTCCTCTGTAAATCACCTGTTCATGTATTTGGCATCCATTTTTCTATTGTGAATTCTGGATATTTGTCCTTCTTTGTTTTTAGATAAGGCACATACCTTGTCCTGGTCTCTTACCTCTCTGTGGCACCATAGTTGAGGACAGTGGTTAAGAATGTGACCCTAGGGGTTGCGCCTGTGGCTCAGTCGGTAAGGCGCCAGCCCCATATACCAAGGGTGGCGGATTCAAACCCAGCCCCTGCCAAACTGCAACCAAAAAATAGCTGGGCGTTGTGGTGGGTGCCTGTAGTCCAGCTACTCGGGAGGCTGAGGCAAGAGAATCGCTTAAGCCCAAGAGTTGGAGGTTGCTGTGAGCTGTGTGTGGCCACGGCCCTAAAGTGAGACTCTGTCTCTACAAAAAAAAAAAAAAAAAAAAAGAATGTGACCCTAGAGCCAGATGGCCCGTGTTTGCTTTTTGGCTGTGCACATTGCCTCTGTGACCTGGGACAAATTAACCTCTTTGTGGCTCAGTATCTGTGAAAATTGGGATAATAATAGTATCCACCTCACCAAGCTGGTAAGAATATTAACTCAGTCAGCATTTAAAAGCATCTAGAACATTGTTTGGCACATAGGATGTGTCATGAAGTGTTCGTTGAACGAGTACAAAATATTAACATTGTCTTAAAGTTCTTGGTTGAAAAGAACCCCTTGATTGCTATCATATTAATTCCATTTAATATTTAATTAAATATTTAAAAATATTTAAAATTTTCTTTTGTGCTTTTGTGGTTTTGAAGTTGTTCCTCCTCACTCCTAGGTCATAAAGTTATTCTCCTGCATTATTGTCTATTAAACTTGTAATCCTGCCTTACACATTTGGGTGTTGAACCCATCTGGATCCCACTGTTATACATGGCTTAAGGTAAGTATATCCACTTTTATTTTTTGCCACATAGTGAGTTTTCCAATCCCATCCTAGAAGGTTAGTTCTTGCCTCAGTGATTGTTGGGTCACCTGGGCCTGTGTCTGAGCTCACCTTAGTGTGACTGCTGCTGGGCTGTTACCATGCTGGATTTGTTAGTGGGGTGGTAAGGAATGTGTTAATATCTAGGGGACAAAGTCCCACTTTATGCTTCTTTTTCAAAATAGATATAGTTATACGGACATTATTCTTGTATATACATTTTAGAATGTGTTTATCAAATTCCTCAAAAAGTTCAGCAGTAATTTTCATTGAGTGTGGCATTAAATTTAGACATTAGTTTAGGGAAAAATAGATCTGGTATCTTTCCAATATTATTCTGACCCAAATTAGACATGGAATATTCTTATATTTATTCAGATGTTTTGAAATGTCCTTTAAAAGAGTTTAATTTTTTTTCACAAAGATTTTAGGTGTTTTTAAATTTAATTTCTAGATGCAATAGTTTTTGACACTATTGTGAATCAATATTATCATTATTATTGTTCTCTTCTCAACCACTGGTAGTAAAGGGAAGTGCTATAAGTGACTTTTATTTATTTATTTATTTATTTTGGCTTTTAAGATTATTTTGTTTAAAAATAACACATTTCAGAATTAACCAAAGCATATTCCTCTTACAGGTTAGTTTATCCAAGTAAGTAAAGACTAAACCACAGTGTAATTCCCATAACCAAAGGCTCAGGTTTAATAACAAAGTCCACTGCCAGCAATAGATGTGCAGGTAACCATTAAAAAGTTGTAAATACAAATCCCAAACTGCTTCTTAACAACTGAAAAGCCCTTTGTTGACTCTCAAGCATAAAGTAGGGCACTGGCACATATTCAATGAATATGCTCTACATGACTTGGGATGGAAGTGCCTTCTCAAGTGGTCCTGATGAACATAGTCTTATTATAGTTGGTTTTCTATTTCATTGGTTGCATCTTCTTTTTTCTTTTTTTCTATTAA
Source organism: Nycticebus coucang (assembly GCF_027406575.1). Taxonomy (NCBI): domain Eukaryota; kingdom Metazoa; phylum Chordata; class Mammalia; order Primates; family Lorisidae; genus Nycticebus; species Nycticebus coucang. Next base: position 31,317,690 of record NC_069789.1, on the reverse strand, counting down.
TTTAAAATCATAGCCGTGTACATTAATGCAATCATGGGGCACCATACATTGGTTTTATAAACAGTTTGACACATTTTCATCACACTGGTTAATATAGCCTTCCTGGCATTTTCTTAGTATTGTGTTAAGACAGTTATATTCTACATTTGCTAAGTTTCACACGTACCCTTGTAAGATGCATAGCAGGCATAATCCCACCTATCCCTCTCCCTTCGCCCATCCTAACCCCTCCTTGCCCTCCTTATCCCCATTCCCCAAATTCTTAGTTTATAACTGGGATATAGCTTTCATATGAAAGCCAAAAATTAGTTTCATAGTAGGGCTGAGTACATTGGATACTTTTTCTTCCATTCTTGAGATATTTTACTAAGAAGAATATGTTTCAGCTCCATCCATGTAAACATGAATGAGGTAAAGTCTCCATCTTTCTTTAAGACTGCATAATATTCCATGGTGTACATATACCACAATTTATTAATCCATTCATGGATCGATGGGCACTTGGGCTTTTTCCATAACTTAGCAATTACGAATTGGGCTACAATAAACCTTCTGGTGCAAATATCTTTATTGTAATGTGATTTTTGGTCTTCTGGGTATATACCTAGTAGAGGAATTATAGGATTTAATGGCAGATCTATTTTTAGATCTCTACATGTTCTCCAAACATCTTTCCAAAAGGAATGTATTAATTTCCATTCCCACCAGCAGTGCAGAAGTGTTCCCTTTTCTCCACATTCACGCCAACATCTCTGGTCTTGGGATTTTGTGATATGGGCTAATCTTACTGAAGTTAGATGGTATCTCAAGGTAGTTTTGATTTGCATTTCTCTGATAATTAAAGATGATGAGCATTTTTTCATATGTCTGTAGGCCGTGTGCCTGTCTTCTTCAGAGAAGTTTCTCTTCAAGTCCCTTGCCAAGTCTGTGATGGGATCACTTGTTCTTCTCTTGCTTTTATGTTTGAGTTCTCTGTGGATACTGGTTATTAAACCTTGGTCGGAGACATAACATGCAAATATCTTCTCCCATTCTGAGGGCTGTCTGATTGCTTTACTTACTGTGTTCTTGGCTGTGCAGAAGCTTTTTAGTTTGATCAGGTCCCAGTAGTGTATTTTTGAAACTGCTTCAATTGCCCGGGGGGGGTCCTCTTCATAAAATACTCGCCCAGACCGATTTCTTCAAGGATTTCCCCTGCACTCTCTTTTAGTATTTTTTATAGTCTCGTATCTTAAGTTTAAATCTTTAATCCAGTGAGAGTCTATCTTAGCTAATGTTGAAAGGTGTGGGTCCAGTTTCAGGCTTCTACAGGTTGCCAGCCAGTTCACCCAGCACCATTTGTTAAATAGGGAATCTTTTCCCCACTGAATGTTTTTAATTGGCTTGTCAAAGATCAAATAACTGTAAGTAGCTGGGTTGAACTCTTGGTTCTCTATTCTGTTGCAGACATCTACTTCTCTGTTTTTTTGTGCCAGAACCATGCTGTTTTGATCACTATTGATTTATAGTATAGTCTGAGGTCTGGTAGCGTAATTCCTCCTGCTTTGTTTTTATTTCCTAGTAGTGTCTTGGCTATTCGAGGTTTTTTTTTTTTTTTTGTAGAGACAGAGTCTCACTGTATTGCCCTCGGGTAGAGTGCTGTGGCGTCACACGGCTCACAGCAACCTCTAACTTGGGCTTACGCCATTCTCTTACCTCAGCCTCCCAAGTAGCTGGGACTACAGGCGCCCACCACAACGCCCGGCTAATTTTTCTTTTTGTTGCAGTTTTTGGCCGGGGCTGGGTTTGAACCCGCCACTCTCCGCATATGGGGCCAGCGCCCTACTCACTGAGCCACAGGCGCCGCCCTCGAGGTTTTTTTTTTTATTCCATATAAAACTAAGTATTATTTTTTCAAGATCTTTAAAGTATGATGATGGGGCTTTAATAGGGATTGCATTAAAATTGTATATTGATTTGGGTAGTATGGACATTTTAACAATGTTGATTCTTCCCAGCCATGAACATGGTATGTTTTTCCATTTGTTAACATTTTCAGCTATTTCTTTTCTTAGAGTTTCATAGTTCTCTTTATAGAGATCTTTCACATCCTTTGTTAGATAAACTCCCAAATATTTCATGTTCTTTGGCACTACTGTGAATGGAATAGAGTACTTAACTGTTTTTTTCAGCTTGACTATTGTTGGTATATATAAAGGCTACCAATTTATGAGTATTGATTTTGTAACCTGAGATGCTGCTGTATTCCTTGATCACTTCTAAGAGTTTTGTAGTAGAATCACTGGTGTTTTCCAGATATACAATCATATCATCTGCAAAGAGCGAAAGTTTGATCTCTTCTGACCCTATATGGATACCCTTGATCGCCTTTTCTTCCCTAATTGTGATGGCTAAAACTTCCATCACAATGTTAAAGAGCAATGGAGACAATAGACAGCCTTGTCTAGTTCCTCATCTGAGTGGAAATGATTTCAGTTTAACCAGATTCAATACGATATTGGCTGTGGGTTTGCTGTAGATGGACTGTAACAGTTTAAGAAATGTTCCTTCTATACCAATTTTCTTAAGTGTTCTGATCATGAAGGGATGCTGGATATTATCAAAGGCTTTTTCTGCATCAATTGAGAGAATCATATGGTCTTTGTTTTTTAATTTGTTTATGTGCTGAATTATACTTATAGATTTATGGATATTGAACCAGCCTTGAGACACTGGTCATGATGTATAATTTGTTTGATATGTTGGTGAATTCTGTTTGTTAGGATCTTGTTGAATACTTTTGCATCTATATTCATTAGTGATATTGGTCTATAATTTTCTTTTCTTGTTGGGTCTTTTCCTGGTTTGGAGATCAGGGTGATGTTTGCTTCATAGAATTTGTTGGGTTGTTTTCCTTCTTTTTCTACACTTTGGAACAATTTGAGTAATATAGGTATTAGTTCCTCTTTAAAGGTTTGGTAGAATTCTGATGTGAAGCCATCTGGTCCCGGGCTTTTCTTTTTAGGGAGGTTTTGTATGGTTGATGCTATTTCAGAACTTGATATTGGCATGTTCAACATTTTCACTTGATTCTGGCTAAGTCTTGGAAGGTGACGTGCTTCCAAGTATTGGTCAATTTCCTTCAGATTTTCATATTTCTGAGAATAAAGTTTCTTGTAATATTCATTAAAGATTTTTTGAATTTCTGAGGAGTCTGTTGCTATTTCGTCTGTGTTTTTTCTGATTGATGAAATTAGAGATTTTACTCTTTTTTTCCTGGTTAGTTTAGCCAATGGTTTATCTATTTTATTGACCTTTTCAAAAAACCAACTTTTTGATTTATTGATCTGTTGTATTATTCTTTTGTTTTCAATTTCATTTAATTTTGCTCTGATTTTGGTTATTTCTTTTCTTCTACTGGGTTTGGGGTTGGAATGTTCTTCCTTTCCCAGTTGCTTGAGATGTCCCATTAAGTTGTTAACTTCCTCTCTTTCTGTTCTTTTGAGGAAGGCTTGCAGTGCTATAAATTTTCCTTTTAGGACTGCCTTTGTGGTATCTCAGAGGTTCTGATAATTTGTGTCTTCATTGTCATTTTGTTACAAAAATTTGGATATTTCCTTTTAATCTCATCTCTGACTTAAACTGTCCTCTAAAGAGGCACAGATTAGCTGACTGGATATAAAACCTCAGGCCAGATATCTGCTGCATACAAGAATCCCATCTTACCTTAAAAGATAAATATAGACTCAGGGTGAAAGGATGGTCATCCATATTTCGGGCAAATGGTAATCAGAAAAAAGTAGCTGTCATTCAGCATAAGGTTATTTAAGTTCCATGTTTTTGTATGCGTGTGCAGATTCCTGTCATTACTGAGTTCAACTTTTATTCCATGGTGGTCTGAGATGATGCATGGAATAATTTCTATTCCTTTCAATTTACTGAAGTTAGACTTGTGTTATCGATTTTGGAGTATGTTCCGTGTGCTGATGAGAAGTATGTGTATTCAGTTTTGTTGGGATGAAATGTTCTGTAGATGTCTGCTAAATCCAAATGTTGTTTTAAATCTAAAATTTCTTTGCTCAGCTTCTTATTGAAGTATCTATCCAACACTGCCAGAGGAGTGTTGAAATCTCTGACTGTTATGGAGCTGGAGGAAATCAAGTTACTCATGTCTGTTAGAGTTTCTCTTATCAATTGAGGCTCATTCTGGTTGGGTGCATGAATATTCATAATTGAAATCTCATCATATTGAGTATTACCGTTACCAAATATGTAGTGACCATTCTTATCTTTCTTTACTTTTGTTGGTTTAAAGCCAATTGTGTTAGCAAATAGAATTGCAACACCTGCTTTTTTCTGATTACCATTTGCCTGAAATATGGATGACCATCCTTTGACACTGAGTCTATATTTATCTTTTAAAGTAAGCTGTGACTCTTGTATGTAGCAAATATCTGGCCTGAGTTTTTGTATCCATCAGCCAACCTGTGCCTCTTTAGAGGACAGTTTTAGCCATTCATATTAATGGAGAATATTGATAAGTCTGGTAAAATTTTGGGTATTGAGTTTTTCTAATGTCCAGTGGACATTTTTAATCCTTTCGCCACTATGGAATTTGGAACTTTCATCAAAAGTTTCTGAATGAGTTTATTTTTGTGGTAGAGGATTGGGCTGGTCCTTACGAAGGATAGGTCTGAGAATATTCTGAAGAGCTGGTTTACTTATGGCAAATTTCTTCAACATATGAATGTCATGAAAGTATTTAATTTCTCCATCATAAATGAAACTCAGTTTAGCTGGTTGCAGGATCTGGGTTGAACGTTATTTTGCTTTAGGAGATTAAAAGTTGATGACCACCCTCTTCTCATTTGAAAAGTTTCAGCAGAGAGACTGCAGTTATGCTAATATTTTTCCCTTTGTAGGTAATGGATTTCTTACTTCTGGCTGCTTTCAGTAATTTCTAATTCATATTAACTTTAGTGAAGTTAATTATGATATGCGTGGGGGATGTCTTATTCAGATTGAGTCGTGCTGGGGTTCTGAAACTGTCTGCTATCTGAATTTCAGAATCTCTTGGCATGTCTGGAAAATTCTCTTTCATAATTTCATGGAAAGGGCCTCTGTGCCTTGTGAGGCTACTTCATCACTTTCTCAGATTCCAGTGAGGCAGATATTAGCCTTCTTGGAATTATCCCAGAGCTTTCTAAGAGAATGATCCATTTTTGCTCTCCATTTCTATTCCTCTGTGAGAGTTTGGGAGAGTTCAAAGGCTTTGTCTTTAATGTCAGAAATCCTTTCTTCTGCTTCCTCCACTGTGTTACTGAGGGGTTCTACTGTATTTTTCAGATCTTTGAAGGCTGCAAATTCTTGTTTCGTTTCAGTGCATCAAAATATTTGGTGGTTTTGTCTTAAATTCGTTAAATTCTTGAGACAATTTTTAAATTTCTCCTCGAATTTCTTTCTTTTTTCTTATTTTGTTGGGAGGTTTTTTTTTTTTTTTATTCTTGGGGATTCATTGAGGGTACAATAAGCCAGGTTACACTGATTGCAATTGTTAGTTAAAGTCCCTCTTGCAATCATGTCTTGCCCCCACGAAGTGTGACACACACTAAGGCCTCACCCCCCTCCCTCCATCCCTCTTTCTGCTTCCCCCTCCATAACCTTAAATGTCATTAATTGTCCTCATATCAAGATTCATGCTTCTCCATTCTTGTGATGCTTTACTAAGAATAATGTCTTCCACGTCCATCCAGGTTAATACGAAGGATGTAAAGTCTCCATTTTTTTTAATGGCTGAATAGTATTCTATGGTATACATATACCACAGCTTGTTAATCCATTCCTGGGTTGGTGGGCATTTAGGCTGTTTCCACATTTTGGCGATTGTAAATTGAGCTGCAATAAACAGTCTAGTACAAGTGTCCTTATGATAAAAGGATTTTTTTCCTTCTGGGTAGATGCCCAGTAATGGGATTGCAGGATCGAATGGGAGGTCTAGCTTGAGTGCTTTGAGGTTTCTCCATATTTCCTTCCAGAAAGGTTGTACTAGTTTGCAGTCCCACCAGCAGTGTAAAAGTGTTCCCTTCTCTCCACATCCACGCCAGCATCAGCAGTTTTGAGATTTTGTGATGTGGGCCATTCTCACTGGGGTTAGATGATATCTCAGAGTTGTTTTGATTTGCATTTCTCTAATATATAGAGATGATGAACATTTTTTCATGTGTTTGTTAGCCATCGTATTTCATTGTTAGAAAAAGTTCTATTCATGTCTCTTGCCCATTGATACATGGGATTGCTGGCGTATTTCATGTGGATTAATTTGAGTTCTCTATAGATCCTAGTTATCAAGCTTTTGTCTGATTGAAAATATGCAAATATCCTTTCCCATTGTGTAGGTGGTCTCTTTGCTTTGTTTATTGTCTCCGTACCTGTACAGAAGCTTTTCAGTTCAATGAAGTCCCATTTGTTTATTTTTGTTGTTGTTGCAATTGCCATGGCAGTCTTCTTCATGAAGTCTTCCCCCAGGCCAATATCTTCCAGTGTTTTTCCTACGCTTTCTTTGAGTATTTTTATTGTTTCATGCCTTAAATTTAAGTCCTTTATAAATCTTGAATCAATTTTTGTGAGTGGGGAAAGGTGTGGGTCCAGTTTCAGTCTTTTACATGTAGCCATCAAGTTCTCCCAACACGATTTATTGAATAGGGAGTCTTTCCCCCAAGGTAAGTTCTTGTTTGGTTTATGGAAGATTAGGTGGTTGTAAGATATTAGTTTCATTTCTTGGTTTTCAATTCGATTCCAAGTGTCTATGTCTCTGTTTTTGTGCCAGTACCATGCTGTCTTGACCACTATGGCTTTGTAGTACAGACTGAAATCTGGTATGCTGATGACCCCAGCTTTATTTTTGTTACTAAGAACTGCCTTAGCTATACGGGTTTTTTTCCGGTTCCATACAAAATGCAGAATCATTTTTTCCAAATCTTGAAACTACGATGTTGGTACTTTGATAGGAATGGCATTGAATAGGTAGATTGCTTTGGGAAGTATAGACATTTTAACAATGTTGATTCTTCCCATCCATGAGCATGGTATGTTCTTCCATTTGTTAATATCCTCTGCTATTTCCTTTCTGAGGATTTCATAATTTTCTTTATAGACTTCCTTCACCTCCTTCGTTAGGTATACTCCTAGGTATTTCCTTTTCTTTGAAACTATGGTGAAGGGAGTTGTGTCCTTAATTAGCTTCTCATCTTGACTGTTATTGATGTATACAAAGACTACTGACTTGTGGACATTGATTTTATATCCTGAAACATTACTGTATTTTTTGATGACTTCTAGGAATCTTGTGGTTGAGTCTTTGGGGTTCTCTAAGTATAAGATCATGTCGTCAGCAAAGAGGGAGAGTTTGACCTCCAATGCTCCCATTTGGATTCCCTTTATTTCCTTGTCTTGCCTAATTGTACTAGGCAATTTCTGGCTAGAACTTCCAGCACTACGTTGAATAGTGAAGGTGACAGAGGACAACCTTGTCTGGTTTCTGTTCTAAGAGGAAAAGCTTTCAGTTTTATTCCATTCAGTAAAATATTGGCTGTGGGTTTGTCATAGATAGCTTCAATCAGTTTTAGAAATGTGCCACCTATGCCTATACTCTTCCGTGTTCTAATTAGAAAAAGATGCTGGATTTTATAAAATGCGTTTTCTGCATCTATTGAGAGGATCATGTGATCTTTATTTTTGCCTCTTTTAATATGGTGGATAACGTTTATGGACTTGCATATGTTAAACCAGCCTTGCATCCCTGGGATGAAGCCTACTTGATCATGATGAATGACTTTTTTGATGATAAGCTGTAATCTATTGTCTAGGATTTTGTTGAGAATTTTTGCATCTATATTCATGAGTGAGATTGGTCTGAAATTCTCCTTTTTTGGGGGGGTCTTTTTCTGGTTTTGGTATCAGGGTGATGTTTGCTTCATAGAATGTGTTGGGGAATATTCCTTCTTCCTCAATTTTTTGGAATAATTTCTGCAGTACAGGAATAAGCACTTCCTGGAAGGTTTGATAGAATTCTGGTGTGAAGCCATCGGGACCAGGGCATTTTTTGGTTGGAAGATTTTTTATCATTTCTTTGATCTCAGTGCTTGAAATTGGTCTGTTCAGGAGCTCTATTTCTTCCTGGCTAAGTCAAGGGAGAGGGTGTGATTCCAAATATTGATCCATTTCCTTCACATTGTCAAATTTCTGGGCATAGAGTTTCTGGTAGTATTCAGAGATGATCTCTTGTATCTCTGTGGGATAAGTTGTTATTTCCCCTTTATCATTTCTGATTGAGGTTACTAGAGATTTTACTTTTCTATTTCTCGTTAGTCTGGCCAATGGTTTATCTATTTTATTTATTTTTTCAAAAAGCCAACTCCTTCTTTCATTAATTTTCTGAATGATTCTTTTGTTTTCAATTTCATTGATCTCTGATTTGATTTTGGATATTTCTTTTCTTCTACTGAGTTTAGGCTTAGATTGTTCTTTTTCCAATTCCATAAGATCTCTTGTGAGATTGTTGATGTGCTCTCTTTCTCTTTTTTGAATGTAGGCATCTAAAGTGATGAATTTTCCTCTCAAAACTGCTTTTGCAGTATGCCACATGTTTTGGTATCTTGTGTCTTCATTGTTGTTATGCTTAAGGAAGTTAATGATTTCCTGTTTTATTTCTTCCTGCACCCATCTGTTATTCAACAGAAGATTGTTTAATTTCCATGCCTTTGGGTGGGGTTGAGCATTTTTGTTAGAGTTGAGTTCCACCTTCAGTGCCTTATGGTCTGAAATGATACAAGGTAAAATTACAATTCTTCTGATTCTGTTGATATTTGTTTTGTGTCCCAGGATATGATCAATTTTGGAGAATATTCCATGGAGTGATGAGAAGAATGTATATTCTTTACCTTTGGGGTGGAGTGTTCTATATGCCTCTATCAAGCATAGTTGTTCTAGGGTCTCACTTAAATCTCTTATATCTTTGTTTAATTTCTGTTTAGAGGATCTGTCCAGCTCTGTAAGAGGAGTGGTTAAGTCCCCTGTTATGATTGTATTATCAGATATCATATTGCTCAGACTGAGTAAGGTCTGCTTCAAGAATCTGGGAGCATTTAAATTGGGTGCATAAATATTTAGAATTGAAATGACTTCTCGTTGTAGTTTTCCCTTGACCATTGTAAAGTGACCATCTTTGTCTTTTTTGACTTTAGTTGCTTTAAATCCACATGTATCTGAAAATAAGATTGCAACTCCTCTTTTCTTCTGAATTCTATTTGCCTGAAAAATTGTCTTCCAACCCTTGATTCGGAGCTTTAATTTGTCTTTTGAAGCCAGGTGTTTTTCTTGCAGACAGCAAATGGATGGCTTGTGTTTTTAATCCAGTTAGCCAATCTGTGTCTCTTCGGTGGGGAATTCAAGCCATTAACATTTATTGAGATAATTGATAAGTGTGGTAGTATTCTATTCGTCTTATTTTGTGAGAGTCCATTGCTTAGTTTTATCTTTTGCATCAGTGTGGAGGTTAGGTTCTGTCCTTTGATTTCTGAGTTCTTACTTTGCTGCTGATCCATTGTGGTGGTCAGTGTGCAGAACAGATTGAAGTATTTCCTGTAGAGCTGGTCTTGTTGTGGCGAACTTCCTCAATGTTTGTATATCCGTAAATGATTTGATTTCTCCGTCAATTTTTAAGCTTAGCTTAGCAGGGTACAGAATTCTGGGCTGAAAATTGTTCTGTTTGAGTATATTAAAGGTAGATGACCATTGTCTTCTTGCTTGGAAAGTTTCATTAGAGAAGTCTGCGGTCTCTCTGATGGATTTCCCCCTGTAGGTCAACTGGCGCTTACTCCTGGCAGCTTGCAGAATCTTTTCTTTTGTCTTGACTTTGGACAGGTTCATCACAATGTGTCTTGGAGAAGCTCTGTTAGAGTTGAGGCGCCCTGGGTTCCGATATCCCTCTGAAAGCAGTGTGTCAGAATCTTTCGTGATGTTTGGGATATTTTCTTTTATAATATTCTCTAGTATGGCTTCCATTCCTCTGGGGCATTCTTCTTCCCCTTCTGGAATTCCTATAACTCGTATGTTGGAACGCTTCATAAAGTCCCATAATTCTGACAGTGAATGTTCTGCTTTCTCTCTCTTCTTTTTTGCCTCTTTTACTGTCTGAGTTATCTCAAGAACTTTGTCTTCTACCTCTGAAATTCTTTCTTCTGCATGGTCTAACCTGTTGCTGATACTTTCCATTGCATCTTTAAGTTCCCTAATTGACTGTTTCAGTTCCTTCAGCTCTGCTATATCCTTTTTATATTCTTCATATCGTTCATCTCTTATTTGATTCTGTTTTTGGATTTCCTTTTGGTTATTTTCTACTTTATTAGCAATTTCCTCCGTTGTTTCCATCATTTCTTTCATTGTTTTCAACATATGTACTCTAAATTCCCTTTCTGTCATTCCTAAAATTTCTTTACAGGTGGAATCATCTGCAGTAGCTACCTCATGGTCCCTTGGTGGGGTTGTTCTAGACTGGTTCTTCATGTTTCCTGGAGTTTTCTGCTGATTCTTCCTCATGAGTGATTTCTTTTATCTGTTTACTTGCCCTAATTGTCCTTTCACTTCCTCTTGCTCTTTAAGTTCTTGTGCCTGTGGACTAAGGGTTACAGGACCAGAAGTGTGAGAAGGTTGAAGAGCAAAAAAGGGATTAAAGAGAGGAAGACCGAGTGATAAGAAAAAAAAGAAAGATAGAGAAAGGAGAGGGGGTGGGTATAAGGAATATTGACAAAAAGAGCACAGAACTGGGCACAGAAAGAGGGAGACAGAGCAATATAGGTGTACAGTAGGGTACTTTGACACAACCTTAAAAAAAACCCACCTTCTGGGGGTGCCCAGTTGGGTGGTTCCCTTGAGGTCAGCAGCTCTTTGCTAACCTGATCAGACACAGTACCCCACCTCCACCAAGTAGAGAGGAAAGACAAAAATGCTATAAATCAAACCAATCAATGCTGTAAAGCAAACAGAAAACTTTACGGGGATAAAATTGGGTGAAAAACCAAATGATAGCAGTAGAAACACTAGCAAAAATGAAGTTCTAGTTATTAAAAAAAGGCAGCAATGGGAAATTATAATTAAACTAGAAAAATTGAGAAAGAAAAAGGGATCTGTATGGAAAAGATTGAAATTAAAAAACAAAAGAACATCAACAACGTCAAAATAAACAAACAAAAAAAAAAGAAAAAAATACACAACCAAAAATAAAGCAGTTTGTATACGTTATTGAATATTGTCTGGGCAACACGTGGTCTTCTGGGGTATGAGATGTTAATCACAGTTCTGATACGACTGGAGTCTGCTGATTTCTCAAACCCCAGCAGGTAGACACCTTAAATCTCTCTTCAGCCCACTTAAAGGCTCTTTGAACTTGTAAACTTGCTGAGCAGAAGCTTTCCCAGCTTTCTCGCTGGAATCACTGCTGAAGTGGCTATCCACTTACCCAGTGTGCCAAAACCAGTCTCACTCTGCGCCCGAGGGTTAGGGCTGCAAGGCGGCTCAGACCCCATCCTTAGGCTACTTGGTTGCTGTGTTACCTGCTCCCACCCGTTTCTAGCTCTGAGACCCTGAGGGCGGAGCTTGCTGGGGCGGATCACTGACAATGGTTCCGTGTGACCCACTGCCAAACTCTATTAGCTCCGTCTGGCTCTGTGGCTCAGACTGGGGCCCTAGACAACGGCCAAAGTTCTCCACACTCCCGCTCAGGGCCTCCCCAAGGCAGTTCAACTCAGTGCCAAGTCCAAGGACACCAAAACAGTTCACAGGTAAGGCCTTTCTGGTTTGCAGTCTCGCTGCTACTGAACTTACAGTTGTGGGCGGGTTTAGTCGGATTGAACACACGCGACCACTTGCCGGTTTTCCACTGTTTTAGTCCTCCTTTTGGGGTCCAGAAGTCTCTCGCTGACTCCCTGTATCCTCATAGGAGTGATGATAGGCAGATCCCACCAGCCAGAGATGCTTGGAGTCCTATCTCCCCAGACTCATGGTCGTTGGGAGGTTTTTGGTTTTACTTTTTAACTCTCTCACTCTGGGCTCACCCCTCCCAATCTTGTGCTTTTGCAGTAGTGTCCGCCTGATCTCTGGCTCAGCCACAGTCCTGCACTGACATTTTAGGACTCTCCTGGCCCCTAGGACTTTAGAGGTATGCAGTATCAGATGCCTCACCAACTGGTGGCTTGACAGTGAAGCTGGCCTGTGTCTTCCTGCCTCAACAGTTTGTGGCTTATGAAATGCCCTCTCTCCTCTCCTCGAATTTCTAATTCTGACTTTTGAATTGCTCTTCAGATTTCTAATTTCAAATTTTCCTCCATTCAATCTTGTTTGCAATCCAAATTCTGAATTCGATTTCTGACATCTCAGCCAGCTGTTTATAAATGGGATCTTCAGTTACATCTGCCATATCTTTCCTTGTGGGAGCGTTGATCTATTCTGGTTATTCGTGTTACCAGATTTTTTCCACTAATTGTGCCCCATGATTACTTTACATTGTTTGATTTTTTTCCCCCTGGAGCCTTGTCGAGGATCCATGCAGTGCTACAGCCTGAGATGTTTGGGATCTATTTGATGTGGTGAGGCTAAGTGATTCTATCTGGTTTTAAGCTGGTCTCTGTTCACCCCTAATGAAACAGTTGTTCTGGGTTGAAGTATCAGCTGTGGAGAAATACCAGGAATTAAGTCACCCCACCCCCCACAGGCAACAATTAGAAAAGGAACATCAAACCTTCCTACAACCAAACACCCAGGGCACTACTTGAATAGTCCTTAGTTGATTCGCTGAGTTTGAAAGGTCCAAATCAATTGTCTCAGTCAGCACCTGTCTCAGGTGGGAGAGTTTAAAAGGTCTCTGGCAACTGGAACACAGGGGTCTGGTGACAACTCAAATATGACCTACTCTGGTGCTCCATGAAGTCTGGAGGACTCTCCCAGCAAATAGATTAGTCTGGGAAGGTAGATGCCTCCTTCACCCCCTTGCAGCTCTGTCACACCCAGTCACTGCTAGCCCCGCAGGGCTGTGACCCAGTCAGTTGTCTCCAGTGAGCAGATACTCCAGAAGTTTGCACCTGCCTAAATCACAAGGAAGTCTGTATCTGCTCATCTAGGCCGCTGCTCTCTGTCTCTATCCAGCGGGGTGTAGTGAGGCCTGTCTTCTTCAGGTGCTTGATGAAGGCACGGGGGTATTTATTCAGTTCCAATCCCGCCCTTGATTGATGTTACTGGCAGAACAGAACAGCCCTGTGGGAGTTTGTTTCTGACACTCCTAAATTCCTCTGCAGAAGAGGGGCTGCTTTGAGTTCCCAGATCCTGTGCATCAGGCCTTGTCTTTTCTCCTGCAGGTTTGTATTCGCAGCACGGTAGTTGTCAGCTCTGGCCTCCTGTCTTCCTTTGTCTAAAGGCTGATGATCACCTGAGGGCCGGGTGCATCTTAGGCTCAGTAAAGCAGTCCTCTGGGTCAGCTACCCTGGGAGTTTCCCAGCTCTGCTCGTGCATTTTCTATTCCCTGCATTCCACCCAGGCCAATACCGCCTCAGGAAAACCCTTTACTCACGTGGCCTGTGTTTCAGTCCCAGGTCTGTTCTGCAGTGGTTGCCATCTGAGAAGATGCCCAGACTCTTCTGGTTACCCAGGGAGAGAGGGGGAGTGGCTTCAGGATATCCTGGGGTGGATCTTGTTATTGCTAAAGACGGCTTCTGCTCTTTACCTCGGGGTACCACCACTCTGGTGTGATTCCCTCTCAGCCAATCATCATCTCCTCATTCCCGTGTTGCAGAATCAGCATTGTCCAGCTAAGTGCAGGTCCTGTCTACAGCTCTCAAGAAATCACCCAAATATCTGTACTCCTGGGGGACAGGCCTCCAGACTTCAGAGTGAGAGTTTAGGGGAGTGCTGGGAGCTTAGAATTGCAGATTGTAACACCAAGCTCATTGAGACCAAATGAGCAAATAAACAGATTCAAAGGCTACCACACACACGGGCCCATAGATGCACAAACAGATGGAGACACTTAGACATACAGACAACAACCACAACAACAACACCAAAAAACAACTACAATAAAAATAGTGATAATTGTAAAATAATTGAAAAAAAAAGAAAAAAGTGGTGTTCATAGAAAAGTTAAAAGAGAGGTGGAGCAAGATGGCGGCCAAGTAACAGCTTCCTTGATCTGGGCACCGGGAGTCTGGGGAAATAGGACTCTAGGCATCTCTGGCTGGTGGGATTTGCCTATCATCAACCCTGTGAGGATAGAGGGAGTCAGTGAGAGACTTCTGGACCCAAAGAGGAGGACTGAAACAGTGGAAAAACGGCAAGAGGTCGCGTGTGTTCAATCCGTCTAAACCCGCCCACAACTGTAAGTTCAGTAGCAGCGAGACTGCAAACCAGAAAGGCCTTACCTGTAAACTGTATTGCTGTCTTTGGACTTGGCACTCAGTTGAACTGCCTTGGGGAGAGCCTGAGCGGGAGTGCGGAGAACTTTGGCCGTTGTCTAGGGCCCCCTCTGAGCCGATGAGCCAGACGGAGCTAATAGTGTTTGGCTGTGGGTCACAGGGAACCATTGTGAGTGATCTACCCCGGCAAGCTCCGACCTCAGGGTTGCAGAGCTAGAATCAGGTGGGAGCTGGTAACCCAGAGACCAAGTAGCCTAAGGGTGGAGTCTGAGCCTCCTTGCAGCCCTAACCCTCAGGGGCAGAGTGAGACCGGTTTGGCACACTGGGTAACTAAATAGCCACTTCAGCAGTGATTCCAGCAACAAGCAGTTTCCTGGGAAAGCTTCTGCTCAGCAAGTTTACAAATTCAAAGTGACTTTTAAGTGGGCTGAAGAGAGATTCAGGGTGTCTACCTGCTGGGGTTTGAGAAATCAGCAGCCTCCAGTTGTATCAGAACTGTGATTAATATCTCAAACCCCAGAAGACCACGTGTTGCCCAGACAATATTCAATAACGTATATATACTGCTTTGTTTTTGGTTGTTTTTTTTGTTTTGCTTTTTTCTTTCTTTTTTTTGGGGGGGGGTTGGTTGTTTCTTTTTGTTTGTTTATTTTGATGTTGTTGATGTTGTTTTGGTTTTTAATTTCAACCTTTTCCATACAGATCCTTTTTCTTTCTCAATTTTTCTAGTTTAATTATAATTTTCCATTGCTGCCTTTTTCAGTATCTAGAACTTCATTTTTGCTAGTGTTTGTACCACTATTATTTGTTTTTTTCACCCAATTTTATCCCGTAAAGTTTTCTGTTTGCTTGTTTTGGTTTGATTTATAGAATTTTTGCCTTTCATCTCTACTTGGTGGAGGTGGGGTACTGTGTCTGATCAGGTTAGCAAACAGCTGCTGACGTCAAAGGAAACACCCAACTGGGCACCCCCAGAAGGTGGGGTTTTACAAGGTTGTGTCAAACTACCCTACTGTACACCTATATTGCTCTGTCTCCCTCTTTCTGTGCCTCTTTTCTTTTTGTCAATATTCCTTTTACCCACCCCCTCTCCTTTCTCTATTTTTCATTTTTTTCTTATCACTCAGTCCTCCTTTCTTTCATCCCTTTTTTGCTCTTCATCCTTCTCACCCTTCTGGTCCTGTAACCCTTAGTCCACAGGCACAAGAACTTAAAGAGCAAGAGGAAGTGAAAGGACAATTAGGGCAAGTAAACAGATAAAAGAAATCACTCATGAGGAAGAATCAGCAGAAAACTCCAGGCAACATGAAGAACCAGTACAGAACAAACCCGCCAAGGGACCATGAGGTAGCTACTGCAGATGATTCCATCTATAAAGAAATGTTAGGAATGACAGAAAGGGAATTTAGAATACACATGTTGAAAACAATGAAAGAAATGATGGAAGCAATGAAGGAAACTGCTAATAAAGTGGAAAATAAACAAAAGGAAATCCCAAAACAGAATCAAATAAGAGATGAACACTATGAAGAATATAAAAAGTATATAGCAGAGCTTAAGGAACTGAAACAGTCAATTGGGGACTTAAAGATGCAATGGAAAGTCAGCAACAGGTTAGACCATGCAGAAGAAAGAATTTCAGAGGTAGAAGACAAAGTTCTTGAGATAACTCAGATAGTAAAAGAGACAGAAAAGAAGAGAGAGAAAGCAGAACGTTCACTGTCAGAATTATGGGACTTTATGAAGCGTTCCAACATACGAGATATAGGAATCCCAGAAGGGGAAGAAGAATGCCCCAGAGGAATGGAAGCCATACTAGAGAATATTATAAAAGAAAATTTCCCAAACATCACCAAAGATTCTGACACACTGCTTTCAGAGGGATATCGGACCCCAGGGTGCCTCAACTCTAACCGAGCTTCTCCAAGACACATTGTGATGAACCTGTCCAAAGTCAAGACAAAAGAAAAGATTCTGCAAGCTGCCAGGAGTAAGTGCCAGTTGACCTACAGGGGCAAATCCATCAGGGTGACCGCAGACTTCTCTAATGAAACTTTCCAAGCAAGAAGACAATGGTCATCTGCCCTTAATCTACTTTAACAGAACAATTTCTGGACCAGAATTCTGTACCCTGCTAAGCTAAGCTTAAAAATTGACGGAGAAATCAAATCATTTACGGATATACAAACATTGAGGAAATTTGCCACAACAAGACCAGCTCTACAGGAAATACTTCAACCTGTTCTGCACACTGACCACCACAATGGATCAGCAGCAAAGTAAGAACTCAGAAATCAAAGGACAGAACCTAACCTCCACACTGATGCAAAAGATAAAACTAAGCAATGGACTCTCACAAAATAAGACGAATAGAATACTACCACACTTATCAATTATCTCAATAAATGTTAATGGCTTGAATTCCCCACTGAAGAGACATAGATTGGCTGAGTGGATTAAAAAACAAAAGCCAGGAGGCGGAGCAAGATGGCAGCCGAGTAACAGCTTCCTTGCATCTGGGCACCGTGAGTCTGGGGATATAGGACTCCAGGCATCTCCGGCTGGTGGGATCTGCCTATCATCACCACTGAGAGGATACAGGGAGTCAGCGAGACACTTCTGGACACCAAGAGGAGGACTAAAACAGTGGAAAACCAGCAAGTGTTCACGTGTGTTCAATCCGTCTAAACCCGCCCGCAACTTCCACAGGCACGAGAACTTAAAGAGCAAGAGGAAGTGAAAGGAAAATTAGGGAAAGGAAACAGATAAAAGAAATCACCAAAGAGGAAGAATCAGCAGAAAACTCCAGGCAACATGAAGAACCAGTCCAGAACAACCCCGCCAAGGGACCATGAGGTAGCTACTGCAGAGGATTCCACATATACAGAAATGTTAGGAATGACAGAAAGGGAATTTAGAATACACGTGTTGAAAACAATGAAAGAAATGATGGAAACAATGAAGGAAACTGCTAATAAAGTGGAAAATAACCAAAAGGAAATCCAAAAACAGAATCAAATCAGAGATGAACGATATGAAGAATATAAAAAGGATATAGCAGAGCTGAAGGAAATGAAACAGTCAATGAGGGAACTTAAAGATGCAATGGAAAGTATCAGCAACAGGTTAGACCATGCAGAAGAAAGAATTTCAGAGGTAGAAGACAAAGTTCTTGAGATAACTCAGATAGGAAAAGAGGCAGAAAAGAAGAGAGAGAAAGCAGAACGTTCACTGTCAGAATTATGGGACTTTATGAAGCGTTCCAACATACGAGTTATAGGAATTCCAGAAGGGGAAGAAGAATGCCCCAGAGGAATGGAAGCCATACTAGAGAATATTATAAAAGAAAATTTCCCAAACATCACCAAAGATTCTGACACACTGCTTTCAGAGGGATATCGGACCCCAGGGCGCCTCAACTCTAACCGAGCTTCTCCAAGACACATTGTGATGAACCTGTCCAAAGTCAAGACAAAAGAAAAGATTCTGCAAGCTGCCAGGAGTAAGCGCCAGTTGACCTACAGGGGCAAATTCATCAGAGTGACTGCAGACTTCTCTAATGAAACTTTCCAAGCAAGAAGACAATGGTCATCTACCTTTAATCTACTTTAACAGAACAACTTCCAGCCCAGAATTCTGTACCATGCTAAGCTAGGCTTCAAAAATGATGGAGAAATCAAATCATTTACGGATATACAAACATTGAGGAAATTCGCCACAACAAGACCAGCTCTACAGGAAATACTTCAACCTGTTCTGCACACTGACCATCACAGTGGATCACCAGCAAAGTAAGAACTCAGAAATTAAAGGACAGAACCAAACCTCCACACTGATGCAAAAGATAAAACTAAGCAATGGACTCTCACAAAATAAGACGAATAGAACACTACCACACTTATCAATTATCTCAATAAATGTTAATGGCTTGAATTCCCCACTGAAGAGATATAGATTGGCTGACTG